>NC_135717.1:166557713-167844337 GCF_964656455.1 Halichoerus grypus | reverse complement strand
CCGCTGCTTGCTGACACGGCTGGGATTCACCCACGGAGAGGGCAGGGATGCGCAGGCTAGTGGGAGGGCGGGGACTCATGGGCGGGTAGAGTTTTGGAGCTAGTGTCCAGAAACATAAACGTGATGTGACCATGACCCTCAGGTAGTTTCCCTGCTGAGTCCTTTGCGGGGGTCCCACCACGGAAGGGTTCCTCGTTTCTATGTGGATGGTGTGGGAGGCAGCCCCCAGGCAGGTGGTCCCCGGACGCATTGGATCGCCATGACGCTTCTGCCCTGAGAGGCAGCCCCGCAGTTTTCCAGGCTGAGACAGGTGCTTTGGTTAGACCATCTTCTGCAAGGGCTCAGGGGCAAGAGGTAACCTCCTGCAGTCAGTGTCTATATAAAAATGCATTCATTTGGGTGCTTAAATGTTGTGTTTTTAAAAGAGAATATTGGAAAAATGTCTTGTCCCAAACTGGGGTGGCAGTAAACGCAGATTCAAGGGAGCCCAGGATGGAAACAGTACTCTTCTAACCTAAATCTGTGGGACAGGTTTTGCCCATCCTGGAGACGTAGAGAGAAGCCTTCAGTTTTGCCCTTGCCCGCCCCGTTCCCATCCGTGTCTGCGCAGGGCCGGCTGTATCCTGGAGATAACTGAGGTTGTGCCCTCGAGGAGCTCAGGTCTGCTGGGCAGGGAGGGTTTCCAGGGACCTTACAGGGAAATACCTGATGCTAGCTGGGGAAGAGCATTCCAGACAAAGGGAAGAGCGTAAGCAAAGGCCCTGAGGCGCAAAGCTGGGGCCCCTCTTAGAAACTGTGCATGCAGGGTAAGGCAAGGAGTGAGGGGCGCCCAGCAGGTGACAGCTGGGGAGAAGGACAAACAAGAGCATGGAGCTTGGAGATCAGGTAAGAGACATCACAGTACTCTGGCTGAGAACTGATGGGGTGAGGTGGAGACAGGGCTTTGTCCATTTCCAACATTAGCAAAAACTTGGGAAACGTATTTTCAGCCCAACTTAGAGTGTTGTCTAAACCCCCTCCTTTCTTCAGAGCACCAATTGATTTTTTTTCTAATGGGCTATCCTTTATTTACTTTAGAGACAGAGAAAACAGAGAGAGAGTGACTTCTTTGAGTTGCAAATTGTTAGTGACAGAGCCCGGATTAAGAACTCAGGCTCGCCAGCCCTCTGTGGATTTTATGATATTTATGTATACAATGCCCGTTCACTCATCCACTCTGCCAGTAAACCGAGCTGATAAATATGAAGAGGATAACAGCAGAGCACTTGTTTCCATCCTAAAAAGGCAAGAAGCCTGGGAAGGCTCATTGGGAGAAAATATCAAAGGGGCAGTGTTCAAGTTTCACCTGTGACGGGAGGGGGGAGCACACGTTCTTGGCAAAGCCATTATGTAACTGGTTCTCGGGGCAGAGCGTGGGGGCGGGAGACCAGGGGGACCAGACGGGGTTGGTTCCTGGAGGGCAGGGCCCACGCCTGATACTCCTTGCAGGTTCTCTGGAAGAAGCGGAGGTGTAGTGTGACAAGAGCACCGGCGTCACATTGGAAGAGTGGAACTAGAGCTGAGGCTGTGTGTCCGTAGGTAAAGCGCTCACCCTCTCTGATGGCCAGCTTCCCCACTTAGCAAATGGGCATAACAGCGTCAACCTCACCAATGACCGCGTTCTGAATTAAGATATATCAAACCTCCTTTTGCAAGACATGGCATATAGTAACGCTCAATGCATAGTAGGAGATTTCCAAATTTTCTTTAGTTAACTCTGGCTTTTTTAGAAGCATAAAAGTAATGTATGCTTGTTGCAAAAACAAAAGTCAGAAACAACCGAAAAATATAAAGAAGAAAGTGGAAATTATTCATATTCCGCCACCCGGAAATGGCCGCCCCGAACATTCTGGTGTGTGTACTTCCATCCTTTTTCTTTTGCATATAAAATTCCGTGTATATTTTTTAAACCAGAAAATCTGGTAATGCCATATTTGCTATTTGGGATTTTTCTCTTCTCACTTAGCAGTATCTTGACATCAAAAAAATACGGTTTTACACAATCATTTTATTTCTTTTTAAATCATGAACATTTTAAAACATGCACAAATTTAGGACAGATACACCAAAATGGATAGTCAAATAACCTATCAGCCGGATTCAGAACTTGCAAGATTTTGCCAGCATTGTTTCTTCCCGTTACTGTTGTTCTAACAGTTTAAACCCAATATCAGCCCTCCTGTCATGTGTCTCTAAACCAATCACGAGGCCATTATCACACCTGATAAAATTAACAGCCATTCCTTAGGAGCAGCTAATACCCAGTCAAGATTCAAATTTCTCCAATTAGCTCCAAAGTGTTCCTTTCTAGCTGGTTTATCACATGGTCATTTTTAATGACCCCCTGTTGATGGGCTCCAGGTTTCCAAGTTGTCACTCATGAAAAGCATTGAGGGCAACATATTTGTGGACCCCTGTCCAATTATTATATTCTAGGACAAATTCCTAGAAGGGGACTTTCCAGGTCAAAGCCTATGCACTTTTTTAAGGCTTTTAATAGCATTTGACAAATTGCCCTCCAGAGCAATTGTACCAATTTGCACTCCCACCAGCAGGGACTGTCCTGGACAGCCTTGGGTTGTTAATGAAAGGAAATTAAAGGGAGAGAAAGCAGGTGAAAAATAGAAGAGGAGCTGGAGGGAGAGGGTGCAGAGAGAGGGGTGATGCAAGGTCTTGGTGCCCCCCGGGTGCCAGCAGGGCACCCCACCCCCCGTCTCTCCCCGCACCCCTCCCCCCTCGGCCCCCGCTCCAGTGCCAGCCTGCTCAAGCCTGAGAGGAGCTCAGAGACCCAAGGGTCCCAGCCCACCGGCGACTACACCAGATTAAGTCCTAAAGCAACGATTCAATCGAGACTGAGAACAAAGCTGGAGCAGAGACTCTTCGATCCATTCTAATTAGGAGCTGCCTTTCCAGAGAAATCAGGAGCAGGCTGCCATGGCTGAAGGCGGGGAGGGGGGGCAGGCGGGCAGGGAAGCTGCAGCCCAGCTGTGCTCAAAGCTTATCTGTTTTCCTAAAATCCCGAAAGCTTCATCCACTGTGCTCACAGTCCAGGGGCCCCCGTTCTGAAGGTTGTAGGCTGGACTTGGGCAAGACTTTCCACCACCGAAGACCAGGGGACATTCTGTTCTGGCACTTGCTCAGGGCAGGAATTTCAGGTTTGAGAAGAGTAAATAAAATTAAGATACATTTGAGGCCTGGCTCTACACAAAAAATGGAGGACAGGCTGGCTCTGGCTCTTACGGGCCGGGTAAAGTCAGAGCGTCCCTCTGGAGGGGGACATCATGATGCTTTGCTTGCCTTCGACTCACCCCCTCCGCTGTTGCGTCCATCTGTCGAGTACAAGCCCTCAGAGAAGATCTAGTCCAAGGATCGAAGTCATCAATCTTCAATTGACAGAACCATTCCAACTGTAATCATTGACGACAGGACCATAGAACTCGGGTGAGTTCATGGGTTTAGAATGAGTCCAGAACTTTCTTAACTGCTGTATCCTTTGTAAGATGGTATTGAAATTAGGAGCACACAGGATCCAGGTCATGGTGGCTTCTTGCTGGTATAAAAGGAAGTTCTCAAGCAAAGATCAAGAAACAGTTTCACGAACAATGTCTGGGGCAGTTCATACGTCCTATCTCAATTTTATTTTGTATGGCAACCCTTTGAAGTGGACATTCTGTACCCGATTTCACACAAAAGGAAACTGAGTTCCAGCAGGTGACGTGACTCACCTGACTGGTAGGGGTCAGGACTCGAACCTGGGGTCCCTCCGACCCAGGCCTCTTTCCATGACCTCAGATGGTCTTCTTGGCATCTGTGAGCCTTTTCTGCCCCCAACCCTTTGCCTCCTCGTGGATCCAACAGTGGCTCCCTTTCCCAGAGGGGGTTGGGGCTCTGGGGCCAAGTGGGGGGGCCCAGCAGGAGGAGGTAGCCCCTGAGAGCCCCGCTCTGTGCCAGATCTCCCCAAGTCCCCTTCAAGCTCTTTCCTCTCATTCAACCTTCAAAACAAGCCAGGAGGCCAAGCCAACGTTCTTCCTCAATGGCTGAAGACACACTGGGCCTGTGACCTTCGGTCCCCAATACAGCTTTCCAGGAACGCCCACAGCCGCCTTCGGGGATCTGTGAATCTCAGGAAACATCTTGAGGAAGGTCAGGTCCTTGGCAACAGCCTTCCTTCAGCACCTTCCTGTTCCCCAGGCGGGAGGTGGCCACAGCTCAGAGAAGCGGAGAGCGGAGCCGTGGGCCCCTCCCAGCATTCTCGGCTCTGGAGGCGAACCGCCCTGGCTTCCCATCTCTGCTCAGCCGCTTCCTCACTGAATGACCTTGGCCAAGTCACTTCACTGCCCTGGGCCTCAATATCACCTCCCCCAGTGGCCGCTTAGGATTCCTAACGCAGCAGTACGTACAGAGCCCTTGGCCACACTGGAAGAGCCACTGTTCGTGTCCTGCTACGACTGTGGTTAATCTTGCTGTCCCGTCCCGTATCATCCCAAGGGGCTGAGTCCGCTGCCCCCCACCTTTCATCCGAAGGGGCTCTGGGGCTAGAAGGCCTGGGTGCCCCACGACGCCCCTCTGGGAAGTGGCCCACCACGGCCCACAGCAGGCTAGAGAGACCTGACTAGGGGCTAGGAGACCTGGATTCAAGTCCACCTTGTCCCTCAGCGGGAGGGCCCAAGCCTGGGTGGCTTCCGTAATGACAAGCTTGCACTAATAATCCCGAGCAGTCCTGTGCCTCTAACTTCTCTGTTTCTCCACGCACAGCAAGTAGGCAAGAGGGCTTACAGAACAGCTGTAGGCACAGGGACAGTGTGTCTCAATTGACCTTGGCCTTTTGAGCACCAACTATGTGCCAGGCCCTGTTTTATGTGCGGGATCTTCTGGGCTGAACAGGATTGGTGAGGCCCCTCTCCATGCAATCTCGTGAGGGAGAGATAATAAGCAAGTTTACAAACACACATATAACCAAGCTATAAAAGCTGCTTGAAGGGGAAGACCAGAGCCCTCTGAACTAGGTTTCAAAGGAGGCCTATTTTAGATTGGGGAGGAGGTTGTCCAGCAAAAGCCCCTACGTTGAGATGTGAACAAGTAAGAGTTGGGCAGTGATACAGGGAAATTGTCTATCAGCCAGTAGTAACCGCACATTCAAAGGTCCTGAGGCAGAGAGGAATAACACCCCAATTCCATAGCAGATCTCAGCAGAGCCTCCTCCTTTGCCCTCACTCTCCCGGGGTTTCCCCATGCCCTTCTCTGCCAGGTACTGGCAGTCCCCCCTCTGAAAGGGTAGCAGACATCGGACACTGGTGAGCAGATGCTCAGATATGAGCCTTGAGCTAAGGTGGGGCTCCAACTCTCCCCCTCCTAGCATGGGCAGCCCCAGGGGCCCCACGCAGGACTGACCCACCACCGGACCCATCAATGAGTTCCAAAAGCAGAGCAAAGGCCCGAGGGAGGCTGCCACTGACCCTTGGGAATGAGAGACAGAGGGAATGAGAGCCCCAGGGAGCAGGAAGGACAGTATAGCTGGGAATGTTCGAGGACAGGCTTGCGGGGAAGCAGCTGACCTGGAGGATGTGCAAGCGAAGACTACATAATCAACACTGGACTTTGGGGGCTGGAACCCACAGGATGGGGGCTGGAGAAGGGCCCCCCAGAAAGGGCAGAGGCAAGGTGATGAAGCGGTGGTGAGAGGCAGGCAATAGTCCAGGGTAACACTTAGATGAGGACTAGCCTCTCAGCAAATGCGAGTTCCCTTGACCTCGTCCTTTGGGGACCCCCGTGGAGACCGCCACCACAAGCCACCCGGTGAGGGGCTCACTGTGCCGTCAGGGGCTCCCTGAGGCATCTGCCGGGTGGCCTGTACCCCTTGTCACTCTCCTGCCACCCTCCCACCCTCCAGTCCTGCAACCGCTGCCCCAAAGCCCCCCGGGATCCACATCCCACATGCCCAGCACCACTGGACGCCTGGGCCAGGTCCCACCACCCTCACCACGCCGCGCAGTGCCACCAGCCGGCCGAGCTCAGCGGTCTCTCCAGGACGGTGACAAGGGCAGAGGAGCGCAGCAGAGACAGAGGGGAAGATGCGCTGCCAGACCCTCCTGACCCCGTTCAGTCCGCACTCGCTTCCAAGACCATCTGCTCAGGCGGTGGCGGGCCGCTCAGGGCCCCGGGGCAGAAAGAGCCAGCACCCGGCCGGCCGCGTGCTGGCCTCTGGGGCCTCCCCGGTCAGGAGGCCCGGCTGGCCTTCCCGCCGCAGCTGCCGGCCCCAGCTGGGCTGTAGGGGGTGCTGGGCGCCGGGCACAGACCCCCCCGATGCAGGTCCCGGGCTTGGGGGGAGTTAGGGGGACTCTGTGACCTAAGGGGGCAGAAAAGGGGTGCGGGGAGGGGAGCAGCTGGGACACCAAGTGTGTGTCCCCCTGGAGAGATGAACTCTGGGTGGGATGCAGGGAACCAAGCCCCTCGGACACCCAGATACTCCCTGGCTCTCACGGGGCCCCACAGAGCTGCGGAGACCAATGAGTGAGCTCAGTGTTCCTGCCCTGGGGGGGTCCCCAGGGCACCCGCAGTGACTGCCAACCGCCCCCTTGCATGTGCCCTAGTGCCTCTGACCCAGGTTTGCCTCGGTCACCACGGTGACTCTGTCCCAGCATCAATCAGAACGCGTCACTGGTCTGCATAAAGCACTTCAACAGCCTCCTGTGCTCCTTGTCCTGGCCTGCACACACACCTCCCCGGCCTCGGTTCCATCGCACGCACACGCACGTGCATGCACTCGCACACGCCCACACGCACACACACATGCACACACGCACACACAGTGCTTTAGTTTCAAAGACCTTCCGTCAGTTCTGTGTTTACGTAAATCTTCTGTGCCTCAGCTTCCTCGTCTATGAAATGGGACACTTTACAGTGTCTTAGTTTGGGTTACTCCAAAAACAGAGCCTGAGACAAGTGTTCAGGAGCAAGTAGTTATTTGAGAGTGATCCCGGGAGCGCAGGGAGGGAGGGAGAAAAGCCAGTGACGTGTGCCCCGATGGGGGCTACTCCTGTGGCCAAGAGAGCCTCCGTGTCGGGGTGGGGGGAGCGCTCAGAGAGGCCACGGCAGGACTGCCACTGAATTCCCCAGCCAGGGGCAAGGAAGCGGGGCTTTGTCCCCCTTCCCCGCTTCTCAGGCGTCATTGCCGAGGGCTCACCTGGGAAGTAGACCCGTTGCAGGTGGCAGAGCCGCAAGGGAAGCTGGGAGAAGTAGGAGGACTGTCCCCAGGGGACCTCTGCGGTAGACTGAAGGAGTAGGGGCTGGATGTTAACAGCTTGTGCCCTAGTGAGTACCTCTCTCATAGCATCCTGCAGATTAATGACATAATACACGGAAAGAACTTAATCCGGGGCCTGTGACATAGTAAGCCCTCAGTGGGTCCGAGCTGTCATGACGTGAAGGATGTCGTTGTCGTCGGGAGGTCATGCTCTCTCCGACCTCGGGGCCCTCCCTTCCCCCGGCCTGGCACACGCCGCTGCCCCACCCTCCCTCCACCTGGTTCATGTCTGCGTGTGGTTCGAGTTGCAGCCCAAACGTCACCTCCCCGGGGGGGGCCTCCCTGCATCATAGATTAGATCATCTCTCCTTGGATGTGCTCAGCGCACCTGCTCGGCTCCTTCCTTTCAGAGCACACGATCCCTGTTGTCCCTTTACATTTACTGGCACGATGGTGTGATTCTCTGCTCCTGGCCGGTCCCTCCCGCTGGACTGGAAGCTCCCTGAGGACACGGCTGGATCTGTTCTGTTCACAAAGTCATGCCCAGGGCCTGGCACACTGTAACCACACACGAGCCACCTGGAGAGAAACTGGTGGAACAGAGACGGGGGGCACACAGGCATGGAGTGAGTATAACACAGCCATGTCGGCGCCAGACCGGAGGTCTTGACGAAGCGCTCCGGGCGCACACGTGCACACCAATCCATTCCTTTCTTCAGGAACTATTTCCAGAATACGTGTTCTGTGCTGAGCCTGGGGCAGACAGTGATAAACAAGACAGACACAGTCTCGGCCCTCACGGACACAGGGCTTCCCACCCCACGGGGGCCTGCGTCCGGGGAGCAAAGCCAAGGAGGAAAGGTGAGGAGGAGCAGGGCCGTGTGCTCACCATCCCCCAGCTCCCGGCAGCACGGTGGGGTCACGTGGAACGTGGGAGCAGGCGATGCCCAGTATTTCGTGGCCCGGCCCATCCAAACGTCCCCACTCTCTCTTCCGAGGCCTCCAGAGCCTGTGGTCTGTCGCGGCTTCTCAGCCCAGCTGTCGTGGTAACACTAACACAGCCTCAGAGCACAGGTGCCTAAATGGGCGTGGTTATGTCCCAATAAAACTTTATTTACAGAAACAGATCACAGTTTGCCAATCTCTGCCCTAGAGGATGGTGGACCCCTGCAGGAGGAACCTGAGCCCCCATATAACTAGGGAGCAGAGCCCACCCCCCTCAACCCGGCCAACTTTCACTCAGCTGAGCTCTGAGTGACAAATAAACTGTTTGTCAAGCCACTGTGGCACTGGTGTGTTTTTATAACAGTTTACATGTCCTAACTATGACGGAAGGCTTCCTGGAGGAGGTGACGCTCCTCTTGGGCCCTGGTGGGTAAGGAAGTCACTGTCCAGGGGGGCAAGATGAGGAGGGGCGTTCTTGGGGAGGGCGGGACCTCTGTGAGCCTGCCCACGGAGGAGGGGAATGTAGGGTGGCAGATGTGGAAAGGCTGGTGCTGCAAACAGGACAGAAAAGGTGGTGCTGAGTGACTGGGAGGTAGGAACCGACATATGACAGATAAGGCACAGCAGAGAGGGATCGAAAGGTGCGGCCCTCTTGGATGCCTCGCTGTGCCCCCCACCATGTGCATTTCCCTCTCCATCGCCATGGTCTTGTCCGTATAGTAGGCCTGCCGGGACGCCCTCCCTTCTCCCTCCTGCGTCAGCTCTCCCCTCCTTCCTTCAGGACTTTCCGGAATCTCCGCTCACTCCACTGTAATGAGAGGCATTAGTGTCTCTCAGCAAGAGGACAGGCTTTGAGAACACAGAGTCCTGGGTGCAGTCTTGCCTCTGTCAGTAAGAGATGCTGAAGAACAGGCCTTTAAGCGTAACAGAGCCAGGAGTTGCTGGGCTTGAAGACTTTTCTCGAAATCTATCCACAAGAGGAAATGAGGTCCAGGCAAAGATGAAAGCCAGGCCACTATCAGGGAAACGGCTTAAAGGTGAATCCAAGGTGTGACTGACTGTGAAGACTTTCATTAAGACCTCAGAGGGAGTGAAAATGTCTCATGGATGCTCTCGAGGGACCGAGGCCTTCGGAGGGCAGGGGACCTCCCCGGACTGCTGTCTGGGGCCGAGGCGGGCAGGTGGAGCCCGAGAAGCCCCCGCGGGAGCCGGCTTTGCAGGCTGCACCTGCCGGCTCTGGGGCTGAGGTCTGAGCAGCCGGCAGAGGCTGGTCCGCTCGGTGCCCCAGGCCCCAGGCGCCCCCACCGGCCTGAAATGGCTTTCTGTCTTGCCAACCAGCCCTCGCCTCTGACTCGGCAGCCTCTAGGCTGGTCCTGGACTCTCTCACGCCCTCAGTCTCTATTCCCCACAAAAGCCCGGTCCCCTGTCCTGGGTGCTCAGCTTTGGCCGCTTGCATGTCTTCTGCCCCCTTCGTCCCGCTCTTCCCCTTCCGCGGGTTTTCTTCCAGGCCCCTTCTCTGCTCGCTTCCACCCACTCAGCACCCTTTCTGAGGCTCCATTGGTGCTGTTTACCCCGGCGTCCCTGTGACTTCTTCTCACCCATTTTGCTGACTCCCCTTCCCTTTGCCCATCCTCCCCGGCCTCCGTGCCTCATCTGCCCCACCCTGCAAGCCGGTGAGTACCTGCCTCCCCTCTCTCCTCCTAAGGCCCCCCTGTATCTGTTCCTCCTCCTCTATTGCGAACCAGGATGTGAATGCCTCCCCCTCGGAGCAGGACATGCTGTAAAGCCACGGTTCCCAGAGGGCCAGGTTGTGATCATTTTATTTTTACAACGTCCTTGGATGGATGGCGGTGTTTGTGCAGGGTGGGGTTGTGCGCCGGGTGGGAGGGGACTCGGGCGGCAAATAGCACTGGAGAGGAATATAGGTCAGTTGCCGAGCAGTGTCCCAGTGGTCCCGGGGAGAGGAGACCTGGTCACCTGGGGCTGGCTCTGCAGAGGGAAGCTGTGAGGAGGGGACGTGGGACGGTGGCAGGAGACGCTCTTCTGTGACCAGCGGGCTGGGGTACGAGAGGCTCCTCCCGCTTCTCCTCGGGGCCTGGGACTGCTCCCGATGGCTGGCAGGTGGACGAGGCAGCCTGATCTCACACAAAATGCAGAGAACCCCATCTTGTGCCCAGCCTTGCCGCTGCGTGCTGGGGCTAACCGCTAAACTTCTCTAGTCCTCAGCATCCTCATCAGCAAAATGGGAGAAATACCCCTCACAGAGGGACTGAGGACATTTGTAAAATGGGGATGGAACAGAATTTTTAATTTTTTAATATTTTAAATTTTTTTAAAGATTTATTTATTTATTTGAGAGAGTGCACATGAGCACTCGAGGAGGGGGAGGGGCGGAGGGAGAGGAAGAAAGAGAATCTTTTTTTTTTTTTTTAAAGATTTTATTTATTTATTTGACAGAGCGAGAGAACACAAGTAGGCAGAGTGGCAGGCAGAGGGAGAGGGAGAAGCAGGCTCCCCACTGAGCAGGGAGCCCAATGCGGGGCTCGATCATGACCTGAGCCGAAGGCAGATGCTTAACCAATTGAGCCACCCAGGCGCCCCGAAGAGAGAGAATCTTAAGCGGACTCCATGCTGAGTGCAGAGCCTGAGCTGGGGCTCGATCTCACAACTCCGAGATCATGACCTGAGCTGAAATCAGGAGTCTGATGCTTCACTGACGGAGCCCCCCGAAGCACCCCCGGAACAGCATTTTTAAAATATCTTCACTGTGCCGGACACCTCCATACCATATCACATCGAACCTTCCAACCCAGTTACTCCCATCTTACAAATGAAGAAACCAAAGCTGAACTACCATGAGGGTTCAAGGAGATCCGAGATGGGAAAAGAGCTCTGGTCCACTGCATCTGGGGCAGACGCTGCCGAGCACTCATGCTTTCTAGCACAGGACTGAGACAGCAGCTGCGGGCATCCTGGGGAGACAGCAGGAAGCATCTCCATTCGTTCAACACCAAGTGTCAAGTGCCCTTCTGTGCCAGCCCCCGTGGTGGTGGGCAGAGCAGAAGAGGGGCCTGTCCTCATGGGGTTCACATTCTGAGAGGGAGACAGACATCAAAACCAAACCAAACCACATGCACAAGTAAAACTGCAAGGACAGATTGTGTGGGGTAAAGAAGCATGCAGGGTCATACAAGAGAGGGAGGCCAAGGAACCTAATTGAGATAGAGGCAGAAGAAAGGAAGATCCCTGAGAGTATGAAGTTTCTACAGCAATCTGAAGGAGGAGTGGTGTTGCCAGGTGAAGAGCATGAAGAGCATGAGAAAAGCATATTCCAGGGAGAGGGGTGAGCATGTGCAAAGGCCCTGGGGCAGGAGAGAGCCTAGTGCGGTGAAGGAACTGAAAGGTGGCTAGGGGGCTGGAGAGAGAGAGAGAGAGCTAAAGGCAGAGGCAGGGGCAAGAGGTAGGCCCGGGGGAGAGAGGCAGAGGCAGATCATGCAGGGTACCTGGAACACATGTGAACCCACTTAAAGGTCTTAAGCAAGGATGTGACACGAACTGATTCTGTTTCCAAAAAATAATCCCTCTAGCTGCTCTGCAGAGAAGAGGCTGCCGAGGAAGAAGCCAGAGTAAACAGAAGCCCCTAAGAAATATCTGAGCAGGACAAGACAACTTCCATAACAGACCCGGATGGTTTGTTAAGCTGCCCCTGGGAGATCAGCATAATCGTGCCCATTTGACAGATGAGAAAACTGAGACTTCACGAGGTAGAAGTGGCTTGTACAACATGGCTTATCTGGTGAGTGCTGGACTCTAGGTTTCAAGCCCAGGTGTTCCCATGCCCAGTCCGTGCCTCTTACCTTTCTGTCTTACAGTCCTAAGAGAGTCAAAGATGTGGGTCAGGTGAGAGAGCTCAAACATCAGCCGCTGCACCTTGGCAACACGCGATCTTTGGGCAGCTTCTTCATCACTGTGCTTTTATTGAAATTTTCGAATGCTAAGCTTCCCAAGTCCTGGTGTCTGAGTCTGTGAATGGGGGGGCTGAGCCACCCCTCCTTCCAGGGCTGTTGTGAGAACTCAATGAGCGCGGGTGTGAAACACTTAGGAGAATGTCTGGCACCCAGTAGGTGCTCAATCAATGTCAGCTCCCCTTTCCTTACAGAGGACAGCGGGTCCAGCCTGTTTGGCTTCAAGAGCCAGTGACAATGCCCACAGTCATGCCACTGACTGAGGATGATGGAGTTGACAATCAGCCGTGCCGCACGTCCCGCACAGGCTCTGAGCTCGGGCAGGGAGGCTGAGTCCATCCTCTGGGCCACGAATGTGTAGAGGAGGAGCCGGGCACACAGCTGCCCTCTGGCCAGGATGTCCCTGCACAGTCCCCAGCAGCAAGCCACCCATGGCTGGTTCTGGATTCCTTCTTCCAACGACATGCCCAACTCCTGGGATCAGCCAACTGGCAGGTCTCTCCTGGGCCCAAGAAATGTGTGAATGTGAGTGCAGGAAGCTTGTCCCTGTGCACGGAGGACTCCCTCATCAGCACACGAGGAGTCCGTGCTTTCAAGGAGCCTCAGAACAGCCTAAAGGTGAGTGGCACATTCCTCTCCGGCCAGAGTAAAAGGATGCTCAGAGACACAGGGTGACTGTCCCCAGTGGTGGGGACACCAAGTGGACAGGCTGAGTCGGGGACTCGGGGCCACCTGCCTCGCCCTGTGCTCTACCCCACACTCTTGTCCGTGACACCCCATCCACCACCCGCCCTGGTCCGGAGGCACGTTCCTCCCGCAGGACAGAGCCCGGGGCAGGGGCAGGCAAGTGAAAGGGGCCTGCGTTCCTAGATGACCAAAGGGAGCAGAGCCCGCCCTCCCTCCCCTTGCTGCCGAATGGACTTTATGTAAGTGAGACAGAAACCCTGTGCTCAGCCACTGAGGTTGGGGGCATCTGTTTCTAGAATGACCTTAACTAATCCCTAACTAAGCGCAGTCACTGGAACAGAAAGCTGCTCAAGCAGTGTCTAGGGGGAGCAGAGAGGGGTCCTGGGGGCACAGATGTTCATGGGACGGGCAGAGGAAGGCCATCTGCCAGGGGGCTGGGGAGGAGAAACCGAGCGGCAGAAGGAAACTTCGAGAGAATGGCAGCATGTAAGCCAAAGGAGGCAAGGGATTGGAGGAGGGGGGAGATGTCAGGAGGTCTGGTGCTACCAGAGCTCATGGGATCTAGGTCTGCAAGTGTCCACTGTGTTCAGTAACAGGCGGCCGCTGTTGACTAGGAGCTGCTCACTTGACAGGTGAGCAGGTGGAATGAGGAGGACAAGCATCGGAGGCCCGGCTGGAGGTGCCGGCTGCAGAGGGACAGAGGGCTGCAGAGGGTTGGGGCGCTTTTGTTAAAAGAACAGAGGCTGGGGTGTGTTTATAGGCCAGTGAGGAAGAACCAGTCGAGGAAGAGAGGAAGGTGTTGGAGACACAGGGCTTTGTTTTTGCCGTATCTGTGCCTTTCATCTCAGGCTGCCTCAAATCCTAGTGAAAATAGAGTATAAATAAATGATCAAATAATAAGACATTATTCATTCCCTGCCAGCCGGTGACCTTGAAAGGGTCTTCGAACAGTCTTTGTTCTCCCCTGGTTCGTGTCAGATTTGCTCTATCGTCCGCAACACACAAACCCCGGCGAGGCAGTTGCCGTGTGCCAGGCTCTGGGCCAGCTCGGGACACAGAGCCCAGCCTCTGCCTTCAAGCAGCTCACAGTCTGATGGTGCAACGGACTTGAAGATGAGCCCCAGGGAGACTGGGGACCCACACACTGAGAAACGCATGTGAGGCACAGAAGTCACTCAGAGGAAGGAAGGAAGGAGTCTCTCGGGACTTTGGAGGGTGGGAGTATCATGGAGGACCTCAGGGAAGAGGCAACACCTAACTAGGGCTTTGAATGACACCTAGGAGGCCATCAGGTGAAAGAGGCACAGTAGCACATGCAAAGGCCCTGAGATATGACAGCACAGGACCCTGCCAGGACGTCACCACTGATAGAGCCTAAAGATGAGAACAAGATTGGAATGAGCCTGGAAGTGGGGGCAGGGACCAGGTCAGCAGCCTACCCGGCAGGATCACTTGGTTTCCTGGGGATTTTCACAATACCTAGTACAGTGCAATGAACCGATGCTCTCCTGGTCCCCAGTTTCAGGGAGCAAGTCGAGGATCAGAGGAAAGCGACAAGGAAGTCATTCATAGAGCGTCCACTATGTGCCAGGCAGGGAACCAGAAGCCTGCGTCATGTGGGTAAGCAAAACAGGCAAAGAGTTTCACCCCGGGAGCCAACATACTGGTAGCAGGAGTCAGACAATAAACGGTGATCCTAATGCTCCTTAAGTGTATTGTATAAGTTGCCAGAAGGCAGTACGTACTACAAAACAAAAGAAAAGTAGGACAGTGTGAGGGGCTCGGGAGTTTTGGGGGTGGGGTGTGGGTGATGCAATCCTAGTGTGGTCAAGCAGGAAGGAGCCTGTTGAGCAGAGACTCAAAGAAAGTGAGGGAGTGAGCTATACGTGTATCCGGGGTAAGGGGGAGTGGCCAGGTCAAAGGCCCTGAGGCAGGAGTGGGCGTGCGGTGCAGGGGGATGGCAAGGGGGCCAGCGTGGTGGCCGAAGTGAGTGGGCAGAGGAGAGCTGTAAGACATGTGGCCAGGTCAGGGAGGGTCCCGGAGGCTACCTCGAACCTTCGATTTCAGCCAGAGTGAAATGGGGAGTCACCACTCAGGCTCATGCAGAATGGTGACACGGTCTGACGTCTTAAAAGGATCATTTCGGTCTTTGCAGTGGGAACGGACGGAGGCAGAGCTGGGATTGCAGCAGGAAGACCAATTAGGAAACCAATGGGCTAATCCAAGCACCAGAGGATGGTGGTTCAAACCAGGACAAAAGCAGAGAGAAATGATCGATTGTGAATATAGGATTTCCTAATGGGTTAGATGTGGGGTGAAGGAGGGAGAGGAGCCAACGAGGACTCCAGGGCTTTGGGACTGGGCACGAGAGGGACGGAGGGAGGCACCAGTAATCAAAGTGGAGGGAGCTACAGGAGAAACGGGGCCTGGGGCTGGAGGAGACCAGGGGCCCAGGGGCGTGGAGTTTGTGATGTCCACCCACATTCGGCTGGAGGTGCGAAGGTTGCTGGTGGTGTGAGTCTAGAGTTCAGGACAGGGGTCTGATGGGAGCTAGGAGTCTGGGAGTCATTGATGCATAGGGAGCACTGGTGAGGAGAGCGCCATTTGTCCCCAGGATCTGGACATGACCCGGAGAGGAGGTGAAGGTCCCTTTAGCATCACAGAGCCAGGATGATGTTTTACGAGGAGCAGGAGAGAAACCACATTAATAGGAGGAGCATGTATGCATCTCCTGTGGGTCAAACTGCTGTCTCGGGAAGAATCAAATGGTTCCGTGTCTGCCTTGAAGTAAATCAGGAGAAAGCAGCCACCGCCACTGCTGGGTGGAATGACACCAAGTGGAACCCAGGACTTTCCATGTGTCCCCAGCAACATTCCCCTGCCTCAACTTACTCATCCATACAATGGGCATACGCCTCCTCAGACGAGTTCTGGGAAGAGTAACCATGGCAACGTATGTTGCTGTTGCTTTCATGATCAGGGCTGTCCTCACTCTCATAAAGGGCCCGGCCCACGGTAGGCGTTCCAACAGTAATGATGGTCACTCCTCATGACGACGCTGAGGATGACGATGGTAATGGGGAGAGGGCGAGTCTGGCCTTTCCCTGCCTCTTGCTGGTGAGAACTGCGGGACAAGATGATCGGCCCCAGGCCGGGGGACCCTAGAATGCCCCGCAGACAGCAACCGGGCCGGCTTCCCCCAAACTCACCCCACGCCCGGGAAGGTCAGGCCCCGTGCCCCACCTGGTCCCTGATGTGAACCAGAGTGCAGGGAGAGAACAGTGATCTTATTCATCGAGTGTCAGGTCCTGGCCTGCATGCTTCTCAGGTCATAACTCATGGAGACACGGAGCATAGAGGGGTTCCCATCAGGCAAAGAGCCGGACCCCTGGCACAATGCTTGGGGTACCAGGTAGGCTTGTTGGATGACAACAACGGAAACCAGCTGGGAGCAAATAACGTGGGGGACGGACGGGTTTGGTGGGACATTGGCTAGTTCGCTGAAGCCGTGGGCGAGCCAGAGAACGAGGGTCTGCCCGGGGGCAGGACTGCGGCAGTTCCAGAGCCTGGGGAGCCCGGGCTGCTCCGCAGCTCATCCCAGCCAGGCGGGAGAGCACGTGCTCTGACTGTTCGTTATCGTTCGTGGCTTCACTGCCGGAAGGGGGGATGTTTGTCACTGTATCTCTGTTCTAGACCAACGGTCCAATAAGTCGAGTTTGGGTCAGCCGTCTAAGAACGGACAGGCCACCTGAATTGAGGGTGCCCCCAAGACTGTACCCGATGGGGAAGAGGTCATTGCTCCCCCAAAGAAATCAGGGTGCTGTGACCAGAGAATGAGGAATCGATTCTGGGTGGCTGCCAACAACCGATACCCATCGCCTCGGGCTCAGAAGACAGGCAGACCTGGATTCATGTTTAGGTTCTGCCACGTGCGGTCCGCGTCACTTCTAACAAGCCATCTTCTGTCTGAGCCTTGGTTTCCTCATCCACAAAATGGGGATAACAAAACATGCTCTGAGAGTCGTGGGAAGCATCACCGGCTGGTGCTTAGGAAGCCCCTGGCAGTGGCTGGCACAGGCTAGGACCTCATGTAGCAGGATGCCGTGAGGTCTGGCCCTTACACACCCCACCGTCTCCCTGAAGGGGCTCCACAAGCTCACTGTAGAGAACAAAAGGACTAAATTCTCCGGGACCATCTCAAAGAAGGTCCGATTCCTGGACTCTTAGGACCTCCCATAGCCCCAGCAGCTGGAGACACCAACCTGGCAGGACAGCATTTACCAGCGAGACACGCAAGACGTTAAGTCTGGGGAGGGATTCAGAATGCATGTCCAGCCTCCCTTCTACAAGACCTGGAATGCCCTGGACCACCTCCCCTGCCCTCCCCTGGAGTCAGGGAGATTTCCAGGGAGTGTGGAGAAAGGGACAGGGAGACAGCGGGGCAGAGAGGAGGATGCCCACTGCTCGGTGTGGCAAGGACCTGTGGGTTTCCTGTGGCATGAGCAGACATTAAAGTAGAAATTCAGGGCTTATGTCAATGTCCCGGCCCCCTGCCAAGATCGGGGAGGGACCCTGGGAGTTGAAGCTGTGAGTAAACCTCCAAGATCAGGGATCCTAGGAGTCAGAGCCGTGAGCGGACCCCTACTTGCCCATGAGCACTAAGAGAAGGAGGTAAAGTTTGAGCCTGAGCTGCATGCAACCAGCACCTCCTCCTGAGAGAGCCTGTCCTCAGCCTCACAGAGGACACCAGCAGCTACTGTGTGTTGGACAGAAATACAGGCAAAACCACGGGCAGAGGCGTAGCAAACTCGGCACCTCTGACGCGGGGCTGTCTGCAGAGAGGGCAGCAGGTCTGAACCACCCAGGTGAGCACAATCCACCTGTAGGATGCAGCCACACGAGGAGGCAGCTTTCTCCTGGCCCCGACTCCGGGCGATGCACACACACATGCACATACACATATGGACATGTGCACATGCATGCATACGCGGGCACGCCCGTATGCACATGCAAACACGCCTGTGGACACGTGCACAGGCATGCACGCACACACACGACCCCAGTGCGGAGCCCCACATTTCGTGTGAGATCGATATTTTAAAATGAACAGGGTTGGGGCGCCTGGGTGGCTCAGTCGTTAAGCATCTGCCTTTGGCTCAGGTCATGATCCCGGGGTCCTGGGATCGAGCCCCGTATCAGGCTCCCTGCTCAGCGGGAAGCCTGCTTCTCCCTCTCCCACTCCCCCTGCTTGTGTTCCCTCTCGCGCTGTGTCTCTCTGTCAACTAAATAAATAAAATCTTAAAAAAAAAATGAACAGGGTTGAACTTAACAATAAAAATGAAATTATTCTTTTTAATAACCAAAAGTGATCGGTAAGTTATGGAATGGGCCTGAGGTGTCCTGAAGGAGGCCAGCCAGAAAGACGAAGCTCAACTGGGCACAGTGGGAGCAGTTATTAGAGAAAATAAAATACATTATCACCTTCTCCTGTTTACCTCGAAAGCTGAGGCGCTTCACACAAACCGGCTTCATTAATTACCATCATTGCCCCATTTCAGGCTGGGAAGTTTTCTTGCCACCCTCCTAGCACACAGAGGAAGTCTCCATTAATTTGGGAAACTGGCGTGTAAACCAAAATGTGAGGAGTTGGAGGCTTTCTTGCTGCCGCTTAGCTCTGCCTTCATGCCAAACAGTACGTTTGCAGAGAAGTTCACCAGTGTGAAAGGGCTAAAGAAACTTCTGTAACTAGTCAAGGTACAATAATATTCTCCTTCTTACACTGTCATGTTGCCCCCCCCCACCTTCAGGCATCTCCATCTCCTCCCAAATTAAGATGAAGTATGAGAAGGAGCTGGGGATTGGAGGCCCACTTCTGCCATTTACCAGCTGTGTGACCTGGGACAAATCACTGCCCCTCTCTGATCCCTGAGCCCTCACCTGTCCTAGGATGATAACGCCCAGCTCAGTGAGGCTGTATGAAGAGCAGATGGAAGAGCCTGGTTGGGAAAGGGCCCCGTGTGTGGTGACCCCCTAGATATGTGAGTTATTCCCTTTCTAAACATCTTCATGACCCCAATAGGGGTCCACTAGGAACTAGGAACCAGATCTGACAGGGTAAAAATTCCCTGTTCATTCATTCTAAGACCAGTGGAGGCAGCTAAGAGATTTGATCCCCATCTTCTTAAACACACAGGACACTCTCTCCATTCTGCCCTAACGAAAGAAGTTTCAGGGTGTTTTTATTTTGTGAGCCCCTATTTTGTGCCTGGCTCCTACCGGCCACTTTACACACCCTGCTTTCAGGAGCCGGTGACGACCAGTATGCCACCCCGCCCCCGCCCGGGTCACGGATGGGGCTCACCAGAGCTGCTCCGAACGGCAGTGCTCCCTCACCTCCCCCGTCAGGCTCCGTCCGATGCTGACCCTGGCCTCCATTAGCCTGACCTTCCTCTCCCCGGGAGGGACTAAGCTAGAAGCTCAGGCTTTTCCTCTGTTACCGCGGGCTGTCTTCCCCATTCACTGATCCTCCGGCCCATGAATCAAAGCTTGTCCTTTTTTTTTTTTTTTTTTGCCTCTGCTACCAGCCCTGAGTTTCCGATTTCACCATTAGCTCATTGAACGGTGGCGGCGTTCCCGAGCCTCATTCAGGAAGGCTGCATCTTCTGCAGGAGGCCGAGCCCAGGGCACCGGGGCAGAGTCGGAATTGGACCTCTTCCCCTCGGGGAACCTCGCCCCCAGGGCCACCCCAGAGGCAGGGTCTGGGCCCAAGTGTGACTCCCTGGGCCTGCACGTCCTCATCTGTAAGGGCTGGGGTCGGGATCCCTGATCCTGGCAGACGCTTTGTGATGTATCCACTGTAAAGCGCTAGAGGTATAAGAGGGGTAGCGATGTATGGTGCAGGATAAAGGGCTTCCTAGGCTGTGAAATGCGACACCCGTGCTAGGCGTTCGTGCCTTTGCAAACACCAGGGAGCTGCTGGGTTGTGAGCTGCTGGGCTGTGCCTTTCACGATGTCAAAAGAATGCTCCCCAAGTGTGGACAAGCCACTGGGCCTGGGAGTGTGAGACAAAGGGGTAACAGAACTATTCCCTCCTGGAAGCCAACGACACCAGGGGGTGTCTTCAGGCCCCCTTGCACCCCCAATTTTCAGGGTTGGTATTAAATAGGGTAATAATGATGACTAGGATTGCCTTTTGCATCTAAAGGCGGTGACCCTCACGCCACGCTCAGGTAAACAGGAAGCAAAAGTAGGGTTTCCTCCTCTGCATAATGAGGTTGTACAGTCATGGGAAGTCAAGGTGCCTTCCCATGCTGGCTTTCGGGGAGCCCAGGAGTCACATGCCCCAGGTCTGTGGGACTGGTCAAATGCAAGCCCACATAATTTGAAAAACTATATTTATTAAGCACCTGCCCTGTGTCAGTTCCTGTACCCGCAGAGCCTCTGGTCATCCTCAGTTCAACCCGATGAAAGAGGGAAATACAATCATCCCATATGGCAGAGAGGGAAGTTTAGGTTTTCAGGTGTATAGTCGTTTGTTCTGATCTCGCAACTGAGATTCAAAGCCAGGTTCCAGGTCGAGCTCCTTCCATTACACTCCATCACCTCCCCGCCAGGAAGGGGCACGGGGAATGGAGAGCAGAAGCTGCTTCTTCCTCCGTGTGGCATCCTGTGAGCTGTGGCCATGATTCCTATTTCACAGGGCAGGACACTGAGGCCCAGGCAGGTGCCCACAGTCACAAATCCCCACCCCCTGGCCACAGAGCCTATGGGCTTAGTCACAGGGCTACACAGCAGTCCCCACCCGAAGGCTCCCGGAAGATGCTGGGAAGGAGACAGTGGGAAGCTTGGGGGTGCCAGGCAATACCGTTAGGTCTGAGAGAGGGTCCAAAAAGGGGCTCCCATCCAAGACGAGGACAGCAGGAGTCTTCCTTGGGGTGGGGGGGGGGTGGAGTCATGGAAGGTGAACAGAACCGGCAAGGCAAAAGTGGAGAGAGGAGGTCCCTGCACCATGCGTGTGGGAGGACAGCATATGGCTCAAAGGGCATGAATTTTGGAAAACTGACTCTACATGCCCTGGCGGTGGGCTGGAGACCAGGAACGGGGCCACGGCGGCCAGCAGGGTGGGGACATGCCACCCGCAGAGAGTGGCAGTGGGTGGAGATGAGGGTGCACGCTCGGGACATGTGAAGAAAGCCCCAGAGGCTTCCACAAGAAGGAGTCTGCAGTCACAGGAGACCCAACGCCCACAGTCCTCAGCCCTCAAGGCACACACGCCTAGGCAAAGCTCAAAGCCCCACAGCCGCGGAAACTGTTGAGTGCTCCCTAATTCAGCTTCCCAAACTCAACTTGTCATTTTCAGTTTGACACCCTACTTAACATCCAATGGAACTAATGTTCCATGGAATTTACCATGAGGTAGTGAGCTGTGGGCATGCACGGATCGAACAGAGAGGAACGTCCAGCACATAGTAGGTACTACAAGAATGTTTGTTGAGTGGACCGGAAGACACAGCTGAAGCAGCGCCCACACTCTGGGAAGGGTCGGGCTCCGTGGGAGGCTTTCTGACACCTTCCCCCTCCCCCACTCCAGACCTTTTTCACCATGAGCATTTAAGGACCTTACTGTGTGCCAGGCACTTTATGACATGCTTTACGTATAATATCTTCTCCCATTCAACAACAGCTCTATGAGACATGGGGAAGATAAGAAACCAGGGGCGCCCAGCTGGCTCAGTCAGAAGAGCATGCGACTCTTCATCTTGGGGTTGTTAGTTCAAGCCCCATGCTGGGTGTAGAGATTACTTAAATAAACAAAGAAACTTTAAAAAAAATTCCAACCACCATTTAAACAAAACAAAACAAACAAAACCAACCAAAAAAAGATAATAAACCAGCCCATGGTCACTCAGCAAAAAAGTGGCAGAGCTGGAATCATGACCCAAATTTGGCTAATTCCAGAACCCTTTTTCTCAGCTGCTAGATCTTACTGATTCTCAAAAGTCCACGTTTAGGCATTCACCCCTTTGGCTTAAACATCTGCTGTTTGAGATAAACATTTGAGGTCTGTGTCACACTATCTTATCAGACATTTACACTATAGTATGAATGTGTATTTTAAAGAGTATCTGATATGTACTTATACTAATACAAACACCAGTATTAATACCACCCCTAGTATTAGGGTATTTGTCATTGAACCCATATTACATGCCAAGTATTGTTATAAGCGCTTAAAAGTTATTATCTCATTTAACCTTCACAACAAACCATGTCATAATGTGATAGAATTAGTATTCAACAAAGATTGACCTCCCCCCTCCTATGGAGGGAATACACATCCTTGCCCCACTGACTTGCATTGGCCACCTGGATAATAGTAGACGTGACTCAGTAGGGACTTGATGTGTGCTGATATGGTTGGACGTGCCCTCCTATGCTCCTGTCTTCTTCCTCAAGAACATGACCCCAGGTGGCCACTGGCACAAACAGAATGAAAGACAAATGGAGACCTGTGGTTAATCCACAGCTCGGAGTTCAGCCCAGCAAGCCCCCTGCAGAAGCCAAACCCATGCCCAACCCACCCCACATATGAAAAATCTGAGGAACAGTGAGATTTAGTAACTCACACGTGTTCACATAGCTAGTCAATGACAGAGCAAACATTTAAAGCCAGGTTCCACATGCTCTCTCTCTCAAATAAATACAATCTTAAAAAAAAAAAAAAAGAAGAAGTGAGTTTGGCCCTTATTAGAGCTTCAGGGACTCCTCTCAGTGAAGGGTGCAGTCTCTGGGAAGAGGGTTCCATGGAGAGGAGCTCAGAGCATATCCATGCATCCGTGGTGTTTAACAGTTGCTGAACATTGATAAAGTCAGCAGCCACCCTCGGGGAGGATATCACTCCCAGGGCGCATCCTCCTCCAGCCCCCTCAGGAGGAGGGAGGGGGCCAATGGACCAGGGAACAGGAAGGCAAGAGAAGGAGGGGCCTGCATACAAGAGATGGTGTGGAAGGAAACTCCGTGCTCTGGACCACAGAATTATTTTATTAAAAAGCTTCACAAATATCACTTCGTGGCTCCCTAAGTCTCTTTTAGTATCCTTGCTGAGCCAATAGAATAATCAAGGCATACAGGAGGGATGTGACTTGCTTGAGATGAAATAATGAATAATTTTCTCAGTCAGTAGGAATCCAGATCTCCCTCACAAGTCCCGGACAAAGCACAGTTTGAAGATGCCACTAGGTGTCTGCATGTGAGGGCTAAAAAGATCCTTTTCATTCCTGTGATCCATGTTCTGAGACAGGGAAAGGAAAACCCAGAAGGACTTGGACAAACTCACAGGGTAAGACCCACTGGGTTACTCTCCCACTGAAACTCACTGTGATTCTTACTTGTAGGAATCCACCCTACAGCAAAACCCAAAAACCATTTTATGCATTAAGATGTTCATCTCAGCATTATTTATAATCACGAAAAACGGAAACATCCTTAACACCAACAATAAGGAGATGAATCGCATGTTTTCCCAACTGCATGGACTCTAGATTTGAGGTTCATTAAACTGCTCTCCACTTTTGGAAGACTTGCCATTTTAAACTTAACTTCATGTCTTTGCACATGTTGTTCCCTCTGCCTAAAATTCCCTTCCCTCCATTGTCTGTCTGTAAGTTCCCACCCACCCTTCAACACGCAGCACAGAATTACCCAGAAAGATGAACAATGTATCTTTATATGCCTCCACCTAGCTCAGGCCTGGCATATAGCCTGGCATATAGAACTGATCACTCAGTAATCTATTGAATAAAGGAAGGGACCATCTAATGAATTAGCAAAGGCAAATATGTACGTCTCTTGATTCTCTATCCAGAGCTATTTATTCCTTGTGACTTTTTGGGTTTTTTGTTTTGTTTTGTTTTGTTTTGTTTTGGGGGGGTTTTTTGTTTTTTTTTACCTAGCACCTAAAATCAAAAGACAATGTCTCATTTTTAAGTTGTATAGTTTGGCATGAACTTTCACCAAATCTTTAGCCAATCCACCGTCTTCCCTGAGCAGCCTCCGATAGCATCCAGGCCTTTGTTCCCTGGAGCCTTGCTGTACCTGGGGCCATGTGGTCCAGTCCACGAGGACGTGTAACAGTCAAAGAATCAATCCAACAACCAAAACACTCGCGATAATTCAAGCTCCTTAATTATGTGTCTCAGACACCACAGAGGGACACATACTGCGGCAAAATTTCTTAAAATCCACCTTCCGGGGGCACCTGGGTGGCTCAGTTGGTTAAGCGACTGCCTTCAGCTCAGGTCATGATCCTGGAGTCCCAGGATCAAGTCCCGCATCGGGCTCTCTGCTCAGCAGGGAGTCTGCTTCTCCCTCTGACCCTCCCCCTTCTCATGCTCTCTCTCTCTCTCATTCTCTCTCTCAAATAAATAAATAAAATCTTAAAAAAAAAAAAATCCACCTTCCCATTGGCCTCTCTCACCTCCCCTACAGCTCCTTCTATGTGCTTTCCTCCAGCACCCTGAAAAATTCCTCCCAAGTCTTAAATGGTGGGCTTCTTGTCCATTTCCTTCTGCCCCTTTCATCTTGATTTTGTAGCCCCCAAGCTGCCTCCCCCCGCCAAAAAAAAACTAGTCAAGAATCAGAAGGAAAAAAAAAAACAACTCAGCAAAACCTCACTAGCTGACAGCCTAAAAGGAAAGACCAGGAACCCTCCTTCAGGAATAAACTGCCCTTTTCAATGGCATCCTCTTATCCAAAGAATAAGTTTTATTTTATAGCCTCTCCTTTCTGTCCATCTTATGTTCTGTCTTCAGCCTCTTTTCTTCCAACTTGCAACATCAGAGGTGATCCTACCATAAAATAAACCAGCAAATGTCTATGGCCCGAACCTTGCTTGTCCACAATTGACACTCTCCAGGCTCGAGTCAAAATGGCAGAAGGGCCCGCCGGCCCCCACATATGCATTCCCACTCCACCCGCGTGGTAAGTGTGGCTTGTATGAAGGCTACACGACAAATATCTGAGTATTGCCAGCCTTTTGTCCCCAAGGGAAACATTGTGCTTGGGCACATTTTGTCTACAGAATCCTTTGAACTTGACATTGCTGGATACTTACTTAGAACAAATACAAACTAGCAGGGACCATGTAAAACATTCAGCACACACAACATGAATCTGATGCAAGCACTTACCACCACCTGCGCCCTTGACAACCTGCCTTGTGGATGCTCCTGACATTTGCACGGCTCAACCAGGTAAATTCAACTCATCGGAGATCAGCAAGGCCCGGCCCCCAGCCTCTCACGCACAGTTTTCTGTCTACACTGGCTTTCAGGAGTCACTAACCACTTGCTTCCTATGTTTCCACTTGATTTGGCATTTTATAAGCAGCATAGATCAATTGGAAAGTGAATTATCCCTGGTAGTGACTAATAATAAGATAATAACGTTATAACCGCCTCAAAAACTGTGTAGGAGCTGGAGAAAATGCGGCAAGAGCAGAAAAATTGAATCAAGTTATGCAAAAAAAAAAAAAAATTAAAGCGGTGACTTTGCGAGAAGGCAAAGAGCAGTTAATTTGGCTTCGGAATTAAATTATTCCTCCGTTACAGATGAATTTAGCGGGGCAAAATGTAGGAAAATGTATTTAAATGATCATTGAGCTAATAAATCCAATAAATCGTTTTGATCCTACTGAGATCTCTTAGTTCCTTTGTTTGAACCTATAAATGCCTTACCACGGTCTGCGGTAAGATCTGCTCCCGCCACTTTGCTTACGCTGCCTTCATCCTCTCCGGCCGCGCTCCAGCCCCACCAAACCTTCTGTTTCTGTCTCGGGGTCCTTGCACCTGTCAGTCCTCTGCCTGAACATCTTTCCCAGATCTCCACACAGCCTCCCCATCTTCATTCAGGTCTTGGCTCCTTGGAGGGCCCTTCTCTGGTCATACCTGCTGAAGGGGGACCCTGCCCCCAGCAGCCTCAGTCCCTCCTCGTCCCACTATGGGGCTACCGCTCTTCTTTCTCTCTTTCCCACAATGCTTTCTTTTTATCTTTCATAGCTCTTCCTGCTATATGAAATTATTTTATTATATATATCATATTATATATTATATATATAGCTCTTTGTTTATAGGTTCATTGGAATGAATAGACATAAAAGTAGAACATAGTGGGGGCGCCTGCGTGGCTCAGTCGATTAAGCATCTGCCTTCGGCTCAGGTCATGATCTTGGGGTCCTGGGATTGAGCCCCGCATCGGGCTCCCTGCTCAGCGGGGAGTCTGCTTCTCCTTCTCCCTGTGCCCTTCCCTCCCCCGCCACCAGCTCATGCTCTCTCTCTCACTCGCTCTCTCTCAAATAAATAAATAAAGTCTTAAAAAAAAAGTAGAACACAGTGCTTGACAGCAGGGCCTTGGGGCCAGACAGTTCTGCTCCTACCAGCGGGGATCCTGGGCGAGTTACTGAATCTTGTGGGGACTGGTCTGTCTCAACTAGGATGATAATATCCACTTCGTAGGGCTTCCTATACACTGAATCGTGCCTCCCACCGTCACCACCACCACCAAATGCGTGTGTCGAGGCCATAACCCCCAAGATGACAGTATTTGGAGGTAACATCTATGGAAGGAGCTCTCATGATGGAATCACGGCCCTTATAAGAAGAGACGAGAGAGCTCGATCGCTGCATTGTGAGGACACAGCAAGCAGATGGCCGCCTGCAGGCCAGGAAGAGGGCTCTCACCAGAAACCAAGTCCGCCAGTACCTTAATCTTGGCCTTCCCAGCATCCTAAACTGTGGGAAATAAATGTCTATGGAATTTTGTTATAGCAGCCCCAGCTGTCTGAGATAGGGCTTTTTTGAGGATTTGATGAATTAATGGATGTAAGGCAATTAGAATAATGCCTGAAACATAATAAGCTCTGTATGCATTTTTTAAACTTTTTATTATGGAATATTTCAAACACGGACAAAAGTAGAGAGAGTAGTATAATAAATATACTGTGAAGCCATTAGGCCCTATGAAACCATCACTGAGCTTCCATAATGATCAATTCAGCCTTGTTTGAGCTGTACTTCCATTCAGTTCTCCCACCCCTGGCTTATTTCGAAACAGATTCCAAACTTTATAAAATTTTATCTGGAAATATTTCAGGATGTAACTCTAAAATACAGGGACTCTTTATTTTAAATATAACCAAAATATCATCATCACGTGGAAAAATAATGAGCACAATAGTATTGTGATACCCCAAAAACCAAACTTTTGTCTTGGCCTTGGCTACCACTATATCCCCAGACCTACATTAAGGTCTGGCATCCAGTAGGTGTCCAATAAACAGGGGTTGGAAAAACCAATGATTCTCTCTCTTTGCTTCAAGTGTCTCTGAGTCTCAACATCTCTGAGGCTTTCTCTAGTTAGAGTCGTCTACTCTATACACATGTTCACGTTAACTTACTTTTGGCTTGCATATTGCTCTTTAATACTTTTCATAGTCCTAGAGAAGGAGAAGGGCAGCAAGAACGTTCCACAAATATCTCCTGCTCCCCAGTTAGATGCTTGACCCCACGTAAGTCACTGGGCTCCAGGGGTGACCAACATGCCATTGACTAGAATAATCTCAAAGTTCACATAGAAGAAGGGAGACCTGGTAATAACCAGATCCAATGAAAGGGAAAATATCAGGGAAGAACATGGTTTACTAGAAGCGAGAACATATTGAGGCCCCTGTTACCAAATTCAGATGGGGCTGGTGGGGAAGCAATGAACAGATCAGTGGAACAGACCGAGAGAGCAGAACTAGATCAACATGTTCACAGGAATTCAATATGGGGCAGAGATGGTATTTCAATTTGGTTGGAAAGGGGGCATTGTTTAATTAATGAAACTTGCACAACCAGCTCTCTTTTGCAAGGAAGTTGAAACCTCATTTGACGTCAGACGGATCGAAGAGTTAACATCCAAAAAATAAACAAAAACAATAAATATCTTGCAAGAAAATTTGGAAGAGGACAGGGTCGGTCTCAGTGCATAAGAAAACAAGAAAGTTGGACACCTGGGTGGCTCAGTTGGTTAAGCGTCTGCCTTCGGCTCAGATCATGATCCCAGGGTCCTGGAATTGAGCCCCGCACCGGGCTCCCTATTCAGCAGGGAGTCTGCTTCTCCCTCTCCCCAACTTGTGCTCTCTCTCTCTCTCTCTCTCTCTGTGTCAAACAAATAAATAAATACTCTGAAAAAAAGAAAACAAGAAAGTGGTACATGAAAAGACTTTTTACCCCCAAAATTACTTTTGTGGCAACAGATTCCATTCACAAAGTCAATATGAAAATAAGGAATTCAAGTATGAAACTATTTGCCATTTTGCAGTGTATAAAAGATCACATCATTATGTTGTGCACCTGAAACTAATATAAGGTTACATGTCAATTATTCTTCAATTAAATGGCAGCAGATGTCAAATAAAAAATTAATATTTATAATATGCAAAGAGTTCTCACACACTGATAAGAAATTCATAAGGAGGATTGAGTCAAAGGATAAGACTCAGCAAGACATGGTGCAAATCCAGATGGCCAACAAACATACGGAGAGAGGCCCTAACTCACTAGTTGCACGGGAACTTGAAATTAAAGTAACGGTGAGATTTCATTTTGTCCCCATCAGACTGGCAAAAACTAAAAATACTACTAACACTCATTGCTGGCGTGGATGCAGGGAAACAGACTCATAAAATTGTTGTTGGACAGGTGACAAGTTATAGCATTGTTGGAAAGCGATCTGAAGTTAAAAAAAATACATATACCCTTCAACTGAGCAATCCCACTCCTGGGGCTCTAGTCCATCAAAATAAAAGCTCCAGCTGAAGGATACACATACACGGGTGTGCCCCGCAACACTGCTTATAGGCTCGGGGTGCAGGGGGAGGACAGGAAGTAGAGTGGATGCCTGTCAGTAAAAGACCGGATGAAGAAATGACAGTTAGTGCTCACTGTGAAATAGAATGCTTGTAATGCATTACAAGAATGAATTAGGGCTGATGCAGCTGACTCAGAGCCTCACGGGTGTTGCTGTTTGAATGATAAAGCAACATGCAAAAGGGGTGCCTCACAGGGCCCCCGCTTTGTGAAACAATACTCAAGCCCCACATGGGCGTAGGCACAGGAAAAGGCGCAGGTGTGTGTTTTTGTGCGCATGTTAGCTGCCGGTATGTTCTGTTTATGATCGTGTGAACATGGAGAAATACACAGGTTACTGACATGGGGATGAAGGGGGTGGGAGAGAGAAATGTGTAGGGAGGAGGGAGACAAGCAAAAGGAAAAAAGAAAGACGGAGAAAGAGCTGATATGACGGGTTTTCCCAGTTAAGCCCTTCTGCAGATCATCCCCACACCGATCCCAGCGGAAAGGAGAAAGGAGATGTGGGAGAATGGGTAGCACCAAAGGGCCTGGCTTGTCCAGAGGAAGAAGGGGAGCGTGGCTGGAACTCAGGGTATACGTGGGGGTCGAGGGCTACGGAGGGGATAAAGCGGACGAGATTGGACGAGACGTGGCCAGGCCTCAGTGTGTAGACCCCACTGAAGATTCTCAGTGGGGAGATGCTACCATCTCCCACCTTTCCCGGGCACCCTCTATGTACCCTACAGCCCTAGGTGTGTGATCTGAATTAATCCATACTGTACTGAGGGCGGCATGTGATTTCTCCCATTTCCAAGCTGAAGGAATTGAGCCTCTGAGAGGTGAAGCACCTTCCCCCAGGTCCCTGGGGCTCTAACCCGGTCTTCTAGCTCCAGACTCCGTGTTCTTTCCACTACCCCATTCAGTGAGGTCTCCATAGCTAAGTATAACCCCCTAACAGCAGGGGGTGGGCCTAGGTGTGAGGCCAGAAAGAAGGCAAGGGCTCAGTAGATGTCTACCTGTCCCTGACTCGGGGAAGGGGAGGGGCAGGTGCCCCGCAGGACCTCTCCCCACTCTGGGGCAGAAACTATATACAGGCAGAGCTGTGTGCAAGCCATCATGAATCTGCCATCTGCTGGCCGCTTGGCTTGGCATGTTCACCTCCCTGAGCCTCAGTTTCCCCGGGTTTTCTGTACTATTAAAGGACAATGAGGCTGGCACGCAGTAGGCATTCAGCAAATAGGAGACTCTACAGCGTGAGAGCCTGAGAGCTGGCATCTTGACTCTCTCACTTCTTGGCTGTGTAACCTTGGGCAAGTTGCTTAACCTCTCTGTGCCTCGGATTCCCCATCTGTCAAACGAGAACTATGACAGACCTCCCCTGGAGGGCTTGCTATAAGGGTCACCGGAGTTCGTATCACGTGAAACATACCTCGTGCACAGGCCACACTCAACAAATGTGCGAGCTGGGTGGTCAACAGGACCCCCATCATTGAAGAAAATGTGCTGCTATATCACTTTTGCTCCTCTTCGCTCTCCTTCCACCTGGCCCCCTCCCCCTATTGATCAACAAACACGTACTGAGAGCCTGTTTTGTACCAAACTCTGCTCAAGAGGCAAAGGACACAGTAAGGCACATGAGGGACAAGGATGCAGCCTCTCGGGACTCAGGACTTACCAAGAAAGACGAGAAACAGTATTCGCAGCACAAGGAGATGAGGGCCCAGGGAAGGAGGCTGGGGGGAGCCTGGCCAGGGCACCAAGCCTAGCCTGGTCTGGGGGCAGGGCTGCACCCCCGGCCTCGGGAAGCAGCCCCATGTCCCTCTGGGAGGCAGGCCCTCCGTCTGAATTCCACACAGGCCCCTGGAGTGGGTGGATATGTTATCATGCAGGAAGTCACTTGGCTCAGATCACAGACTGCTCACAGTGTGCAAGGGACTTCAGTGACGCCAACAGGGGAACGCAGGCACGCAGGGTTGTTGGAGAGAATGCCAAGTTAGGGAAAGAGGAACTTGACACCCTGCAACACCCACCAGGGTCAGGAGGTGGGGTCTTCTCTACCTGTTCCAGTTTGCAGCCCCCATCAGGCCTGGACAAAGCAGGATGTGGTGCTAGGCCACATCTAGTAGGCTCAGGACCTGGCTACCCTCCCCATCCACCACAGAGCACCCTGGGCCATCTAGACCATTCCTACAAGGAGCCAAGTCAGCCACATTTTATAGAATCGGTGATACACTTGGTAGAGTATAATAACAAATTGTTTGTACTTAAAACTTCCAAGGGGGAGACACACACTTGATCTTCACGATGACAACAGCCCCGTAAAGTCACCATGATGCCCATTTTACAGGTAAGCACACAGAGGCAGAGAGGGGGAATAACCTGTCTCAAGCTCACCTGGCTTGTGGGGGAGGGGTGGAGCCAGGATTTCTAGCCCTTGGCCCTAGCAACCACCACCCTCCCCCCGCCCCGCCCCTGGGCCTAGGAGCAGCCTGTTGGTCCTCCCCACAGTCTGGTCTCTGGGTCAATAGCTCAATATGATGCTAGTTCCTCCCTCCCTTATATCCAAGGCTTAGAGAAAGAACTCTGCCAGACTCAGAACCCTTTGCTCTTGAGCCATTCTTGGCTGTGATTAATGCCCCTTTAAGCCTGCAGGTATGGAAGCCCGCCCCTGAAAGGCAGGACAGTCGGCTTTGGGACTTCTATTCCACTGGAGGAAGAGGCAAAGGTCCCCTCCTCCATGAAGCCTTCCCACCTGTGGTTTTCCGTGCTGTGCTCCAGTCACACCATGGACTGCCCTCTACCACTCCACCTTCGGTCACTGGTTCCTGCCAGTGCCGGCCTTGGTTTTGTTCACCTTTGTATTCATTGTCCAGAGCTGTGACAGCCCGTAAGCACTGCGCCCGATTCAGGGCTCGCCCTGGTCCGGCCCACCGCCCCCCTCAGCCTGATCTCCGCCAGCCCCTCCCGGCAAAACAGAGCTACCTGCGGCCCCTCTACCTACAAGCACGCATGACTGCAATTAAACAGTCAATTCATAATCGATGACTCAGGGTCTGCCTCCTGGGCGTGCGTGCTCCCAGAGGCCGGGACCGCGCCAGTCTCACTCACTGATGTGCCTTGACACATAGTAGGTGCTCAACAAAACAATTTTTTTCGAGAATAGTTTTTATTTGTAACAAATGGTCTGCTAAAATCACAAACACCTCTTCAGTTAAAAATAATTAAAAGATTTAGGGATTGATTTTCTAAATCCTTTTTTAAGTGTTTATTTTCCAACAAATTCTTGTTGCGTGAATGTTTCACCTCCCCTGTTCCCTCCGCCTGGAAAACCGTGCCTGGCTTCCTCTGCTCCTTGTCTTCCACTCATCCTTCAAGACCTGGCTCCGTGGCCACCAAGTCCCGGGAGCCCGTGCTGAATACCCAGGTAACACTGTCTCGTCTTCTTTGCGGTGTCCGCATGCCCACCTCCGCCCTCCGTCCACATCATACTGAGTGCCACCGGCAGGTCTCTCTCCACTGGACTGATTGCCTCTGAGCAGGGACCACATCTTTTTCATTTTTGTATTTCATTCAAAGCACGTAACACCCAATAGGAGCTCGACATGTAGCTAATATTTATTTAGGGCTTTACCATGAAGGAGGCACTAGAAGCACTTTTTCATTTCGTTTAATTGTCAGCATAGCACCTCGAGGCCGGCAACGCTGCCCCATTTTTCAGACAGGCCAGCTGAGACTTGGGACTGCCTGGTTGCTTGCCCAAAGCCGCGCTGCTAGGGGGCATCTGAACCCCATCCCTCGGCTCCTGCACGGTCCTGCCATGCCACTCAGCAGCCCCTCCTCTTGATCGGCCGAAACCCACACAGAGAGGAGTGCCCTCCCTTCTCTTTCCTGCTTGTCACCTCTCCAAGTTCCACTTTGCCTGGGGACCTTGGAAGTCACCCCCCCCCGCTTTCCTCCCAGAAACCTCCAGCATCTTCTGAAGACACTGTTGGCTTCCCTGTGCAGAGTTCCAGGCCAACTCTCCCAGGATATTCCAACCAGGCCGTTCCGATTTCCTGCCTCCTCTTGCCTGCTGAAGCCTCTGTTTCTCTTCCTATTGGCCCAGGAGCTTTCTTGAGCAGTACACACGTTATTTGGTGAGCACCTACTATGTGCCAGACACCGTGGGACCAACACCATGGGAGAGGCAGGGAGGATAATAACACAACCAGACCCCTACCCTTACACTAGAACTCAGAAAATAAATGCATACATAAGGGGGGGGGGTGGTGCTACTAAGGGTTAAGGAGAAAATTTCAGCAGGTAAAGAATGAGCAATGATGGAGGAGGGGCAGGCGGGCTTCTCTACCAGGTGGTCAGTTGGGTCTCTGAGCAGATAGCTGTGGGAAGGAGGGATTGAATCAGCTGCCAGAAGACGGGCATCCCAGACACCAAAACTGTGATGCAAAGGCCCTGGGGTAGATGTGGGGCCATGGGATCCAGGCATGGAGTCTGGTTTGACTGGAGGAGAGGAGGGAGGGAGGGAAGTGGAAGAGGAGAGGCTTCGAGGTGGCTGAGTCTGGCCATGAAGGACACCCAGGACCCATTCTCTGCCCCCTCCCAAACCTGCTCGTCCAGGTGCACGCCTCCCTCTCACTTCCTCCACCACTGGATTCCCCGAAGAGTCACTGGAAATCACCTTTTCTCCCTGCCCTTCTGCCCTTTAACACTCTGTCTCTTATGGGCATCCTTACGTGTCCTCTTTATTGTATTATTTTTTTTCTACTCTGCATCCTTATGTGTCCTCTTTATTGTATTTTTTTTTTCTACTCTGTAACTTTCTGATTGATTTTCTATCATACTATTCTCTACCGTGGCTCAGTTCCTGGTGAAACTGCACACCAGCCGGGGGGTGGGGGGCAGGGGGGTGGACAGAGCTTTGGAGATTCCGAGCTCAGACTAGGGCTGCAAGTCCCAGGTGGGAAAGCCGCTTCTCTGTGGGATTTCTGGTCATGGCCGCCTCCACGTGTGGATTTTCAGCTTCTGGTTCTCACCAGGCTCAGGACTAACCCCACGTACTCCATTACGAGCTGGGCTGGCCCCACTCTTCCAGCCCCCTCTGGCCCAGCAGACACTTGGGTCTCCCTGAGGCTCTCTCAGCTGCCCTCAGCACTGCAAGGCATGAAACCTGCCCTGTCTCCTAGCATCTCCCTTCCTCCCAGCCCCATCAGGGCCTCGCTGCTGTGCCTGCTCCAGCGTGGGGCTGAATAGCTATCTGGGCTAGAAGTCTCTGGTCACCCATGGTGGCCTATACGTGAGGTCAAGAGAGCAGAGCAGGCCCAGGAGGAGCAGCATGGAGAAGCCAGGCCTCCCCAAGTCTGACACTGGTAGGTACTACCTCCCCACCATGTGCTCCCAGTCTCCCATAGCATCTCGGGGCCACCTTCACCTTTCCCTCCCACCCCCACCTGCAAGTATCAGGAGCTTCTAGAGGCCTGCTCCCACTGTCTTCCAAATGCTTATATCTGGTCCCTGTTGTTTACTCCTTACAACCTTGACCTTAGTCATTCATTCAAAACATACTCTCTGAGCACCTGCAATATTTCCAGCACTTCCAAGGCATTGGGGATACTGTAATGAACAAGACCAATGTGGTCTGACATCCTGGGGGAGGCAGGGGGGTAGAGAGAGACTTCAGATAATAAACAAGAAACGTCAAGTTGCAAGAAGCACGACGATATGAACAAAACAGGCCAATGTCATATAGAGTGGCAGGTTAAGTTGTATGACCAGCAATGACTCTCTGGAGCTGATCTTTGGCTAAGACCTGAATGATGGCTAGGGATCCAGTGTTCAGGGAGGAAAGCATTCCAACAGAAGGAATAGTAAGTGCAAAGGACTTAAGATAGGAAAAAACTAGGCACCTATTAGCCCCATTTACAGATGAGGAAGCTCAGCCCCGGTCACATAGAGAGCAACTAGCAGAAGGGGGATTCAAACCCAACTCTGTCTAATTCCATGGCCTGTCCTCTTCCCACTTCATTGCTTCTTCCTGGGCAAGGGCCACAAGGGCAGTGACCCCAATGGGTGGCCTATCACCCCGGACATAGCAGTCTCTCTGGAGTTAACCCCAGGCTTCCTTCCATCCCCATCAGCCACACCAACCTCCTGAGGTCCTCACACTGCTTCAGATCCGCTTGCATTTGTATGTGCTGTTCCTCTCCTCGTGATGCCCTCCTTCTCTTCCTTGCCCAATTGTGACCTTTCCTCCTGGCCTTTGAGAGTAACCTCATCAGCAAAGCAAAGCCTTCTGAGATACTCCAAGAGAGAAATAAATGCATCCTTCTGGACTTCCCTAGCACATGTCTTCATTTTGTTCATTCATTCATTCATTCATTCATGCATTCATACATTCATTCAGCAAATATGTATTGTGGGCCTTCTACGTGCCAGCCATTAAACAGAAATTCCAAATCTGGAGAGAAGTACCACAAGAGGAGAATTCTCAGGGGCCGTGGGAGCACACAGTGGGGAATGCCACACACCCCAGATCTTCCCTGGGCTGGGTCACACTGCCCCGGAATTAGCTGTCTGCTTGCCAAGCTCCCTAATTTGGGTATTTTAATCTCATCTGCCTCCCTAGCATCTCAGCACATTTCCTGCCCCAGAGCAGATATGCATTTGGATGCATGCATTTAGATTTTTGTACCAATAAAGTAATTCATTTTATAGAGCACCTACTATGTGCTAGGCACTATTTTAAGTATTAGAAATACAATGTGAACACAACAGACCAAAATCCCTGCCTTCATGAGGTTTAATTCGGGAGGGGGGGAATAGAATGTAATTGAATGAATGATTTATAGTCCTAATTAATGAATGAACATGATGAGAAGAGGAAGAACAGGAGCAGGGAGCGAAGAGGCAGTAGAACGTAGCAAAACTACATGCATGACCAAAGCAGAATTCTCAGTCTCCCCATGCCCTGCACACAACCCCTGTCCAGCCTTCTTCCTCAGAGCAGCTGTCTCAGTGATGCTCACCAATATGTATTAATTTTCACCCAACATCCCCAAAGACCTCCACTTCTTTCCATCCCCATTGTCGCTGCTGGTCCAGGCCGCCACTGTCTATTGCTGGGAGCCCCACTACAGCGGCCCTGCTGTTTCTCTGCTTCTGTGTTCACTTCTCATATTCCCTGTCCCCCCAGCCTCCTCTGGGTTGCTTCTTATGCTCCAACCTCCTTTCCATGGCCTCCACGTTCTTAGCCTAAAACATTTCCCATCACTGTCTTTAGATCAGCCATACTTAGCATGTTTTCCCTAAAACTGGCCAATCATCTTTTCCCATCTGTGCATCCTTTTAAACCCAGGCCCATGCTGTTCCCTCAGCCTAGAATGCTCTTCCTCTTCTCAGCTCCTCTTCACCCTCTCACCCCCATCCTGGCCTAGCTAACTCTTTCTCATTCCTGCATCTCAGTTTAAATGTCTTGTCCTTGAGGGAGGATGTCCTTCACCCCCTAGGTTGGGTTTGGTCTCCATCACCTAACATTCTCCTCACCTCAATGTGGCTATTCCTTACCTGTCCACTCCTCCTGCTTGTCTTCAGGTCCTTGGAGGAAGGGACCATGTCTGTCCTGCTCAACATCCCCAGAGATTAGCATGGTGCTGGACACATAGTAGGTGCTTGTTTTTTGAACCAATAAATGAACTGTGGGACTTGGAGCTAGCAGAACTTGAAGCAGTGCAAAATGTTCAAATCTCTACTCTTCCAGTTAACTTGATATATGAGCCTCTGCTTACTCACCTGCAGGATAAGATAGTAGTCTGCATTGACAGGGTTGTTGGAAAGGTAGGTTTAAGAATCTCTGTGAAAACACCCAGCACCTAGAAGTTACTCCCTAAATTCTTGCCAAGCCTGTGGATGAGAAGTAAATAAACTTGGTGTAATACCCTTATTCAGAAAGTCTGTGTCTTGGGTCAAGGCACAGTGAGTAAGACATAGGTTCTTAGGCTTGGCTGCTGGACTAGAATCCCAGCTCTGTCACTCACTAACTGGGCAGCCTCAGGCCAGATACTTAAACCATTACATGTCTTGGTTTCCTCATCTGTAAAATGGGAATCATGATCGTACATGTCTCATAGGGTTATAGTGGGATTCAGCCCAGATCCGTGCCTGGCATGTTGGCTTCTGTTATTGTTATTACCATGTGATACTGACAACCACACCGTAAGGTTCCTCCCATGGTCCTCCTTGACAGATGAAGAGAGGTTCCCAGAGAGTGCCCTAGTGTCCTAAGAGACTGCCCAAGGTCAAAAGTGAGGAAATGGCAGCCTTGTGCTTCAAGGCCAGGTCTGCTGCACCCAAATCCCATGTTATTTCCACTCCATCAAAGAAGGAGCTCAAAATAGGCCTGTGGCATTTCAGCTAATTTCCTCTAAGCCCTTCCCAAGTAACCAACCGCAGGCACACAAAGCTGCTCCCCTAAGAGCACCCATTCAGCAGCTGCTAAGTATGTGTGCCCGGTGGACCCAAACCATGTAATGGGGCTCACACTGAGCCAGCTTTTCCTAGGCAACCTTGTCGGGTCTGCAGAAGGGACCTGAGGAGAAGGCTAGGTCGGGGGGGGGGGGGGGCTGCGGAATAGGAGTTAGAGTGAAGGACGCTGGAGACCAAACTGGACGTAAAAGTGGGGAGAAGAAATGAGAGGCAAGCCACATTTATTGAGCACCTACTGTGTTCCAGGCACATTACCCATCTCATACTATAATCACTCAGCCATTGCTATCAAGTATCGGCTATGTATCAAGCCCAGAGCAAGGTCCCCAAGACATCATGGTGAACAGGACACAGGTATTGACCTCAAAGGGCTCACAAGTCAGAGAGATGATGCATGCACAATGAAGTGCTAGAAGTCGGACGGTAGAGGCCTGGGCATGGTGGTGGTGGCAGCGGTGAAAAGCAGGCAGTAAGTAGGAACAACTCCAGAAAGGAGGAAGAGGCACGTACCAACGTGTTTATTTTACATACGGTAAAACTGAGGCTCTAGGAAACTGACTTGTTTGCGGTCATGCAGTTAAGTAGCAGAGGCTAACCTGTGGCCCCAGGCCTGTTCCGTCTCCAGAAGTCTGCTCTGTCCACACTGACAGCCCAAAGCTGTTACATTCCCTCCAACCCCCTTTCCTCCTCTCAGTGATTATCCGGCCAGGAGATTAATCACATGCTGCTAAAGCTGCAGCTACAGTCAGTGGCTAAGATGTTACCAGCTTCTGTGGTCAAACAGAAGTTTCTGAGCCTCTGGGACTGATTCCATTTGAGCAAAAGATTCAGGCGTTGGTCGGTAATGGGATGGGTGGATAAGAAGGAGGGCTCTATCTCTAGTCTGAAGGGACTTCTTGGACAGGTCAGAGGCAACCAAGGTGACAAGCGTAGGAGATGGCAAGCTGCTCAGTCTTGTGTGGCTTCAGCCAAGCCTCTCTCCACTCCCCCACCCCAAAAAAGGCCTAGCACATCTAAGGGGACTTCCTGCTTGCACTTCACTTTTTCCTTACAGACCAGAGCCAAAAAAAATCACCCACCTGAACCACTGGCTGGACTTGCTAAGTTCCCTGCTCAGTGGATTAGCACATCAGCCCTCTCCCCTCCCAGTTCCCATCCCTGTCCTCACAGGACAAGAAACAAAACTGGAGAAAGCCTCAGTCTGCAAATGTCTTGCTATACCCTAAAGGTAACTTAGCAAAGGTTGCTGAAATTGTGCTTCTGTTCTCCAGACACAGGGACCGTCTCCCACATGCCAGGAGCATAGCAGTTGCCCCTTGTAGGAGCCTTCCCTTCTGAGAAAGGAACAGAGCATGAGAAAAAGAAGTTTTATGCAGGGTGGAGAAACAGGTCATTTTTCTACACCAACAAGTATGCACTGGTTATACCTGCACGCCAACTCTCAGCTAAGGGAAAGAAGTTAGACAACACCAAAAAAAAAGTCTGTTTTTAATTCAGTCGTCTATTACATATCCTGTGATAATCACCAAATCACTGAGAAATTGTCAAACAAATGATCTCAAGACAAAAATGGAGGGAAAGAGAAGAAAGTATGGAATAACTGAGTTATGCAATTAAAACATCTGTAACCCCCAACAGACCCACCAGACTCACACCTCTCTCTAGGCTCCTCCCCCCAAAAATGAAAAACAGTGCACCTACATCGTGCCTCATGTGCTCTCCCTCACTTAACTATGAAATTGATCAGAGAAAAATGTAATCAATAGCAGCAGGAATCTGATGGGCTTCTTTCTCCAGGAGTCACATTAAGGAAAAGTTGCACATGTAGAAAGAAGAGGTAGTGCTGTAATTAACCCAGGATAGCATTCTGCTGGGGGGGGGGGGGTTGTGATGTGTTTCAGTGTTCACAGCAGGGAGATTTTTATCTCTTCCGATCCAGTTTATGAATGACACGGGAACTTAGAAGGATTCACATTTCTCCCACTTCCCCTGCAAACATGTTCATCCCTGAGATGGAAATCATTGCCCAAGCCCCAGCCACCAGCCACCCTTTTGCACCCCCTTTTCCATGAATAATCTTTCCAAAATGTCTGCTTGTAGGAGCAGATTCAGAATTTCACAGAGAACTACAGAGACACACACACACAGTGCACAGCACACCCCCTGCAAGCTGGAGAGAGACAAAGAGACGAGAGAGGAACGACCAAAAGGAGACACGGCTAACATGCCAATAAAATAAAACAAAACAAATCCCCCGAAACAGCAAAGTGAAAACACGTATAGATCGTGTTTGTATTACCCATCCAGGCTATATTTTCACCGCTTCCAGGCAGAGAAACGGCGGGTCGAAGTTTTGTGCCCATCTGACTGTGATGGGAGGGTTGTATTTGAAGCTCTGGGCACGTAGAGATGGAATGAGAAGGAGGCTGAGCTGGAAGAAACACCAAGGGGGGAGGGCAGGGGAGAGAGAGTGAGAGAGAGAGAGAGAGAGAGAGGGAGAGGGAGAGGGAGCGAGCTATCTCTAGCTACGCCTTCCTCTGAGCTCCGGGAGCCCAGGAGAGCGCTCATTTTAGGACTGGGGAGAGGGGTAAAAAGAGGAAAGGCAGCCCCCCCGCTCTGCCCTGGCCTTGCCACCCCCGAAGGGAGGGAGGACTCCGGCCCCGCGCCCCCCTCCTGGCGGGCCGCCCAGCGAGCCGGGGAGCGCGCGGAGCGAGCGGCGCAGGGAGCTGTCCAGTTCAGCACCACCCGGTAATGCAGTAGGTGGGAGCGCCTCCGCCGGGGGCCGAGCGGGCAGCGAGTGGGGGGGCAGGCGGGCGGCCCATCCTGCAGCAAGACGCCGGCTCCCTTGTTTCCAGGAGCTTTGCAGATAGGGGGAGGGAAACCCGCCTCGATTCTTCGGAAGAAACCCCCTCCCTCCCCCACTTCGCCAACACTACCCCCGCCACCAACAATAACCGCCGCCGCTGCTCGTCCTGCCGCCGCCGCCGCCGCCGTGCCTGCCCGCCCTGCTGCTGCCGCCGCCGCCGCCGCCGCCGCCGCCGCCGGGGCAAAACCATGGAAGGCGAGACCCCCGCACCTGTTCAGCTGAAATCAAGGGCTTACAGAATACTGGGAAGTCTGGTCTGAAACGAAAGCGCCCGAGACCACCCCCCACCCCCCGCCCCGCCAAGGAAGAGAACTGGCGAAGCAAAGGATTTTCATGGCGCAGGCCGCAGAGCCGAGCACGAAGACTGAAGGTTGCATCCCGGCTTCTACAATCTCTAACTGTCTAGGTCCCGACCATGAGAGATTGTGTTGAGAATGCGGCTGTTCCCCGGTTCACTGTGGAAGCCATCTCCAAATTAGCTATCACATATGGAAACTGGAGACCGGAATTTTAGGAAAAGAGATTAAGGCATCTCACTTGGGGGGGTGGGGGGTGTCTTTTTATTTTTTTTCCTTTTTTAAAAAAAAAAAATTACTGCAACTGGAACAGTTTCTGATCTCAAAAGGCAAGCCTCTCTTCCCGTGTGATCTTTATAATTTACACTCTTTTCCGTGAGCTTTCTTACCTCCCTGTTTTTATATCTCTCCATAGTCTCTAGTCACACATATATCCATTATATTAGTAGTGGAATTATTTTTATTTATTTATTTTTTGCTTTAGTACTCGCACCCTCACACACACTCTCCCGAGAACCAGAAGTCGGTTGGGTGTTTATATAATGAAGAATTATGGGGCTGTTTGATCGAGGTGTTCAAATGCTTTTAACCACCGTTGGTGCTTTCGCTGCCTTCAGTCTGATGACCATAGCCGTGGGAACCGACTACTGGCTCTACTCCAGAGGGGTTTGCAAGACCAAAAGTGTCAGTGAGAACGAAACCAGCAAAAAGAACGAGGAAGTTATGACCCATTCTGGATTATGGAGAACCTGCTGCCTAGAAGGTATTTGATTTCCCATCTCCTCCCCCTCTCCACTTCACCCCTCCCCTTCTCACTCCCCCTCCCCACCCTCCTCCAAATAAGTCCCCTTTACATTCCACCATTTTCTTACTTCACTCCTTCCACCACAGATCAAGGTTGGTTGGGTTAGTTTCAGAGGAAAGAAAATCAATAAGCAGAAACCATACTCAACTCTCAAGCCTCCACCACCCCCCCTTCCCCTAAACCTCTTCATTGGAATAATCTATGATATGATGAAAACAACAAGAAATTGTCTTTAAAAGTCGAATGAGCTCTGCCTGCTTTGGAATCATTAGGATTTGCCATTTGGTGTAGCATTGCCGTCTACAAGGGGCGAAAATAATTGCTTCTCTCAACGCTGTTCCTCTTTTCGTAATGAAGAATTCGAAAATGCTCTTCCTTTCCCCCTCCTCCTCCCCTTACTCCCCAAAAGTCCCAGACACATCATTATCTGCAAATCTCCTTTAAAAAAAAAAATCTGTTGTTTCTAAGAATCCTTATTTGGTAAATCCTAATTATTCCAGGATCTCAAGCTGAGTTCAAGAGCATTTCGTAATGTCTATGAGCCACACATATCTTTCGGGGCGACTGGCTGCGTGTGTGTATGTGTGTGCTTTAACGTTTACAAAGTCTAAAAATACATACGTCTCTCACAGGAAACAAGCCCAAGTTCTAATAAACAGCAATTGACTTGCAGGTTAGGCTGAGAACCAGTTCACATCCACGCAGAGTGACATGCCTGTTATCCAGAAGCAATACAGTCAGCATTGAAGCCAACTTGAGCATCAGACATTGTGCAGGGAGGCCGGGAGGGAGGCAAGGGCTTGGGGAGCTTGAGGGGGGAAAGGGGGGGCAGTGGACCAGGGGTATCAGCTGTTTGCCTTGATCTTGCAGGGTCACTGAGACATGTGTGTCTGTGCATGTGCTGTGGGCCAAGGGGTCCCCACGGTGTAAAGCCTGGGAGATCAGGGTACAGATGAAGGCATGTGTTTCTGAGATACATTAATAAGCACAGAAAAAAAAAAAACAAAAAGCAAAAAACTCCTGCAGGTCATACAACCTGCATTTAGCAACAGACTTGAATATGAGGGACTGCATTTGAATGGCTATATATATATATATATATGTATCCGTATCTGTATGTACAAGCTACAGCTACCCATAGAAAAACGTGAACAGAGAGATACATGTTTCTGTGCAGAGAGAAAGGGTTATGTGCTTTGCTTCTGACATGAACCAATGCCGGAGGCCGTTTGAGGCAGCGCTGGGAAGCGGGGACCGCAGGATTGTTTGTTAAGCTCAACATGGGATAGCGATGCAGGGACTTGAAGCCAGGAGATGGGGGAGAAGAGAGGGAAACGGACGGGAGAGGGAGAAACTGATGTGGCCCAGGGTCTAACCCAAACTGAGCAAAAGCCGCTCTTTGGGAAATGGTTATGTCTGGGAAAGAGCACCAGTTTCGTGCCCCCCTCCCAACATTCTTGGTGCAAACGGTTGAGTGATGGCTGAACATGTTTTGAATAGCTAAGTGACTTCATTGAGCGATGGTCTATTTGACGCATACTGCATTTGGTGCCCTTTCTCAATCCAAACCGCTGCCTTGAACATAGTCTGCAGAGGAGCTGTATGCTGAATACTCTATGCTCTTCCCCAGCCAGAGAATCAATATCAGGAAATTAATAGGGACTGTTTTAAACACACCCGTCCTTAAAAAATGAAAAGCCTTTCAAGCAGCTTGTCATTAACAGTGGAAAGGCTTCCATTTAATTAAACATTTATGGCAGACTTCTATTCCAAAACAGAAGAAAAGCAAAGTGAATGAGAGTTGCTTTAGGGAAATGATCATAGTAGCAATTTGCCTTCCTTGGATTTTAGTTAGATGGATGGAGATATGCAGCCAAGAAATTAGAGGAAAGATGGAATATGATTTTAGGAGAAATATACTCAGAAATTGCTAAGTTGGTATAAATATACTTTGTTATCAGGGTTTTACTTGCAAATTCTTCATTCTGTGATCTCTGAAACATTTTATAATTCCCAGAAGGCAAGAGGACTAGAGGTGGCTTTGGATCACTTGTATATTAAAAGGCTGAAGTATTTTCATTTAAATTCCATCTGTTTGGTGCCTACATCCCCAAATGTGCTGCCCACCCCCTTTAACTTTCCCTCCATGCTGCACCCCCTGCCACCCTCCACCCCCCCCAACCATCCCTAAAAGGGTTAGGATTACAACACTTTCCCAAGGGTTGTGTGATGTGCACCGGAGCTGTGGGTTTGGCCCCTCTCCCAGGCCTGGGGCCTCCAGGCAGTGAGGGGAGGGCTGGGGCAAGCTCCCTTCAGGATGCTATTCCTTTTCCACTTGTAGCCAAAGCACAGGCAGGAAGGGTGGGTGCTCGGGGCCCTAGTTCAACCTGGCCTTCAATTTCTAAAGCATCTGTCCCTGTGGGGCTTTGTGGGCCTGGGACTGCCTTAGGAAGTTGGGCTTTGGCCACTTAGGAAGTGGTTTAAAGATTTTGAAGACCGTAAGAGCACTTATTTCTGAAGGTTGGCACAGATGGTTCTCGTGGGGAGTTCCTATACTCGCTTTCTGGAGCATTCAAAATAGGGTCAGCCTTTATGGAGATCATGTTGTCAGCGCTTCACCTGTCCCCCAGTCTATGTTTTTTTGTGAGAAATGGGGCTTTCAAAAAAGATTCCCCCATCACCTCTTTATTGTATTTCCTGCCCACACCCCCCAAAAAAGTTGTGAACAGACTTCAAATCTCCCCAAGATGCTGATAACTCCAGATAAAAAAACAACCCTGTCTGCTTCTGATCTCTTCCGCTTTCTGGTTTTCACTCGGGCTTTTTGTCGCCTGAGACGCTTTTTCTTCCATTCACTTCTTGATGAAAATAAAAATCAGAAAATATTTCCCTGCCTCTGTTGCTGCTGTTGAAGTGTACCAGTCTGCTGAAGAATGAGGAGGGACAGAACCACCTGTTAGGGGTTGACACCCAGCAGCAGAGGAGAGGAACCAAGAAGAAGCCACAACCTTTATTATTTTTCCCTCTGCAGAGTGAACAGCCGAGTCTCTGTGTGTGAACCTGAGCTCCCTAGCAGACTGGGAGTCCTTAGTGGGACTGACGGGGTGGGACGGGCTGCATGTGGATCCACGTACGTGGAGCCCGATAGAAGTCCTTGAACTTTTCAGGAAAGCTGCGCTAAGAGCCTCCGAATGGAGAGATGAGTTGGCCCTTTCAGGGAACAGTTCAATAAAATCCACAACAGGACCCGAAAGCATCGCTTCTGAGCGAGGCATCTCTGGGCCGTGCTGTGCCTTGCTGCTCAGGATATTAACCTCTGTTGTCACCTAAAGGAATCATTGTCTCCAGGGGCAGCAAGAAATTCACTCTGTGTTTGTTCTCTCCTGCGCCTCCCTCCCCTCCGTCCGGGCTCCACGGCTCCCCCAGAGGATTTCCAGCCCTGCAGAGGAGGAGTCAGGAGCAGTACAACGCGGTCGGTAGCAGAACCCGCCCTCCCTCTCTCGCCCCTTTCCTTGCTGTGAAGCAGCGCAGAAATCGTCTTCTCTGTCTCCACTGTTACATTCTCTCCACTGAATTTCCGATTTCCTCTTCCATCCACGGCTTCTCCCATCTTTGCTTCCATGTGCTGCTTGCTCACGGTGGCTCTGCAACCCTTGCTACCTCCCGACTCTCTTTGAGCAAGAAGTGTCTCAATTTTCCTGAACTGTCTCTGTCAAGTTGATAGTTGCATACCCTTTGCAAGGTGGCGAGGGCTCCAGGCTGGGTTCAGCCGTGCCTCTCTTGTTCTCCAGAAGGAAAGTTCTCCCTATTTTAGGGATGCCAACAGCCTTTCCCAGATAATCTACCTTTAAGTGTGGATGAGCTGATTATGGAAGTTCTTAATGGGCCATCGCATGATATACCTAATCACTCCAGAATTCCCAAGATTATTTGACCCTTTGTAGGCACTTTGCACACAATAGGTGCATAAAAATATTTATCAATGGATTGATTTCAAAATTCTTCAAATTATTTAAATTAATTCAAACATCATAAGGACATGTGACAAGCGAGTAATGAAGAAAGGAAGAAGGGGGTGAGGAAGTCAGGATGGTTGGTTTGTTCTTCCTGGTGCATCTTGTTTAAAAGAATAATAACAAATCACAAAATTCATTAATTCAATTCAGAAGGAGTCTGTCATTAGGGTTGTGTGGCTCCTAATTGGCTAGCGGAAAATTATCAGTAGACTCAGTCTCTGCAAGTGAGGAAAAAATAACCAATTGATTTTCTCCCCTTTTCCGCTTTTAAAGTACACCAAAGTCCACTTGGATTGTAATAGTCACTGGAACAGACACTTTGGGTAGAAAGCAGGCATTATGGACCATCCCCATTTAGGTACCCCAGAATCTTCTATTCTCTAGCAAACCTCTCCACCCAGTTCCCAGGACCCTGAGAATAGTCCCCAAGGTCTTAGGTTCTGACCAGCAGTTTTCCATAGAGCCAAGCCCCACATTCTTAAGCATCCTCACCTGGGAAGGCAAACTTGAACCCTTTACTGAGGAACAAACTCTGCGAGTCCTTGCCCACTCACACTGCCCTTCCCGCCCCCACTGCCCTTCACAGCTGAGCAGAACTAGGCACACAGGAGTGACATCACACACCAAGGCCATATGGGCAGAGCCAGAACTTGAATCCAGGCCCCTCACTTCCACCCTGCAAGCCTCCAGAGGGCTCTATGCACATACCCTGGCCTACTGTGTGGCCTTGTGCTCATATTCACTGCTAGCACTGGATTTTATTGTGTCCCATTAAGCGTCCCCCATCGAGGGCCCAGCCTGAGCCTGTCAGGAAATCTGGGTTCTGACCCACCTGACTCTCCAAACGCCACTCACTCCAGCTGCCCTGTGCTTTGAAGAGAGACAGTTCTGCCAGAACCCCCTCACTCCCACAAGGCGGAAGGAATGCGACACTGAACTTCAGGCCAGACCCACCACGTGCCTCTTTGGGCTTGCCCTTTCATTTTCGGAAGTGTCCTTAATGTAAACTATCCATTGGTTTTATGTTTGCAAGCATTTTTCAGAAAACAGCAAATTTAGGTCCCCTGTAGTCATGGAAGTTTTCAGGGGAAGCTTTGTGGCGTGGGGTGTAGTTGAAACAATTTTGCAGCCACACGGGCCTGGGTTCATTCCAAGCACTGCAGCCTGGGAGATCCGAGGTAGGTTCTCTCACCTCTTCAAGCCTGTTTCCTTCTCTGTGAAAAGAAAGCCAAATAGCTTTCTCACAGGGTGGTTTCTCTGACCGACTTGTCTGCGGTTGCAATCAACAACCCCAACCTGTACCCCTCCTACAGTCCTCCATACTCTGTCTTCTTTTTCTTTACAGAGTACTTACCACCTTCTAGCACAGTACATAGTCTCCTCGTGGTATTTGTTGTCTGTCGCCACCCCTGGACTGCGCGCTCCATGAGGGCAGGGATTGCGGTCTGTTTTGCGCTTTGCTGTAACCATGGCAACTAGGACGTTGCAAGGCGTCAGCCTTTGTTGGGGCGTGAACGTAGGACGTAGGACGCGGTGGGGATTCAGAAATGGCGGTCCCTTCACACCGTCAAAGGATTGTTCTTTCAGTGGTACACGGTGATCAGTGGTGGCAAAAGCATCCTTTTTTTTGACATTCCAGAAAATAGTGAACTTGAGACAGAGGAGGGCCAGAGGGTGGGAGAGAGAGAAGGGAGAGCAGTGTTCAACACACAAGGGATAAGAATAAGGAAAGATAACAAAAAGGAAAAGTGTTTGGAGAAAAAAATAAATGCCTGAGAAGGAAGTGCTGGGGGGTGAGCGTCCTCTAAATAGATCCTGGCCGAGCTTTCCTGCCTCCACATCGTCCAGAGCGGCTGTCACAGAGATCCTGCAGGAGAGCTTCCCCTGAGCGTTCGCTTTCAGGTCAGGCGGGAGGAGAAGATACCGGACGAATGATGCAAAAGATTTTTAACCTGTTCAAAATTCGATGGTTCCTTTCAGCCTCAGATATAAGTATTTTGGCAGAAAGACCCGTATTCAAATGATATATGCATTTTCAGTTTCTGGGTTAGTTTATAGGTACAGATCAGGCCATTCCTTCGCTCATTTATTTGTTAAATCTTTGATGAAGTTCTGCAAAGCGCCAGGTTGAAGTCAGGATGGGAAGTGGCTCCTTTCAGGGTCACAGCCCTCAGTCCTTAGAGCCTACTGGGAGAGATAGGCCCTAATTCAAAGAATATGTATACACACATATATGTAAATTACAACCATGATAAGCGTTCTCAAGGGAGGTCACATGGGACTGTGAGTTCAGAATATCGAGATGGTATCTAATCAGAGAAGGCTTCCCTGAGGAGGGGACACGAGAATGAATATCTGAAGGAGGAGTATGAGTTAATTGGGTGAAGAGAGGAAGAAAGGCCATTCCAGGTCAGAGGGCAGCAAGTGCAGAGATCAGTGAGGAAGAGCGAGGCGAGGCCTGGGTGAAGGCTGGAGGTGGGTCTGTAGTGGGGTGACAGTGCTGGATGGTGTGGGGACAGGGGTGCAGAAGTAGTTTAAGTCCCAGAGGTGTGTGGCCTTGTTAGTCTTGTTAAAGAGTTTTGTTCTTTGACTTTTGGCTTCTTGCTTATAAGCTGTGTGACCTTGGACTAGTTAATTTCATCTCTGTGCCTCCTTTGTGCCATCCGTTTAGTGACCGTCCCTAGGGTCGTTGTGAGGATTCGAGCCCCGCTCCCTACTCCTCCTGCTTCCATCCCAATCTGATCGTGCTGGTCTCTTTGGCCTCCGAACTCCCCCTGAGAGTACAGAGAAGGGAGGGAATAGATCGACTCAACTCCAATCAACAAAATTCAAAATCCGCTCAGCGGAGGTGTTGACAGCAGGTGCCAGCCCTGTGCTAACACAGGAAGGCAGTGGTGAGCAGGCCCCCCATCCTGAGGACCATCCAGGTGAGTCCCCACAGGGGATCCCAAAGAACAGGCATCTCGCCAAAAGGCCCCACTCCATACCAGACATTTGACAGCCTGTTGCCGCCTCTCCTCCCCCTCCCACAAGTTCAGAGAGATTCCTGGCATCTCTTCCAATCGGTTAGGATCATCGAGGATTTGAGCTGGAATTTGAATGCGGCTCAGTTATATCCAGCAGACTTTTTGAAAATAGGAATGAGAGAGGAGAGCTCTTCATCCCCAATGCCAAGAAATGCATGTCAACCGTTTTGGGATCGTTGGTGAGCTGCGTGGGCCTCGTGGCATTCTGGTCCTCTCTCCTGGCTGCGAGAGGGCCTTCTTCGCCCACTTCCATCTCCCCTCGGTTCCCAGGCACGATCAGTTATAAAGTGAACCATCTACTGAAACAGCTTTTGGGGGAGGAGAGAACGAACTTAATGGACACATCAATTGTCAAACACACTCGAGGTTCAGGAACCTTGAAAGCTAAAATATGTGCCTTAGAAGCATATGAAGATGCTAAGCTATCTTGCTGGCAGAGGGAAATGCAGGCAGGGTGCTCAGAGAGCCTGAGGGATTTCACCAGTACACAGCGAGTGCCTTCCCGTGACTCGGGGAGCAGCAGAAGGCAGAAGAGTGTGGTCCTACAGCACCTTTCTTGACAAGGAAAAGGGTGACAGTGGATCTCTGTCCAACAGCCGTTCCCTGAGCAATAGCAGGTACTGTGTGAGAGTCTAGGACAGAGTCAAAGGCTCAGTCCCTGACCTCGGGCAAGAAAGACTTCTTGTCTAGCACTGAAGACACAGCAGTAAACAGACTATGACGACAGCACAGCACGGAACACAAGCGCAGGGGATTCTGGGAGCACAGAGACTGGGGGGGCGGGTGCCGTGGGAGACCGGGTTCTGAAGGATGCGTAGGGGTGAGCAAGCTAGGGAGAGGAAGAGCACCTCAGACTGAAGGAAGGGCCAGGTGCAGAAACAGATGCCCAAGCTGCCATGCCAAGGGTCCCGCGCGGCTGGAAGGGAGAAGGCAGGGAGGAGTGAGCCTGGGAGGCAGTGGGGATGTGCTCCCAAAGGAACAGAAATGGCTCACAGGGCAGTATGTGTTTCAGCATGGAAGAAAAGGAGGCCCAGGAAGGCTCAAGCAAAGACAGCCAGTGGCTTTACCCATTAGCAAGCTCACTGGATGTTGAGGCTTTCCCGGAGGGCACCAGGGGTCGGCCGGAGCTGGTGAGCTTTACTGGGAAGGGGTGAGGCACAACGTGGAGGTTGTTGCAGTGAGCAGGTGACTTGCACAGAGTTGGTTGCAGTAAACAGAGAGAAGAGAGATTATAAGGGATGCACAAAACAGGTGCATCGAGGTCTTCCCTTCTCTTCTGACTTCCCGGTATAACCCCCCCCCCCCCCCGCCAGCCCCCACGGTTACAAAGATGCAGGAAGTCTCTGCTCAAATGTCACCTTCTCAAGGAGCCTTCTTGACTACCCTATTCTAAAGAAGCCCCCAGTCCTGTTACCCTCTTTCCTTTCCCTCTTCAACCTTTAACATTGACTTTTCCCTTCCTAGCATTTACTTGTCTGTGATCTGTGTCCCCCTATAAGACTGAATGCTCCAGGGGCGCCTGGGTGGCTCAGTTGGTTAAGTGACTGCCTTCGGCTCAGGTCATGATCCTGGAGTCCCAGGATCGAGTCCCACATCGGGCTCCCTGCTCAGCAGGGATTCTGCTTCTCCCTCTGACCCTCCCCCCTCTCATGTGCTCTCTCTCTCATTCTCTCTCTCTCTCTCAAATAAATAAATAAAATCTTTAAAAAAAAAAAAAAGATTGAATGCTCCATGAAGGCGGGTGCCGCATCTGTCTTGGCAGACAGAGAGAGTGCTGAGGAGCCACACGTTGGATCAATGACTAAAGAAACAGCGCCTGCCCTCAAGGAGCTCCCATCGAGGGAGGGGACAGGCTCCTAAACAAAATCTCCCAGCATCCTCTTGACCAGTCTTTTCTCCTAGGCTTGGCCGGAACCCCTTTGTGAAAGACTCAGAATAGGCAGGTGATCCCCCTTGCGCCCTGCACCCTGGGAGGCTCTCTGGGGGGGGGGGGTGCCTCGGGGCCACAGCTTCGGCATAAAGCTGCAGGAAGCTGATAAGCCACAGCACACCTGCTCCCTCCCAGGCAGCAGTCACCTTTTCTCTCAATCTAAATCCTTGTTCCTTATCACCTGGCCCAGAGGCACTGCTTAGCAGCCCTGGGTCGGCTCTGAGGAGCCGCCGCTCCTTTCCCTTGCTGACAGTCTTCATTCACTCTTCCCTGAACTTCCTTGACCTTGGGTAGTCTTCCGGCTGCTAACAAGAATGCCGAGGATTAGGTATGAGATCCCAGGTGCACGGTTGCTGGGGCCTCGTTGGACGGGGAATCAGCTACTTGTTTTACTACCCCATCAACATGCCATTTAAATCCCCCAGCGCCAGCCTCTCTCTGGCCTGGCTGTGGGGCAAAATTCACTGGTGACTGGCTGCTGCTGACCCCGAGACCTTTATTCCAGTCTTGACCCACTGCTCTCCTCTCTCGCTTTCTCTGCATAAAGGATCATGCATTCTTTTCTGTCACTTCTGTCCCCACACCTCTGATCCTTCATCCTTCTTGAATTGTCCCTAAGGTTGGAAACCTTTCCCCCCAGTTTTCCTCCGATATATTTTGCAAAGGAGGTAACCCTGACATCACTTTGAAACTCATAATAACTAGAATAATAATAGCTAATCACCCATTGAGTGCTTCCTTTGTGCTAAGCACTATTTAGATGCTTTCCAGAGGTTAGCTCTTATTTAACCTTTATGATTCTGAAGGTATATACGGTGATGCCCATTATCTCCATCTTAAGTAACTCACCCGAGGTCATACAGCAGAGCCCAAGCTGTCCATCCCCAAAACCTGTGCACAGCCTTCTGTTACACTAATTATATTTGCAATTTTCCCCTAGCCCCCAAATTTATAAATAAATATCTCGGAGAAGTTGAAGGCAAGGCTGAGCAGAAATTGCCATTTGTACTCCACGCATGATGAAGTCTTCAAAACTTTGAAGCGTCAGTTTGGATAGGCTCCCTACCCAGGGCAGAGTGGGGAAAAGTGGCCGGGCTGCCAGTTTTTTCTCATTGCTTTGAGAACAGAAGAATGCCTCAAAATGCATGGACATCCCTCTCTCTGCAGTTCGTGGAGGGGGAGAGGGTGCATATACCCTCTCCCCCACCCTCTGCCAAGAGGGCCTGTTCCCAACCACATTCTGCTTGTCTCCAGGATTCGGCTAAATTGCCACTTCCCTAACACCTCAGCTGCCTCCCACCTAGGTGACATCCCCTCCCTCTTTCCTCCCCCAGCGTCCACATATGCCTCTAACACATCTTCCATCTTCCCGTTACTTGTTTCTGGTTCTGTCTCTACTTCTAGACCATGAGTTCCCTTAGCCACTTCATCAACAAAATTCACTGGGTTACTACGTGCCAAGTACCATCCTATTTAAAAAAGGTGAGAAGATGTGGCCCTGCCCTCCAGGAGCTTATACTCTAGTGGGGGATATAGGGACACAAGCAAGCACACTCAGGGTGGGGACCTTGCTCCAGGAAGAGGTGTGAGAGAGCACGGATTGTTCAGGGGACCACACAAGGTTTCTGGTATTGCTCGGAGGGGAGGTAAGGGAAGGTATTAGTACCGAGGGACAAGATTGGACAGAGCCCACATCGTGGAGGGACGGCTATGCTGTGCAAGGAGACCAGAGAGGAGATTGTCAAGAAGGGAACGACACGGTCAAACTCGCACTTTGGGAGGATGGTTCGGGAAGTGGGGATGGGAAGAGGAGGAGGAGGACAGAGCAGGGACTCCTGGAAGGAGAGGATTGCACAGTCTGACAAGTGATGAAGCAGCTGACCCAGGGAAGGGGACTGACCCCAGAGGATCCACAGGACCTGGGGACTGTTGTTGAGGAAGGTGTGACAGTGAATGACCTTGTCTGAAATGGGGCAAAGAGGAGAAATCTGCAGGGAGAAGATGGTACCTTTCATCTTGGATAGAGGGATTCCAGATCTGTGTCCCCCAGGCCTCGCCAGTGCCAGGCATGTAGTAGGAGCTCAGTGTTTGTTGAATGAATGAATGAATGAATGAATGAAGAAAAAGACATAGAACATAGCTTTGCATCTAGAGATTAGGATACATATTTAATCTCAGATTTTCTCCAGCACCTTCATAATCAGAGGATATTCCAGCCAGGCCTGGGTTCAAATCCCAGCGTTACCCCTTACCAGCTAGGTAACCTTGGACAAGGAACGGCACCTCTCTGGCTCGATTTTCTCTTGTGTAAATGGGAAAAGTTGTATCCTGCCTGTTACGGATCACACTTCCTGACCTATAGCAGTTGCAAACAGTGACCTGCCCAGGAGTTGTGTGTAGCCCTCAAATCTTCCACACGTGAACTTCCCTATAAAAATCCCTTATTTTCGGCTTCTCTTGAGAAAAACAGTCAGGTTTTTGTAAGCACGGGGCCCCTTTCCTGTTTGGCCCCAGTTGGCAGGGGCGGGGCAGGCAGCAGACAGATGTCCCTCCAGGGGTTGCAGGGGCTCTGCAGTCCCCCAAAGTCCCCTCCGCTCCCAAGCGTCTTCCCTGGCTGCCCTGCCTCGAATGCCCAGCTCCTCTGATGCCAATGGCAAATTGTAGGCGGAGGCTGTGTCTCCCGATGGCCCCCAAGTGCTGGAAATGTAAGCAAACCAAGAGCAGCCCAGGCAGGGCAGAGCCACCAACGGAGTGAACCAAGCCGTGCCTCTGGAAATAAATGCATGGAGAGCCAGCGGTCCCCGGGCAGTGGCTGCTGACGGGGCTGATTCAGGGGGAAGGCTAGCCTCACCGGCCCCCGTTCATAAAGCATCTCTACAGGAACTTGCTGCTTTTAAAGAGAGGCTCTCGCCCACTTTATGCCACCCCCATAGTTTCTCTTTCAGAGGTTGACATTTTCTGACCTTGACCCCAGTTCGGGGGGAAGTGCACCCTGTTGTGCAGGCCACGTGGTGTGTTTTATTCAATAACTAAATGGCAGGCACCAGGGAGACAGCCCACATTGTGGGGCCAGCGGAGAGAGGGCAGGGGTGTTGCTGGAGCACGGGGGGCACAGGGGATTCTCTACTTTCCGTGGTTGCCTCACAAAGCTTCATAGAGAAGAGGAAAATTTCCAGAGTCTTCGGGGGAGGGAGGAGGGAGGCGCCCTGCAATTGCTCAGAACGGATAGGATATGAAGGTAAAGCCATGCCGTTTGATCTGTGGGAATGGCCAAATCGGATCCCGCTTGACACATGTTGGATGTTTGGTAGGCCAGGCTCTGTGCTGATTCGTGGAGCTCAGACACCAGTCAGCTCCTGTGGAAGGGGGTCTGCGCTGATCCCCGCTGCTGACATCACCCATCCTCTTCCCAGCCTCTCCTGCCTACCTCACTGTCTTCATCATGCTTTCTGCTCTCTGAATTTGTCTAGAGTGTATATTATTTCTCTCCCAACCAGAATAGAAACTCTGGGAGACCAGGGTCCTTGGTCTGTCCTATTTACTGCCATAGCCCCAGGACTGAGATCAGCGTCTGGCACATAGTAGGTACTCAGGAAATGTTCGTTGGATGACAGAAGGCAGGCCCCTGCTCTGAAAGGGATGGAGGCCTAGCAGAAGAGACAGAGCCGTACAAAAGCATGGGGGCCAGTGAGCTCGGGCACTGATAAAGGTGTGTGCATGGCGGGATGAGACAGCAACTCTATTTGGGGAGGTCAGGGGAGGCGTTCGCGGGAAATGCCCTTCACAGTGGGTTTTGGAGCATGAATAGGAGTTTGCCAAGGAGATCCAAAGAGAACGGCTCAAAGAAGGACATGACACCACCTCAGGCCGCCCCCATGAGGGTGAGGCCAAGGACAGAGCAGAGGGCCTCTTCTAGAGCAGCATTTTCAAACTGTGATGGAAACACTAACCCCCTGGGGGTCTTACTGACCCGCAGGTGCCGATGCGGTGGGGTCCAGGCAGGGGGCTGAGATGCTGTTTCTAGCTCCCAGGTGAGGCTGATGTCACAGGTCTGCAGGCCACACTTTGAGAAGCAAGGTTTTGGAGCATGGCCAGAGGACGTGGATCTAAATCCTACCTCTGCCACCAGCCACCTGGGCCTGTTTGCTCACCTCTGAAAGGAAGATCGCAATCTTCCTCCGAAGCACTGAATAAGTTCAGAGCACCTGAACTTGGTAAAGCCTTAGTTTAGTCCCGGGCACTTCCCGTCAGTATATTTCAGCTAATGTTGTTATTTAGGGTCAACGGTGGTGCCCACAGTTATGACAGGAATGGATGGTTTCCCCTGAGAGCTGATGGTGTTTGAGGGTCTCCTGTGTGTTGGGCCGACTCCTAAGGACCACACATATGTCACCTTGCTTAGGCTACACAGCACTCTATGATGTGGGTGTTATGACTCTTATCTTCCCTGTAGGAAATGGAGGGAGTGTATTAGTCTCCTATTGCTGCTGTAACAAATCACCACAAACCTTAATGGCTTAAAATAACACCAACTAATCACCTTGCAGTTCTGGAGGTCAGGAGTCTGAAATTGGTCTCCCTGGATTGCAATCAAGGTGTCAACGGGCCTGTGTTCCTTCTAGAGGCTCTAGGGGTGAATCTGTTTCCTGGCCTTTTCCAGCTTCTAGAGACTGCCCACGTTCTATTGGGGCAGAAAGGCTTCCTCCATCTTCAAAGCTGGCAGGTGCCAGACAGAGTCCCTCCCATGTTGCATCCCTCTGACTCTGACTCTCCTGCGTCCCTCCTCCACATTTAAGGACCCTCATGATTACATTGGGCCCGCCTGGATAATCCAGGATAATCTCCCTCTCTTTAAGATCAGCCGATTAGCAACCTTAATTCCCCCTTGCCATGCAATGTAACATATTCACGGGTTATAGGAACTGGGGTGTGGGCATCTTCAGCAGGCCATTATTCTGCCCAGTACAGGGAGTGAATGTTTAAAGATCCCCTAATGTCACAACCTCAGAATGGTACTCCTGGAAGGGATTTTAGAGCTTGTATCAGGAAGGATTAGACTTGACAAGTAACAGAAACATAAAATTAACAGAGGCTTAAATAAGACAAAAGTTTATCCTCTCTTAAGTAAACCAATCTGGAGACACATAGTATAAGTTTGGTCTCCAGGTGCCACAAATAGGTTAGCAATGCAGGCGCCTACCAGCTCCCTGCTCCACCATCCCTATGGTGTGGCCTTCAACCTCACAGTCTAGAATGGCTGCCAGAGCTCCAGCCACTGTCTTCACATTCCAGGCATCAAGGTGGAGAATGGCACAAAGAGACACAGGCAGAGGGCACCTGTCACATGGTTCTTAAGGAAATTTCCTAAAAGATATCACAGAATATTTTTGCTTCGGTCACTGGCCAGAAGTGTGTCACCTGACCATACATTCACTATAAGGAAGTCTGGAAAAGATCCTCTTTATTCCAGGTTGAGGGAAAGTATCTAGCAGTATATCCAGGGAGCTCATCTAGTCTAGACCCTCACCTTGTGACCAAAGAATCTGAGGCCCAGAGAGATAGGGGATTCTGCCAGTGCCATGGAGCTAGCCAGCCACAGACCAGGAGCCGGATGCCCTGCTCCCTCCCAGCGTTTAGTGCAGAGCCTCCAGCACCCAGCTGGGCACTTAGCACATAGTAGGAGCTCAGTAATGCTTGTGGAACCAATGGGATTTTGCCATCCTGCAACACCAAAAAATTCCCTGTGGACCACATACTCTGCCTCTCTGTGGGCAGGGCCGCCTGCTCTCCTGGGTCTCTATCCCATTGCTCCCGCTTACGCCTCTGTGCACCCTTGGGTGAGCTCCGGGCTTCTCTACCTGTCCCACAAAGTCACATGGAAGGGCAGTAGGATCTGACAAAAGGGAGCCCTCAGATAGCACTGAGAAACAGAGGAACGGGGGCATCTGCTTGGAGATGGGGCTGTACGTCTGGGGTGGGGGGAGGGGTGGCCGGAAACGGTCTGGCATTCCTTAGTGGCAGTGTTCGTGCCAACACAGTGCAGTGGGGGATGGAAGCTGATCAAAGCCCAAAGCCAGGCGGCAACCCATCTCCCCACGGGCTGCAAAAGCCAAAGGTCTTTGGGCATCTGCTGCCCCTGCCAGTTCAGAAGTGCACAAAGATCGTGTACTTTCTCAGGCTTCTCTGTGTTCGAGTCTCTGTCTCCTCAAGCAGGTGGTAAGGCCCTTGAGACAGGGGGCTGTCAGACCTGCCTATGTGCCCCCTTGCCCCGTGGGGTGCCTGGCACATGATGGGCACTTGGTCCATAAACGGGGGATTGGCTGATCAGTCAGAATGCAATAGCCAGCGTCTGGCACATAGTAGGCTGTCAGCAAACTGTTTTAAGGAAAGAAGGGATAAAAGGAAGAAAGGAAGGAAGGATGAAAAGACAGATGCAGGAAGGGAGGGATCCACTGGTCTGAGTCTTGGCTCGCCATGGAAGTAGTGGCTCGGAGAACAGGCTGCTCTCCCGGCCTCAGCCCAGCAAGAGCGGAGTCCCTCCCCCAGGACCAAGTTCACAGGAGAACAGAAGAACCTGGCCGGGTAAGGTCTGTTTCAAAGGGCCTCCCCTCTAGCTTGAGAACACTGTGCCTTTCGGCCTTCCCAGGGGGCCTCGGTGGCCACAGTGCCTGGCACCAGGGTTCCAAGGACATGGCCAGAGGCAGGATAGGCGGGGTGGCTGATGCCTGCGAGGGAAGAGGACCACAGGGGAAAAGAAGCCACCCCCACCCCATGTCTAAGACAGTGGCTTAAAAAAGGAGAGACTGGGAAAGCAGGAGGTGGGACCAAGGAACAAACGGGAAGCAGAAGCGCAGCAAAACGAGGTTGATGTTGGGGGGAGAACATGCAAAGGATGGGCAGAGGCCGCTGGGAGGGAGGGAAGACGGCCAGGCATGGGGGCCGTCCCCTCTCGGAGCAGATGGAACAGCGGAGCCAGAGGGTCCATGACAGTTGGTGGGAGGGAAGAGAAACAGGAGCAGAGTGCGGAGAGGGGCCTGCCTCACCCCAGGCAGTGACAGACACCCCGCTTCCAGCCCCGAAAACACTGCAGGAGGAGAATTCACCCAGACCCAGAGAGTTCAGAGAATAACCAGGCAGGGGAGGAATATTCCTGGACTGAGGGATGAAGCTGCAAAGCCTGTGGTCAGGACTGGGGCTAAAATTACAGGCCAGGCGACAGGACCGCACACCAGAGCAGCCTGGGACCATAGATTTTCCCTAGAATCCAACCACATCCTGCCCTAGTTTCTTCCCTGATTGATTAAGCAGCGCGATCCAGCAGAAAGAGCTCTGTTAGGGCATCAGACGGGCATGGGTTTGAATCCCGACCAGCTCCACAACCCCAGGGAGGGGGGTGATTCTCTGCCATCTCTCATCTGCCACAAAACACAGGAATAATAATGCCTACCACGCAGTGGGTTACAAAATTTAAAATAATCTCTATAAAGGACTTGTACACAGAGTAGGGGCTCAAAAGATCATCGATGTTGCAAATCAAGATTTCCCAGCCTTCAGTCATTTGGGTACCGCCTTCATTATGTTTGCCATATCCAGGTACCACCTATGTTGTTATTAATTGAATACTTCTCTAACTGATCCTGTTTTAGCCTCATCCTAAGCAATAATAGCCAAGGAATCACTTGCTTAATGCGCTAGTGAAAATTTTAACACACATTAAAAATACTGCACTTAAATCTGTTGAAATGGTCATCCCTCTACCAACTAAATTCATCTCAGATACCACAACAGCCCATCATTCACTTCGCAAAAGCACCATTCTGACTTATAAACCATCCACCAGGTTTGGAAAATATGGAGAGACTGGGGTCTCCTCATCCCCATTACTCATAGGCTTTCTTCTTTAGTGACAGAGGGCCACTGGGGTGGAAAGCAAAGAGAAGGTCAGAGGCCAATCCACAGAAATTGCTTGGACTCCAAGAGCCTTTCTGTGGCATAGGGAACACTCAGCTCTTCATTAAAATTTGACCCATGCTTACATCTCTGGAAGGACAATGGTGTGGACTACAGCCCAGAGAGAGGTCATGAGCCTATCTCCTTTGCTGACAGATGAGCCTGAGCTGAAGGACTTGCCCTCTGTCTTCCTGTAGGTCTTCACCCAAATGACTGAAGGCTGGGAAATCTTGATTTGCAACATCGATGATCTTTTGAGCCCCTACTCTGTGTACAAGTCCTTTATAGAGATTATTTTAAATTTTATAACCCACTGCATGGTAGGCCTTATTATTCCTGTGTTCTGTGGCAGATGAGAGACGGGAGAGAATCACCCCCCTCTTCCTTTCCTGAAAAGGGTCAGGAGATGCCCCCTCCCAAGACCACCTAAGGGAGAGGAATTAGCTCTTTCCTCTGCATCTACTAGAAGTGAAGGGATTTCTTTCTCCACCCTAGAGTCTCTCAAACATTGAGGGATTTGCCGCTAGTGTGAAGAAATGCTATGAGATTTCTCAGTAATGACTGTCCTGGGGGCGAGGGGGTGAGGCCCCAGCCTTGTAGTAATAGTAATGACTGTCTTGCATGACAGTAACGGCAGAAAGGATTTGGAGGGATCTAGGACAGGTTTGCAATTATGTGGGTTAGGACTCCAGGTGTTGGGTCAGAGCAGAGGAACACAGGTGTGTCCTTCCCTACCTTTGGTCCTGACTCAACCACTTGGTTTCACAGGTTCATCTATAGAGCATGCTCTTGAAATTGTAGTGCTGAACTTCACCCCGAGCATGTTTATCCTGAAGATCCAGCACTGTCTCTTTACAGCCTAGACTGCTGAAAAGAGACAGTTATTTCTCAAACAGTTGAACAAATCAACACTATTAAAGGTATAAACTAATTGCTGGGTATTAACGTGGGGGGTTGGAAATAAATCACCATCTATGCAGCCATGAACAGAGAGGCTGGGAAAGACAGGATACCTCAAAGAAAGAATTGAGAGCAGTGTGCTTTCCCTTTGGAGGGGCCTGAGCTGTCGTGAACTAGTTGGCTCTAAGAGCCCCCTTTGGGATGGCAGGCGTGGGGGAAGTAAGCGTTCTCACAATGAAGCTGATGGGATTTTAATAGCCAGACAGATGGCCTGAGAAAAAAAGGAAGATTTTTTTTCAAATGAGGGAAAACACTTCCATAGCTTCCCTTCAATTAAAACAAAGTGAGAGCCCTCCATGTCGGGAAGATTTATCACCATTATTAGTATTGTCAGTTTGGAGGTCTTCTTTTTAATAATTGCACGATTAAGCATCAATAATAAAGTAGGGTAGTATTTTCCAACAAATTAGAGGGTGTAGCTGTCCACTGACTTTCAATGCAATTATTATCACTTTGGCTTCATTGGATTTCACAATTTAATAATGATCCCAAATAATTGTGTTGTTGCTCTTCTTATTTATACAATCAAACATTTATTACTTATTGGATTTTTTAGTGGCCATGCTCCTAGCAACTGCAGGTTCCACACAAGCCACCAGTGAGCAGCCAGCATTTCTCAAAATCTTGTGTCACAAAGCCTAGGAAGAGGAGGAAATGCAAAGAAAAGGAGGTCTTCAAAAAGAAAGAGAGGCTAGAGAGGGAAGGAAGAGAAGAAAACATCTGCTGAGCACCCCCCCCCCCCCCGCCACCAGGTACTAAGGGCTTTTATTGTCTCCTCAGAACAACACGCAGCATCTGTGTTAGGGTCTCGTGTAGCAGGGAGGAGACTAAGGAGCTCAGAGATTAAGTAAATGGCCCAAAGTGGCACAGCTAACAGGTGCAGAGGCGGGAGTCAGGTTCAGGGCTCCCTCTTCACCCTGTTCACTCCAGCAGGGGGCTTCCTGCCCTGTAGCTCCTTCCCCAGGTATTACCACACTGTGAGAATCATCCCTGTCCCTGGAGATGGACTATCCAGAGGCTAAAAGGTAGCAAATCCACAGGGGAATCCTGCCTCCTGGTCTGCCTATATTACACTTCCCTAATTCAGTGATCCGATTCTCCTAATGGCTGAACATTGTAAAGATAAGCTGGTCCCCAAAAGCATGCAGCCCAGGCATCCTTTGGCTGTACCAAAAATGGACACCATAGGGAGAGGAGGAAGGGACATTCCATAAGAAATGTACATGTACCGAGTGCATGTCTACCGTGGGCTGGATACTTTGGGAGCTACAACTGTATAGACCTTCTTTCATTCAATCCCTACAGTGTTTCCTGCATGGCAGTGATTCCCGTTGCACAGATGAGAGAACTGAGGCCAAAAGAAAAATGACCTTTTCAGGTTAGTTGTTGGTGGAGTTCGGATTTAAATCCTGGAAACCCAGTGGATTCCAAACATCAGTAATCAATTTTACTTCAGCATCAGGATCATGAATTTCGATAAAGGACAAAAGGAAGGAGTGGGAGAGATTAAGGATGTGACCTGAAAAGAGACTGAGAATAAAGGTGGTTGCCCAAGGGACGATGGATTTGAGTCCTTTCCTGTCCAAAAGCTGACACTCAAATCCAATTCAGCAAGCACTCACTGGTTGTCAACAATATGCACATCATGGCCCTAAAGCACCAGGTGCCAACCAAAGATGTGGATTTACTGCCGTCTTCCATTTTAGAAACTTTTGATGCTGAATAAAGAGATGTACTATTTTTCCCCAGGAAAGATAAAATAACTTAGTTGCTCTTCACTGTGCTGTTTCCAAATAAGAAAGTTCTGGTCTCTGTACTAGAGCGTTTGGAAGCATTCTCTACGTGCTAAGTTGCTGCATCGGTTACCTTTAGGCTTTGAGCTCTAAACCAACTGCAAGTGAGGGTGGAGGTCTGAAGAAAAAGAAAAAGGGAAAAGTCACAGAAATACAACCAAAGAGAAAGAAAAAGATGATAGGTAGATAGATGATAGATAGATGAATGGATGGATAGATAGATTGACCAATCGATAAAGATAGGCAGACCTTGAGCTTCTAACTTATGAAGAAAGCAGATAAAAATTTTTAAATAAAATAAAACATAGGACATGATTTTTCTATTTTTCTTTCCTATTCTTTATTAAAAAAATAAATTTATGGGGCGCCTGGGTGGCTCAGTCGTTTGAGCATCCAACTCTTGGTTTTGGCTCAGGTCATGATCTCAGGGTCATGAGACTGAGCTCCACATTGGGCTCCATGCTCAGTGAGGAGTCTGCTTGGGGTCCTCTCCCTCTGCCCCTGCCCCTGCCTCTGCTATCTCTCTCTCTTTCTCCCCCTCTCAAATAAATCTTAAAATTTTTAAAAAATAAATTTATAAAAAGGTTGACAGGAGAAAAAGAATGAAAGAGTGCAGGACAGAATCAGAGTTGTTAGATGTGGTGTGCTGGTAACAATGAAGGTAGCAATGAAGGAGGTGATGGTTGTGGTGGTGATGGTGATAATGGTAGTGGTGGTGATGATGGTGATAATGGTAGTGGTGGTGATGATGGTGTTAGTGGTGGTGGTGGGGGTGATGGTGGTGGTGGTGGTGGTGGGGGTGATGGTGGTGGTGGTGGTGGTAATGGTGGTGATGGTGGTGGTGGTGATGGTGGTAGTGGTAGTGGTGGTGATGGTGGTGGTGATGATGGTGGAGATGGTGATGGTGGTGGTGGTAGTGGTGGTGGTGGTGATGGTGGTGGTGATGGTGGTGATGATGGTGGTGATGGTGATGGTGGTGTTGGTAGTGATGCCACGTGGTGATGGTGGTGGTGATGGTGGTGGTGGTGATGGTGGTGATGGTGATGGTGATGAAGAGGTAGTAATGAAGGTGGTGATGATCAAGATTGTGATGGCAGTGATGATCATAGGGATTGTCATCATAATAAGAACATTTGGAACATTCTTCACAGTATCCAAAGCCTTTCAACTCATGTAACTTCATTTTAGAAGAGAAACTCTGTTCATAGCAATATGCTGGATTTATCAAAACAACAACTATTTCTAATTCTAGTTCCACCCCGAGTGTGGCCCCAGCTCAGCCAAGTTCAGAGAAAAGCGAGGAGAGCAGCAGGCTCTTCCTACATCAAACACAAGCAGACCGCTGGACAGGGACGGGTAAACAGTTACAGAAAGGAGGACGAGGCTCCAAAAGCCCTCTCGCACCCTCCCTCAACCACCTGCCCCCAGCCCAAGGTCATTCACCCGAATCAGTCCCCAAAATTGATAGTACATAATGTCCTTGTCACCCGATAGCTGCTTAGGAGCTTTTATGAAATGCAAAAATGATTGTGGTCTGGTTCCTAGTGGCTAAATAAAAATCATTTGTGATAATTGAAACATATTTACTTTTTAATTAGGTAGCAGCCGAGAATGAGGAGTCCATGGAGAGCAATCTCCTATACCCTCTTAAGGAGTCCCACTGCCATAGCGAGGGGGGTGTTTGGTGGCTGGTGTCTTTGCTCTTTTCCACATTTTCCTGTAAAGACCTTTAGCCCTGGGCTATCCACAACACTTCACCAGGACTGTTCACACATCATATTTTTTTAAAAAAAGAAAATTCAAAATGCTGACGGATATGCTGCCAACAAAATGATTTCTTCAACAATAACCTAATAACTGAACATCAGATTAAGGCATGGGCAGCTGTGCAGTTTCCTCTGGTCATGCCAAGTGCCAAAATAACTGTCTGCCCTGGGTTGTGCTGAAAACTTTGGGAACGTTGGCTCTGTCGGAGGGCTGGACATTCCAGCAATAACACAAACCACGTGTCTTTGGGGAGAGGGGGTGTGATGACATCAATGACCCGAGTAGGGTTTGAGGAGTGGGAGAATCAGGTCAAATCCCTGTAAATGTACCTGGGGAGAGAAAAGTTTGCCGCCAGAGGTAGAGCCATGTCTTCAGCATTAAAAGAAGGGGCCAGGGTCACCTGTAGAAAGGGAAGGTAAGCGTCTGGCTCTGGTCCACTGGGGCAGGGGAGGGGAACAGGTGTGAATGACTAGCATGGAGGTGGAAATTAGGTCAGATCTGTAGTGTGGGGAGGCGTAGGGGGAATGTTATCGCATGTACATGGGGAAGGATGGAGCCAAATTGGGTCACGTCTTTGTGGAAATGATGAGAGAATTGGGTCAGAACTGTGGGGGAGAACGCTCGAGAATTGGGTCGCGTCTTTGGATAGAAGGGGGAATTGGGTCAAATGTGAATGTGTGTGGAAAGAGGGTAGTAGAAGGTGATAGAGAGAGTGGGCTGATTCTCTAAGATCAGAGGGGAAGGGGATGAGGAAGCATCCTTTGATTCACACAAGGGTTAAAAATTGAGCTTCTGACTGATGGTCATTTTCTCCCAGTTCTGCAGACTTGCTGGCTCCCCCTCACGTAACGTTGGACAAAGCCAGGCTTTCCTCCTCCTACCCCAAAAACCTCAGCCAGGACAGGGTGTGATTCATTCTGCAGTGCTTTGAAAGCCAACCCCAATTGGCATTTGGAGAGGTAACAATTCCAAAACTTGGTGTGGCCTCATTTTACCTGGGATGTGAGCCTGGTGAGCAGCCACCCTCCCTTTGAGCTTCAGCATATCAACAAATTCAACACCAATTCTCTCTTCTTTCCACCCGCTGCCCTTGTTGCCTGACCTCGTGACTCGGAGCCTCAAAGTACATTTTGTAAATAACAGCTGAGTAATGAGTTCGTATTAGCGACCTCCCAACTGGCTTTGTCCAAGCCCATGCAATCAGGGGGCAGCCGAGCCACAACAGTACTCAAACCCGTACTTAAAAGGAATGTACTTTTATTAATTAACTGGGTTCCTATCGGCCACTTGGTTGAATGGAACTATTCTCATGGCAGAAACAGAATGTGCTGTTCACAACTCTGTCCGCCGTGGACACTCTACGGAGAAAATGTATTAAATCCGCAGAACTTTATTACGATGGAACAGAGCCACGGGGTCAGCACATGCCAGTATAAACTTCTCCAGTAATTTCAGCTTCATTTATGCCCATGTGGGTTAAGTAGGGTTTCTATTAAAGCGGATGGTACACCCCTGACCGGCCAGGTCCTCTTGGGACCTATATAAGGAGTTATAATGAATCTGCCCAGATAGGACCTCATTGGTTAAATCTGCATTTCAGCTCCTTCTGAGAATTCCCTTCTATTGAGACAGATCACAGTGATTAATGAGATAGGCTTCGGGGGCATATGGACCACTCTGACACATCCCAGAGAAAGATGCTCGTGTAGACAGTACAGTGGTAGGGAAACCGTATCATTCCCTGTGCCCTGTACGATGCTTAAGAAAGGAGAGACCAAAGCACCAACGTTTCCTATTCTTAAGGGGATACTGGGGGTATTTTGGAATTACGGGGATGGATGCCTCACAAATACACTTTTAGATCAAATAAATTGACTCTGGTTTTCCTGGGCTCTTGGAATCTTTGAATGTAGAAGGATCTCGCAGAGTCTGAAAGCCTTTGCCAGGAAGTGGAGAGAGAGGGACTGAAAGAGAGCCATTCCCTCTGCAATTCAAATCAAACCTTCATTTTCCTCCGCAGAGTTATTTTAAGTCATTCATTATTATTTTTCCTCTGAAGCGGAGGCCGTTTGATACCGCAAGATTGTTAGAACCAAAGAGCATAAAGAGGACACTGAAGTATTATTCCTGCTGCAATTTCAGATGAATTTGGTGCTGACAAAAGATTTTTAAAATACACACGCATGCGCGCACGCACACACACACACACTTCACATTACAAGAGGCAGAAAGAGAGACAAGTCTTCCAACCGGCAGCTGAGGGAAATGAGGTCCCTACCAGTTTTCCAGGGCACTCGCCGAGGCTGGCCGGAGATGTTCCCAAGCAGCGGGGTAGGGGAAAGGGCACCAGATGTGGAGGCAGAAGATCTGGGCTAGAGGCGGTCTGCTTTTCCACTTCTGGGTGGTGTGACCTTGACGGAGGCCCTTTCTTCACCCTCTGAGGCTGTCTGTCCCTCCGGAAAACAGACAGGGCAGGTAATTCCTAACAGCCCCGTCGGGAGCCACAGGGTACAAAGGACCCTCTCACAGAGCGCCTCCTCCGAGCAGGCTCCCTGGAAAGGGGTGTGGACAAGGCCTGCACTTCGCAGGGTGGATCTGAGACTCCAGTGACTTAAAATAGGAGTCAGCTGGTGACCTGAGGCCAGTGACTTCGCCTCTCTGAGCCTTGCGGTTCTCACTGGCAAGACGAGCGATACTGCTATTGGAGTGAGCTCCTGACCGGGGATACGTGCGTGATACACGGCAGGTACACCGTGAGTGGTAGCAATTTGCCTTAGTTACAGGTGGCAAATACTCTTCTCCTAAAGAGAGGGCCGTGGTCCCAACCAGAGAGGGATCTGCTGCTGCCACCAAAGAGTCAGGTTTGGAGGCCCTTCCAAGACCATAGTAATTAAAGCAAGGTCCAAGTGCAGATGGCTGGTGTGGGGTTACAGCGATAGGGAGGGCAAGATCTACTGCATCTGTGAAAATTCATGTGTGGCCGCACAAATCCCGTGGCTGGCCTCCTCCGCGAGGGCTGGGGCGGGGCCACAAAGGGGCCTTGGTACCCCACACGTCCGGCGTGACTGGTAAGCAGCCACGGCCTCCAAATCGGCTTCCCTCTCGGTGCCTCCTAAAAATGAGGGATGGGGGCTACGCCCGCCTCCTGGGGTCGCTGTGAGGATCCAGCCCGCCAGCACAGAGAGCGCCTCCCTAAGGACAGCGACTGCCACTACCATCCTGTCATGCCTGTTGATTGGCTCTGTTGTCGGAGGCAGCTCAGAGTATTCAGATCAGCCTTTCTTTCCCTCCCTCCCTCTCTATCTCAAATATCTCCCTATGGAAAGGGAGGGAGCGGGGAGCTGGGCCCTTTGGAGCCCCTGACACCACAATGACAGCCATGTCTTCGGCTGGCAGGGTGACATCAGAAGCTTAATGTAACCCAGCAGGCCCGTGGTTGTTTGATGGGACATAATTCCTAGGACCGTTATCCATACAAATGAGACTTGCCATCTTGGACGTACTCCCAGCTCTCTAGAAAAAGTCAGCATCCAAAAGCGCCCGTGTCACAGGACGGAATTCACTCCCACCTGGCTTCAGAAACTCTCCGAGGCTTACCTGTTGGGTCAGAGAAGGAGGAGAGGGGAAAGGACGGATACTTTTCAATCGCTCACCTCGTTAAGTTACCGTAATCCATGCTCCCCCAGGTGTCTGAATACCAAGAGCCAGAATTCACTGAGCATTTACTATGTGCCAGGCGCTGTTCAAAATGACTGGCTTGTATGATTCCATTTTAATCCTGATTAACAACAACCCTTGGAGACGTTCTTATGGTTAAACTTGTACAGATGAGGAAGGAGGCCGAGAGAGATTCACACAGCCAATCAGCAGAGAGCGGGTTGCAAGCCTGGCTCTAGGGTACCCACCTTGAGCCCCTGCAGCACAGGGCACCGTGAGTCAGAGCAAGGCCTAGGGTCTCAAACTGCCTGTGTTCAATCCAACTCTTCCGGTGGCCTGCCCTAGGCCTTGGCTTCCTCATCTGTCAAACGGGGATTAACAGGGTCCCTGTCACAGGTGGGGTTTAAGCATTTAATGAGAATGAAATGAGTTTACCCTGGGTCCATGCTAGGGAAGAGGTGAAGTCGCTTTCCCGTGGTCGCCCCTCCCCCTGCTCAGAGGCAGTAGAGCCAAGATGGCGGCCAGGCCCCAGGGCACCATCATCCACAGACCAACGTCAGCCCGCAGCTGTCTGCCGCAGGGTGGGGGCCCAGCCAGCCGGTCTCCTCAGTCCCCAGGGCTGACTTGGTCCAAGCATGGGCACCACCAGGCCTTTCTTGGTCCTGAGGGAGGGATGGGCCACCAGCTGCCCAAGCCCCATGGCCCACCAGCAATCAAGTGCAGTTGCGAGAGAGTCACATGGTCTGTTACCGGATCACCCTGTCCCCTCACTCACCGCACTATCCCCTCCCAACGCACGAGGCCACCTCTCCCACCCCTCTGAGCATTGTCAGTTCCTGGAAGTGACAAGTAGAGACGACATGTTAGAACTCTAGTACTTCGTCAACTGTAAAGCGCGCTGCTCAGGTGGGGGCTTGGCATGGAGGCTGGAACCTCTGGGCAGAGTCCAAAGCCCTTCTTCCCCTGCCCGAGCTCACTGACTCCGCTTCCTCCAGCAACAGTGTGGCAGCAGGGTGCCTGCCCTCTCTGCTTTCTCCCAGTTCCTGGGGTCACACCTCCTTCTTCACGTCTCCCCTCGCACCCCCCGCCCCCCTGCCCACAGTACTCTTGCCTCTTCTTTCCACTGGAATGACCCCTCCATGCAGATGCTGTTTCTACAGCATTTAAGAATTTGTAAAAGAGATCAGTGTGTGTTCTGCAAGATGTTTTCTTCATAGACAGGCTGCTGTCCACATAAAAGGTTTACCAATAGTCCTACCATTATTGGAGTTCAGAGAATTCGATTTCCAGTCTTTTCTACCTTCTCCTAATCCTTGCTGCCTACTCAGTTTGATGGATCGCCTTCTTTCCCATCACTGGGCCCCGTCCCCACTCCACTGTCTTTGCCTCTGCAGAGATTCATTACTTCACTCCTTCAACATGGATCTGTTAAGGTCCCAGGATGTGTCCAGCCCTATGCTTAGGGATCAAAGCAGTCAGCAAGGGAGATGCCATCCTCCGCGCACAGAGCCTACGGTCCTTGGGTTTGCTTGTCAGATTTCAATGTGCACAAGCCCCCCAGGGTCTGGTTAAAACACAGATTCAGATTCAGGGGGTCAGGGCAGGCCACCGCTGTAGGGAACCCATGTGTAAAGGGGGGGCGTCCAGTGAAGTCTGACGGTGGCGATGATGTGGGAGGTAGCATGTCTGCTGGGAGCGTGGGGCAGGTGGACTGACCATGTGAGTGAGAGCTGGAAGGGAACGGAAACTGCTCCCAGGTTCAAGGTCACCCCAACAAGCTGGGGGAATCTGACATCCTAAGACCCAGCTAATCAGCGTCGCTGCTATCTATCTGCGCAGAGCTGCACTGAACCCAGCCTGGTGGAGGACGCCTCTGTACTTGGGGTTTCTCAGCCTCCTCCTGCTCCCCATCCCCTTCCCATCCGTCCAAAAGGTCGCCCCTCCCTGGGCCACTTCCTCACCTCCCCTCCACACAGGCCCAGCAGCTGTGGCTCTAAGTAAGGTCTGTGTTCCTCTCGTCCCTCATACCTTGGGTCCGAGAAAAGGTTTTTAGCCTTTCTATAAATTTCATCTGTCTCCTTCTTCCCATCACTCCTTAGCGCCCTTCTTTCTTGCCTTTTGTTGGGGTTACCACTGTTCTGCCCCTCTGAGCCCCTCTCCCATCCCTGCCCTCTTTTCTCTGGATACACCTCTCTTCTCTTCAAAAAGGCTTGCCCTTGCCCCCACTAGTGGAAGCATCTTTCCTGTGTGAAGGCCTGGGAGAAACTGGAGTCCCACCTCTGTAGCAGAAGCTCTGGGTTCCTGATGGCCTGGGAAGGAGATGGGAGCTTTGTCCTGCAGGACGTGGAGCTAGGGGCTCCAGGCAGACCCTTGGAGCACACAGCTCCAGTGACATCTGTAACTTCGAGCACAGGCACCTCAGGGGTCCCAGGAAACCCAGCCAGCCCTCCTCCTTCGGTCAAGAGGAAGGCTGGGAATGCCCACGTGGTCCGAATATCCAAAGTGTTGTCTGTTGACCAGTCCGTGCTTTACAGAACGGTGAGGTCCTGACACAGAGACGCTGGGGGAGGTGGCGGCTCTGAGCCCGTCTCTGGAACGTGTCAGCCTGTAATCGCCCATCAGTCACAGACCTCATCAAGCAAATGCCAATTCCAAGCAATAGGCATCACGAAAGGGTATGAATTATTTAAACCAATCAGCTGTCAATGAGCAGCCCAATTATGGGGGTCGAATCCAAGGGGAAAGTAGAGTGGTATTTTTCAGCCCACTTGCAGATTCGCCAGATTAATTTTCACTTATTTATTTCTGACCTTATAGAAAATGTATTAGCACAAGGTCAAAACATTTCTTTCTTTCTCTATAATTTTAGAACTTCAGAAGCATAGGCACAGAAACCAGTAAAGAACAGACACTTTGGACCCGGCTGGCAATCCCAGCAGCCCTGCCTGCCCTTTGGACAAATAAATTAAACACTGAGCCTCAGTTTCTCCTTCAGAGAAATAGGTATGAGGAGGCCTGCCCTGAGAGTGTTCTGGACACTGATCACATTGTGGGTAGAGCCTATTTTAAAGCTCAGTTATTTGGCTACTATGATAATCATTCTTTCTGGAACAGCCCAGCAAGATCCTCAGGTTATAAATATACAAACTTAAAAAATAGATCCCTCCAAACAAACCAACTAGTCAGAAGATACTAAGCTATAGAATCTGTATTTACATTTCATGTTGAATGTTATTTGTAAGTGACATAATTTGATATGTTAGGTCAAAAGTTGGGTTGTGGAGTTCTGAGCTTCAAAAGATGAACTGCTTGCAAATCTATTGGGTTTTTCCTCAATTCTTTCTTCATGTTTGCCCTCCCATCAACAGTCAGTCATGGTCCAGCCCAACACCCCAGTGCTGGTCACAGTATCTGGTACACAATGGATGTTTAATACAGGCTTGTTATTGATTTTTTTTGAATGGACAAAGTTTGTCCCCATAAGGGGACATTCCCCATAAGGGGAATCTTATATTTAGATAGGTATTCTACGGGAGCTAAGAGACACAGGGAGACTTGATCCCTGTATTCAAACAGTGTATAATCTAAATATGGAAAGAGAGTGATCACAGGAGCATGCACACACATGCACACACATGTTCACACATGCACGTGCACACATGTTCATACATGCACATACATGCTCGTGTACACATGTTCACACATGAACGTGCACGCATATTCATGCATTACGCACCTGTTTGCACATGTGTGCACACTCGTACACACATGTTCATACATGCATGTGCCCTTGTGTTCATGCATGCACACTCGTGCACACATGTTCGTACATGCACATGCACACTCATGCACACACAACCAGTGGACTGCCAAACATCAAAGCAGGTGGTTTGGACTCTGACTGCAATGACAGTTCAGACAGAACTTTCTGGCAGAGTCTTGACTCAAGCCAGACCTCAGAGGATGCATGGGGGGATCCAGACCCGAGGCAGGCAGACATCCCGGGGTGGGTGGGCAGGGAGCCCAGACCCTGGAGCTCTGGCTTGTGCCTGGGAAGCCCCATGCTCTGTGTGGCCAGGACGAAGAGTGGAGCAGGAGTGGGAAACAGCGGTGAGGAGGAAGAGAGGGCCGGGAGCTCAGCAAAGGTGGCAAAGGCCCTGGAAGCAGTGAGCAATAGTATCACCTGCCTCCTGATTGTGCGGAAATCTGAGCCGTCCGAGTGCGTGAACCACTTAGAACAGAGCCAGGCACCAGGCAGGAGCCGGACGTGCTTGCCGTTTGGTGCTGGTGGTTACCATTACCCGTGAAGATCTTGAGAAGTAACAGCATGGATAAACTGCTTTAGGAAGCCAAGTCTGGCAAAGCAAAAAATCCAAGATAATTACCAGATATTTAGGCCAGAAGAGAACTGATTAGCATAGCTCTGTAAGGCACACTTAACAACACCCAGTGACCTAATTTCTCGAAGGAGAAACATGAACCCTCGCTTTATTCCTCCCTGATCCAGAGGCAATGCGATGGCAAAATGCAGCATTCCCTCCCCAGGCTCTTGGGTCTCAGAGGGTTTTTAACCAGGGAAATCATCTGAACAGCTTCTCAAGGTTCTGCATGGACTTAACATTTCCCCATCACTAGGCATGTGCTTACTTTATAATAATAACCGGCTTGCAAGTGCCCCTTCTGACCTACACTTCCTTCCTGTTAAATGGGCAAATTGATTCAGCAGCCACTGACTGAAGCACTGGACTGGACAGGACTGGGAGCTCAGAAACAAGGGCCAGGCCCTAACTGTCGAGTGGGGGCAACAGCCGTGTGAACGGGTCAGAACAATGAAATCACAAGGGGACCGGGGGCCAGACTCCGCAGCAGGATCCACAGCGGCACTCAGAAGAGAGAGTGGTGAGTTCCAGGGTGGACAGGTTCAAGTTCTCTCCAGGACAGGAGCTGAGTCTGAAAGCTAATTCCACGTTGCATATGGGCAGGGGCAGGGGATCCTTGCGGAGGAAGAAGTACCAGCAAAGCCCAGCGGAGGGAAAGAGCAAGGTACTGGTAGGGGCTGCTGGGCACTGGGGCCAGTGAGAACACAGGGATGGAGGCACGCACACTACAGAAAGCTTCTAGAAGGGCCAGCAGAGGCCAGATCACAAAAAGCCTTCACACCAGGCTGGTAGGTGTGGCTTTCCTCTGAGGGCAACAAACAGCTCCCACTCATGGGTTTTAGAAAGGGGAGTGCTATATGCAGATTTAAAATAATGAGAGCAGCTCGTGCTAACTGAGCATCTACTATGTGCCAGGCCCCACTCTAAGTGCTTCAGGCACACTGGCTCATTCTAGCCTCATGACAACCTCGAGTCTGGCACAACTTCAACCTTCATTTCGAGGTGAGGAAATGCATGTCCAGAACGGGCAAGTAAGCTGCCCAGGCTCATACAGCTTGGGAAGCAGCACACCAGGCTTCAAGCCGAGGCAGCCTGGCCCCAGGATCCACATGCTAATCACCAGGCTCGACTCTCGCTAGAAAAATCACTCTGTCTGCATGTGAGGGTGGACACTGGGAGGACAAGCCAAAGGCTGGAAAGGAGCAAGGAGAGAGGTGTTTGGAATAAATCCAGCAGGTCCCCCAAGCCTTTGCTTTGCCAGCATTCCTGCCATCTAATGAGTCTCCCACAGGCCCCTCTGCCCCATCCTGGGGTCCTTCCAGTAGGACCTCCCCTCCCCAGGAGTGCCCCCCAGGGCAGCCGCCCAGCCCTCCCCAAGGAGCCAGCCACCCGGTGCACCAGGCATCCCATCATCAGAGTTGAGTTGTAAAATCAGGAATCGATTTCTTCTGGGTCTATTCTCTTTACGTTTTAGCCTAAAACACATGCTTTTCTCCCTGGAAATTCCTATCTTAACTCTGTTTTCTTGTTCTATAAACATTAGATGATGCTTATGAGGAACTCCGTTTTATTACACTGCCGTCTAGCAAATAGAATAGAATTAGGTGATGCTTTATTTGAGCACACTTCACCCGGGTTCTTCCTCCCGGATTGCACCAGCCCTCCCAGCTCAGGTTTCTTTGTCGCCTCTGAGCAGTGAGTAGAAAGGGAAGAGGCCTGGAAACCAGGCTCTGATCCTGGTCCCCAACCTAGCGTGCAGCCTCGGACAGGTTGACCTCCCTGAGCTTAGATCCCTGGTGCAGAAAGTGCGGTGCCGGTGACGGCTGCCCACTTTGCATTAAAATGGCTTTAGTGAGATTAACCTGCTCCGTCCTGGCTCCTGGAGAAACTCCCCCAAGAACACTGGGATGAACATAGGCTCTGGGGAAATAGGAGCTTCAGCGGTCCTGTCCACCACTGCATCCCGCGTGCCCAGAACAGTGCTTACCACCGAGGGGTTTTCAGTATTTTTGAAAGAATGAATGTCAAAATATGCCTCTTCATTTCTCAGCATACACAGGCACTCACGTGTGTGTGTGTGTGTGTGATCCTGCAACTTTCTCGGCTCTCATATCCTTACTATAAAACTTTTCAATTCTCTTGCGCACGCCTGAACCTGTCTTGCGATTCCTGACTCATTCAGTCTGTGAAATTAGGTCTGCATGGTATCAAGTTACAGACCTGTCTGGCCCCCTCCTGCCCAGGCGGGTGCAGCTATAGGGAAGGAGGGGTGGGAAGAAGCGGTCAGTCAGGCAGTGCAGAGGAGAGCCCTTGGAAACGAGGGTGTTGATTATTGGCTGTGCTCCTTAATGAACTCAGGTGTGGCCCCTCCTAGGCATGATTTGTGCTCGTCCCTGCACCTGACAGCCTGGTGCCTCCTGAGCCTCTTCAGGGCATCGGTGCCCTTGGTTAGAAGCGGGCCCATGTGACCGAGGCCCGTGTCCTGAATTTCCCTTGTCATCCAGCCCCCCACAGATGGGAGCTGGGTTAGGGCTGCCTTGTTCTTGCCCGGGACACAGCAGGTCCCCGTGACGTGGCTTTGCTGGACTCTGAACGGTATCAGGCAGTCATCTGAGGCGCCCGGGGAGGCTGAGGACCGCGAGCAAGCAAACTCTTTGCATGTCTGCTTCCCACAGCTTGTGGGAGAGGCCCCCCTGAGACGCATTAATAAAGATTAAAGGTCCCTCCAGTCCCTGTGATCTTCACCATGTCAAAGGGAAAGAGTCACTTTCTACCCTTCTCACTGCCGTTTATTAATATTACAGGGCTTTGCTCTAAAAAGAAAAAAACTCAGGATGCTGGAAAAGATGGGTATTCTGAGGGCTTTCACTTCTATATCGCTTTGTCATTTCTCACTGGTGCGTGCGGTACTCATTGGACCTCCAATTTCTCTGATTCGAGGGAGAGTGGAGATCACTCATTCCTCTAAGTACCCCTTGGCTTAAACCAAAGACCTTCAGATTCGGGGGGCCCCCAAGCAGACTGGGTTCACAGAGAGCAGAGCTGTCCAAGATGTCACCCGCAAGGGGGAGACGCACCTACCCATCACTCCGTATATTCTGAGCACTTGCTACGGCCAGGCCCTGGAGTGGGCCCATGGGGACCGATGCAGGCAGGGGTCTGCGCTCAGGGGGCTTCTGTCCTGATGAGGCCTTGTCTTCAGCCAGCCCGGAGGATGGGAACCTGGGGCACTTGACTGAGGTCTGTCCTTTTTTTTAACTATTATTATTCTAGAAATAGCGCTCAGGATTCATTCAACAACTATTGTTCGAATACCTATGTGGTGTGGGGCCCCAGGGGGATAGAGACATAAATAAGCCAGGGTCCAGCAAAAGAGATTAGTTAAAGACGTGTACCCAGCTGCCTCTGGGAGAACTAACCTGAGTTCAAGTCCTGTCTCCTCAACCATGAAATGGAGAAAAAGGGCAACCCCATTGAGGAGGGGTACAAACGGCCTCATACATGCCCAGGAGAAAGAAAGTGCTAAGGAAATCGAATCCGTTATTCCTGTGCAAGTGGTGCGAGCCTGCGTCTACGGGAGGCCAGGCTAAAGGAGCGCCTACCTCTAGTGCCTAGGCAGGAGGGCTTCCTGGAGGAGGAGACACCTGAGGTGAGCCTTGAAGGACAGGCAAGACTGAGTCGGCGGGAGATGAGGAGACAGCCAATGCAGGCAGAAGGAACACAAAGGCAGAGAGGCGTGGCTTAGCCTGGCGAGTTTGCGGAAATGTGAGCAATTCAGTCATGATTCCCATGTACAGGGGAGCCGGAGACAAGAGCAGAGGGAGCAGGGACCAGGTCAGGAAATGGGATGAACGAGTGACCCTGAGCAAGTTACTGACCTCTCTGTGCCTCAGTTTCCCCAATTGTCAAGTGAGGCTATAATAGTTGTTAAGTACATCACAGGGTGGCCTAGAATAGTGTCTTAGAATATAATTAATAAGCTGTTATTAATTCTCTAGTCTCACAAAGAGGCATATTATCACACCCATTTTTCAGGTGAAGAAACTGAGGCTTGGAAAAATTAAGGAACTTGCAAAGGCCCTCCTGGGAGTGGGCGTGGAAAAACTGTTCAAATCCAGCCACTCTGAGTCCCCAGCCCTTTAGGCCACTTTGCTTCTAATCCCAGAAGTTTCGTCCTGTGACAAATTCTGGGCCAAGTCCCCCCACCTAGGGGACCATCAGTTTTGGTGTCCCTTTCATTTGGCGACATGCAGTGGGGCTAGTTCCCAAAACAGCTCTGCCTTCCAGTGGGGATAACACAGCCTTTCGCAGAGGGGAGCTCCAGTTAAACCTCAGAGGCTTCAGGACAAAACATCACTGGTTAAGGCAGCCACTCTTGGGAACATACCACGGCTAAGCCCCTGACACCCCAGACCGACCCAAGTCTCCCTGACACCCTTAGTGGAGTGCAGTTATCAACTCCATTCACAGACGAGGGCACAGGCACAGGAGGAGGTGAGTCATCTATCCCAAGTCCCTCAGCTCACAAGTGGCGAATGCCACACTTTTTCCTCCCTGGAGATTCGACAATCTCCCAACGACAGAGTAGATATGGTTCAGCCTAAAATGTGTTCCCAGGAACCCAGCATTTAAATTTTGCTCGCCAGCCTGCAGGGGGGGACTGGAGAGAGCCACAGTTGGGCCAGTTACATGCCTAATCGACATGTCAGCCCAGCTCCTCCTTCCGTTTCTCGACACTGGATTTGGATGGGAGCCTTCATCCAAACCTGCTCTCACATGGTGCACCTGGGAGGGTCCGAGCATGGAAGTGACTGATTTCACAGTCCAGGGGCTTATAGGTGAGGAACATCCTGCCCTGTGAAGACCTGAGCTCTGAGAACACAGGACATCAGCATCATGACCAACAGTTACTGAGTGTTCTCTGTATACCAAGCACGCATGGTACTTTCATCACATCCCATTGAATCCCCAAGCCTCCTGGTGCTGTGACCATCCCCATGCCCCAGAGGAAGACACCGAGGCACGGATAAAGTAGGTAGTTTACTCCAAGGGGCGCAGCTAAGTGAGAAACTGGAAAGAGGCCTGATGCTGGAAACCCTGGGTGAGTGGCGAGTGAGTCGGGACGGGGATGCGGTGAGTGTCCAGGTTGCTCCCTGGGGAGCTGGCCTCTGTGTCTGTTTCACAACCCCTCACTCAACCCTAGGTGCACCCGCCATGGGGCGCCTTGTGGGTGACAATGCGGCCAGACACGCATGCACGCTGCCCCTCTTGCCTGGGCAAGGCGGGGGGCCCAAGCTGGCAGAAGGAAGCCACCGAGCTGAAAGTGGCAACGTCTTTGTTTGTGTGGGAACCCAGTGCCATGTGCTCAATTCCGCTTGAATCACGTTGGCAAGAATTCCAGGAGCAGCGTGGAGTTTCCTTGTGATTTTCCAAGACAGAAAGTGAGAATGGGCTGGAACGAAAGCATCAGGAGGAAACAATGCCGAAATGTGGCAGGTGCCTTGCGCGCCTTGCATCCCAGGGCTGCTGAGGCGGCGTGAGCCTCGCAAGTACAGACATGGGGCTCTGTCTCCACCAGGGATCGTCCTCAGGCAAGGGTGGGGAAATTTCCCGTTCGATTAGAAAGGGAATTCAACAAATATTTGCTGAGCAGCCCCTGTGTTGTGCCAGATCCTGTCGTGGGCACCGGGGACAGGAGATGACTCAGGCTCATCCCTGCCCTGCAAGAGCTCACAGTCTAGTGAGGGACGGTGACACATTGACACGCAACCATGTACAATAAGGCAGCACAGGTGTGTGCCTGGTGATGAGAGGCAGGCTGAGGCTTCTGCAGGGAGCCGCTGCAGAGTCCTGGTGGGACTGTCCCGTTCTGGCCCCCTTAAGGGGGCTGGGCAGTCGGACCAAGCTAGAAGGTACGGGGCCACTGGGCCACTGTCCTCCCTGCAGCTCAGGTGGCAGGGAGCCAAGGCGAATGAGTCAGGCTCTTCTGGGGGACTGCTTACTCAGGCAGCCAGAGGCCAGAGGAGCCATGGGGGCCTCCTCTTGGGGGGGCAGGCTGGGGGAGGGGCAGCGGGGAGAACTGGGATATTCAAGATGTTCCCTCTATCTGCTGGATTTTAGCAACTGGCACAGGGGGGATTTGAACCCAAGTCAGTCTGTCCAGAAAGCAAAGCCCAGCCCAGTATGCCAGAGTTCTACCTGTGGACCCTTGTCCTCACCATCCCCCCCTTACCCGTCATTACTCCCCTCCCCCAGAACGACCCCTAGATCCTGCTCCTTTGGTCCCGCTCCCTCCTTCGCCTGGCTCATCTGCTGCCACTCAGCCTGGTTCGCAGGAAAAAACATGGGTTTTGGAGTCAGGAAGGCAAAGCACACCCTTACTAGCAGACTGACCTTGGGTAAGTTACTTTAACCTCTCTGCGCCTCAGTTTCCCCCTTGTGAGATGGAGACCTGGGAGGCCTCCATGGAGTGAGGCATGGGGAATGGTTAACACGCAGTTCTCGGCAGAGAAGGCATCTGACCAGGGTTACCCCCCTTCCTCCGCTCCTTTCCTTGGCGGTGAGAAATGCCATCGGGATCTCCATGGTAGATGGGCTTCCACCCACACTGGACCCCACCCACTCGCACTCCCACAGGGCTCCACCCCAGCCTCTTTTCTGATCTGGGATCAGAGCTCGTGCTCTGGGGAAGACAGGTTGTTGTCCAGGACTTTCCCATAGAAAGGATGGAGCCCCGCCTTCCGTTTGCCTTAATGACGAGTTCGGAAGCTCTCAGTGGAACTGTGTCCACACCTGTCGGGAAGCTGCTGGTATTTTCCAGTCCCCATCATTTCTGACTCCCAAAAGCCAGAAGTTTCCTACCCACTGGGCAGGGCTGTATTCCTCTTCTGACTGGAGCTCCCCTCTGGTGAAGCCCGCGCGTGAGGGAGGAAAGGGCATACACTTGGCATACACCTTCTGCCTCCCCCTCCCCTGTGCTCACTCCTATTACATGCAGACCCCTTCCCTCCCTGACATCGCTGCTGCTCCCCCAGCCCAGGTGCATCCCACACCCAGCCCTTACCGCGCAGGACTCCATCTTATCTCTGTCCCTGACCCCAAAACCTGAGGACAGCCCACCCCATTCTCTCCCCATGATTGCACCTTGGTGGCCCCCTCTGTGCGCTATCACAGCTGTGATGATCGGCTCGAAGATCGGAAGCCCCATGAGGACAGGAACATTCCTACTTTGGCCACTGCTGGGTACCCGGCCCCTGAGCAGGGCCTGGCACACGGTGGGCCCCAGGTACGAGTGTGCTGAAGGAAGAAAGGGACTGAGTAGGGGATGGGTGAGGAGGATGGCCTTCGGTCCGAGCTCCATTGCAACACTCGGAAGCTGCGAGATAGTCAGTAAACGATCTACTTCTGAGCTTCATTGTCCTCATCTATAAAGTGGGAACAGCAACAATTCCAGGTGTTTTTCTGGTGCTCTCAGACATGAAAGGCCCAGTACGTGTTGGGTGCTCCTTTCTGCGTGGCTTCCCTCCCCCCAGAGACATCACAGTCTCCAAAAGTCTGCCCATCAGGGTACCCATCCCTCCCCTGCTTTCTGGCAAGGGCACCAGGTCCTCTAAGGTTAAGGGAGGAATCTGCCCTGACCTTGGTTCTTGTCCTGGTTTGAAATTCACAGTCCAGGGCCCATCTTCCTCCCAACAAAGGTCAGAGTATTTTCCCTTTACACCTGCCCACACTCAAGTTCACGGGCCATTTTTTTGTTCACTCCTGTGGCTTTGTGAAGCCTTTGTTCTTATTTGTTGCCCTTGTTCTATCAGGATTCCCAGGGACCGTGCTGGCACCCTACTACAAACCAGGACATGCTGTAAGACTCCAGCAGAATACACTTATAGACAACAACCCGAGAGGGACATTGGGGTGGCCCCTAGAAATGACAAGTCTATAGGCTCATCCCCCCAGACACAAAGTCTATGCCAAACCTCAGTCTCAATGAACCTCTGTAGGGCCTTGGGCACTCAGAGCAGTTGGAAGAGGACAAGAATTTGATAATTGTTTTCTGTCCCCAAACACCAGAACCACACCAGGATTTTGCCATCTGCCTGGTTCACTAGGGTCCCAGAGATCTCTGTGGCAGCTTGATATTCTGGAACCCTAAGCTTCTACACCCTGGGTCATGGCAGAAGAAACCCACAAACCTCAGGACATCCTTCCTTGTCACGGCACTGCCCATCCCCAGGCCAATCTTGTGTGGGTGGAAGCCCATCCAGTTAAAAAGAAAAAAAAAGTTTAAGATGTATTAAAATGAAAACTCTGTACAAGTTGAAAAAAAAATTATAGGCACAGAGAATAATCCAGTGTCCAGTCCCATCCAATTTAGGAAACAACATCTTACAAAGATAAGCTCCTGAATCCAGGGAACCTCATTCAAGTGCAGGCAATTCCAGCCCAGTGTCCCCCAGCCTGACTTCTGGAGCAGCCTCCACACCCCTCTCCTCCCAGGCAGAGGCTTCCCAAGCCCCGGCCGAGCTCCTCTGTCCTCGACACATGAGCCAAATATGTCCTCTGGGACCAGGACCTCTCCTCTGAGGTTCTGTGTATCCCAAGGTCTAACCACAAAGCATAACCTCCTTTGATTTCCATCTACTGTTGGAACTCCAGACATGGATGCCTGGGTTCTCCTTTGCTCAGCTGCCCTTCCATATGCCCAAAGCTACTTGATCTCCCTTAAAGAAGGCAACAAGGCAAGAATTCCACATTAATCCTCAACACTTAGGCCACAGACATCCCACACGTATACACGATCATCTTGCCACGATCATTGTGAACCTCAGAAACCAAGGCTCATGCCACATGCAACGACCCACCCATTGCCTATTGCCTGTGAGAGCTCTCGATATTTATTCCCCGATCGCTGTCAAGCACTTCCCTGTGCCAGGCACTGGGATGCAATGGTGCACAGAGCAAACAAAAGTCCTCCCCCTCATGATGCACCTTCATGCTCCAGGAGATAGACAAGAAACAAATAAAAAAGCAAAATATAGGTCAGATGGAGGTAAGTGCTCTGGAGAATTCAATAGGGAAGGAGGCCGGGGCGGGCCAGGCACAGAAACTGCAGTCCGCACTGGGGAGGCCGGAGAAGGGAGGCCTCAGTGGGAAGGATATAAAGGAAGTGAGGGAAAAAGCCACACAGATATCTGGGGCGGAGCCTTGTGCGGCAGGAGAACTAGGAATGTGCTCAGTGCATTTGAGGAAGTGCAAGGAGGCCGGTGTTCCTGGAGCTAGGGGAGGCTAGGGAGGCAGCAGGGGCCAGATTGAAAGAACTTTCTTTGGCCTTTGCTCTGAGCACAATGGAAACCATTGGAGGGCTTTGAGGAGAAGAGGGTCATGATCTGGTTGGCAGGTGGGGAACAGACCACAGGGGCCAGAGTGGAAGTAGGAAGACCAGTCGGGAGGCCATTACAACGGTCCTGGTGAGCAAGGTCGTGGCTTCGATTGGTGGACTGGGGACAGGGATGGTGGTAAGAAGTGATGGGACTGGGGCTATGTGTTGAAGATAAAGCCAACAGGATTTGCTATGGATTGAATGTGGGTTACAAGAGAACAACAGGAGTTGAGGATGAGTCTAAATTTGGGGGCCAGCTTAGAATCATCTGCAAACTCACCAATGCACTGTCTTTCCGGTCCCTGAATCATTTATAAGAAAGTCGACTACAAGAGCCCAACACCATTTCCTGGGTACGTGCATTTCCTAAGTTAGATCAGTTCCCAGAAGCAACAAGTTAGAGTCTATTTATTAGACTGTTCCATCCTATACTGCTTGAATGTCTCCAGAAGCCCTTGGTATGGGCTTAATTAAAGAGCGATTTGGGAAGTCTTAAGTAAATCACAGCCATTGGTAGCCTCAAACATTTGCTCAAAACACATTTACTGATGACCTAGCATGTGCAAACAAGTAGGTATGGTCTTAGCATTGGGCTGAATCTGTAAAGAGCAATAAAACATAGTTGGTCCCTACTCTCCAGAGCCTTCTAGTCAAGGAAGGGAGACAAACACAAACTGACGAATTACCGTATTGAGGGGGCTGGGATGAGGATGAGCACTAAAACAGAGTCATAACTGCACGGGTGGCAGGACGTCAAGGCTAGCTAATTGCTGAAGGATGGAGGAAGGCTTCCCTGAATCCAGGCTCGAATTGCTTAACTAAGACCTCGGGTAGAAAAGTTGACACTCTCCTTACAGGAACTATTCTGTCATAAATCCAGTAGAGCCTAAATGTGTGGAACCCTAAAAAGTAATAGAGCTCCAAGTGGCTCAGCTCTGCAAAAAGTCACATATGAGCCAAAGAGTAATTAAAAGAATTCTAATCCAATGTCTGCTCCTGATCCCTAAAGAACATGAAAGAGGACCCAATTCCCAACCCACAGAAATAGCTCTCACATCTAGAGCCTCCTACACCAAACCCCCAGAATTCTCTGGCCCAGGCCCCAGCATTCTGTTCTCTCCCCTCCCCCACCCCAGCATTCTGTTCTCGCCCCTCCCCTCCCTGCCTTTAGTCTGGATGAATTCAGGCCTCCTCGCTCCTCACTCCTCCTCCATCCCCTTTCTGCCTGCCTCCCTGCTTCTCTCAACTTCTCCTGATCCTGCACAACAAAGATCCGGACGCCAGTTTGGCAGAGGCTAAGTTGGGATGGAGCATGTGTCCCACCACGTTCATGGAAGAGATCTGAGATCCTGCCCTTGACAACTAGACTGCCCAACGAGAAGAAGAAACACAATCCCCTCAAGTTCTAAGAGATCCTTTTGAAATTCTTGTAGATGAAGATCACTCTGATACCATAACAAGGCTAAATTAGGTTGGAACGTTTTTGTCAGGTTGAAGTAAAGACAGCCCTTCTTGATGGACTGTTATAGCTGGTTTGGGCCCAAGGTTTTTGAAGGACATGGCTTTTTCCGGAGGCTCTCCAAATATATGTAATGAGCGGTGTTATCACGGACTTCTTGTAAGTACAGGTTTTAAAACTACAAGAAGAAAGGGAAACGTGTGGGAGAAAGCCCAAATTCACTTATTAGTACAAACAAATTGAGGAGGGAATGAAAAGTGTTGCTCAAAGAGAAAGGTTGACTCTCTTTTGAGAATATAGGACATATCACTTATAATGAGGCATGCATGAGTTTGGACCACAGCCCTTATATGTGAGAAAGCTGCATTACTTTGTTCTAAAACTACTTAAATCTGACTCTGAAAGTCCCCCACTCCCCACCTGCCACCACACCCACACACACACACACACACATACACACACACACACACACACACAGTTCTTGGAGTAGCCACACACACACACAAATCTGACATCAGTTGTGTTGTTGAGATGCCTCTTTCTCTCCCTATTATCTTGTAAGAATCCTTTAGGCCTGACACCATCAAGAACCTGTAAGAAAGGGCCTGTCGTTTCCAGGCCATCTCTTTGTCCATGCCCATCTCGTCCTGAAGGTGGGCGGCTCCATCACTCCTACAAGCTTGGACTCAGGGGACCTGCCCAGGCTGGGAGCCTATTGCCTGGGTCCCCCACACAGCCTGGAGCCTTTAGAGTCTGCAAACACCTCTGGCCTCTCCAGGTTCGCTCTCCTTGACCTCTGGCAATGCTTGGAGTCCTTCTAATTTCAGATAATCTAGCTCTGTTGTCTCTGTGAGCCAAGGCTAACACCACGGAGAAGCCAGGCAGGTAGCCTAATGGAGGAACCCTCCCCCACCCCGCCAGGTGAGGACAGTGGGCAGGTGCCACACACAGGTCCCAGCCAAGGCAGCCCCGGTCAGCTCCCACCAACTGCCGCACTGCAGGCCCAAGGCTGCTGGATCCTTCAACTTTTCCAAAGAAGCCAAATATTCCAATTTTTATGTGAAATCTCCCAATTTTTCAATGTTAGCAACTCAACCAAATTTAAAAAAGACAAGAAATACCATGTGGACCAACTCTGTGCTGGCCAAACAAAACATTTCTGCATACAGCCCAGCCCCTCCAACACGGGGGCAACTTTGCATCCTGGCCCTACGGCTTACCTACCGCCATTAACATGCCCCCAGGCTTGAAAGCTAACTAGCCACTGAAGACCCAACCTAAATTAACTGCTGGGGAGGGCATCCTGCCCAGGTGCACTCACTTGAGCAGCATCACTGAGCACCTGTTGTGTGCTCGATGACTGCCTGCTGGGCAAAGATCTCAGAGGTGTGGTCCCTGGTCAGGGGTTCAGGAAAAGGGATGGGGGTGAGCAAGAATTAGAGGGAGTGAAGGGTGTTCTGGAAACAAGGGACAGAAGGGTTTGCGTGCAAAAAACAAAAAGCATATTTGCAGGGTCCAAAGGAGGTCTGAGAGGCAGCGTTGGCGAGAGGGAGGGCAGGATGGGGCAAAAGAGGTGGACAGGGCTGGCTCGGGTGAAGACTTTGACCTTCATCCTGGGGTCTCTGGGCAGAAGGCAGTAACTGTGGGGAATGGTTGGAGAGGACATATGGGGATGGTGGAGACCAGTTAAGAAGCACATTACAAGGAGGCGTCCAGGTAGCTTGGCTGAGGGTGGTACAGAGGAAGTGGAGAGGAGTGGACAGATCCAAATATATTTAAGGAACAGAATGGATGGAACTCGAATATGGGGGTCTGGGGAGTGTCAAGGGTGACTCCCAGATTTCTGGCTAGTTTAACTGGGAAGACTCATTTATTCACAAATATTTTTCTTTAAATTCTAGTTAGTTAACATACAATGCAATATTGGTTTCAGAAGTAGAATTCAGTGATTCATCACTTCCATTCAACACCCAGTGCTCATCATAAGTGCCCTCTGTAGTACCCATCACCCATCTAGCCCGTCCCCCACCCACCTCCCTCCATCAACCCTCAATTTTTCTCTATCATTAAGAGTCTCTTATGGTTTGTTTCCTTCTCTTCTTCCCCCTCATATGTTCATCTGTTTTCTTTCTTAAATTCCACATGAGTGAAATCATATGGTATTTGTCTTTTCTCTGACTTATTTCACTTAGCATAATACTCTCTAGCTCCACCCACGTCATTGCAAAGGGCGAGATTTCATTCCTTTAATGGCTGAGTAATATTCCAGTGTGTGTGTGTGTGTGTGTGTGTGTGTGTGTGTGTGTGTACACACCAAATCTTCTTTATCTATTCATCAGTTGATGGACATTTGGGCTCTTTCCATAATTTGGCTATTGTTGATAATGCTGCTATAAACATTGGGGTGCATGTGCCCCTTTGAATCTGTAATATTCTGTCCTTTGGGTAAATACCTAGTAGTGTAATTGCTGGATCATAGGGTAGTTCTATTTTTAACTTTTTAAGGCACCTCTATACTGTTCTCCAAAGTGGCTGCACCAGCTTGCATTCCCATTAACAGTGCAAGAAGTTTCCCTTTTTTCTCGCATCCTCGCCAACACCTGTTGCTTCTTATTCACAGATCTTTCTTGAGCATCTACCCTATATGCAGCTCTGTTCTAGGTCTAGGGTTACAGTGATGTACGGAAGGGGTAAGGAGCCCTGCCCTTGTGGCTCACTCTCTGGTGGAGAGAGATTCAGCAACAAAATAAGTCAAATATATAGCATGCTGCTAGGACCAGCTACATAATTTGTGGGATCAAGGCCAAAATGAGTTTACAGGGTCCCTTGTTGAAACAAGATATCTTATGAATTTATAGTCAGCAACACAGAGCACTAAGCCAATTGCAGACCCCTCCTAGGCACAGGGTCTGTGTGACTGCACAGGGTCATGCACACCCATGGAGTGAGCCCTACATAATGCAAAGCCAAGTTCCAAGGAGAAAAATACATCAGGGACATAGACTAGAGTGTTTCTGGGGCAAGGAAGTTGCAATTTTTTATAGAGTGGACAGGGAAGGCCTTAGTGGGAAGGTAATGTTTGAGAAGCTACCTGAAGGAGATGAGGGAATATATCTAGGGAATAATAAATAATAACTATCTAGGGAAAGGTGTCTTCGGTAGATGAAACAGCTAGTGCAAAGGTCTTGGGGCAGGAGTGTTCCTGCTGTGTTGGGGGAACAGCAGGGAGGCCAGTGTGGCTGAAATGAAGCAAGCAAAGCAGAAGAGAGTGGACAATAAGACAAATAGGTATTGAGGTGAATGGGGGGCAGATCCAATCAGGCCTTAGAGGCCACTGTGAGGAGGTTAGCTTTAACTCTGAGTGAGGTGGGAGCCATTGGAGGGTTTTGAGCAGAAGAGTAACCTAACCTGACCTGTTTTAGCATCAGGACTCCAGATGCTGGGATGAGGTTTTAACGAAGGGAGATGGGTGGCGATGGGGTAGAGGACAAGTACAGAAATGGAAAGAAAGGCCAGAAGGCTGTCACCAAGATCCTGGCAGGAGTTGGCAGTGGCCTGGACCAGGGTGGTCACGGCAGAATCCATGAAGGGTGGCCAGATCTGGGGCACATTCTGAAAGCAGAGCTGACAAGGTTTGCCGGCTGATCACAAACAGGGTGTTAATTAGACAGAAGAGGTAAGGGGGACTCTGAGCTTTCTGGCCTGAGCACCTGAGAGGCAGGGAGCTGGGGAAGAACAGAGCGGGGGCCGGAGGGGGTCGGGAGCTCAGCCGAGGACATGCCAAGTTGGAGACAGCGGAGGGGGAGATGTTGATTTGGAAAGCCCCCAGCTGAGGACGGCAAGAATAGGAAAGGCAAGAACCAACTCGCATGGAGCTTCGTAGGTCACGGGTTGGAATGTTTTCCTTGGCAAAATGGGAAATCACAGAAGAGTCTTAAGTACGATCTAACTTACTAATTTACGTTCGAAAGGCAGTGCTGACTGCTGGGGAAGAAGGGAGGGGAGGGCCCCTCGAACATCTTTGCAGGGAGGATGGGGTTGCAGGAAAGGGCCAGATTTGGGGCAGGACTTGTGGATGGATGCGATGCACCTGGGATTGGAGGGAGAAGAAAGAAGCAAGGATGATCCTCCGGGTTCTGCCGTGAGCCGATGGAGGGTGTGGACGGGCCATTTACCCAGATGGGAAGGGAACATTAAAATTTCCACTGGATAAGGAAATGTTGTTGGATAAGGTGTTACTTGCGCAGGGAAGTGAATGGATGTTTGACCCGGAGGCCCAGAAATGGAAGAGCGAGGAAGGTGATGGCAGTTTGAGACAGAAGGAACCACGTTCCTGGTGTGGACTCATTTGGGGCACTCCGTGCTGGAGCGGGTGTAAACGGCGGACGACAAGACAAGCTAGACATGCCAGTGGGAACCTCATGAAGGGGGGATGCTTATTTCAGGTTACCCAGAGGCCTGGGTCTCCGGGACGTTTCCAAATCGATGGCTTCTGGGCTATTTATTTCACTGGTAAAGGATCATCATTGTACAATTGCATGGTATTATTTTTTTTCTGTTGCTTGATTTGGAAATCATATGCTCTTTTTTAATTGTTTACTTGCATTTGATTACGGGCCTCTCAGACACTTGCCATGTTGTGCTGGAATTCTTTTATAAATGGCTGAACTTACACTGGGAAAAAAATAGCATCATTTCTCAGGTTGATACCGAGGACTTGCTGATAGTAGAGTGGGTGATGCTGTTACCTGGATGATGCACACCTTCTCGGCAGTTGGAAAACAGATGTTTGAGCATATAAACTTCTCCTCGGGCTCCTGCTTTATTAGACAAAGATCTTAAATTTATCCCAGAGTTATTCATTCAACAATTTTTTTTCTAAATCATTACTTTGTCCCAGGGGATTCTAAGCTCTCAGAATAGAGTGGGGAGCAAACAGCAGAGCCAGGTCCTGCTCCCATGGAGCTTAGACATACACCCCCCACCCCCCTACCCCCGCAACACACACACCTACAAACTATCCTAAGTGTTGTGAAGGAAAAAGCACTGGGAGTCAGAAGAGTGTGCAAGCAAAGGTTTAACCTGCCTGGGGAGGCTGGGCTTTAAGGGATGACATGGTAATTAGGTGGAAGGTGAGGAAGAAAAGTGTTCCAGGCAGAGGCAACAGCATGTGCAAAGGTCCTGAGGCACGGAAGCAAATTGAGATAATTAAGAACCAGGAAGGAAGGCAGAGTGGCTGCAGCAGAGACAGTGAAGCAAGACTTGTGGAAGGAGAAACAAAGGCAGATGTTTATTTTTATCCTTAAAGCCAGGAGAGCCACTGAAGGGTCTTAAGAAACTCATAATCAAGGTGATAAGATTCGCATTTAAATGAGCCCGCTGGCGACAATGCAGATGAAGAGATAAGAAGGAGAAGGAATGATTGAGGGCAGACCTGTGAGGCCTCTGCAGCTGTCCCAAGTGAGCGATGGTGGTGGTCAGGACTAGGATGGTCAGTAGAGAGAGAGAAAAATGGAAGGATGTGAGAGGTAAATCAATGGGACTGAATGCAGTTAAGTAAGTGACAGCATCCCTAAGAATTTTAAATGAAGATCTGCCAGGATTATCTGACTTATTGATCATTTACAATATGGCTAATCCACTAGGAACAAAAGCCATCCGGAGCTGTTGTGAGCTGACAGGCACTGGATGGTTTGAATAAAGTAGTATCATTACCTGCCCCCTGCTGTCCAACCACCATACCAAGGGCTATCAGCAACTATAAAATAAGGGTCCCCACCCTCATGAAGTAAGCCCCAGCTCATTTATTCATTCTTTTCTTTATTGATTAGTGTGTGAGAAATCTCATGACATACAAGGTATTAGGGGACCCCAGAGCAGCGACCATCAATGCCTGCTGCTGATGAGGGTGGGGGCAGGGGGAAGAAAGCAGAGGGGAGAGCTGATGAGAATTCCAAACCGAATAAAAGAGCATAAAAGTAGAACATCTGGAAGGTGTGTGGTGGGGCTGGAGCTCAAAGTGCCTGCTTCAGGAATTAAGAAAATGGCCATTAGTCCGGGTATGGGTTTTACACTTTATTCATATAAAAGAGGTAATTACTTGCTCCATTTTACACACTAACATAGGCTTCTTAGATTTTATGGGATTTTTAAAAACCAATATAACTGATTGCAAATCAATTTCATGAGGCTGCAGATAAAACCTGGCAAAGGAGCAGCTTAATGGCAGCAATGATAGCCTTCTTATCTGATTCAGACTTCATCACCATTTACACGGCTCACAAACAAGGTCTTGCGTGCTTCCTCTGTGTACTGCTAAATTTTCATTCTAGTCAACTTTTTTTTTTTTTTTTAGTACACCAAGATCGGTATCACTATCTCAAACTTGAGTTAGGAAAAAGATACATACAGTAGAGGAAGGTCGGTAGGCTTCATTGGTCAACCATACCCAGAAAATAGGTATTTCCCCATAAAATAGGGGAAGGTAGATAACGAAGAAAAAACAAATGCACACATAACCATGGAAAGATATTTCTCAGATGGGAGCTTGCTATTAGTCATGTCACACAATTTTTTTTTTTTTTACGCAAAATCAAACCAAGCCAAGACTTGGAGGAGCCCGATACAAAATTTCAATTGTTGGAGTTTACATCTATCCCTAACTTCCTCTGTTTCTGCTTCAAAATTTTATTTCAACCTCATGTTGCTCAACCTTTAGCATAAATTAATGGGAGGAGTGTTCTATACAGAAAAAAACTGACTATGTGGGAAATTTTATGTAGAAATATGCACTGGGGCTCTGAGTTTGGATACACATGGTTGCTTTTTACAATGTTTCTTTTCACATTAGTTTCACTGTGGAGATAGGAACTGAATGAGGGGGGAGGTACAAAGGCAAAAGAAGAAATGCTCCATGTACGTTTCCCATTATGAGATTCCTATAGCTCTAGAGATACGTCTCCATAAAGTGATTTGACATCCATAAATGCCAATTTACAAGGCACTTTCCACTGCCATCAAGGAAAAGAAAACCATATTCTCCCTCTCTCCCGGCCCAATAAGTAAACTTTGAAAACAATTACAAGCACATGTAATAGTAATACAGCAACTTGCATTTCTATAGCAACTTTCACTAGAGAATTTCTCAGTGCTTTGCGAACAGTAATTAATTAGACCCCCTAACATCCCCGTGAGGAGCCCAGGGATGTGGGTACATGCTGAACATCCCCAACACAGACTCGCTGCCACCTCTGGGGTGGATGAACAGCTGTTGTTTAAAAACTGTAGAGCAAACAGAATTCAACATTTCAGAAAATTGTTGGACTCAGAAGTCCAAGATGCAAAAGAAAATTGCGTCTGGTGCAGGCTTTTTGCCTTGTCATGTAAATGTGATAGAGATGAGAGTGAGACGCTATTTTCTACATCACCCGCTGTCACTGCATCCCCTGGGGCTGGATTTATCCCATGGCACGAAGTTACTCTGCTGGTTTCATCATCCCAGAAATGACCCCATTACCAAACCATTTTGCTCTAAGAGATGAAATGGACTTTCTTAACACACACATGTATAGGACTTATTTGCCAGGCACTTTTGAATATGCTTAGTAACTTGTAACTCATTTGGCTCTCACAGCAACTCTTTTTGGGATTATTATTATTAATATTATTTTCATTTTTACTACTACCACCATTTTACAGGTGAGGAAATGAGGCATAGAAGGCATTAAGAAATTTGCCCAAGGTCCCTCAGCTACTGAGCTACTGAGCCAACACAGTCCGACTCCAGAGTCCATGCTACAAGCTTTATTTACCCTATGCGACCTCTCAGGGTTGGTATCACCTGTAAATAAACTTGAACGGGTACAGATTGATACATTTTCTCAACTTGGTCATGCAGTTTGTCTCCTATTTCGAGGAGTGGTTTTGTTGTTGTTTTTTTTTTCCCCACTCAACGTGGTTACCACGAGTAGTGACTCAAAGGCAAGCAGCCAATCTGAAAATCTGAAAAGAGCCACTTGCTTCAGCACCATGGAGGGCGCCTCCCACCTGCTTTCCCTAGCACTGCAGCACCCCTTCCAGAACTACGAGGCTCCATTATAAGGAGGGAGCCTGAGAATAGGCAAAGCCAAGCTGACAGGGGGGATCGGTTTTTGTTTTTGTTTTTTAAGATTTTATTTATTCGACAGAGAGACAGAGAGAGAGGGAACACAAACAGGGCGGAGTGGTAGAGGGAGAAGCAGACTCCCCGCCGAGCAAGGAGCCCAATGGGATCATGACCTGAGCCGAAGGCAGATGTTTAACGACTGATCCACCCAGGCGCCCCTGGTGGGGGGCGGGGGGGATTGTTTTTTACTTATTTCTGCCTTTATGACAACAAGAAATGGGTACAAGATTATCAGGCTAGTTTAGCCCAGGGCCATCTGAAACCTGAGACCTAATACCTCTGGTTTTCCCATTCTTGGGATGTCTTGGGTCTGGAAGCTGATGAATTAAGTACTTAGTATCATTTTCCCACTTCATGCGGATGTGCCTCTCCATTTTCCTCCCAGATCTCTGGCAGGAGACCATCTCCCAGGGCAATTAGGCTTTTGCCCGAGGACCATTCATGTACTTTTTCAGTTTGCCCTGGGGGAGAGACACTGAAGCAGCTGACCCTTGAATAACACGGTTTGAACTGTGTGTGTCCACTTACATGTAAGATTTTTTTATATCAACACAGTACAGTACTGTATATGTATTTTCTCTTCCTTAGGACTTTCTTAACATTTTCTTTTCTCTAGCTTACATTATTGTAAGAATACAGTATAGAATACATATAGCCTACAAATTGTGTTAATCAGCTGTTTATGTTATCAATAAGGCTTCCAGTAAACAGTAGACTATTAGTAATTGAGTTTTGGGGGAGTCAGAAGTTCTATTCGGATTTCTGACTGTGCAGTTCAAGGGCCAACTGTATCTGGTTAAGAACACTGGCTTTGTATTCAGACTGCCTGAAAACTCACCTCAGCTCTGCCACTTCCCAGACGTGACCTTGGAAAATGCACACAACCTTTTTAAAGACCCAGTTTTTCCATCTGTAGGTTAACAATGGTCACTGAGTCATAAGATTGTTCTAAGGCTTATTAAATAAGGTTGTATGATTAGATAACAGATTTTGTTATGACAGGAAATAGGGAAAGCAGTGATATCCCTTTCTGAACAATGAGACTCATGTGACTGATATACTTTCCCTCTCTACCTTGGCCGGCAGGGAGCCCCGGGCCAAAGTTCTCACTCAGCATTGGCAGCTCTATAGGACCCTATGGATTGCCTCGTGGTATTTCTTTTCTTCTCCTCTGGTGTTGACCTTCCCTTCTCGTTGACATATTCTCTGATCCTGATTTTTATGTGTACGTAATTTTATTGTCTGTGTTATTTCAAGTCACTGCATAAGATGGATAGACAGATGGATCATTAGAATATAAGCCCCAAGTGAGCAAAGAGTTTTGTCTGGTTTGTTTGTTGCTATACCCACAAAAGCCTGGGACAGTATACGGCAATCACATCTGCCCATAACTGACGCTTAGAATAATCCCTTTCCGTGGAGATACTACAATCACTAACCCAGTAGCTTTGCCCTGGTGCTGAGTTAGCTGGCTGCTACAACTTCACTAATTATCTATAATTCCAAGAGTCCTTGCCAGGCAGACGAGCTGCAGGAGCTGTTTCGGTGACGATGCTGTTTACAGCACAGTCTGTCTTTCCCGAGTTGTCTAAGGACAGATAATGAGGAAGCAGGATGGGAGGCTGGTCAGGGAAATTCCTCTTTATCAGGATAAACTACTCTTGGGATCTCAGCTGGTGCAGAGCCCTTCCCTAAAACGCTAGCAAGGTTTTACCGATGGGATAGAAACAAGAGTAGTAAAATTAGTTGCAAAAACATGCCCTTCTGACTCAGAGACCTAGAGTGTGGGCGGAGTGGGGCCATCTCCTGTGCTGGGGAGATCCCCTGGGAAAGGCTGGATTCTTCCCTGTGACACAGCCAAAGTCTTCCGTGCTACTGCCATTTGTGACAGATTATTAGGCAATATGAGTGCACCAGGGAGGGTGGGAGTGGGGGGCGCGACTTGGTCGAATCAGATCACAGCAGCCAACACAACCTCCAAACCCTCATCAGCCAAATTCAACTCCAATTCAATGTACATTTCCTGAGTGCTTACTATGTGCCAGGGTCAGGGAATTGCTGGATGCTGCAGATTTCCAGGCATTTGGCTGTAAGAAAACAGCAAAAATTGGAAAAGATGCTCACACGTCTACCTCTCTCCTCCACTTTCTCCCCTCGGTCTGTCGGCCTTGCTCTTCAGATTTTAACACCCTCCCTAGTAGGAATCAGCTTCCCTTCTGGTTTTTGGAAGGTATCCAGCCTGCTCTCTTCTCTCTCTCTGCAGGGCATCGTGCACACAGCAATTCCAAGCAGGCAGGGAGCGCTTTTCTTTCTCCCACTTCAGGAAATCTTCCAGCTCTGGTCTTGTTATAAGAATCACGGATTTGAAGTCTCCCTGGGAATAAACACACGTTTCTGATAACTCTAAAGATTAAGCCAATGAAATAAAAATTCATTTCTGAGACATAAACTGTAAATGACCGGGATTTTCCACGGAAATATTGGCACTTTGGTGGAGGCACGGCGGCCCTCAAGTTGACAGTAATTTGCTGCAACGTGCCAGGCAGTCCTGAAGTCGCTCAATAGACAAGACATCATCAAATACCACATCTGAATTCTGTTCATATTATTAGAATGAAAAGGGTAATTCAATTCAATTGCCTGGAGAATCGTGGAACACAGGCATAAACAGAACTGGCCAGAGGCAAAACTGCTTAGTGGAGTATGTCTACAGGGCCCTTGGCTTGCCTTCCTTCACGTCCCTCCCCAGCCCAGTCCTCCCCTTTGCAGGAACCCCCTGTGAATTGAAATCAATGTTTTGCCCCTCACAAGGGTATTTGCTTTTTAAATGTCCTTTCTAGTTTGATAATGAAGGGATTAAAAACTCACATTTATCAAACACCTACAATGGGCCAGGCCCATTTTCACAAACAATGTTAATCCTTGGGCACACTCTGCGCTTATTCACTTAAAAAAAGGACTATCTACACTGAGCCAGGCACTGTTGGGGTGCCCGAGATCCAGCAGAGATCAAAGAGTCAGATCCTCCCCTCTGAGCAGCCTGATGAGAGGAAGGAAGCAGTAAAGGAACAGATGCATAAACGTTTGTCAGGCCCTGATAAGTGCTGTGCAGAAAGATCCAGCAGGGTAAGGGGAGAGAGAGCACCCCAAAGGGAATGCTGTGAGAGAGACGGTGGCCAGTGTGCAGGGACTCCTCCTCAGAGCAGGTTACAGTTGGGCAGAACAAATGAGAATGAGCCATGTCGCTATCTGGGGGAAACGCATTCCAGGCTGAGGGGCCAGGGGAACCGCAAGAGCAAAGGCCCTGTGTGTTCCAAGAAAGAGGCACATGGGAGGGAGCGGAGTGAATAGGGGAGACAACGAGGAGACAGGAAGTGCTCCTAGGCCAGGACTCTAGGGACTTGGGGATACTGGAAGCCATCAGAGGATCTAAGGAAAGGAACAACAGGCCACATTCGTTGACTTGGGTTCTCAGAAGCTTGTTCTAGTTGGTGGGTGGAGCGCAGCGTATATGGGAACCAACATAAACACTGAGGCCAGTCAGTGACGGCTGCCGTAACCAGTGCCCGAGGCCGCCTGAACAGGAGTGAACCACGGGGGTGATGCTGAAAGGTCAGACCCCGCCCTCTCCCGTGGAGAGGATGCCCCATCCAGCAAGTGAGGAAGGAGAAGGGGTAGATAATCCCCCATGGCCAGGTGGGTAGGTAACAGCCAAACGGAGTCCCGAGGGCTGCCCAGCGCAGAGGCCTGGCTCTCTCCACTCCGCCATGAGCTTCTCGGTTGCCACACGATGAAAGGCAGTGGAGAAGGAATTGCAGTCCTCAGAGAGCAGAAAGAGGGACTTGGGGGGGGCTGGGGATTTGTCTGGGCCCTTACTTGGGCAGGGTTCCACCAAGGTCTAATGATAAGGGTCAACATGCCTTGAGCCGTTACTGTGCACACGGCAGCGTTCTAAGGGCTTCCCACTTGTTGGTGCAACCATTCCCCACAACAGCTGCCACGAAGGGGCTACCATTATCGTTCCCATTTCACAAACCAGGAAATGGAGGCTCAGCTGTGTTAACCAGTCCAAGGTGACAGAGCTGGGATGTGGATCCCGACAGGGAGGTTCCTCGGAGCCCCCATCCTTCAGCACCACACTATTTCTTCCTTGAAGAGATATTTACTTTTTAGTACTTTTCTACTGAATTTTGGGCTTGGAGACTGAAGTTCACACGACTGATACATGTTGAAACTGACCCCCATTGACATGACCTCGGATATAGTGGAGAGTCTCCAGCAGGGCCCCTCCTCAAGGGTGCTGCCAGGGGCTTCCTGCCCAGGATGGAAGGCAGATGAGGTGGCCTCGGGGTCCCCACCCATCTCCAAGTGGTTGCTAAGCCTCATATCCCTGGCTTGTCCATCCTGGGCACAAGTCTCCCAGATGTTGGGAGAAGAGAGCAGTGATTAATAGAACCACAGCTGCCAGCTCCTAATTCCATTTGATGGATGACAAAGATGCCTCCAATCCTCCATTCTTCCCAGTTTTGAGAGGAAAGGGGAAAGAGAGGTACAAGCTTAGAGCAGGGGGCGGGGAACAGGATGGGAACAGGGATGAGAGTGGAGGAAGCTGGGTGCATGTGGGGTTTCCAAAGACAAACTGAACTCTTCTGAGAAGGGGTGTGTGCCCCCCAAGGAGAGAGAAATGGGGAAATGCTGATTCTCAAAACGCCATAATCCAGATCCCCCCAGAAGTCCCTCTTTGCTAGCGCATAAAAAGGCCCCTCCATCCACCCTGCCTCAAAGGCACTTAATCCTGTATTCAAGCCTCTCTACTTCCCTTCCCCCACCCAGGTAGAGGACCTACCTCTCCTTTTATGCCCCACCCAGCTAATAATAAACATAACATCTTCTCTTTGTTGAGCTTTGCTTTTATACACTTCATCTCATTCATTTTAGCATCAGAATAGCCCTGCAAGATGAGTCTGCTTAGCTCCATTTCACAGAGGAGTGGCTCAGAGAAGTGAAGTGACTTGCCCAAGGTCACACACTGAGTAGCTGGAAGATCAGTGACCCAAACCTGACTCAGAAGCTCAGGCTTTGTCTCCCCCTCACCCGACCCTGCCCCCGAGTTACTGAGTTACTGGAGGTCTGGCAACTTTTCTCATTCAGTTTTGCATCCTCAGCATCCAGTTGGTACTTTGTAAAAATTAATAGAAAGGACACACGGCTGAATAAACGGATGAGAAATGCCTTAGAATGAACTGGCTTCTGTAAACACGCTCACGTGCATTCATGTTGTCAGAGACGATGCCAACAGTTTTTGAGAACCATGCTTTTTAAGATATTATTTATTTATTTGAGAGGAAGCAATAGTGAGAGAGCACAAGCAGGGGGAGCAGGAGAGGGAGAGGGAGAAGCAGGCTCCCCCCTGAGCAGGGAGTCCGATGCGGGGAGAGAACTGTTTATTCGTTCAACAAATAAAACACACGCTCATTGGAAATGCACTGAGTGCCAGGCTGGGTGTTCGATGCAGGGAGGTTGTGGGCAACAGTCCTGGTCCCTCACCTCGAAAAGCTCATAAAATAGAGGCGAGAAAGACCAAGACCAAAGCAAACAGCCAGCAATGTTACAGAAGAAAAAATAGTTGCAAATAATTAACAAGCAGTGAAGGGAGAGCAGGAACACTAAGGAGAGGGCTTTGGTGGACAGGAACGTTTTCTGGGGAATAAACGTTCAAGGTTGAGTAGAAGTCACCCAGGAAAAAGTCAGGGAAGCATTTCCAGCAGAAGGAATGACATATGTGAGGGCCCCAAGGCAGGACTAAGAGCGTAGAGCCTTCCAGAAAGTACAGGAAGACTACGCAGGTAGAGCCAAGAGTCGGAAGATGGAAGGAGACAGAGCAAAAGACACAGGAGGCCCTTGCAGGCCTCGTTAAGTATTTTGGATTCTAGCCTCGTGGCAAAGGCAACCCTGTGAGGGGTGCAAAGCACAGAAGTGCCCTCCTGAAATCCGTTCCTGCTCTGGGGGCAATGGGGAGCATCGAGCAAAGGGGCAGAGAGGCTGGCTGGGAGGCTGAAGTCATGCAGAGAAGAGCCACGCAGGCCAGGGGTGGTAGGGAAGTGGATGCGTTTTAGATCTCGTTTGGAGACAGGAAATGAAGCCAAGAAAACAAGGCTAACCTAACTCGGCTATGTCCACAAATGTGCCCAGGATGGAGGAAGGGCGGAGTGGGCTTGAAAACAGGCAAGATTCTAACCCACACTCAATGTCTGATGGCTGTGTGGTTTCAGGAGGGCCATGAAGCCTGCCAGAGCCTCCAGCCTCCCAGGAAAGTTGTCACCGAGACAATGCATGCAACTGTGTGGAACATGGTGACCTTCCCCCTTTGCCACTTCCAGGGAGCTTACCATTTATTTAGCTTACCGTGGCCTGCCTTCCCAACTGCCCCCCTGAATACTGGGCTCTACTAGTCTTGGGAAACAGTTTTAAAGACAGAATGAATCCCCCATAGACTCCATGCTAAAGGGAAAGTGCAGAACGGCCTTGCAACAGCCCGCCAACCTCGTGCCACTAACAGTTGTCATGGCCCCAGTGGCTCATCACTTTAGCAGTAACTCAATTACCAGTCCCTGGGCACCTTCCGGCACAAAGCCGCTCCCGTGGGTCCCCACTGTTTTCCCGCGATGCCAGGATACAAGTCAATGCCTTGGCCCTAATGAGAGCTTTTCAACACCTGACAGTAGCCACTGAGTATGTGCTAAGTGCAGCCGTAAGGCCACCCAGGCTGCCTCCCTAGCCAGGGGTCCTGGCCAGCCGGCAGGTGCAACACGGGCTCTGGCACTGGGGGCTCACACAGCAGATGTGAGCCTTCAAAGCCGGGCCAATTATGATGTTAACGCCCCGGACATTAATCCCTGGGCCCCTGCCAGCCAGGACCTGCTCTGCTCTCTGGCTTAATGCACAAGTCCTCTGGGGGGATCAAGGAAGAGTCTTGGGAAAGTCGCACTTTCAACTGCTCAGATTCAAAGCCCGACTTCTCCTCTGCGTCACATCCAAGGCCTGAAGATGCCCAAGTATTTTAGCAACGGGAATGCCAGCCCCAGTCACCACAGGGCAGTCAGCAAGGACTGTTATTGCAACTGAGACCCAGAAAATTAAACGTCTTCCTCAAGGAAATAAAACACATTCGCGGGAGTTCCCTGAATACAGATTTGCTCTCCTGATCCCCAGATTTCTGGAATGTGTTAAATAAATGGTAAGCTCCCAGAGAGCAGGGGAAAGAGCCCAGTGTCTGGCACATGGTAAAGATTTGGGGCACGAATGACTAACCCGGATTCAAATTCAGTATCAGAACTATGCTCCAGGTTTCACCCTCATTTGTGTAGAGTATCTACTCTGCATTAGCAGGGACAAATGTTTTTTAACACCTGACTCCTCACCATCCAGAAGGCCCCTGCGCCATCTTTGCTTTTGTCCAGTCTGTGTGTAAGCTACAAAGCAGGTGCCAAAGGAACCTGACCTAGATGCAGAACCATGGAGGGCTTCCTTGAGGCGACTGAGTCCAGGGCATCTGGAGGCTATGCAGACGTGAGCCTCGCAATGGTGTGTTTGGAGGTGGGGGAGCGGGTTTGGAAAGTGCATCTGGAGCAGGGAGAACAGCTGAGCAGTGACCTGTGGCTGGATGGTGGAGAAGGAGGTGGATAGGAATAGCAGGGGGCACCTGGGTGGCTCAGTTGGTTAAGTGACTGCCTTCGGCTCAGGTCATGATCCCGGAGTCCCTGGATCAAGTCCCACATCTGGCTCCCTGCTCAGCAGGGAGTCTGCTTCTCCCTCTAACCCTCTCTTCTCTCATGCTCTCTCTCACTCTCTCTCTCTCTCTCAAATAAATAAAGATTTTATTTATTTATTTGACAGAGAGAGACACAGTGAGAGAGGGAACACAAGCAGGGGGAGTGGGAGAGGGAGAAGCAGGCTTCCCGCTGAGCAGGGAGCCGGATGTGGGGCTCGATCCCAGGGCCCTGGGATCATGACCTGAGCCGAAGGCAGACGCTTAACGACTGAGCCAGCCAGGCGCCCCTCTCTCAAATAAATAAATAAAATCTTAAAAAAAAAAAAAAAAAGGAATAGCAGGACAAGAGCGGGGAGAGATGGGCAAGGCTCAGACAAGTTGGTACCAGCAGGCCAGGGGAAGGATTTGGGTCTTTGTTCTAGAAGCATCGGGAAGTCATTGAGGAGTTGCAGGGTGGGGAACAGCAGGGGCGAAATGCTCAGACATGATGTGGAACAGACTGGAGAGGAGCCGAGACGGCCTGCAGGGGGGCAGGGTGGGACACTGAGCCATGGTCCAGGTACAAGGAGAGGAGAGCTTAGCCCAAGGAGGCAGCGCCAGAGATAGAGAAGGTGATGGCTTTAAAAGAGATTTCTAGAATACTGACTCTCACAATTGGAGCTGCAAGGCAGGAGATGCCGAAGGAGGGGTCTGGTGGAGGGGTGGGGACAGGGTGTGACTCAAGCTTTGGTTGGGGACACCGAGCCTGCGATGTCTTGGAGACACCCTGTAGGGAGCTGGAGATTCGGGAGTGGAGTTTGGAGCAGTCAGGGCCAAAGTCACAGATGAAGGAGGCCATCCGTGCAGGCGGTAACGTACACCGTGCACTCTGATGGAGTCTCACAGGGACAGAGTACATCAAAAGGATGCACCTGATCTACCTAAGCCTTCTCCCACTATTGGACATTTGGGTCGTTTCTGATCATTTGACATTTTAAGTGTCCCAGTAATGAGCATCCTTGTCCTAATTTACAGCTTTTCCATATTCTAGGTTACTTCTCTAATAGCCTATCTTGCTAACGTGGTTGGCAATGCATAACTATTAAGAGTATAAATATATCATGTGTCCAAAATGAAACAGAAATCTTTTAGTTGAACACTATCTGTGGTGGCCTGTGTAACATTATAATCTCTGCTGGTACCTGCTGATTTATTAAATCTTCCCTAACTAGCCCAACCAAAGGGAACTTCTTCCTCTGAATTCTAATGGCTAATCCTAGAGACACTCCATTCTTGTCCTTCAGAGGTCTGATATTTTAGGATCTACGGAAGTCCCCCTTATCTGCGGGGACACATTCCAAGACCCCCAGGGTATCCCCAAAACCACAGACAGTACCAAACCCTCTATATACTATGTTTTTTCCTAGACCTACATACCTATGATAAATTTAATTTATAAATTAGGCACAGTAAGGGGTGCCTGGCTGGCTCTGTCAGAAGAGCACGTGACTCTCAGTCTCGAGGTCATGAGTTCAAGCCCCAATTGGGCACAGAGATTGCTTAAAATAAATAAGTAAATAAAATATTTTTTTTTAAAGAATTAAATAAGTAAGTTAGGCAGAGCCCCGCATCAGGCCCTGTGCTCAGCGCAGAGTCTGCTTGAGATTCTCTCTCTCCTCCCTCTGCCCCTCCCCCAGCTCGCTCACATGCTCTCTCTTAAAAAAAAAAAAAAGCCTACATGATGAGATGAAGTACGGTGAAGGATGTAGGCGTTTTGACACCACGTGAGGCTATCCGTGACCTCCAGACGATATGTCAGGAGGACCACGTGCTTCCAGCCCAAAGTTGCTGGAGGGTCACTGAAGCCACAGAAGGCAAAACCGTGTCTAAGGGGAGACTACTACAGATATACGTGAAGGGTCATAGTTTTCCCCATTGTCCGTACCAAGAACTCGAGAGCTGGGACAATGTTTTATACTTCTTGATCGCCCTTGACATGTAATGACTATTCTAGATTAACTAGCTAGGCAAGAGGATCATAAGAACTAGTATCTATTAATCCCTTGCTGCACACCGAGACCTGTTCTGGGAGCTTCAAACACAAAATATATTTCAGCTCTCCAAAAAAAGGTTTATCCTCCTTTTACAAAGGTATGAGGGTAGTAGTATCTGATATCACAACTGAACCCCAAAGTCCCAAGGGCTTAATACCCAGAACTTTCTTTCTTGCTGACATTTGTTTCTCACACACTCGAAGTCCCAAACAGGCAGTTCTCCTAGAAGCACTGATTCAGGGACCTATGCCCTCTGATCTTGTGGCTTCACCGTCCCTGGCACGTGGCTTCTGAAGGCACCAGGGTCCTCTGCCTGTGGGCTTCACTTGCAAGTGGCCCACATCACATTCATCACATTCCTCAGGCCAGAACTCAGTCACGTGGTCATGCCCAAGTGCAAGGAAGGCTGAGAACGACATTCGGGCTGAGTGCTGGACTGCAGAGAAAATAGACTGGGTGGTCCATAGTTGTCTCTGCCCCGTGACAGGAGAAACCAAAGCCCAGAGATGTGAAGGAACTTCCCTGACGTTACACAGCAGAGCTAGGATTCATACTCTGTAGAACTCCCAAGTCCGTGCTTTTTCCACTACACCCTACTGACACAGCCGTCATCGAGGTGCTGTCCTTCTGGGGCCTCTGAGATGCACCTACTTGAATCACCTTGGCAATTGTTTAATTTCACTTATGACCTAACTTCAAACTGCGCTGAGAGTGGCAGATTCACCCTAAAACCAAGTTTGAGATGTATTTTGCAGATGCAGCTTGTTTCTTCCAAATATGCTCCCAGTGTCCTCCTTCAAGAAGTCAATCAATTTGCTGACATGTCCTCACATTAGGTAGGCATATTCCTGTTCTAAAGTCTAGGCCTTATAAACTTGACATATTCAGATGCTATGGCTTTTATCATGAGTAAATTAAAGCTCTTAAAATGTCAGAATGTTTCTGTCTCACTTGACATTCTCACCATAGGTCAAACTGCCTCCAAAACAGACGTGTCTAAATGGTTGTCTAACCATATCGCTCAGGATGGCTTTTTAGGAAGTGCAGGACACCCAGCAGTGCGTAGACCTGAGGCCCCTGAACATCAGTAATTCTGTTTGGATCTGTTCCCATGTAAGCAATTTACAGAGCATCCACTGGACTTGGAAAACCAAGAGGGACCTCGGGAGGTCATTGGCACTCCCTCTTTGCACGCATATACCATAGAATCTTAAAGTTAAGAAAAATAATGACGTCAGTAATAACAATAGCAATGACCTTCAATAAATGTATTCATTCAACAAAAATTTATTGACAGCCCATGTTGTGCCAAACATGGTTACAGAAGCTGGAGATTCTGTGCATAAAACAAGATCCCTGACCTCATGGAGGTGACATTCTAATGGGGGAAATGCATGAATAAATATATAATGCGTTGAGCGGTGCGGAGCGCCGTGACGGCAGGTTCAGGAGAGAGGATGTAGCCTGATGGCAGATTATCCAGAGTGCTGGGGAGGGTTTCTCTGAAATGGTGACATTGGAACAAAGACCTGAGAGAAGAGAGGTAGTGAGACGCGAGGTAGAGGGGATAGCAAGTGAAGAGGCTTGAACGGAGAATACGCATGGCATTTTCCAGAAATGGCAAGGAGATCGGGGGAGCCCAGGGATGGTGGTAGGAGGCCACAGAGGAGACTGGGAGGAGCAGATTGGGCAGACCCTGACAGCCCATGGTAAGGGCATTGGGCTTTCTGCTTGGGCTGAGAGGAGGGGCACTTGAGGGGTGAGTGTAGCTAGAGGAGGGGGCTTGAGGATCAAGTCTCAGGGCACTCCATCTCTTGGGGTCTACAAGATAAGGAGGAGACAGCAGAAAGGAGTAGCTAGAGGGGCGGGAAGAGAACTAAGCTTGGGGTGGAGGATGCCAAAAGCAAACGAGGAAATTCAAGGAGAGTGATGGGCCAGTTCAAATGCCACTTTTACTGGTCAAGCAAGATGAGGACAGAGAACTAACCATCAGATCTGACAAGGAGAGCTCACTGGTAACCATGTCTGTCAGTGGAGGATGCTGGAGTTCAAAGTCTCATGGGAGAGAGAATGGGAGTAAAGGGGGATCTCCCCTCCTCCCTCTCTCCCTAACCCCCTCCCTCCCTCCATACCTCCCCCGCCTCCCCCCCCACCCCGCTATTATTTTCCAGACACGGTACAGAAGTTTCCCAATTTAATTCACAGACCACCTTAGGGAGTGGGGCGGGGGGGGGGGGGGGGGCACTTCACAAAGAGGCTCAGGGAGATAAGGCAGCTCCTAAAAGTATGAAAGCTGGACTTGGCCTTCATGGGTGCCAGACCCCAAAGCTCCCATCTTCTTTCCTCTGGGCTAGTCCCGTTTTCTTAGAGGTCGTCTGGGGCAACCAACACAAAATGAATTCCCACTTTAAAAAAATCTCAGAAAATAGGTCATTCAGCTTCTCTTTGAACAGAGTCTGAATCATTCCAATGATTAGCATCTCTCCTTTAGATTTTTAATTAAAGAGGTTCCATAGTCCACCCCTACACTACCACACCGCGGAGTCCTCTTCAAGGAAGTTCTTCCTTCCACTACTCCACTTCTCTCCTCTTTAAAAAAAAAATTTTTTTTAAGTCTTATTTGAACAGGAAAACAATCCTATTAATACCAACCCTCCTCCTCTGAGGAGCGTGAGCTAGAGTTCTTTTTGCACCTCGTACTCTAACCTGAGCTCCAGGCCCCCACAGAAAGCCCGTGTATCCGAGGGAAATCTCCACCTGATGCCCCACTCCCCACTGGCCCTTGTAACTGTTCAGATGCTCTGAGCTGCGAGTCAGAGAAATGCAAACTGGCTTCACAACATGGAAACGGGTTCCTCACATAACTGGGCAGCCCCAGTCTGAGCCTGGGGCTCATTAACCCAGAGGGGTGTCGAGACAGCTGCAGTGACTTGGGGCTGCATATCCGCACACGACAGCACCCAGAGACAGCCACTCCCACCTACTCTCGGGTAAGGCAACGTAGCTGCTTTCCCAGAAGCCCGCGGGAAACCTCTCCTCCCATCCCATTGGCCCAAGTGAGTCACATGACCATTCTCATACTAATCATTGGCTGGGGTGGGGTACCTGCCTAGACAGGAGGACCATCTCTGCAACAGGGGGTGGGGTCAGCTTCCCTTGAAGGACTGGACTGCATGGAAGGAGGGGCAGGGAGGTGACTGTTGAACAAACCTGTGTTCTGTAGGGAAGAAAGAGCCAATGGCTACTAGGGAAGAGACACATCATATCTGCTACACTGGAGTCTATAACTTAACTCCTCACCTCTCAACCCTCCCGATGCTTTACGCTGCGCTGCAGTGAATGGAAACGCCACCCCTGAACTTCATGGAACCCAGAAAATGAGAGTTCACTATCTCCCTCATCTCGCACATCTAGTGAGGCACTGTGTCCTGCATCTTCTACCCACTGAATAGCTCAAGAACCTGTCCACTTCTCTCCATTCCCCCTTACTTCAGCTACTACCAACTCTACCTGAGCTATTACAACAGCATCTTGACTAATCTCTCTGCTTCCTGCCACATCCTTCCAAGCAAATGCCTACCCCGGAAGTCCATCTCTCAAAAGATGAAACCTGGCAGTGTTACTCCCCTTTGTAAAAGTCGTCATTGGCTATCTGAGGCCTGTGTTGTGTCTGGCACTCTCATGGGGCCATTGGGGTCCTTCCTGACCTCTGACCGCCCCTCCTGCCATCTCTTATCCCTGTCTATAAACTTGGGTTTATGCCATGCTTGCTATCCCCCACTTCAAGACAAAACAAAACCTCTTTCTCCCACCTCTATAAAAGGCCATCATCTACCTGCTCCTCAGGCAAAAGCATCCCAGAATGTATCCTTTATTCCTCTTTCCTTCTCCCATCACTTCTAATCCTTGCATGGATGCTGCTGCTTCTCCCTCCAGAACATGATCCCAAACTGTCATCTTCTGACCATGTTCACAACTACCACCTCCACCCAGGCCACCCCAGCTTCCTACCGGGTCTATCACGATAGCTGACCAACTGGTCTACCTACCCCCTCCTGCCCCTTACAAACAACTCTTAAAGTCCTCACCAGGGCCCACACGCCCTACAAGATCTGGCCCCTGCTTACTTCTCTGACCAAATCCCTTCCACAGTCCCCCTCACTCACTGCCTTCTCTTCTAATCCTTGAAGACACCAAGCTCATTCCCACCTAAAAGCCCTTACACTTGCTGTTCCCACCTCCTTGAATGTTCTTCCCTAGGGCTTTGGAATGCTGACTCAGGGCACAGTGTGGAAAGTCATCTCTCTGAGTTGGTCCCTGGCCACCTTCAGGCCCACCACATCCTCAGATCACTTATATTCTCCACAACACATCACTATTTGGCCTCTTCTTTGTGGATTTGTTTGCTTACTTGTTCATTGCCAGGTCCCCTAGAAATATAAGCTCTCTGAAGGCAAGGATATTGTCTATCTTATTCACTCAATTCTTGGGATAGTGCCTAGAACACAGCAGGAGCTCAATATATGTGTCAAATGAATGAATGAACAAATGACCATTCCACACTTCTGGCTTATATGCTTCTTATCACCGGGCCCCCTTTACCTGCCTAACTTTTCCTGTCGTTCAAATTCAGCTCTGCCAATCATCAGCACCTGTGTGCGTGCGTGCGCACGCGCGCACGCGCGCACGCACACACACACACACACACACACACAGTTGCCTCTCCTCTATCTCCCACAATAACAGCCAGCATTTAGCTCTGTCACTGTTTAGAACACCCTGCACTATAGCTATGGCTCCTCCCCCCATGTTCTAGGCTCCGTGGGAACAGGTCTGTGTCCTTCTACTCTGCATCTCCATCACCCAGCTCACAGCCTGCCCAGAGAAGGCACTCGGTGACTGCCTGATGAATGAATGAAGGAACGTATTCTTTACTGATACTTAGGGCTTTGATTATTCCTTAGAGATAAAACTAGAGCTGTATTACCCATTTCTCTCAATCAAATCTCCAAGTTTGAGACTTGGGGGCATCCTAAATTGCCTCCCAAGGTCCCTTTAAGTCTTTACTCTTGCTGTAACAGGCTAACACTTCTCTAAATTATTTGGGAACTGGAGCTTCCCTCCACGTTGTATTTCTGATTGGTTGCTATTTGTTTTGACAGTTGTCGGATTCTTTTATTTATACCAAGCTCTCTCTGGGGTTTAGTTTACTGGATCCTCTCAATCTAACACCTAGAAAGAAGAGAAAATGACTTACCTGTAAATCTTTTTTATTGAAGGTGTGCCATAAAACAGACCTTCCTTCACCTCTCCATTCTCCCCTGAGATTTAAGGATTCTTGGTTTTTATTGCTGTCTTTACCACTCATTTGGAAAGGACAGAGCAATGGGAGGTTGGAGAGGCTTGTTAGGTCCACCCAGGAGGGATTATACTCTCCTTGCCAGTGCCCCAAACAGTGGGAGCTTCACGGGAATGCCTGACAGTTTCATACCAGAAACACACACCAAGCTGAGGAAATTTACTATATGACATACATCCACAGAGCCGAAATTACAGACCATTTTCTCCTACCTGTCCCTTTTGTTTGATTTCTGGCAGATGTCCATGGGTAAAACCACCAGTTTCCACTGGGAAAGCAGAAACCTAACTATAAATGAGGACTTCTGGGGCTCCTACAGAGAGAATCTTTCTCTTGCTCATTTTAACTGGCGTTTCCATAGGAGATGGTACAGAGTAGAGGATGTACCAGAAATGAATATTTCAGAAACTCAAATGAACATTCCCTCGAACAGTTTACTCGTACTCCCACCTCTCTCTCCAACATCCATCCAGGCTAGAATGTTGATTAAGGTCAACAGGAAATTGCTTAATACCCTGCTTTATTTTGTCTCTGCACATACTAGTCACTGTGTATTGCAAAAACATCTCGTCCCCAAACATCTATCCTTTTTTAAAAATAGCGTATTATTCTTTGACTGTATAAGCAAAACACACACATTATAAAAACTGATAATACAGAAAAATATAAAGAAAAAAATTAAAATAATTCACCCAGAAATACGCATTGATAACGTTTTAGAAGAACTACTGCAAATTCTTTGTGTTTTTTTCTGTGAATACAGATACACATCTTAATCCGGGCTCAGATCATATTGGATACACAATTTTATGTTCTCTTTTGTCTAAACATCGTATCAAAATTTTTCTCATATTGTTAAGTTTTGGAAAGCATGACTTTTAATGGGCTAATATTTTGCTAGCTTTAAAATCCATCTTAGACAAAATAAACCCTAAAGAAGTTATCAGGTGACAACAACCCAGCTACCCCAAAGTGAGTCCGAAATTTGAAAATCAGTTATTCATGTTAACTGCTTTTTGGTGGTCTCCATGGCAACACGCCAACAGGCAAGGCTGGGGTGAATTTAAGGTAGCTAAGCCCAAGAATATGGAACTCAAAACTCAGCTGTGGGTCACGGTTCTTTCTAGTTTGTGGAATTATGGGCTGTTTTCACTTCCTTTATTATTCCTTTCTGTACAGACTAAATTTGTTACCACGAGCATGCCTTGCTTTTAAAATCAGAAATAAATCATAATGCTATTTTCATTTTGGAAGCAAACACCTAATTACATATTACCGTGGTTCTATCATTCTCCCTCACTCTGTTTCTGTCTCTCTCCTTCTGTCTATACATCCCCTCCCAGCCCCCCAACCGCCCCCCCCCCGCCAAGGGAGCCCTACCCTGAGTCCATTGCCCCTCCCACTTTTCCAGGTACAGAGCCTCCATTCCCACCCCAGTCCTGGGGAGGCAGCTGTGGGAGGAAGGGGCTTTCACCTGATCCCCAGTCCCTTCCTGTCGGGCTACAATCCACTCCTCTCAAGCCTGATGCCAAGAGGCAGCACTGTTCAGCAGAAAGGAGACAAACTCTGATGGAAATAGGCTTATGACGTCAGAAGGCCCGGGTCATTTCCTGTCTGTGTGGCCCTGGCCAAGTCACCTAACCTCTCTAAACTTCAGTGTCCCCTTCTGTAAAAGGAGGATAAGGATACCAGCCTGCAGGATGATACCATGATCAAATGACATCATCTCTGACAAAAGCTTGCACCAAATAAATGCCTTCCCCATGTGCTCACTGACCATCTTTGGGGCCTTAGTCTTCCCCAGAAATGCCAGTCCTCTCTCTGGCCAAGGCCAAGGCCGAGATGTCTTGGCTGTAGCTGCAGACTCTTAATCAGAAAAGGGACTTTTCTGCTTGCACAAAGAGGTACCTTTTAAAATTGAAGCCGGGAACTCTCGCAAAGGGCTGGGAATCTGGTTTCAAAAGCAAAACAGTGAGTAGACGAAAACCAAAATATTACTGGACTCTTGAGAAAGCTCTCTCCTGATTGGTTACAATTCTTAGCTTGCCTTTGCAGTGAAATCCACAAGATCTTCTGTAAACATTGTCCTCATTGATAAAAAGGAAAACAGACCAACAAAAGCCTGATAGTTTCTATCTTCTAATCCCACATCTCATCTAATTAAAAAATAAGAAGAAAGAGGGAAAGGGGATAAAGATGCAGAAGGAGGAAGGAACAAGAGGATAAAAATGGGCAAGAGTGATATGGATCAGATGATTCTTTAAAAAGACAAATAAAAAAGAAACAAACAAGAGGCAAGAATGAAGTAGGTCAACGCTGTCATCCTTTGCCAGAGGAGCAAGCTTAGGTCTGACATTTAAGTGACTCATTTCAGAGACTAAAACAAGTCAGGATTAGAAAGAGGATTAGAATTTGGAGCTCTCAGTTGGTCTGCAATTGACACCAATTGTAAAGATGTCAATGCCAATTTATAACCAGGTTTTCAGGGGCAGCTACCTCACTCTGCTAAATTTTTCATGTTTGTGCCTTTACATTCCCAAACAGCATTGCCTATCACTTGTTTTCATTTTTCGCTCTTCTCCAAGAAAATGACTAGAGGTAGAAAAACCCATATAGTCAAATCTTCTTCATGAGGTTGTGCTAAAAAAATTTTTTTCTAAACCATAGTTAAAGATAAACAAGATTTCTCCAAAGCTGAGCTATTCTATCAAATCAGACAAAACATAATAGGGTTTCTTTTAGGAGCCCATATTAGCTACTACTGTTGGTGATTATCTGGATCTAATATGTGACAGTCTGCAGACTGCAGCAGCCTACTAGATACCATTCATTCACTCTACAGTATTTACTGAACACCGAGTTTGTGAGAGGTGCTGTCTAGACCTTGGGGACACTGACCAAGGCAAATGAGGGCTGCCAGTGCCCTTCCTTGAAGGACCCTGCCTCCGGGCAGTGTGAAGGCAGAATGTGACCTCCGAATTGCAGAGCCCGGAAAGATCCTCTCATCCATGAGGTCCAGAGAGAGGAAGGGACTTGCCCAAGGTCACACAGTGAGTTTTTGGGAGAGCCAGAATGTGTTTGCAGATCCCATATCCAACGCTCTTTCTTCTATATAAAGAACAGATTTGAGTTGAAGGTGTGAAATGCACTGTAGTCCCACGCCCGGGATTTCTCCAAGCTAATGGAGCTTTAGAGGTCCATTCTGAACACATTCAGGATCCTAGCCTCAAAGAATGTTGGATCCAGAAGGGACCCCATGGATCATCTGGGCCTGTGGTTCGTAATCAAGAGGGCACATCACCCCAGAGCTACCAAATCAGGGTCTGGGGGTTGGTGTCTTTACTGCTTCTTAGTACCTTGAAGGAGCTTATCAGACCCTTACTGGGGCACGAGGCGCAGGTTCAGAGGGAGACCTGCAGGATGAAGGGGTGACTCGGAATCAGGGGAAAGAGGAAGAAAGAAACCAGAGGAACAGTTTAGAGTGGTGGTCACGGGCATGGGCTTGGGAGGCAGACAGGCCCGGATTCCAATCCTGACTCTGAAGCCCGAGCTGGGTGACTTTGGGTGAGCAGCCTGGCCTCTCTGGGCCTGTTTTCTCATCTGTGAAAGGGATGGCTTGCTACAGGGCTCAGGGAGCTCAGGGGGATGCCATGTGGTGCCTGGCAGGCAGGCAGTGCTGCACAGACAGTGGCTGCCCCCACTACAGGGTGGGCCAGGAAGGTGCCCAGAAGCCTCCTCCCAGTTCACAGCTTCGCTTTGGGCCACCCCGCCCCCTCCCACACAGACGCCCAGTGTGGGGAGGTACTGTATGGCAGATAGGACTCGTGACGTGTCTAGAATTCCAAATCAGATTCCAGGGAACCTGGTCCTTTGACACCTGCAACTCGAGGGAAAGGAGCTCCCCACCCTGGGGCTCGCCAAGGGTTTTATGAACTGACATGTCCTAAGGACTAGGGTGAGCAGTCACAGAGGCAGCACAACCCTTAGAGAACATCAAGGTCAATCCCATCTTGGAGGCCCAGAGAGGTTAGGCAACTTGCCCAAGGTCACACAGCTTTACAGGGATTAACCCCATAGGCCCTCGGTCTCTTCATCCCGACAGCAGAGGTAACAGTTGGGATTACTAAGAGAACTCGGTAGAATTTTGCACAATGACTGGCCCACAAATGTCTCGATGAATAATACTAATAGCAGTTATTATTATTATGACCATCATTATCATTAATATTATTATTAACATCAGTTTATAAGCAATTCCCCAGGCTCTCAGCCCAGCTCCCTTTCAGTGGCTTGAACCTTACTCTTTCGGACTCAGTCTTTCTGTGTTGTTAACAAAGTCACTGACAAACTCTGGGCCAGGCCCTGCTATTCTAACTCACTTGACCTTCACTCACGGTGAGCATTATGAGGTAGGTACTCCTGTTACCCCAATCCCCAAATTGGGAAACTAAGCCCAAGACAATGAAGTCACATGTCTGAGATGACACCCCCAGGAAGGGGTAAGGCTATGGCTTTTACCGACAGTCTGGCCCCAGCATGTGAATGCCAAATGCTATACTCCCACCACTTCGAAACCTTCTCCAGACTGTGCCTCTGTTCCTTCTCCAAATTCCAAAGACTGAGGGAGATGTCTTGCCTTTGAAGTAATTTAGTGTCGGGGCAGGACTGGCAGAGAGTAGGAGCCTAAAACCTGTTCATTCTTCCCTCTGGAGTTTCAGAGCTGATTTTCTGCTTTCCCTGGGCAGCCAGCCCCACTCACAGATGGCTTGTGTCTACACACCTTGCTGAACTTGCTTTTCCTAGACCAACGGCTCTCAGGGTGCATCCCCAGCCCATCGGCACCTAGGAACTCTAGCTCCACTCGACACTCTTCTTAATCAGAAATCCTGGGGCTGGGGTCCAACAGTCTGTGTTTCAACAAGCCCTCCAAGACTTTCTGGGGGTACGCTGACAAGTGAGAAGTATAGACGTAGTGATTTTGTGCCGCACCTAGTCGGTGCTCAGTGCCTAATGGGGACTCAGGAAAAGTAGGCTGAGCCAGCTGGCCAGATCTGAGTCCTGCCCCTCCACCGACTAGCTAAGCAACCTTGGGCAAGTCACTTACCTTCTCTGTGATTCAGTTTCCTGGTTTCTAAACAGAACAACAATAGTGCCCCTTTGTAATTATGTCTGGAGGATTAAATGAGATCACAGATGTAAAGCGCTGAGCAGAGTGAACAGCAGATAGCGAGTACTCAGTAAATGTCACCTGCTGTTTAATTGTTGTTGTCATAGGCAAGTACGTGAACCAACGTGCATACTTAACACGGTGGCAAACCCACGTTTGCCTTAAATGGATGGAGCTCCAGTTGTCTTTTTAACTCAGCTATTCAAGAAATATTCACTGAGGGTCTGTTACTTGCCACTGCAATGTGATGCCAGGAGGAGTAAGACACTGTCCCAGGAGCCAAGTGCAACGACGCTGTGGGGAGGGGCAGGGGACAGACAGGCATCACAGTACCCGGGGGTTCACGGAGTAGAAAGGGGAGGCTCCTGGAGAATGTGTATGTGTGCACACACACACACAGACTCTACTTAATCACTGATTTTTTTTTTAATATAAAGCACATATGGGCATTAGGGATGGAATGCGTTCTGTTCTCTTGGCTTCCCCTTTATCAGTTTCAGGGATGAGCTCAATACCTATGCGATATCATTATTAGTCATTCATCCAGGCACCAAGTGTAATCCAAAAACAAAAGTCATCTTTGTCCTCAATTTACTCCCATCTCATTAGATGTAAAATTCTTAAAGACAAAATATGTGACCAGAGCAGACAGGCTTGGACTGGGAGGCAAATCCAGCAGCCAGGAGCAGGCTTGGGGAAGGCAGCTCTCACTCTGAGGCTTCCCAGAGGAGGTGCAACCCGAGTGGGCTTTCTTGAACGATAAGGACTTGAATTATTAAATATCCCTTCCTTTTGGAGCTCCTACTGGCCTCTGGCCAGATGCTAGAGAGAAGTTGGTGAATAATGCAAATGTGATCTTGCACTGGCTCTCAGTGATGCAAGACCCATGCAGAGCATTTAATATGCATGCCTCTTGTGAGCTCCCTCTCCCAACAAACCCAGTAGGTGGCCACACATTACCACCAGCACCATTTTACAGATTTGCAAAAAAAAAAAAAAAAAAAGGCAGAGAAGTTCTTTTAGGTTCCCAGACCCACTTCCAACATGGGGTGGGAGTCCCCACCCCCCGAACACCCACAACACCCAGCAATTCTCTGACACCAGCAGGGTGTTAAAGATTTCAAGTCAATTCTCACACTGTCTACCCAGAGACAGCCCCAGATCCCACGGGGGAGGGCCCACCCCCCACCCCCCACCTCAGAGCCAATCCCAAGCCCCTCACCGGGACCTGTGCTTCTGACCCACCCGCTACAGACTGGGGTTTCCGACCACCTCCTCCTTGGGTTCTTTTAATTTGCTAGGGCAGCTCACAGAACTCAGGGAAACACTCCCTTAGGTTTACTAGTTTATTAAGAGATACAATAAAGGATACGGGTCTACAGCCAGATTAAGAGATGCCTAGGATGAGGTCTGGGGAAAGGGTGAGGAGCTTCCATGCCTTCTCCACGTGTTCTCCAACCAGGGAACCCCTACGCCTAGTCCTTCTGGGTTTTATGGAGGCTTCATTGCACAGTCAAGATTGACTTAAGTCCCTGATTCAACCTCCAGCCCTACTTGCCTCCCCTGTAGTCAGCGGGTGGGACTGAAAGTTCTAACCCTGTAATCACACAGTTGGTTCCCCAGGCCACCACCCTCTCCTAAGGGCTTTCCAAAGGTCACCTCATTAACATAACACAAGATGCTTTCGTGGCCCTTATCACTGGCAATTCCAAGGGTTTTACGAGTGAGCCTGGAACCCTGGACTAGACCAAATACCTAGGAGAACTATATTTTGGTCATTTGAGTGACCAAATAGATAATTTTCATCAATCACAATATCGCAGAGGTTAAGTAACCTGCCCAAGGTCACACAGCCAGTAAGTGGTGTGGCTGGCGCTCAGATCCTGGGAGCCTCACTTATATGTCTCTGCTCTTAAATACCCTACACCATAGAACAAATGAACTGGCAGAAGGGACCAGAGAGGTTTTCTAGGTGGGAGTGTTTGATTCAAGGAAAAGGGGGGAAAACACAGAATCCTTTTTCTTCAAGTGTATCCATGGGAACACATTTCTCCCCACACTGTCAGCCTCGCTCCAGACCAAGGGTTTGCTATCACTTGGTTGAGAGTCATTCAATTGCCTCCCAGAGGACCACCTGCCTTAAGTTATCAAGCCAGTAAGAGAATGTTTCTCTGAGCTGCTTGCCCTCTGCAAACAGATTTGAAAGGTTTGTGCTGAAAGCTGAGTGTCCAATTACTTGTTTTTGCTGCTCTAATCTGAGCAAAGTCAAAGAAGGCAGGGGAGGATTTCCCTTCCTAGACTCACGGTCCAGGCACATGTATGTGTTCTCTAGCTGACGATAATCTTTTAAAATCCACTTATGCATAACTGGCTTATGTGGATCTGCAGAGGCCCGTCCAAACACCACTGCAGTGCCGGAGCTTGCCTTTGTGTAGAGCAAGGACCCCAAGTGATACCATTTAACGTGCAACACGCTGACAAACATGTCCAGCCCTACAGTGGCAAGTGTGTCCAACTTTCAAGTGGCCACGATCAGCTCTCAGCTTGAAATCTTCTCCATTAAAAACTTCTCTCTTGCCTTCTGTTCGATGGAAATATTCTGTTTGCAGAATATGGCTTTCACTTAAGTTATTTGATAAATTGAGACTTTGCTCTCACAAAAATAGTACCGTTGGGCAGGAAATGTACCGCCTTAATCATCACAGTCTAATGAGAAAGGAACGGAAGAAAACATGGATGACGGGCACCTATGAACTGGTGGCCTTTTATGGACGAGGGTCTTGAGATAATTCACTGTAAAAACATTGGTCGACAACCGGAGTAATCAGTCAGTGCGTCCTGGCCAAGGCATAATGAACTCAAAAGAGGCTCCAGCAAAACAACGTCATCCATCACAGTAAATCAGTGCTGTTGATTTGAATTCGATTAGCACTGCAACTCTGTGTTTCCCTGGCAATTTTTTTATATTTTATAATTGTGTAAGACCTGTAAACTCAGGACACCTGGGTGGCTCAGTCGGTGAAGTGTCTGCCTTCGGCTCAGGTCATGATCCCAGGGTCCTGGGATCGAGTTCCACATCGGGCTCCTTGCTCAGGGGGAGCCTGCTTCTCCCACTGCCTACCGCTCCCCCAGCTTGTGCTCTTTCTCTTTGTCTCTCTCTCTGACAAATAAATAAAATCTTAAAAAAATAAAAAATAAAAAAAGACCTGTAAACTCTTAGGCTGTGAGCATAAGAAATTTGCAACCTGGCAATAATATGCTTTTACATTTTAAACATCAGACTTTTTTAAAAATCTGTCATCCTGCAGAGCCATGAGAATTCTGTGCATTTAATACACCCCTACTCTAGTCGAGTTTGAGAAACCCTAATGCAGTGTGGAATGAGCATAGAACTGGGGGCCTCACCAAACGGAGTTTAAATCCTGGCAGCGCCACGTAGCCACTGCATGATCTTGGCCAATCCCTGATTAACCTTTCTGGGACTCAGTTTCCCCGTCCAAATGGGAATAATAACATTGGCCACCCAAGCTGGCCATGAGAATTTTAAAAGATCTTTGGTGGAAAGTGCCAGGCATGCAGTAGATACTAAGAGTGAATTTCCGGCCCTTTTCTCTAAGTTTTCTCCCCATCTGCATGCCATTCTGTTGTTCCTCTCCTTCTTTCAAAATTGGAGGCTAGGCCAGGGATAGCAACCACATCCACTGTCTGTGACCACTCTTGTTTAATGTGGGTCAGAACGGGGGGCAGGCAAGCCCTGGTGGCCATCAGGAAGGCAGAGAGGAGGAGGGAGACGGAGCCCAGATAGCTGCCACCTGTCTCCCCAGGAAGGGGAAAGCCGGTCACTGGCAAGAGGGCAGGGAGCAGACCTGGCAGCAAATCGGGGCAGCCTCTGCAGCCTGGGATGTGTCAGAGGAGAGCAGCTGCCTCGGAGGGGCCCCTGCAGGCCCACTTGGCTGCTCTCCTCTGGGTTCCACCCAGGTTCCAGCCCGGCTGAAGACACAGCCATATGGCAGCAGGCTCTTCTTCGGGAAGAAAGGGGAGGTCAGCCCTTCCAAAACCCAAGGGAACAAAGTCACAGAGGAGAGGCCAGCAGCGGCCTGGGGCCCAGAGTCCTGGAACCCATCCAAAGCCCACCAGGTGTCACCAGCACACAGCTCAGAATTCACTACCTGTCCCTCCCCTCTGCCCTCCACCTCCTCAGAGGATGGCTTCTAGCCACCTAAAAATCAGGGACTGTCATTCAGCACATATGTATTGGTCAGCTACTGTGGCCAGAGACACACTGCGAGGCTCTCATGCTTATACTCTCGGCAAGTGCTGAAATACATAGGCTTCTAAATTTTAGACTGATGGCTAACAGAGCTACCAGACCCTAGAATGCAGCAGGTGTTCAACATAAATTATCTCAACTCATCCCCTTAGAAATCCTCAAAAGCAGGAGCTATTATCCCAACTACAGGTGAACAAAAAGGCTCCGAGAGGTTGAGCAGAAGGGTGATGAAGGCACAGCTCAGTCCTTGGACCATCCCGATTCCCAAGCCCATATCCCTCCCACCACACCATATTACCACTTGCATTTAAGAGGGGAAGAGACTGGTGTTTTATTGAACACCTACTCGGTGCCAGGGGTTGGGATTTTACATAGATTTCTTCCTTTTATCTCCATAATAAGCCTATGAGGTAGATATGATTAGACATCTTTTTTGGAGGAGGAAACCAAGACTCAAATGGATGGGGTAAGCAGCTCAACGTGAATTAGCCGGTTGACAAAGCCAAGGTTCACATGCGGTCTACTTTCCAAAGCCCCTGCACTGCCCCTCCCTCAAGTCCTTCCTATGAGCAACTGTCCAGATTACAGCACTCTCAATGTGACTAGATTCGTATAGTAACTCTACCTACCATCAAGGAACTTACACTGAGTACCTATGTTGCTTCCAGCCCTATGCTAGGCTCTGTAATAACTAAAAACAAAACAAAACAAAACAGGTTCTGCTCCTAGCCCCCAAGGAACACCCCTCCAGACAGCTAGATAAGACATGAAACACGAAGAGAGAATAGTAAATATCCCGGTGTTCTAAAGGACTAGACAATGGGGAAACATCAGTCTCCCCACTTCCCTGTCCTCTGCCTAGCTAGTTCCTGGTCATCCTTCAGCTCCCCACCTCAATGTGGCTTCCTCAGGGAGGAATTCACTGAAAACCCACCTCGGTTCAGGTCCTAGTTACCAATCTCCAGGGTTCTCAGAACTTCTCCTTCCCAGTACCCACCACATGCACCATAACTTGCCCAATGTCTGTGTCCCCCATTAGCCTATGTATGTCTTGAGTGCAGGGATGGCCCCTGATTCATTCACTCTCTCCCCAGTGCTTAGCATCCCCAATGCCTGGCACTATGCCTGAAAAGAGTATCAAATAAATATATAAAAAATAGAAAATATATTAAGTTGTGCTGCAATAATTGAATAATGAATTAGTCAGGAAAGACTTCATGAAGGAGGAGGGATTTTAGTTGTGACCTGAAGAACATGGGAGACTCAAATGGGTCATGAGAGGGGAGGTGACAATCCAAAGAGGGAGCACCTTATGAGCCAAACTAGCAGGACACATGGCGCTGTGCCAACTGGATATCCACTTGGGGACAACGTGAATGGTAACCCCTACCTCACACCATACAGAAAAAAATCAATCTCTGATGGATTGCAGCTCTAAATGAGAAAAGGAAGGCATAATGCTTCATCCAGACCTCTAGCAGCGATACTCTCTCTCACCTTCTGGGATTTATTCACTGGGAAGACAGAGTAACATGAACTGGAGACAATAAAATCTAGTGAATCATAAGGCCCTACTTTCTATGGCACAGCCTTACCAGGATAAAGCTCAAGAATAAAAAACAACTATTTTAATATAAATTTCCAATGCAACTGCATGAAAAATACATCAGAAATTCAAGGATGGAATTCTAATATGGGGAAATTTCAATAAAAATTCAATAGGAGAATAACCCAACAATAATTGCATTTAAAGAGTTCTGAGTATGTGTCAGGCTCTTCTCTGAGCACTCGACCAAATTAACTCCTTCACAGCAAACTGTGAGGCACATACTTTTCTTATCTCTGTATCAGAGGTGAGGAAACGAAGGCAACGAGAATTTAAGTGATTCAAGGATATTGTCATTCAAGAGATAGCAGATTTGGAGTCTTTGGGCAGATGACTATTTTTCTGAGCCCAGGGTTAGGACAATGGGACATGAAAATTCTACCAGCCACCTAGGTAGTGGTGAGGAATAAATGGGGGAGGATGAACATAAACACATTTTCTTACTTTAAATGCAGTATGCCAAGAAAGCCTTTTTTTTTTTTTTAAACTGATTTCTCCGGTGGCATTACTTCTTTAGAAAGTAGAAGGCTAGGGGCGCCTGGGTGGCTCAGTTGGTTAAGCAACTGCCTTATGGCTCAGGTCATGATCCTGGAGTCCCGGGATCAAGTTCCGCATCGGGCTCCCTGCTCAGCAGGGAGTCTGCTTCTCCCTCTGACCCTCCCCCCTCTCATGCTTTCTCTCTCATTCTCTCTCTCTCTAATAAATAAATAAAATCTTTAAAAAAAAAAAAGAAAGTAGAAGACTAAATCAGAGCACACAAACGATTTATTCACATAATCCACAAGTATTTACTGAGCGCCTGCGATGTGCCAGGCACTGTTTTAAATACTGGAGCTTTTACAAAATGAACCAAGTAAAGCCCTACCCTCGTGGATCTTCCATTCTAAAGAGGGAGACAAAGAGTCAACACATAAGCAATAAAAATGCGATCAGACATCAACTAGTGATTAAATAGGAAGCAAAAGAAATCCCGCTAAGGGAGTAGAGGATGACGGTCAGATAGTTTTTGTTCAGAGACCAGAATGAAGCAAGAGAGGCAGCCATGTGGACACACGGCAAGGGCTCGGCAGGCAGAGAGCCCCAAGTGCAAAGGCCCTGTGCCGGAAGCCTGCTCGGTATGCTTAAGGACAAACTGGCTGGAGTCTGGCTGGAGGCAAAGTGTGGCTGGAGCCGAGTGAATGGGAAGGCAGCAGTCCATCCCCACCAAGCCAGCTGGGGCCCTGTGGGCATGGTACCGACGGGACGCACAAAACTTATACACTGGGCAGCAATCTATGCAGTTTGCTCACCAGGCCTTCTCTGTGTGAGACTCCAGCCAATCACGGCCAGCCTCGCACACACGCTTTCCCTCCGAAACAGTCAGGTGGGGACTTACGTGCTGTCGTGGGCACAGGGCTGTGAGCGTATTCGTTCCGTTCATCCATTCCCCAGACAGTCACTGAACACCTGGTGTAGGCCAACGCCCTTGCTGGGCAGCAGGGAAACCTCGGGGATGCTCCGACGACAGGCATCCTCTAGGGAGGGAGATGGGAAGCAAACCGAGTCACGGTGCCTAGTGGTGACAAAAGCCCTTGCCGCCAGTCTGGCACTGCTCACGGGGGGAGGGGAGGCACAAGAGAAGCAGGAGAAGGAGAAACGGGCTCTGCCTCCAGGCTCCGAAGCTCCCTCCCTCCTGTGCCGTAGGTCCAGAGGCCATATGTCAGTGTGCCCATTTCCCAGCACAGCTGGTGAGGGGCAAACGGATCACTGCAAACCACAGAAAAGCCCCAAACCTCGCTGAGTCAATAGTTGCAATCTCTTCCCTCTGCCAGTTTTCAGGAGCTACTCTAGCCCAGCAAAACCGACTGTGGCACAGCCATCCCCACTACCCGTTGTTCCCACCCTGCCCGCTCTCTGGCAAGGGTGACATGATGCGCGTGTGCGTCTGGAGACACAGGACGTGGACAGGCTACCTTTTGTCTCTGGATGTGATGGTAAAACAACAGCTCTTTAAGAGGCTGCACTCCTGTGGAGGGGACTGGCGAGGACACAGGCCAACGTGTGGCTTTTAAAGAATGGGCCAGCGTGGAGCGCGGGGCTGGGCGAAACAGAAGAAGGGCCGGCAGCTCTTTGGGGACATGAGGGGAAGAGCAGACTTGAAGGAAGCCTTCCTAGAAGAAATGATGTGTCACCTAAGAGCTGAAGCATGAATAGGAGGCATGGAGAGGAGGAAAAGATAGGGAAGTGGGGAAGGGAGTCCAGGCAGAAGGCTAATGAGAGAGTCTGCGATAGGAGTGTGTGTGGTGGGTGGTGGGGGTCAGGGCCGCTCAGGATGTTTCGTGAGTAGATTCTGAAGAGCCATGAGCTAAGCGGTAGCAAATTGCATTGGATCCCACCGGCCTTGCTAAAGAGTCCACATCCTATCCTGGAGGACTGGGGAGGCACTGAGGGTCCTCGAGCAGAGAAGAGGAAGCCTAGCTTTTGCCTCTTGCGAATCACAGTGGCTCCAGAGTGGGAAGTGGGCAAGAGCGAGGCAAGGAAGTCAGCTGGGGCTTGGAGCCGTTCTAATAATGCGGGGAAAGTCAGTAGTGGGCTCGACTAAGGCGTGGGTGATTCTGGGACCCGTGAAAGAATTGGTGATTATAGGGGCGCCTGGGTAGCTCAGTTGGTTAGGCGACTGCCTTCGGCTCGGGTCATGATCCTGGAGTCCCGGGATCGAGTCCTGCATCGGGCTCCCTGCTCAGCGAGGAGTCTGCTTCTCCCTCTGACCCTCCCCCACTCATGCTCTATCTCATTCTCTCTCTCAAATAAATAAATAAAATCTTAAAAAAAAAAAAAAGAATTGGCGATTATACCAGAGTGGGGATGGAGAGGTCAATATCAAGGACAACTCCCAGGCTTGCAGCTTGGGCAACCAGCTGGATGAAGAGAGAGCCTCTGGGAAGAGGGTCTGTGGGAAAAGCAGACTGTTAGTTCAGGCTGAGGTTCATGTAACTGTGGGGTATTTGTTGGGGGGACACCAGTGCCCCATGAAGTCAGGGCTAAGAGACAGGTCTGGGAGAGAGAGAAAGATTCTTGGGTCCTCACTGCACAGAGGGAAACTGAAGCCACAAGATGAGGTGCTCCAAGGAACTTTTTATAGAGTGAACTGTGAAGAGGCCAAGGGGAGAGTCCCAAGGAAACCAATTTACAAGATAATCACAGGAAGCGGAGTTTGTAAAGAGTCTGGACATGAGGGGGGCGGGGAACAGCAACAGGGCTGTCCCAGGTGCGGGGGGGGGGGGGGGGGGGGGGGGGGGCAGATCGGGAGGGCGGAGTGCTGGGCTGGGTCAAATCATGTCCACAGGGCGCAGCAGAGGCACAAAAACGTGTACAAAATCTCCCATGCTAGCACACAAACGGAAAAAAGGTGTTGGAAATGTCTGTACCCTACTTTTTCATGACCCTCTGTTCTCCACGAAAGAACAGGTAGAAAATCCAAGATTCATTTAGTGCAGTGTTTCCCAAAGGACGGTCGGAGGGATCCAGCAGAAAGCCGCACGTGCACACTCGCAGTCTGCAGTGAACGCATGTTTAGAGGGGTCGCGCACTGTATTCTCACATCAGGGTTTAACGACGCAATTAGCAGAGCGAAGGCTCTGCAAAGCCCAGCAGTAAAGAAACCTGTTTAACCTCGTTTCATCCAGCAATTCCCAAACTTATTTGGCAATGGAACCCCAGTACGGTGTATCCCCTACCAGCATCTCTTGGGTGGGCATCTGCAAAACGCACTTTGGAAACTGCAGCGTTAATGGAAAAAGGCACATCTAACGGATGCAATTTCTGCAGCTGGTAAAGCACTGGTGAAAAGCATCCTGTCCCAAGCTTGGGACAGAAGGCGTCCTTGGGCTGGGTGTGTCCCCCCCCATTCATGCATTGATTTAAAATGTACTGGGTGCCTACTAGGTGGTGGCATAGCCTGGAGGGTGGCAGATGTGGCGCATTTGGGGAGACGAAAATTGAGGAGGGACGAGGAGGGTGTTCTTTGGACATGCATGTTCCTGGTAGAGGATACGGCCAGCCAAATAACCAGGCAAATGTCAACCAGTGTAGCAGGATGAGGGAAGAAACACCACCATGAGGTGGCTTTCTCTCCTCCAAGAAGTTGTGACGTTTGGGGAACTAAAGACAGCAAAACATGGTGGTAAAGGCCAGGAAGAACCCTGGTAAGGTCTAGACTCCAAGTGGTTGCACCTGCTGCCATTTATTAAGCACCTACTATGTACCAGCCGCTCTACATAATGACGCCATAGTAACGGCCAACATTGATTGAATTCCTACTCTGCACCAGATACTCTCCTAAGTCTACTGGCTTATTTATCCTCCCAACAACCCAGGAGGTATTTATTATCTCATGTGCCACACAGCAACCGAGACGGTCAGAGGTGACACTCCTCGCCCAAGTCCATGGCCAACAGTGTTAGAGCAGAGATGTGAACCTAGATAGTCCACTCCAGATATTTCACTCTTTCAATTCTACATTCTACACCCTTTAAAAACATCCCACTGATGCTTGAACTTGGATCGCTGGAGCCTGAATCTGAAGTGCCAACCGTTATTCCCTGGAACCACCCACATTGTTTATGTTCTTTGATCTTCACAACACTTTGACGTACGTGTGATAAACTCCATTTACAGAGGAGGCTTGGAGTATTAACCCAGCTCCTAGCGGGCAGCGCTGAGGCTCTTGAATTTAGGGGGGTCTGACTCCAAAGCTCACACTCCTAGGTCTATAACGTCTTGCTGTCCAGACTGCTGTCACTTTTGCAGGCTGGAGTTGAGGTGATGCTAGTCCCCGTGGTTCGCATCTGCGGAGGCCTGGAAGCCTGACCAGCCAGAAGGGACACTGGCTGTGATGGGAGGACAGCGTCCTGGAGACACCCGTGCATCAGACTCCAGCCCTTGATTTGCTGGGGCGGGGGCAAGGGGGGGTGTCCAGGAGGTCCTGCAGGAGGCGCCAGGATAGCCAGAGCAGGGGGAGAAGGGGAATCTGGGGGTGCCTGGACAGCATTTTACCGGCCGATACCTGGCTGCCAGTGCAGCGGTGTAAGTACATACCTGCGGACTGCGAGCGCTGCCTGGGACCCAAGACATGACTGGTTACCAGTTTCCAGCAGCCTTGACCTTCGGTGCCCCTGGACTCAGGGCCAAGTGCACTCCAAGGACAGATACCCCGTGCAAGTCTGGCCTCCTCTGAGGAGTCCTCCCCTGACCCAGGGTCATGGCCTTGAGCCTGAGGTAGGTCAAGTTCATTTGCCCCTTTCTAGAGTCACATGCCGCAGCCCCAATCCCGCAAATGCAGATTCCCTGGCCCAGAAGGGCCAGGGCCCTGCAGCACCTCTCCCAGAGATGCCAAAAGCAGCGCCTCTGCACCGGGACCTGCAGAGCGCAGGCCTCGAGGCTGGGAGGCACCAGCCCACGGGGCCCACGCAGCCCCTCACCCGTGCCACACACACCAGGCCCTGAAGGAGCTCCTAACTGAAGGGCCTGCAAAGCCTTCCGCGTGCTGTGGATCTAATTAAGTTTTGACATCATCTCAAATTGAATCCTTTTATTAAACATTTATCTTCAGATTCTGGAGTGTCACAACACCACACTGTTTTAAGTGACAGAAACGCAAACAGCGTGTGCCTCCCCCACAGCAACCAAAGTCCTACTCTTAGCAGCCAACCAGCGATGTGCTCTTCCTCTGCCTTGGCCGGAGGGGGTGGGGGTGGGGCCTCGGTGGTCCCCTGTCCCAAGCTTGCCCCGGGCTCTTGGACACACCCGCCTTCCTCCTGATCTCCCGAGGCCTCACTGAGCTGTCTGGATCAGCTGCAACTCCTCTCGGTAATTTTCCTCACCCTCCCCAGAACGCTTTCCTCCCGGGGATTGCGGTCGACAGGCTGCAGGCAGCCCCACCATCTCGCGGCTGCCCCGCTCTGAGCACAGACTGGCTTTGGGGGGCCGGGGCTCACGGGGTCCACCCTGTCCTCCCCCACCCCCAGATTCTGAAGGCTTCGGAGCGGATTCTAGTGTTTTCATCCCTCCCTGCACCCGTAGCAGAGTGCCTGCCTCGCACAGAGAAGGCTGCCGATGTGTTTAATCGATGAATGGCTCAATAATTAAAGACCAAGTCTTGTCCTCAGCTTTGTAGTTTTGAGAACTCTCTTTGCACTTTTCCCAAAGGCGATCAAGTTCTAGGGGACTGATCCCTGCCAGTTAGACTCCTGGGAGACCCACCTTTCCCTTTCTACAAATGCCCGCTGGGCAGAATTCTCTCTCATGGGGAGCTACGGTTCTGAGGAATCAGAAGCTCCCACCTGGGTGACCTTGCAAAACTAAGGTTTGAGTTCTGATCATTCTCTTTTCTAGACATGACAAGACCCCCCACTCCTCTGACAACAACAACAATAGATCATATGTACTTACAGCTCACAACATGCACTGTTCTAAGAGCTTTACCCGTGTAGTAAATGTATTTAACCCACGCAAGAAACTCTGGAATAGGTAATGTTTATTATCCCATTTTCCAGAAAGGAGACTGAGGCCCAAAGTGGTTAAGCAACTTGCCCACGGCTACACACCCAGCCATTCTGACAGCATCAGTCCTGAGTTTCTATAAAACTAGGTAATATTTATCCAGTAGCTCATACTTATCGAGCTTTGCGAGCCTCCAGTTCCTCATCTGTAGAAGAGGCTCATTAACAGAACCTACTCAACCGGCTGCTATCACTGAATCGGGTGAGACGTGCAGTATGGGCACAGAGAGGATTCTCAGTGAACAGGAGGGTCTCCCACACCCACCGGCAGAACGAAAGCGTGCAGTTCAATCCCCGTGCTTGACGCATGCAGAGCGCTATTAGGAAAATGACACATAAACTCGTGAAATCCGAAATAACAAGACAGGCCGGCTGTACGAGCGCCTCACGAGGCAGCCTGTGCTTGACGGCCGGAGGAGTGGTCTTGGAGGTAAAAGCAGAGTTGGAAGGAAGGAGGCAGCTCTGAGATGTGCCATCAGGGAAGGCTCCTTAAATCCTAGCTTCCAGGGGGTGGAAGACTCCCACACAGAATCATCTGTTCCACCTCCCAGCTATTAAAGAAATGCCCTCTTCAGCATCCCTAAGAGGCAGCCAACCACCTTCAGCTTGAATGCCTCCAGTGACAGGCAGCTCACCACCTTGGGAGGCAGTTCGAAAACCACCACACTCGCCCAGGTACTGACCTGACATCTCCTGCCCTACACAAGGACCAGGCAAGCTTGAGGTGCAAAACTGAAGGAGGTGCTTGCTGCACCCCCACAACCCCAAAAGTGAGCACCTCTTAGATTTGGACCCTACCTGTGCATCCCCACCCATGGCTCCTAGCTGTCCCTCTGCAGTAAAGCAGGTATTGTTTTAGCTGAAGAAGAGGAAAGAGCTTGATTCTCCTGGGAGGGAAGTTGTAAGCAAAGGTGAACAATGGGACAAGGGCAAATGCGTTCCCGAGATGGGTGTAGCTGGGAGAGGAGAGTCAGAGCAAAGAAGGTGAAAAGCTTTGGGTCCCACTGAACATAGCAGGGAATGTCTGGTTCTACAGATGTCTGCCCTTTGTGCGACAGGCACCTGAGGTCTTACAGATTTCCAAGCGGGGGAGTGTCTCTGGCTCAGAAATAAGAGTGTGCTTGGATGGGCATCCCCAGTCCTTTGGATCCTCATCATATAAAACTTTTCCATCCTCGTGGGTCAGTGGTTTAGATGGCGTTTGACCACTTTGGCCTGGATCTCTGCCATGAAACTGAATGTGCCTAAGCAGTGAAAATGAACTAAAGGAGGTTTGGGGAAAACAGTTGTCAGAAAATTAAGGTGGATTAAGCAAAGCAGGAAAAGACTCTGGCATTTTCTCACTCTATGGAGGAATCTGGGCAACATACTAGAGACCTTCATGAGATGCTATCTAAATGTCTGTGGGACTCGTCCGGGCAGCAGGGCCCCAGTTTGTGCATGGGGTAGTGGAAGAGACACTATCCCTGTGGGGATCTCTATTTCTCTAGCATTTATTATGTGGCAGGCATGACGTCCAGCAATTTCTGGCACGATCTTGTTCATATTCACAATAACCTTATCCCATGTTTCATAGGAGGAGATAGAAGCTTGGTTGGGGGGGGGGGTTGCCCAAGGTCGCACAACTAGTGAGCTTCAGAGCAGCGATTTGTCCAGGGAGTGGGAGCGTCTGTAAGGAGTGAGAGACGTGAGTCCAGTCTCGTTCACTGCAGGACGCCTGTGCTGTTCAGCTGCACTTCTGCACGGGATTTGCAATTTACCAAGTGGGTTTATTAGTTCTCGCTTCATCTATTCACTTACACCATCAGGGAAGCAGGACTGGGCCATGTCCCCATTTGACAGATACACAGATCTCAGCTGACTTCATCCCTTCTCCCCATCCCCACTGCCCCCACCCTGCCTGGGCCGCCTCCATCTCTCCCCTGGACGCCTGCCACAGTGATCCAGGCAAGAGGCCCTGGTGACTCCGACGGGGCTGGTGGCTTCCAGTCTCACCCCTTCTGCCCGTTCCCCACTTGGCCACCAGCACCAACATCCTAACGCACAAGTCTGGTCACATGAACCCCCTGCTTAAAACCCTTTGGTGGCTCCCCATGGCTCCTAAATTCATACTTTGAATGGCTTATTAGGCCCTGAGTAATCTGACTGCAGCCACTATCTCTCCCAACTGGTTACACACACACACACACACACACACACACACGATTATATCCAGCACAACCATCTGTCCTTCAGACAGACGAAGGCTCTTGGCCTCAGGATCCCGTCCTCTGTCTCTGGTTAACCCTTCGTCCTCTCCCTAGCATCTGCCTGCTCTGCCTTTCATCTGCCAATTTCTACTTACCCTCACGGCTCATCTGAGATGGGGCTTCTTCCAGGAAGCCCTCCTGACAACCCACCACCACCCTGACTGAGCCACGCACCCTTCTGCCCACCCTCCAGCGTCCCCATGCTCTGCTATAGCAATATCACACAGGAATCGCCTAGAAACCCACTGCCTGGAGTCAAATCTCAGCTCCTTCACTCACACTGGCAGTGAAGCCTCAGATGCATTCCTTCACCTCTGTGCCTTTAAATTGGCACATAACCTTTAAACTGGAAATAAAAGGGTTTTTTGAGGATTAAATGTAAAGTGCTCAGCGCAGTGCCTGGTTCATGGCAGCTTCTCCAAGGGGCCAGCCATCACCATCCCAAAGTCATACAAGTTATTTATTTGTCCCGGTGCCTCCTGGACTCAGTTCTTGGGGACAGGGAATCCTGCCATATCAATCCCCTCTCTGTTATGGTGCCCAGTTCAACCACCAAACCTAGTAGGCACTCAGTAAAAGTTCGAGGACTAGCCGACATACCAAATGAGTCAAAAAATGTACAGCCTGCCCAAGCTCACATGGCTAACAAATGACAGAAAGGGAGCTCAAACTCGAGTGCTCTAAGTGGCAAGACCACCTCTCCACTACACCACAAGGCCTCTGAAGATGAACACAGAGCTGTTGACACATGACAGTATTTATTCGTTATCCACCTGCTCCCGGGGCTCTGGGGTTGACGGAATCATTTGAACAATCCTGTTTCATAGGATCTATGCCTATCAGGTTCCCATACTCCCTGGGCATGCCTCCACCACGGAGCTCTCTTGACATCTTGGGAGTGTAATCACCACTCTCTGTGACTAGTCTGTGAGCTTCCTGAGAGCAGGGCCTGTCCTGTGATCCATCTGTGCCCCCCGGCATGGAGCCCAGCAAAGGCAACAGACCTACCACTTACCTAGCATCCACTAGGACCACAACTGCGCTAAGCCCTCTCAACACAGTACTTCAGGCAATTCTCACAACGCTATCAGGCAGGTCCCACTGCCTCCCCATTTTACAGATAAGACTGAGGTTCAGAGAGGTCCAGTGGTATAACTGGGATACAAACCCAGCCTGTCTTCAGACTCTGAGGCTAACCACTGACCTTCCCTGCCTCCCTAATAGTAGGAAATGAACTAATTGAACTGTATTTCGGGAAGATTCCTTCATGGCCTATGACGACACCCAGGTCTACTTCACAGGTGTACGTTTTAGGTTGTTTCGTTACCTGTGAGGAGGGTCCTTAACGTCTTCCGGAGCAGGCTTTCCATCACATTGTGAAGTATTTCGGAGGTTTTCCTGTCTCCGGGGCCTGCTCCAGTGTCAACCTGGGGGGAGGAGAGATGGATGGGGGGGACAAAGTTGGGATGAGGACGCTTGAAGTTCAGGACCCAGATCCTCCCCCATCCTCTGTCTTAGTGAAGTCAGGCCCGTATCAGTCCACGGTGTAGGGCCCTGACCACCACCTCCAGCACCCCGCCCGCCAAACCAGTCTGTAAGGACAAGGCCTGCTGGTCTTCACCAGCATCTGTTACATTCTTCCTGCCTGAGGTCAAACCCGCCAACTAGCCCCTCCTTCCCCGCGCCCTTTGTCCAAGGCCGACTTACCGCAATGCCCCGCCTTCCCTCACCCACCGCCACAGCTGGCCCCGTCAGGAGCGAAGTTCATCTGAACAAGGACGTGCTGAGAAACACTGAGACACCTCTTCATTCAGCCATTCGTTCAATTACTCTGTAGATATTTAGCGAGCACTTGCTATATGCAAGCACGGAGGGTTCAACGAGCTGCCTTCTAAAACTGTGTCTAGTACCAAATCCATAGAAAAGACTTTTTTTTTTTTTTTTAAGAATTTTTCAGACTGAAAAAAGACTATTTTAACGTGAATGACTATGTTCATTAGGAGTAGGCTTGGCTCCCAGGGCTTTTTTAAACTAAAATTATAAAGGGTGGTCTACTTCTCCCTCGTCACTCAGCTCCGGAGGTAAGGTGCCCAGGGCTGGTGCGGCTCCGTGGCGGCGTGGCCCAGGGGCCTTGCGCTCATTCTACCGTGCTGCAGCTCTCCGTCCCCAAGGGGGTCTCCCGGTGCCACGCACCCGTCGAGAGCGCTTCCCACCCGCCCAAGGCCCTTTCCCGGAAGTCCCGCCCACCGCTTCCGCTTACATCCCATTGGTCAGAACTCAGTCACGTGGGCACCCGTAGCGGTGCGTGCGAGCCCTGCAGGTCCCCGGAAGTCCTCTGCGCGGGTAAAACGTGGCCAGACGTAGGAAACGCGGTGCCAGGATACTGTGCCGCTGCCGGGTGTAGAGAATAACTATAAAATGAGCCCCTGTGTACTCAGCGCCAGGTTAGGAGCTAGAGCATCCTGGGCCCTCCCTGCCGCCACCCCCACACCCCCACCTCGGGTCCACACCCTCTTGAATTGGGTCTGTCGTTGCCTGGCCAGGCTTTACCAAACGTGTATTCCTAAACGATCTACAGCCTGCTTGTACAAGTTTTTGCCTTCGTGAAAATAGAATCATACTTTATATACGTTTCTGCAGCTTGATTTTCAGTTCAGTGTTAGGTGGGTGGGATTCGCCGGTGTCGACATGGATAGCCGGGATCCACTCGTTTTCACTGCTGTATAATACCCCGTCTGATCAGTATACTCCGAGGTGTTATCATTCTTCCGACAGTAGAAATGTGGGTTGTTGGCGTTTTGCTGTTAAAGCAGGGCCGTTAGGAACATTCTCATAACCCCTCTCCCCGTGCCTACATGCAAGGGTTTCTCCAAGGCAAATTTCTAAGAGAAATCGCTGGGTCGTGGGATATACACATATTTTCATGTGGTCAAATAGGCTTTTTTTTTTTTAAGATTTTATTTATTCATTTATTTGAGAGAGTGAGAGAGAGAGAGCACATGAGAGGCGGGAGGGTCAGAGGGAGAAGCAGACTCCCTGCTGAGCAGGGAGCCTGATGCGGGACTCGATCCCGGGACTCCAGGATCATGACCTGAGCAAGGCAGTCGCTTAACCAACTGAGCCACCTAGGCGCCCTCAAACAGGCTTTTAATAAGACAGGTGCAAAAGATGCAGGTGCCCCAGGGGTTCTAATAGTTGGGATAGTGTTCATCCCATTTAGCAGGATGGAAATGTGTAGTACACTCCCTGCCCACAGGCATGTGTGTTCACACATACACACACACACACACACACTCATTATTTGTCCATTTGTTCAATAAACATTTGTCATGCAGCCCTTATCATTGATTCTAAGACACACCATCAATGTAATAATGATTCTTCAGGAGAAAAGAAACACTCTGCAGTAAATGAACCCATCAATTATAAGACACATTCCAATTTCACGAACACAAATGTGCATGTGAGCGTCTTAGAACCAAGGGAAATAGGGTATATTCAGGGAGCTCTCGAAAGAAATTTTGCCCTTAGGAGCTTACAAGACTTGCAGCTACTTGTTCTCAATGATACCAGAACACCGACTGTGATCAAAGCAGATACAAAGTGCTTGAAAGCCTCGCTACCAAACCCCAAGTGTGGTCCACGGGGATGCTGCAGCCTCAGCATCACCTGGAAGCTTGTGAGCACAGGAGTCTCAGGCCCCACCCCAGAACCACTGAGTTAGAATCTGGCTTAACATGAACCCCAGGTGATTCCAATACCCATTAAAATCTGAGAAGCAGGCAGAGGCCCATCTGGATGGGAAGGAGTCTTTCCAGTCCAGGGCAATCAAGAAAGGCTTCCTGAAAGAGGCATCATTTGAAGAGCAAAAACTACATTCACTGAGTGCCTGCTCTGGGTTAGGAACCACACTAGGAAATTTCACTTCTGCTATTTCATTGAGTCCTTAGAATCACCCCCACGCGGCAGGGATGAATAGCTCTATTGTACAGCTAAGGAAACAGAGGCACAGAGAGGTCACATAATTAGCTCCAGTCCACACAGTGAATAGTAGCAGAACCGGGCTTAGAAGGGAGATCCTTCTGAGTCTGGAGTCCAGTCTCGTCTCCCGCATCACATGGAAAGAACTTACAGAGTAGCTGTGGGGACAAGCATCAGGACAGGAAACACCTGGAGGTTATAGGAGCAAGTACTCACTGCTGTGCTCAGCACCTCTGGAAGGTGAGCACTAAGACCAAACGGAAAGGGCAGAGTCGAGGAAGGAAGGCGGGCAGCCAGACACCTTACCCCATTCTCACCCCACCTGGTGCCTGCATGGGATCTAGCACATAGTAGGCTTTCCAAACAATCCAATAAATGCATGGACGCACGAATGAACTCACGGTCCACCCCACAGGCTGCTTCAAACCCTCCAGCACCAGCTTTCGCCGGTGCTGTGCCAGGGGCCTGGGGTTCCAGCCAGGGAGGAGCCCCGTACTGCCCACCAGCCCCGAGGTCTCCTGAATCCCCGCTGGCAGGGAGGGCCCTGCCAGCAAAGCAAAAAGCCAGGAGCAGAAAAGGTTTAAAATACAGAGAAAGCAGCTCCCACCAAACCCTTCATTTGCTTCACTTAAAAAATTACTTAGCCAGCCTCCTGCGGCTGCCTCGCCCCCTCCCTCCGTGCACCCGCCTGGCTCCGTGCGGCTCCTTCAACTCATGAATATGTGGGAAATAAAACAGCGTCTGTTCAGCCCCTAATGACCAGGTTTATGAAGAGCTTATTGTTTCTCAAAGAAATGAGACAGCAGTTGGTGTTGTGAGATATTAATGTGCTTTTTACAAAGCTGATGAAACCTCCTTTAAACTACTTAATACCTGCAAGCTGAAATTTCCAGTCTGAGGGCAGATTCCTGGAGGCAGACCTGCGGCAGCCCAAGGCACAGCCCTTGGCCTTTCTGTCTCGGCTTGCCCTGCAGTCATTTGGCTTTGGGGTCGGCAGGGCACTGCTGCCCTTTGGGGCGGGGGTCCGGTAGAGATTTCATGATTGTTGGGCCCCTTGGCCGAATAATCCTTTATAATTCATGGTGGGAGAGTCCCCCCTACATCCTCATCCTCTAATAGTTCAAAGCCAACGCTTTGAGTTGTGATGTGAAGTGAGATGCCCTCTCTTCCATTCAACCTGGGCCACAAGCCCCTGGGGACCTGACCCCTGGCCCCTCTCCAGCCATCTCCCACCCTCAGCCTTGTCCAGGGAGCCTCTACGTGGGACCCATCTTGTAAATCTCCGGTCCCACTCGGAATCACGTATCTGCACCAGCCAGCCCCTCACACGGGTTGCCCTTCATGCCCTGGTATGCTGGCAAATATTTAACAACTGGCTCTCTGAGCAGGGAAAGGGGACCTCGATTTAGAGTATGTGCCAATTCTCATGGTGCATCCTCCCACCGTGGCTGGTGTCCAGCGGCTTGTGTGAGTTAGGAAGAGACGCTCACAAGCAGATCCCGGGAGTTGGTGCAAGCCTGCTCCCGCACACCTCGGCCTTCTGGCTTCCTTGTACCCCAACTCTGCTCTGGGGGACCTTCCCTGAGCCCCTGAGATAGTTTGTCCCCTCTTGTGTGCCCAGCACTTCCTGCCTTCGCTTTTGCTGATCGCTTTCCTAGAAATCTCTTCTCACCCCCCACTACTTCCTCATCATGCCCCGAGACACGCATGCACACACCTGGACACGCACCCCTCCTGTGTGCTCCCCGACACGCTCTGCTTTGGCACAGCACATATCCCGCTGCACCACAGCACCTGCCATCCACCTCCCACCACAAACTGCAAGTTCCTTGGGGACAGAAGGTATATTTTTTCCTGTGTCCTCAGCAGGTTGCAGAGAGCATGACATATAGTCAGTGCCACACAAATGTTGGCTGAACAACTCTGCTCCCATAAGGCCCTGTGCATTCTCTAAGATAGTATCATTACATTCTACTAAATTCTGTGCTGTCTGTCTTTCCCCCCTCCCCCCCGGACTGTGAGCCCCCGAAGGACAGGGATCAGGTTAGATTTCCCTCCACCCACCCCAGTGCCAGGCACTTGGGCAGCCCTTAGTCCCTACGTGGGGGGAGAAAGCCTGCCTAAGGATGAAGCCAACTGAGAGGAAAACCAGAGATGGAGAGAGATACCAGATTTTTGAGCACCTAGATCCATCTGTGCCTGAAGCCATATCAGCCCCTGGGCTTGATGACCACCAACCAGAAAGAAATACAGCAGAACTCTAGGCTGGCATCAGGAAAGCAAGATTACACACTCTTCACTGACTGTTGGGATGTCCCACAGATGTTCTGCCAAATTTAAACTCCGGCAAAAGTGATTGAATGCCGCTGTACCACCTCCCCTTCATGAACCTCGGCACCACTTTATTCGGACTGAGTCCATGGCCACAGAGCTCCAAGGGCTCCTGGAGACCCCTTATGCCTCTAGCCCATCCTCACCACTTCACTGCCACCATCAGCCTCAGGGACTATGGGACCGATCCCATCATGACCCTGGCTTACCTCACTACCAGTCATGTGTCCTTCAGGGCTCGGCTCACCCCCCAATCTGACCCAATCGCCAACTCCCCCAGCATTCCAAATCCTTGCCTGGGCTCCCCAGCATTTTGTCCAGATGTCAGCAAACTCCCCATGTTCCTAACCTCTTTTCTGCTCGCTCTGATAGCAACCTGGCTGTCCCTTGAGGACACTACCCCCTTGCGATCCTTCACAGGGGGTGTTTTATCGCCCACACCCCTGAGGAAGTAGGACCCTCCCTGCTCCTCACTGCCTCTTCCCTAAAGCCCTGCCTCTCTGAAACTCACCCAGCCTTCTCTTCCCTGACTGTTTCCTGCCCATTCTCAACGTGGGCATCCCCCTCATTCTTGGAGGAGTGAAGAAGCATTGGCCTGCCTCATTCTCCAAGGCCACCGTGCAGCCATCTTGGATTTCACAATCGGGCAGACAGCACCTCCGGTACCTGGCCTTGCCCACCTTGCTCAGCCAGCACGTATCAGTCCTGCCTCACCGGCGTTAACTGCTGAAATCCCGCGTACCAATCAGCCCCACAAAGTGCAGGAAGAGGGCTGGGCAGGGGTGGCTGCCGGCTGTGGCAGACAGGGCAGGGAGGGGCCAGGACTGAGGCCCCATCTCCTCTGTGCCCCAGGCCCTGCAGCTCTCCGAGCTGTGGGCCCAGCCCAGGCACATCTGCCTCCGCGGGGGTGGGCCAGGGCCCCAGAAGCACAGAACCTTACACAGCTAGAGTGGCTGGGCCAGGCTGGGCGCACACCACCACCCAGGACAGAACTACCTCTGAGGTACCCGCTTTTCTCCTCCCCACCCCCCACTCCACCATCCCCAGGAGCATCCCTCCCCACCTCCAGGGTTGCCCAGGATGGAGGGCTACCTTCTGGGAGAAGGGTATGGCACGGGACAGTGTAGGAGAGAATTCTGTACTCACTGAGATGAAACAAGTCTTACTCTAACAGAGAAGTGTTGCAAGCTTCTGGTATGGTTCCCTGTGTCAAACCATGGTCCAGACAGGGCCATCATTCAGCTTGAAAGGGCCTCACACAAATAGTTTCTAAAAACCAACCGATGATTTGGGGTTTATCAGAATAATGGGATGAATCCTTTGCATATCAACTTTAACTTGGTAAGTGGTTTCCTAACACATACTTAATTGCATGTAGAAAGTAAAAGTGAACGTTTAGTTTTTGTCTTCTGTGTTAATTGGGATGACCTTTCCGGTTGCTAGATACTTTGAATGTCATCCCTACCTCCATCTGACCTGAGCCAACCCAGTTCATGGTCTTATCCTTGACCCTGACATGACCAATCACCACACCCGTCAACAATCTCAATCCTTAGCACCCGCTTTCTGACTCCCATGCCCCAGCCTTCCAGCTCACTCCCATGAGCCCCCCGCTCCGACATTCCTTGACTCCCCACTCTAGGCTTCCAATGCATTGACCCCACCACCTCTCCACTGCCCCCTTCCCCAGCTTAGAGTCTGACCCATCTTTATAATCACTGCCTCCCCTACCCCTGCACTCATGCTCATCACACAGACCCCCACCCTGGTTAAAGGCGACCCTCCAGCCAGACTCAGCCACACCCTAATTGTAGCCGGAGAAAACCACAGAATCTCAAAGGGACCTTCAAGGCCCAGACACACATGCTTCATGTCTCCGGCCTGGTCCATTCTCTCTCCCCGTCTCATGGAGAAAAATCTCACTCCCTTCCTCTATTCTCAAATCTCCAACCCTGCTTCCCCTTCCTCGTGCTCCGGTCATGATCCTGCTTCCCATCTCATCAAAAAAATGGAAACAGCCAGAAGAGAAGTATCAGGGCTCCCACCATGTCTACTCATCCCCTGACCTGCACCCACGAGGGACACCTTCCCTCCTGCTGCAGCAGACACACCACCATATGAAGCCACACTCGCACTTGTGTCCTGGACCTCATCCCCCTCTCACGTTGCTCCTGCATTGCTCCCTCCTCTCTCAGGTCATCACGTCTTCCCCCTCTACTAGAACAGTCCCACCACCATCACTCGCCTTAACATCTCCCCCCCAACACAGAATGGACAGCAGAGCAGCAGATACCCCACCAGCACAGTGCAGGGGGGCAGGGGGAGGCTGAGGGAAGGAGACAACGAAGGATGTGGTGGGGGCTCGGGCAGCCAGACCAGCACGTGCAAAGGTCCTGTGGTAGGAGGGAGCATGCATGAAGGACGGCTGAGATGGCCTGTGCGCAGACACAGGGAGGTAGGCGGGAAATAAGACCAGGCAGAGGTCAGGGTCAAGCCTCTTAAGGATGCTGAGCTTGGGGCGCCTGGGTGGCTCAGTTGGTTGAGCGACTGCCTTCGGCTCGGGTCATGATCCTGGAGTCCCGGGATCGAGTCCCGCATCGGGCTCCCTGCTCGGCGGGGAGTCTGCTTCTCCCTCTGACCCTCCTCCCTCTCATGCTCTCTGTCTCTCATTCTCTCTCTCTCAAATAAATAAATAAAATCTTTAAAAAAAAAAAAAGGATGCTGAGCTTTCCCTAGAGCCCTGGGAAGCTGTTGAGTGTTTCCAGCTAGAGGCGGCTTGACCAGATTGGCATTTTCAAAGGATCTCTATGATTACTCTGTAGGGAGGGATAAAGGTGGGTGCAAAATGACCAGTGGGGAGGCCACGGCAGTCATGCAGGGAAGCCAGGATGGTGGCCTGGCCGTGGGTGTTGCTGCCAACAGCGAGAAACTGACCGTTTTGAGAGCTAGCGCAGACAGGACTGACGTCGTGAGGGATGGAGCCTGCAGAGAGGAGGAGGAGAGGTCGGCAGTGACAGGTGGGCTCAGCCTTGTACAGGCAGCGACGGACAGACATTCCCTGAGCTGGTCGGTGCCTCCATAAGGCCACCGGCTGGAGGGAGAAAGATCCCGAGTTCAGGTTTGGACCTGCTGAACGTACAGCGCCTTGAACACATCTACCAGGACATACCAGATAGACAGCGGATACCAGGTCTGGCCCTCACAGGAGAGACTGGGCCACTGGTGACTTCACACAGCCTCCCCAGAGCATCTCTTGAGCCTTTGCTCTGCGCCGGGCACCGCACGGGGAGCCCAGGGTCTGAGAAGGACTGGGCGCGGCTCGTGCAGAGGAGAGGTGAGGCTGCAAGGTATGGGTGCGGGCCGCCAGCACGAAGCGCGGGGCCCTTAGAAGAGAGACGTGGAGGCACCACTCACGAGCCCTTGGTCTGGGGTTGCGCACTGTCCCGGATTAGTGAGGAGCCTCGGGGCACGTCGGCACCGTGCTCTACACCTCACTGCCCGCACGGAGCCCTTATAAAGATGCCCGCACCGGGCTGGCACCGACAAAGTATTTGTCAGACTGAATTGAGAGAAAATGAAAGTGCTTCGCAAATACACTGATTTGTCATTTGAACAATAGGGAGGATATTTTAGCCTCTTAGCAGCGGAAACGAAGACTTCTCAGGAGAGAAGGGCGTGTGGTGGGACGAGGGGAGAAGTCCTAGAGGGACCCCTGTGAATTCTCCAGGGCAGGGCGGAGAGGTGGGGTGGGTGAGCAAGAAGAGGAAGCGCCCAGAACACTTAGACAGGAAGCAAGCCCCAGGGGAGCATTTCCAGTGAACCTTTGTGCTCCCGAGACCCCACCAAGCTTCAGTGATGTTACCAGAAGTCCCCATAAGCTCTGGAGAATGGTTTTTCTTGCAGAAGTCAGGAAAGGGGGTGAATTTGGTGCAGAGACAGCGAATGGGGGGTCAACCACCTTCTCTGTAACATATAAGAGCTAGAAATGTCTAAAACGCCTATCTTTATGTACGTACACCTGTATCCTATATAACCAGGTGTATACGACATGTAAGAATGCCTTAAAATTCCTAAATAATATCTATAGGACACAAGAAAACCTACTGGAGGCTCAGCACTCTATAGGAAAATAAATTGCTAACACATACTGAGGACTATATTAATTAGGTTATTAGCTCCTGTCACAGAAAAATCCCAAATGTCAGTGGCTGAATATAGTCAGCGTCTAATTCTCCCTCACAAGGATGCCCCCAAGCACTTTTCCCAACGTGCCAGCCACGGGCAGCCCAGCCACGGGAGCTGCCACGTCTCCCAGCCCGGGGTGGGTTATTTGCGCATTCAGAGAAAGTTCGCCGACGTGAGCTATAGCTGGGCTGGTGCCGGGGGTAAACGGTGTGTGAAACACACGGAAGTTTCTGCTGTCACGAAGCCGAGCCGCTCACAAGCTCTATTCCACGCATCAGTCCTTAAGGAGATCACATTCACTAGTTGGCTCATTCACTTAGTGGTCGCTGGCCCGGGCGGCGGTGGGGGGCGGTGGGGGGGCGACGGCTGTGACGTTGGGTTTTCACCTGAGCCGCTGTTCACCTTCTCAGCCATCGCCCCAGGAAAGATTTAGAGTCAACAGGCCTCCATTTGAGCCCTGCTTCCATCATTTCCTGGCCATGAGTACTTACTCGGATCAAGTAGCCTCCCTGAGCCCCAGTTTCTTCCTCTGTATAATGGAGGAGATAATACCCCCCTCACAGGCCTGTGGTAGAGCCAAATTCATGAGCCTGGCAGAGGGCCCAAGCCCCAGGGGGGGCTCAACCTCTTCCCTGCCCCCAGCCCGGGAGCATTTCAGCGCAGCTGGGGGCTGGGCGCAGTGCATTCCAGGCACGGCAGAGGGGAAGGCGCTTTTGCAAGCTCATTTAAGGGCCGTGGGAACGTTTGTCAGCATCCACGTGGGGTCTGCCTTCTTTGCAGAGCGATCTGCTCTCTGCCAGGCAAAACGCGAGATGACTCCCAGCCGAGCCGGGGCACAGAGGCGGATGGACTGACCCGTTCATCAGCCTCCTCTTCGGGCGGCAGTCCCCAGCCCCGAGCCAAACCTCTGCTGCCCGCCAAGCTTCAGCTAATCTTCAGAAGCCTCAGTGCAGGGATGGAAGGCTGGGTTTTGAAGTCTTAGGCCTTAGATCCTCTCCGCGGCACCGTAGGTGTGTGTGTTTTGATTCACCAGGCAGATGTCCAAACAGACAAAGCGATACCTTCCTTCAGGGGCCGGGGAGAGGGCTGAGCCAGCTTCAGAAGAACGAGAAATCAGCAAGAGGCGGTGGGTGCTGAGCCCCTGGAAACTCTGATGTTTCAAGTGTCCTTTCTCCTCTTGTTTTCCAGGGAACTTCAAAGGTCTCTGCAAGCAAATCGATCACTTCCCAGAGGATGCAGATTACGAAGCTGACACAGCAGAATACTTCCTCCGTGAGTGCATGCAATTTTTTCTCCCTTCTGGGGGTGGGTCCTGTCCATCCAACCTCCGGAGCACCAAAGGCCAGGACTATCTAGAGATCCCTGTCTCAGCAGAGGGCAGGAAAAAGCTGAGCCTCCCTCCTTCCCTCCTGTCCGGAGGCCAAACCTTCATGCATGCTGTTCCCTCTGCCTACAACCCTCTTCCCTCCCCTTTGTCTGATAAACCACTACGCATCCTCCAGGTCGCAGGCTGAAACATCACCTCCTACAGGAAGTCCTCCGTGCCCCTGCATGGGTTCCCAGGGCACAGCACCTTTATCATGCTGTGGGGTCCTTGTCTATTTGTGTAAACATCTCCCTGGCAGTCTTGGGACCCTCCCTTATCCTGTCCACTTGTTCTTATTCCCAGCCCAGTGCCCTGCGCATAGTAAGTGCTCAGTAAATAGTTCTTGAATAACTGAATGAAGAAACTCATCAGGCAGTGTCAGACTGGAACTTCTCCTGAGACAATACGTGAGATTTATTTTTCTTCCCCCACGATCAAGTCAAGGTTAAATCCTGAGGTAATCGTTGTGACCTTAAATCCACCTGAGGCATATTATCAGAGAGAGCATTTTGAGTCCCAAAGAAAATTTCTCAAGAATCAGCAAAAACTAACAAGGTAAAATGCTCCCTGAGAAAGGGATTTCCAGGAGAGGGGCTGAGGGTCCTTGATGCCTGGGACAGCAAAGCCACCTGCGCAGAAGTGGTTGAAAGCTCTGCTCCGGGCTCTCAGGAGGCTCTTCCAGAAGAGGTTTGCTCTCTTCCCAGGAGCATGCCACCTGCTGCCCCAGTGCCCTTCCCAGCTGCTCAGAGGCCGCTAATGCCTCCCTTCCCATCCCCCACAGCAGAATGGCTAGCATCACCCTCCGTTCACTTTTATGGAAAGTGTAGGAGGCATTTCATCACATGGATCACCCTGTCTCTTTCAATAACTACTCCTCACATCAAAGCCAACTCCCGGGTCAGCCTGGAATCCACCTGGTTTCATTGAAAAGCGCACGGAACATGAAGTCAGCCAGGCAGCGAGGAGGGGAAAGGAAGGGAACACGATGTAATTTACAGATTTCTTTTTAAAGGGAGAAAAGTATCTTACAATGCTCATCATTTCCTTTTATGAATTCCCGAAAGACACTGCTCTTAAATGGAATTCCTAAAAGGCGGTTTGATCGTCCTCCCCCACTTACCATGTTGGGGCTCTTGAAGGAGGGGGGGTGGGGGTGGCATAAGGGCAGGCTGAGAAAATCGAGGGCAAAGAATGGGGTGCCGTCTGTGGCCCCAGGCAGCTGGCCCTGGGAGACGGGCATGGCACAGATGCAGCCTGCCGGTGGAGGCAGAAGTGGGGGACCAAAGCTCAGCCTCACACCGGGAGCCCACTGGTTGAGCACAGTGAGGATGTAATACTTAATCAGCTAGCCGCCAAGGGATGCGCAGGAACTTTGTCTCCTTCATGGCTGTGCCTCGAACAGCTTCTGGAATAGAGCAGGTGCTCCATAAATGTTGTCTGTCAACTAAAGGACAGATATAGGATTCTTCAGTGGCTATTTCTACCTACTCTATACCTCCATCTCCTCATTATTAAAGAGAGAAATGCTTAGAGTGTTTGGTTTATTTTGGTGTCCCTGGACAAAAGACTCGAACTGCTGGTGTTAACAGGGCAGGATTCCAAGGCTCTCATTTAAGCCTACTTAATCCAACAGTATCTTTTTGAGTATTTGTAACAAGAGTTGGCAAACTTTTTGTATAGAGGGCCAGACAGTAAATATATCAGGCTTTGTGGGTCGTACAGCCTCTCTCCCAACTACCCAAGGCCAAAACTTAACTTCATTTACAAAAACAGGCAGCAGGCTGGATTTGGCATGGTTTGCTGACCCCTGATCTATAATATGCTAATCTTGGGCTAAACAACAAAGGTAATTTTTGAAAGTTGCAAGATGTGAGTTCCTATCATTCTCTAATAGATTCTAATCCTAATTAGATTCTCTCATTTTTATTAAGCCCTAACCTGGTTGGCTAGAGAAGCTGGAAGGCCGGGATCATTCTTCTAGAAGGATCCTGGGCCCACTGAAGTGGGTGGAGCTAAGGCCCAGGGAGGTGGATGGAGCTTCTCCCAGAGGTGGGAGCACGTCTCCTGCAGGCAGGTGGGCGGGGCTGCCGCCGGTGGGCGGGGCCTGAGCCCGCTCCCATTTCGGGTCTGTTACACCCATCCTCACTGTGAGCCTGCCACGTGGGAGGGCAGGAGAGGGGCTCACTGTCTAGAAACAGTCCCAGGAAGGTAGCACGTATGCCATGACGCAGGCAGGGTTAGAAGAAAGCATGTGGGCTGAGGGTGCCTGGCTCCTAACCCAAACCAGAGATCATTCCAGAAGGAATGAGACTTGGCCTCTAGAAGCATTCACTCATTTACTAACGAGACATTCACTAAGCTCTCACTCCGTGCAGGACACTGTTGTCTCAGTACAGGGGATCCAAGGGTGGAACAAACCATGCTGGCCCCTCTGTGAACATGATATTCCAGGGAAGGGAGCAAGCGGGGAGCGGGAGCAGGAATAAGCCCCTCAGATGGTTTCAGAGCTGTGAGGGGGCAGGCAGAGGGCAGGGGGGTGTCACCTAGATGAGGGAGGACAGCTTCTCTAAATGAAGAAAAGGAAGGAGCTAAGAGGATTTGGGGGAACACATCCCTGAGAAGGGACTGGCAAGGGCAAAGGCCTTACGAAGGCAGGGCAGAGAAGGGGTGTTTGGGGGTCAGCCAGGAGGCCGGACTGGCTGAGTACAGGGCACGAATGGAGGGCATCCCACAGCATGAGGTCGGAGAGGTAGCTGAGGAGCTCAGTCAGGTCGGGAAGAAATCGGATCTCATTCTAAGTGTGATGGGAACCACGAGCAGGGGACACTGATTTGGAAGGTCAGTTCTGGCTGCTGGCTGGGGAGGCAGGGAGGCCAGTCGGGGCTGTCGCGGATATCCTGGACATCCTGATGAAAGGCTATGGCCGTTGGACCAGAGTGTTAGCTGTGGGGATGGCGAGAAGTGAGGGGCTGTTTGGGAGACAGGGCTGAGAGGAGTGGGGTGGCCAGGCCATTGGAGGTGGGCCCCGGGACAGGACCCTGCTGGGTTTCCAAAGGACAGCAGAGAACTGTGAGGAGGGACAGGGTGGGGGCAGGTGACCTAAGGGGGTGGAAAGGGGCTCAGCAAAGAGAGACACTCTGGCTTTGACCGTTCACACCCAGCCTGCCTCAGACTCAGAGGGGCAGTGGGACAGGCAGGGTGGGCCCCAGAAAGACGGCTGGAGCTCCTGCTCTTACCAAGGTCAGGGACACAGTCTACCAGACCTTGCTCAACCAAAGGGCAGGATCTGCTGAGAGCCTGACACAGGGCCAGCACTGTTCTGGAATGGACAGAGGCCTGACCATGTGGAAGTGTGGGATGGTGGACCTCGCCTGGCGGAGCCATAGCTCTCGAAAAACCCTCTGAGTGTCTTCTCCTCGGCTCTGTGGGGCTGAGCGTCCTGGTACTCAGGAGGCCAGAAAAGATCTGAGCCACCCGGGGGCCATGGGTCCTTTTTGGCTGCAGACAAAATAAAGACCTGGCCCTCCCAGCACCTGCAATCTACAATAAATGAAATGAACAAGTTAATTATATAGTCTGTTAAACTATGAGGAGTGATAGGGAGAAAAATCCAGCAGGAACGGGGGATAGGAAATTCCAGGGTGGGGATGGGGGTCAATAAAATCCTCCTTGTGAAGTTTGAGTAAAGGTCTGAAGGAGGTGAGAGGGAGCCATGTGGAAAGCCAAGAGGAGAATGTTCCAGGCAGAGGGAACAGCAAGTACAAAGGCCCTGAGACGGGAGCATGCCTGGAATGTTTGAGGAACAGGTCTGAGGCCAGAAAGACAAGAGTAGAGCGAGCAAGGGACAGCCAAGGAAGAGCCAATGCAGAGAGGCCCAGAGGCCCCTGCGGGTCATAGAAAGGGCTCGGGTATTGCAGAAAGCCATCGGAGGGTCTCACATTCTACAGGACCCTCTGGTTGCTATATTCGTAAGATACTGAAATAGGGCAAGGGCAGAAGCAGGCAGAACAGTTAGGAGCCTGCTGGCAATAATCTAGACAAGAGAAGGTGTCCTGAACCAAGGTAGAAGCAGTGAAGGAGATGGGAAGGGGTCAGAGCTGGAAAATATTCCCAAGGACCTGCAGATAGGATTTCCAGACAGTCTGCATGTGGATTTCCCAGGGAAGAAAGGAGTCAGGGTTTGAGTCCAAGGCTGGGATTAGGGAGAATGGGAAGCTCAGTGTCAGCCACCTTAAGTCAGAGAGGCCTATGGGACTCCCTGGGGAAATGCCCTGGAGTCTGGGACTCCCAGGACAGGTCCTGGCCCAAGACAGGAGTGTGCCAGTTGTCAGCAGGCAGATGATATCTAAAGCCACGAGACTTGATGAATGGACCAAGGCAGCGGTGCAGAGAAGAAGGGCAGGGTCTGAGCCCCAGGATGCCAAGGCTTAGAGGCCAGGAAGATGAGAAGGGCCCAGGAGAGGAGGCTGAGGAAGGTGGCAAGTAGGTGGCCTAGGTCACCCCTACCATCCTCATTCCACCAGCTGGACTGAGGATCTAGAGCTGAGAGGAAGGAGAGAGAATGCCAGAAGGACATGGCTGGACAGGAATACAGAGCTCATCTCCTGGGCTGGCAAAGAAAGTGGGACTCACTTGCTCTCACACCATCAGGCCAATTTTTGGGCATCATCCAGAGCCTCTTGAGGGGAGAAGGCAGGCACCCAATCAGTATCTGATGGAATGAATGATTGAATGAATGAATGCTCTTACCCCACCCTCACCCCCATAGGTATTTGAGGAGTTCCACGGCTTCTCTGGAACCACAGAATCCTGGGCCTCCTGACATCTCGGCCCCATGAAGGTGTGGCCAGTGTGGCCCTCACCCACCCATCACTAGCTTACACAGGAACAAATGATGACCAGACCTGTTTTCCCAGCAAGCTCTGGGGGGCCACCAATGTGTCTGCTCTGGTGTTTCCCCATCCTTATCCCTCCTTAGCAAAGCTTGAGCGCAGGTGAAGACAGAGGCAGTGGTGACCCGGGTGTGACTTCCTTTGATTGCCAGTGTTCGTCCGTGTGTCTGTCTTTATGCACGAGGGGGTGAGTCTGCTGTGTTCTGTGTCGTTTGGTGCCTGTGTGTCCATGCATCTGAGCGTCTGTCTGAACATGTAAGTGCATGGTTGCTTGTGTCTGTGGGTCCCTGCAGGGTGTGTGTGTGTGTGTATGTGTGTCCAGGAGATGGGAGTCGGTATTTCCCAGGGGCCACAGTGTGATTTGGAAACATCCGAAGCTGCCGCCCTTTCTCACTCACATCCATGCAACCAGAGCAAACGTTTCTGCAAACAGGGCCAACCCCTTGCAAGCCGCACACGGTGACACTCTCAGTTCGGAACTGGTTCATTTCTTTAAGTGCTGGTTGCACCCAGCAGGCTGACTTCACCACCTGGTCCTGACTCACAACCGGCCCTGGGATAAGCACCAGCCTAGGGAACCCCGGGCCCCTGAGAAACTGCACCGGTCCCTTCTGCCACGATGAGAACTAACATTTCCTGGCGCTCGGCGCAGACCAGGCGCTGTCGTAATTGCTTAAAATGTCTTGACTTATGACTCTCATCGCAGGCTGTGAGCTGGGTGTGCTCACGATCTCCCTACGGCAGGGGGACAACCGAGGCTCAGGAGGGCCGCCTCCCTCCCGACTTGGTGCCGCTGATCGGCAGCCCGGGGCACAACAGGGAATGGGACAGCCTCTGGCGCCTGCGCAGATGGCACTCCCCAAGGAAGCTCACGGAGCTTCCAGAATTCTTTTCCTATGTCATTCTATACAGCACACTTAACTACTTTAGGCGTTATCTGCATTCCCCTTCACAACACCCTGGGAGGTAGGTCCTGTCGGTGTCCCCATTACACAGACGAGAAAGGGGAGGCACAGAGGCTACCCTTCCAGTGGGGGGGGCGGGCTGGAGCCCCAAGGAGGCCACGTGTGGAGCCCAGACTCTTAACCACCACTCTTGACTCCTCTCTCTCCCCTCATCCGCCGTCTTGCCCTTCCTCTTCCTCCTTCCCTGAGGATGGTCTCCTCCAGGAACACCTCCTCCCTCCTCCTCCTTCCCCTGTGCTCCCTCCCCCTCTCCCCCCACTCTCTCACATTCATACACGCATGCTCACATAGACGTCCGTGGTCCTGGCCACCCCATCCAGCACAGCGTGGAGGGGAGCGAGGGAGAGATGCCCAAGAGCTTAGAAGTTCCTCCTGAGCCACTCCTGGGCAATCTTGTCCTGGGCGATCCTGTCCTGTACGAATGGGCCAAATCCCAAGTGGGACAGCAAACATTAAGAGTTGAACACCACGCCCAGGAAATCGGGAGCCCATCCTCTATACACCTGGTAAGAGCAACCATTCTGATCGAAGGCCACAAGTGACACAGGGAATAGATAGGACGGTGCCCTGGCCTGGCTGAGTGGCCCCTGAGGGGAGGTCTGGGGCACACAGGACCATCAGAGACAGCACGGGTCTTCCAGTTCCCTGAGCAAGGATTCTTTCTCCAGCTCAGCTCACGCTGCTTCCTCTCCCTGGAACACTCCACACCCTGTCTCTTTTCTGCCCTGTTGGCTTCTCCTTATCCATCAGATGCTAGCTCCAACATCATTCCCTCCGGGAAGCCCTCCTTGATCCCCACATGAGCTCAGAGGGGCAGGAGGCACAGGCCCGAGAGCCGGGGAGTGCAGTGGTCAGACCCCCAGACCCTAGAGGCAGACCGCCTGGGTTCAAAATCCAGCTTCTCCACTTCCTTGCTGGGTGGACTCAGAGAAATGGCTTAACCTCTCTGTGCCTCAGTTTTAGCTGCTGTCTGAGAGGGTAATTCCAACTTTGCAGAGTTGTAGGGAGAACTGACGAGTTAATATACGTACAGTGCTTAGAACAGTCCCAGCGTACACTAAACACTCAATGAACATTAGCCATCTACATGTGACATTAGCCCATCACTTGGCTTCATAGTGCCATATGGATACCTTCCAACTCATAGCACTTTATCCTGGTTGATAATTATATGTTTATCTGTACTATTATCTGGTGATGTACATCTCCTTCATGAGAACCTAAGCCCCATAAAAACATGGACCAGGCCTGTTTTTGAACCCCTAGCTCTCCCATGCCCAGCCTGGAACCTGGCACCGTGGCGGGCACTCAGTCCGTATTTACTCACTGAACTCACAGCTAATCTAAAGCAAAGCATCTCCCCACCCTGGACCCTGTGGCCTTTCCCCAGTACAGCATATTACATGCTCAGCCAGGAAGGGCCAAACTGCAGCTCGTAGGCCAAATCTGGCCCACCAACTGTTTTTGCAAATAAAGTTTTATTGGAAAAGGACCACACTCTTTTGTTTACATATTGCCTAAGGCTGTTTTCATGCTACAACAGCTAAGTGGGGTAGTTGCAGTAGAGAACATATGGCTCGCAAAGCCAGAAATAGCTACTATCCGTCTTTTGACAGAAAAAGTTTGCCAATACCAGCTTTAGGTATCTGTAATCTCCATGAAGCCAAGGCCACTGCTTCGTGGGGTTGGTCTGAGGTTTCAGTGGGTTTATCCACGTGCCAGGATGGGGCCTGGCACATAGGAAGAGCTCCATAAATGTTGGTACGTACTGCGTGGTTCCATATGCTTACTCGTAGGAGATCAATAAATATTTATTCATTGAATAAATCAGATACCTTCTGCTCCTCATGACAGATTTCAGCACTGACACCACACTAGCTTCGGTGGGAATCAAGACAATTCATGGAAAAGTAGTATCTGGATGAAGGAGGGGGGGAATCAGTAGAAGTAATAAATATCGTACCTTTTACTATACACTTCCCAGGGTAGAACCAGCACAGATAGGATCCAATTTAATCTTGACAACAGCGCTTCTCAAACTTTCGTGTGCATACGACTTGGGTTACACACTTTTCTTAAAATGTAGATTCTAACAGCTGCAGAGTGAGGCCTGAGACCCTGCAGTTCTAACAAACTTCCCATGATGCTTCCTGGGCTGCTGGCCCTCCAACTGCACCCCCCCACCCCCGCCCCGAGCAGCAGGGCCTTACATTCCCGTAAGCTGGATGGTAGGGTTCCTTTTCCCCTTCTGCAGGATGCAGAAACAGACCCAGAGAGGTAAAGACCCTTGCCCTCGGCCACGCTGTGAAGGAGTGACAAAGCCAGGGTAAGAACTCAGGGGCACCCCCAAATCCCCACTCTGCCTATGACACCACCCAGCCAGAACGACCTCCTTCGAGAAACTTCTCCAATGTAGGAGCCCCTGCTTGCTCTGAAGTCACTTCCTGCCCAGCCTGAATCTGGGTCCTGCAAACTTCAGCCTCCCTAGGTAAGGTGCTGTTTACTGGCTGTCCCCTGTCACCTCCGTCCTGGGCAAACCTCTTCCGAGAGAGGCTAGTGTTTGTACCGCCCGCTGGTTACCCCGCTCTAGAGCACATCATAAGCTGCTTGGGACCTTCTGAAGTGGTCCCATTACTCTCTGGGGCTGCAACAGCAGACCTCTCTCTCCAGCCTCCTTCCATCTTGTCTTTGCACACGTGTCCGTGCGCGCACGCACACACACACACATACACACACGACTGCGCACACAGCATCCCAGCTCCCTCCACAGCTGGTGCTCCCTCTCTCTGCTGTCTGGAAGTCTAAGTTGGGATATCCGGGTGCTGCCGGCAGGCTGAGCCGACGCCATCAAGCCCCGGCTGCCTGGGAGGCATTTGCTCTGAGGGTGCAGGCTGGGTTTGCCAAATGTGGGCATACGGTGGGCAGGAAGCACCGCTTTCTCGGAGGGAAAAGACTGGAGAGCTTCCTCCCTGGCTCTGCTCCTCTGAGCCACAGCGGCTGCCCCTCTCGGAAGTCACACCAACCTGTCTTTCCCCCTTTTTGCTGTCACCCTCTATTCCCAGCTGGTCAGACATCACATCCCCACACGGAGAGGGCAGAAGCATGAGAAATCATCCAACGGTCCACCCCCACTTTTACACATGGGGAAACCAGAGGGGGCGAGATACCTGTCTCAGCCACACAGCACGTGAGTGGCACAGCTGGGACCCCAAACCCAGAACTCTGTACTCTGCAGCACCCTTCCAGGCTCCTTGGAAGCCCCATAGGGAGAGTACAGGGTGGTCCAAAAGTGGGGCTGATCTGAACTTGAATCCTGACTCATGAGCTGGGCTGTCTTGGGCAAGTTACTTTGCCTCTCTGAACTTCAGTTTTCTTGTCTATAAACTGGAGCTAAAAAACACAGCCCCCAGGGCTGTTATAAGGATTACATTAGAGAATGTATGTTAGGTACTCTTTCACGACTCGACACAGAGTAGGTGCTTATCAAAGATTCTCTCTTCTCTCCTGAGTCTTCAATAAGCTTTCCTATCCCCAGGTGCTTACAAAGAAGAGGATTCAGGCAGCACTGAGTGTGCATGTCCAGGCATCATGTATGCATGTGTAGGGGTGTGGGGGCTGGGGGATCGGGCTGGGGACACAACAGTTATCTTAAAATGGCTTGCACGGGGGGAATGTCCACTCAGATCTGGGGGGAGGCGGTCCGTCCCTGCTTATGGGAGAGGAGAGCCCGATTGCCCAGTAACCCAGCTGCTCCCCCTGCTTGCCTCATCCTCTGGACCCTAGTTCAGGTTCACCCTTCTTCAAGTCCCCCTAAAATAATCCATTCACCCAACAGCCTCAGTAAGCTGTGTAGACTTCCTGAAGATCCAGGGGGAAGAGAGAGGAGGAGTTTTATATCACACATCACAGCCAACTGCCTAAAATCCTCTTGGAAAAATTCCTCAAGTTCTATACAGAAAAACTCCCTTCTCCACAGATTTCTGCGGCCACACTACCACCAGAAGGGATGGGGAGCGAGAGGAAACTCTACTCCTGGCGACTTCCTCTCCAAAATGCACATCCCCAGCCAACCAACCACTCCGGCTCACCCCTGGCTGAGCCAAGGGGCCCTAAACTTCCTCAGAAGCCACTTAAACAACCCAGACATGTAAAGAAATCTTCCTTTCCCTCCCAGGAGCCTCCAGACGCTCTGCCTCCTACCTGGCCCACAGCTCCCAGGACAGGGACTCAAGCCCTGAGGTCACCACCGCCTTATTTGAATCTGGAGAGAAAGACTATTGTACTCTCCAGAGACACTTTGTGGAGGACCCGGCACCTCTGGGTCCCCATCCGGACACTGCCCCCCCACATGCGCCCCCTGTTGGTCTGGCCTGCCCCCCACCACCACCACCGGCCAGCTGCGTCCCTCTGCCCTCCTGTCCTCCCACATGCAGAAGTAAAATGTTCCTGAGGGTGTTCTGTTCTTGTGCCTGTTTGTCGGTCCTTCCTTCTCACTTTATCCTGAAGGCATTTTTTTTGGGTTTTTGTTTTTCACTTGTTCTTTTCTTGGCAACATGTCTGCTTCTTCCTCTGTCTGGACCGCCTCACCACGTTTATTCACTCAGTGAGCCTGCACTGGGGACCTGCGGTGTCTCCAGCACCCACTGAGGTGGTAGGGACAGAGAGATTAAAAAGAGAGCTAACTACAAAAAAAAAAAAAAAAACAAATAGCCACAGTTCTCGCCTTCATGGGACCACACGGCTTGTGGAAGCATATATAGAAACAAGTTTTTCCTATACTAACTATCCTTTATCCAGCCTTTACTACATGTCCTCAGAGATTTATCCAAGTGCATTATCAGAATCAGCTCATTTAATCCTCATGGCAGTCTGAGGAGGCAGGCACTATGACCATCCCCATTTTACAGATGAGGAAATTGAGGCACAGAGAGACAATTCGCCCCACCCTATGCAGCTAATACATGCTAAAGCCAGATTCAGATCCAGGCCATGTGGCTCCTTCACCACGATAACACGCTGCCCCAGGGGCCCCAGCACACAGGAAGGGACGGATCGCTTTGCTTAAGCAAGTCAGGGAAGGCTTGACAGAGGAGGCGAGTTTGAGTTGAGTTTTGATGGATGGATAGAAGTTAGCTGAGTCAGAAAGAGCAGGAAAAGCATTCTAGTAAGAAAGGTCAGTATGTCAAAAGTCAGAAGCATGCAATGACATGACATGGGAAGTTTGCTGTGGCTAGAACCAGAGGGGACATGGGGACCAGGAGCGGGGACCAGGAGGCATGAGGCTGGAGGTGGGCTGAGACCAAGTCACACGGGGCCCTGTGGGCCTCATGAGGCACTGGCGTTTGGTCCTGTAGGCAGACAGGAGCCCCTGAAGGGCTACGAGGTGGACACTGGCTTGTTCCCCCTCCCTCCCCCGCTAAGCAAACTTGACTGTGGCCCCATGTCCACGAAACACCCACTCCCGTGGGCCACTCTCTCCCCCATGCGTCCCTCTGGCTCACAGCTGTGCCATTCTCTCTCTCACTGACCCCCCCCCCCCACCGTGTTCCTCAGGGGCCGTGAGGGCCTCGAGCATTTTCCCGATCCTGAGTGTGATTCTGCTCTTCATGGGTGGACTCTGCATCGCAGCCAGCGAGTTCTACAAGACTCGACACAACATCATCCTGAGTGCCGGCATCTTCTTCGTGTCTGCAGGTAATGGCCTGAGCTGGGCAGCCAGAACCCGGGCCTGCCTGTGGGGGGAAGGCCGAGGTTTGGGTGCTCCGTGGCTTGGGAGGGCCTGACAAAGACAGGAGGGAGGGAGAAGAGGAGATCTCCAGGACTTGCAACAGGTCATGTCATAGGGAAGGCAGGTTGTGCTGGGGCTCCTGCCCCATAGTAACATCCAAGCCCCCGGCTGAGTCCTCCAGGAACATCCCCCGACCCTGTCTCTCAGCCCAAGGGCCCATCTCCCTCCCACCTTTTAGAAAAGGGTCCGAATCCCAGGTCTCTCGCAGAATACGGGGCCTATCCTCACTGCCCTGTCCCCTCACTGTCCCACCCCGGGGGGAGCAGGCAGGCAGGCACCTAAAACCACACACAGGCACTTAAAACCTGTTACAGGACAAGTCACATTGCTTCAGATGCCAGAAAAAGCCTATGGCCATACTTACCACACCCCGGCCCCCAACAGCTCCACATGTGCTAATTCATTCAATCCTCTCCATGGCCCTGCAAGAGGGAGTCCTATCACCCCCCGCCCGACCACACACACACACACACACACACACACACATACACACACACACTTTACAGGTCTACAAACTCTGACTCAGGTCACCTTGCCAAAGGCTTTGAATCCAGGCAGTCTGGCTCCAGGATCCAGTGCCAACCCCCTGCTATACCAGCTTCAAACCTCAGTGCAGCCTTGAGCAAGTTACTTAACCTCTCTGCAATCCATTTCCTCCTTTGCAAACCCCCAGAACAGCACCGCACAGCGAAGGCGGGTAGCAAACGCTCAATAAACAGTACCTCTTATTAGTAGTCCACGCATGGTGGTCGAATGCCTCCCTCTCCTCTCCTCTCCTCCCCTAGATTTGTTTCCATCAGCCCTCCCCTTTGTCGCTCCCTCCAATGGCATGATCCAATATTTAGGCCATGCTTGCCACTAGCCCTCTCCAGAACCGGCCACGAGGGCCCGTGTGGCTGCCCCTGTCTGTTCGTCCTGCCCAGGGCCTGACACGCGCTGAGAACTAACCACGCCTCTCTCCGATCCCCCCACCCCCACCCCGCACCCGCCCTGTGCCCCGCAGGTCTGAGTAACATCATCGGCATCATAGTGTACATATCTGCCAATGCTGGAGACCCCTCCAAGAGCGACTCCAAGAAGAACAGTTACTCGTACGGCTGGTCCTTCTACTTCGGGGCCCTGTCCTTCATCATCGCCGAGATGGTCGGGGTGCTGGCCGTGCACATGTTTATCGACCGGCACAAACAGCTGCGGGCCACGGCCCGCGCCACGGACTACCTCCAGGCCTCGGCCATCACCCGCATCCCCAGCTACCGCTATCGTTACCAGCGCCGCAGCCGCTCCAGCTCCCGCTCCACCGAGCCCTCACACTCCAGGGACGCCTCCCCCGTGGGCATCAAGGGCTTCAACACCCTGCCGTCCACGGAGATCTCCATGTACACCCTCAGCAGGGACCCCCTGAAGGCCGCCACCACGCCCACCGCCACCTACAACTCCGACAGGGATAACAGCTTCCTCCAAGTCCACAACTGTATCCAGAAGGAGAACAAAGACTCTCTCCACTCCAACACAGCCAACCGCCGGACCACCCCCGTATGAAGCCCGCGGGGGGCCTGGCGGCGCCGCAGGAGGGCCGCGCAGCATCGCCCCCTCGCGTGGGCCCCCCCCCCGAGGTGGGGGGGGGAGGAGGGGGCGGGAACCCAACCATCCACTGGGGGGGGGGGAACCTTCCAAAAGCAAAAAAAAAAAACAAAAAAAACAAAACAAAAAACAAAAAAAGAGAAAAACATAACAAGCAAATTTAAAAAAAAAGAACAAAATATAAGAGGAACAAAGAAGCAAAACGACAGGAAATGTGACAAAAAAAAAAATATTAACCGAGGGAAAGAAAAACAAACTTAAAAAAAAAAAGCGAGCGAGGTTAAAAAATTAAAAATAGACAATAAATCTAAAAGAAAATGCATGATTTCCCATGTACCATTATTTTAACATTTAATAAAAACCAATCTAAATGAAAAAATAAAAGGGAACCAAGATAACATTAAAGCAAAAAATGAGCAGAAAGGAAGGAGGAATGTTCTCTGCATTTATCAGGGGTTTATGTTCCTTTTTGTTTTAATGCGGGCGAGTTACTTTTCTGTTCTTTTTAACCCCAAGCGGGCTCTGCCTCCCTGGGCGAGTGGGGGGTGGAGACTCAGGGGCCCCAGGGCCAGGTGAGCCCCTCGGTCACTGCCAGGTCCCTGGAGCCTCTGGATGGGTGCCCCAGGAACGCTGGGCAAGCTCCGAGGCTTGAGAGCCGGCTCCACGCGGCATCGATGGGGCAATTGTAGGCCTCCAGGTGACCCTAGAGTCCTTGGTCCCTCCTGTCCGAAAGGTGCCTGGAGGGGGGTGCACTTGGGGCTTGCCCAGCCCCCAAGTTCCCAGTCCTTAATGGTCCTTAACCCACTGTGATGACTTCCTAGGCCTTGAGGGAGGGGAAGGAGAGGGGATGGCTGCCCTTGGCTTGCGAGATGCCCAAAACCCTGGAATCCTCAGGGTGAGCTTCTTGGGGTCACCACCCCAAGCTCCTGCCCTCAGGAGCAGGAGATGCTCACCCCCCGGGGGGATATAAAGCAGCTCTCCCTCCTCACCTCTCATCTCAGGGCCACCTGATGACCCTGGGGCGATGGTGGACCCCCAGACTCATAGGCCCCCCCCAGCCCCCTGGGAAGGGGGCTTATTGACCCTTTGGGGGTCCTTGGACTCACTGAAGCCCCCCTGGGGCCCAGCGGGTCCAACAACGACACTGCAAAAAGGTTTCTTTTTACAAAAGAAAAAGGAAAAACAAGTGGTGATTTTTTTTTAATAAAAAAACCACAGACTATAAATAAATGTAAATATATAATAAGTGGATTTACTTGCAAGAAAATCAGATAGTATTTTTCTTTTAATTCTTTTCCAGCTTTAAACTGTGAAAACAAAACAATGGGGTGGGGTGGGGGACTTAAAATTTAGCAGGGAACTTGTAAAGAGAAAACAGAAAACAAATATACAAATCCATTAAAAAAAAAAAAAAAAAACCTGCTGGGAGAGATCAGGGCTGGGCTCAAGGGGGAGGCAGAGGAGGAGGGCCCGGGGGGGGAGCGGCAGGGAGGTTGTACGACAGAGATCTCTTCCTTATACCAGGAAGGTGCTGCTAATGCAGAAAAGAGGGAGAATCACGACGGAGAACCAGGTCTACACGAAGGAGATCGCACACCCACTCCCACACACTCACATGCACACAGACACAGTCCTCCAGGCCCGGTGCTCCAATCCACCGGGATACACACTTGGTCTAAACCCTTCCCTCCCCATACACAGCCAGAAGCAGGGTTCAGGGAACACTGACTCCTGCCCTCCAAAGCCATTGACAACACCACCACACACAACACACACACACACACACACACACACACCCCACTAGCATGCATGGAAAGGACCCCAGTCTAAAATCCAGCTCTGGATTCTGGAATCCTTTGCAGCGGTTGCCTCTCTGGGCCTCAGTTTCCCCCATACGTAAGCATATGGATTGACCTAGATGAGCTCCAAAGGCCTATTCTTATTCTTGGTGTCGATGACTTTTAAGATCTGCCACCTGCCCAGAGGAAGATGCCAGGGATGACCGAAATAGCAGCCATCCAGCCCCCAGACATTGAGAACATTCCCAAATCATCAGTCAGCCTCTCAGCCACACACACACACACACACACACCCCATATGCCTCCTCACTGTGCTCCCAAACCCCTGCCCCCACATCCAATGTCAGAGCAAAAATACATACATGTGAACAAACGTATCCTGCCATTCAGAGAGAGGGAAAGGCACCAGAGGTCCCCAAAGTCACTCTTCATTTCGTGTCCCCTTTCTTTAGTGCCATAACCCAGTCACGGAGAGTGAAGGGGGCTTCTGAGAAAAGAGATCAGCTGCCAGGCCTTCCCCGCTATCTTTGGGGGTCAGAGAAAAAGAGGATCCTCTGGGGTTGGCTGGGAGGGGTTCAGGTCAAGGGGATGGAGGAGATGGCTTTACAAAGTTTGGTCACAGGTTGAGGACCAGCTCCCAAAATAAAGCTGATGCCACGGACTAAAATCTGGGGCGTCCCGTGTTGCTCCCGCTCTTCCCAGAGGGGAGAAGGCCCAGTTCAGACGGAGAGGAACCCAACAGCTTTCTCGAGTGCGAAGTTCAGCCCAGCCTGCTGGCCACCCTGCTGAGGGTGGGGGCCCCTGCTAGGCCCATCAGCAGGTTTTGCTTTGCCTCTTTTTTGACCCCAGCCTGGCCTGAAGTTCCGAAAGCTGATCTCTGGAGAGTTGTGGGGAGTGGCTCTTGCGGCTTTGGGGGTGCTTGCACACTCCCAGCCACCCTTCCCGTGTTTTGTCCGGGAAAGGAGAGCTCTGTTTTCAAGTCAGCTGCAGCGGGAACCCTAAACTCAGCCTGAGCCACAAGGCAGAACATCTGCCCGCCCAGCCCCCCAGTGCACAGAAGGCCACAGGCTCCGGACAGAGGGACAGAGCGCTTGGCGGCCAAGGCCAGTGCAGTGGCGACCCAGCACTTCTCGGTCTGGGCAGAAATCACAGTCTCTCCCTCCCTCGCCCCACCAGCTTCCAAACCCAAACCCGAAAAGATGAAGGACTAGAGAGATGGAGAGGTCCCAAGAACAGAGCAAACAAGCAGGTGCTGGTCGAAGGACAAAATTGGCCCCAGTTGTGGCAGAGTGTTTGGGATGGCAACCGGCGCCTCTTTCCAGGCTGAGGCCTGGGTCCCGGGGCTGCTTGAAGAAGGCCATCTGGGTGTGGGGCGAAACCAGCACTGCTGAGAAAGGGCTAGGGGACCCGGAGGGAAGGAGCGGGGAGCGGGACTGCAAAGGGCGCTGCTTCCAGGGTGGACGGTTGCTCATGTCCAGCTCAAACCAGTTCAAGAAACCAACCTCTGTTTTATTTTCTTGGTGGGTCCTTTTTTTTTTTCAGACTGTTAACAGAAAAAAAAAAAATTTTAAAAAGCAGAAAACTTAAAAAAGAAAAAAAAAAGAAAAAAATCCTGGTACATGAAATAAAGATTTTTTTTTTATAGCTTGGTCCTCATGTCAGTGGATTTCTTTCATTGCTTTCCCCATCCCGGCATCCCCATTTAACACAATCCTAAAGCCGCAGATTCCCAGAGCTGGGGGATGGGAGGCTTAGAAGCCATGCAGGAGAGTGTCCCCACTCCCGAGGTCATGAGTCTCCTCTTAAATATCCCCTAGGGATACTTGCACACACCTCCAGTGACAGGGAGCTCACCCCCTCCATAAGCAGTGTTTATTGGTCAGAGCCTCCTCCACAAGATGAATTTTAATCCATGTCCTCCTTTGAATCCAGCAACACTGAATGAATGCCTTCCCTTTCCAACACATGTCCTTGAGTTTCCTGTTTTAGAATAAACCAGCTCCACTCAACATCCCAGTGACTCTCCAGGGTTTCAGTTTTTCCCATGCAAGTGTGCAGCCTGGAATGAAAGTGACCCTGCAGGGGTACTCAGAGGGCTCCCTCCTCGGAGGGGACTGGGGATTGGGAGACAAACGGAGAGGGGCTAGCAGGGAGCCCTGGGACTCTCCTAACTTGGAGAGCTAGGAAAGGCAAAATGGGACGTGTCCTAGTCGGCTCAGGCTGCTGTAACAACAAACACGCCCTTGTCTGGGGGGCTGAAACGACAGACATTTACTTCTCACAGTTCTGGAAGCTAGGTGGTCCAAGATCAAGGTGCCGGCAGATTGGGCTTCTGGTAAGAACTCTCTTCCTGGCTTGCAGATGGCCACCTTCTCTCGTGTGCTCACGGGGCACGAAGTTCTGGGCTCTCTTCCTCTTTGTATAAGGTCACTACTCCCTTCGTGGAAGCCCCGCCCTCCTGACCTCATCTAACCCATTATCTCCCAAAGACCCCCACCTCCAAATATCCTCATACTGGAGGCGAGGGCTTCAATATATGTATTTCCGGGGGCCGCAAACTTTCAGCCCATCACAGGATGCCAACAGGAGAACTTGACCCTTGACATTGGTGAAAGGCCCCGCTTGCAGGCCGCTCAAGAGCCAGCCCGCCGATGTGCAGCCCGGGTCTGGTCAAACTGCCAGCACCAGGGATTTGAAAGAGAGCTGTAAACACCTCTCAAAATCCATTAAGTACATTTAATTCAGTTCCTTTTAACTTGTAAAAAAAAACCCGTCACACTGAAGAGGAGGGGAGGAAAGAAGGTATTTCAAAACCAAATCAAGATTTAAAAGGCAAACAAAAAAGAACTCCTCTGTTGGCAAATTGTAAAATGTTTCCTTCCTCCTTCTTCTATTGCTTCTCTGGGCCCACCTTTCCATCACCACCTTCCTGAATTTATTATCCTTAACTAGGAAGGTCAGGAGCACTCGCAACGGAACGAAAGCATGACAAACAGGAATAATGGAAAGCTAACCAAAGCTTGTTTAAAAATGAAAACACGTTGTTCTGAAAAGAGAAAAGAGCTTCATTCCGTCTACTGACATCCATGATCACAGACCTCCATGGAGGTCTCATTCATGTCAATAGCTGGGCTTCACTGGCCTGGTTATTTTCATATTTTCATTTGGAAAGCCAGAAGAGTGACCTACGCGTGAGCTTAGAAACAGCCATGATAACAGACAGTGATGGGCACGGGGGAGGGTCCCAGATGTCACAACCCCTGTCCTGACACAGACCCAGGCTTCTTCATGAGCTCTGGAAGGTTGGGGCCCCTGGGGGAAGGGGGACACTGTGTACGATGTGGGGAGGAAGCTTAGTCATTGTACACGTCTCCTTGGGGCCCAAGAGAAAGGAGATGTATATGGAGGAGACCCAAGTGACACAGATCGGAGAGAAGGCCATCTGCACACCATGAGGCGCCAGAAAACTCCACTCTGGAATTGGCCAACATTCAGAAGCCCCTGCTCCACCCAAGTCCCCTTGGGCCACACCGCCAAGCCCCGCTACGGTCTCGAGCATCTCTTCCTCCATGCTCACCCCTAATATTTGCAGGCCCCAGGGTAGGGGTACAAATCAAGCCCACATAGCATAAATCTGAATATTTAACAGCTACAAATCAAATGAACAAACTTTCAAATATGTTCCATCCTTCTCTCCTGACCAACATTTCTTCATGATGACCTAAAAGATTCGGTGCGAATTTGGAAATCTCAACCTCGTCGGAATTCTGTACCCAAAAAGCGGCGTGGGGCAACCCCACCCTGGCTCCTAGCCCCCAGCCCGGCCCCCTTCCCTTCCCACCTCCAGCTCCACTCAGCTCAAGCAGGGCCCCTCCCACAAAGGGGCTGCCCAGCCCTGCCCGCACATCCACAATTCCAGCTCCAGCCACCCAAACAACTCCTTGGCCACACCTCGGGCCACCCCGACCTGAAGACGAAAGGTAGCCAACCCTGGAGGCTGGCTCAGGATCCTTTGGGCAGAAGTTCTTGGGTAGCAGGCACCAGAGAGAAGTCTGAGAAGCTCAGGGTAAGCACATCCCCATGGAGGGGGGCAGTGGCCCAAGGAGGGCCCGAGCAAGGTTCCCCAAAGCCCAGTGCCCAAAGCAGGGGTCCCTCTTGTCCAAGTCTGGGGTTAGCACAGCCTCTCCTGCCCAAGGGTTCTGACTCCCTGAGGGCAAGAGGCCACTGAGCTTAGAAGACCTATCCCTTTGCGCAAAAATGCACAGCTGGAGTCCAGAGAAGACAAGCAACACATCCACACCCGCACAGTGAACCGGCTTCAAGCAGGCTCCAGCCCCAGCCTCCCGGCCTCCGCAGTCCCCAGCCACCCCTTCGGACAGAGGTTTGAAGAATCCCTTCTCCTTCCTCCTCCACTCATGCTCTAGGCTTAGAGTTCCCTCCTCTCAGTAGTGCTAACCTCACCAAACTCCGAAGGCTCTGGGAGCGTCTGCAGGAGGGGTGGGGGCCCGGGGAGGGAAGGCGGCTGTCTGGGTGAGTGTCCAGACCTGCCTAACAAGGAGCATCAGTTTGGACTGGCTTCCAAGCCAATCGCTGAGAATGCTGGCTGGTAGCCAACAGCCGCCTGCTTCTCTGGTGCACAGGTTCTGGAAAGAAGTGTCTCTGGGCCAGCTTGCCGAGAGACTTCTCCCAGGCCCGAGGAATTTGACCGGCTGCCTTCTCCGCCCCGGGCTGGCGCAGGCGTCAATCCAGCGGGGTGCTGGGGCTGCCTCCCGTAGGTCTGCGCATCCCCCCAACTCTGTGTCCAAGATGCCACATGGTACCTCGAAAACGGCCACGGAGGGAGGGTTTACGCCACAGAAAGGGGCAAATGCTATAAACCAGGGACTTTTTTTTAAATGAAGAGCTGATTATCAAACATTTACCCGCACACCAGTGCATAAATCCGTAGATATGGTGTGTGCATATAGGTTCACTTGTGCACACCTTCAAGATACATCCTTACCCCCCCACGGTGTGTGTGCACATACACATTGTTATGCGCGTGCGCGCACACACGCTTCTGGAGTTAGAGCCACTCACACAAACATATTCGTTCAGTCTGTCAGCTTTCATTGACCACGTCCCCTCTTCCCAGTCCTTGATCCTGGTCCCAAATGTACAGACATGACAAGCATATGAGCTTTCCTGCAGGAAGCAGGGCCATGAACAGGGAAACGGAGGATTGCTGAGAAATAGGATCAAGCCACACCAGGGCGTGGAGAGGAGTGGGGACTCATCCAGGGCACGGGGTGCCCAGAGCAGCAAGGCTGTGCGCACCCACTGCGCCTCTTTCTCTACACACATAATCTGTGCACCCACAGGCTCATCTGTGCACCTGCTTCCTGGGGCTGCCCCTGCCTGATTCTCAGAGACAGAACAGGACCACTCTGATGCTTTTCATTCATTCATTCATTCATTCATTCATTCATTCAGCTCCCATTACGTGCTGTTCTGTGCTCAGTGCTGGGGGGAGTGGCAATGAAGACAAACACGGTCCCAGCCTCCTCTAAGTCCTGTTCCAGAGGGGAAGCAGGAAAATTCGCAAGTTAAGAATCAAATAATCAGGGACGCCTGGGTGGCTCAGTTGGTTAAGTGTCTGCCTTCGGCTCAGGTCATGATCCCAGGGTCCTGGGATCGAGTCCCAAATTGGGCTCCCTGCTCTGCGGGAGGCCTGCTTCTCCCCTGCCTGCCGTTCCCCCCTGCTTGTGCTTGCACGCTCTCTCTCACTCGCTCTCTCACTCACTCTGTGTCAAATAAAAAAAAAAGAATCAAATAATCATATCACAAATTTTCATGAGTGCTACAAAGTACATGCATTGGGGTGATGATTTAAAAAAAAAAATAACAGGGGTTGACCTCGCCTTCAGTCATCTGAAACTTAGTGGCTTAAAACCACAATAACCATTTTCTTATCCCTCACAATCCGATGGTTCTTCTGCGCCACAGGATGATGATGGGGGCAGAGGGGGCGCTGCAGTCATCCGAGGGCCTGACTGAGCTGGAACCACCACAGGGCCTCACCCACGTGCCATAGTCGATGCAGACTGTTGGCTGGGAGCTCAGAGAAGTTCTAGACCTGAACCCCTCATTTCTGCCCCCTGCGGCCCCTCTATGTGTCTTGGGCCTATCACAGCATGGCAGCTGGGTTCCAAGCAGCAGAAACTGGAGGCTGCTCATCATCCGAGGGCCTAGCCTCAGAAATCTCAGCAAGTCACCTCCGCTACATTCTGTCTGTCAAAGTAAATCCCAAGGCCAGTTGTGGGGGGAGGGTAGAAACCAAGTCCACCTCCAGCTGGGATCAGCAGCGAGCAGCGAGAGGGGTGCAGCCATCAGACACCACCTTTAAGCTTAGATACTGCAACCCCTTTAGATTGAGCTGTCAGTATAGGCTCTCACTGATAATTTCAGCTGAAATTTTCAGGGTAAGGAGGGTGAGCCGGACAAAAACAGGGGATGGGAGAGGAGGGAAGTTTCTAGGAGGAGGGAAAAGCATGTGAAAAGCTCCTTTTCCTGAGGCAGAAAAGAATTCGGCCTGTGAGTAGACATAAAAGATGACCCAGGTGATTACCCCTGATGAACAAAGGACAAATGACATGGGATGAGTAGGAAGAGGTGGGCAGGGGTCAGTCCTCACGGGACAGGACTTTGGATTTTATTCTAAGTGCAAGGAGAGCCCCTGACCCACACATGACAGGGAAAATCACCACTGAGTTTTCTCTGCAAAATTCACCAAGCCAGGGCTAGACACTGTAAGGGGACAGATATGAGTAAGGTACGTCCCTTTCCTACATCCAGGCACCCTGGAAAGGAAGAAGAAGCAATATGACAAAAAGCACAAGCTTCCTGGCAAGCAAGACAAGAAGGGAAACATCACAAGTTCTGTAGCTTTCATTGTCAAAGCCAACACTTTGGTTGCTACAGAGAAGAAAAATTGTTTCTCGACCTCGAGCTCTCTGAAGAAGAGAGAAAACACACATGAAATGATATTTAACAACTCAAGGCTAAAAGTAGAGAAGGCCAAAAGAGCAGCCCAGACAGAACCAAGATGGAAGCCTCAGCATCCTTGCGTCTCCAGGCAGCCATCCTCTGAAAAGAGCAGGAAAGGGCAGGTGGGAGAGCTTGGGCAGGAGAGTTAGAAAGGCCTGGATTTGCAGCCTTCACCAGCTGTGTGATGCAAGCAAGAGACAGCCTCCCAGAGTCTTCACATCCACATCTGCATTCGGGTTTGATAATCCCTACATAGGATCAGCAGCCAGGATGCACCCAGGAGACCTTGAATGTGAAAGCTCCCAGCACAGTGCCTGGAAGTAGGTGGTGCTCAATGAAGAGTCATAATATTCATGGCTAGAATCTAGTCGGCTTTCCCTTTGTGCCGGGCATTAATTTAAACACTTTACATTTTAATGCTAACAGCAGCACTGTGAGATAGATCCTATTTATTAGCCCTGTTTTATAAATGAGGAAATGAGGATGGGAGAGGTTGAGCTATAGGACCAAAATCACACAGCAGGAATATGGTGGAGCTGGGACAGTAAGCCAGGCAGTGTATTGGCTCTCCCATTCTAACTCCCATTCTACCCCACTTCTCTAACAGTGGTCTCTAACTTGTTCCCCTTTTTATCTTCATCCCCCAGTGCATACCCATTCAGTCCTGCTAGACTGCCCACCCCTGAATAGAAGCGCCTCCCTCTATTGAACCAAAATCCCTGTCCCATTGGCTCACCTCACACTCACCTCCTTCCCTCTCGTCTCCCAGAGATGCTCTGCCTCTCTCCTTGTCTTAGTTCTGCCCGATGGAGGTTTTGAAAACCAGGCTAAACTTTTTTTTCCATAGGACAGTCCTTCAGAGTCCATTGCTTCTGCCTAACAGACTGGCGAAGGGCTAACAGAGGGAAGGCTCAAAGCTGGCCGTGAAAGATGAAGAGGATTCTTCTCATGGGCTCCTTGACCACAGAGACATGGCTCACTTATCACCTGCTTGGCACATGGCAAGGCCTCATAATCTTCTGAAGTGAATAAAGGTGAGCAGAATTGAAGTGAACGTAGTTGGGTTGAACTGAATTGGCCTGAACTGAATTGTAAGGCTGAATGGATGGAGGGTGAAGGGGCAGACAGATGGATAAACGGATAGGTGGACAGTTGTTAGCTGGACGGAGGGGTGGATAGATGGATGATTGGATGGATATTTAGATGAATAGTTGGTTGGATAAATGGAAAAAAATGGATGGATTTTTAGATGCTGGGATGATGGATGGATGGATGGATGGATGGATGGATGGGGGTGGATTTAGTGACTGTAGCTGGTAGGGAAATCTGGTAACTGAAGGTACGAGGTGGGAAACACTGAATAAATCAGTATGACAAGGGGAGAGGGCTCATGCCAGGGAGAAATAGACAAAGAAATTCTCCCTCCTATAGGGACAGATGGAGGTACTGGGGAGGGTGCATACGAGTTATGTGCTCAGTGGCTACTGGGAAGGGAGGAGTTAACAGCAGGATGGCTCCCCAACCAGCTGCGACCAGCGTGACACTGACAGATTACAGCGTGTCCTCCGCACTAATAACGCTGCGGCGCCCTCCTCCTGCCGCTCCCCAGCCGGCTCCAGCTCCGGTGGATCAATACCAAACGGCTCACACTGAAAATCCTCGGCCAACTGCCTCCAAGGCTTGGACACTTTAAAGCACAGAACCGCAGAGTGGAAGGGACCTTGGAGATCAGTTCATTCCCCGGACTGGGTGCTCCCTGGGCCAGGAATGGTATCCCATTCACCTCGGCATCCCCTGTCCCATCACAGGGCTGGGCAAGGACCAGGAGGATTCCCAAAGTTTGCTGAGTGAAGGAATCAACCTCCCGGCCAATGCAGGAGTCCTCACAAAAACCTGTCTTTGGCAATGGTCCTTCTGCCTCTACTTACATGCTTCTAACCACAAGGGGCTCTCCACCTTTCCCAAGCAAACAGGACCTTCCTTTGTTGGCAGATCTGACCATTAAAATCATCTTCTCTATTTTAAATCCCACCCCCTTCCATGTATTTGTCCACAAACATCTATTTCCCAATTTCTTCCTCTTCCCTAGCCACCTCCCTTCCCCTGTCCCAAACCATCCAGTAATCCAGTCCTGGCCTCCTGGGATGCTAAAAGCACATGGTCAAGGAGGAATAAGAAGGAAATTCACACTCACTGAGCACCTGCTCTGAGCGAGATAGGCCAGCAATCTAAGCATGTTGTCTCACGTCATCCTCATGTTAACAAGAGGTGAGTGCTGTTACCCCCATCTCACAGATGAGGATCCTGAGGCTCAGAGAGGGTAGGTCATGTGCCCAGAGTCACTCAGACACACAGCAGTAGAATTGGGGCTTGAATCCGGGTCCATTGCAGCCCAAGGGCACATAGCCTGAATATTTCCCATGCCTTTGTTCTCAGCCTCAGATGAGTCTGGAAAGGACTTAACCAGACCTCTAATCCCCCACCACCAAGGGAGGTGGAGCGGGCTGCCAGACTGTGGGCTCCTCACCCAGAGCTTGCTGCTTCTGTCTGTCTCCCCAACCCAGACTGTGGCCTCCGAATGGCGTTTCTCACACAAGGGACCCAGGGCTCCTCAGAGAAATGGCGGATTCCAGGACTTGGGAAGGGAAAGTACAAGATGACTCCGGAACATTTTGTTCTTCCAGAAAGCCAGGAAGTTATCAAAAATGACGCAGGCTGGGTCACAAGACTCAGCGTCCAACGTGAAGGGGCTCCCTGGGGCCAGAGATGAGACCATCTCAGCCTGGAGAAGGGGAAGACACCAGAGGACCTGCTTGTTATTTTGAAAACTGGTTTCAACACAGAAAGAGGTGACAGTCAAACAAAATAATGTATACAGTACATACGATCACATGCGTTATACATATATTAGATCTAACGTCTAATAGTGTATCTACGTATAGGCTCCCACCCTCTGTAGGAGAGTTCGGCAGCTGTGAATGCTTGCTCAGATGCAGCCCGGAAACGTCCAGAGAAGGAGCCCATGCCCCCAGCCCATTCCAGCCCAGGCCTCTCTCGAGCCCTTCCGCTCCCCACCACCCTGGGACGACGGGGTGATGAACCTCCGTGAAGCGCCAACTGGCCCTGAAGCTCGGGGAGGGAAGCGGCTTACCCAGAATTCCCTGTTGGTCACTCAGGCTGGACCTCCCGAACCCCTGAGTCCATGGCCTTGCTGTCAGCCCAGGCCCAGCGGCTCAGCTCTGGTGTACACTGGATAAGCTGGAACTGCTCCAGGAGTCAGCATGAGGGACAGTCCCAGCCCCCCATGGGCCACCGGTCTCCCTCTCAGCGCACCTCTATCCTTGAAAACCAGCTGCCTGTCGTGGTGACAATCCCCCCCCCCCATGCGCAGCCTGGCCCCCACCCAGTCCCTCTCTGGGCCCCACAGGTCCTCATTCCCTCACCTCCCTCCTGTCACCGTGTCCTCTCCCCGCCCCAAGTCCAGCCCTCTGCCCTCACACACACACCCCCTGCCACATCCCCCCTCCCTCCAAGCGTTCCTGCCCCTTGCTCAAACCATAATTTAGTGGTAAGACCCTTCAAGATCACCTGAAAAAGTCAGGATTCAATCCCTGACAGGCTGCTCCCAAAGCCCAGGTGTGGGATTAGCACACACTTGTCTTTTCTTACCTTTTGGGCTTACGTCTGGATAGAACATCTCTAAAAGAAAACACCAGAAACTACTAAGAGTGGTCACTTCTGGGGAGGGAGGGCTGGAAGCAGAGTTGTAAGCAAGAGCTCCTTCACTGGGCACCTTCTGAATTTTGTACAATATGCATGAAAAATCTATATAAAATTAATGAATTAGCTTTAGTAAAGGTGACTGTTAAAAAGCAAAAAAGGCAAGTCCTGACTCCACCGTTTCCAGCTCTATGACCTCGGACAACTTGCTGAAGCACATCAAGCCTCAGGTTACTCATCTGAAAAATGGGGATGTTAGCAGCACCCGCCTTGTAAGGTCGGGAACAAGCCAACGCTCAGGAAGCAGTTAGCACCAAGCATGGCAAATCGGCAGCGCTCAGTAAAGGTGAGTGAGGGTCTCCTCTTTGCCCATGTTCTCCAGGACATTCTGAGCTCTTTGATGGCAAGAACCACAGAGCTCAACTCTGGATCTCGAGCTCAGCACGCTCCTGGCATGACGATGAAAAGTCTTGAAATGTTTTCTTTCGTCTATGAGAACAATTCACTGTCCTCAGGACGGCTTTTGAGGCCCCTCTGCGGCTGCCCCGCTATCTTTCCCGCTGCACCTCCGCTCCATCCCCAAATGCACAATGACCTTTGACAGCGCTTTGCTTCTGTGCACACAGCATCGTCCCTGACCCTCCCTTCCCTCCCCCTGCAGGCTCCTTTTGCCCGGTTAATATGCAAACTTGTCTCATCCTTCAGGATCCCACGAAAGGCTCGGTCCTCTGTGTAGCTTGCTCCTTAGCCCCTGGTAGACTCACTCACCCCCATGAACTTAGAACAGCCCTCCAAGCAACACCTACCAAGCTGTACTGTTCACTCTTTGCCCTCTGTCTTCCCCACGGCTCTGAAAGTCCCAGGAGGACAGGGGCTGTGTTTTTCGTCTCTGTGTCCCCCGTGTTTAGCACGTAGCGGGCTCTTAGGGAGGGTTTGTTGAATGAATAAATGAGCGAATGAATGAATCATTCCCGACCACTCAGCCACCTGGCAGCCTTCGGGGGCCAAATTATGGTGAGTCACTCACGCGCTGCCCATGCCTCGTGGTGAAAGCAGTGATCTCTCTTTGCAGTCTCTTCACAGGCTCCAACCCAGACGCTGCACCTCTCAGCCTGAGTGCGTCCGGAGAACCTTCCAGGCCTGGCCTGGAAGCTGCAGCTGGCGTGCTCTTGGGCACTGCAGCTTCGGGGAGGCCGAGTGGCCTGAGGGAGCCCACCTGCCTCTCCTCTCTCTGCTACAGATGCCTGCCGAAGCCCTCGGCAAGCGGGACAGGGAGGGGAGGGGACAGAAAGGCAAACATGGCAGCCCCTGTCCTCACAGACAGACACTGGCAATGGAGGACGTGCCTGGTCGCCCCCATTCAGTCTACCACCTATGATTCATTGAGTGCCCACTGTGTGTCACTCTACTCTGTGCCTTTACGCAAGCCCTGGCACCTCTCTGAGCCTCAGTTTCCTTAGATGTGGGTGGAAAGATTCTCCTCATCTGATATAGCAGGATTATTTAGCAAATGGAACCAGATAATCTATGTTTCAGCGTTATTGGTTTTGTTGTTGTTGTTCATATATCTTAATAGAACAATAGTGACTAACTGAAGCCCTCTCCTCAGCGACCACGGCGACTTGCACATAGTAGGTGTTTAATTGATATTTGAGCCATTGAAATGCAGTCCTCGCGAGGGGCTGGACTTTTCATAGCTTGGGGAGCAGCGCCACCTTGTGGCTGGAACTCAGAACACACGAACCTTCTGGTAAACGGATCAGGCTGGGAGGGGGCTACTGGGAACCCCACAGAGGTGGTTCTAGGACAGAGGCGAGGAAAAGTCAGACTGACACCACAGCACAAGCAGAAATTTCTTCCCCGCCCCGCCCAGAGGTGGTATAGTGTCAGAGTATAAATAGGTACAACAAGGGCTTAAAGCAACACTCTGGATTATTTCTCCACAAATGGGTCTTTAGAAGAACCAGAGTGGCCAAGGAGCAGCCCAACTACATGCACAGGTGGTCTGGCCTGGCCCTGTGAATGACACTGAGCATCCTTCATCCGAGAAGATTTGAACTGGCTCTACCATTCACGAGCTGTGTGACCTTGAGCAGACTGCTGCCCTCGCTGGGCTCCAGTACTCTCATCTCTGCAATGAGGTCACAATCCCTGCACTGGTCACCTCAAACAGTTGCGAAGGTCAAAAGGTAAAAGAAAAGCATGACCAGTTCATAAATGGTCAAATGCTGTACAAACATGATGTGTGGTTTTTATGACTATTTCCAATAACAGTAATATCTGGTATTTATCGAGCTACTCACTATGCTAAGCCCTTCACCATATAATTTCACTTAATTCCCACAAAGCCCTACAAAATAGGTACTTTTAAGAAGGCCATTTTGCAGATGAAGGCATTGAGGTTTGGAGAAGTTTAAAATTGTGTCCAAAGGCACACTCAACGAATAAGGAGGAAAGACAATATTCGAACTCAGGACAGTGGAACCCCCAGATCGAGGTAGTCAACCACAATGCTATGTTGTCTCAATAGTTTAAGTCACTGAACAGGGATTTAAAGATAATGCCTGGGGGTGCCTGGCTGGTTCAGTCAGTAGAGCACACGACTCTCCATCTCAGGGTCATGAGTCCAAGCCCCACATTGGGCACTGACCCTACTTAAAAAAATAAAAGATAAAAAAATAAAGAGGGGCACCTGAGTGGCTCAGTCAGTTAAGTGTCCAACTCTTGATTTCTGCTCAGGTCATGATCTCAGGGTCATGAGATCAAGCCCCGCGTCAGGCTCCGTGCTCAGCGGGGAGTCTGCTTGAGAGTCTCTTCCTCTCCCTCTCCCTCTGCCCCTCTCCCCGGCTCATGGTTGCTCTCTCTCAAATTAATTAATTAATTAATTAATTAATTAAAGGTAGCCCCTGATATGCTATGGTAGATGTCTTGAAGAAAACAAAGTAATTATTGATGTTTCTCCTCTTTTTCCCAGGGAAGTTGGCTTCATTCTCATCCCAATCTCAGCATCTCCTTTGACCTTGGAGCCTCCTGAGAGAGGGGAGCCCTTGGGCTCTGCACCCAGGGTCCTGTTCAGTCAAGGTCAGAGAATCCCAAAACATTCCCTTCCCGGGTCCATGCCCAGAAAAAGGCCGTGCATGCTCCCACATGCAAAGGAGTGGGTATGCCAAAGGCAGGCCGGGGACAGGTCCCCTTCAAGGTGTCTGTGAAACAGATGTGCCAAATCCGCTGGAAGAAGGTGGCTATTTCTCAACAGTCACGATGCCCCTCACCAGTCTAGAGTCCTTTTGAACTTATGAGTGTCCCCCTGTTTTCTCATTATCTCATCCCCAAGAATACTCCCTTGGGGTCAGAATCCTTAGCCCTACTCTACAGGCAAGGAAACCGAGGCTTAAGGAGATGAAAGGAGTTACCCATGGTCATGATGCAGGTAAGTGGCAGAGACAGGATCAAGATTCCAGAGTACAAATTGCAGACTCCCGAGGCCCACGGCTGTTTCTGGTGGACAGTCCTGGTTCTAGCCTGGGTGTGCCATCAGCTGGCTGTGTGATCACACAAGCCACTGAGCCTTGGTTGCTTTATGGCAGAGATCCCTGCCAGCTCACAGGACTTGGTGTCCTCTGTGCACATCCTTGAGCTATAAAGACAAGGGTGTTCAGCAGCATTCGAAGGTATTATAGAGAAGCAGCTGGGCCGTGTCCTCCCCTGGGAAGCTTTCCCTGGCTGCCCACGGCTGAATTATTACCCCTTGTTGTACTCCCAGCGCACTCACAGCATTGCATTGTAATTTACCTGCAAATTCCCAAAAGGCCAGGCAGCAGGTACACATGAACATAAAGATGGGCATGTAGGATGCAATAGGGAAGACTGGAGAGTGGGGCAAAGTAGAGAGCTCCCCGGCCTGGACGGCAGTACCTATGCAGCTCCAGCTTCTTATCATCATGCACGAAAGCCAAGCTGGTGTTGCTAGATCATAAGAGAAGCCAAAAATCTGGACGTTTATGTGAAATCTGCTTTTTAAATGTAGACTCAAAATATCTTTCATTAAGCACTTTATAGGTATTGCAGCCCCTGAATCAGCCACACCCGCTTTCCCACTAGACTTTGAGCTACTCGAGAGCATAACTGGTTCTCTCTCTCTGAACTCTGAGTGGCCAGCTCGGGGCCTGGATCCCCATAAGTGACCAACGATTGCTTTTGAAACGCTGCAAGATCTTGCCCCTGTCAAAGCCCCCACAGGCTCCCGGTGCCCATGCTAATCCAACTGGCGTGGATTAAGTGTTTATTGCACACCAGACACTGCTTTAAGCACTTTACCTGTTATCTGACTTAATTCTCACTACCTACTTACTATAATTCCACCCACTTTACAGATGAGGAAGCTGAGACTCAGATGGTTGCATGACCTGCCCAAGGCCATGCAGCTAGTGGTAACCTGGGTTCAAATTCAGGCAGTCTGAATTTCTAGTCCTAAGGCCACTGGGAGCCAGGGCGGGTAGCAGGAACAGAGAAGGAGAGCAACATCTGTGCTGCAGAAAGTGGGCCTGCAGTTCGGAGAGGGGCACCTATTAGCTCAACAGCCAGACTGAGCCAAAATCAGTGTTTGCCTTTGTCCCCAGGATCCCACATCCCAGCTTCCAATAGAAGAGCAAGTATGGGGCGGAGAGAGGGAGCCAAGGAGAGGCCTCGTTATTGCTCATCCCATTGAAACAATCAAGCAGTCCCAAAACCAGCTAAATGGTTCCAAAGGAAATGGGAGTCTATTTTGTCTCCTGTCAACAGGGCTGCAAATCCTGATATATCTCAGGCCCCAGCAGAGAAGCGGATGGCTCAGCACTTGGAGAGATGCCCGCACGAGGCAGGAAGTGGGGTGGATGATTCAACAGGTAGCTCTCTATTCTGAGAGCGGATCCTGTGATGGGTGAGTGTACAGCCAGCTGAGATAAAAAAATAAATTTGAATGCAGACCATCAGAACATACAGCAAGCTTCCCTTTCTTCCAGAGGACTTGAAGCGTCCTTTGGGGCTTTAATCCCTCCAGGTTTTCTATTTTTAAAAATTTGCTGGGGCAACAAGGCTCTTCGGAGGCTGGGGTGAGCTGGTGACTCAAAGGCTTCCCTTCCTCCCAGCACCCCCTCCGACAGAGGATAAAATGCTGTGGTTCTATGGAGCCGGCCTGGGGTACCATGGTCCCCACCCTCAGTCTTTCTCATCTGTAAAACGGGGCAGTGCTCTCTGCGTCGTCACTGAGACAGAAGGGTCAGTGCACGTCCCCAGTTCCTCATCTGAAACCCTTGGGACTCGATGTGTTTGATTAACCTAGAGCTCTTTTCATTCAAAAATGCATATGGAGAGTCTGCCGTATATTATGGAATATGCCCAGTGAGCTCTGGGACATATTAAGGGTATTAAGGGTATTCTATAAACCCTTTAATTTTTATGCAACAAAATGTATAAATAGTCATACTAGATGGAATAAGATAAAGGTTATAAATAACATCCTCTCCAATTCACATCAGGTTGGCCAATAAGCTCTTGCCTCATGAGAAAGCTTTTGGTTTTCAGAGCTTTTTTGGATTTGGGGATTGTATCTGAGGGCCAGCTTTGGTTTCAGGCACAGCTGGATGACCATTCCAATTGCACCTCTCCCAACTGGCTGACCTTGGGCGAGACACGTCTCCTCACTGCACCTCTATTTTCTCATCTAGAAAATGGGGCAATAATCCCTGTGGAGGTTCATGAAGGCACACAAGGAGGTGCAGGTCGCCAGCCACGCTGATGGATCACCACCAGGAGACCTGGGTGAATCCATCAGAACAGTTTGGGGTCTATCTGCACACAAGGTAGGAGACAACTCCCTTTAACCAGTGTCATGAAGCAGCTGTGTAAACAGATGATCCATCTATTAATGGAGAGCACAAGAAATACAACCGTCAGCAGGACAGGACACTTTTGTTAGCCTGACCAGCATCTACCGCCCTGCAGTAAAAGCTCTGTGAGGATTCAGGGTCTCACAGGGCCGCTGGGTAGGAGGGAGACAGAACAAGGAACGGCATTATTCTGAAGAAGCGTTTCTCAGCAGAGGCAGCTTGAGGGGACAGCCTCGCCCAGGAAATGGGGGTGCTGCTCTGGTCAGTGTGGTCAAGAACCTGCTCCCCAGACAAAGCCAGCCCCTGGCTCTGTGACTCTCCCTTTCTGTGTTTCCACTCCCTCCTCCATTCCTTCCGAGCAGCTTTCCCTTGATAAACCATGACCACACGCCAGGCCTCCTCCCAGCCAGATTCCCTCGGAAACTCTTAAGTCACACGTTTGCTGGCAACCAACTGATGACTTTTAGAAAAGGCCAGTTTGGGGTGCCTGGGTGGTACAGTAGGTTGAGGGTCTGACTCTTGGTTTCGGCTTGGGTTGTGATCTCAGGGTCATGGGATCGTCGTGCCCCATGTTGGGCTCTGCGCTCAGTGTGAAGCCTGCGTGGGACTCTCCCTCTCCCTCTGCCCCTCCTCACTGAGCACTTGCTCGCTCGCTCTCTCAAAACAAATAAATCTCACAAAAAGAAAAGGAAAGGAAAGGAAAGACAAGAAAAAAGAAAAAAGAAAAAGGCCAGTTTACATCCGTGGCAGATTTGAAGCTCCTAAAATGGTCATGAAAACACCTCTCACTCCACAGACTCTTCCAGAACCTGTGCCTATTGACAGGCAGGCCTGTGGCTCGCTGGCAACCAACAGAAGGGGTGGGCTTCTGAGACTAGGTTGTAGAAGGCCACACAGCTTTCAGCTTCCTAGCCAGAATACTTGTTCTGGAAATCTTCAGCCCCCATGTATGTAGTCTGACTGCCCTGAGGCCGCCACATTGTGAGAAAGCCCAGCTCTCTCTGTGGACTCCCCACATGGTGAGACTCCGAGACTAAACAGAGACAGAGAGAAAGAGAAGGGGCTAGTCAGCCCCCAACTACTCCAGCTCCACCCACATCCAACTAATATAGCCTGGGAGACCCCAGGCTAGAACCAGCCAACCCTTCCCAAATTCCTGACCCACAGAAACCAACAGAGATGATAAAAGGACTATTATTGTTTTAAGCTGCCACATTTTGGAGGGATGTGTTACACAGCAGTAGATAACCAGAACAGAGGGCAATTTTATTTCCCTCCTGCCTAGGGTGACCAAACTCCCAGTTTGCATGGAACCATCCCAATTTATACCTTTTGTCTGGTATAATTTTTTTCACGTTTTTTAAAAGATTTTATTTATTCATTTGAGAGACAGAGAACATGAGGGTGGGTGTGGGGGAGGAATAAAGGGTGAGGGAGAAGCAGGCTCCCTACTGAGCAGGGAGCCCAGAACGGGGCACAATCCCAGGACCCTGGGATCATGACCTGAGCCAAAGGCAGACACTTAACCAACTGAGCCACCCAGGCGCTCCATCTGGTATAATTTTTTATAGTGACCCCTTTGTCTCCCAAAAGGGCCCCAATATGGATGGCAAATTATATGGTCAAGTTTTCAAGGACACCACAGATCCTGACAACTCTTTGCCTCACGGTCTAGAATAATCAAAATACATGAAATGCCTCATGTGTAGGCAGCCTTCAAGGAATATGCTTGCTTTCTCGTCCCTTCCCTGTCTCCCCATTTTGTTCTGTCTGGATGCTCAGCAGTTTTACCAAGATGTCTTCAGGAGCAGCCCCCTCAAAAGCTCCAGAGTGCCTTCCCCCACTGACTGGGCCTCAGGGAAAACGGGGCATCTGCCATGCAACACAGCTTCAAGACAAGCCCAGAGCTTCCCCTTTTCACCAGATTCCTGTCACTGAGCCCCTCCCATGGGGAAATTCTGGAGCTGCCACCGATATTCAGGATAGGAAGGGTCTGAGTAAATTAGAGATAGCAGAGGCAAGAGACAGAGGAGGAGAGTGAGAAAGAGAACCTTCCAAATCTCAGGAAAGGCCTTCCCCACCACCCTGTAAGGAATGGAAGATATTGAATCCACAAAACTGCTCTCAAATCCTGGCTCAGCTGTTACTCACTGGACCAAGGACCCAATTGGCCTGAGCCTTCTCCCCACCCACATTAATGGGAGGGTTGATGCCTGTCTCAGAGAACTCTCAGAAAGAATCAAAGAGATGATTAATGATATAAAGCACGAACACATCGTCTGGCATATGGTAAGCACTCAAAAATGCTACTTCCCTTTTGAAGGTATTGGAGGTTCCTACTAGAAAATGCCTTTGCCTTATCTGGCAGGGAGAGGCCAGGACAGAATAGCACAAGAGGCTGGTCAGAAAACAGGAATAATGGTGCCTCTCATTTCTAGACACGACAGGAGGGGATGTATATGGAGGGCCCGGCAGTCACCTATGGCTCTCCCTTTTTCAGTTTAGAAATTGCTTTGCAGTCACTGACTCGGCTAGACTGGGAGCTATTTGAAGACAAGAATCTCACTATCAATCATTATATACACAGGGTCCTGCTGCAAAGGGGTGGCCCTTAGTGACACCCATTGAATGAATGATTGCAGACCAATTTCGATCCTCTAATCCATTGACTTACTTAATCAACCAATACTAATTGGGCACCTACTTTATGTCAAGCACTGTTCTAGCAACTGGGAATACAAGCCCTATTCCCACCCTCTCAGGGTGCTCCATGTGATGGAACAGAAACGCAGATCAAATAGGTACACACATAATCATTTAATTACCATTGCCACAAGCGTTCAGAAGGGGAAGCACAGGGAGCAGGAAGGAAGGTGTCCCCAAAGAAATGACATTTGACCAAGAGCTGAAAACTCGTCAAGGAACAGAGATGCCTTCCAAGCAGAGACAATAGCTTTTGGGGAGACCCTGAGGAAGAAGGAATGGCAGAATGCAGCCACTGGAAAGAATGTGGGCCAATCAAGCTCAATGAAGATGCCCAAGCCAGCAGCTGAAAAGGAGCTCATTCACCCTGGCACTGAGCAGGCTCCACGAAGATGATGGTGCCTGGATGGTGCCAGAGAGGTTAGAGGAGAAAGAATGTGTTCATGTGGGGAGGGGCGGGTGTAGAGAAGGAAGTTAAGAAGTCCCCAAAAAGGAGGGGAGAAACCAAGCAGGAATCAGAGATCCCAGAGGAGGGAAGAAGAGTAATTCCAGAAGTGGCCATTTTGTTAGAATTCTGACAAAGTGGAAGGCGTGGGGAAATGAGGCCCAAGTGGCACTTGAGGTGACACCAAGAAATAGACAAAGGAACCAGAAATGTTTACCAAAAAGAAATCCATAGAGGGTAGAGTAGCATCAGAGAATGAGCTCCCCAGGACTGGGCACATCCAAGCAGACGTAAGCAACTCCCAGGCTCTTCCCTGCTCACTCCCTCTTACCCTCCAGTCTCTGCTCAAATGTCACCTCCCCAGAGGGGCCTCCTTGAACCCTGCCCTTATAAGTGTGGCACCCAGACCATTCTCTAAGACAGAGCCCTGGTGAAGCATCGTTACCTCCTTGTCACATCTCTATACGCCTGCCCAGTGTCTACCTTCCCCCACTTAAAAGTACCCTCCTTGAGGGCAAGACCCTCACCCACTCTGCTCCCTGCTGCATCCCACACCTAGCCTATACCAGGCACATGGAAGGTGCTCCACAATGTGTCTGTGGAATGAGGAAATAAAATTCCAGCTTTGCCTCTCACTGGCTGTGTGACCTCGTGTTAGTGACGGTACCTCTCTGAGCCTCATTCTACCAACTGTAAAATTTGTATTAAAATATGGTCGCTATGAGCTTCAGATGAAATCAGGGACCTTGTCACTTCTAAACTGTGATGCTACTGTTAGCCATTGTTGGTAATAATGAAAAAATTAGTCACTCAATCACCCAAAGGCAGTGTTTGTGCCTCTCCAAAGTGGGAAGATGCTGTGAAATCTTTTGAGAAATGGGCATCTGCCCTCAAACCTGCATTTTTCTGGCAAGAATGTTAACATTTTTATTTTACAGCCTCTGAAAGCAGGATCCAGAGGCCCTGGATTCATTAAGCATTTCCTGGGCACGCTCTGTGTGCCAGGTCCTGTGCAGGGCCATGAGGTCTCCTCATGAAACAATGCAGCCACATGGTAGAGGAACGCAGGGTCTGGAGTACCAGAGGTGGGGGACGCTGGTACCAGAGACAGACACAGCAACAGAGGGCTCCACCAAGTGCTGCGGACACACAGAAGAAAGGACCTGTCCGCAGAGATCCTCACGCGCCCAACAAACATTTTCCAAGCACGAACTGTGTGCTAATTCTAGGTGCTGGCAATCCAACAGTGGACAAGCTATGTAAGATCCCACCTCTCCTGAGGCTTCCATTTCTCCTAAGGAGATAAAAAAAACCAAACAAATAATTTTTTACAAGACAAATGTTAGTCATCCAGTAAAACACCAACAGAGAAACAAAAGAAGCAGGAGCTGGGTGGCATCCTGAGTGCGAGACCCCAGCTTCTCTGCACTGCTCAGCCTAGAGCACTCCTCCGTATCTCCATCTGGAAAATGGGAAGACTAGTAGGCTCGACCTCACACAGCTGTAGTGAGAATTAAATGAGTTCATGTAAATCCCCAGAGGAGTGCCAGGCCCCTGGTAGGGAGAAAGTAAAGGGCGTGAGGCTCCTCAGAGGGGTGGTCAGGAAATGTTTGTCTGATGAAGACACGAGTGCGTGAAGATCTAGGGGAGATGCATTCGGGGCACCAGAGGACAGCAGGTAAAGAGGTCTCCGGGCAGTAATGAACCTGGGTAGGACCCAGAAAGAGAATCCTGCCAGTGAGAAGCTGCCATTTCGAAATTTGCAGGCCACAGAACAGAGTGCAGGATTTTATCCCCAGGCTGGAGGTGAGCTGCTAAACTGTTTTGAGGTGGGAGGACGGGAGATCGGGCGCACTCTGATTTAATGTAAAGGAGGGTCATCCCAGCTGCATGTAGACAGGGGGATAGACAGAGAGAGAGGCAGCAGGGGTGTTGGTTGAGGGGAGGAACAAAGGCAAGATCTCCCACCCAAGGCCAGAAACTCACTACTGAGAATGAGACAGGACACTCCAAATCCTTCTCCATCTGGGGAGATGTCTGGGCCAAAATATGGGAAAGATGATTAAACTCTGACACAAGGGAGAGACAGCAGCAGATGGCCTGTGAACCCACAGCAAAAAAAAGAAGAAGAAGAAAAGAAAAAAGACATGATCTAAGCAATTGAGCAAAAATACATCTCCCCTTACATTTTGGAACACGTTACAATTGATATTGATCTTAATTACACTAACGTTAATCGAGTGCTTATTTATGTGCCCAGGGTAATGTGCTAAATTTATTTTCTCATTCAATTCTCTTAAAACCCCTATGCCTTTATTCAACAATTCAATAAATATGTATTACTGGCACTGCTCTAGGTGAGACAGACAAAGCCTCTACTCTTATGGAGTTTATACTCTAGAGGCAGAGACAGAACCTAAACAAGGAAACAGAAAAATATTTCAGAGCATGACGAGAACTATGAAGAATACGAAGCAGGGTAAGGGGGCGAGGAGGGATGCAGGGAGTAGCAGCCTTTTTAGGAGTGGTGGTCAGAGATCTCATGGAGGAGATAACTCTTGGAACAGAGGTGCAAATGATGAGACCAAGCCAGCCATGGTTAAATCTGGGAAAGAGTGTTCCATGCAGAAGGCACAGCAAATGCAGAGGCCCTGCTGAGCTAGATATGAAGTTGATGTACTTGAGGCATAGAAAAAAGATCATGGTAGCTACAGCAGAGTGAGTAGAGAAAGGCAGGATACAGGGGTGCCGGGGTTATGTAGATGGTTAAGCATCTGACTCTTGATTTCAGCTCAGGTTGTGATCTCATGGTCGTGAGATCGAGCCCCGTGTGGGGCTCCACACTCAGTGGGGAGTCTGCTTGAGAGTCTCTCTCCCTCTGCCCCCACCCCTGCTGTGCTCACTCTCTCTCTCTAAACAAATTAAAAAAAAAAAAAAAAGGCAGGATATAAAGTTGAAAGGTAGTCAGGGACCAGACAGGCCACAGGAAGACATTCATGTTTCACTCTAAGCACATAATAGGAAGCTGCTAGAAGACTGTGAACAGATTGCTTTGGGTTCCATTGGAGAAGGAACCATAGAGGAGCAAGAGTGGACACTGGGAGTCCAAGCAAGAGGCTGGATATGGTGGGGGAAAGTGGTAGCATTCAAGGTGTATTTTGGAAAGTTGGGATGCCTGGGTGGCTCAGTTGGTTAAGCGCCTGCCTTCGGCTCAGGTCATGATCCCAGAGTCCTGGGATCGAGTCCCATCGGGCTCCGTGCTCTTCATGGAATCTGCTTCTTGCTCTGCCTGCTGCTCCCCATGCTTGGCTCTCTCTCTGATAAATAAATAAATAAAATCTTTTTTTAAAAAAAAAAGACATATTTTGAAAGTAGAGCAAGGAACATTGGGTAAAGGATTGAATGTCGAAATGTGGTGGGAAAGGGAAAAGGAAGTATCGATGATTAACTACAAGGCTTTGCGCCGAGCACCATTAACTGGATGCCATCAGCAAAAATTAGGAAAACTGGGAACATGAGCAGGTTGGGAGAAAATTTATGGAAACAAATGCACCTATTAACATTTTTTTTCTAAATAAAGATTTTATTTATGAATCTGACAGAGAGAGCACAAGCAGGGGCAGTTACAGAGGGAGAGTGAGCAGATTCCCCACTGAAGATCAGGGAGCCCACAAGGCTCCATCCCAGGCCTGCGAGATCATGACCTGAGCTGAAGGCAGACACCTAACCGCTGAACCACCCCCTACCCCCTAGGGTGCCCCCCCATTAATATTTTCATGTCACAGATGAGTAAGCAGCTTGAGAGATCAAATAACCTGTCCAAGTTCACACAACTGGTAAGTGGAATTACTATTTTCACATGAATTTATTTTTACCCTCATAGTGCTCAATTATTTATCGTCTCCAATTTACAGATAAGGAAACTGAGGCCCAGAGATGTGAAGCTTACACAGTTAGCAAGTGGCAGAGCCGAGCAGATATCAGATCTAACAGATTTATTTTCCAATAAAGGAGTCACGCTGGGAGACTGATAAGGAATCCTAGCAGACCAGATAGAAAAGAATCTGAAGTTTGAATAAAAACACATCCTCAGATTCTCTTTCAATGTTTTGAAATCCCCGAATATAATTCCAGGACAAATTCCAGAGGCCAATAGTTGCAGAAAGGACAGCACCGTTGTCCTTTGCAGCAAAGTGGTTCCCGAGTCGCCACTTCAGAATCACAATCGCTAACACGCAGATTCCAGGCCTCCAGCTTAGACGTAGCTGAGTAACAGTCAATGGAAGTGAGACCCGGAGTCTCCGTTCTACACATCAGCGCTCCAGAAATCTTCGTCGTACGACAAAGCTTGAGAACCGTGTAAGTGTGGTTGGAATCCTGGCGGCTACCCCCCACACTAGCGATCGGAGCTACTTAGGATACCTTAGCCCCCCTGGGCCTCAGTTTCCGAAACTAAAAGAAGGGGCGGGGAGGGGGGGAGGGATGGTAACCGTAAACCCGGCCCCGGACCGTCAACTTGCCCCCAGCTGTGAGACCCGAGCCACACGATTGGCCAGAGAAGGCGGTCACTCTGCGATACAGAGGGGCCGAAGCTTCCGTGAAGCGCTACTGGACACAGGCCATCACCACTCCCCGCCTCCAGCTTCAAATGCACCGCCGCCACGTTTCAAAAATTCGGGACGCCCTCTGGGGGCGTCGCCGGATGCGCCCGTGACGTAACTGTAAACACACCTCCGGCGTTTTGGCTCCTTGGAGACCACGAAGACATCTCGCAAAAATCAGTGACGAATTTCCGGGTGTGCCGTCGCTTTACGACTCGTGCGTCTGCCGTTGATTCCGGAGGAAGCTAGAGGGCAGTTTACGACAGCGCCGATTGTGTTTACGGCGCCGGCCGGTGCGTGCGCATCTTTCTCCCTTTTTCCCTGTTCCTCGGAGGGCAACCAGGTGCGCGGTCTCCGGCTCGGACCATCTATCGTCATCCGGGCCCGGCAGAGGCCTTTACAGGTGAGTGGAATGTTCCGTAGGGTTCCGTGGATCTCTGGAGCCGGCTTGGGCTGGGCCCGGCCTTCGGAGGCCTCCCGGAAGAGACCTCCCGTACGGCTCCGGCCGTCTCTGCGCCTTCGCTGGGCGGGGCAGGAATCCGCCTTCGGGGACCCCAGGCCCGATACTCTTAGGGCTGCGGGTCACGGCCTTGTGGGTGAGGTCCCCTGGCCTTAGGCTCCGCTTTGCGGCCACGGGCTGAGCGACTTTGATAGTGTCTCTTAACCCCGTTGGGTCTCAGGGACTTCAAAGTGGCCAGAGGCTCCCAGAGTTTCTGTGAAGGAGGTATTGGGGGGTTCCAAACTGAGCAGTGTTCGACCCTGGCCTGAGGAGTTCACAGTCCAAAGGTGTGGAATGGAGGGCTCTGGTAGCATAGGTTTGGTCTCTGATCTGGAACTCTTCTCCGGAACTGATGGCATCCGATCTGTAGTGGCCGCGATGACCTACACAACACCGTGCCCCGCCAGCCACACGGCCCCTTCTGAGTGCCCCACCCTGCCCCTGTCGCCGGTACAGCTGTCACTCCGATGCAACTGACAGGCTGTTTCTGCTTCTGGTTCCATTCTGCTCATTCTTACTTTACGTCTGTGGAAGCCAGGGGACGTCCTCCCACCCGCTGGAGAAGTGCATGCCAAGCCTTGGGTCTGTTTCCTTTTTGAACTGTGGCAGAACGACTAGATTTTTTTTTTTTTTTTTTACACGTTTTGAAATATTGTTACTGGGTTACGAGGTACGGTCTACAACCCCATTTGTTTTCGGGCTGGTGCCGAGCTATAACATAAGGGGAAGAGTGCTGGACTTCAGGCAGACAGCCCTGGAAATCAGCTCTCTGTTGAAACAGTGGGCAGTTCAACAGCTTAATTGGCCGAGTTGCAAATTTTTAATCTCTAAAATGGGGGTGTGGGGGAGTTAGTGCTGTTAACTTATTCAGCCCAGTGTCTGACACACTGTAAATACTCATTTTAACGAGAGTTGTCTTGAAGCTGCCACTCCTTGTCTCAGTCCTCTTCCTATAGTGTAGCTTAAGTTTAGAGTTAACTCTCGTTCCCTGTTGCTGTCACCCCGGTGTCACTTCTGTAGGAAGCTTGAATCTCTTCCCTGTCATGGGACACTGAGAACTTCCCACGATCACTCTGCCTGTGCGCTTTGCTTACTCTTCAGGCTACAGAAATATTTGTGCAATGAATTTTGCTCTGGGAACTCACCTGCGGATTACGATGGATGATAAGTGCATAGGTTTTTGATAGGAACTGTCAGGCAAAGATCTGCTTGAGCGTTTCACAGAATATGGATTCCAGCCAGACTGCTTTGGTTCAGATTTTTTCATTAACTAGCGTTGCAAATTTGAACAATTTCTTAGCTTCTCTGTGCTTCAATTTTCTGATCTGAAAAGTGGGGATGATACTAGAAGCTACCTCAGGATTGTTGGGGACATTCACTGAGTTTATGCAGGGAAAACACCTAAGACCAATAACTGGTACTTATAATATTTACAAACATGTGACATATGGCCACTTTTACGGCCTAAGGTTTATGGTAACCTCAGCTTTCTGACAGGCTTGCTTGGCTCTGTGTCCACTTGTTCTGCATAAGGATTTGCATTGATGACAGAAAATCGGAAGAACAAGAAAGAAAAGTTAAACATCAGACTATACTTATGGGCTCCTTTTTTTTCTCAGCACCCTGTGTATAAATGCATTTTTTGCAAGTCCCAGTTGTAATTGTGTGGCATCCTACAATGGAAGCATTTTCATATGTGTAACTACCAAATCTTGCAATGATCTTGTGCTATGAATTAAATAAGGGTTTTACTCATTTTACAGATGAAGAGACTGAAACTTGGGGAAGCTACAAATTGTATGCCTTGGTGAAGGTGTTTTTGAGAACTAGAGCATGGTTATTACACTTAAGAAAAGGTTTCATTCTATCAAACCTGAGATACCACTGAGTTTAAGAAGCACTATGTTATGTAGCACTAAGAAAGACGGACTGCCAATTAAGATAAGACAGCCAATCAAGCATAAGGTGCAGCCTCATTTCAAAGATGTTATAGTGAGAAAAGTGGGTGTCACAGAATCAGTGCAATACGGTAAATAGTTTTGCTAGTGGTCTTCCAAGTTTTAAGTATTCACAATATTATCTACGAGGAAACAGATTTAGTAGGAGCTCAACAGTTGAGTGTTCCATCTTGTGTGTTGCCTTTTGAATTTTATCATTATTATGTTTTATCTTAGTGGAAGGCTGTTTGTACTCGGAGGCCTTTCTTCATGAAGCTGCTCACATTATTTGTGTTTTTAAGGTTTTAGAAGATGGCCAAGTTCATGACCCCCGTGATCCAGGACAACCCCTCAGGCTGGGGTCCCTGTGCGGTGCCCGAGCAGTTTCGGGATATGCCCTACCAGCCGTTTAGCAAAGGAGATCGGCTAGGAAAGGTACTTGCCTGTCGGTGAGAGTGAATCTTTTAAACTGTGGCTGCTACCCTCCATTAGTTCATTCCAAGTTTATTCTCTCAAAAACGTAACTGCTGTGTTCCTTATAGGGACACCAGCTGGGGAAGGCTATAACGTCTGGGTACTTCCATTAGTCCTAGGAGAGCTGGGTACTTACAAAGGCCTTGTGAGCCAGTCCTTCTTAAATTTTCCCCAGACTGCGTCTTCACTTATGGGGGTTTCTGGGTCAGCAGAAACGTGTCTGACTGACCTGTGTGTTCTCTTTCTTCTCTTGTTGCTCTCACAGGTTGCAGACTGGACGGGTGCCACATACCAAGATAAGAGGTACACGAGTAAGTGTTCAACTGACTGCCCAGACCAGGGCCTTGGGAGGATTGTTACTTTTTCTAGTAACCTCCAACCAAAAGCATTCTAGAAGAGGAACAAAATGATGATGATAATTCATAGTTTTTAGGGGCATAGTCTGAACTGTAGACAGTTTTGGTTTTTTTTTTCTTTTTTATGGCCTCAAAACTTAGACTGCTTGTTAAATAGGTTTAATCTGTTATAGTGGGATTTTTTTCCCTCCCACTTTCAGGGAGCCACGAACCTTTTCATAGATCCGTTGAACTCATTCCCATTTTGCACACTCCAGTACCTGGGATCTACTGAACCTGGGAGGCCAAATCAGTGGACTCCAGATTTACGACCCCAGATTTTAAGATCTTGATAAAGTAAATGGGTTGGGTTTTTTTCTGTGCCAGTTGAGATTGTTAGAAGTGACTCCTTGGAATACTAAGTTAAGATTATCTTAGGCTGGACACCTGGGTGGCTCAGTCAGTCAGGCGTCTGTCTTCAGCTCAGGTCATAATCCCAGGGTCCTGGGATCAGGTCCCACACTGGGCTCCTTGCTCAGTGGGGAGTCTGCTTCTCCCTCTGCCTGCCAGTCCCCCTGCTTGTGCTCGCTCTCTCGCTCTGGCAAATAAATAAAATCTTAAAAAAAAAAAAAAAAAAAGATCTGAGGCTGAGGCCAGCAGTAAAGTATATCATAACCCATTAGACATGTCTGCCTTGGGTACCAGATGATTACGCATTTGCATAATGCGTGTCCCATGTTTGCCCTTTCTGGGAGAGTAAATCTTAACTCCTATTCTTACAGAATAAGGCAGGGTGTGAAATGGGCTTGAGGTCCTCAGACTCAAGATGTCTTGACTTAGAAAGTTCTTTAGATCAGAGCCATTTGAACTTGAATGTGCACATGAATCATCTGGGGATTTTCTTAAAATGCTGATTCTGGTTTAAGGGGTCTGGGATGAGTCCGTCAGCATGCACTTCTGCTAAGGGTCCAGAGAACACCCTTTAAATAGCAGGGCTTTAGACCAGCACGTGTGTAAAGTCTGTAGGTAGTAGCTGTTACACCCCACTGCCTTTGCCTGCAGATAAGTACTCCTCTCAGTTCGGAGGTGGAAGTCAGTATGCTTATTTCCACGAGGAGGACGAAACTAGTTTCCAGCTGGTGGACACAGCACGCACACAGAAGACTGCCTACCAGCGGAATCGGATGCGATTCGCACAGGTAGGCCAAGAGCCAGCAATCTGACCATCTTGGGGCCATTACCATTGGCTGCCACTTGCTAAAAATGCTACCTTGTGTGTACTGAAGAAAGTTCATTTTCATAGGTCTTCCAGTGACTTCCAAGTAGCTGACCAGTGAAACATTATGCTAAAGTAAACTTTACTGGGTCCAGAGATGCCTTTAAATAGTTTAGGTTTTTGTGGTAGGCTAGGACATCATGTCTCTGTGCCAAGTGGGGGTGTTTGCGTCAGGTAAAAAGGTGCCTATTGGCTCATTGCTGTGTGCAGGCTTTATTAAGTAGATGGTCCGGTCGGGCTGCACCTTACTACATAAAGAGGCAAACTGCACCTCTAGTAAGAGCCCGTAAACCTGCTTCAATAAAAAAATGTGTGAACATAGGTCTACGCAAATTCCAAGTAAAGACCTCCCATTAAGCTCTGCCTGTTGTCCGTCACATCCCCAGGATTTTAACACGGGTGTTTTTTCTTAATTCCCAGCGGAACCTCCGTAGAGACAAAGATCGACGGAACATGTTGCAATTCAACCTGCAGACCCTGCCTAAGAGTGCCAAGCAGAAAGAGAGGTGAGGTCTCCTGTCCTCCTGGAACGAGTTACTCTTCCAGGACTGAGTGTACTCTGAAATCACTGGGCCAGAGCAGGAGGATGGTTGTCTTCCCCAGCATTACAAACAAAAACAAAAACCTTCCAGATGCCAGTGAAGCCACTGTTTGAGCCTGCCCTCATTCTCTGAGGGCCACCACTGGCAGATCGCAAGGTACTTGGCAGTGGCCATGCACTGGCAGGAAACAAGGGCAGATAAGAAGAGCCCTGGGGCTTCCCTCGGCTCGGTTCTGCCGGGGCCTCCTTCCCACGGGGCCCTGGGGGCTGGGTCGGGCAGCAGCCACCCTGCCCAGGCTGGGGCTGCCACTGGCCTCTCTGGAGGGGGAGTGAAACCCACCTGATCGGTGTTGGGGGGCATTGTGCCTCTTGAAGCACCTGAATGTGCACTCTTGGTCTGCTCTTTTTCACAAAGCCCCTGGTTTCTTAGTTCTGAGAAGTCAGTGGTGATGTTGCGGTTTAGCAGAAGAGGATGGCAGCTTCCGCCTTTCGAAAAGCCACGGACTTAAGGATCTGCGCCAAAAGCACAATCTTCTTGTCTTTCTAGAGAGCGCATACGACTGCAGAAAAAGTTTCAGAAACAATTCGGAGTGAGGCAGAAGTGGGACCAAAAGTCACAGGTAGTGTATCCACGCCAGAGTTCTATCTAGAAATTCAGTGTTGCTTGTTTATTTGGTTTTATAAGCGCTTTATTGAAATAAAATTCACAAACTATACAACCCACCTATTTAAAGTGTACAGTTCAGTGGTTCTTGGTACATTCACGGATACGGGCCTGCGTTCCAGAACATTCTCCTCCTTCTGAAAAGAACCCCATGCCCTTCAGCAGTCAGCCCTTGTTCTCTCTCCCCAGTCCTCGACTACTACCAATCTCTTCTGTCTCTGGATTTGCCTCTTTTAGACGTTTCATATAAGCGGACTTCTACAACATGTGGGCTTTTGTGTCTGGTTCCTTTCACTGAGCATGTTTTCACGGCTCATCCGCCTTGTGTGCGTCAGTACCTCCTTATTGCTGAATCCGTTGTATGGATATACCAGGTTTTGTTACCCGTTCACTGGGACATGGACGTCTGGGTGGTTTCCACTTGCTGCTGTTAGGAAAAATGCTGCCGACAACGTTCGTGTGCAGGTGCTAGTGGGGACGCTGTGAGAACGGAAGATGCGTGTAAGCAGGAGACAGGCTCGGGTGGCAGCAGTTAGGTTTTGCTGCATGTGATGCTTGCTGTGCTAACATTCTGTGAGAAATAAAAGAAGCTGCTAGAGCTCCTTTATGAAATACATCCGTATGGGGGCGCCTGGGTGGCTCAGATGGTTAAACGTCTGCCTTCGGCTCAGGTCATGGTCCCAGGGTCCTGGGATCGAGCCCCGCATCGAGCTCCTGGCTCAGCGAGGAGCCTGCTTCTCCCTCTCCCTCTGCCTCTCTCCCTGCTCATGCTTTCTCTCTCTCTCTCTATCTCTGTCTCAAATGAATAAATAAAATCTTTAAAAAAAAAAAAAAAAATACATCCGTATGAAAGAGCTGGTGTGCCCTGGGTGCCGACATCACCTAGGAGTAAAATTCCTGGTTGTTTTTGACCTCTTGACTCCTTCAGTCCTCTTCTAGATTGTAAACTCCGAAGAGTCGGATGCTTATTATAAAGCAGCCAGCGTGTGGTAGACGTTCCGGAGAGATTTATTGACTAAAAGCTCTTCACACTGTTAATCTGCCTTCTGCTTAGGTTACGTGCTGGCTCTAATTCTTTTCCCTCCACTGGTTTTGCGCTGCAGAAACCCCGAGACTCTTCGGTGGAGGTCCGTAGTGACTGGGAGGTGAAAGAGGAGATGGACTTTCCTCAGTTGATGAAGATGCGCTACTTGGAAGTATCAGAGCCCCAGGACATGTAAGTGGCGTCTTTGGCTACCTTCCGGCACGCGCTCGTGTGTGGACAAGCAGGTTGTGTAGCTTTTTTGGCAGAAAGAGAAAGACCGTAGTTCATCAGAAGCAGAGCTTTTCCTGACGTTACAAAGAGCTGTTTACCCCAAGTAGTAGATAGAAGTAAGTCAGTGGGGGCCAGAGTGCCAGGCCAGAAATCTTCGTACCTGGATGCCTCTGTAACTACCCGTGTCCCTCTCTTGGCCTCAGTCTCCCTGTCATTAAAATGGGGAGTTTGAGTCAATTGGTTGTGTTCACGCTTAGCGACAGGGACCTGAGTGAAGTCTGATTGCTTGTCTTTCCTGTTCTCGTCAGGGAAACCATCTCTTCTTTTATATATCGGATTTCTAGATAAGACTTTAGAGTCCATGGGGTTTTTTTTTTCTTTTTCTTTCTTTCTTTTTTTTTTTTTTTTTTAAGATTTATTTATTAGGGAGAAAGAAAGCACATAAGCGGGGGAGGGGGGCAGAAGGAGAGGGAGAGAATCTCAAGTAGACTCTGACTCCCTGCTAAAGGCAGAGCCTGATGCGGGGCCTGATCTCACCACCCTGAGAGCATGACCTGAGCTGAAATCAAGAGTCAGATGCTCAACCGACTGAGCCCCCCAGGTGCCCCTCCATGGCTTTTTGTTTTTAAAAAAGCTGACCTTCCCGTTTCCTTTGCGTGTCTTCCCCGCTCTCCCCGCAGTGAGTGTTGTGGGGCCCTGGAGTACTATGATAAAGCCTTCGACCGCATCACCACGAGGAGCGAGAAGCCGCTGCGGAGCATCAAGCGCATCTTCCACACGGTCACCACCACAGACGACCCTGTCATCCGAAAGGTGGGCCCCCGTGATGAGTGCTGCCGGCTTCTACGGCCGAGGCCGCAGCAGGAACAGCGCACGGGCATACACATGAATCATGTGGACCTCAGAAGCCCCTTTTTAGATAAGATGCTCCCGAACAGGTCAGGATTAGATGGGAATACGAGCACCTGACTGGCTCCCCCGTAATGCTGGTGTTGCGCCGAGCTGGACTTGAGTCCCAGCTCCGCCGTGCTTCCTGGCGCCACCTACCGAGGCCTTCTTTCCTCCCCTGTGCAGTGGGTCCAGTGTGCTTACCACAGCCACTGGGGTGAGGACGAGAGCGTCACGAGGTGCCATCCCGGAATGTAGCGAGTGGTCGGAGAGCTGCCGGCCCTCGTGTGCCAGGGTGTGCCGGCGGAAGCCTGCGGACTCCCCCTCGGACAGCCAGAGGCACACGTCCAGGACGCCGTGAGAGCTCCCTGCGGAGCCCTCCGTGCAGATGGGCAGTTAGAGCTCAGCATATCCTCCCGTCTTTCTCTCTGTGTCCTCTCTGCAGCTGGCAAAAACTCAGGGGAACGTGTTTGCCACTGATGCCATCCTGGCCACGCTGATGAGCTGCACCCGCTCCGTGTATTCCTGGGACATCGTTGTGCAGAGAGTCGGGTCCAAGCTCTTCTTTGACAAGAGGGACAACTCTGACTTTGGTAAGAAGCCTGTCTGGGAGCGGCCCCAAGGTGTTGGGTGTTGTGTTGGTTCGGAGCGAGTCCCTGGTTCTAGAGAATGGGCAGGAAACGGTCTGTCTCGCCCGCAGGCGTTAACAGCGGCGGCTGCACCCTCCCAGCCTGCTCAGGGACCTGGAGAAGGGAAGGCCTGTTGCTGCAGGACCTCCTCAAGGCGCCGGCTTCCTGAGGCCTCCCAGGGCCCCAGTACTGTGCTTCCAAATGTTACTCCTTTGGATGGCAGTTTGCTGACTTCTGCCAATGCTCCATACCACCTTTGATGTTTACTTCGTGTTTTTCTTTAATGCCTTATTTTCTTTACTAGAGTGTAATTATAAAGGGAAAATACGTTTGCACGTGTCTGATACACACAAACGTGTATACACATGCCATCAAGGGAAAGCAGGTCTCCAAAACATAACAGCAGTGAGACCGAATGGTAGAATCCCACACCTGAGGCTTAGGGCCTTCTGTCTGTTGAAACACTAACAAAATCAGACATTCTCTTGAGGAATCCAAAAAAAGATTGAAAGGGGATCGATTTCTTAATTTAACATTAGAGATGTTAAATTAACATCTTGATGTGCTTGAATTTAACATTAGAGGGGATCTGAAGTTACCCAGCAGCGCTCCCCGCTTCCTCCCCTCTGCGCCCCACACTTGGGAGAGCCGGCTTGGCAGACGGTGGTTCTTTGAAGGATGGGCCTGCGCCCCTCCCTGCAGTGCCAGGCACACTGTCGATGGCTTGGTGTCGTGGGTGGGTGATCATGCCGCCGCTTTTGCAGACCTCCTGACGGTGAGTGAGACTGCCAATGAGCCCCCGCAAGATGAAGGCAATTCCTTCAATTCGCCCCGCAACTTGGCCATGGAAGCGACCTACATCAACCACAACTTCTCCCAGCAGTGCTTGAGAATGGTGAGGCGGTGAGAGCCTCTGGGCACCAGTTTCTGTTTTGTCAACCTCTGTTTATGGAACATCTGCTCCCTGGTAGGCTCTGGGGTTGTGGGACTAAGCAGGGCTGTCAAAGAGGAGCTCCACGCTGGGGCTTTGAGGTCAGGCTGCCTGACTGAACCCTAGAGCCACCCCTTCAGAGCTCTGTGGTGTGCGGTACGTTTCTTCTCCGTGAGGTTAGGGTACTAAGAACACTTTTCTCGGCCAGACAGGTTGTAGGGATTCCTTCAACTCTTTGATAAATACGGTGTTTGATACAAATAATACTGTTCAGGTGCTGGAGATCTAGCAGTGAGCAAAGTTCCTGCTCCTAGGAGGCTTCATTCTAATGGAGGAAAGACAGTAAACTAAATAAACCTATGTTGTAACAAGTGGTGGCATGTGCTCTAGAAAAATGAAACCGGGAGGGGGGCGTGGCTGTTAATTCAGACACATGAAGCACACCGGTGGCACATGCAAGCACTCGGGATCTGTCAGGGTTCGTGCTCGAGGTCGGGAAGGGTAAAGAGCCTCCCCCCACCCCAAGGGCTACAGGGAGCCGGCCAGGGCTGTAACTAAGCCGAATGCAGGGTCTGGCTGATGGGCTCAGCCGAAAGTGCTCTCTGTCTCATGATGCCTCTGTCTGTTGGCAGGGGAAGGAAAGATACAACTTCCCCAACCCAAACCCGTTTGTGGAGGACGACATGGACAAGAACGAAGTCGCCTCTGTCGCCTACCGGTATGTCAGCCGCCTGGATGGGGCGGCCTCCCTGAAAGCCGGGTTCTCCGGTGACCAAACAAGCTCCGTGTTCACTGCAGGTACCGCAGGTGGAAGCTTGGAGATGACATTGACCTTATTGTCCGTTGTGAGCATGATGGCGTCATGACCGGAGCCAACGGGGAAGTGTCCTTCATCAACATCAAAACGCTCAACGAGTGGGATTCCAGGGTGAGGCATCCTTGGTCGCCCTGTCCGTGGTTCCTGTGGGCCATGCTGTCCCTGGCCAGCCTTGGTGAGCCTTGGTCTCAGTCCCCATGCATCATTTACACGGCTACCAAGATTTTATTTATTTATTTTATTTTTTTGTCTTCTGAGTTTCTCCTCCCCTTGGTTCTTCATTGAGAAAGAGATCGTGTGTGTGTAGAACGTGCTTAAGGCCTAAGAACTTTAACTACCTTCTCACAGGACTTTCTCCCTCTCTGTTCCCCTCTGCCCTCCCATGGGCTTCTGCTCTCTGCTGGCGTCTGGTTTTGATCTCTCATCATCTGGGTTGGCAGGTGTCCTGTAAGCCCCGGAGCTCTTTTTTTGATCTGTTCTTTCACTTAGAGCAGCCACTACCTTCTTTCCAACCTTCTGATTTCTTCTTCCAACTCCTTCCCTTCTTGAACTCCGAGATTCTCAGATCAGCGAAGATTTGGCTCTTCAGGAGGCCTCTTGAAAGAAATGGGCTTCCTTCATCTTTCCTCTGCTTCCCTCTCATGCTGATGCTCCATGCTTGTTGGGCTGCTCCCCTCTCTGAAGCTGCCCCGGGCTTCTGTGCCTGACTCGGCTGCGGGGGGCAGTGCTCCCGGGCGCCGCTGCAGCGAATAAAGGGTCCTCCGTGGGAAGGACAGCTCAGGCGCCCAGTGAACGGGGTCTAATGAGATGGAGTCTGGGGGCCGTTCTGCTCTGCCTTCGTTAGAGCCTCGGGGAGAGCATTTACCGCTGCGGGTTCCCACTCCCCAGGCGTCCTTAGCCTCTGTCGCCCGATGAAGGTGCACACCAGAAGCCTTGCTGCGACCTCAGGACTGGGGCCAGTGGCTCTTCTCAGACTTCCCACTGGGCCTCCCGTGGCCGCGGTGTGGCTCTGCCCTCTGTGCTGCTACCTGACTCTGGTCTCGCACGTTTCTCTTCGCTCCCTTCGCTTCTGTTCTCTGCTGGCTCCCCTCCTTGTTGAGCTCCAGCGGAGCCTTCTTTCAAGTCAGTCCCCTACACGGCTTTTTTTACCACAGTTACTTGTGTATTCATTTTCTTTTGCTTCGTAACAAATTAAAGGCTTAAAATGAATCTGAAGGTTCTGGAAGAAACTTCCAGGCTCATTCTAGTTAGCAGAATTTCAGAGTTCCTTGCCATCGTGGGGCTGAGCACCCCCGTTCTCATGCCAGCTGTCAGCTGGGGCTTCTCGGCTCCTTGAGGTCCCCCACATCTCTTGCCTGAGGGTCCCTCCCTTCCACCTTCAAATCAGCAACGGCACAGCAGATTGTTCTCGTGCTTCTAGTCTCTGACTTCTCTCCGTCTGGTTTACACCCAGATGTAAGAGACTCATGGTTAGGTAAGGCCCACCCAGGTGGTTTCCCTGTCTTAAGGGACCTTAATTACATGTGCAGAATGCCTTTGATGTAGAAGGTACGAAACCATGGGTGTGGCTTCCTCACCGGCAGGGGTTCCACCCACACGAGGGTAGGAGCCATCGGGGGTCATCTTAGCATTGTGCTTACCGCAGGCCTCAACCTTGAACTCTTAACAGTGATTCCTCAGAGCTGCTTGGACTCCCATCCCGTTGTTTTTCTGCTGAATTCCCTTTTCCCTCCTGTGCGTCAGCTGTCTCTCTCCTCCCTTAGGCTCACCCTCAAACACCTCCTCTCTCTCACCCCAGCCTGCCCCCTCCCCCGTGTCCCCCCCTCCACACTCTTCTGTTGTGCAGGTGGGTGTGGGCCATCTTCTCCGTCGGTTCTGCTGTCATCACCCCAGTGGAGGACGCTGCTGATCACGCCTGTTACTGTGCATTTACTGGTCCCCTGACTGACCTCCTCAGCACCGTCCTCCACCCCACCCTCCCCTCGCTTAGTCTCTGCCAGCGAACTGTCCAGCACACTGCTCCCGTCGTGCAGCACGGCTGTGGGGAGAGGTTCTTGGAGCACCACAGCAAACTCCTAAGAGTGGTTTTGAGGGAATCGTATCTGTTGAAACACTACCCCTGAATGGTTTGGGCCTAACCACTTAAGGAACTCTGGTGGGGGTTTTTTTGGCCTCTGGTTGCCATGAACCAAGACAATCTGAGACTCTGCCATGTCACCTTCAACCAGTCACTTCACTCTGGGTCCCAAGTTCCCACGTCCACGCACGAGGTGGTGGGAGAAGACGATCTCTTTGTTTGCACGTGTATATACGCAAGGTCAGGCCCTGGCCTCCCCTCTGCGGCCTCCACCCCCACCCAGGGCTGACCCGGCCTGCAGCCTGTCTTTCCCTGTGCCTCTCCCAGCACGCCACCTCCAGCCTCCGTCAGTGCCCTCCCCTGGGTGAGCCATTGCATTGCCTCCAGGGAGCCCTCCCTTCCCACACAGCACAGTCAGCACTTGCCCCTGCCATTATTCATATGGCACTTGTGTCACTGGGCACGCGTCGGTCCTGGTCTAGACTAGAGGAGTTACAGTTGGCTGGGTGCCCACTGTGCACGGAGGGGCCGTGTCTTTGCCGCCTTCGTGGTGACAGCCTTGCCTGTGATTTACCTGCGGACTCCCCATCTTCCGAACCAAGCCCACAAAGGAGTGCCTTCTCTGCTGGAGGAGGTCCCAGGCCTCAGGCAGTAGGGGCCCCCATTCACTCCTGGGCCCGGCTTGCCTCCCGCAGCACTGCAATGGTGTCGACTGGCGTCAGAAGTTGGACTCTCAGCGAGGGGCTGTCATTGCCACCGAGCTGAAGAACAACAGCTACAAGTTGGCCCGATGGACGTGCTGCGCTTTGCTGGCCGGATCGGAGTATCTCAAGCTTGGGTGAGATTCGGGTCCGGGGGTCCTGAATTCATCTGCTGCAAGGAGGGGTCTGCGGGCTGGGCTCGCCTCTCCCCTCTCCCTTGGGAAGAACTGCTCCTGGTCCCAGGTGTTGCTGTGCCTCTGTGCGGGCCCGCCCCCACCACAAACGCCCCGTCTCCCCCCTGCTAGTTACGTGTCCCGGTACCACGTGAAAGACTCCTCGCGCCATGTCATCCTGGGCACCCAGCAGTTCAAGCCCAATGAGTTTGCCAGCCAGATCAACCTGAGCGTGGAGAACGCCTGGGGCATCCTGCGCTGCGTCATCGACATCTGCATGAAGCTGGAGGAGGGCAAGTACCTCATCCTCAAGGACCCCAACAAGCAGGTCATCCGCGTCTACAGCCTGCCCGACGGCACGTTCAGCTCCGATGAGGACGATGAGGATGAAGAGGAAGAGGAGGAGGAGGAGGAAGGTGTGTAGCAGGCCTCTTTCTGAAGTCTAGACTTAGCTGAGGCTAGCTAGGGACCGAGCTCTATAGCCACCCTTCTCTCTGGAGCCCTGATGTGGAACTTCCTGAGAGTTCTCTGAGACTAGACTTCGGAGCAGCCTTCACTCTGGAGCCAGGTGCTACTTCAAGCACCTTGAAATCATATGAGGGGCCCGGAGGGGAGGAGGGACCTTTTAGAGGCTAGGGTGAGGAAGAAGCATTGAGGGAAAGGCAATGGAATGGTTAGCCCATGGTCTGAAGGAGCAAAGATGCTCTGGGCTAGTTACATGGGCCCCAGGCTGCCTCTTTGCTGCTTCATTCACCACCAGCTGGTGACTGAAGGGAATTCCTTAGCCGCATGACGATCCGAAAGGCTTACCTTCCGAGTGGAGCTGGTGAAAATCACAAGCACTTCACCAGTGTGACATGGCTCCTTTTTCTAACGTTTTGTGTCTTTCAGAGGAAGAAACTTAAACCAGACGGTGATGTGAAGCTGGAGTTTGTGATTCCACTGAGCCTAGAAGGGCTTTGGATGCTTAGTGGACTGCTGGCCTGATTCTTGCTGTCTGAAGTTTGACGGTGGAATAAAGTATAACTATTTAGTCTCTTACCTTCGTCATGTGCTTACATTGATCGGCAGCCCCTCTTCCTTCCCCCAGTAGCTCTTGGGCGAGGGAGGGTGAGATACAGCCGTGTTCTATTTGGAGTTCAAAATCAGGGCTCCTTTATTTGTTCTTGAGCGTTACTCATTTTACACTCCTGTTAGAGGGTGAATGTCCTAGATGTTTTTGTTCTTGGAACTGCGTGACATCCTTTGCTGGGGATGGCTGTAGGTTGTGAGGCACATTGTGGAGGTCCCCACAAGAGGTCCGTGTCCACTGGTAGAGGTGCCTGCTGGCTGTGCCAGACCCAGCTGCTGCCCTCGGAGACACAAATCGCTAGTAAAAGGGAAAGCAGGGCACGGTCTTTTAAGGTTGAGGTGGGTATGCTTCATGTGAAGGAGACTGCCCCAGAAGATTCTCATGGATGTTCCACTTGGTGGTGATCACTGTTTTGTAAATTGTTTTCAAGCTTGGTTTGGGCTGGTGACCGAGTCCCAAGCCAGCACCCTCAAAGCATCGTGTCGTATAAGTCAGCTACAGAACGCTCAGGATGTGTAAACTTGTTATAAGTGGGTAGTGTTCTATTCTGGATGGTTTGAAGTAATTACCCCGCCAGGTATTATACTAAGCTTTCTATAAATACCTCATCTGAGCCTGACCCAGAACTGGAATGCTGGTCGAAGTGGTGTCATTGTACTGATGAGGAAACAGGCTCAGCTTTTGAGTAACATTCCTGAAGTTACTATTTTAATCAAAATAATTGAGCCTCAGGGGCGCCTGGGTGGCTCAGTCAGTTAAGCATCTGCCTTTGGCTTAGATCATGATGTCAGGGTGTTAGGACTGAGCCCCATTATCAGGCCCCCTGCTCAGTGGGAAGTCTGCTTGTCCCTCCGCTTCTGCCCTTCCCCCTGCTCATGCTCGCTCTCTCAAATAAATAAAACTTTAAAAAATAATAATGAGCCTCAGAAAGCAACCAAACACTGGTTTTCCTAAAGTTAGCTAGGGCATGCAACATGCCTCTTGGGGAGTCTTCAAGATAGGTAGATTATTAAAAAGCATACGTTGAAGTACAGTGACAAGTGCCATGGGGTTTCCGAGTTGGGCCTGGGCCTCACCAAACTGCCTCTTGCAGACCCATGGTGCAGTCCAGCAGGATTATATGGGATGAATGGGCAGGTGGAAGTCAGCATCAGCCTTGGGCCCTAAAAAGTTTGTACCAGCTTCCACTTGCTTCGTTTATTTTATCCCCTACTTTACCCGTCCTGCTTGGGGCCATCAAGCTAATGGCTTCAGTCCTGACTCAAACCTTCCACCGCATCCCCCTGCCTGTCAGCCCACTGTCAAGGCCCTGCCACACTTCATCAGTCCTGACTTTACTCACCAAGTAAGACCAACAACTAATTCAGGTACTTAATTATTTGCCAGCACTCATTCTCATATCTTCACAACTGAGAAGTAGACCTTTTTATTTTTGGTAAGGTACTTTGCATAGCCTGTCTGGTTTCACAGTTTATTCAACAAATGCTTCCTGATGGCTTGCTGTATGCCAGATCCTGGAGGAAGCCCTGAGGTCACCAGAGTTATGATCATTTCTGCTCTATGGACCTTTTCTCTGATGCAGATACAGGCTATAAATAGGTAAGTGGCACTCCTTAGTGGATACTTTGTTTGAGAGGTCAGGGAAGACTTCTCTAGAGAGGTCCCAGGGACAATTTTTAATAAAAAGAAGCTCCAGCCATGCAGTTAGACCATGGAGTTCTTTCCACACCAGGCATGGCTGCCTTCCATGAGAACCCTCAGCCCCATCTCACTGGACTTCTTAATGCCCCTTGAAGTTTCCTGTACCTCTCTCAAAATGGCATACATTCTGCCCCTGTAAATCTAAAGCAGGGTCCACATTCCACCTGTGCAAAGCCAGCCTCGATCATCCAGTTCACCTGAACGGTGGCTCAGGATCATCCTCCTGCCATTCACGTTCCCTCTGCTGCAGCCAAACCAGTTGCTGGGCATGAGCAGCGGGTTTGTGTCTACGCTGGCCTATCATGGGCCACTTTGTTTACGACATTACCAAGAATGCAAAACATGACGAATAAACTTTTTGGAAAGAGCTCATAATTTGGCATAAGCGGGGCAGGGGATTAATTCCAGGTTCCACTTAACCGTTTGGTCTCAGGCAAATCACTGCTAAACCTCCATTTGGCCAGTGACGACAGAATGCGGGGAAGAGAATCGCCTACCTCTCCTGGTTGGTGAGACAGCCAGCCAGTCATGCATGATACTTAGCAAACAACAGACTGCATCACTGTAGCAAACACCTGTTAGCTGCTTTTTTTGTCCTGACGTCGACCTGGTTTCCAGTTCCCCAAAACTGGGTAGCCAACGAGTGTCTGGCTACGTTCATGGTGGAGTGTAAGACCAAAGTCATCTGCTCCCGTGCCTCCCCTGCACGTGGAGAGGCACAGCTTTAACACAAGAGCCCTGCGCCCCAGCGCGACCCGATCCCCAGCGGCGCCAGCCCCTCCGGCCCCCGGGCAGCACGTGCGTGCCTGTCCCGCGCCGCCAGGAGCCCGCGGCCGCCCCGCCCCTCCCGGCGTACCGCGCGCCGCGCACGTGACCCCGCCCCCTGCCATTGGCCGGGCGGGAGGGGCGGGGCCGCCGCGGTGCTGGCGGGCCGAGCGCGGCCGCAGTCGACTGCGGGCTGTCTCCCGCGCGGCTGGGAGGTCCGCGTTCCGTGCCGAGAGGCAGGCGCTGCAGGCGTGGGCACCGCGCACGCGCGGAGAGCGGCCCCCGGAGAGCGCGCGCCGGCAGGAGTGTGGCCTTGCGTCGCGTGGCGGCAGGTGTGCTGGGCCATCCCTGTCACGTGATCGAGGAGCCCGGCGCGCCGGGCACCTGGCGGGGGCGTGGCCTGGAGGCCACACCTCCTTCGGTCTCGAGGGCGGGGCGGGGCCTAAGAGACCGGCCCCTCGAGGGTCTAAGCTGGGGAGGGCTCGGGAAGGGTGTTGGGCACCCCTTAGATTAGGGGAAGAGTGGGGGAACACCCACCCTCGTACCACCATGGCAGTAAGAACGGGGGTGGCGCTCCTGGGAACCGAGGCCCTGGAGGAGATGGAGGCGTTCGGATTTCCTGGGGGGAGCCCCAGATCCGGGCTTGAAAGGATGGGGGCAGGCAGATGAGCTCAGAGGACCTTGGGTTCCGGTCCCGGCTCGACCTCAGATTGCGGTGAGCGGCCAGGCGAGCCCCTGCCCCTCTCCCATCTCCCCGGGCCTCGAGGGGCCATCCGGGCTGCGAGGCCTCACATCCGTGGTCTGCCGCAGGATGGGCTTCTCGGCCGCGGCCCGGCTGTGCGGCCCGCCGGGGCTGCTCCTGACGTTCGCCCTGCACCCGGCTCTGTGCTTGCGCGCGGCCCAGACCTCGGCGCCCCCTCACCGGGACTACTGCGTCCTGGGCGCCGGGCCCGCGGGCCTGCAGATGGCCTACTTCCTGCAGCGGGCCGGGAGGGACTACGCGGTGTTCGAGCGCGCCCCGCGGCCCGGCAGCTTCTTCACGCGCTACCCGCGCCACCGCAAGCTCATCAGCATCAACAAGCGGCACACGGGCAAGGCCAACGCCGAGTTCAACCTGCGCCACGACTGGAACTCTCTGCTCAGCCACGACCCCCGGCTGCTCTTCAGACACTACTCCCGCGCCTACTTCCCCGACGCGGGCGACATGGTGCGCTACCTGGGCGACTTCGCAGACCGGCTGGGGCTCCACGTGCTGTACAACACGACCATTGCCCACGTCACTCTGCACAAGGACCGGCAGGCCTGGAACGGCCATTACTTCATCCTGAGGGACCGGAAGGGTCACGCACACCGGTGCGGGTAAGGAACCCATCCCAGAGCCGACCTGCTGGCACCCCGTGGTCGGCGGTACGTGGGGAAGAAATGAGAGAGTAATTTTTTTTTTTTTTTAGAGATTTTATCCATTTGTCATGTTCACTGTGACACCAACCTTGGGTATTCAGCATCGTCTAGCTTATGTACCCGCAAAGCCCTTTCTGAAGAGCATCTCCTAGAACTAGTGTTCCTCAGAAGACATTCCGGGAAAAGTGTCCAGCAAGTGTTAGATGGGCTCCGTGGGATTTCAGACCTGAACTAGAGCGGGAGGCCGCACAGGCAGGGCTGCCAGTAATCAGTTTTAGCTTGCTTTGGCTTGGGAGAAAGCTTAATGTCGTGTAGACAGCCCAAACTCAGAGTCACACACCGTACTGCCCCGATTCAGCCCTTACAAGGACCCTGGGGGCAGTTCCCTGACCCTCGTTTTACAGATGAAGAGCCGAGGCCCAGAGAAGTTGAGTCACCGGTGCTATTGTCACACAATCTGAGCCTGTGTCTTCCTGACCCCGAAGCCTGTGCTCTTTCTGCTACACCAGACTGCCTCTCCCTTCCCGGCTATGGGGCTGCCACTTGCTCCAGGCAAGTGCCCGGAGTTCATCTTCTCAGGCCCTTCGCCGGAGGCCCAGCCTCGCCCCTTGCTTGTTCCGGCCCAGGGAAAGAAGGGCTCCGTCAGCTTGGGAGCCTTGCGTTTTAGACAGTCGGGCAACAGCATAGGGGATTCAGATCTCAGCTGGGTGGGCAAGGGTGAGAAAACAAGGAGCCACAGGGCCCGCAATGTCTTCTACGGGCCGTGCGGTTCTGTTTTCAAAACCGCCTGTAATCAAACCATCCTGCAGGCCGGCGGGAGCCAGCCTCCGGCTGCCCCAAACAGGAAAGTAATGCCCGCCAGCATGAATCACGCCCACCCGGGTTCGGATTCTGGCTGTGCTGTCGTAGGAGCTTGGGAGGCCATGGGCCCACAGGGCCTGTGTCTCCTCACCTGTAAAGCAGGTCAAATAACACCAACTCAGGGCTTCTGTAGGCAATGAGATGATGCACGAAACACTGGGTAGGGGCCTGAGACAAAATTCCTGCTCGGCAGTCCCCTGCTTCGGCCCAGCCGTCAGAAAAGGGAAAGTGGACCGCCAAGTTTCATTTTCACCACTGAGGGCCACACTTGGCGTAACTGCTGTGTTCAACATTAGGGGAATTGTTCAAGTTCTCATGTGTCCCCTTCTCAGAGAGTTGGACTCGTTCTTGTGTTTGGCATCATCCCAGTACGGGGTAAAGGGAACCGTCCACTGGAGTGGGCCCGGGAGGGGCAAGGGTGAAGTCTCTCGGATACTTTGGGATAGGTCAGTAAACAGATGAATGAAGGGACGTTCTCCTGTGGATTGTTTAGGAGCCAGCAGCCTGGGGGAGGCGGGCCAGCCAGGCAGCAGGGGCAGGGAGTGAGTTTCACGTCGTGGTCTTCCAGCTCAGAAATTAAGCCGTCTTCCGTCTGTCCCTTCCCTGCAGCGTGCTTTTTGTGGCCACCGGTTTGTCGGTCCCCAACCAGGTTGACTTCCCTGGCTCCGAATACGTAGAGGGGTACGAGTCTGTGTCCGTGGACCCCAAGGACTTCGAGGGTCAGAATGTGCTGATCCTGGGGCGTGGGAACTCTGCCTTCGAGACAGCAGAGAACATCTTGGGTGTCACCAACTTTATCCACATGCTGAGCCGCTCCCGGGTCCGACTGTCATGGGCCACCCACTACGTAGGAGACCTCAGGTATGCTATGAGCTGCTCATGGATTCCGTACCACCAGCCCCCTTGAGAGCCATTCCTGACCCCACTGGAACAAGTGCCCCTTCCTCTGAATCTCCTTGTGCCCCGTTCAGACTCCTTTCTCTCTCCTGGTGTTCCCCTCGGGCCCCAGGGCCATCAACAATGGCCTGCTGGACACCTACCAGCTGAAGTCCTTGGATGGGTTGCTTGAGTCTGACCTGACGGATCTGGCTGTCGTGAAGGACCGCGAGGGCAAGTTCCACGTCACCCTGAGGTTCTTCCTGGAGGAAGGCAACCAGAGTGCCGACGCCATCACCCTCCCCCAGGACGACAACGACAACTTTGCCATGCGCGTGGCCTACGACCGGGTCATCCGCTGTCTGGGCTGGAACTTCGACTTCTCCATTTTCAACGAGTGAGTCCACACAGGGGTGGAACTGGGGTCACTTCGTGAACCCCTTCTGACACGTCCCCAGGGGCAGAGAGTCACCACCCCGTGGGCTAGCGGCAGGGCTTTCGGGACGGCGCCGTCAAAGTGGACATGGGTGCTGCCGGGTCCCCTGCCCAGGACGTGAGCTCGCTGTCCTCACAAGGATGGGCGGCCCAGAGGCCCTCCATCCTGGAGCAGCAGCAACAGTGGGTCTTCATCTGCGTCGTGATCTTCCACCCGAGAGACGGGAAAGGGGGGCTCAGGCAGAGTAAGTACTCGGCATATACTATATGCTTCATAAAATGGTAGCCACCGACTTCACTTATAATTGCGAGTTCGACTGCTTTGCTTGAGATGTTGCTGCCCCAGGTACCTTGGCAAGGCTTGGTATCAAAGAATCCGTCCAGTGTCTCACTTTCCCCTGGCCAAGGTGCAGGCAGACAGGGAGAAACTGGAGGGCCTGAAGCAGACGCCCGCCCAGCAAGTCCCCCAGGGCCCAGTCGGAGCCCAGAGCCTAGCCTCAAGTCAGGCTCTAATCCTGGCTCTGTCCCTGACCCACCACATCTTCACCCTGAGCCTCATACCCGGCTGTTAAACAGAGATCTTCATACCCGGCTCCTAGGGTCCTGGTGTGGTTTCAACACAATAAGCAATATAAAGCACGTACGTACGCTTATCTCAGTGAGGAGCACGTAGTAAGCGTTTCATACACAGCAGTGATTTTTATTAACAACCCTTTCTACTCACAGGTCCCTCCGACTGTCTTCCGGGGGTGAGTTCAGCAAGAAGTACCCGCTGGTCAAAGCTAGCTATGAGTCCAAAGGAAGCCGGGGCCTCTTTGTGCTGGGCACCGCCAGCCACTCTGTGGATTACCGGAAGTCTGCCGGGGGCTTCATCCATGGATTCCGGTACACAGGTGAGCCCGGCGGAGAGAACCATCCCCAGGCTTTGTAAACATAACCTGATTTGCAGCAGCCTTCATGGGAGTGCTTGTCGGTAGTCGATTGTCTTAAACTCTGTCTGGGACAGAGGGCAGCAGGTCTTCGTGGGCTGGGGATAGATCTAGAAAAGCGTCAGGTAAGGTGTGAAAGCAAGTGCATCTGGGGGTGGCATATGACATGCTCAAGCCTGTGCCCATCAAGCAGCAGGTGTTGGCAAGAAGGCAGAGCTGGAGGCGTGCTCGCGGGCTTCCTCCCCAGCGGGGCGGTCTAGAGGTGAGGCTGGAGCAGTGCTCGCGGGCTTCCTCCCCAGCGGGGCGGTCTAGAGGTGAGGCTTCGTGACCCCTCCGTAAGCCTCTTGGACGGCGTGGCATCAGAGGCGTAAACGAGGTGAACTCGCCGCCCTCGCGGGGCTGTCTCAAGGACAAACTAAGATAATACCTGGGAACCTTGTAGCTACGAAGCATCACGCACAGATTCTTGGGGTACCCACATATTTCAATGAAAATTACAGTTGGATTACATCAGTTCTGAGGGCATAACTGTTCTGCACTCCAGGCAGGCTGCTGGGTGGGCGAGTGTTAACAAGGGCCAGTTAGTTGATTTTGCCACAAACACCAGAAGCACCCTGCGTCCTGCATCCCAGCATTTCTGTATTTAATTTGATGCTCCCACCGGCTTAATGCTCAGTTTTGCATTTTACTGTCCTTCCAGTTTGGCAGGGGAAAGTAGCCATGTTTGATTTCCAGATGATATATTTTATGTCCCATGCATGTGGTCAGAGAAGGAAACCAGAGAGAGAGTGTTAGCTGTCTGTAAACCAGGACATCCACATATCGAATACACACGCACACACACACCCCGGAATGGAAGAGTCTGTCCCTTTAGCTGTGTCTCCCCAGTAAGAAATCCGCAGATCCTGTCATTTCCGCTCCATTTCCAGATAAGGAAACTAGGGCACAGAGAACTTAAGTAACTTCCCGAAAGTCCCCCAGCCAGTGGATGGCAGAGGGTAATTTGAATCCACACGTGTCTGACCCTAAAGCTCACAGCCAACCACTGAGCTTCGGGCACGTGGGGCAACAGTCCTGGGTGTTTCGGCACCGGCCGCTGTGTGGTCACCACCACGAGCCGAGCGGAGGGCCCTGCTGGGGGAGGGCTGGTGTGGCTGTGCACATCCCGCTCCTCCTGCTCCAACCTGAGAAACCGGTCCCAGGGCAGACCAGAAGCATTCAGTAAGGCGGAGGAAAGCCAAAAGAAGAGAAAGTACGAAGGACGCAGACCATAACCGCGTGGACGGTTATTCCGGACGCCCAGCCCGTCTGTCCCCCTGCTATATCTCTGTCAGCCCACCGCCTCCATCTCCTGACCCGCAGCTTCTTCGTCTCTCCTGACTGGTCTTCCTGCCACTGCAGGTCTCTCTGGCTTCCCATCCAGCCGCACGGTCCCCGCCGAAACACCCCTTCCTGAAACAACAAAATCTTGCCTTTCCTGTGCTTACAGCTTAAGCGTCTCTCCGCGGCTCCTCACCTGCCCTGCGAGAGCCGTAGCTCCTCGGCGTGCCATTCCGAGCTCTGCCAGGCCCGGGCCAGCTCACCTTTCCAGCCTGGGCCCTCGCCTGCTCCCCAGAATGGGCCGGGCTCTCTCGAGATGGTAGCCCCTTTCGTCAGGGCGCCCTCCCCACGCTCCACTAGCTGTGGTGTTCCTCGACCCTGTGCAGAGGGATAGCTGTCGCTTTTCTGCCCTTAGGTCACTCGGACTCCGTGACGGTTCGGATGCAGGCAGTGAAGGAGAGGGGGCGCTGAAAGGGTCTCCCGCTGGGGGTCTGGGAGAAAGGGGAACTGTGGGCAGGGAAGCCGGGTGAGAGGGAGGCATGGGGTCTGGGGCTGGCAGAGCAGCTGGGAGAGGTCCTGTGGGTGCCTGGAGCCAGAGCTGGCCCCGTCACCCTTGCAGCTACCCTCCAGGACTGCTTTTGCCCCGGAAGCAGAGCTGAGTAGCGTGACCAACCGGGCAGCGAAGCCCAGAACACTGTCCATCCAGCCCTTAGTAGGAAGCTTTCGCTGACCCCACTCCAAAGGCATCCTCTTGGCGCCACGCAGGCAACCGTGCCTTGAGTTCCAAGAGGTCCATGGGGACTGGACGTGTGTCCGGTGGTGAAAGATCAAATCTTAAGGGCAGCATGCTGTCCCTCCCTCTGGCCTGATTTCAGTGCGTGCTGTTCACCGCCTGCTGGAGCATCGCCACCACGACGTCGCCTGGCCCTCCACCCAGCACCCCATCTCACAGCTGACCAGCTCCATCGTCCGGCGCGTGAACGAGGCTTCTGGGCTCTACCAGATGTTCGGTGTGCTGGCCGACGTGGTCCTGTTGAAGGAGTGAGTAGCCCGGCTTCACCATTGACCCTGTCCTAGCTCTTCTGTGCCTGTTCCAGGTGTGGAGTGGCCCCGTACTTCTCTCCTAAGGTGAAGCCTGCATGGGGGGTGGGGGGGTAGGGAAGATCGATTCTGGGGGAAATCAGGGAAATCGACACCATGGGCTGCACAGGCAGGCACACAGGCCTGGGTGTGCATCCCAGTCTGTCACTTTCTGCCTGGGTGAGCTGGGCCAAGTCACTCAGCCTCTCTGAGCCTTTCTCTCAGCAGCACAATGGGGATAATCACACCTTGCAAGCAGGAGTAAAGGTCACTGGTAGACCGCAGTTGGCACCAAGCGGATGAGCAGTAAACCACAGTGATGCATATCACCAGTGTGGATCGACGGGGTCCCTCGGGCCAGGACTGTGTTGGCTCCTTATCAATTAAGTGACAGGTGGCAGATCACAGGTGACACCCAGCAAAGCAGGGAGGGAGAAGGGCTGCAGGTGAGGGCGCTCCGAGGACAGGTGGCAGGTGAGAAGCAGGGGGGATCCCTCAGTCAGAGCGGGAGAAGCCTGACCCAAAGCCGGGGAGGGCCACACACATCAAGTTCAGGGACACGCAGGAATTCACAGCGCCCAGCGCAAGATATCCCATCACCCTGACTCCTCTCTTCCATTCCCATCCTCCACATTCAGACTCTCCATAAACCCCGTAAGCTCTACCTGCAAATTATGTCAAGAATCTGACCGCCTCTCCCCAGTCCCAGTACTGCCACCTTGGTCCAGACGCCCAGCATCTCACCTGAACTAACTGCGGCCTCTCACCTTTGCCCCGTGCTCTGCTTTCCACACAGCGGCCTGGCAGTCCCCTCAAAACACAAATCACACACAGTCAGCTCTGCTCAGTACTCTCCAGGGGCCGGGGGCCCTCAGGGCACACATGAGCCCTCCTCAACCTGCCCCCGAGCCCCTCTCCTGCCCGTCTGCCCAAGGCCCCTTCAGCCACACAGGCCTCCTTCCTGTCCCTCGAAGACACCAAGGCAGTCACTCCCTCCCAGGGCTTTTCTGTTACTGTTCTCTCGGCCTGGGTCACTCTTGCCCCAGATACGTTTCGGGTTGCTCAGAGTTTTCTGGAATCTGTCCCAATGTAAGCCAGGGCTCAGCTGTGACAGTAATGGTGAAGTGAGGTGCGTGGGGGTGACCAGAGGCCGTGCACTGTACGAGAGACACGCGCACACACCCGCACACGCCCCCCTCAGCTCTGCTGCCGCACTGAGGGTCACCCCCCCATTTTCCCCAGGAACGCCGCGGCATTTGAGTACCTGGAGGAGTTCCCCGTGCAGATGCTGGCCCAGCTGGAGACCATCACAGGAAGGAAGGCCAGGCATGGGCTCTTCGTCATCAACATGGAGTACGGCAGAAACTTCTCTGGCCCCGACAAGGACGTGTTCTTTTATGACCGGTCTGTGGGGCACACGGAAGACGCCTGGCAGTCTAACTTCCTCCATCCGGTCATCTATTACTACAGGCACCTTCCCACCGGTGAGCTGGGCCTCAGCTGTCCCCCGAGCGCGGGCTTCCAGGAGCTGGGCGGGTCTCTCACCTGTCACACCTCCCCTCTCACACAACTCTCCCGGCTGACAGAGGACACTGGGGGACTCTGCCCAGAAACCGAATGGGGCAGAAGGTCCCGGAATAAGAAACAGTGTTCCCAGATTCTGGCGCATACCGTGACCTGGGCAGGCCACACATGGAGTGTCGTGACCTCCTCCAGGCACCACACAGTAAGAGGGACCGTCTTGCTGTGTGTCTACAAAGGAGGCCATGGAGGGGGAGGGGACCTGGAGACCGACTCTCAGAGGGAACGGGGAAAGGAGCTGGAAGTGGTCCACACGGGCCTGCCGCTGAAAAAGCGCAGAAAAACTAGGCAGTGTTCTCAGGCTGTGCTTTCCTTGCCGTTACTTGAACGCTCTGAGCCTCTGCTTCCTCATTTGAGAAATGGGGATAACAGTAGGATTGTGTGAGGATAAATGACATAAATAACACAGAATGTGGGGCGCCCGGCTGGCTCAGTCGGTGGGGCATGTGACTCTTGATCTCGAGGCTATGAGTTCAAGCCCCACTTTGCATGCAGAGATTACTTAAAAAATAAAATCTTAAAAAAAAAAAAAAAAAAAAACACAGAATACCAGCACGGTACCTGGCACAGAGTAGCTACCAGTAGATGACCCTCCCCGCCCACCCCACCCCCCACCCCCCCGGGGAACACGACTCCTGCTTCAGAGACTGAAGGGCTGTGACTTGGAAGATGATGCTCTAAAAACAAGCAGAGGTAGTATCAGTGACAGGAATGCAGGATTCTATTCAGAGTCGGAAGCAACTACTAGTCAAAGCTGTCCCACAGTGGAATGGGTCGCCCCTGAAGTCGAGTTTCCCAGTACCAGGATGGTTGAGTCATGGCTTAATGGCCGTCGGCCTGGGACACCACAGAAGGGAGCCCACACCAGGTGCAAAGCTGGACTAGGTGAGCTCTCAGGCCCCTTTCGATGCAGGGCCTCTGAGTCTCCTCACAGAAAGAGCAGTTTTGAAGCAGTCACAATGGACCTCAGTCCATGTGCGCCTTAGAAAGACACAGAGTGCGAGTGATCAGTCTTGGTTCCGCTTTCTGATACCACAAGGAACAGATCTAGTCTCTTCCTCATGCCAGCCTTGCAAACACACAGATGGCTATTGAAGAGGCTGGCCGCTGCCCAGCACGGAGTGTGTCAGGAAAGCTGAACGCGAGGGAGCGAGGGAAGCACCTGGGATGTGTGGGAACCATGCTGTCCGTTCCAGGATGGGAAGCCCAGCCTCTGGGCTCTGACACAACTCCCCCCCTCTCCTCCCCACAGAGCAGGAGGTGAGGTTCCGCCCTGCTGACTGGGCCCTGCCTCGGCCCACTGCCATCCACCACATCGTGGAAGATTTCTTGACGGACTGGACCGCCCCGGTGGGGCACATCCTACCTCTGAGGCGCTTCTTGGAGAACTGTTTGGACACCGATTTGCGAAGCTTCTATGCAGGTAACCTAAGTTCCTAGAAGGGACTGAGCTGAAGGTTGAAAAAAGACCAGATAGATCCATGCCCTGTGGAGTTTTCAGGATTCATATCTAGAATCCACACCCAAGAATTCTGTTATCCACAAGATAGATCAGATGTTCACAGACCCTTCGCAGTACGGCACACCTAAAGTCGCTGAATAAATGTCATTTTTAAAGAACTGGCAGGGAAAAAAAGGGAACTCTAAGAAAAGCATAAAGCCCTTGTTGGATGTGGGCTATCTGCCAATCATCAGTAGTAGCTTAGAGCCTGGGTAACTGACCAGTACTTGGGGGTGGGAAGGTAAGGCTGGAGCAGGGTGGGAGGTCTGTTTAGAGACCTTCACTTAAGCTTAGATCTCAGTGACCCAAGCAGGAGACACAAAACACTCTCAAGAGGGAGATGGTGGAGACTCGTGCTTTTGGCTCTGGGTAGAATAAGGGAAAATCTCCCCTGAGAATTTCTAACCACGAAGCCTCACTTGTGAGTTTGAGGCCAAACTTCACACTGGTATAAAAATCACAGAAGTAAATGCAAGTCTTCTGTGAAGAAACAAACTTTAAAACTAGAGAAAGGGGCGCCTGGGTGACTCAGTTGGTTAAGCGTCTGGTCACGATCCCAGGGTCCTGGGGTTGAGCCCCACGTCGGGCTCCCTACTCAGTGGGAATCTGCTTCTCCCTCTGCCCCTCCCCTCTTCTTGTGCACTTTCTCTCTTTCTCTTTCTCAAGCAAAATCTTTTAAAAAATAAATAAAATAAAACTAGAGAAATACAAATATACATTAAAAAAAAAAAAAACCTAGGGCTTGGGGTATCTGGGTGGCTCCGTCAGTTAAGCGACCAACTCTTGGTTTCAGCTCGGGTCATGATCTCAGGGTCCTGGGATCCAGCCCAGCATTGGGCTTCATGCTCAGCATGGAGTCTGCTTGTCCCTCTCCCTCTGCTCCTCCCACTCTCTCTCTCTCTCGCTCCCAAATAAATTTTAAAAAAACTGGGGCTCAAAAAGTTCCCACAGATAAAGTTCCGAGTAAGTTGGACCCACCCCCCACCCCCAAACAAAAAGCACTTAACACAAAAGGACATAAACTGCCGCGAGGGAGCATTAGCAGAAACAACAAACTGCTGGATCAAGCTAAAAAGACTATGGGAATTGGAATGGTTACAGAGGATACAAAGTCTGTCTAAAATATGTAAAGAAATGAAAAAGGAGATTATCAAAAATATAATTGGGCAGTATTCAGAAAGACCCAAATAAAACTTCTGGAAATGAAAAAATGTGTAACTAGAAACTCAACCTAGGGGCGCCTTAGGGGCTCAGCCACTTAAGCCTCCAACTTGTGATTTTGGCTCAGGTCATGATGTGAGGGTCCTGGGATCGAGCCCGGCATCAAGGCTCCACGCTCAGCAAGGAGTCTGCTTGGGATTCCCTCTCTCCCTCCGCCCCTCCCCCCTGCTCACATGCTGTCTTTCTCTAAAATAAGTAAATAAATCTAAAAAAGAAAAGGAACTCAACCTAAAGATAAAGTAGCACATTAGACAGAGACGAAGAGAGAATTGGTGAACTGGAAGGTAGCTCTGACGAGAAGTCTGAGGATCCGGAGGGAGAACTGACAAATAGGCCACATTTCAGTCTTTTTTAAAACCCCCTGACTGCCTAGGACATCTCCCCTTTTCTGTTCAGCAAACATACTTTGAACACCAGCTGTATACCAGGTACTATTCAAATCAAATCAGGTTCAAGACGGTCAGTCTCTGGCCTGCAGGTCAGAGAGCAGGTGTCCTTGTCGCCCCAGGCGACATCCTCAGTCAACTTGGAAATAAAATGTATACGTTAAGAGAGCTGGCTTAAAACAGTAGTGTAGGCTAATCGTCTAAATATATGTGGATGCCCCGAGGTAATTCATCGCACAGGGCTAAGCAACTTTGAAGTGCTAGCGTTCTGCAGACTCAGCTACGACCGCACGCTCGCCTGGGAAATTGACACGGTGCAGGTCCAGAGATCTCAGCTACAGCATCCCTGCCTGTTTCTCGAGGTTTCAGGAGTACACGAAGATGGCCATGCCCGTTAGGGAGCGTGTCCCGCCCTGGGTTACGGCTGCCACGAATGCATCATCCAGGCCCTAGAGCCTCCTGGCTCCCACTCCCTAGACCCTGCTCAACACTACAAGCCACTGAGTGTCCCTGCCTTCAGCTTGGAAGCATCCTCCCAACTCAGGGCCAGCTGGCAGAGTGGGCTTTCCTCCACCCCCGTAGCTGATGCGCAGCTGTTAGCACTGGCCCCGGACTCGGCTGGGCTTCTCTGCCCCCCATCAGGCCCCTGCAGAAGGGGTGACATATGTCATCAGAAGGTGGTGCTTGCCAAGAGGCCACCTTGCTGCCGCTCTCCCATCCTCCCCCTGCACCTGCGGTCCTCCCTGCCCAGAGAGGCTTGTCGTGGCCTGTTCTGCCAGGGGCTGTCTGGGCCAGAAGTCAGAAATGAAGTCAGAAGTACCTCTGTGTGTGGCTCCTTACAGCCTGTTCAGCCACGCGGGCCTCACAACATCCTTTGTAACGTGCCCGGGTGTTTTGAGATAAAAGACTCAAGACAGTTTTTGGACGTTCGCTCCTTCCCATCCTGTCTCTAAATCCCTGAGAAGACTGAGCCCCTATCTCTTTCATCTGGTCTGTTTTTTAAGTCAAAGTTACATAAGCACTTAGCTAAAAGACTTTTTCTCACTTCCACCCTCAGTCCCAGAAGGAACTACTTCTGGCTCTTCTGGTGGTTTCTTCATATTTCTGAATAATAAATACCCACAGCTGTTTCCTGATAGAGCCGACTTGACCCATGCACCAGCTTTCTGCTGTTTACCAGTGTTATCTTTCTGCCCCCCCCCCCACAGGGCTCACAACAGTGCTGTGCACACAGTATTTGCAACCCAGAGATGGCTGAGGGAATAAAGCCATGCAGGCAGCTCTGAGCTCAAAACGACTGACCACCAAGTTCCCGGCCCCAGCCAGGCCAGCTTCCAGAAGAGAAGGCTGAGGGTCTGCTCCTCAGTGGCTGAGCTCCCAGTAGGACTGGCTCCCTGCAGAGCATCATGTTGGGCCCAGATCTCTGGGAGTTGAGTCATTTCTGTGGTTTGCTTTCCATTTGGGGCCTCGTTCTTCCAGAATGTCAGGGCACCCTCCTTTGAACTTCAGGGAGGGACGAGATCCTTGGCTACTCAGGTCAGATGTGAGATCCCCACAAAAGTCAGCTCCCCTGCTCAAGGGGTGGAGGGCCCTGGGTGAGGCCCCGGGGCATCGGCACCCCGGCCTCCCTCCCGCACCTCTCCCCATACCTCTCTTACTCATTCATCTGCTTTTGCTTTTGTGTAGAATCCTGCTTCCTGTTCGCCCTAACACACCAGAAGCTGCCACCCTTCTGCCAGCAGGGGTACCTGAGAATGCAGGGGCTCGTGGGGACTGAGACCCTCCGGCGGCACGGAGTGGAGAGCGGGCTCCTCCGGGACTACACCATTGTGGGCAGGCGCCGTGAGGACCAGGGCCGGGGGCCACTAAGTAGCTCCCGGGCCCCAGGGCCTCCGGTCCAGCCCCTCGACAGCAACAAGGAGGAGCTGTGACCGCCAGGCGGCTCCCAGCCAGCCCTCTGTCGCACCGACGCATGGTTGCCAGAGACCACTCAGATCGTCACAGTGACCAAGGCCACTCTGAGGGGTGGCCATGCGGTGGTCTCCCCTCTGGTCTGGTCCTTGGATGCCTGGGAGGTGGGATCCCGAGAAGGGCATCCTCTGCCAGGTGGGAGCTGCCTTCCACAGCCAGGCTTGTCTGCAAGTGAACTGTCACTGGGCACCAGGCTGGCTCGGTTCTGTCCCCATCAAGTGCCCCGTGGTCCCATTTCCTTCAGGTCTACTCGTCGGATGAACCAGGCGACCGTGTCACAGGTGGTGCTGTCCTCATCATCATAAGGGTTCATGGCAGGCACTTTAAACCGAAGCTCTAACATCCTCAACCCTCTGGGGCGGGTGGGACTGTCGCCTCTGATGAAGACATCAGCTCAGAGAGCTTAGGTGACTCCAGGCTTCTGCCAGGCGTCCCTGTCTGGGTCCCCTGAGGCCTGGGCCACTCTGCCTCACCCTGCCCCCACCTCTGTTTCCAGAACCCAGGCTGGGCCAGCCCAGCTTATCATCACAGGCCCGGCTGCTGTCACCAGGCAGAGACGGGACAGCTCCTGCAAAGCCACCTTATCTGCGCGGGGTTTCTGCCTGAGCAGCAGGACTCAGAGCTGCACCCGCCCCGAGACAGCACTCCTTGACTCATCTTCAGCATCTGTGTCTTCTCTCTCCTCCTCGGCACCGTCCCCTTGCCCTGCTCCTGCCCTCTGAAATCCTGAACAACGCCTTGCCTCTGGTCTGCCTGAGCAAGTTTGTAAAACTGTCCCCAGGCTTGCAGTGAGGATTCTTTCCGAGGGGATTGACCTGCTGTTTGTACAAGGAGCCTGGCTCAGCGTGTGCAAGGAGGCATTTCTAACTGCATTTGTGTGACAACGACAATGCCTCTTTCTGGTTGCCCTAGCTGTTCTCACTCTTCCTCCTCACCAGGAATCCGCCCCCTTCCTACACTCCTGTCAGGCACTTTCATCCCAGGTAGGAGTAGGCCATGGAAAGCATTTGTACAGAAAATAATCACGATGATTTTTTTCAAAGCCCAGGACCCTAGATGATTGCTTTTTCATCGGTTCTTACGGATCCCTGTATCCACTCAGAATTCGAGGGATGCGGGCTTTCTGGATCCACGGCCCTTTTCTGGGAACATCCTCTTGGCCTCAACCACCAGGCCCACTGCCTGTCTGCACACACCTCTCCCTCCAGTCGTGTGCAGTTAGAACAGTGACACTTGGCAGCCCGAGCCTGCTGGGGAGGTGCTTACCCTGTGACAATACTTGGCAGAGCTTCCCTGGGGACGGAAGCATCTAAAGATCTCCCCCTAGTCCCAGACGGTTGGGTTCGCCATATTTCTTACAGATGATTTATAACCCAGATTTGGGCCCCATTACCCACTCACCCCCACCGCTTCCGTTTCCAAGACCTTTTTTGAAACAAATCTTTTCCCTAGGACTGTTCCCATAATGTCAAGCCCTGCTACACCCATCACCCCTCACCAGCCACTGACGGCAGCTGAGCGCCTATCAAAGTTCAAGGTGCTGCAACAAATAATTCACAGACGCCTAACTATGTGACATCTGCTGCTTCTCCCATCATCTGCCAAATTGTTCATTCCACCAAAATTTCAGCCAGCCTTGTTTGTGTTTCATAAGGCACGGCTCCATGGTTCAGCTGATTAGAGATGCCTTCCCTGGTATTCTCCTTGTAAAACTGGTCAGTAATTTGGAAAAGAAAATAAATCTCATTTCAAATCCCTATTTCATACTTCAGAATTAATTCCAGAGCAATTTTTTTAAAGATTTTATTTATTTGATAGAGCTCAACTAAGCAGAGCAGCAGGCAGAGGGAGAGGAGACCAGGCTCCCCGCTGAGCAGGGAGCCTGATGCGGGGCTCGATCCCAGGACCTGGGATCATGACCTGAGCTGAAGGCAGACGCCTAACCAACTGAGCCACGCAGGCGCCCCAATTCCAGAGCAACTTTTAAAAGCCATACAGAAACGGGAGGTGACAAGGGGGTGTTAGAATAAAAGAAAGGACTGTCCAACTTCAGAAGCGATGGGGTAATTCCCCAGAGGAGAAGGTTTAACATTTCCAGTCTACTTAATTTTTTTAAGTTTTTATTTAAATTCCAGTTAGTTAACATACAGTGTGATATTAGTTTCAGGTGAAATTTTTCTTTTTTTTCTTAAGTAATCTCTATACTCAATGTGGGCCTCAAACTCCCAACTCCAAGATCAAGCACTCTGCTGACCGAGCCAGCCAGGCACCCCTCGCCCATACTTAACTAATGTGACCGTTTAAAGAAAAGGATAAAAATTAAAAGGCAGACAGCATGGGTAAAATAGTGACAGCAGAATACAATACATAAAAATAAATATCTTTATTACTCAACCAATTGGAGTTAATGAGGAAAAAAGGGATAAGAAAATCATGGGACATTCACCCAATAAAATACTACACGGCTCTCAAAACCTCTCAGAGATGGTGACAGACCATACCATAAAAATACATGTGTGACAAAGCCAAGTGAAAAGAAGCAGACCATGAGATTGTAGTGGTGAACTACTTATAACTATGTAAAACTAGAAAGCCACAGATGGGGGAGACTCTGGAAAGGACATCTCACAAAATGTCAACAGTAGTTATATTAGGTTTGTGAAGGCATTTTTCTTTCCTTTTCCTTTGTCCAAATTTGTGGTTACACTCCGTAGTGAAATAAATACATTTATTTTTTTAAAAATCATCTCTGCTCTTGGGATTTAAAATTGCTGGGGGCAAGAGGAGCGGGGAGCCCTCCTAGGGGACATGCTCTGCCCGGTCCCAGTGGTACCCATGGTTTCGTCCCTCTCCCAAGTCAGGAAGACACTGCACCCAGTGTCGAGGGGGAAGATGTGCCCCCCGCCAGAGAAGGGACTTTTAAGCGGTGTGTGCTCCTCTCCTACAGTCTTTGGATTGACTGACCCAGCACAACAGAGGAGATCTCTGGAAGAATCTTCCCTCCCAAGAGACAGAAAATGAAAGATCAAAAATCCTCACTTTGTGGAGGTCTCCTGGGTGTAATCTCCAATCTGCTGTAGAGCCCCAAATTCTTTTTGTTCCCCAAATAAAAATGGGGGTATAGCTAAAGTCTGTCTAGAAAATGAATCACCAAGTAGTGAATTTATCTGCTAAACTACTCCTAACATCTAATCATTTACTACGTATTTACTATGTACCCAGGACTGTGCTGTGGTTTTAAAGATAGGCTCACGAATTCTTTGCTACTTCTCCTCCAAAGAGCTGGAGCTCATTCCCCTCCCTGTTGGGTGAGAGCAGGACTGATTGATTCGCTAATAGCAAACAGAGGAGACGTGACAGGATGTCATTTTCAAGATTAGGTCATAAAAAGACTGTAGCACTCACCCACCAAGAGGCTGTTCTCTCATCACTCACTCAGGTCATGTTGCAAAGACATCCAGGCACATATGGAGAGTTCCTTGTCCATGTGGCAAGGAACTAATACCTGCCAAGAGCCGTGTGCATAAGCCTAGAAGCAGATCCTACTCCTATCCAGCCTTTAGATGACTGCAGTGCTGGCCACCACCTTGAACGCAGCCTCATGAGAGGCCCCCAACCAGAACCACCCAGCACAGCCACTCCCTGACTCCTGATCCACAGAACTTTGAGATAATGTCTGTTGTTTCATGCTGCTAAATTTCGGGGTGGGGGGTGGGGGGGTGTTTTGTTACACAGCAATAGATAACTAATGCATGCACTAAATAGCTTACCTGCATTAATTTGTCACCACAACCCTAAGAGATAGATAACCCTATCCCCCATTCCTACCCTAGTCTCCCCATTCTTATGCTGAGAACAATCACACAGCAGGTCTGTGGTGGTGAGGAGCTTCGAAAATCCACTTCCTTCGAGCCACCCTCTCAAAATTAAATCATTAAAGTAAACCATGTTACCTGTGGGTTTCCTTCTTGTGAACACTGGCTGACAAGAAATTAAGGGACCACACAATTCTCAAACCTAAGAAACAGGAAATAAAGTGTGTGTGGCCCCACCAGGTGGCAGGGAAATGTTAAACTGCTGATTACACAAAAACGTACCCTCAAAAAGAGTATTCATCTACTCCATCAACCAGACGTCCTGTGATTCAGGTGGGGGCAGGATGACTCAGATGGGACGAGGAAAGCTCTGGAGTCTGGAGCATCCACCCCCCGCCCAGGCTCCCGCCTCAGTTAGAATCCTCGGTTCCCTGACCAATTACAACATTATCCCCAAAAGCTAAATTGGATTCTTCCCTAGAAAAGAAACCCGTAGGCTGCATCATTTCCCTGCAGATGCTAATTTTTTTTAATACAGTAAAAATGCTGACTGGGGAAAGGTTTTTGTCAGACTGCAGGCTTTAAAGAAGCATTTAATTCAATCTGGCATCCAGACCGAATGTAAATCTACCACCAAGTGAAGCTGATGAGCAAATATATGAGAGGCTTTAGCCCAAGTATTTAATCCAAGTACATCACATGACTAATCCATCAACCCTGAAATAAAAAGTAACAGATGTATTTAAGCAGGGAAGAAAAGACCAGCAGAATACCCTGTCTCACTCCTTTCTCAGTTCTGCATACTGATTTGCCTGCTCCTCTGGAGAAAGCCCCGAGTTTCGTGCTCATTGCAAAATGTTTCAGAAATCTGTCACCTGTTTTTTTCATTCTCTTGGAGATATTACCGTCTCAGACCAGTCTCTCAAGTCATTCCAAATCATTATAAATTAATTAGATGCAGAAAAGTCTCACCACCAGAAAAAAAAAAAAAAAGATAATGCGATCTAGCTTCAAATGTTCACAGTGTGTTATAGCCCTTCGTTGTAGTTTAGAAATAAAGCAACTATGGGGCTCCTGGGTGGCTCAGATGGTTAAGCGTCTGCCTTCGGCTCAGGTCACGATCCAGGGTCCTGGGATCGAGTCCCGCATCGGGCTCCCTGCTAGGCGGGGAGCCTGCTTCTCCCTCTGCCTCTGCCTCTCTCTCTCTGACTCTCATGAATAAATAAATAAAACATTTAAAAAAAAAAAAGAAAGAAAGAAAGCAACCATGAAAATGTATGAGATGAGCCCCCTTAATACTGGCTATGTTTCAGTTTCAAATAAGATGACTATCAGGAAAAGGAGAAGCATCCAGAAGCCTGCACGATGAAGCACCGTGGTACATTAAAGATGGCCACAAAGGTTATGACGATTCCTATCAAGATGTGAGGTCTGTGTCCCCTCGCCTTGAATTAGGGTGGCTTCCGGGACTGTTTTGACCAAAACCAGCCACACTGGTTTCTGGGCAAAGGCCCGAGAAGACTGGCAACTTCCACTACTTCTCGGGGAACCCAGCCACCACACAGAGGAAGGCCCGTGTAGAGAGTAAGTGAGGCACGTGGCTGAGCTTCCAGCTAATAGCCTGAACCAACTTGTAGCCATGTGGGTGTGCCATCTTGGAAACAGATCCTCCAGGCCCAGCTGAGCTCCCCATGTGGGGCAGAGATGAGCTATCCCAGCAGAGCCCCACCCAAATTTCCTATCTGTGAGGAAAATGATTCTTGTTCTAAGCCACTAAGTGTTAGGGTGGCTTGTTACACAGCAATAGATAACAGGGACAGACACCATGGAGAGGCTATAAGGTGGCTTCAGTGAAGTTACACATGTAAAAGCAGGTATATTATCTGTATTAGTAATTGTTTCTTGGTTTTGTTTTTGTTTTTTTAGAGTAGGGGAGGAGCAGAGGGAGAGGTAGAATCTTAAGCAGACTCCAAGCTCAGCACGGAGATCATGACCTGAGCTGAAATCAAGAGTTGGACACTTAACCAACTGAGCCACCCAGGCACCCCTGTATTAACAATTGTTAATGAGCATATTACAAAGATAATTGCAAAGCACACTCATCAAAAAACTCTTAGTAAAATATAGCTATGGTATTGCACCATTTAGTGTACATACACTGAGGGATCAATTAAAAAGACAAGTGAGGGGCGCCTGGCTGGCTCAGTCAGAAGAGCAAGTGACTCTTGGTCTTGGGGTTGAGTTTGAGCCCCACATTGAATGTAAATGGTACTTAAATAAATAAGTACTTTCTAAAAAATTATTTAAAGAAAAATGAAAGTAAGAGAAGCATGAGCAAGTTAAAGAAAAGAAGAGAGCGCATGAAGACTCAACATTTGTTCTGTGGTTGCCTGAAATTAACTGGAGGAAACTTGGGAGTCTGATGGCTGTCTTTGCCTCCAGAAAACCACAAGTAGCCTGCTAACTCCTGTACACGTGTGCGAGTCAACAAGACAAACCAGTATTTCACTGAGATCAAACACTGCACTTGAAAGGGATTTTCAACCCAACACAACCCAACACAACACAACTGGCCCAACACAACTTTTTTTGATAAAAAGACTTCCCATCTTTGTCAGACATGAATTGATCAAGAAGTCATATGGAAGGATTATTGGACTTGAAGAAAAGGGTCCTTAGTACCAGCATGTTTGTGGTCCACATGCCTTCCTCTGGAGAACCCACTCAGTGTTCACCCAACTCTATGGGACCACCCACCACAGGCCAGACACATAATGCAGACTGGCCAATCGGAGAATGAGCCACAGTTGGGCATGTGACCCAAACAGAGCCAATCAGAGCCTTGTCTGAGGCTCCACGTAGGGACACTAGGAGGAAGAGGGACTTTCCTATTCTCAGACTGTAAACCCAAAGCTGGACTTCTTGTGGCTATCTTTCCCACCACATAGGGAATGAAACCAACATGCTGAGGAAAGCAAAACAAATGAAAGAAAGCCCATGAGCTCTGCAACATTATTGGAGCCCTGATGCCCCTGTGCCCAAGCTCCTGAACGTGCCAGTTATATGAGCTAAGAAGTCCCTTTTCATGAGAGGGTTTGAGTTGGTTCCTGGAGTCGCCAAAGGGTCTTGGTCTTGTCATGAGAAGAATTCAAGGACAAACACGCAGCACAGTGGACCAGCAACACAAACAGGAAAGTTCATTACAACACTCTTGATGGCACAGAGGTATTTTGTTGGAGGAAAAATATGGACATTGATGTCCATGAATCAAGAAGTGATTCAAAAGAATTGGATTCTGAATGTGTGAAGTTTAGAAATTTCTTATTAGGGTCACCTGGGGGGCTCAGTCGGTTGGGCATCTGCCTTCGGCTCAGCTCATGATCCCAGGGTCCTGGGATCAAGTCCAGAGCTGGGCTCCTTGCTCAGTGGGGAGCCTGCTTCTCCCTCTCCCTCTCTCTCTGTGGGCCGCTCCCCCTGCTTGTTGTACTCTCTCTCTCTCTCTGACAAAACAAGTGAATAAAGTCTTTAAAATAAAAAATTTTTTAAAAGAAATTTCTTATTAAACATACTCACTAGTCCTTTTTTATATATATGCACAGGACATATATTACATTTTCTTTAAATAAATCAAAGAGAGGGGCATCTGGCTGGATCAGTCAGTAAAGCACGTGACTCTTGATCTCAGAGTTACAAGTCTGAGCCCCATATTGGGTGTATAGATTACTTAAAAATCAAATCTTTAAAAAATCCATCAGTCAGGGGAACCTGGGTGGTACAGTCCGTTACGCCTTCGACTCTTGGTTTCAGCTCAGGTCATGATCTCGGGGTCAAAAGATCAAACCCTGCGTGGGGCTCTGTACTCACCACAGAGTCTGCTTAAAACTCTCTCTCCCTCTCCCTCTGCTCCTCCCCCTGTGCTCTCTCTCTCTCTTTCTAAAATAAATAAATCTTTAAAAAAAGTCAATTAGTCAATCAAAAAGAACTCTTTCAATAAGCGTAAAATAAGGGGCGCCTGGGCGGCTCAGTCGTTGAGCGTCTGCCTTCGGCTCAGGTCATGGTCCCAGGGTCCTGGGATCGAGCCCCGCATCGGGCTCCCTGCTCAGCGGGAAGCCTGCTTCTCCCTCTCCCACTCCCCCTGCGTGTGTTCCCTCTCTCGCTGTGTCTCTCTCTGTCAAACAAATAAATAAAATCTTTAAAAAAAAATAAGCGTAAAATAAGAACTCTAAGTGAATAGAAACATTGTGTCCTAATGTAATAACTGACAGTTTTATTATTCTGGGCTCAAGCAGAAAAACAGATGCCACCTAACACATTTCAAGTGAGGAAAATTAATACAGAGAATTTGTTATACAGGCATAGAGGACCAAAAAGGCAAAGGGAACACAGAGATAACTCAGGGATAATAAGTGCAAAACCAGCACCAGCCCCACCTTGGGTTGTGCTAACTGTTGGGAGTCGCTGGGACCCAGACCTCCTGAAAAGGAGGCCCTGCTTGCCTAGTGCTGGTACCTCCGGAGGGGTACGATGAATCTGGTTCGGAGGTCCCGAAGAAAGCAGAGGCTGGAGCCGATGGCTGCCTGGGTGAGGAGCCGACGCTCTGGACAGTGGTAAGAATGGGAAGCAAGGGGCACCTGGTGGCTCTGTCCGTTGAGCATCCGACTCTTGGTTTCGGCTCAGGTCAGGATCTCCAGGTGGGGAGATCGAGCCCTGCATTGGGCTCTGTGCTCAGCGGGGAGTCTGCTTCCCCTCACCCTCTCCCCCTGCACCCCCCTCAGCTCACACGCACTCTCGCACTCTAAAATAAATAATAAAGATTAATAAATAGATAAATAAATTTTTAAAAAGAAAAGAATGGGAAGCAAATAGGTAGGAACAAGTCCCTTCTCCCTCCTCCTGCCTTCTCGTCTCCCTCAAATGACCCTTCGTGGCAGAAGCTGGCCAGAGCGTGTGGCTCTCAGGTTTCTAGCACTGGCATCAGAAAGCACAACAGGGAAAAGTGGATCTGGAGCTGAGAAGCAAAGCTTAGTAACAGGCACAGCAGTGTTTTTATTTCTTAGTGATACATGAAATAATTGTGCAATTAACATTCGATGGCCTCTTAGGTTCTATGAAGTAAGATAGCTAAGCTATTAATATGGTGGCCACTGCAAGGCCCAAAATGGGAGTGATGTAAAAAAAATGTTTAGTCCTCCCCATGTAACTGTTGGCATGAGCAGTGCAGAGTAGGTATGTGGTTCCACAGGGTCAGGGACTCAAATGCCTACCTTTTCTCACCACCATTTTCAACACATGACCTAAAGCCTAGGGTCCAAAGTCATTACTCCAGTTCCAGCCAACACATCCATATTCCAATTAGAGAGAAAGGGATGGCATGCCCCAACCTTTTAAAGCAGAAGTTGGTAAACTCCTACCCATGGGCCAAATCTGGCCTTCTGCCTGTTTGTGTAAATAAAGTTCTACTGAGACACAGACAAGCCTATTCATGTATGCATTGTCTATTTCTGCTTTTGCACTTACAACCACAGAGCTGAGTAGTTGCAACAGAGACCTTAGGGCCTGCAAAGCCTAAAGTATTTATCATCTGGACCTTTAAAGAAAGAGTTTGCTGACCCTGACTTTAAAAGAACAGCCTGGGGGCGCCTGGGTGGCTCAGTCGTTGGGCGTCTGCCTTTGGCTCAGGTCACGATCCCAGGACCCTGGGATCCTGGGAGCCCTGGGAGCAAATAGGTAGGAACAAGTCCCTTCTCCCTCCTCCTGCCTTCTCGTCTCCCTCAAATGACCCTTCGTGGCAGAAGCTGGCCAGAGCGTGTGGCTCTGGACCTTCCTGCTCCGTGGGAAGCCTGCTTCTCCCTCTCCCACTCCCCCTGCTTGTGTTCCCTCTCTCGCTGTGTCTCTCTCTGTCAAATAAATAAATAAAATCTTTAAAAAAAATAAAAGAACAGCGTGGAAGTTGAACAAATGACTTCAATTCCCACAACCTAGTTACACGGCCAGAGGAACCTGCAAGAGAGGCTGGGAAGTGCAGTCTTTAGGTGAAAAGCCCAGGCTCAACTTAAAATCCTATTACTTCGGAAGCCAGCAGGCTCTACCACACAACCCTTCCATAAATTCTGCCTCTGGCTTTCCTCTCTTCTGAACTCCCCATCACCTGAACCACTGAGTGGTCTGAACCCCTCATTTGCTGATTCTAAGTGTACTTTATTTTATTGTTTTCTATAAATTTCCAGCATTTTAAACTAATTATAATACCAGCTACCTACCCAGTAGCCACTCCCTCACTTCTTCCTTGCTAGCAGTTTCCTGATTTTGTTCAGAGTGTGTATGGCTGGAGGAGCTCAGGAAAAGTGGGTGCAGCTCCACAGAATGAACCCTATAATTAATTGGTCTAATCCATCTCCCTTGCCCACTTATCCGTTTAGAAGTGACCATGTCACCCAGGACTGGTCATGGAGAAGTAAGGAGAGATTCAGGGAAAGACTGTCCTGCCTGATTTTTTTAAGATTTATTTATTTATTTGAGACAGAGAGAGTGCACGTGCACGCGCGCGCATGCATGAGTGGGAGGAGGGGCAGAGGGAGAGAATCTTCAAGCTGACTCCCTGCTGAGCACAGAGCCTGACTGGGGGCTCAATCCCACAACCCACGAGATCATGACCTAAGCTGAAACCAAGAGTCAGATGCTTAACCAATTGAGCCACCCAGGCACCCCTCCAATAGTTATTTTTATAGCACGATATCCTGGTTCAAAAAAAGATAAGACATATATCTTTTTACTCTTGGTGGGTGTCTCAGGCTGCCATAACAAAATTCCACAGACTGAATGGCTTAAAAACAGATACTTAGATATTTAGGTCTCATAGGTTTTTTCTGTTTTTGTTTTTTTTTAAAGGTTTTATTTATTTGACAGAGAGAGACACAGCGAGAGAGGGAACACAAGCAGGGGGAGTAGGAGAGGGAGAAGCAGGCTTCCCGCTGAGCAGGGAGCCCGATGATGGACCCAGGACCCTGGGATCATGACCCGAGCCGAAGGCAGACACTTAATGACAGAGCCAGCCAGGCACCCCTAGGTGTTATGGAGGCTGGGAAGTCCAAGGTCAAGGGGCTGGCAGCTTCAGTTCCTGGGGAGAGCTCTCTTTCTGGCTTGCAGATGGACACCTTCTCGCTACCTTCTTATAACCTCAAGTGGCAGATAAAGAGAGAGAATGCTCTGGTCTCTCTTCCTCTTCTTGTAAGGATACCAGTCCCATCATGAGGGCCCCACCCTTATGACTTCATCTAAATTTAGTTATCCCTCAAAGGCACCCCCTCCAAACACCATCACACTGGGGATTAGGGCTTCAACATATGAATTTGCGTAGGACACAAACATTCAGCCCATAATAGTGGGCTCTCTGCCTTACACATACATCAATGAATCTTTGTGGTGGATGACAACAAGTGGACCAAGCCCTGGATTCTAGAATAGAAGCAAAATGACCTCCGTAGAAGCCAGTTACTGATTCCTTTGAGGATAATCTGAGTCATCTTTACAGACAGGTAATCAGTTCCTTGGGGCCCCTTAACTCCTTAACTCACCCAGAGCAGCTGTTTCTTCCTACCTTTTTTTTTTAGATTTTATTTATTTATTTATTTATTTATTTAAGAGGGAGAGAGAGAGTGTGAGCAGGGGGAGGAGCAGAGGAAGAGGGAAAGAGAGAATCTCAAACAGACTCCATGCTGGGCATGGAGCCTGACACAAGGCTGGGTCTCATGACCCTGAGACCATGACCTGAGCAGAAATCAAGAGTTGGACACTTAACCGACTGAGCCACCCGGGTACCCCTGTTTCTTCCTACCTTATGACCCCTAGACTTGGGGTCAGTGTTCCAAGGTTGGCTTCAACCTGGATCCAGTTGGGAAGGCTGAGGAAAGCTTTAAACAAAGAGAACTATTTTTCTTTTTTTTTTTTTAAATTTTTTTTTTTTTTTTGTCAGAGAGAGAGAGGGCACAAGCAGGGGGAGCGGCAGGCAGAGGGAGAAGCAGGCTCCCCACTGAGCAGGGCGCCCGATGCAGGACTCGATCCCAGGACTCCGGGATCATTACCTGAGCAGAAGGCAGACGCTTAACTAACTGAGGCACCCAGGTGTCCCTAGAGAACTATGTTTCTAAACATAGAAACAGTTCACACCAAGTTCCAAGAAAGAAGTAACTTTGTGCTCCAAGAGTTGTGAGTTTTGGAAAACATAAAACAGAGGTGATATAGATCATGTGTAAGTGAACAGAAAGTAAAAATAAGGGACATGAAACCTGACCTGACCCCAACTTCTGCTTCTTGTGGCACTGAGCTGAATAATTACTGTCTCATAGAACAACTGAGTGCATCCTCCATGTGGTAAGTTTTCGGGCTACTCAGTAAATATTGAAAATATTGAAAAATATTGAAAAACTATGTTCACAGGGGCGCCTGGGTGGCTCAGTCAAAAAAGCGTCGGCTTTTGACTCAGGGCATGATCCCAGGGTCCTGGGATCTTCTCCCTCTGCCCCTCCCCCTGCTTGTGTCCTCTCTCTCTCTCTCTCAAATAAAAAAAATCTTAAAAAAGAAAAATTACCTGAAGGGGGTACCTGGCTGGCTCAGTCAGTAGAGCATATGACTCTTGATCTCAGGGTCATGAGTTTGAGTCTCACATTGGGCATAGAGTTTACTTAAAAGAAAAAAGTAAAAATAAAAATTACCTGAAGGCACTGGAGAGTAACCCAGGTAGGCAGAACTAGAAAAGAGTTAACACATTGAAAAAGGAAATGGCATTGGGTGAGTTATCCATTTTGTAAAGCTTTTCACCTAAGGCCAGACTCCAGCTAGCACCACACAGCTCAGCTAAGATTCCAACAGAAGCCTACAGTCTTGCTGGCTCAAAGAACCAGAGGAAAGAGTTAAAGGATACCACAGAAGTGGAAAGTAAGGGTGGGAAAAATCCTCAAGAAGAGAGAGCCACAGAGGTACCTGGCTGGCTCAGTCAGAAGAGTGTGCAACTCTTGATCTGGGGGTTGTGAGTTTGAGCCCCACATTGTATGTAGAGACTACTTAAGTAAAATCTTAAAAAGAGAGAGAGAGAAAGAGAGCCACAGAGAAGGGGCCCAAATTCTGCATATAAACTCTGTACAAATCTCTGGCTGACCCCTAAACTACCCACGTGTGGGGTGAATTATAAGTAGCTCAGCTAAGGCAGAAAAATGAACAGGGCTCAGTGCTGCCCACCACAAAAGAGACAGAGCTTGGAGTTCAAATTCAGCCAAGTTAACTAAAACAAAACAAAACAAAATCACCATTCTTTGGAGAAATATACAGAATCCAGAGTATCTGCAATGAATGTATCAGTCACAATGTGATTCAGTCCAGGATACAATCCAAAATTATTAGAAATATAAAGAAGTAGGAAAATATGACCCATACTGAAGAGAAAAGCAACTAACGAAGAATGACATGGAGTTGACCCAGATGCTGGATACATCAGACAAAGATTTTAAAGCAGTTATTATAAATATCCTCAAGGGGGGGCACCTGGGTGGCTCAGTCATTGGGCGTCTGCCTTTGGCTTGGGTCATGATCCCAGGGTCCTGAGATCAAGCCCCACATCGGGCTCCCTGCTCCGCGGGAAGCCTGCTTCTCCCTCTCCCACTCCCCCTGCTTGTGTTCCCTCTCTTACTGTGTCTCTCTCTGTCAAATAAATAAATAAAATCTAAATAAATAAATAAATATCCTCAAGGACATAAAAAAATGCTCACAATGAGTAAATAAATAGAAAATCTCAATAGAAAAATAAATCTATTTTAAAAAATGGAAATTCTAGAACTGAAAAAATACAATACCTGAAATCAAAAGTTCACTTAACAGTTTTAACAGCATATTGGAGATTACAAAAGAAATTATCAATGGTAAAGATAGATCAATAGAAATAATCCAATCTAGGGGCACCTAGCTGGCTCAGTCAGAAAAGCATGTGACTCTTCATCTTGGGGTCATGAGTTCAAGCCCCACGTTGGGTGTAGAACTTACTTAGATAAATAAATATTTTTAAAAAGAAAAAAAAATAATCCAATCTGAAGAACACAGAGTAAAAGAATTGGAAAATCAAGAGTCTAAGTAATTACAGGACAATATAAAAAGCTCTAATATACGTATAATTGGAGTTTCAGAAGGAGAGAAAAGAGAAAACAGAATAAAAACAATTTTTTAAATATATAATGTTTGAATTTACCCAAATTTGGTGAAATGCATAAATTTAGATTCTGGAATCTCAGTGAACCCACGCAAGATAAACACAAAGAGAACCACACTCCAGCACATCACATAAATGCTGAAAACCAAAGATAAACAAAAGATCTTAAAAGCAACTAAAGAAAAACAACACATTATACACATGGAATGAATAACTGGTGACATCTCATTGGAAAGTATGGAAGCCAAAAGACAGTGAAAGGGCATTTTTTAAATGCTAACAGGAAAAGAAGAAAATACATCAACCAGAATTCCATGGCCAATGAAAATATTCTCCAAGAATTAAGGCAAATAAAGACATTTTTAGATAAACTAAAATGAAGAGAACCAATTTGCAGCAGTCCTGAACTGTAAGAAATGCTAAAGTAAGTTCTTTGGGTTGAAAGGAAACTATATCAGATGAAACCCTGGATCTCTTCAAGAATTGAAGAGCACTGGAAAGGACAATTATATGAGTAAATATTAGGGGTGGCTGACTGGCTCAGTCAGTGGAGCATGGGACTCTTGATCTCGGGGTTGTGAGTTCAAGCCCATGCTGGGCGTAGAGATTACTTAAAATTACATCTAAAAAAAAAAAGAGTAAATATTAAAGACTGTATTTTCCTCTTAATTTCATATATATATAACAGTTTAAAGCAAAAAATATCAACATTCTATTATAGGATTCTTAGCCTAGAGATATAGTGTATATAACAACATAGCATAGAAGATGAGAAGAGATGGTAAATGGACCTATCCAGTTGCAAGATTCTTACATTATTTTATGGGCACAATATTAATATTAACTTTAAATCGATTGTGGGAAGCTAAGGATTTGCACTGCAATCCCTAGAGTAGCAACTAAAAAAAAAATGCAAATAGATTTATCAATAGATAAATTAAAATTGAATTCTAAAACATATATATTCAGTAAACCCAAAAGAAATCTGGAAAGAAAGACCAGAAGAACAAAAGACATATGGAACAAACCGAAAACAAACAGTAACATAGTAGATCTAAATCCAAACATGTCAATAATTATTTCCATTGTAAACGAACTAAATACTCCTAGTAAAAGGCAAAGATTGTAAAAATGTATAAAAAAGCGAGACCCACGGGCACCTGGCTGGCTCAGTCGGTACAGCATGTGACTCTTGATCCCAGAGTTGTGAGTTCAAGCTCCACGTTGGGTGTGGAGCCTACTTGGAAAAAAAAAAAGTAGGACCCAACTATATCCCGCTGTAAGAGATGCACTTATACATAAAGTCCCAGATAGGCTGACAATAAAAGGATCAAAAAAGATACATTAGACAAACAGTAATCATAAAAATGTTGGAGTAGTTCTTTAAATAGCAGATAAAGTAAACTCCAAGATGAAGGGCATTGCTGGAGTTAAGGAGAGACATTCCATAATAGTGAAACAGTCACTACATCAGAAAGACACAACAATCATAAATCTGTAGGAACCTAATAACAAAGCTTCCAAATAAATGAAGAAAAAATAGGGGCGCCTGGGTGGCTCAGATGGTTAGGCATCTGCCTTCGGCTCAGGTTATGGTCCCGGGGTCCTGGGATCAAGCCCTGCATCAGGCTCCCTGCTCCTTGGGGAGCCTGCTTCTCCCTCTGCCTCTCTCTCTGTGTGTCTCTCATGAATAAATAAATAAAATCTTTTTAAAAAATGAAGAAAAAATGGACAGATTTAAAGGGAGAAATAGATAAATTCACAATCATACCTGATTTTAACATCCTGCTCTCGACAATTAATAGAACAGCTAGCAGAACAATCAGTAAAGATGTGGAGAAGCTAACCAACACTCTATCAGCCACCTTGACCTAATTGACATTTATAGAACACACCGCTCAGCAACTATAGAATAGATAGTCTTTTCAGGTACACATGGTACATTCACAAAGACAGACCATAGGCTGGGCCATAAAGCAAGCCTCCATAAATTTCAAGATTGAAATCTAAGAGTACTTATTATGAGCCCTTTACTTGCATTATCCTGTTTAATCCTTCACAATAACCCTAAGACATTGGTGAGTATTATTATTAGTCCAATTTTACACATAAAGTAAATGCTCAGGGGGGGCCTGGGTGGCTCAGTCGGTTAGGTGACCGACTCTTGGTTTTGGCTCAGTTCATGATCTCAGGGTAGCGGGATCAGGCCCCATGTCAGGCTCCATGCTCAGCGTGAAGTCGGCTTGTCCCTCTCCCTCTGTTCCTCCCCCCTCAAAAAAATAAATAAATGAATAAAATCTTTTAAAAAAAGCAAAGGCTCAGGAAGCAAAAGTCATTGTTATTCATGGGACCTCATTATAATTCTTGTCAGTGACACTTTCACAAACTAAAGACAAATATACTTATCCTCAGACCTAGCCGCACCACATCCTTGCAGTCAGCGGAAGAATTGAGGACATGCAGTCAGAAGTTCTGGATGTGAGCCTGGCCTCACCTCTACCTGTGTGCCTTTGGTAAGTCACATGACCTCTCCATGACTTGATTTCCATCCATAAACAGTATCTAAGGTACATACTGCTGGCCCCATTTTACAGATGAGGAAATCAAGCCTTATATGGGTTACATCACACTGTGTGTAAGTGACAGAGCCAAGATCCATATCCAGGTCCATGTGACTCCAAAGCTCACGTGTTCACCAACCTGGGTTCCGAGATCTAACACCAGCACACCCAGGCCCGCCTTCCCAGCTCGGGTCTGTGACTGGCACCTCCAGGAAAAGTCTATAATAAGACCCAACGTTGTAAAGGAAACCTTTTCAAAGAGCTTTGTACATGTTAACCCTTATTTACAGATAATATTAAAGGCACAGTAGAGTTGAGCTGTTAAACCCACACCAGCAGACTCTGAGCCACCAGACCCCTGGGCAGGAACAACAGCAGGCAGGATCTGGAATGAGCCCTGGTGCCCCAGCCTGCACGTGTCCGCCGGGGGCAGAGGGGTGGGCACGTGAAGGCGACAGCATACACCTGCCTGCACTCCAGACCTGCCATCCCAGGAAGGTACAGTGGCCAGTCTGGGAGTTAAGGGTTACAGGGCTGCTCCAGCGTGCACTCTTCATGTTCAGAAAGGGGTGAGGGGACATTGTGTGATTGCTGGAAACACGACAGAACATGAATCACCATGGAACATGAAACCAGCTTCTTGAAATGCAAAACGTACATTACAGTTCTAATTGTTCTGCAAAAGTGTTTTTTAAAAAAAACATAAAAAACATTAAAAAAACATTAAAAACATAAAAAAATAAAAGACCAACCCAGCAATTACCATCAAGATGGAAACTGAAAGCAGATACTCTAGGAAAAACACCTCCCAGAAACACTATGAGCTTAGATGTGGCCCACTACCTCCCTCTGTAGTGTTTTTTGCTAAAGTGCCTCCCTCCAGCTATGAAATCCTCCGACACGTGGTCACTGAGATGCACCTGTCTCCCACACCCGTCCCCTGTCCGGTGGACCTGAGGGAGCTGGCTCCCCGCGGCTGGGCCCAGCTTGCCCGGCCCACTGAGGAGACCGTCAGAGCCACACTGCCACCAGGTGGACACCGTTGCTAATGACCGTGGCTGAGAACCACGGCGGCCGAGAACCACCGCTGCCCGCCGCTGCCCACCCTGCCCTGGGTTTGAGCCCCACAGTTGCAGTCCAATGGCCTAGACTGGCTGGCTGGTCCCTCGGGATTGGCAGGGAGGAGGAGGAGCAGCAGTCTAGAGTCAAATCAGCCCCTTACTAGGGGCAGTAGAATACCTTTAAGCTTCTACCTCCTACTATTTGGGTGATCCTGGACAAGCTACTTAACCTCTATGTGCTTCATTTTCCCCATCTGCAAGATAGGGACTCACAGGGTTGTAGGAGTAAATGAGTTGATACATGCAGGGTGCTTAGCACAGTGTCGGGTGTTTGGTAACTCTTCAGTATATCAACAGCTTCCAAACCCTCTGACCACGACCCACGGCAAGAAACACATTCTAGGGGCGCCTGGGTGGCTCAGTCGTTAAGCGTCTGCCTTCGGCTCAGGTCATGATCCCAGGGTCCTGGGATCGAGCCCCGCATCGGGCTCCCTGCTCAGCGGGGAGCCTGCTTCACCCTCTCCCACTCCCCCTGCTTATGTTCCTGCTCTCGCTGTCTCTCTCTCTGTCAAATAAATAAAATCTTAAAAAAAAAAAAAGAAACACCTACATCAAAACCCAGGACACACAGATATAGACATAACACCACCAACTGTTCCACAAAATAATACTTGTAACATCCAATGTACTCCAACATTTTCAATTCTATTTGTTTGTCTTAAACCTGATCATAGCCCACTATATTGATTTCACAAACCCACCAATGGCTCACATCCCTCAGTCTAAAAACCACTGCAGTAAATCTCGGCAAGAGACAACAGTAGAAGCTTTACCCCTAGCTCAGGCTGCTATAGCCTTGGCCCCCTTCCCTTCCTCTCATACCTGTGCCCTGAGCCTGCCTGGTACCTGAGACGGACCCACACCAGGTCGGCTCTGGCTGGGCAGACGCACCAGCATAGAGCTGAGCAGCCCCTTTGTGGCCTACTGTGAGTTCAGCCTCGTCATAGGCTCTCTCCCTGCAGAGAGAGAGAGCGATTTCATCAGTCATCAGGCACTGACAATGTGCTAGGCCCTGTTCTCAGTCCTTCCTGCAGCCTCACAGCCCCCTGTGAGGAAGGCATCATTCTTCCCATTTCTCAGATGAGAAGCCTGAGGCCAAGAGGTGATGTAACTATGGAATAAGGATAAACAGGACCGGTCCCCCTTTGGAATTCAAAATGTGAACTACGCAGGGAAACTGGCCCACCAGAAAGTGCAGTGAGTGGACATGACGAACAGGATTAAGAGGTGACTGGAAGAGAAAGTGCGGGAGATACAGGAAAACGGAAATAAACACGGGCAAGGGGGCAGCACCCCTGCCAGATGGCATCTGTATTAGTGAAATAGCTGCACCAAGGGATGCAGACGTCAGGGGAGCCAGAGGTACTGGGGCTCCCGCTGTGGATTACCACCACTGGCTCCAGTCCCAGGCAGGGGCGGAGGCAAAAGCAAGAGGTCAGACAGGGTGGAGAGGGCCACGCCTGCCCATGCTCTCCCCTAGTCTCCTGCCTGTGATGGACAACCTACTAAGTGGAAGGCTGACACAGCTGATGACCAGGGGGGATGTGGGCCTATTCCAAAGATTCCCTCCCCCGTCCCGGAGGAAGGTCCCTGCACAGCTGCGACTGTGCACACCAGGGGAGCGAGGGAGTGAACCCGCCAACTGCACAGAGAACAAATATGGCCAAGACAAAGTGGAAAAAAAAAAAAAAACAACACACAAAAATACCAAGGCAACGATTTGGGAAGGGTCTCACGGAGCCATGTAATATGGTGGCGAAAATGAGATTCAGGATTAGAAGATGTGATTTGTGCTCCCATGCTCTGTTGATGGAACAAATCATCACCGAGCACCTACTATGGTGCCCTAGGCCCTGAGGTAAGCAGTGGAGAGACAGATGGACCCTGTGGGAGCTGACAGTATAATGAGGAGCGAGGAAGAAAGAAGCAGAGAGTATTTTGTAGTTTCTGTGTCAGAAGCATGAGCCCCATGGCTCCGGTCTGTGGCCACTGCGCTTTGTGAAATTGTGCCTTCCTCATAGCCCTTCTCAGTGTCCGGGGCATCTTTATGCCTTTCCCACACCAGAGGAAGTTTTTCCGCCAAAATGAGTGAGGCTCTTGGTGCCCTCTAGACTTTCTGCACGTCCCAGCACGGGAGCATTGTGAAACTTCCCACAAGACTGCCACCCTGGCCTCCCCATCCTTCTCCTGGCATCCGTTTTTCATGACACAAGCCCATGAACTGTCCTCTGATGCCTCTGACAGGCTACCCTCCCCCCTCTCCCACCCACTTTAGTTAGATTGCGTCATTGTGAAGCCACCAGCCCTTTCGTCTGAATTCTGGGAATCTCCACCCGGCCTACCTTTGGAAGGAACCTGAACAGGATTGTGGCCCTCTTCCCGTCTTCTTCCCCTCCATCCTGGACACTGGTTGCTTTCTGTGAAAACGGCAGTGAACACGTTTGGTCATGAACTGGCCCTGAGGAAATGGGTCAGGAGTTGTGTGGGCAAGAGGGAAGGATGAGAGCTGTTGGAAAATGGAGAGTGAATTATGTTTGTTTGTTTTTTAGATTTTTCACTTTTTTAAAGATTTTATTTATTTATTTATTTATTTGAGAGAGAGAGAGAGAATGAGCAGGGGGAAAGGGCAGAGGGACAAGCAGATTCCCCACCAAGTGGGGAGCCCGACACAGGGCTCGATCCCAGGACCCCAAGATCATGACCTAAGCCAAAGTCAGATGCTTAACTGACTGAACCACCCAGGTGCCCCTAGATTTTTCATTTTTAAGTAATCTCTACACCCAACATTGGGCTTGAACTCACAACCCCGAGATCAAGAATCACATGCTCCTCCAACTGAACCAGCCAGGTGCCCCGAAGTTTTTTCTTTTTAACATTTTTTTACAAATAAATGCAGTGGAAACAAAGAAAAAGAAACAGACAGTAACAACAGAGTGTTGAGCATGGTGGTTGATTGACAGATGCACAGGGGCTGTGGAAGCTCAGAGAAGGGCATCTCTCCCACTCGAGGAGACTCAGGGAAGGGTCTCCAAAGATGATGCCTAGTCTGGCATCTGGTAGCATTTTCTCCCATGGAGAGTAGAGGGAAACGCCTTCCAGTCATAAAGAGTAGCAACTGCAAAATTCAGGGAGAGGAGAGACATTTAAGCAAATTCTGGAACTGTAAGGGATTCCCACTGGCTGGAAGGTAGATTGAAATGAAGGCGTGAGATGGGGCTCTGCCAATTTACCTTCCTTGTAACCTTGGACAAGTCACATAACCTTTCTGCAAACTGTTCCCTGAGATATCCAAAGGTACTGTTTAATAAGCACCTATGGAACATCCTCTGTGAGCCAGGCACTGTATCAGATTGCTGGGCATATAGAGTCAAATAAAAGCTACAAATTCCTACTCTCAGGAAGCATGTGGTACAGACACCTTACCATGTGTTATGCAAGAGTTATGAGCCAAGCACTACAGAGAAGGAAGCAATTAATGCGGCTCAAAGAAGAAGTGATGACGGGGTGCCTGGGTGGGTCAGTCAGTTAGGCGTCTGCCTTCGGCTCAGGTCATGATCCCAGGGTCCTGGGACCCAGCCCCGTGTCCGGCTCCCTGCTCAGCAGGGAGCCTGCTTCTCCCTCTCCCTCTGCCTGCTGCTCTGCCTATTTGTGCTCTCTCCATCTCTCTGTCCAAATAAATAAATAAACAAAATCTTAAAAAAAAAAAGTCATTATAAGAAGTGATGAGCAGGTGTACCACCAAGGGGAGAGAGAAAAAAAGCATTTCAAATTGAGCAAAGGCAAGGAGCAGGAAAAAGGCAGTGATATATTCCTAGAGCCATGAGGCCACGAATGGTGGTAATGTACGGCTGGGGAGCAGGGAAGATAGATCTGGCTGTGACTCCAGCCTGGGACACACAGAGGATACTTATACCCCCCGCTGCCCATGACAATGACGGTGGGTGCAGAAGGAAAACCGAGGCCCAAGCAAGTCCACAGGTCACAACACTTCACCAGGGGCCTCAAAGGCAGGCCCTCCAAGTACCACCACCTGGCATCTTGTCCAGGCCCAGTTCCCTAGCGACTCCAAAGAGACAGGCTTGAGACAAGCCCAGCCTTTCATGTCGGGTACTGGGAAACAGAAGCCCCCGGGCCAGGGTGACTTGCCCGATAACCACGAGGTCGTACAGTTGTGTGTGACAGACAAGGGCCACAGAGCGTCCTCTTTACGCCCAGTCAGGGTCTTTTGCCCCCAACCAGCACTCCGCCTTCGAGGAACTTAGCTTCCTCCTTTGTAAAATAGAGGGAAGGAATCTTCAGCACCTCCAGTTTTTGGAAGACACTGAGGCAAAGAGGTAGGCGGTGCAGGAGTTTGCAAGACCCGGAACCACGCCTCCCTCCCGCCCTTTTCTCCCATGAGTACCTCCCCCGTCTCCCACCTCCTTCCTCCTCCTCTTCTTCCGGACCCTACTCTAGGGCCCGCCCGCCACTTCCGGCCCCTCCCCCCGAGGGCCACACCCTCTTCCGGTCCTTCCCCGAGGGCCCGCCCCCTCTCGCGGTCCTTCCCCTCGAGAGCCCACCCCACTTCCGTTCTCTCCTCCCCCCAGCCCCAAGAGCTCCTCTCTTCCTGTCCCTAACTGAAGCTCCACCCCTTCTGCTGTGCCACCTCCCGCCATCCCCATTGGTGGAAAATCCAAGGGGCGGAGGGAAAAGCTCCAGGTTGTCTGTCCCCGGAAGTGATGCTCGGAGGGCCCTCCCCTGAGGAAGTGACGGCAGGAGTGCCCTTGACTGGCGGGGAGGGCCGGGCTGTGCATCCCTCCGCTCGCGCTGCAGGGAGGTAGGAGGCTCGTGGGGGTGGCTCGAGGTGGTGTCGTGGCGGAGACACGCTCCGGGCCTGTTCCTGCGCTGTCCGGCGGCCGAGCGGGCGGGGGGACCTGTCCTTCGTTGAGCCGGGATCCCCAGTGGCGTCCGATTCCCCAGTCCCTCCTCAGACACGTCCTTTCTTTTTTAAGAACCCCCTACACACTCCTGTTCCTGAGCCTCTTAGTTCCCCTTGAATTGTTGCGATTCCTCTTTCCTGATCCTTTGATAACCCCCTTTTCCCTTAATTTCCCATTAAAACGCCTATTAAACGAGTAATAAAGAATTTGCAGACGGCCTTGGGTTCCAATGTTGACTCTCATTCAATAGTTAGGTTACTTTGGGCATGTCACAATTTACCTGAGCCTCGGACTCCTCATCTGTGATGTGAGCAATACTGTAGAAACTTCCTCCAGGGTGATCTGGGAGAACTGTAATGTGTATAGGGCACTTGGGGATGGGGATGGACTTGGCCCTTAGCAGGTGCTCAGTAAATATAGGTTCCTCCCTCCCTTCTGTTGTAACTCCGCCCACATCCTGACTTCTTTTTGGTTGTCAGCCCAGTTTTCCTGTCCTGGTTTGCCATTCCTTCTGCTTTTTGATTCTCATTCTTCACTTAACCTCTACTCTAGAAGTCTTATGTATCATTTCCTGGCATTCTTTTTCAGGCCCTGAATCTTGAGCCCCACAGTACTGCCCAGATACTTTTCTTTTCCTAGTGTATTGACTTCCTGAACTCTTCCTTCCTTTTTCCCCTCACAGATGGCTCAGCGACTTCTCCTGAGGAGGTTCCTGTCCTCCATCATCTCCAGGAAGCCCCCTCAGGGTCGGTGGGCACCCCTCACCCACAGGGTCCCGCAGTGCAGTCCTGGTGACCTGACAGTAACACCCAACCAAGCCCGGTCAATATACACCACCAGAGTGTGCACAACGACCTTTAACATCCAGGATGGACCTGACTTTCAAGACCGAGTTGTCAACAGTGAAACACCAGTAGTTGTGGATTTCCATGCGCAGTGAGTCCTGGGGGTCAGCAGAAGACTGGGGTGTTGCTTGTTCAGGAATTTATTGAGTACCTGCTGGGTCTCAGTCCCACGTTTGATGCTTCTCCGACATAGTCTCATTCCAAAGACTGATAAGACCCAACCCTCGCACTCAAAGATCGAGTATAGTCTGATAGGACACAGACTAGTGAACAGTCTTCAGAGCTCACTGTCACTGGCGCTGAGAAATACTCACGTTCTGTATCTCACTGCCCAAATGGCTCAGAGTCCCCTTCAGCTTGGACCAAAGCAGGAAAAATAGGACAATCACATCATCTGGCTTTGGGTGTATACCAATTCCTGGCCCTGCAGATAAGTTGAGTTTTAACAACCAAAACGGGGAAGGGCTGGCAAAAAGTTATCGGTGCCACCCCAGTGGTACCCAAGCACGCAGGGGATGGGCAGGGTTTTCTTTTCAGGGCTGTAGAAGTTTGTTGTAGGGGTATTTAAACGCTGATAGCCTTCTGATTGTTAGCTTGGCCTTCCTCATTTCCAGACTTTGGGTCCTGACTAGCCACCTGGCTACAAAAGAACTTGGACTAACCCCTCAGATTGAGGCATCCTTGGGTAGCCTGGGTTAGAAGTTGGAAGGCCTTCTGGGCAAATCTCTGACAGATTGTTTTGCTTTCTTTCCCGTTCTTTCTCTCGGACTCACCACGTTGCCTTGCGCATGCCGTCTGATGTCCTTGCGCTTCCCCTTCACTTACAAATGGAGATAAGGTCTTGCAAAGTGGGTTTTTAGGTGTTGTGAGTTCATTAATTGACATCTCTGAACGGAAAGGGTTTTAAAGGCTGAGACTTAAAATAAGGGTCGTCGGCCAGGGGTTCATGGCCAGCAGAACTTTCTCCCTTCCTTGTAAAGCGAGGACTTCCAAAATGAATGATAAATGGGATGATGCCTCATTTTCTTCTCTGACCAGAAAGTGAGACATGAATTTGCTTAGTACCCTGGAGATGACAGCCTGTTGTCACAGAGCTCACCACCCAGAGGGGAGCACCTGTGATGAGTGCAGTGTGAGCAGTTGACCCCGGGCCTGGGAGATCACAGAATAACCCAGGGCTCAAAGAACACATTTGGAGCACAACCTTGGGTTGCAGTCCCAGGGTGCCTGTCAAGCTCTGGGACCTTGCCACAAGTTCCTTAACTTGTATGGTCCTTAGTTTCTTAAGAAGGTGTTTTCCTTTGTGGGGTTGTGGGGTTGAGGGCTCTGGGCAATAAAAGCGGAGAAGGTCCTGGCATGTGACGAGCATGTTGGAGACGCTCCCTAGCATTGGCTTCTCCTCCCCGTGGTTCTGGGTCCATGAGGTGTGTGAAATAACTGCATTTTAGAGAGCACATTGAGCCCCATTGCCTTAGTGGATTTCTCATCACTGCTGTGAGAGGCATAATCTCTCTTACTTGAAAAGAGGAAACTGAGGCTCCAGAACAGTCAGCTGGTTGGTGAGGAATCTCTGTTTGACCCAAACCTTTTAACTTCAGATCTTACATTTTTCTGTATGACAGTGTATTTCTCTTACGTGTGCTGAAATAACCTTTATAAGAGTCTTCTGATGAGGACTGTGTTTTAGAAACCTGTGACCTCTGAAAATCCCCCCACTGCAGAGTGCTGGCTTTATTGTTTGGCATGTCAACATTATAGGTTAATATTCAATCACTGTACACAGAGCTGAGAAGGGCAAAAGGCCCCTCAGAAAGATGTGGCTCAAGAGAGGATTCTGGGGAGACAGAAGATCGATTGCTAAGCACTCTTGTGACTGGATGCTTCTTCTCTCCCCTTCTGAGGTGGTGTGGCCCGTGCAAGATCCTGGGGCCAAGGTTAGAGAAGGTGGTGGCCAAGCAGCATGGAAAAGTGGTGATGGCCAAGGTGGATATTGATGACCACACAGACCTCGCCCTAGAATATGAGGTATGAGTTGGCAGGGGACTGCCCCAGTGCGGCTGGTGTGGGGGGTGCTTGGGGACCACCAGTAGCCAATAGGGGTGTCTCGGTTTTTTCTAGCGTGCTCAGGAGTTCAGGGCACTTTGCAGTTGTGACTCTGTCGAGCCTCTGAGCCACTTGTCTATTCACCACCTTTAGGAAGTGGAATGTATGATCTAAAACACCAGCTTATTCTCTGAGTCTTGGGACATGGATGCATTCCTTCATTCATATATTCATCCGTGCACATATTCAGTCAGCAGTCACATGGGAGCCCTGGCATGTGCCAGGCATTCGTGACTCTGGCACAAGAAAGACAAACTCCTTGTGTCCAGCACTCTTAGTCTAGCAAGAGAACAACAGGTAGACAGATCATTTCACCATATGGTGAGAAGTGCTAAGAGCAGAGGTGCACAAAGGAAGGACTGATTGTTGGGGAGGGGGGTGGAAGGGTGGAGGAGGGAATGCTTCCCACTAGGGGGACCTCTGAGTGGGGCCATGGAGAATGCATGGAGAAGGGCCACGTGCATGGCACACACTGAGACAGGAGGGAGTCTAATGTGTTCCTTTGGTGTGTGTTTTCAGAGTCTCTTAAATGCCAGGTGCTTTTTCTTGGTTGTTGATAAGGCAGTGGACAAAGTGGACAAAATCCCTGCCTTTGTGGAGCCTACATTCCAGTTTATTTGTGTTCTTTTTTAAAGATTTCATTTATTTATTTGTCAGAGAGAGAGGGAACACAAGCAGGGGAAGCGGCAGGCAGAGGGAGAAGCAGGCTTCCCGAGGAGCTGGGAGCCCGATGCGGGGCTCGATCCCAGGACCCCGGGATCATGACCTGAGCCGAAGGCAGATGCTTAACTGAGCCACCCAGGTGCCCATCCCTCTAGTATATTTGATGGGTGGTCGGCACACTTTTTCTCTAGAGGACCAGGTGGAACATACTTGAGGCTTTACAGGGCATTGGTCTCTATTGCAAATACTCAGCTGCCACTGGAAACAGCCAGAGACAGTATATAAACAAATGGGCGTAGTTGTATGTCAGTAAAACTTTATCCACACAAATAGGCAGCAAACTGGGTTTGGCCCATGGGCCATAGTTCACTGATCCTGCTTTAGATAATAAGTACAGTGGGAAAAAGTAAATCAGGAAGAGGAGATAGGGCTAAGCATGGGGCTGGGGAGGGATTCATTTTTAAAAGGGTGGGCGGGGTGGGGGGGCACCTGGCTGGCTCAGTGGTGTGTGCGACTCTTGATCTCAGGCGTGTGAGTTCAAGCCCTGCATTGGTTGTAGAGCTTCCTTTAAAAACAAATAAGTAAGTAAATAAAAAATAAAAGGGTGGACTCGGAAAGGCCTCTCTGAGAAGCTGACATCTGAGCAAAGACCTAGAGGGAGTAAGGAAATGAACCAGGCAGCTCTTCGGAAGAGCAATCTAGGCAGAGCAGACATCAAATGCAAAGTCCCTGTGGTCAGTGTGAGCCTGGTTTGCTCACAGAATAGCAGTGCCTGTGTGCCTGGAGCGGGAGATGCGTGGGGTGTGGGGGCGTCCTCCCAGCCTCGGAGACCAGGACAGCTGGAGAAAAGGGAGAGGTGCACTGCGGCTGGATGGCCAGCATGGAGAACTGAGCAGGGAATGAGAAGACAGGCTGTGGGGGACGTTGGCTGTGGCCAGAGGGGAAGGGGTCGGGAAACCATGCTGAGGATACCATTATTACCAAGCTGAGGTCATGCCTGGTGGCCTGTGGTTCCCCGACATATTTGATCTGGCCTTTGGGTTCTTTTTTTTAAATACCGAACCAGATGCTGGTATCTAAAGCAGAGATTTCACGTGAAAATCCAGATTTCTGGTTCTCTTGACGATCTGGCCAGAGTGAGCCTCCATCCCTCCTTCCTTCTGGGTAGCCTGAAAGAGGGGGCCTGTACCCTTCAGGGTTTGTAAGTCCAGGCTCAGCGCTCATGAGACCTGCTCAAGTAAAGGTGCCGCCTCCAGCTGGTCCCCATGGGGGCGGGGGTGAGGATAGGCTGGCCGCCTGTTGCACTCGGGTGGGAGTGATCACCCACGGGAACATCTGCCCCAAACAGAGGCAAAGGAAGTAGATGCTGGGCAGGCAAAGTCACTGATGACCACTGCGGGTGGAGGAGGGGGTATTACCGAAGGAAGGCTGGCCATGGCACTGAGCAAGAGATTTGGGGCTGCTTACAAGGGCTTGTGGGGGAGGGACGACTTGCTGTTTTTGTGTTTTGTTTTGTTAAGTAAACAATACCCCCAACGTGGAGCTCGAACTCACAACCCCAAGATCAAGAGTCACATGCCCTACTGAGCCAGCCAGGTGCCCCGAGGCGCTGTTTTTTTAAAGCTCTCCCACTGATCTTTCAGTCAAGGGGGCACTTAACTGGCCATTTAGATGCCCCTGCCTTTCTCCTCCTTGTCCATCCCTCCCCCAAAGCCCACAGCAGCTGCGGGGATGAGCTTAGGGCTGGAGTGGCTAGAACATCCCCAGGGTAACCAGCAGGCGTAAGATGTCTTAGGCCAACTCCTGCCACCACAGCAATCAGCCTCAGCCAGTGGAACTTCTCGGCAGACACACCCTGAGTGCCAGCCATCCTCCAGGAATTGTGGTTAGCTGGTACAGATGGCAAGAAGAATAACCCATCCCCACCTGCATTCCAGGGAGCCTGGTGATGTCGGGCTGGCCCCCGAGGTCCTGTGGTCAGGCCTGGAAAGTGTGTGTTGGAGGTGGGTCCCCTTGTAGGAGCGTCTCACTCCTCCCTCTGTCTGCTGTCCAAATGGTGTGTCGGTCACACAGAAGGACCTCAGGGTGCTTGGGCCCACATCACATGGCTCTTGTTTTGCCAAGCCCTGGGCAGATGTCACTGCAGTGCTTAGGAAGCTCCAACTGGGGTTGTCCTGACCCCCTCCGCCAGCCCTTTCCTTCCTTCCTTCACACCTGTTCTTTTGGAAGAGAGCCTGAGGAAGAAGTTTCAGCTGAGAGATCCATGGTACCTCCTGAGACAGCTTCCTCCTTTTCCAAGTGTTGGATGAACATCTGGGAGAAACTGCTTTAAGTTGTATTCAGGGAATTTGGTGCCTCTCCCCGAGCTTTCCTGAACTCTGCCCCACCCCCACGCCCAGCACGCACCCTCAGGGTGAGTCTCCTTCCTCACACAAATTCCCCTTGCACCACACCTCTGCTTAGGTCAGCTGCCCACCCTAGAACTCCACTGTCTCCCAAAGGAGAAGGAATGGAAAGGCTGGGGGCCTTGGGGTTTTGGTGTCCCCACCCCCATTTGCGCATTGCCCTGGCTTGGCCGGAAAGAAGCTCCCTGGTCTCCCAGCTCCTCGTCCCCACTGAATGGCTGGGCATTCCCTGATCCTTCAGACCTTGCCAGCTACTGGGGGCAAAGAGCAGATCCAGATGTGGACCCTTGAGCCTCTATGCTCTCCTCTGGGGCTTCTTCTGGCTTCACACTTGGAGCTGTTATCCTTTTATTTTCTCCTCATATAGAGAAGACCCTTTAAAAAGTATTAGAAAAACAGCCAGGTAAGAAATAATGAGGGTGAAAAGTCACCTGTCGTTTTACCATCCCAACACAATCATGTCACGATTTGGGGTAACTGGTTTATGCTTTTATTTGAATTTTTTCCCTTTTAATGTTTCATGTAACTTCATAGTTCATTGAATAATAATATTTCATTGTTGCAAAGTATAGCACTTTAATCATTACCATAGCCCCTACTTCGAAAGTATTCTAAATCAGTTCTTCACGAACATGCGTATGATCTGGGATTTTGCTTAAAGGCAGGTTATGAGGGGCGCCTGGGTGGCTCAGTTGGCTAAGCGACTGCCTTCAGCTCAGGTCATGATCCTGGAGTCCCTGGATCGAGTCCCGCATCGGGCTCCCTGCTCGGCAGGGAGTCTGCTTCTCCCTCTGACCCTCCCCACTCTCATGCTCTCTCTCTCTATCTCATTCTCTCTCTCAAATAAATAAATAAAATCTTTAAAAAAAAAAAAAAAAAAAGCAGGTTATGAATCGTAGGTCTGGGAAGAGCCTGAGATTCTGCTTTTCTACAAGCTTCTCAGTGACCACTGCCAGCAGTCTGGAACCAAACATGAAAGAGCAAAAGTTCCAAAGGCCTATGCTGACCTTCAAGGGGGCATGTGAGGGTTCACACCTGGTGGTGTCCATCTCATGGGTTTGGACAAATGTACAGTCACATGCGTCCATCATTACAGTTTTGTACAGAAGAGTTTCACCATCTTTAAAATCTCCTGTGCTCCACTTTCTCCTCCCTCCTCCCCTTGGGCCCCTGGCAACCACTGATCTTTTTACTGTCTCCATAGTTTTGCCTTTTCCAGAATGTCGTATAGTTGGATTTGATTTTTTGAGTAGGCTTCATGCCCAGCTCAGAGCCTGGCGTGGGGCTTGAACCCACAGCCCTGATCAGATCAAGACCTGAGCGGAGATCAAGAGTCAGACACTTAACTGACTGAGCCACCCAGGCGCCCCTGGATTTGATTTTTTTAATAGTAGTTTTTTTCCTGGGGCACCTGGCTGGCTCAGTCAGTGGCGCATGCAACTCTTGATCTCGGGGTTGTGAGCTCAAGCCCGACACTGGATGCAGAGATCACTTAAAAAAATAAAATCTTAAAAAAGTAATAATCATAATAATAGTTTTTTCCAAGAATCCTCCTGGGTCCAAAGGCTTCTCATGTGAAGCGTGGAGTCCGCCTTTCGGCTCTTCCCTACCTGGGCTTCCTCGCCCTGCGGGGACTCAGGAGCTCCGAGGCCAGCGTGTGGCACAGTTAGACGTCACGACAGCAGTCGGACAGATCTCGTGTCAGACCCCAGCTCTACCACTTAGTCACTCAGCTCTCGGGCCTCGGTCTTCTCCCCTGTAAAGCGACCCCACCTTGCAGTGCGAATTTATGAGGTCGCATCCGCAAGTGGTTAGTGTCACCCTGACACGTGAGGAACCCCCCGGTACGTAGTGGCCTGGCTGACGGTGATCTTTTCCTTTGCATTAGCTCCGCAATTAGCCAAGAAGGAGGTCGCCGGCCTATGTGACAACTGGCGCGGTGCCTGTCCCTTGGTGGGGCCTGACAGACGGGGAACGGGGAGGGGAGGCAGGGGGAGACTCAGCAGGATCACTGAGCTCCGTGGCCATGTGGCCAGTGGACTGCAGGTCCGTGGGAACAGACCACACACACACACACACACACACACACGAGTCCCCAGCGTCTCGGGCCCAGCCTGGAAGGTACCAGGTGGTGTCGCAGAGCAGGAGGAGGAACAGCGCGTGGTAGCACGGCTGCTCACCTTTGCTGCAGCCGCTTGGTCCCCTCAGAGCTGCCAGAACGGAGAGCGAAGCCGCGTTCCTGCCCCACGGCGGCCCCTCTTCCACTTAGATCACATTCCAGAGGACTGTGCCAAGGACCTGTGCGCTTCCATTTAAGGCAGTGTTTACCAGCACCAGCCCCTCCTGATTTGTGAGCCAGACTCAGGATCCGCAAAGCCACATCCTCCTCCCTCGGGGGAGGGAAGTCCAGCCCCACCCCAGGTACGACAGCAACGTCCTGGGAAAACCAGCCTCTTGGCAAGCCCGTTGCTGTGTGCACTCGTCTGATTTAGACTCACCCTCCGAAGGACGCCCTTGGTCAGTAAAGACTAGACCTTGGAGTATCTGCTCTACGTCTGACTGCAGCGTGGCCGGGCGCGTGCGTGCACGCGTGTGAGTTTGCACAAATGTGATCGTGGCGGGCCTGGTCTGGAGTCTCTGAAAACTGACACCACTCCAAGCCACCTCAGCGAGCGTAGTCCTACTTGGAGGACACATAAAAGCCATTAGACCACTTCTCATAGGACATACAGGTTTTATAGCAGTTAAAGAAACAGAACAGGATGGGATCCAGTTAATGCTTGAGCCTTGTCCCTCAGTTGAGTGGCTGGATTCGAGGTGCCCTTGCTGCCCTCACAGGCCACTAGGGGGCGCATAAGAACACAGCTCCACGGGCACCTGGCTGGCTCATTCTGAGTGTGTGATTTTTTTTTTTTTAATATTTTATTTATTTATTTGAGAGAGGGACAGAGAGCACGAGCAGGGAGGAGAGGGAGATGTAGGCTCCCCACTGAGCCGGGAGCCCAACGCGGGGCTCCATCCTGGGACTCCAGGATCATGACCAGAGCTGAAGGCAGACGCCCAACCGACTGAGCCACCCAGGCGTCCCCGGAGTGTGTGACTCTTAATCTCAGGTTGTGAGTTCAAGCCCCAGGTTGGGTGTAGAGATTACTTAAAAAAAAAATAATAAAATAGGGCACCTGGGTGGCTCAGATGGTTAGGTGTCTGCCTTTGGCTTGGGTCGTGATCCCGGGGTCCTGGGATCGAGTTCCGCGTCAGGCTCCCTGCTCTGTGGAGAGCCTGTTTCTCCCTCTGCCTCTGCCTCTCTCTTTCTTTCTCTGTCTCTCATGAATAAATAAATAAAAATCTTTTTAAAAAATTAAAATAAAATAAAGTCTTCGGAAAAATAAAACACACAGCTCCGTGCCCACCCTGGTACACCCCACACTGGTGGCACAGTCCAGAGCAAGCGTCTCTGGGCCCTGGCCTGTGCCTGGAGGCAGGGCGAGCCGCATGCTGGACTTTGCCCTTCATGCCACCTCCTGGGCCACAGTCATGAACAAGGGCAGGAGCCAGCGGTAAGACTACAAACAGCGCACGCGTGGTCAGCCCACTGCCCGTGGGTCCACCCGCACATTCCCTCTGCCACCCGCATCAGCCCCTGGACAGTCCTTGAAGGAACCTAATGGGACTAATATGAACAGGGACTGTGTCCTCTTCCCTCTCTTTGTCCACCCAGAGCCCATTAGGGGCGGGGGGCAAGGCCTGCCACGTAAAGTCAGTGGGGGCGTGATGGCAGCCCCCCGAGGCGTGAGAGCGGGCCGGTGTGGCCTGCAGTTCTCTTGTAACGGACCTGTGCACCATGTGAACGTCCGAACTCCCCAGTCTGGCTCCCCGGGATGACTCATGGGCAGGACGGCACTCAGGACAATTCTCAGAACAATTCGTGAAGACTTGGTATGTTTGTGTAAACTGCTGTTGTTACTTTGTAGTTAACATGTGTAAGAAAAGAATGTTTATCTTGTTCTGTTTATCCATTTTCTAAAAAATGTCTACAAATGTCAGGCAGGGGGCCCAGGCCGCAGCAGATGCTCGATGCCAGAGTGAGCAGTGGGCCTCATGGACACGCCATGGAATCTGTACGGGGCCCCCTGGGGGACTTGAAAAAATGCTTCACAGGCCAAGAATGTTGCCTCCATCCCCCCTAATAAATAAACATGAGCGCATACATGGCTGAGCCCGTCGTCCCGCACTGCCCAGTGTGAGTCGGTGACTTTCTGGACCCTGCTGGCCACGCAGGCAGTGAGCGAATGTGGCCCATGCGCGGCCCGTAGTACACTTTCTGACACGCTCTCTGCGGCCACCATTTGCTGAGCGCTGCATACCAGGCGCTCGGCCAGGTGTGACCCTCGAGGGCCCTGCCAGGTGCAGGGCGCCGTGCCGAGACCGCTCGCCTTAGCTCGTGCAGCCCCGGGACCTGGTATCCGTGTGCTCAGTGGCTCTGTTCTGCGGATGGGAACAAGGAGACGGAGTGATGAAGGGGCTTCCGCAGAGCGGCCCGACCTCGGGTCAGCCACTTCCAGAGCCTGAGCTCCTAACCACCCCGCTTTATCTGTGACTCTCATCTCTGGCCTAAGCCTTCAAGGTCGATGCTGTTGCCCCCATTTTATAGAAGAGGGTGCCGACGCCCTGAAGGTGGCGTGGCCTGCTAGTGGGCCGCAGAGCCAGGACTCAGACCCCACCCCACCCCCAGGGCCGGGCTGCCCCTCGGGGAGCTTCTCCCCGCCCCCCACCCTGGCCTGCAGCTGTGTGGGCTATTTTCATCCCTCCTGTCATTGCAGCCAAACCACTGGGCCAGTGAGTCAGTCCTGCGGTTGGGGGAGGAAGGGGACCGCCAGGAGCCCACAGTGGAAAAGCCCTGCAGCACCCCTGCACCAAGGGAGGGGGCCCCGCCCGCCGCTCAGGCAGTCGCTGCCCTGCGTACACCACCAGCCTTCTCCACAAAGGCTGGGGAACGGCTGTTGAGAAAAGCTCGCCTCCAGGTGACCTGGTCTCCTTTTGTCTCCTCCACGTAGGTGTCAGCTGTGCCCACCGTGCTGGCCATCAAGAATGGGGACGTGGTGGACAAGTTTGTGGGCATCAAGGACGAGGACCAGCTGGAGGCCTTCCTGAAGAAGCTCATTGGCTGACCAGCAGGGAAGAGGCCTGGTTGCCCTTGCCCCCCTGGGCCCCCATGGTTCCAGGAGGGCCCCCGATAGAACTCCGAGCCCTTCCGTGTTGGCCCTTCCCGCCTCCTCCCTTCTGTCCGGCCCCTGTGGGCCCATGCTTTGGAGACCGGGCCCCCAAACACAGGAGCCTTGCGTGCTTCCAGCCCGGCTGAGTGCCAGAGGAATGGTGCTGCTGCTGATCTGGGGACAGCCGCCTCTCCCCACCCCCCACCGTCTTTTGTCTGCTCCCACTAGGGCTTGTCCGTCCTCCCGGGATGCTGGAGAGAGCCCCAGGCCAGCCCCAGGCCAGCCCCAGGCCAGCCGGCAGGGACCGCTCGGCCCACATCTCCCTGGTTCTTCTGATCCGCACCCCGGTGCCTGGCCTGTCTGCCTCCTGCATTTTTCTTTCCTGCCTCTGTTTTGTAAAAAGGAAGAAGGAAAAAAGAAACCCAAACAAGTGAGAGTAATCTATAATTCTCTCATTTTTTGTAGGTCTGTAATAAAGAACTTTATGTGGTCCCTTCTACCTCCTGCTCTGAAGAACAGACCCTGGGCTCCACACTAAATTACCCTGTAGCCACCACCCCCCAAAGAGCCACCTCCCTTCCTTCTTCCCAGGCGCAAGGGCAGAAACACACACATGGGGCAGGACGAGGGGGGAGTCCTCAGACCCCTGCCTTGGGAAGCCTCACTGTGAACAAACCGGACCAATAAAGCTAGGGTTTGCACCGTTGACAGCTTCCGTTCTGTCTGGGCTCTGGAAGCACTTGGGACCCCTCCCCAGGCTGGGCGGCTGTCCCTGCTTCCTGCGACTCCACCACCCTCTTGCCCTTGACCAGCCAGCACCCCCTGTTCCTAACACTGTTGGTGGTGGCCGCTGTCCTGGCGCCGCCTTCACGCGCAAGTGAGGCAAGAGGGTGCTTCCTGTCCCCGTTACGCAGATAAGGACACTGAGGCTCATGGGGTGCAGGGCCAGGGTTTGTACCCAGACATGGTTGCCGCTGAAGCCTGGGCTCCTGCACCTGATCCCTTTGGTGCTTCTGGGCCTTTCTTCTCCACTGACCGGCACATGGCCCCTCCTCTGGAAAGCCTGGCGCCCTAGGGGAGCTGGGCCGCTTTTCCTGTGCATGCCACGGGAACTCCTCAGCCTCGGGCCCAGGCTCTCTGTCCCTTCTTATTCCCAGCGCCCCGTGGCCCATGGAGGAAGGTGCCAGGCCACCAGGTTTGCCAGCCAAAATAGCCTGCCCCTTCTGTCTCCCTCTTGGGACCGAGGTGCCAGCTTCCTGGGCACCGTGCGGGGCTTGACAGCAGGGGTATCCTGGCGCCCTTGCCCTCGGCCCTGGGGTGCCATGTCTCCTCCTGGGGGCATTGTCCTCAGTGGCTCTCGGGTTGCTCTTGAAAGTGCCTGAGTCACACCAGGGTCTTGGAGGGGTCCACGCCAGCACCGGCTGATGCCAGGGAGCGGGGCTGCCTCAGAAGCAGCCCCTGAGCGACCTCTGACCCAGGACCCGTCACAGGCACGCGGAGGGGAGATGCGCCAGCAGTGGGCATGGCCGGCAGGGGCCGAGAGCGCTGGAAGGGTGGACGACAGCAGCTGGTGCTGCTAGGGCGCTAACTGGGTGCCCCCCGACCCCACCGCGGCTGCACAAGGTCAGCGTCCTCACCCTCGTTCCCTTTTACACATGAGACGCGCTCAGAGGTTGAGGGCCTTGTCCAAGGTCACGGGGCGCACGGGGCCCTGGGCTGGGGTTCGAGGCCAGGCGGGCTGGCCCGTTCCCGCGCCTCTTCGGTCCCGGTACAAAATGCAGCGTGTGATCTTAGTCCCAGAGCCAGGGAACACGGCAGGCCGTGGCAGCTCGCTTGACGGGAGAGACGCCCAGGCGGAGGTTGAGCAACTTTCAGAGACGCCTGGCAAGTAAGGGGTGGGCCAGAGTTCAAGGTCAGGGTGCCGTGACGCCCGAGCTGGGGCCCTGCCACAGTACCCCGCCGCCGCTCCTTAAAAGGTGCCCTTTGCCAAGCACTTTCTACACACATTACCTCATATAATTCCTGTCTTGTGAAGCAAGTATTATTTCCACATTCCAAGTGAAAAAACCGGTTCAGAGAAATTGACTTACCCAAGGTCACGTCTAAAAAGCCATGATGCCAGATTTAAACCCAGGTGGGGGTCTGGCCTCTCCGCCGCTGGCAGGTGTGAAGGGCTGCCAAAGGGCCTCTGCACCGCCCCGGGCTCCCCGTCCTTAGAAGGTGTGCTGTGGGCTGAGGTAGGCTGGGGGCCTCCGCCGGCCCAGGTTGGCAATCTCTGCCCGTGTGGTTGTTCGTGGCGTGAGTCACTGGCTGGGAGCACAGAACCCCCGGGGTGATCCCGTTTGACTAATTCCCCGGCTCTGACCTCACCAGGACGCGGCTGGCTCTGCATCGTGGCCCCGCTGCTGCCCCCTGGGAGCCCCCTCGGGCTCCCAGCCTGTGGAACAGGGGTCGGCCGTGCGGCTGCAGGGCCTGGTGGGCCCGCCGCGGGGCAGGGGGACCAGCGCCAGCCCCTCAGAAGCACAGACACCCCCCAGGGAAGGGGGCACGGCCACGGGTCCCCTCGGCCCCAAGACCTCCCGGGGGTGGCGTCTGTACACGTATTCTGACAACCAAGGTCCTCCAGGGGGCCCGAAGACAGGAGTCGGGGACGGAAGCTCGCATTTGTTGTGCTGTATGTACGTCCTCCGCCGTGATCCCCACCACTCCCCGCCGGGCAGGAGTTCTCCCCATTTCCCAGGGGAGGAGACTGAGGGCAGAGTGACGTCCGCGGAATGGCTGAGATGTGTGGCCAAGCGGAGCGCTCGCCAACATAGGGCTCCCGCGGGCCTTCGAAGCGCTAGGACGGGCAGGAACTGACCGTGCCCTCCTGATGCCACAGACCCTCGGGCAGCAATGTCATGTGAGAGGCCCTCGCATGTCATCCCGTGTCCCTCATAAGGGCACGGGCGGCGTGACTTGCCCAGGCCCCAGCGCACTTGTGAAGGGAACTCGAGGCCCCAGGCCCTGACTGCAGCCAGCCCTGAGATCGCAGGGCCTCACCCGGCCCTTTCCTCCCTGCGCTCCGGGAGAGGTGCAGAGGATGCTGTGTCTCGGAGGAGGCCAGGCTCCGGGGCCAGGACCTGTTGGGTCAAGAGGATGTTGACCGTGCTGCCAGGGCCCTTCCCAGCAGTCCCCTTCCCAGCAGTCCCTGCCCAGGGCGAGGGGCCGAGGCGGGGAGCTCAGCCCCTGCCCCAGACGCCTGGGGAAGGTTTCTCCGGAAAGCAAAGGCAGCTCTGGCGGGGCTGCAGGAAATCCCTAATGTGCAGGCCCTGGCCTGGGAGGGCCCAGAGAACAATGCTGGGCCTCGGGGGCCGGCCGACGCCGTGCGAGCCGCGAGGCTTCCAGGCATGCTGCCGCAGTTCCTCTCCGCTGCCTGGAACACCGGCTGCGGCCGTGACCCTGAACCCCGGGCCCCAGGGGGCTGGCTGCCGCGACCACTGGTTGTGCCAAGGAGCTCCAGCTCTCCAGCCACCTCCCGACGGCCTTCTGGAAGCCCAGGGCCGTCCGCAGGCACTCCACGGTGGTGTGAGGAGAGCAGGAAGAGTCAGATCTGGGCTCCAGTCCTGACTGCGCCGCCTACTAGTGTGGCCTGGGGCCCGCTGCCTCCCCATGCGGAAGCTCAGCGGTGACATCAGTAGAACCGGGCGACAGGGGCAGCTCCCGCTGAGCGCGCTCCAGGTGTCATCTCACTGAGCCTCCTCAGCAAGCCCGACAGGCAGGGACTGCTGTCGCTGCTTTCCTGATGAGGAAACTGAGGCCCGGAGCGCCTCAGTGGCCCGGCTTCGACAGGTGTCAGGGCTCGGCTCTGGACGCGGGTGTGTCCGACCCTGAAGTCTCTGCATCCTTACCTATTAGCTCCACTGCTTTCCCTTTGGGGCAAGGTTTTTCTCCACTTTCAGCCTCAGTGGCCCCATCTGCACGCTGGGCCAGTGACACCCACTCCGCATGAGGTCACAGTGGGGACAACATGGCGAGGTGTGCAGAAGCATTCTGCGACCTAGCTGGAGCTCTGAGAGTGTCCACGGCTAGGCTCCCCCCCCCACCCCAGCGACACCTTCAACAGGAAGCACCAGGTTTCCTGAGATAAGGACCCGGCACCTCACCACGGGCAGGGCCGTGCTTGTAGGAGGCCGTGGGCCTGACGTTGGGCTCCCTGCCCTGGCCCCGACCCCTGCCGCCGCCCCCTCCCGCTCTACAGCTGGCTTGGAGGTGCCTGTGGCTCGGGCAGCCCCGGGGAGCTAGAGGTGGTGACCTCACTCTTGGAGAATGCCCACTGGAATTCACCCTGAGTCTGGTCCTCTGTTCTCCGCGCCTCCCAGCCTGACTCCCATCCAACTGCCCTCTCGCTCCCGCCCCTGAACCAGCAGGTCACACAGAGCCACTGATGGGAGCACCTCTTGTGAGCTAGGACTCCCGCACCCCACTGCACAGCTGCTAATTATTAACTGGGGGTGAGCAAGTCCCCCGCCTTTGGTCCGCTTACTGGGAAACGGTAGGCAAGTAGCTGTCTCTCTCTGGTCCGCTGCCTCCCCGCAGGTCGATTTGGGGGCAGGGGGGACACACTCAGCCCATAAAAGCCCGTTACTTAGTTTAATAACAATGGATAACACACAGAGGTTGTGGGCACTGTTCTAAACACTGTATATTAACTCCTTCGATGCTCATATAACCCTAGGAGGTAGGTTCTAGTATCAGCTCCAGTTTATGAATGGGGAAATTGAGGCACAGAGGCTTTTTTTTTTTTTTAAGATTTTATTTATTTGAGAGAGAGAGAGCAATGAGAGGGGGGAGGGTCAGAGGGAGAAGCAGACTCCCCGCTGAGCAGGGAGCCCAATGAAGGACTCGATCCCAGGACTCCAGGATCCCGGGACTCCAGGATCATGACCCGAGCCTAAGGCAGTCGCTTAACCAACTGAGCCACCCAGGCGCCCCAACACAGAGGTTTTAGTTATGACGCCAGGTCACATAGCTAGGAAGGTGCAGAGCCAGGATGAAAACCCCCCTAGTCTGACTGGTGCCCTGCTCTTCAACCTCCCCTAGAGCCTTACCATGACCTCCTAGCAGCAACTCAGAGCATTCCTACAGCCTCCCCACCCCACATCCCAGACCAGGGAAAGTCACTCAGTGAGGGTCATGTCATTAGCCTTTCCCCCACCGTCCCATACATAGGTATTTTCCTGTTAATATTTCTGTCCATTATAGGGGCGCCTGGGTGTCTCAGTCGTTAAGCATCTGCCTTCGGCTCAGGTCACGATCCCAGGGTCCTGGGATGGAGCCCCGCATCGGGCTCCCTGCTCAGCGGGAAGCCTGCTTCTCCCTCTCCCACTCCCCCTGCTTGTGTTCCCTCTCTCACTGTGTCTCTCTCTATCAAATAAATACATAAAATCTTTAAAAAATAATAAAAAAAAATAAAAAAAATAAATTTCTGTCCATTATAAATGAGACCGGAATGAACATGTTTGGAAGTAGAGCTTCTTTCTTCTTTTGGATTTTATAGATGCGGGATTCTCAGGGCAAAGGGAGCATTTTATTGTCGCTGAGAGCCTGGAAGGAGTGTCCTGGGGCCTGAAACCTGAGCTAGGTTCTCTCCCAGCGCCCGCACCTCCCACCGGCTGGTTTACTTTGGGGGAGGGGAGGCTGAGCGGCAGGAATGTCATCAGACCTGCCCCACCTCCAGTCACCTTTTTGTCCGGGCCACCGCTACCTTAGAAAGTTCCAGGCCCCAGTCAATTACACTTCAATTTAAAAAAAAACAATAAGGGGCACTTGGGTGGCTCAGTCATTAAGCGTCTGCCTTCGGCTCAGTTAATGATCCCAGGGTCCTGGGATCAAGCCCCACATTGGGCTCCTTTCTCCACAGGAAGCCTGCTTCTCCCTCTCCCACTCCCCCTGCTTGTATTTCCCTCTCTCACTGTGTCTCTCTCTGTCAAATAAATAAATAAAATCTTTAAAAGAAAGAAAGAACAATAAGAAAGAAACCTCCAGGCCCCCAATCCCGGCGTTTCTGAGAACTTGAGTCCAAAGCAAGCATGCATGTAAGGGTCTGGTTGCGGTTACGCATCTGGGATGGTTCTGGGTCTGGGGTGGGACCCGAGAATGCGTATTTCTAAAGCCCTAGTGATTCAGATGCAGATGATCCTGGACTTGGAGAAAATGCCCTTCCTGTGACCAGAACCCTCTCCAAGCCCATCCTATTGCACCTGCTCCTTGAGCAGCCTTCCATGTTCCTACCTTCCCATGGGGCCAGGCACAGGAATCTGCAACATGAATGAATCAGTGAAGTGTCTAACCCCACCAAGGAGTTCTATGCCAGGCCCTGTTGCTGGTCTGGTCCCCACCCTTATCCCACAGCCCAGACCCCATTGCCAAGGCCCCTCTCTCCTCACCACGGAGGCCCGGCCGGGCCTCAGCACCTCTGGCACTTTCCACGTGACTTTGGGCATCGCTCTGAGTCTCTGAGCCACCGTGTCCTCCCTCCCCAGGAAGCAAGCATGTTCATGATTCCCACGTTCTTTCCCATATTCGTTTTCCATATAACGGGGCTCCCAGTGATGTGGAGGCAAGGGAAGAAGTCTACCAAGTCTGGATGAGAAGAGGGAAATGGAAGCCCAGAGAGGGTAGAGGCCTTGCCTGGAGTCAACCAGCAAGCAAGAAGAGAAAATCCAGAGGTGGCTCTGGGTTCCCATTGCCGGTCCTGGGGTTGCTCTTTTTGGAGACTGGCAGAGAGGTGGAGGGGGAGCGATTATTTCTAAAGGAAGTCATAGGGGCAGGAACTGGTCCCCAGGCGTCCCTTCCCCCTGCTGAGTCCCTGGGGCCAGGAAAGACCCTACCCTTCCCTGCCTGTACTTGTTTGCCCAGCTCAGCACCCCACATGGCCCAGGAACGACTCCACAGAGCAGTGGCCACAGTGGGACTGGCTGCCCAGCGGGCCTGGTGTTTGCTCAGCACTTGGCCCTGACCACTGAGGCACAGCTGGGCCGACTTCAGGGCTGCAGTGCTCAGGCCACAAGAGCAAGTTTCCTCCCCAGCAAAGGGAGGGAGGGAGGGAGGGCAGGCTCTCTGGGGCCAGGCCCAGGCCCTCCCTGTCCTGGTGCTGGTCCCCCGTGGGCTCTGGGGACCAGGCAGAGAACTGGCTTCCCTGGACAGTGGCCCAGGAGGACAAGGCAGGCGGGGCCGGGGCAGCCTGGGAAGATGAAGCTGTTTCTGTCCATGAGGCCCAGGCTCACGCCCTCACTCACTTGGGCTGCTTGGCCTCTGATGCCTCCTCTCTGGAGGCCGCGTTTCCCAGAACTCTGCTCTCCCCAAGTCATGAACCTCAGGGCCCCGAAGCCCCCAGAGACCAGTCTCCACCCCCGGGTTTACAGAGGAAGCCAGGCCCAGCAAGGGGAGGGGGTCGGGGAGGCGCTGAGGCCAGCTGGAGAGTGGCTAAGTCCGGAGGTGGCTTTTCAGAAACCCCACGGAGGCATCCCTCTCTTCTCCAGCTGTCCAAAACCAGACTGTTGCCATGTGTCCTCACACTGTCTCTCCCGCAAGAACCTGAGTCCTAGAGAGTGGGCCTGGTCTTCTCTTCTGTGTCAAAGTGCACCGAACTCCTGACCCCGGGTCTGGGTCCTTCGGATGCTCTTGTCCCCCACCCCCATGGTGCTGTGAGTGACTTTTGGGAAGTGAGAGAGATTCTTTTTTTTAGCTGCCCAGAACTTCTGGCCAGAGAGCATTGTATCTTCAAGAAATTCACTAAAAAGCGTGGGGACAATGGGGTAGTCCCACCAGAGGGCAGAGAATGGGGGGCCCCAAGAGACTAGGGTTTGGAATTGGATCTGAGGTGACCAATCATCCTGGTTTGCCTGCGACTTAAGGAGGTTGCCAGCACTTACAGGATTTGAGAGCTAAAAGTGGGCCAAGTCTTGACTCTGCCACTCCCTGGGTAACCACGGGTAAGACACTTCCCCTCTGCATGCCTCAGAAGTGAATCTGGGAAATGGGGTCAATAGCCACCAACATCCTTCTCACGAAGTTCCCAGAAGACTGGAGAGAGAAAGCTAGATTGTGTTACATCCCAGCAGATATAAGGGTTATTTTCTCACCATTAGTGGTGGCCCCTCTGGTGAGGGATCTCCTCCTCCTTCCCCCCCAACTCCCACTGCCTATTATTCGCTCATTTCCTGCCAAATGCTAATCAGCACCTACTACGTGCCAGGCACCAGGTCTGCAAGGGTGGAAAAAGAAGAGCCCAGCCCTCATGTTTCTCAGAGCGCACGCATAGGTACTTTGAACACAGTAAGATGAATTTGTTCAGGAGCAAATTTTCATGAGCAGCCACTATGTCCCAAGCATTGTCTTGAACAGTGTACAGACATAAACTCATGGGACCCTCACAATAACATGGTGAAGTGAAGATTATCTTATCCCCATTTTGCCTATGAAGAAACTGAGGCTCAGAAAGATTAATCAGTACAGAAGTCAGGGAGAGGGCATTAAGAAGCATCTTTTTGAAGGATGAATGTATGTCTCTGTGTGTGCAGGAAGGTGCTTTCCAGGAGGGAGCAGCAGGTGCAAAGGTTGGGAAGCCTGGAACAGCATGATGCCTCCAGGGAACTGCAAGTTCACAGATGCCTGTGTACTGAGTTAAGGGTTCATACTTATCCTGTAGGTGACTGGGAGGTTGTGAAGTCCAGTGGAGGTCAAAGAAGAGCAATTGGACACATCGTGTTTTAAAAGGATATGGGCTGTGAGGAGAGGTTGTAGGGAGAAGAGTGGAGGCCAGACGACCAGGGAGCTGACTCATTTGGGACACTTCCTATTTGTTTTAAAGTTTTGTCGCTCCAAGAACGGTTCAGTCAACCATACACTTCCGACGGATCAATGGCTAATGTTCAGCCAGGTCCTGGGCTGAGCTTGGGGCTACAGAGACTCTTTAAGTGCCAGTTAGAAAAGGCGCCCACTTGGGGCACACCGGGCCCGGGAAGTCTCACCCTCTGACCGCAAGGATCGGTAACCGAGTGCTCTAAAGTACGGTCACTAAAGGTCCTCCTCCCCCACACCCCTCCCCGCTAACTACTGTGGACCTGCTGCCAACGCTGGGGTGAAAGAAACTCGCCCACAGCCACAGGAGAGTCGGTCAAGTTCAGCCCCCCGGAGGACGGGGCCCGGCGCGGTCTCAGCCAAGAGGGGAGCGGGGGGTGGGGGTGGGGAGCCCCAAAGGGCCTCGGGGGGCCTTGGGGCACCACTGGAGGGGCCCCGCCCTTGGCAGAAAAGTCTACCCTGAGGTTGTCGGGCCTCCGGGCCAGGCCAGCAGGATGGGATGCCCCGCCCCTGCCGCGCCCGGCCCCGCCCCTCCGCGCCGCGCCTGCCCTTATAAGGTGAGCGCCGCGGCCAGCTCCCGCCCGGGGCGCTTGTCGTCACCTGCGTCCGCCCGCCCGCCAGGGGCACCTCTCCAGGGCCGCGCCGCCCAGCGCCTTCCTGCCGGGAAGCGCCGTCCCCGGGCCGGCCGGGGCCGCGCACCTGCGCCCCTTCCTTCCAGCTGCGCGCGAGCGGGCCCCCGCGCAGTCAGCCCGCCGGGGCTGTGGGCCCGGAAAGTTGGGGGGGAAGCCGCAAGCTGGGGTGGGGGTGGGAGGAAAATCAGCCTCTCTTCGGGACCTCCCCCCCCCCCGCCCGCCCCAGCCCACGAGTGCCTGCTACAGGCCAGGCAGTGAACTCAACTTCTGCAAAGCTGATCGCCCAGCCGACTTGCGTGGTATGGCTCAGTAAGAGCCAAGACTCTGCAACCACACCGCTCGGGCTGGGTTTAGCGAGCTTGCTTACTGGCTTTGTGGGCTATGGGCAAGTTAAGTAGTTCTGGGCCTCGGTTTTCTTATCTGTAAAATGGGGATATAATGGCTTACTCCTCAGGGCTGGGGTGAGCACTGAATGCGTTAATATGAGTTAGTGGTTTTCCGCAGTTTTTGGTGCAGTTGATAAATAATTGAGCCCTGAAGGGTAGGAAGTGAGACCCTTACCCCCCGGAGTTCAGCCCCAGTCCTGGTCTTGTTTGCCATAGGAGCAGTTTTTAAAAACACCGAGGTACTTGGTTTTCACATTTCGGTAAATCCTGGTTAGGGGCAAGGAGAAAGTCTTTCGTTAGAGTGTCTCTGTCACCCCCTCAGCAGATTCCATTTTTAGCAAAGGAGAGACAGGCCTCAGACTGGGAGCCCCGGGCAGGAGATAGGAGGTGGGTAAATTCAATAACATGAGTTTGTTTTGGTGATTTCAGAGTTTCCCTCGAAGAGTTTAGAGTTACTGTTTATGGCTCTTGGTTTTCCATACATGGTAGTGACATAATATTCACTTAATGTTTTTAGTATGAAAATGTGCAGAAATACAAGGGCACAGAGAATGATAATATGATGATTCTTCATATATTCATCTAATGCTCACAAATAAATGCGTTAAAATAGGAGCTGATTTGTAGAAAGAAGAATAAGAGTACCAAGAATAAGAGTGCAAAGGCAAAACTTCTGAGCAGGCTAACAGTGCCTGAAATTTGGCAGAGGGACCCCCAGGGGCTGCATCGTGGGCCAGGAGGGAAGAGGGGGCTCTCCCTCCCACCGGTGGCGGCGCTAGGAGGCCAGATCTCCGAGCCTGGCTCGGGCTGTCCTAGCGCGCACCGCAGCAGGCAAATCCCGAGAGCCAGCATGCCCCAGTCGGCTGCCTCTAGACTCAAGTCTCCTCGCCTGGGTTATTTCTGTATTTACTTTCTCCCCTGCCCACCTGGGCTGCAGGCACTTGCCCTGCACACTAGAGGCAAAGGAATTTTCTAGACCACTGAAACCACTCCATGGCTCCCCAGTGCCCACAGGAGAAAGACCAGACCTTAGCAGGGCTGATGTGCCTTCCGCGGTCTGGGGCCCACAAACTTCTCAGAGCCTTTTCCTAGCACACCTTCCTTCCATTTTCCTCTCAGGTCAACCTGAGCCGTTTGCAGCTTCCTGAATATTCATTAAGTAAATATTTAATGCCTTAGGATGCAGCACCAGAAACAGAGCTCAGCTGTGGTGAGGAGCTCAGCGGGCATGGTCCAGCCCTCTCTCCTGGCATTCACCGGCTAATGGGGAAGTTAAATAAGTATGAAAAAAGTTTTTAAAGTGCCATGTGCTATAAGGGACTTACAAAGTACCAAGAGAGTTTTTGCCTTTTGCCAGGAAGACCCCCACTCAGCCCACCCTGCCCTGCTTTTAGTCTTTGCTGATAGTGTCACCAGCAAAATGGGGTCCCCTTGCATGTGTCTTTATTTGCGGCTCTTATCATATTGGGGTGGTAATTTACATGCCTGTCTCTCACATTGGACGATGAGCTCCTCAAGGAAAATCATCTTGGTCTAATCGGTCTGGTGTCCCCAGTAGCTTGGGTGGATGCCTAGCAGGTGCACAGCATTTGTTGGATGACTATTAAAGCGGCAAGTCTCCACACCAGGATCCGCACCCCAGAGCAATTCAATCTTCCATCAAGCATTCATTCGTTCACTCATTCATTCATTCGTTTTAAATGAACAATTTCATTCATCCATGAAATCAGAGTGTGCCAAGCCCCTGATGGTGGATCAGTTGATTGACAGAGGGTGAGCTCTGTGCTGTGGCAGACTGTGGGACAGCCAGCCACAAAGGGGTCATCCTGCCTGGGCCCCTGTGGGACAACTGCCAGAGCGAGTGTCATTTCAACAGGGCCTCCTTGAGTGAAGGCAGGATTGGGCGTAGGGCTGAAGGAAGAGGGACTCTGAAGGAAGCAGAGGGGTGTGAGCACTTGCAGTGCTGGGGTGGGGCCCCCGGCTGGGTGTGGCAGGAGCCTTTGGTCGGGTGTGTGAGCCGGGAGCCCAGCCACGTAGGTTGGGGCCCGACACTGGAAAGTGCCCGCTCACTTCCCGCCCCCCCTTGGTGAACAAAGGTACATCATCTGAGGCAGTGGCTTTTCAAGTTTTCCTGACCGACCAGAGGTAAGGTCCACATCACGTCACAGCCTGGCACAGCTCGCCAAATTGAAACAAGCCTTTCATGAGACAGTGTACTACCCGAGACTCCCGCTGATATTTTCTCTTCGGTCTTTTTATCGTCATCATCCTCATCATAATGAAATTCTGAGTGTGACTCACTGTGACCTGCACGTTGAAAAACATGGATCCAAGTGTCCTTCCAAAGGGTCTAGTAGTGGCTGGGAGGCCTTTTTTGATTCATAAAGAATTTAAACTCAGCATCCTGAGAGGCTGTCCTTCACTCCGCAGCTACTTTCTTTCTTTTTTTTTTTTTTAAGATTTTATTTATTTATTTGACACAGAGAGAGAGAGAGAGAAAGAGCGTACAAGCAGGGGGAGTAGGAGAGGGAGAAGCAGGCTCCCCGCTGAGCAAGGAGACCGATGCGGGGCTCAATCCCTGAACCCTGGGATCACGACCTGAGCCGAAGGCAGACGCTTAACCAAATGAGCCACCCAGGCGCCCCTCCGCAGCTGCTTTCACTTGTAAAGCAGCACCAGAGGGCGGGGCAGGTCCCCCAGCCTCCCCCATGTCTGGGTGCCCACCCCCCCAATCAGGATCCCATGGCTGCAAGGTGCTCCCAGGTGGAGCTCCCAGGGGGTTCCGAGATCCAAATGAGAAGAAGGAGAACAACCCCACCACATTTCCTCTGATCTAACACACCCTCCCAGCACACACCGCCCCGCCTCGTTCTCCACTTGGCACCTAGTTTCCCTGCCAGGCTGGCTTAGGATGCCATTGGCCCTGGGGGTGGGATGGGGAGAAGGGGGTGGTGGAGGCCGCAGCTGGGCTCTGGACTCTGTGCCATCACGTGGGCTCAGTTCTCCCCTCTGTTCTCTAGCCTGTACCAACCACCTTGTCTGCAGGCCAGCACTTTGGCTTAGTGGAGGGTGAATACGGGGGCCAGAGCCCCACCCCGATCCAAGCTTCTGGCTAAATTCCTCTTCCATCGGGATCTCTGAGGCCTCTGGAGAGATAGGGGAAACCCGTGGAAGGGGGGTGGCCCCAACTCATAACCCCTGGCCCTCAGAACGCCGGAGCCAAAGGAAGCTTCGAAATGGAGTCCAACCCTTTCGTTTTATTTTTGTGGAAACTGAGGCCCAGAGAGGGGAGGGAACTCACCCACGTTTACACAGGAGTTAGTCTCAGAGTGAGTCCTGGAGATTCAGGTCTCCTGGCTCCAAATCCAAGGCTCTTTCTTTTCACTGTTGCATGTTAAGGGTCTGCGGAAAGGGGAAGGGGGCTTGGGAAGGGGCTTGGAGAAATGTCCTGTCTGGGAGCAACTGGGCCGTGTGCTTGCAAGGCCCCCAGCTTGGGAGACCTGCGTCCTCGCTGTGCTTCTGCCACCCCGTTTCTGTGGCCCCGCCGGAGTCACTGCCTTGTCTGGGCTGCAGAACGAAGGGACGGGACCAGGTGAGGTCCTGGAGCCCTTCCAGCTCTGAGCCTGAGCTGCCTGCCTTCTCCTCTCCAGTGTTGGAGCCTTCCCCACCCCCTGAGCTAAGAGAAGACCCTCTCTTCCTCCCCTCCCTAGCCCTGAGCTGCCTGGTGGAGTGACAGGGGAGGATAAAGCCTGTGGGAACCTGTCTTCTCCCAGGAACTTGCTGCTTCCCCGGGGGCCTCAGGATTAGGGTGGTGACTTCTAATACTTTCTTTCTGGAGACACTGGGTATGGCCTGAAATCCAGGCAGAGGGGCTCTCCTCCCGCTGGGCTTCCTGGCTCCTTGGGCTCTCCCTATGCACAATTTGCCTTCTCAGTTCACCTTCCTTTTCCACGTGGGAATTTCCTCTCTAACTGGACCACATGCTTCTTGGGGCAGGATTTGAGACCCTATGTCTGCAATCAAGGGCTCTTACAGCGGGAAGGATTTGGGCCTCTCCCTAGGGGAGGCAGCATGAATACTGGTTAAGATTTGGGGCTCCTGGTGGAATGTGCCCAGGTTCAAGCTCCAGCCCCCTGCTGGCCTGCTGGGTGACCTTGAAGGGTTCAGGCCCCAGCCCCCTGCTGGCCTGCTGGGGGACCCTGCAGGCACTCACTAATGCTGCAGGAATCTATTAATCTAGTGTTACTCCGCATGGTGTGAGCACCCTGGGAGAGGAGAGAAGCCTGGGAATGTGCGAAGGGCTTCATCTGCATTATCTCTATGTGCCTCACAGGGACCCGATGAGATGAATAATATTCATGGCCTCCTTGAGGCTCCGGGAGCAAAGGGTCTTGGAACAAAGGGACTTGGTCAGGCCCCGTGCCAGAAGGGAGGGAGTCTAACTCAAGCTCACTGGCTACCGGGCTCTGGACCCTCCATCCCATTCATTCCCGGACTGACTCCACAGCATTCACACCAGATGGACCCCCAGCCGCCGTGTCTCAGGGCGGGGAGGGTACCACAGACGGGGAGGCTGGAAGTCCAAGATCAGGGTGCCAGCAAGCTCGGGTCCTTGGGGAGAGCCTCTCCCTGGTTCACACACAGCTGCCTTCTTGTATGCTCACTAGTGCCCTCCCTCTTGCTCAGCAGGCTCTAACCCCATCATGCAGGCTCACCCTCCTGAAGGCCCCACCTCTAACTCCCATCCCATCCCATGAGGGCTTCAACATGTGAATCTGGGGGAACACAAATCTCTCTTTTCTCAAGCCTCCAACTAAAGAGCTTTTCCCAAGTGGAACGGCTCTGATGATTGGCCCGCTCCTCCTTCTAGAAACACTGTACAAGGTTGGGGTTCTTCAGTTTCAGGCCACAGAAACTGACTCCGAATAACTAAGCAGAATAAAAATGGAGGTGGAGGGACTTCCCGGAACACACTGGTCACTCCACTGCAGGAAGGGCTGGGTGCCTGCCCCTCCCCAGGGGGCTTCTGTGCCTTCGGCTGGCGGGCCTACCAGAGATGACTTTAAGGTTAGGAGCATCTGAGCTCAGTCTCGGGAGTCTCACAGACCAGAGTTCTGGCCCACTTACCACTTCCCCCTTACTGGTTGAGTTTATGGGTCACCTTTCCAGGATGTGGCCGTCAGACGCGCTCTTCCCCCTGGTGTCTCTCATCAAGGTTCTTTTTTTTTTTTCTTTTTTTTTTTTTAAATGTTTTATTTATTTATTCATGAGAGTCAGAGAGAGAGAGAGAGAGGCAGAGGCAGAGGGAGAAGCAGGCTCTCCACCCAGCAGGGAGCCCGATGCGGGACTCGATCCCAGGACCCCGGGATCATGACCTGAGCCGAAGGCAGACGCTTAACCATCTGAGCCACCCAGGCACCCATCTCATCAAGGTTCTGATTCTAGGAACCAGAGTCCTGTTGCCTGGCTTGAGTCACAGACCTGCCCCAGGAGAGGAGGGGCAGGACCTTGTGATTGGCAGCCCTGCCATAACCAGATGGAATGAGGCAGGGGTGGATCCCCCCCCAAGGAAGGGATTGCTGTGAACAGAACAAGGCAGGGGACTCAGAAGCTCTCCACCCTGAGATTCTACCCACTGGCCTTCATCCTGGCCTTCTGAAAACAAATTTCACTTTCCCTGCTTTCCCTCCCCCTTCTTCCCTCTTTCCCTCCCTCCTCCCAACATTTATTGAGTGTTTGCTTTGTTTGGGGCACATTGTTAGGCCCGGGGAATAAAAAGATGAGTCAGACCCAGGGCCAACCCTAGGGAATTTATCTAATTCCGATCAGCATACACTGCTGTTCAGCCCCAGCAAGGCCAAGTCAGGCATTACCAATCGACCTCAGCACCCTTTCCCTGGGAGCCTGGGCTCAGCCTCAAGACGGTGCTTCCTGTCTCCAACCTCTGTTTCCACTCTCACACCTCCTTTCTGACTCTCTGACTGCCATGGTCTGAACGTTTCTGTCCCCCCCAAAATCAAACGTCGAAATGCTCATCCCCAAAGATGATGGTATTTGGAGGTGGGGCCTTTGGGAGGTGCTTAGGTTAGGAAGGCGGAGCCCTTCCCTCTTTTATCAGGGCTCGGGGTCCTGGGATCGATGGAGCCCCACATCGGGCTCTCTGCTCAGCGGGGAGCCTGCTTCTCCCTCTCCTTCTGCCTGCCTCTCCCCCACTTGTGCTCTCTCTCTGCCAAATAAATAAATAAAATCTTAAAAAAAAAAAAAAAAAAGAGGCTTCAGCGAGCTCCCTTGCCCCTTCCACCAGGTGAGGACACAGCGAGCAGGTGTCATCTGTGAATGGGGAAGGGGGACCTTAGCAGAAAGTGATCGTGCCGGCACCTTGATCTCGGACTTCCAGCCTCCAGAACTGTGAGAAATAAATGTCGGTTGTTTATAAGCCGCCCAGCCAGTGCTGTGTTTTGTCATAGCAGCCTGAATGGACTAAGACATTGACCTTCTGCCTCCCTGTGATTAGGGCCTCTGTGATGGCTTCAGGCTGACTTGGATAACCCAGAATAACCTCCCCATCTGGAGATCTGTACCAAAATCACATCTACAAAGTCCTTCTTGCCATGCGAGGTAACATTCATAGGTTTGGGGGCCATTATTCTGCCTGCCACAGGTTCCTTACTTGTCAAATGGGGTGTTGATAACCTACTGCATAGACTCATGGGCAAGATTATGGAAGACAATCCACGGGAAGCCCTGGGCAGAGCGCCTGGCATAGAAAGAAACACCTGCCATCGTGCACTTAGTGGGAGATTTTCCTAGGGGTCGTCGTTGAAGAGAGCTCAGCATCGTCATCCCTGACCGTGGTCCTATGTGCCATCTCTTCTCTTCCTCCTGGGCACCGTTGGTCCAACCGAGGGGATGGGGGTGTGAAATCCCTGCCAGATGTCAAGTTTGTACCCAAGGTTTTTCCAGGCTCTGCTCTGTCCACCCCCCACACCACCCCCTGCAACCTCTGGGCTTACTTGTTAGGGCACTCAGTTAGTTAGTTAGTTAGTTAGTTAGTTAGGTCCCTCCCCAGACTAACTGAAGCAGAAACTCTGGGGTGGGGCCCTGCAGTCTGGGGTTTTGGGGGCCCTCCAGGGGATGCCAGTGCTCACTCAAGTTTGAGAACCCTGGGATGGAGTGCCTTCTCAAGCACCCCCACCTACAAGAAGTCTCCCCACTGCACTGGTGCAGTCATGAGGTCCAGGGAGGTGAGGGCCTGGCCTCAGACAGCGCAGGTTGGAACTTGAGCAAAGCCAGTGTTCTTTCCACATCCCCATGTGCCTCCGCCCTTGGCCGCCTCCCTTCACAGCGCCACCTGGACACGGTGCCCAGCGCCCCGATGCTTCAAGGGAAACTCCACCCCGCCACTCCTGGGGTGCAGCCCAAGCCCAGGGACCTCTCCCTCTTCATCTGTCGTGTGTCATTTGGGGCAGGGTCCTGAATTCAGCTCCAGTCTCAGAGTCTGGTAACTAACTTACACTCGAGTATAAATGGCTGATAGGGCCTTCAGGGCTTACCTGTTCCTTTTAAGGGGGTACCTGCAGTAAGCAGGAAGAAAGAGCACTCCTGGTGGGGTTTCAGCACCTTGTCAGGCATGTCTGGAGGAACTGCGTGTGTGTCTTGGTGGGAGGGCTATGGACTTGCTAAATGCAGACAGAATAGTCTTGTGGAAACAACACAGGGCACTGTTTATGGCTGGGTCATAGTCATCACTGCCTAGCGACCTTGGGCAAGTCACTTCATTGCCCTAAGCCTTCATTTGCTCTCCTGGAAACGGGCATGATTCCTACATGGAGTCTCACAGGGAGGGTTACATGAGATAACCTTTATCAGGTAGCCCTTTCCTCTCTAGATTGCTCTGGCGGGTGGCTCTGAACTGAGCCCGACTGGGGCAGAGTCACCCCAGGTTACAAAGTGGGCAGGTCCGTTCCTGGTACAACACCTCGTGCCTCCCATCTGTGCCACCTGCCAAAGGAATGCCCCGGGTCAGAGTGCCTAGCATCCCTGCTTCTGGAAGCCTTCTCTGGTGCCGGCCTGAGCTCCCAGCCCCGTGGGTGGCAGTGGGGGCTGTGGAGAGAGTCCTGGGCTGGGAGTCAGGAGCCCGGGGACTGGTCCTGGCTCTGCAGCTGACTTGCTGTGTGACCTGCACAAGTCCCTGCCCCTCTCTGGGCCTGAGGACTTGCCTGAAAGATGAGTGAGATGTATGGATACGTGAAGGCCCTTCCCATGCTAGCTTCATAACCATCCCCTGGACTCCTTAGCAGCCCTGCCTGTCCTCCTGGATATGGCACTGAAGCACATCCTGCTCAGCGGTTCCCACAACCTCCTATGAGATGTGCTATTTTCTCCCCTGCGTGACTAAGTTCTTTGAGGGTGGGCCCTGTGTTTGTGCCTCCCTGTTCAGCCTTCAGCTTTGCACTTAGCACTGAGCTCCATGCATCGTTGTGCTGATAAATTCCCAAAGACCTTGGCTGTGCCCAGAGAGCACTTTTCTTTCAAGGTGCCATCTCCTCCAGGAAGCCTTCCCAGATTCCACCTTCCTGCAACACACATACAGAATTGCTCCTCCCACCCCCACACCTCTCCCCTGGCTCTGGTCATCCCTCCCTTTCAGATCGTTTCCTAGAACAGTGCCTGGCACACCCAATAAATCGGGGTTGAATTCACTTGAATTATAGTCTAAGGGGAGAGAAAGAGAGAGATGAAAAGAAGCCCAGAGTCTTTGCAGGGACCGGGGCTACGGCTGAAAGGGGCTGTTCCCCAGGAAGGCCTGCAGATGGCCAAGAGCCGGCCGGGGGTGGCCGTGACTCACCCCCACTCCTGCAGGCTAGGGGATGCTGCAGACAGGCTGCAACGAGTCCAAAGGCCTAGAGGAATTTTGATAAGGATAACACAAGCCCTGGAGTATTTCTAGAATGCAGGAGGTTAAGGGTGTGGGGAGCGGGGTCAGGGCAAAACTGCCTGATTATGTTATTTATTTATTTTTGCCCGGATAAAAAATTCACATCGTACAAAATCCAAAAGGTACAAAGGGGACCCAGTGAAGTCTTTCATCCTCCCATTCCTGCCCCCCAGCTCCCCTCCCCAGAAGGCCAGCGTTTCCAGGGGCTTCTGCATACAACCTTCCTGTATTCTTTTCCTCCCTTGCCAACCCAGAGCCGCCTATCAGCTGTTCTTCACTTCGCTTTTTCCCTGAACTCATCCTTGAGAGCATTTGGCGCATACAGAGCTTCCTCATTTTTTTAATTTGCCTGTATTTAGGGTTGCCAGATAAAATGCAGGATGCTCAGTTAAATTTGAATTATTTGAACTTCAGATAAAGAACAAATGACTTGGGGTGCCTGGATGGCTCCGTTGGTTAAGTCTGCATTCTGCTCAGGTCATGATCCCGGGGTCCCGCGATCAAGGCCCACTTTGGGCTCCCTCCTCAGCGGGGAGTCTGCTTCTCCCTCTGCCCCTGCTTGTGCTCTCTCTCTGTCAAATAAATAAGTAAATAAATCTTTTTTTAAAAAAAAAGAACAAATGACTTTTTAGTATAAGTTCATTTCATGCAATATTTGGGACATACTTATACTAAGAAAACCCCTATTCGTTTTTCTTTTCTTTTTTTTTTAAGATTTTATTTATTTATTTGACAGAGGAAGACACAGTGAGAAAGGGAACATAAGCAGGGGGAGTGGGGGAGGGAGAAGCAGGCTTTTCCCGCTGAGCAGGGAGCCTGACGCACGGCTCGATCCCAGGACTCTGGAATCATGACCTGAGCCGAAGGCAGACGCTTAACTGACTGAGCCACCCAGGCACCCCCCCATTCGTTTTTCAATCTGAAATTCAAATTTAACCAAGCATCCCGTAATTCCATGTGCCAAATCTGGCCCCTCTTGCTATATTTCATGGGAACTCCTTTTTTTTTTTAAGATTTTATTTTTAAGTAATCTCTATACCCAATGTGGGGCTCGAACTCACAACCCTGAGATCAAGAGTCGCACAACTCCACCGACTGAGCCAGCCAGGTGTGCCCCTCATGGGAATTCCTTATAATTAAGTCTTTGGAGTCTTCAGGAATTGGACACCTGGGACCTGGCGGGCATCCACTCCCTGGCCTTATTCTGAATCAGACCCTGCAGGCACCACTCTTTGGGGCCAGCATGGATTTCCATCTCCAGGCCCCCATTACCAAGGTAAGAAATGAAAGGCTCGGGGCTCCTGGGTGGTTCAGTTGGTTGGGTGTCCGACTCTTGATTTCGGCTCAGGTCATGATCTCAGGGTTGTGGGCTCTGCAATTGGCAGGGAGTCTGCTTGAGATGCTCTCTCCCTCTGCCCCTCCCCCCACTTGCATGGGCTCTCTCTGTCTTTCTCTCTCCCTCTCTCAAATAAATAAATAAATTTAAAAAGAAAAGAAAAGGCTCTTCCCGTAATCTTTCCACCTCCCCCGTCTGTGGCCCAGAGCGGTGAATGACTCACCCAATATCACACAGCCAGTCAGGGCAGAATGGGGCTCAGCCCTGGGTCTCCTGTCTCTAGCCAGTTTTTTTCTCATGCTGCTTAGTGTGATCTGCTCATGGGGGTCATGAGCTGTAAGCCTAAGCTTTTGGAACATGCACAGACACTTTTGGGAAGCCAGAAACAAAAGGGCTCCAAGTTCTGTGGGGAGAGGTGGGGCCACAGAACACGGGGAGCCCTGCTCCCTGGCTAGGGGACTTTCAGTGCTGGGTCTTATCCCCAAATGCCTGGCTGATCGTAATAATAATAGTAATACAATAGTAATGACAATAGTAATACAAAAAAAATAACAACAACAATAATAATAATAGTAGCTACCACTATCAGCTGCTCACACTGTGCCGGGTGCTCTCCCAGCTTGGCCCTTGTGAGTCTCATGGTGGCCCCGCGTGATGAGCAGGATCAGCCCCGTTTCCCCAGCTGGACATAAGGCTCAGGAAAGGCAAGCGATTTCATTTGCCAAGATCCCCCAACTGCGAAGTGGTAGCGCTGGGGTTTCAACCCAGAGATGTTTGACTCCAAGGCTCAAACCCTTTACACTGGGATTATGAACGCTTATCAACAGATTTGTGCCATTTTTTTTTCAGGTGAGAGAACAGTACTTGTGACAAGCTTTGGTTTTATAAGGGTGCAAAGCAGGAACAAACTTCTGGTCCCTGTGGCCTGCAGGATGAAAGCCAAACTCTCCCTGGTCCCTCACTTGACCCTCGATGATCACCATGAGCCTGCCCTGGCCCATTTCTCCAGGCTAAACCCTGCTGTTCTGGCCGCCTCCCTGGCAGGCCACCCCCTTCCTTTCCACCGTACCTCCACACTTTGATGATTCGGTCAAGTGGGAAGGGCCCAGTAGAAGAATGGGGTAGTTCAGTTACTAGGAGTTACCTGCTGTGTGACCTTGGGCAAGTCACTTAACCTCTCTGGGTCTCCCTTTCCTCAGCTGCCAAGTGAAGACAGGTATGCCTAAGTCTCAGCCTAGTATCTGTAGGCTGATTAGTATGCATTTTTGGAAAAAAGGAAGAAAGGGGATACTTCTTGTGTCCCCACCATGTGCTAGACCCTGGAGGAGACACTGGGGACACTGGCGAACAGGCAGATCCAGTTGCTGCTTTCCTGGAGATTTTTCTCGAAGGGCTGCAGATGTGGTTAATTGCAGCAGCTGGTGAAGTAACTGCGGCTTTGTAACTGAAGGCAGGATTTTCCCCAGGCCTGTAGCCTTTGGCCAGGAACGAGAGTGAGGGCAGGGAGTTACCCTAATCTGGGGGAGAGGAAAGGAGACTTGCCCCTGTCCACTCGGCTTCAGGGGTTGGAGCCTGGCTTTGTCCCCAGGGGTCTGCTTTCACAGGCCACCTGGCTCTCTCCTGTGTCCCTAGCACTTAGCAGCTGGGGAGAGCTCAGGAAGGCCCGACTGGGAGCCCAGGAGAAGGCGAGGGGGAAGGAGGGGCCGAGGACCCCACCTGGCCCCGCCCCGGCGCTCAGGTGTGCTCCTGGCCTGGAGCCCCCGGCAGGGCCTCTCTCCTCCCAGGTGTGTGGGAGGAGACAGAGCGCACAGCCCCGGGTTCCTACCCAGTGTGGTGTCTTCGGGGCAGCTGGGGGAGGGGGGCTGGCAGGTGGGGGAAGGCGGATCAAAGAACAGAACCAGACGCCCCCTCACCTTCAGGTCCCCACTGTTTCCTTAAGGAACCTGGTGAATTTTGCATTTCACTCCCTAGCAAATCTGTGTTTCGCTATAACGTGATTTCCTCTCCTCCTGCCTGCCATAAGGGTCGCAGTAAATATGACTGCAGAGGGCTAGGATTTCTTTTATTTTTTATTTTTTTTATTTTTATGTATGTATGTATTTATTTTTATTTTATTATTTTATTTTATTTGTTAGTCACCGTACATTACATCATTAGTTTTTGATGTAGTGTTCCATGATTCATTGTTTGCGTATAACACCCACTGCTCCATTCAGTACGTGCCCTCCTTAATACCCATCACCGGGCTAACCCATCCCCCCACCCCCCTGCCTTTTAAACCCTCAGTTTGTTTCTTGGAGTCCATAGTCTTTACCCCAAAGAGGACTAGGATTTCTAGCCACAGCACGGCAGTGTCCCCACCGACCCCTGCGGGGAAGGGCCGCAGGATGGGAGGCTCCACGAGACACTCTTGTCCCTGAGGACAAGCAGTCTTCCCTTCCCCCCTTCTCAGATCTGACCCCTACCATGTCACCAAAATCACGCTGTGTCACAGCCATCTGCTTCTGTGGCTGCCTTGGCCTGTGACGGTGGCCTCCCTGGAGGAGAGGACCACAGGCTCCCTCACTCTGTGCCCCCAGCCCCCCGCACAGGCTCAGGTCGTATGTGGACCATGTGGAAAACTGAGATGGTCAAGGAATGGGCAGGGTGGTGGCCTGGGGTGGGTGGGGGCGGTTGCTGTGGTAAGCAGAATACTGGCCTCCCAAAGATGGCCACATCCTAATCCCAGACACCTGGGGCGCCTGGATGGTTCAGTTGTTTGAGTGACGAGCTCTTGATTTTGGGCTCAGGTCGTGATCTCAGGGTCCTGGGATGGAACCCTAGGTCGGATTCCGTGCTAAGTGTGCTTGAGTTTCTCTCCCTCTGGCCCCCCCTCTCATGCTCTCATGCGCTCACTCTCTCTCTAAAATAAATAAAAATAAATCCTAATCCCGGACACCTGGGAATACGTTACCTTATATGGCAAAAGGAACTTTGCAGGTGTGGGTGAGTTAAGGCTCTGGAGGTGGAAAAAAATCCCGCTGCCCTTCCTGATGGCCTGCCTTGCAGAGTTTGGACTTGCCTCGCCAGCTCCCATATGGCTACATAAGCCTTACTGTCAATCAATCAATCATTCAATATATATGTATCCTACTGGTTCTTTTTCTCTGGTGGAAGCCTGAGGCCAACAGGAGCCAAGGGAAATTGGCCTCGGGGGTGTGTATTTGGGAGACCACTCAGAATGGGGTCGTGGTGGGCAGAGGAGAGCTGGCTCAGGAAAAGTCTAGAAGGTCAGGGGCCCCTCCGCTGGGGTCTGTGTCAGGCCCAGGTCTCCAGGGAGGGGGTGGAGAGAGAGTGCAGTCCCCACAGGCAGCTGAGCAAACACAGGAGTTGGAAGGGGTGGAGGGTGGAGGGTAGCTGGGGATGGGCCAGGTGGGAGGGAAGAGCATGGCCTGCGTTTGGGGGTAGGGGGAGGGGGAGGTCTCTAGGAAGTGAGCAGGCCTATAGGTGCTGGAAAAGCAAGGCCAGACTGGACCGAATCCTGCTCCTCTGACCAGCTGTGTGGCCATCCTGGGCCCAGAGAGGGAGCAGCCCCCGCCCTCCTGGGCATCCTGCCCCTCCCCGGGCTGCCTAGCAAGTGCAGTGTCCAGCACATCAAGGTCACTGCACAAATTATAGGAGACTGGGGGAGCCTGGGTGGCTCAGTCGGTTAAACGGCTGCCTTCGGCTCAGGTCATGATCCCGGGGTCCTGGGATCGAGCCCCGCATCGGGCTCCCTGCTCAGCGGGGAGCCTGCTTCTCCCTCTCCCTCTGCCCCTCTCTCACTCACTCGCAAATAAATAAATAAATCTTAAAAAAAAAAAAGGAGACTGGGCCTGGCCAACGGGGCCCAGAAGATGAGGCATTTGACAAAGATCTGAGAACAGAGAAAAGGAGGGAATGGGGGCCAGGCTGGGAGGTGGGGTGCCTTGGGGGGGGCAGCCCACCCACACCCTCGCCCACACCCCTGGGGAGCCAGCGTGGCCGTGGGAGGGAGAGTCCTCTTCCTGCCTCCCCGCCCGGGTTCAGACCTCCATTTCCCCTCGGACCTCTCCTGGGCTGTAGTTTCAGCCAACAATTTGGATCCTTCTAGAGCTTGGGATAGGAGGCCTTGACCCCTTCCTTCTTAGTGGTGCTAAGAAATGCTCTGCATTCCTGAATCAAGAGACCAGGGGCCATTCTTCTCCGTTAGCATGGGGGCAGAGCCAGGGGAGCAAAATTCGGTCTGAACCCCGAGCTCTGAGCTCCCGGGCTCCCAGCTCCTGCGGCTGCCGGGCCCACTGAGGTCTGCTCAGAGCCATTTGGGGGCTGGGGGGCTGAGGACTGCTCCTGAGGCCCTGGGGCAGGAATGTTGGAGAACAAATTCCTGGGGCTTCCCTGCCCTGGAGGCTGGGCTCCTGTCTTCGGAGCTCCCCAGAGGAGAGCCTTGTCTGATTCCTGTGAGTCTCCCCATGATGCCCAGCGCAGCCTGGCACAGAGGGGGTTCTCCATGTTTATTGTTGGGGGTGGGAGGGCAGGGCAGGGCAGTGACACGTGGGGTATCTGAGAAGGCCTCAGGGAGGGGCCACACCTGTGCTGTGACCTGAAGTACAGAGTGAGCTTGGACAGTGTGCCCTGGGGGCCTGCTACGGGATCTTGTATTTACTCCTCCCTCGAAGCCCAGAGAGGGTAAGTAACTTGCCCGAGGACACACAGCAGAGAAGTCCAGGGGCCAGTATTGGGATTTGAGAGTCCCTGCTCGTAAACACTAGGCGCACTGCCTCAGGGGAGGGAGGAGAAGCAGATGCCCAGAAGGGGGAGCAAACTGAAGTACTTAAGGAAAACAAGCTCTGTCGCCCAAGGCTGAGGGGCTGGGGGTGGTGGGTATGGGGTGGAACACGGGAGCCAGGAGGCTGGTTGGGTCGGCAGGGGCCAGGTCAGGAGGGGCCTCCGAGACCAGAGTGAGTTTCCACTTCCGATGGACCTTTCAGGAGGTGCCCTTGAGCAATCGTTTGCTGCTAATAATACATTGGAAACCACAGGATTAGCCCACTGCCAAAGCCCTCCTGGCGGTAAGGACTCTGGTGCATCAGGGTCCTCATCCGCCACCAAGAAGTCATTCGTCCCACCCCTTACCCTGCCTCTCCCCACCCCTCTCCTCTCTGCTTTTGGGTATGATGTGCCCTGCCCCCCACCCCCCCCATTATAAATTCCTGTGAAGGGAGAGCTCACATCTAAATCCTCTGCAAATCCCTCCAGAGCACTAACTTAACGTTGGTGTGATCTTTTGTTGTTGTTGTTTTTAAAGATTTTATTTATTTATTTGACAGAGAGAGACACAGTGAGAGAGGGAACACAAGCAGGGGGAGTGGGAGAGGGAGAAGCAGGCTTCCCGCGGAGCAGGGAGCCCGATGCGGGGCTCCATCCCAGGACCCTGGGATCATGACCTGAGCCGAAGGCAGATGCTTAACGACTGAGCCACCCAGGTGCCCCATGTTGGTGTCATCTTGACCTCAATCTCCGCATCTGTAAAATGGGGTTAACAACACTAACCCGCCAGGGTTGTTAGGGAGATTAAAATGAGATGGGGCATGTTAAACCTTCCCCCTTTCAGGATGTGGTGAACAGAAAAGCGACCCCCAAAGATGGTCATTAGGATGTTCTAATCCCTGGAACCAGTTAGGTTCCATGCAAAGGGGACTTCAAGGTGTAATTAAGGTTGCTAATTGGGCACCTGGGTGTTTCAGTCGGTTAAACGTCTGCCTTTGGCTCAGGTCATGATTCCGGGGTCCTGGGATCGAGCCCCGCATCGGGCTCCCTGCTCAGCGGGGAGTCTCCTTCTCCCTCTCCCTCGGCCTCACCCCCTGCTTGCGCTCTCTCTGTTGCGCTCTCTCAAATAAATAAATAAAATCTTTAAAAAAAAAAAAGGTTGCTAATTAGTTGACCTTAAAATAGGGAGATTATCCTGGATTACCTGGGTGGGCCCTTAAACAGGGGAGAGTGAGCTGTGGGTCCAGCAGAATGGTCCGGGAGGATGGATCGAGGGGCCGTGAACCAAGCAGTGCAGGCAGCCCCTGGAAGCTGGAAAGGGCAAAGGAACGCAGACCCCCAGAGCCTCCAGAAGGAACAGAGCCCTGCTGACCCCTTGATGTTTCGCAGTGAGACCAGTGGTGGACTTCTGACCTCCGCAGCCCTGAGATCCTCAGTGTGCATGGTTTTAAGCCGGGCTCCTGGTCCTGTGCTCCTTCCTCTCCCCTCTCCCCCGTCTTTAGTCCCCCATCCGCTCTACGCCGCTGCAATGAGCAGGCTTTTTACACCCATTTCATACATGAAGAAACAGGCCAGGAGAGGTTATGTGACACGTCCAAGGTCACGCATGCGGCAAGGTGGAAATGGAGTCAGACTCCAGGCCTCTGCCTCCCACCCAGGATGCTGACGCGGCACACTGCCTCTCCTAAGGGTCACCCAGGGGATGTAAAAATACCTTCATGGCTGTGCAAATTCATGGGGGTGGATATTTTTTTTTATAAAGATGTATTTGCATTTATTTTTTATTTTTTATTTATTTATTTTTAAAGATTTTATTTATTTATTTGACAGAGAGATAGAGAGCACAAGTAGGCAGAGGGAGAGGGAGAAGCAGGCTCTCCGCTGAGCAGGGAGCCAGACGTGGGGCTCGATCCCAGGACCCCGGGATCATGACCTGAGACGAAGGCAGCCGCTTAACCGACTGAACCACCCAGGGGCCCCTATTTTTTTTTTTTTTTAAAGATTTTATTTATTTATTTGAGAGGGAGAGAAAGCAAGCATGAGCAGGCGAGGGGAGGGGCAGAGGCAGAGGGAGAAGTAGACTCCGCACTGAGCAGGGAGCCTGATGTGGGCTGATCCCAGGACCCTGAGAGCATGACCTGAGCTGACGACAGACTCTTAACTGACTGAGCCACCCAGGTGTCCCCATGGGGGTGGTTCTTATCATCCCGGGCCGGCCAGGAGGCCCCTGTCTCAGCAGAGACCCCTCAGGCCCCTCAAACTTCAGTTCTTGCCAACCCCATCCCCCACTTCTTGCCCTATGTGTCCTGCTGTCTTCCAGGAAGGGGACCAGACTATGGCCTCTGATGCCTTCCCGCCACCCTCACCCCCCCCCCCCCCAGCAACCGGTGCTGCGCCAACACCCAGGAGGAGTTCAGTGAACATGGGGCTCTCCTCCCGTGCTCACCGGGCCAGAGCCCAGCCCCCTACCCTCTGCCCTGTTGGTAAAGGCTGTCTTCCTCAAAAGTGAGATGCTCCATCCTGAGCCCCAGGGAGGCCGCCCAGGCTGCCCCAGCGGACAGAGTGGGAGGGAAGCTGCATCCCCCACAGCCAGCTGATGGGGTCAGAGGGGAAACTGCACTTCCTGCTGGGCCCCTGGGGAGCCTGGTGTCCTAGAGGCTGGCGGGTCTTTGCTTGAGCTCCAAGGGGACAGAGGGCAGGGAAAGGAGGAGGGAAGAGAGAGAGGAGAGAGGCGGGGGGCAGGGAGAGGTGGGAGGCAGAGGGAGCTGGGAGAGAGAGCCAGAGACAGAAAGTAACAGAAGAGGGAGGGTCAGATACATAGAGGAAGAAGCAAGAGAAAAGAGTCCGAGAATCAGGAGAGGGGAAGCAAGTTAGACACCCAGAGACAAAATGGTGAATGAGAGAGTTGGAGAAGGAGGCCTAGACAAACAGAAACAGACTGGGCAGGCGAGGCCAGAGAGAGCACTGTGCTTCCTGGACCCGCAGGCTTCCTTTGGGTTTTCTGTGTGTCTCTGCCATGAAGCCGGCAGGCCTGGGGTCAGTTCGAGCCCTGCATTGGGTGTAGAGATTACTAAAATTTTTTTTTTTTTCTTTCAGATTTTACTTATTTATTTGAGAGAGAGCATGCGCACATGAGGCGGGAAGAAGGGCAGAGGGAGAAGGAGAAGCAGGCTCCCTGCTGAGCAGGGAGCGATGCTGGGCTCAATCCCAGGACCCTGAGATCATGACCTGAGCCATAATCAAGAGTCAGACACTTAACCGACTGAGGCACCCCTTAAAATCTTAAAAAAGAAGAAGAGGATGAAGAAGAAGAAGAAGAAGAAGAAGAAGAAGAAGAAGAAGATGACAACAAAGAAGATGATGAAGAAGAAGAAGAATTTTCCTCATCACAAACCATTTCCCTGTCCCACATCAAATAGGCACACTAAATCGACATTTATTATGCTCTGTGGCCAGCTGACATTTTGGGAAAATCTTATGTTTGGGAGAATTTCCACATTATGATTCTCACCTCTGTTTCCTGGGCTCTCTTGCAGCTAGGAATCGGGCGTGCAACCCCCAGGAGACCCCAGTTGCAGACGCGGGGTGAGGGGGGAGTGATGGGGGAGGCAGCAGGCTTCCGGGGGCCGCAGTGGTGGAATGGCAGGTGCCCAGTGCCTGGTGTCAGCGGGGGGAACCATACAGTGGATCTTCTTCCCTGAAGCTGTCCCTCAGTGTGGTTTGGGCTTGCTTCTTGCTGTGTAGCCTCCAGGCCTGACTCAGTTTCCCTCACTGGCTCTGTAATCTTCTTAATAGCATTTCATCCAGTGGTTCTCAAAGTGTGGTCCCAGGACCTGCAGTTAGAAACTTGTCAGCGATACTGGGAATCTGTTAGAAATTCAAATTCTCGGGCCTACCTCAGACCTGGATCAGAAACTATGGAGGTGGGCCTAGCAATCTGGGTTTACCAAGCCCTCCAGGGGATCCTTATGTGCAGTCAAGTTTGAGAACCACTGTTTTCCCTGAATTCACTGAATTCTACTGTTTGCTCAACCTGAGTCCCCTAACTGAACTGCTACTTCAAAAGCTCTGGGCGATTACTGGGACAGTCCATTTGAGAGTTCCTGGCGCACTGTAGGTGCCCAGTGCAGGGTAGTGACCCTCAGTCCATTTAGACACCTCTTTACAACATTGCATTTTGATCCAAAGGCACTCTTTGGTTTGGGTCAGTTTTGTTTTGTTTTGGTACATACTATGTGCCTGGCACAAGAGAAAGGTTTTTAAAAGTGCTTTAAATCTTGCTGGAGCATCACAACTCACACTCAAGATGCTAAAGAACAACAGAAGAGGAGCACCTGGGTGGCTCAGTCAGTTGGGCATCTGACTTTGGCTCAGGTCATGATCTTGGGGTCATGGGATCCAGCCTTGCATTGGGCTCCCTGCTCAGCGGGAAGCCTGCTTCTCCCTCTGCCCCTGACCCCCCATTCATACTCTCTCTTCCTCTCTCTCTCAGATAAATAAATGAAATCTTAAAAAAAAAAAAAAAAGAATAACAGGAGAGGATAAAACCAAAGGCTAAGTTGGGAGAGTGGTGTAGCAGGCAGAAGCCCTTCAGTGTGAGTAGGGAAGGCTTTCTTGAGGAGGGAGGTTATTGAATAAACCTGTAGAGATGAGTATATTAATTAAGACTTTCTCTTTTCCAAGTGACAGGAACCTGACTCAATTGGGTTAAAGAAATAATAAAATTTATTGACTCACATGAGTGGAATGTCCAAGGGTAGATTACCAGTTTCAGGCATGGTTGGATCCAGGTACTCAAGTGAGCAATATCATAAAGGCTTTTTCTCTCTCCATGTCTACCTCTGTTTTCCTCCTATTGGCTCCATTCTGAAGACGGTTCTTTCTGCAAGATGACACCAATTGCACAAAAAGCTAAAGTATCAGTGTAGCAAACTCAGAAAAGGTCCAGAGTTACCTCTGAATGTACCAGCTTAGAACACATGCTCAACCTTGAACCTATCATCTATGGGCATACCAATGGAGAATTCTGACTGGGAGGATTCAGAGTCATGTGTCAAACTCTGGAGCTAGAGAGTGGAGTCAGCCCTGTGTGAATGAAATGGACCAACCAACAGTGGGACAGAGGTGGCCCCCCACACAGAAGCTGGGCTGTGTTATCAGAGGAGGAAGAATGGGATTCTGCGAAGGCAAAAAAACAACATGTGCCTTCTCCCCCAAAGACAGAGCATCGTGGTGAATAGGGAAGAGGGCATTTCAGGAAGAAGGAAGGATGCATTAGTTATCTATTGCTGCATAACAAATAAGCACAATCTCAGAAGCTTAAAACAACACACATCTATGATCTTACAGCTTCTGTGGGTCAGGAATATGGGCGAGGCTTAATTACCAGTTCGAGGTCTCACAAGGTGACAAAGTGCTGGCTGGGGCTACAGTCTCATCTGAGGCTTGACTGGGGAAGAGTCTACTTCCAAGTTCCCACAATTGGTAGAATCTTGTTCCTTGCTGTTGTCAGACCAAGGGCCTTGTTTCCCTGCTGGTTGTCAGTAGGAAGCCTCCCTCAGAGCCTTGCCACCTGGGTCCCCCAACACGGCCCTCTGCCTCATTAAAGCCAGCAAGGGAGACAGAGCCTCCTCACAAGAAGAGTGTGAGTAATGGAGTCACCCACACGTGATCATCCTCACTCTATCACGTTGGCCACACTTGGTTGGTTAGAAGCAAACTGTAGCCCTATCCACACTCAAGGGGAGGGGATTACACAAGGGTATGAACACCAGGAGGAGGGATCATGAGACTGGCCTAGAGTTCAGCCACCACAGACAGCCTGAGCAGTGACCTAAGGTTGAGACTCCAGTTATAATTCCAGCAGAGGATACACAGGAATACACACGTGGGCCTCCACCAGAGGCTGCTCCCCTCTTATGCCATCAGCTCTTAAGGGGAAGAAGAAGAAGAAGAAGAAGAAGAAGAAGAAGAAGAAGAAGAAGAAGAAGAAGGAGGAGGAGGAGGAGGAGGAGGAGGAGGAGGAGGAGGAGGAGGAGAAGGAGAAGAAGGAAGAAGAAGGAGGGGAAGGAGGAAGGGAAGGAGGAGGGGAAGGAGGAAGAAGAAGGAGGGGAAGGAGGAAGGGAAGGAGGAGGGGAAGGAGGAAGGGAAGGAGGAGGGGAAGGAGGAGGGGAAGGAGGGGAAGGAGGAGGGGAAGGAGGGGAAGGAGGGGGGAAGGAGGGGAAGGAGGGGAAGGAGGAGGGGAAGGAGGGGGGGAAGGAGGAGGGGAAGGAGGGGAAGGAGGAGAGGAAGGAGGGGAAGGAGGGGAAGAAGGAGAAGGAGAAGGAGGAGAAGGAGAAGTGGGAATTTTTAATTTTGTTATTCGTGATTTTCCTCAGTGCCCTGCCCAGCTCCTGGCACATAGTAGGCCCATTCATGATACTTGGTTGGATCGAATTGTCAAACTGGATGACCTATGCAAGCTCTCACTCATTCATTCACCAACTCATTAATCCAGCCAGCATTTACTGAGCCCCTCCCACGTGTCAGCCCTGTGCCTGGTGCCAGGACACAATGTGGAACAAAGGCTTTGTCCTCACTGGAAGGGTAACTCCCAGCTGAATGGTACGATTGGTTATGGTTTCTGGCCTATGGGGATTTTTCACATCCCCTGCCCAGGATCCTGGTATGTGGATGCTGTTGAAGGGACTGAAGTTCAGAAGGATAAACACTCTACAAGGGCAGCGCTGGACTCTGTCTCCAGTGCTCTCTCCTAGGACTCCCTCCTTAATGCTCTCTCCTAGGACCATACTACCCAGCTTCCATTGGGGCCTACCCTCAGGATATTGCCTGGGGTTCCTTTGTCTGGCTCAGAGTTTGGGAGGTGCCCAGCGGTGGCCTCCAGTGGGGCTGCCATGTCCTCACTGAAGAAGTTGCTTGGGGCCACACGAGCTGGGGAAGGGCCTGACGTGTGTGCCCCACCCCCACCACAGGCCAGATAAGAAAGTGACCACAATCCTTTTTGGGTCACTCTCTTGGTCAAAAGAGGAACATGGTCTGGAGTGAAAAGGAAAGATATGGAAAGAACTACCACCGAGTGACTTGGTCTGCCTGGAGGATGGGGACAGCAAATTATCATCTCAGGGTCGCTCCTGGCATCTTGGATCATGAGGTTTCCTCTCCAGCTGTGCTTCCCTATTTACTCCCTTCCTTATCAAAATATACTAGGGCTTCAGGTTGGCCCCCGCATGGCACAGCCCTCACTGACCCTCTTGCCTCCTGGGACTGGGATCTGTCTGCATTTTGGGATTCTAACTTGGTTGGAAGCAGACTGGATCCTGAGGCAAGGATTTTGCACTTCCAGCCTCCCCTGAGCTCAGCTAGAGCCTTCCAGGGAGGTGGTACCGGTGCTGGCAGAAGTAAGTCCCACGGGGGATCACAGCACTGGGTGCTAACGGTGTCTGCATCCGAACAAAAGGTTTCCCTGTTAGACATAAAACTTTGAAAACCTGCGACATATGCCCAAACCCCCATTTCAGAGATGGGCTGATAGAGTCCCAGGGATGGCCAGCGATTTGCTGCAGGTGAATTAAGGAAAGAACCAGAACCAGAATCCAGAAGCCAGGTCTCCAGTCTGGGAGTCCAGCATAATTTTTTTTTTTTTTTTACATTTTTTTAAAAGTAAGCTCTACACCCAATGTGGGACTTGAACTCACGATCCTGAGATTAAGAGTCACATGTTCCACTGACTGAGCCAGCCAGGTGTGCCCCCCCTCTTTTTTAAAAATTTTTAAGTTTTGAAAGAATTAGAGATTCACCCAGACTCCCTCCGCCATGTTAACATCTTGCCTAACTATAGTCCAGTATCAAAACCAGGAAATTGACATGAGTGCGATCCACAGAGCTTATCAAGATTTTACCAGTTCTACATGCCTTCATGTGTGTGCATGTAGCTTTATGCAATTTTATCACTTGTGGGGCTTCATGTAACCACCACCGTAATCAAGATACTTAACTGTACCAACACCACGAGATGCACCTGTATAAGCCCACCCCCGCTGCCCACTCCTAGCCCCTTGTAGCTTCTGGGTCCCACCTCTGTAGTGATGTTCACTCACATGGCGCATTGTATAAATGGAATCACCAGCATGCAACCTCTTGAAATTGACTTTTTTCCCACTCAGAATAATCTTGATTATGTGCAGAAGTACAAGCTTATGTGCAAGCTTCTGCATTGCAGCAGATGGAATAATGACCCCCAAAGATGTCCACGTCCTATCCCTGGAACCTGTGAATATGTTACCTTATATGGCAAAAGACACTTTGCAGATGTAATTAAGTTAAGGATCTGTATCCCTGAAGTTTTAGCGGGGCACATAGCTGCCCAACTAAAGACTACATTTCCCAGACTCCCTTGCAGCTACATGCGGCCATGTGGCTGGGTTGAGGCCAATAGATGTGAATGAATCTGATGTGTGTGCCTTCTGAGTGGTGACCTGTATGAGTTAGGTAGTATTGAGCAACTTGTTTTCCCATAATTTAGCGGCTTAAAACAACAATAGACATTTAGTATCTCACACAGTTCCAGGGGGTCAGGAATTTAGGAATGGCTTAGGTGAGTGATGCAGTGACTGACTCTCAGGAAGTTGCTGTCAAGATGTCGGCTGGGTCTGCAGTTACCTCCAGGCTGCACAGTAGCTGGAAGATCCTCCTCCAAGGTGGCTCCTTCCCACGGCGAGGCAGGTTCTCGCGGGCTGTTGGTGGGAGGCCTCAGTCCCTCACTGTGTGGACCTCTGTACAAGGCATGACTGTTCTTAGGACATGGCAGCCGGCTTCCTCCAGCGCGAGCGACCCAAGAGAGAGCAAGGCAGAAACTGCAATGTCTTTTATGACCTAGCCTCGGAAGGCACCCTCTGTCTTTTCCAAAATATCCTATTGGTTACACAGTCATCCCTATTCGGTGTAGGAAAGGACAACACAGAGGGGCAGGGATCATCTGGGACAGTCTTGGAGGCTGGCTACCACATGTCCTTAATAGGAAAGGAATGTGTCAGCCCCTTTCCTCTCTCGCTTCTCCCTCTGCCTGGAATGACAGACTAATTGCAGTTTTGTGGCTGAAGGCATGTGAATAAGGGCAACCCCCGAGGGATGGCTGAGCTACACAATAGAAAGAGCCTGGGCGCCCAGCGCTGCTGAGCTGCCATGCTGGTGCTGGACCACCTCCCCGGACTGTTACGTGAGAGAGAAATACATCTCTGTCTCATGGAAGCAATGATGTTTTCCGCTCGGTGACAGCAGCCTGATCTACCCTCTAACCAATACTGTCCCTTTGCTGAAGCAGTGAGCTTTGTGTCCCCACCCCGTCAGCTCCTTGACCTCTGGGAGTATAGGCCGGGGGAAGACGGTGGTTGGATTCCATCTGCTTCTGCTCCTGACCCTCCCCTCGCTCAGACAGTTCCTGGCAATCTAGAAAGCAGGACGAGCAACCAAATTTCAGCCCCATTCCTCCCCTACCAACTGCCACCATCCCTTTCTCTCCTCAAAGGATGGGCTAAGAACATCATTCCTTTATTTGAAAGCTTCTTAAAACCGTAGGTTTTTAAACTGCCCTGAAGAAAGAGCCCACTGACCATCAGCATCACTCTGTAAGAAGGTCTCTGCTTTCTTAATATAGTCTTGGCCATCTGTTTGGATGTACTTGGCAGTCTAGAAAGTTCTTTCCCATCCATCCCTTTTCTCACTTGAACATGAAAACAACCCCATGAGTCTCATTTTGCAGGGGAGAAGAGCAAGGCTCAAACAGAGCTGGTTGGGAGGGTTCAGAGGCATGTGGCTTTCATTTTATCCCATCAATTTTTTTTAAAAGATTTTATTTACTAATTTTAAAGAGAGAGAGAGAGTGCGTGAGTGGGAAGGGGCAGAGGGAGAGGGAGAGGGAGAATCTCAAGCGGACTCCGCACTGAGCGCAGAGCACCACATGGGGCTTGATCCCACAACCCCGAGATAATGACCTGAGCCAAAATCAAGAGTCAGATGCTTAACGGACTGAGCCCCCCAAATTGTAATAATCATCATTACAGTAACATGTGAGCCAGGACCATTTGGTCCAACCCCCTGGTAGCAGCTGCTCTGTTCTCCTTCAATATTCAAGTCAGCCTGTGGGGATTCTGCCAGGCGCCTCCGGCCAGGCTTCCCTGATCTCAGCAGAGCCCTTTTTTTCTTTTTTTTTAAAGATTTTATTTATTTGTTTGACAGAGAGAGACACAGCGAGAGAGGGAACACAAGCAGGGGGAGTGGAAGAGGGAGAAGCAGGCTTCCTGCTGAGCAGGGAGCCTGATGCGGGGCTCGATCCCAGGACCCTGGGATCATGACCCGAGCCGAAGGCAGACGCTTAACGACTGAGCCACCCAGGCGCCCCAGAGCCCTTTTTTTCTAGATGAACACAGATACCAGTCTGCAACCCAATGGCTTTCCCTGGCTCTGTGGGAACGTCCGCTCCTTTACATTCCCTCCAGCTGTATCTGGGAGCCCCTAGGGAACTCTCCGTGGCCGGTGGCTTTCTGCGGCTTTAGTGGATCAGCTCTTCCTTTTTGCTCACTCATGGTCCTGTCTCTCCTCCCCAGGAGTCAAGCTTGAGCTCAGGAAGGGGGGCTCACGAGAGTAAGTGTTCACCCCTTCAACAGTACAAATGGAAGTACCTGGTGTGGCAGGCACTGAGCAGAAAGTTAAGGACACAGACATACCTTCTGTGTGGACCTGCCATCTTCACAGACTCACAGTCCAGGAGGGAAGACAGCCTTTAACAAGGACTGAAACGGTGAGATGCCACTTCACGCCCAGCACAACTTAGAAAGATCAGTACTCGCAGGTGTTGGTGACGACGCGGGGGAGTTGGGTGGTCTCAGGCACGGCTGAGACATGTGAATTGGCACAGCCATTCTGGAAAGCAATCAGGCACTATCTGGCAAGATCCAATCTGGGTATGCCACATAACCCAGAAATCCCACTCCTGGGTAATCATCCTGGAGAAACTCTCATCAAAATCTCTCAGAGAATCTGGGCAGAGATATTCATTGTTGCATTGCTGGTGGCAAAATGTGGCAGATCTGTGCTAGGGAAGTGAGAGCAGCAACAAAGAACAGGTGTGCGTACAGCAACAGAGAGATAGATCTCAAAGCAGTAAACGGAGCGAGATTTAACTTTTTTTTTTAAAGATTTTATTTATTTATTTGACAGAGAGAGAGATAGAGCGCAGAAGCAGGGGGACTGGGAGAGGGAGAAGCAGACTCCCCGCTGAGCAGGGAGCCCCATATGGGACTCGATCCCAGGACCCTGGGATCATGACCCGAGCCAAAGGCAGACGCCTAACCATCTGAGCCATCCAGGCGCCCCATAATTTTTGAAAATGAAAACACGTGCAAGGAAAAAAAAAACACATGCAAGAAATCTTAAAAGAAAATTCACAAGATTCACGCATGTGTGGGGAAGATGAATGGGAACCAAGGAAGAAGGAAAGCATAAAAATAAATAAGAAAATAATCTTGCATAAACTACCAAAGATCGCTGCTATCCCCTGAAAGTCTGTCTACTCAACTCTGTGTAGCTAGAGTTTCTTAGAGGCAGAATAAAAACAAATAACTACATTCGTAAACAAGTAAGCCTAGGGGAGATAATCTGAGGGTCACATCTCAGGCTGCTCTGCTCTGTGTTCAAAACACTCTCCTCTGGTGTTGGCCAACCCTCAAAGCAACCCTCCATGTTGGACTTTCCTTTACCTTCCAGTGAGTTCTTTCCCGGAAGTCTCCTTGGCTTCATGCAGAGAGGCCCATGTTGGATGCCCCAGGACCTCCAGTCTTACCCGAATCACAGGTGAACACTGCTTATGCCTCAAGAGGAGACGTAGATCATGGACCCCTTAGTGGCCCCATTTTGTAATCATTTATCAAGTGCTTACTTGCTGTGGGGCACAGGAGCACAAAGAGGGACGACAGTGATGAACGCCCCTCTGTTGGGGCGCCTGGGTGGTGAAGTTGGTTAAGCACCCAACTCTTGGTTTCGGCTCAGGTCGTGATCTTGGGGTTGTGGGATCAAGCCCCGCATTGGGCTCTGTGCTCAGTGTGGAGTCTGCTTGAGATTCTCTCTCCCTCTGCCCCTCCCCCTGCTCTCTCTCCAAAATAAATAAATAAATCTTAAAAAAATAAAAGCCCCTCTATTTTGCATATGGCGTGGCAGGCTTCATTCTAGCACTTTGCATACATCAACCTACTTAAATCCATCTAAACACACAGAGATTGACGACATTGGTAGTCGATCCTGGTGTCCCTAGAAAAGAAATGGATGGAGGGTCTACTGAATTCTTAATTGGTCTATGGAAGTGGAAGAATTCTCCATCAAGTAAAGAGGGACTAACTCAAGTGACCAAAACAAAGTCAATGCCCTCAATCAGTTCTTGGACTTGAACCAGTTTATGCACCCAGACACCTTGAATAAAGGGGAGCTGGTTCCCCTTGAGGGGGGACCCCACTGCAGTGCCAAAAAGTTACCCTCTTCACCCCTGTGTTTACAGCAGCATTATCTACGATAGCCAAACTATGGAAGCAGCCCAAGTGTCCATCGACTGATGAGTGGATAAAGAAGATGTGGTCTATATGTACAATGGAATATTAGCCGTCAAAAGAATGAAATCTTGCCATTTGCAATTACATGGATGGAGCTAGAGAGTATCATGCTAAGTGAAATAGTCAGAGAAAGACAGATACCATATGATTTCACTCATATGTGGAATTTAAGAAACAAAGCAAATGAACAAAGAAAAAAAGACACAAACTGAAAAACAGACTCTTAACTATAGAGAACAAACTGCTGGTCACCAGAGGGGAGGTGGGTGGGGGGTGGGGGAAATAGGTGAAGGGGATTAAGAGCACACTTATCATGATGAGCACTGGGTGATGTATGGAGGTATTGAATCACTATATTGTACACCGGAAACTAATATAACACTGTATGTTAACTCTACTAGAATTAAAATTAAAAAAAAAAAAAAAACTAACAGAAAAGATCAATGTTAAAAAAAAATAAAGCAGTGTGAGCCATTTAAAATTGAGCTTGCCATTTCTCTGGCAGGAAAAGAAATTTAGCCAATCTAGTACTGAAAAGAAAAATGGGCGCTGCACACATATATCAAGTGGAAAGTAAAAAAGAAATAAAGTAACTGAGCCTGAGAATTTCAAATGGAGCTCAGTGAGAAAAGAGTGATAGATTAAAAAAAAAGAAGAAGAAGAAGAAGTTACAGTCTACAGCTTTCTCCCAGCCTCCCCCAAGGGCACATCCAGCCCTTTCCTAGGGTGACTGCGCCTTAGGGAAAGGAGATAATCAGACTTTTCTGGCTCTAAACTGACGTGAACTCCAGGAGACCCAGCACATCACGGTGGTCCACCAGTCAGAGCAAGGGCTTTTGGGATGATCAGATGATCCATGGAGTGTCAGCTTAGGTCTTTCTCACACTTGGCCAGATGGGTCCCCAAACCCATCCCATGGTTATTTCCCCAGTTCTAGATTGTGTGATTGGAATAGACATCCTCAGCAACTGGCAGAGACCCCGTAATGCCAATGCTGTTACAGTCCCCATCTTACCGAGGGGAATTCGGAAGCAGGGAAGATTCCTTCATTCACCCAAGGTCACGCAGCTGGAGACTGGGATTCAGACCATGGCAGTCGGGCTCCAAATCCACGTCCTCAACATTCTACTGCCCCTAAGTGCTTGCAGCTTCATAGGGGAGAGAAACAAGTACACGGATAATTGATGCGCTTTGTAGAGTTGTAGCCGTAGAGATGAGCATACGGGTTATGAGGGTCTGGGGGCACAGTGGGGTCAGCGAAGTGTTCCCAGCAGAGGTGGTGTCTAAACACAGTTTTGAAGGATGAGTCAGACGTAGTGAGGCTAAGGAGAGTGGGGGGCAAAGACGCTCCAGATGGGCAGAGGGGCCCTGCCGAGGAGGGGGCGGTCACACGGGGAGGTGGTGCAGAGCGCTCAGGCTGTGGGAGCTTGGGTGTGAGAGCTCATGGAACCTGGGACATGAAGGTAGGTGCCAGGGTCCCCGAGAGGGCTGCCGTGGGTGGGGTCCTGCTCCTGCCTCCTGGGGCCCGGCCCAGCCCAGCCTGCCTTTCTTGCCACTATAGCTTGTGACATTCCAGAGCATCCCCAACATGTGGTTTCTGTACACAAGTCCTTGTGGTTAGTGTTTAGCAATGCACTTTCATCTCAGAGTAAACACTTCTTTAGTTTTGTTTTTGCTTCCTCTTTATTTATCGCCCTGGGCATCTTCTTGACTCCCACCCGAGGCCCTACAAGGAAGACAAAAGCTCTTCAGGAAGCCTTGGAGGGCTGGTGGCCCTTTGTGAATGACTCTCATCCTGGGCACATGGACTGAAGTCCTTGGAGACAACACTTCTCTGGTCCTTTACAAACCAGCAACAGCCTGGGAAGTGAGGAAACTCACTGCCCTGGGCCCTGGCCGTGGTTTAGGGGGAGAAGAAAGGGGTGGATGTGTGCAGGGTGCCTACTGGGAGGGCCAGCCCTGTGCACTTCCGTTCCTTCTCTTAATCCTCACTTCCACCAGTGAGATAGGGGCTAGTTCACCCATTTCTCGGGTGAGGAAAGTCTGGCACAGAGAGGTAAGTGAGCTGGCCCAAAGTTGCAGAGCAGCACAAGGAGGGGCGGAGCTGAGGGCTCGCACTGGGTGGCTGTGACACCCGTCTTTCCCACGATCCCACTCCGTGGCTTGAAGTGTGGACAGTTTGGTGTCTTTAGGTTGGTGGAACTTAGGGAAAGTAACCGTGAGGCTAAAGAAGGAAGACTCGGGGCGCCTGCGTGGCTCAGTTGTTAAGCGTCTGCCTTCGGCTCAGGTCGTGATCCCGGGGTCCTGGGATCGAGCCCCACGTTGGGCTCTCTGCTCAGCGGGAAGCCTGCTTCTCCTTCTCTCTGCTTGCCGCTCTGCCTACTTGTGCGCTCTATCTCTGTCAAATAAATAAATAAAAATCTTAAAAAAGAAAAGAAGAAGAAAGACTCATTATTTTCCTTTTGGGATCCAGGGACTGGCGTGAAAATAATGCTGGCCAACAGCGCTGAGTGCTTATCTGGTTCCAGGCACTGTTCTGAGCACTTCGCTGGTACCCAGGCATCGAAACCTCACCATACTTCTACTGACCTAGGTAATATTCTCATTTCACAAGTAAGAAAAATTGCACAGGAAGGGAAAGAAACTTGCCCAAGGTCACACGGCTCATGAGTGGCAGAGCTAGGATTTGAAATGAAGCTGTCCCTTAAAAAAAGAAAAAAAAAGACCACTTTTTAAAAAAGATTTTATTTATTTATTTGAGAGAGAGAGAAAAAGAGCAAGTGCACCTGAGCAGGGGGAGGGGCAGAGGGAGAGGGAGAAGGAGAGAAGCAGACTCCCTGCTGAGCATGGAAGCTGAATGCGGGGCTCGATCTCACGACCCTGAGATCATGACCTGAGCCGAAATCCTGAGTCGGACGCTCAACCGACTGAGCCACCCAGGCGCCCCTAGAGCACTCTTTTTAATTAATTAATTAATTAATTTTTAATTGTGGTGAAACACACATCACATCAACTGTCCCATCTTAACCGTCTTCCAGTGAATAGTCCAGGGGCACTAAGAACATTCACACTCTTGTGCAGTCATCACTGCTGTCCACCACCGGAGCTTTTTTCCACTTGCAAAACAAACTCTGTCCCCATTGAACAGCGACTCCCCATCCGCCCTTCCCTGCAGCCCCTGGCAGGGGGCATTTTTTGTTTTTTGTTTTTTGTTTTCAAGTAGGCGTCACACCCAGCATGGAGCCCAACGCGGGGCTCGAACCCACAACCCTGAGCTCCAGACCTGAGCTGAGATCAAGCGTCGGATGCCTCCCCGAGGGAGCCACCCAGGCGCCCCATGTGGCATTTTATTCTCTGCCTCTATGAAGCTGACTCCTCTAGGTACCCCACGGAAGCGGAATCCTAAGGTATTTGTCCTTTTGTGACCGGCTCATTTCACCAAGTAGAACGTCTTCCAGGTTCATCCACGCTGGAGCCTGGTCAGAGCTGTCTTCGTCTTTAAGGCTGAGTGCGATTCCACTGTGCGTGTGTACCACACCTGGTTTCTCACTCACTGCTCACGGGCACTGGGGTCCTTCCGCCTCCTGGCTAATGGGAACAAGACCGCTATAAACAGGGATGTGCAACTTTCTCTCCGAGACCCTGCTTTCAGTTCCGCGGGGCGCCCAGAAGTCCAGAGAACACGCTTCACCACGTTTCCTGCCTCTTAGCAGAAACCCCACCGGCTTCTCCGGCTGTTCTGTGAGGCCTCCTTGCAGGGGGGACTCGCGTCTGGGGCCATTCCAGGGAAGTCTGTGTGAGCAGAGAAGGGGCTCCTGTCCTTCCCACGTGCCCCCCACAGACATGGGTTTCTTTTCAGCCATTCTCCTCAGCTTGAGAAGCTCCTGCCTGCCTGGATGTGGCATAACATGCGGTGAAGGGACCTTCCAGCCACCACCTGCTCAGGAGCCAGGCTCTCTGGGCCCAAATGGGACCTTGACACTCTCCGGCCTTGTGGCCTTGGTGAAGTTCCTGAGCCACCCTGTGCCTTATTAGATCACTGTAACATGGGGTCGTCATCCCCAGCATCCCCTCTCAGTATCTTGCCTATGGAATGCGTGAGCAAACCCCAGAAAGGCTCAGAACAGCGCCGGGCCCATGGCAGGCACTCAGCACACGTCCCCTCTAGGTCCAGACAGTGCAGAACCCACGAGAAGCAGCCCACGGGAGCTCTGAGCACTCTGGCTGACCGTTGAAACACCGGGGCTAAGTCTCAGCTCTGTCACTTCTGGTGTGACCTTGGGCAAGTGGCCTTCTCTCTCTGAGCTTAGCTTTCTTCATCATTCAGAGATGGTTAGGCCTCCCATGCCTAACTCCCAGGGAGGAGATCCAGTGAGACCCGAATATCTGTGAAGCCCATCTAGAACCTGTCTTGGGCCCCACTTGCTCTGCCTGTGTGTGGGTCCTGTGTCCCCGGCTGATGAGGGGCAGGATCAGCATCTCACACCTGACCCTCAATAGATGTCCCTCAGTAGACACACATCATCCAATCAGTGGTGCTCCTGGACCCCAGTGCTCTGTCCCCCAGCCGTTTGCAGGGCAGATGCCAACCTCAGGGAACCGAGAGAGAATTTATTGGCTCCCACAGGGAAAAGTCCGGGCAGAGCTGGATGCAGGTATGGGATGCTGCGATCGGGTCCCTCTCTCCGTCCCTTAGCCCTGCTTTCCAGCAGTTAGGGCTTATTTTCAGGTGGGCTCTCCCTACGTGATGGCAGACAGCCACCAGCTATCCAGTATCACATCAAACCAGTTAGCAACCTCAGTGGAAAGAGAGCTGCTTTCTCTAAATAGTTGCAGCAAACATCCTGGGGCTGCCTCCCCCCTCCCAGACTTGATCTCAAAACCTCCTCAGAACATATCCTGGGCTTCTGACTGGTCAGGTCTGAGTCATGGACCCACTCCAGATTTGGGAAATGGGTCAGCCCCACTTCCACCATGGGGACCCAGAGAGGGTGACTGGTGGCTCCCCAAAGGAGAATTTAGGTGCTGTTATCAGAAGCCGGGGCAGGAAGAGACAGGTGTTAAGGGCCCTGGACAGGAAGCCTAGACTCTGGTCCAAGCTCTGTCATTCCCTCCCTGCGTGGCCCTGAGAAAGTCACTGTCCTTTTCTGGGCCTGTTTCCTCATCTGTAAAAGAGGGAGAGCCTCCATCAGTGGGTCACAAACCTGGCTGCTGCTAGCATTAACTGGTAAGCTCCTAAAAATGTAGATTCCCTGGCACCATCTTAGACTGTTCTGACTCAGGAGTTCTGGGGGAGGACCAAGGACTCTGCGTTTTTGACAACAACCCAAAGATTCTGATGTGTTTCGACCTTCAGAAGACACTGGATGGGATGACTGCCGAGGTCCCTCCCATTCTAATGTCCTCTGGTTCTAAAGTGAATTAATGTGGGTCAAAGGCTGAGCAGAAAGATGGTGGCCGACCCAGCAAAGCTCACCAAATATTCCAGTACCTCCCCAGCACTGGCCCACACCCTTCCACTTGGCTGGGCCCACTATGGTTCTGGCCAATGAGATGTGAGTGAAAAGGACACATGTCCCTCCCAGGAGGAGGCAGGTGAAAGTTCATGTCCCCTCCGCCTCCGACTTGATGAATAATTCGTGAACAGAACCTGAACTTTGGGGTCACTGCCACACACAGTAAAGATGTGACAGTGGACACAGGAGAGCAAGTGGGCTGGGGCCTTGATGTTCTTCCTTCCTGCCTTTTTCCAGCTGAATGGGGACCTCCAGGGCAGAGTAGTGGTAGTCAATTCACACCGTGGCCTCCAGAGGAGGAAGAACAGGAAGGCCATCCAAAGGCCAGAGGCATCCCAGGACAGTTGGAGAAGTGTGGGCGTGGATTGGCTGGACATTCCATGGCTCGTGGATACCCATGTAAGGCACTAGGGTTGGGGGAACGCTAATACTCCATAATGAGGTATTATTCATCCTTATCGGGGTTGGAGGGCAAGCCCAGCGGGGAGGAATGACTCACCCTGAGTCCTGAATACCTCTGATGCTCAGGGAAATCCAGTCCAAAGTCTTCCTCATCCAGGTCATCTCCTTCCATAGAACATGACTTCAGAGTGGCTTTGAGAATGTTGACACCAATGGATGGTCACTCCTTTCAGAGGTGACCCCTTGTTAGGGTTTGGAAATTTTCCCATGGATCTTAGAAAAAAATCACGACTCTGCCTTTCCATGGTAAACTGTAGCATTTGTGGACACAAGGTTATTCTTTGCATTTGGGTTTCTTCTTACCCCAGACAAGGCCTCTACTCATGAGATTAAAAATCAGTTTTAAATTTTAATTATGTTTTGATTTTTATTACTTATTGTATTTATATAATTAATTGTATTTCCACTTTTAATTTAAATTTTATGTATTTAAAAAAAAAATAATACATTCTCAGGGTGCCTGGGTGACTCAGTCGGTTAGGCGTCTGCCTTCAGCTCAGGTCATGATCCCAGGGTCCTGGGATTGAGTCCCGCATCGGGCTCCCTGCTTAGCGGGGAGTCTGCTTCTCCCTCTGTCCCTCCCACCCCCCCATAAAAATAAATAGATAAAATCTTTAAAAAAGTAATACATTACCATAATACAAGTCAAACGATACAGGAGGATTACAGTGAGAAGCAAGTCTTGTTCTCATCCTTATCTCCCAGTCCCTCAGTTCTGGAAATAGAATCCAGGGACATTTAAAGAGAAACTTACTGGGGGGGTACCTGGGTGGCTCAGTCGGTGAAGCATCTGACTCTTGATTTTGGCTCAGGTCATGATCTCAGGATTGTGAGATCGAGCCCCCTGTCGGGCTCTTTGCTGGGCATAGAGCCTGCTTACAGTTATCTCTCCCTCTCCCCCTTCCCTCCTCTAAAAAAAAAGAAAGAAAAACTTACTGGTAATAATAGGTACTGTTTATTAAAATTTGTTGTGCATTGGGCATATAGCGGGCACTCTCCACACACCATTTTCCCAATGTCCACAATGACTCTATAAACTTGGTGTATTACAGGAGAGGAAACTGACCCTTGGTCAGATAAAATAACATGTTCAAGGTCACCCAGAATAAAAGGCAGAGCCAGGGCCAACATCATGCTTTTTTCCAGTGTGCTGGCTGCCTTGCAAGATCACTATTAACATTGGTATAATGTTTTCCTATTTATAAACTGTGTCATAAGACATTTAAGGCTCATGGCTATTCTGTGGGGCAGGCAGGAAAGACATTATTGTTGTATACGGCAGGCAAACAATGAAACTGAGGTTCCAGGAGGAACTATTCTAGGTTCCTATTCTAGGAACACGTGGCTTGGCCCTGTGCCAAGTGCCTTATACACCTGAATTCATTTAATCCTAATGACAGCGGTTGGAATTTTTTACTTTAGAGTTGAAGAAAACAAGAGTCAGAGAGGTAAAATGACCTGCCTAAGGTCACACTGCAAATAAATGGGAAAACCAGGAATGGATCACCTGGTCTGTCTAACCTCAAAGTGATACTCTTCTAATTGTTAAGCACTAGGGCTTGCAGAGATCAAAATCTGCGTTTTCATTCGACTAGCCCATCGATCCTAACATTGGAGCTAGGAGGGTAGTGTTATTACTCCCCCATTTTCCAGGTGAGGAAGCTGAGGCCTTAGCAAGATGGCAGGGGTTGCCCAAAGGCACACAGCTAACCCGTGGCAGAGGCAGGATTTGAGCCTGCTTCCGATTCTCTCTGGGGCTTTTCCCCCACGCCCAGTAGCCAGACCTTGGACCTGCTTCCAATGAAGCCACGTCGCGCTCTCACATCATCTGGGCGACGTCTGCCAGTAGTGATTTCACCAAAGATTATGTGAGCACCTGGCAGGAAGGACGCGGAGGGAGGGAGAGGGTCAGCCCCGAGTCCAGACAAAATGACCTCTAGCTGTCCTTCAAGCCTCAATGTCAGTCCCCTTTACGTCCCTGCCCCCAGTTCTCCAGTTCCCACGGTTTCCAAGTTCTTCTTGCCCCTGGCAGAAACTTTCCAGACTTCTCAGCGCCCAAGCAGTAAAGGGGAACCCCGCTAGCCTGTTGTTCCTCGCCACCATTGGGAGTGGAATTAGATTCAGATTTGCATAACGTGCTCGATTGGCTCCTGCGACCGGAGTGGGCGGGCTCAATTAAATCTACCTGTCGGAGTGGGGACCGCGCCAGGCTTCTGGGCGGACGTGGAAGGGCCACCTGGCAGCAGGGAATGAGGCCCTGCGTCCTGTTGGTGGGTCAGAGGCATGGACCGCCTACACTCCGCACAGCCGCTTCGCAAGTGCGGCCTCCTGTGAACGCGCACCTGCTAGATAGAGAGTCGCAAAACACAGGAACTTCGGTTACTTCTGCGGGACTTCCTTGGGGAGGAGATGAGGCAAGGAAGGGCAGGAGTGGGAGGGAGCTTTTCAACGTAAAGCCTTTTATGCCCAAACTGTGAACCGTGGGAGTTTATTAAAGCATAACTTTAAAAATATATATATTATTTTGGGGGGCACCTGGCTGGCTCAGGGGGTAGAGCATGTGACTCTTGATTACTGGTAGTAGTTCGAGCCCCACATTGGGGATAGAGATTACATTTAAAAAATAATTTTTTGGGGGGCGCCTGGGTGGCTCAGTCGGTTGGGCATCTGTCTTCGGCTCAGGTCATGATCCCAGAGTCCTGGGAGCGAGCCCCACATCGGGCTTCCTGCTCAGCGGGAAGCCTACTTCTCCCTCTCCCACTGCCTGCCTGTCTCCTACTTGTGCTCTCTCTCTCCCTCTGTCAAATAAATAAATAAAAATCTTTAAAGATTTTGTTTATTTGACAGAGAGACTCACCAAGAGAGGGAACACAAGCAGAGGGAGTGGGAGAGGGAGAAGCAGGCTCCTGGCCGAGCAGGGAGCCCGATGTGGGGCTCGATCCCAGGACCCTGGGATCATGACCTGAGCCAAAGGCAGATGCCTAATGACTGAGCCACCCAGGCACCCCTAAAAAATAATTTAAAAAAATTAAAAGTATTTAAAAAATAAAATTAAAAAGATGTATTATTTTAAATTTTATATTTAACTTAAAATTTTACATATGTATTTAAATTTTATGTTTTCAGAGCTTCTCGTGGTGTGTACATTTATGTGTTCCACATGTGTGTGCAGACATAGATGTATTAGAATATTAGATACAGATAGATGGATAGATCTTCTTCTTCTTCGTCATCGTCGTTGTCATCATCTTTTTTTAAAGTAGGCTCCACGCCCAGCCTGGAGCACAACATGGGGCTTGACCTCATGACCCTGAGATCAAGACCTGAGCTGAGATCAAGAGTCACATGCTTGGGGCGCCTGGGGGGCTCAGTCGTTAAGCATCTGCCTTCAGCTCAGGTCGTGATCCCAGGTCCTGGGATCGAGCCCCGCTTTGGGCACCCCGCTCTGCGGGAAGCCTGCTTCTCCCTCTCCCACTCCCCCTGCTTGTGTTCCCTCTCTCGCTGTGTCTCTCTCTGTCAAATAAATAAATAAAATCTTAAACAAAAAGAAAGAAAGAAAGAAACCTTAAAAAAAAAAAAAAGTCACATGCTTAACCAACTGAGCCCCCCAGGTGCCCCTGGAGGGATCTTCTTAGGACACTGTCAGATAACTTTTTAGCCTGGCATTCAAAGCCCTCTACAACCTGCCCTAGCCTCCTCCCAGCTGCCCTTCAACCCTGAACCCAAAGCTACAGTCCCACAGATTGGTCTCTGTGCCCACCCACCTTTCTGTCCCAGCTTTGCCCCGACCTTGTCCTTGCCTTTGCCTCAACACAGACACTCTCTCCTTACAGCTCCATCTTTGAAGTTCTACCCAGCCTCTGGGATCAGTCAGCCTCCTCCCAGATCCACAGTTAAGAGTTGATCTCTGCCTCCTCTGTGCTTCCAGGCACTTGGTTTATACTTGTCTGAGTGCACTCATCAAAATGTCCACCCACACATCTCCCCACGGTCCTCATTGTTTCATCAGCCCACCTCCCCAGCCTTGGCCCAGTGTCACTTATTGATTCAACAAACATTTATTGAGTACCTGCTGGGGGCCAGCTGCTATTGTAGGTATTGGGGATAGACAAGGGAACCAACTTACAAGTTCCTGTTCTCCTGGACTTCACGTTTTAGTGAAGACGAAGAGCTAATGGATAAACCAACGGAGTGTACAATTTGTTGGGTGGTGACAAACCCTTGGAAACAACTAAAGCAGGGAAAAGGGGCTACCCTAGACAGGGATATTGATTCTCGTTTGGTTTAGGTGTTTAGGGATGGTTGTGTGGAGGTGACATTTTAGGAGCAATCTGAATGAAGTGAGGAAGACACCGTGCAGTATTTGGAGAGTTCCAGGATAAGGAAGGGAAAGGCAGAATAGTCATGTGTCCAGTCAGTGCCCAGCAAATGGACGTTCAATTAAATTGGACAAGGGAGGAGCACCTGGCTGGCTCAGTTGGTGGAGCATGTGACTCTTGATTTGGGGGTTGTGGGTTCGAGCCCCATATTGGGTATAGAGATTACTTAAAAATAATTTAAAAAATAAATAAATAAAATAAATTGGACAATGGAGAGGGGAGAGAAGATGGTCACTGGTCCAGGAGACTGTGTAGACAGCTTCTTCTATTCTCCAGGAGTGGTGACCCTGGCCTCTACCCAAATGACAGCTGTAACCAGTAGCATGACCTTTGGAAGCCATATCCAGCAAGTTTGGTTTCTCTAGAGAGCCAGCATGGAATTGTGGGAAGGAGAACCTGGCTCGGGGTTCAACCCCGGTTTGGGCCTTTATCTGTGTGAAAGATCCTGTGTTAAATTTTTCACATACCTTATCTCCCTTAATACTCAGAACAACATTTTGAGGTATGCGTGGTGGCTTACAGAGGTTCAATAACTTACCAAAGCTACACTGCCAGTAAAATTCCATTAATGTGCCATGAAGTCCATGTCATGACCAGCATTTTAAACAATGAAATAGATTAGAAGATATCAGAGTATTTGGGGGAAACCTATTTCATTTATGTGAGTGTATTTATATTAGAAGATATATTCCTCCAATATATAGTGGTTTGAAGGTAAAGAAACAAAAACTCTAAGAACACTGTTTTGGACACTGCCACGGATAAAGCACCTGCGCGTACTGCTGTGCCATGAGGGCTGTTACTGGAACGTAACTCACCAGAGGGCAGACCTGAAATTGCTCAGTGACCCTGATTCATCAGACCTCTGTGCTGGACTGATGCTATGAACAGGACTACTGGATTAGTACTTCTCCTCCTCCTCCTCCTCCTCTTCCTCTTTCTTCTCCTCTTCCTTCTTCTCCTTCTTCTCTGGTCCTAGAAGACCACATCTAGCCCTGATCTCTCTGCTACATGGCTCATAGGCCAGCTTCCAACCAACTGTCTCCAACTCTAGGCTAAAAGACAGTAAAAGTGAAAACTTTTGTCCAAACAAAATTCTGCACATGGATGTTCACAGCAGCTTTATTCCTAATTGCCAAAACTTGGAAGCAACCAAGATGTCCTTTGATAGGTGAATATCCAGATAATGGTCTGTTATTTAGCACTAAAAAGAAATGTGCTATCAAGCCATGAAAAGACATGGAGGGGGGCGCCTGGGTGGCTCAGTCGTTAAGCGTCTGCCTTCAGCTCAGGTCATGATCCCAGGGTCCTGGGATCGAGCCCCGCATCGGGCTCCCCGCTCTGCAGGAAGCCTGCTTCTCCCTCTCCCACTCCCCCTGCTTGTATTCCCTCTCTCGCTGTGTCTCTTTCTGTCAAATAAATAAAATCTTTAAAAAAAAAAAAAAAAAAAAAAGACATGGAGGAACTTTAAATGCATTTTACTAAGTGAAAGAAGCCAATCTAAAGAGGCCACATATACACTGTATGATTCCTACTATATGACAACTGCAAAAGGCAAAAGTATTGTAAAATACTTTCATACAGTAAAAAAAAAAAATCAGTGGTTGCAGGGGTAGGGGTTGGGGTGGAATAGGCAGAGCACACAGGATTTTTAAGGCCATGAAAAGACTCTGTATGATACTACAATGATGGATTCATGTTATTATACATTTGTCCAAACCCACAGAATGTACAACCCCGAGAGTGAACCATAATGTAAACCATGGACTCTGGGTGATGATGATGTGTCAGTGTAGGTTCATCACTTGTAACAAATGTCCCACTAATAAGGGTTCTTGTCACCAGTTCCAGTATGTGTGTGTGTGGGGGGGTCCCCACACCAAAAAGCAATGCTCCAGATACCAGCTGAGTGCCGGACGATTCAACTCAATTCTGCCGCTTCTACCAAGACAGGCTCAGATCCCACAGGTGAAGAAGGGCTCAGTCCTTCAAGACTGCCCCCCCCCCCGCCCCTTCAGAGGCCAGTCACAAGTCCAGGTTGTCGCCTGTGCCTCTGACCCACCAGATATAGATCAGAGGTTCCAAAGACACCCCGCTCCCTGCCATCTTGGGTTCCATTAATTTGCTAAAGCTCATAGAACTCAGGAAACCTGTTTATTCACTAGATCACTGTTTGTTTTTTTTTAAGATTTTATTCATTTATTAGACAGAGAGAGAGAGAGAACGCACGCACAAGCAGGGGGTGCGGCAGGCAGAGGCAGAGGAAGAAGCAGGCTCCCTGCAGAGCGGGGAGCCCGATGCAGGACTCGATCCCAGAACCCCGGGACCATGACCGAGCCGAAGACAGCCGCTTAACCAACTGAGCCACCCACGCGCCCGAGATCACTGTTTTTTTTTTAAAAGGCTATAATTCAAGGACAGCCAGAGGGAAGAGAGGCATAGGGCAAGGTGTGGGGAGAGGGTGCGGAGCATCCTTATCACTCTTGGAATCTCTGTGTTCACCAACCGGAAGTTCTTTGAACCTCATCCTCTTGGTTTTTTACCGAGGCTTCATTACAAAGGCACGACTGATTAAATCATTAGCCATCAGCCCCTGATTCAACCTCCGGCGACCCTCCCCTCCCCGGAGGCCAGGGCGGGTGGGACTGAAAGTTCCAACCCTCTCTGCACTGGGTTGGCTCCACTGGTCACCAGCCCCCATCCCCAGGTGCTTTCCAAAAGTCACCTCATTAACATAACAAAAGACACTTTTGTGGCTGTCTACACTTAGGAAATTCCAAGGGTTTTAGGAGCTGGGAGCCTGGAACCTTGACCAAGAGCAAATATGAGAAATACATTGTGTTCTCTGAATGACCAACTATATATGTTTTTTATAAATAACATCACTACCATGCTGGGTGGGAGATGTTAACGATGCGGAGACTATGCACAGGTAGGGGATATATGGGAAATCTCCAATTTTTCTGTGAACCTAAAACTGCTCTAAAAAATGAAGTCTTTTGGGGCACCTGGGTGGCTCAGTTGGTTAAGCAACTGCCTTCGGCTCAGGTCATGATCCCAGGGTTCTGGGATCGAGCCCCGCATGGGGTTCCAGCCCCGCATGGGGTTCCAGCCCCGCATCGGGCTCCAGCCCCGCATCGGGCTCCAGCCCCGCATCGGGCTCCAGCCCCGTAGCGGGCTCCCTGCTCAGCGGGGAGTCTGCTTCTGCCTCAAAATAAATAAATTTTTAAAAATAAAAATTAAAGGGGCGCCTAGGTGGCTCAGTTGTTAAGCGTCTGCCTTCAGCTCAGGTCATGATCCCGGGGTCCTGGGATTGAGCCCCACATCGGGCTCCCTGCTCAGTGGGAAGCCTGCTTCTCCCTCTCCCACTCCCCCTGCTTGTGTTCCTGCTCTCGCTCTCTCTCTCTCTGTCAAATAAATAAATAAAAATCTTTTAAAAAAATACATAAAAATTAAAATTAAAAATAAAGTCTTTTATTTTTTATTATTATTTTTTAAGTTTATTTATTTATTTTTATTTATTATTCAATGCAGTTGAAGTGTTGCTCAGAAAGGGGCCCTGGAGCCAGAGGTCCCGGCTTGAAGCCTGGCTCCACCCCTTATTAATCCTGTGGTGTTGGGCAAGTCACTCAACCTCTCTGTGCTTCCATGGCCTCATTTGTACCACTTGTAATTGAAAGAGACCTACCTCCTAGGGCCGCTGTGAGCATTTCGGGAGTGAATGTGTAGGACTGTTCTCAGCATACACATCGTGGCCCATCCCGTGGGCCAGCCACGGAGAGAGGGGCTGTAGGTAAGCAGAGGAGGAATCCCCAGCCCCCTGCAGACCAGCTAAATGGGACATAGGCATTTACCAGAGGGCTGTCCTCCGCACTCACGCTTCTGCAGCCTTCTGCTGCGGGAGCCCTTTGCCCTGTTTACAAGGAGGCCCCCAGCTGTGAGCCCGCACCTCACCTTGGCCGCTATCTCCCGATCTTTGTGGTTTTGTCCCCATTCCCTTGGGTTAAAGGACTACAAGGTGGACAAGGTTCTGGTGGGCCAGACAGCGCTTCTGCAGTCACTCCTGTCTGTTTGCCAGGGTCTCTGCCCCTCTGGCTGGTGCGTGGGCATCGCTTCAAACCTTCTCTTATCTCCAGAATCTTGCAAGTCACTCTCTTTCCACACTGGCCAAGCTAACTGTGTACACATACAGCCCTCAAGTTTTTAAAGTGCCTTCCCACACATTTTATCAGATGAGCTTCATGACACCAATCTTACGAGAAGGGGCATGGACACACTAAGGCCCAGAGTGGTCAAGTGACTAGTGTAGGATCATACAGCGAGGAAGTGGCAGCCTGGCCACCTCAGTCCAGCCCTCTTTCTAAATAACAATAAAACACCATAACATCCATTCGGGTGGCACCTGCGTGGGCCAGGTGTTCACCTGCCTGGTTTCATTTAATTCTCACGAGTGCTTCTCAGATTTTGCTTTCATACGAATCCCCTGGGCCTGATGTTAAGATGTAGATTCTGATTTCAGGGGTCAAGGCTGGGACCCAAGAGCCTGCATTTCTTTTTTTTTTTCCCCTTACAGATTTTATTTATTTGAGAGAGAGAGAGTGAGTGAGCGAGCACACACAAGCTGGGGGGAGGGGCAGAGGGAGAGGGAGAAGCAGACTCCCCGCCTAGCAGGGAGCCTGATGCGGGGCTTGATCCCAAGACCCCGAGATCATGACCTGAGCGGAACGCAGACACTTAACCGACTGAGCCACCCAGGTGCACCGAGAGTCTGCATTTCTAGTAAGCTCCCAGGGGATGCTGAGGCCACTGAGCTCAATGGACTGTACAGTGTGGATAACCAGGAACCTCTCAGTGTCCTGTGAGGTTGAAATCATCAGCCTTGTTTTTTTCAGGTGAGCAATTGGAGGCTCCAGGCAGTTAAGAGAAAGCTCAAGAGCACCCAGCTCGTAGGTGGTAGAGCAGAGATTCAAACTCAGATGTCTGGGTGTCAGTCAGCCTGTGTGCTTGTCTTTCTGTTCCAGCTGCTTTAGCAGCAGGTGTCCAAGTTGCATTTGCTCCGAATGGCTGAAATCCTGTGACATCACCCTGATTCTATGGCCACCCAGCTGGGCGGGGCTGCCAAGATGGCTCTCCCATCTTGGAATGGACATCGCACCACGTGGCCTGACCTGCCAGCAAGGGATGCACTAGGACCATGAAGTCTTTTGCTACATGGAAATAAAATAGGGCCAAATGGTAAAAATGCACCCTGGAAGGGCGGAGAGGCTGAGAGACACTCCCACTAGTCAAACATGCCAAGGTTGGCTGCAGGGCCGGGCATGGTGCTCAGAGGAGGCCTGGCTCTGTCACAGCATGGGCGTGGGATGGGTGCACCAGCTCGTGGGTCTCACCTTCAAATACCTGTTTCCATGGAGCTGGGAGAGACAAAGGTCACTTCATTTTTATTTAGTTTTATTCTTTTTGTAACAGCTTTATTGATACATAATTCACATACCATAAAATTCACCCTTTTAAAGTGTACAGTTCAGTGGTTTTCAGTATAGTTGCAGAGTTGTGCAACCATCACCACTCTCAAATTCCAGAACATTTTCATCATCCCCCCCAAAAAAACCCCATACCCATTAGCAGTCACTCCCTGTTCCGTCCTCCCCTCAGCCCCTGGCAACCACTCATCTACTTTCTGACTCCATAGATTTGCCTATTCTGGACATTTCATATAAATGGGATCACACAATATGTGGTCTTTTTTTCTTTTTTTGACAGAGAGAGACACAGCGAGAGAGGGAACACAAGCAGGGGGAGTGGGAGAGGGAGAAGCAGGCTCCCCACTGAACAGCGAGCCTGATGTGGGGGCTCCCAGGACCCTGGGATCATGACCTGAGCCGAAGGCAGACACTTAATGACTGAGCCACCCAGGCGCCCTGATATGTGGTCTTTTGTGACTGGTGTCCTTCACTTCCTCAAGGAGGGAAGTGTTCATCCATGTTGTAACATGTGTCAGACTTTCATTCTTTTTTATTGTCAAATAACATCCCATTGTATGGATAGGCCACATTTTGCTTATCCATTCATCAGTTCGTGGACATGTGAGTTGTTTCCTTTATGAATAACGCTGCTGTGACAAGTGATTGTGTGGACATATGTTTCTATTTCTCCTGGGTAGACACCTAGGAGTGGAATTTCCAGATCAGATGATAACTCTGTTTAGTAGTATGAGGAACTGCCACACTGTTTTGCAAAGTGGCTGCACCAGCTTACCATCCCACCAGCAAGGGACAAGTGTTCCGATTTCTCCACGATTTGAATTTATTCATTTACTTCTAAAGCTGCTTAGTGGAAATCGAGACTTCCGTCTGAGCGACGCCAAATGGAATAAATATTCAGTGCCTCTGGTGTACAGAAGCCAGCCTGCCCTTGGAAACAGGGAGGTCTGACCTTGAGGGCGGGTCCTCCCACTGAGCTGTGTGTTTTGGGTAGTCACTTAACCTCTCTGAGCTGGTTTCTTTCTTGAAACCTGAAGTAGGATCTCATAGTAAAGATCACAGGTGAATAGAATTTGAGAAGCTTTGGGTAACCTTGACCTCCTCTTTTTTTTTTCCCCCAAATCATCCATTCCTGGAGGTGCCTGGGTGGCTCAATCAGTTGGGCATTCGACTCTTAATTTCGGCTCAGGGGGCGCCTGGGCTGCTCAGTCGTTAAGCATCTGCCTTAGGCTCAGGTCATGATCTCAGGGTCCTGGGATCGAGCCCCGCATCGGGCTCTCTGCTCAGAGGGGAGTCTGCTTCTCCCTCTCCCACTCCCCCTGCTTGTGTTCCCTCTCTCTCTGTGTCTCTGTCAAGTAAATAAATAAAATCTTTAAAAAAAAAATTTCGGCTCAGGTCATGATCTTAGGGTCTTGGGATCCAGCCCCTGCCTCAGGCTCCAAGCTCAGCAGGGAGTTTGCTTCTCTCCTTCTCCCTCTCCCTCTGTTCCTCCCCTCTCCCCTATGCTGGAGTGCTCTCTCTCTAATACATAAATCTTTAAATAAATAAAAAATAAATAAATCATCCACTCCCAAAGGTCTGATTTTAAATTCCCACTTACCCTTCGAGGGGACCCACTGGTGGTAAAGAGCAGCATACTGGGAGACAAATAGGTCTAGATTTTTTTTTTTAAGGGTTTATTTATTTATTTGAGAGAGAGAGAGAGAGAGAGAGGCAAAGCATGGGGTGGGGGAGGAGCAGAGGGAGACGGAGACAGAGAATCTTAAGCAGACTCCCTGCTGAGCGTGGAGCTGAGCCCAACTCGGGGACCCTGAGATCCTGACCTGAGCCGAAATCAAGAGTCGCATGCTTAACCGACTGCGCCACCCGGGCTCCCTAAATAGGTCTAGATTTAAATCACAGGTCTGTCTCTTGCTGTCTATGACCTTGGGCCTGTCAACTTTACCTTTTCTGTGAAAAGGAGATTAGATACCACATCAGAGGGTTGCTATCAGGATAAAAAGTCTTGTGGTAAGCATGTAATAGATCGTAGGCACTATTATTGTTACCTTTTTTTTCTTAAGTAATCTCTACACCCCATGTGGGGCTCAAACTCACCAGCCCAAGATCAAGAGTCTCATGCTCTACTGATTGAGCCAGCCAGGTGCCCCTTGTAGATACTATTATTAAAAACACGGGAAGATCCATCCATTCCACCAGTCCTGGCTGACTTCCTAGGAAGCGTCGCTTTCTGTGATACAGAGATGACTGGGACCCTTCAGGTCTGGAGCTCACAGGTTTGGGCGAGCAGACGTGAAGCACATTTATCCCAGTGTGGTAAGTGCTGTGCAGGTTCTCTGTGGTTGGGGAGGAAGGGGCGTGGCAAGCAGAATGAAGTGGCCATCGGGAGGTCTGGGTGACCCTGGGGCAGGTGTGAGAGGCCCCTCTCGTGCAGGGTGCACAGCGAGGTCGAGGACTCCTGGAGCCCCGTCACCTCTGGCTATGTCCTCACCACCCACACCCAGGACGTAGAAATGGCCTGTCTGCTCTGGGGCTGGGAAAAGGGCAGACCTTTGCTTCTAAACGCAGACAAGAAAGATAAAGGTATAAAACCTCGAGCACACGCCCAAACTTCTGTGTGCCCAAGGCCTGGTGGCCGTAGGGCGCAGTGGACGCCCTGAACAGCGGGTTTATGAGGGAAAAAGAGACATGTGATATAGACTGGATTGTGGAGGGAGACAGAACGGGCGCAGAGACAAAGGGCTTCGAGTTACGACTGCCGTTGAACAGCCTGTGGTCTCTGGCAAAGTCACATCTGCTCTGTCGAGCCTCACTTGACTCATCCGCAAAATGGGGATAAACACCACCCTCCTCCAACAGTAACCGTGCAGTTGGGATGAAAATGTTGCTGCAGAAGCTAAATGCTATGTTCCTGCGTGAAGGTCGGGATCCGTCATTGGCTGAGGGGGGAAACACAGTGTGGGGTGGCCCTCACCAACAGGAAGGAATGAAGTCCTAACGCATACTATGACAGGCACGACCCTTGAAGACTCTTGCCAGACACAAAAGACCACAGGCTGCATGATTCCATTTATGTGAAATGTGCAGAATAGGCAAAGACAGACGGTAGATGAGTGGCTGCCTAGGGCTGGGGGAGAAGATAGGGGGGTAATGGGGACCGACTACTAATGGATATGGGGTTTTTTTGGAGTGATGAAAATGTTCTGGAATTAAAAAGTGGTGATGGTTGCACAACCCTGTGAACGTACTAAAAACCACTAAGCTAGCTGTATAGTTGAAATGAGTAAAATGTATGGTATGTGAATTATATCTCAATAAAGCTGTCAAAAAAAAAAAAAAAAAACCAAAACCAAAAACCCAGAAGCATGGTTATTTTTTCTCCAGCACCCTTCTGTGGTAAGATACCATGGGGCACCCATGAATGGATAATTGTATTTCTTAATCTTCGTGTACTGCTTTCACATATATTCTTATTTTTTTAAAAGATTTTATTTATTTATTTGAGAGAGAGAAAGCCAGAGACAGAGCATGAGCAGAGGGGGAGGAGGTGGGGGAGGGAGAGGGGCAGAGGGAGAAGGAGAAGCAGACTCCCTGCTGAGCAGGGAGCCCCGATGCGGGGCTCGATCCCAGGACCCTGAGATCATGACCTGAGCCGAGGGCAGATGCTTCACCGACTGAGCCACCCAGGTGCCTCTATTCTTATTTTATTAGCTTATTTATTTGTTCATTTGCTCCACAAACATTTAACCACGCCAGGTCCTGGGGATATCAGCACCAACAAAGCCTTGAGCTGTCCTTCAGGAGTGCTTGTCCCGAGGCAGGCAAGCTGAGGGCCTGAGGGTTCCATGACCGAAGCAAGCCCAGGGTGCAGTGGGAGCACAGGGGAGGACTTCTGCCCCCCGGGGAGGGTTTGAGAGGCCTCCTGAGGGATTCATCACACTCAAAGACTCAAGAGAAAGGGGGACGTGGAGATCCTTGAGTGGAGGCCTGGAGACCCGGTGGGCCTGAGGCAGATGTCAGTTGGGCACGGGAGACCTTGCACTAGGTTCATGGAATACTGTTTCCTGGGCGCACGCTGGAGACAGAACCCTGAGCGCCGTTCCAGGGAAGGAGAAGGCATGGTCCCAGTGATACAGTACACGTGGCTGGTGCTCGGTAATCATTTGCTGAATGAATAACAGATTTATAAAATACAGGTGCTCAGGATGCACGTCCTAAGCCTCTGATTTCATTAAAATCTCACCAGGGATTCTGATGTCTGATGGTGTGGACACCCCCTGATTGAGCCCGGTGCTCGTCACTCTTGAAGATGATGCAAACCACCCGGGGGGCTTGTTACCAGGCAGACTTGGGTTCAGTGGGTCTGGGCTAGGTAGTGAGATGTTGCATTTAAGAAGCTCCCAGATGAGGCTGATGCCCCCCCCCCCGTGCTTCTGGTGCCAGAACCCCACTTTCTGCAGCAGGCCTTCGCCCCTTCCGACCTCTCCTGCTCCTTGGCTCTTCCCACCCAGACACTGGGCTGCTCAGAGTCCCGCACAGTGTCCGTTTTCTCCCCACTGGGCCTTGTGCCCGTTTTTTCTGCCCGGAATGAACTCCTCCCCCTTCCCCTGGGTGCCGCGCTTTGCGCCTCCAGGACCCTACAGTGCCATGCTGTCGGCCGTCCTGTCAGTACTGTGTGAGCACTGGGAGAGCAGAGACTGCAAGTTGTCAGCCACCCACCTGCCACAGGGTCCGGCAGATCGTAAGCTGTGTCGTGGGTGCTTGACACCAATTGTCTACTTTGCAATGACCATCACCATCTTCATTTGACAAATGAGGACACTGAGGCACAGACAGGTTCAGTAAGAGGCAGAGCCTGGATTCTGACCCTGACGGCCCAAGACAGACACGCGACAGAAAGGAAGAGGGACCCTCAGAGAGATGCAAACACGCCGTAGGTCCAGCGGAGGGAGAAGTCACCTTCTAGTGGGGGATGGGGTCTTGCAGGTGGGTGGGGGCTCCAGGGGGCAGAACTGGCAGAAAAGGCGTGAAAGCCGTGGTGTGGCAGTGGCCAGTTTGTACAGTGGGCAGGTTCAGAGTGCAGGGAATGGCCGCTGCTCGGGGTACAGGGCCCTGCAGAGAACCAGGGAGAGATAGGGCTTACCAGGAGGTTGGAGACAATTGCAGGCCACCCCCCCACCCACCCCCCCCGCCCAACCAGGCTCGCAGTGTGGGCATTGCGCAGAAAACACTAGAAAGGTTCTTGGGCTGGAGAAAAGCGGGAGGTGCTCTAGGGTCACTGAGGGCCAGGGCAGTCTACCAAGGGAGAGGTTTTGGATTTTGTGCAACCAGAGTATCTGGGTTCAAATCCCAGCCTGGCCACCTGTGAGCCCAAAGGCTCTGATCAAGTTACTTAACATTCTGGGCTCCAGTTTTCTCCTCTGTAAAAGGAGGGGAAAAAAAAGTCATAATAACAATTGGGTTGTTGAGAGTAATGAACAAATCATAATTATAATGTTATTAGAATCTGAGAGATCCACTGCGGTCTTAGCACATTATTTGACTCCTCTGTGCTTTGGTTTCCTCATTTGGGAAAAGGGGGAAAATAATAGTACCCACATCAAAGGACTGAGAAGAGGATGTAATATGGCAATCTATGTGCCAAGTCCTTAGCACCATGCCTGTCCGGAAGAGCTCCGTAAATCTGGGCTGGGCTGATGCTTATAGCTGAGCTTCTGGGCAATCAACTCAGAATGTGAAAATACAGGGGAGGAGTGGAGGAGGGAAGAGGGGAAGAGGGAGCCGACCTTGGACGGTAAGGTCATGGTCTAGAGGGGAGGAGGGGAGGGCAAGTGACAGAAGGCAGTGAGAGTCCAGCGAGAAGGAAAAGAAACCTGGGTGAGATGGTCTCAGGAAGACTGAAGGCTCCCAGGGAAGAGGGAGGACGAGGGAGGCCTCTGGGTTTGAGTCTGGTTGGCATGGTGAGGCTGGAAATGTGAGCAGAGCTGGAACTCAGGTGCACAGACAGGTTTGACAAGAACCAGGATGGTGGGAGTTCATCATTCTCGAAACACATCGAGAATCTCAGGTAAGAGAACTATAGGTAATTCAGATATTTTTCTGTGTGTGTGTTTTTTTATACTTTGTAACTTATGAGTTCGTATTATTTTATATGTATATTTTATTTTATTTTTTTTTAAAGATTTATTTATTTGAGGAGGCGGAGAGAGAGAGAGTGAGCGAGAGTGCAAGAGCAAGGGGGAGGGAGAAGCAGACTCCCCAGTGAGCAGGGGAGCCTGATGTGGGCTCAATTCCAGGACACTTAACTGACTGAGCCACCCAGGTGCCCCTATAATATGTATATTTTAATGTGTAGCATATGTTTTCATATTTAAATTTCATTTATAAATAGATAATACATTCAGATGAGTCTAAATGTAAGAGATGTTAAAGGGTTTTTCAGTGAAAATTCTCCCACCCCGATTTCCTAGCCACCCAATTCTAAGAAAAACCCCCATGTCACTCACTTCTTGTATATCCTCCCCAAGGTATTCTGTCTAGTCTAGGATGTATTGTTCTAGCATTAAAAAATAATGTCGATTAAGATAAAAAGACTGAAAAACACATGCAACAAAAACATAGGCAAATTAAACTTGATGAAAATCAAAAACCTTTGTACATGAGAATCTACTATCAATAGAGTAAAAAGACAACCCACAGACTGGGAGAGAATACTTACAAATCATATATCTGATATGGGATTAATATCTAGAACATGTAGACAGCTCTTTTTTTTTTTTTTAAAGATTTTATTTATTTATTTGACAGAGATACAGCGAGAGAGGGAACACAAGCAGGGGGAGTGGGAGAGGGAGAAGCAGGCTTCCAGCTGAGCAGGGAGCCCGATGTGGGGCTCGATCCCAGGACCCTGGGACCATGACCAGAGCCGAAGGCAGATGCTTAACGACTGAGCCACCCAGGCGCCCCTAGAACATGTAGACAACTCTTAAAACTCAACACCAAAAAACAAACCACCCAATTAAAAAATGGGCTAAGGATGTGAGTAGACGTTTCTCCAGAGTAGACATACAAATGGCCAATAAAGCCATGAAATGATGCTCAACATTGCTCATCATCAGGGAGATGCCGATCCAAACTACAATGAGATACATCCTCACAACATTTAGGATGGCTACTGTCAAAAAACCAGAAAAATGTCACCTATTTTTCTGTTGTACGTATCTCCTTTGTTGACAGTATATTTCTTTTTAATTAAGGAAAAACATACCAGGAAATAACAAGTGTTGCGAGGATGTGGAGAAACTGAAGCCCTTGTGCACTGTTGGTGAGAAAGTCAGGTGGTACAGCCATTGTGGAAAATAGTATGGTGAGTCCTAAAAATAAAGAAATAAATAAAAATAGAATTACCATGCGATCAAACAATTCTGCTGAGTATATACCCCCCAAAGAATTCAAAACAGAAGAGAGATTTGTATAGCAGTGTTTATAGCGGTATTATTCACGGTAGCTAAAATGCGGAAGCAGCCCAAGTGTCCATCAATGAATGAATGGATAAGCAAAATGTGGTGTATACATAAGTGGGATATAATTCAGCATTAATAAAGAAGGAAATTCTAACACCTGCTATAGCATGGATGAATCTTGAGGACATTATGCTCAGTGAGATAAGCCAGACACAAAAAGACAAATACTATGTGATTTGAGGGGACCTAGAGGAGTCAAAGTCAGACAGACAGAAGGTGGAATGGTGGTTTTCCAGGAGTTACTATTCAATGGATTGGAGTCTGAGTTTGGCAAGATAAAAAGAGTTTTGGAGATGGATGGTGGACTCAAAAATGGTTAAGGTGGTAAATTTCATGTATGTATTATATGACAATAAAAACAAATTTAAAAAAATAGACCCAACGTCAGGATGAGGCTGGGGTGGGAGATAGGGATTTGGAAGTCATTCCCATGGAGATAATATCTCAAAGTGGGGCAGTGGGTTAGAAGCTCAGGAGAGAGGGCACCAACCGAGAAGGGGGAGGAGAGCTGAAGTTCCATAGATGTGGGCTGCTTCCAGGCTCTGCCACTTGGTAGATGTGTGAATTCGTGAATTCGGCAAACCGCTCAACTTCCCTGAGCCTCTGCTTCCTCATCTGTAAAACGGGGATGATGTTTGTATCTACCCTCACAGCGATTGTGAGGGCTACCTGAGATAATGCTTAAATAAAGCATTTAGCTGAGTGCCCGCTACGCGGTAAAACAATAAATGTGAGCCTCGGGTGGAGGTGCTATTGAAAACACCGAACAAGGGGCACCTGGGTGGCTCGGTCAGTGGAGCGTCTGACTCTTGCTCTTAGCTCAGGTCTTGATCTCAGGGTCATGAATTCAAGTCCCCTTGTTGGGCTCCATGCCGAGCTGCGGGGCCCAGCTCGCTCAGTTAGTAGAGCATGCGACCCTCGATCTCAGGGTTGTGAGTTCGAGCCCCATATTGGGTGTTGAGATTACATAAATAAGTATTTTTTTTGAAGATTTTATTTATTTGTTTGACAGAGAGAGCACAAGCAGGGGGAGCGGCAGGCAGAGGGGGAAGCAGGCTCCCCGCTGAGCAGGGAGCCCGATGCGGGGCTGCATCCCGGGACCCTGGGATCATGACCTGAGCCGAAGGCAGACGCTTAACCGACTGAGCCACCCAGGCATCCTGTAAATAAATAATTCTTAAAAAAAATAATTATAAAAAACCCCAAAAAACACTGAACAATAGATACAACACAGGTACCAGCTAACTGGAAGAAACACTGTCTTTAATAAACAGATGCAGCCCACATCTGGGCATTCCAGCTGAGTGTCCACTCTGGCCATGGAGCTGGGGCGCAATCGTGGAAGGGAGAACAAGGAAGGTGATCTGTCCCTCTGGGAAGTTTCTAGAAAGTCTGTGTTGGTGGGAGGGGATGTTGATTAGTTTCAAATGCCGTCTAGGAAGGCCAGAGCTGGGTGAGGCATTCAGCTTGCTGACCCCTGAGGAGCAGTTTAGAGAGAGGAGGGGCTGGAGGTGAGTGAGAGCAAGGTGAGGGATCTGAGGGCCTGATGCAGACCACTCATGCTCTGGAGAAATCTGTGAAGAGAGGGAGGGGGAAACATAGAATGTATCCCTCACTGGAGTACCAGACAGAGTATTTTCACTGCCCTAAGAATCTTCTGTGCTGTCTATTCATCCCTCCCTACCCCAGCCCCGGGCAACCACGGATCTGTTTATTGTCTTCACAGTTTTGTCTTTTCCAGAATGTCATACAGTTGGAATCTCACAGAATGTAGCCTTTTCAGACTGGCTTCTTTCAATCAGTAATATGCATTTATGTTTCCTCCATGTCTTTTCATGGCTTGAGAGCTCGTTTCTTTTTAGTGATGAGCAATATTCCCTTGTCTGGATGTACCATAGTCTCTTTTCCTGTTCACCTACATCTTGGTTATTTTCAGGTTTTGGCAATTATGAATAAAGCTGCTGTAAACATCTGTGTGCAGGTTTTTGTGTGGATGTAAGTTTCCAGCTCCTTTGGGTAAATACCAAGGAGCGCAATTGCTGGATCGTATGGTAAGAGTACGTTTAGTTTTGTAAGAAACTGCCAAAAGCTGTCTTCCAAAGTAGCTTTGCATTCCCGCCAGCAATCAATGAGCGTTCCTGTTGCTCCACATGTTTGCCAGCATTTGGTCTTTTGAGTGTTCTGGATTTTGGCCATTCTAATAGGTGTGTAGTAATACCTCATTTTAACCTGCATTGCTCTGATGACGTGGTGGCATTTTTTATATATTTGTTTGCCATCTGTGTTTCTTCTTTGGTGAGGTGACAAGGTCTTTGGCCCATTTTTTAATCTTGTCATTCTATTATTGTTGAGCTTTAAGAGTTCTTTGTATATTTTAGGTAATAGTCCATTTTCTGGTATTTATTTATTTATTTATGATTTTATTTATTTGAGAGAGAGAGAGAGAGACAGATAGCCAGAGAGAGCACAGGCGGGGAAGTGAGGGAGAAGCAGGCTCCCTGCTGAGTAGGGAGCCCAATTCGGGGCTCGATCCCAGGACCCTGGAATCATAACCTGAGCCAAAGGCAGACACTTCACCGACTGAGCCACCCAGGCGCCCCTCTGGTTTGTTTTTAAGTCAGGGAAATCCAAAGTATGTTTATAGGTGGGTGAGCTCCCAAGATGTTGCAGAGAAAAATAATTAGCAGGAATACAAAACCGTATACAGAGTATCATTCAAATCATAATTCTTTCTTTATGTTATTTGTAACTTTTTATTTTGTATAATTAAAAAACTTATAGAGGGGGGCCTGGGTGGCTCAGTCGGTTAAGCGTCTGCCTCTTGATCTCAGCTTAGGTCTTAATCTCAGGATTGTGAGTTCAAGTCCTGACTTAAGCGCCACGCTGGGCATCAGCTTACTTAAAAAAAAGAAAAAGAAAAAGAATTTAAAAAAACTTACAGAACATTGCAAAAATAGTACAAAGGACTCTCAAACTCTTTATCCATCTTTACCAATTATTTATATTTTGCTCCAATTTTATTTTATTACTTTCCTTTTCACTGAAGTATAATTTATAGTCAGCATAGTACACAAGTCTTAAGTGCACAAATCAATAAATTTTACATGTGTAGACCTGGAGTAACCACCCACCAGATCAAGATGTAGAACATTCCAGTACTCCAGAAGGCTCCCGTGGGCCCCTCCCATTCACAAACTCTCTTCAGAGGGAAACTCCTTTCTGGCTTCTGTCACCAGAGACTGATTTTGCCCGTTTTAGAACTTCACATAAATGGACTCATATGGTAGCTACTTTTTTTTTTTTTTTGTATCTAAACTCTTACTCAACAGTATGTCTGTGAGATTCATTCATTAAAAACAGCAAAACAGGGGCGCCTGGGTGGCTCAGATGGTTAAGCATCTGCCTTCGGCTCAGGTCATGATCCCAGGGTCCTGGGATCGAGCCCCACATCGAGCCCCACATCGAGCCCCACATCGGGCTCCTGGCTCAGCGGGGAGCCTGCTTCTCCTTCTCCCTCTGCCTCTCTCCATGCTCATGCTCTCTCTCTCTGTATCTCTCTGTCTCAAATGAATAAATAAAATCTTTAAAAACAAAACAACAGCTTAATTGAGATATGTCACATACCATAAAGTTTATCCTTTTAAAGTATATAATTAATTAATTAATTAATTTGACAGAGAGACACTGCGAGAGAGGGAACACAAACAGGGGGAGTGGGAGAGGAGGAAGCAGGCTTCCCGCGGAGTGGGGAGCCTGATGTGGGGCTCAATCCCAACCATGACTTGAGCCAAAGGCAGACGCTTAACGACTGAGCCACCCAGGCGCCCCTAAAGTATACAATTTAAAAAAAGAGAGGGGGCTGGGGCACCTGGGTGGATCAGTCGTTAAGCGTCTGCCTTTGGCTCAGGTCATGATCCCAGGGTCCTGGGATCGAGCCCTGCATCGGGCTCCCTGCTCAGCAGGAAGCCTGCTTCTCCCTCTCCCACTCCCCCTGCTTGTGTTCCCTCTCTCGCTGTGTCTCTCTCTGTCAAATAAATAAATAAAATCTTTTTAAAAATAAATAAAAAAAGAGAGGGGGAGAGGGAGGCTGGCTGGTTCAGCTGGTAGAGCCTGTGACTCCTGGTCTCAGGGCTGTGAGTTCAAGCCCCGCGTTGGGCATGGAGCCTACTTAAAAACAAACAAATATATAAATAAATAAAGTATACAATTCAGGGGCACCTGGGTGGCTCAGTCAGTTCAGCATCCGACTCCGGGTTTCAGCTTAGGTCATGACCTCAGGGTTCTGGGATACAGCCCCGTGTTGGGCTCCGTGCTCAGTGTAGAGTCTGTTGGAGATGATCTCCCTCGCCCTCTGCTCCTCCCCTGCTGGCTCTCTCTGTCTAAAAAAAAACCAGCAAAAAACCCCAACTCTTTATTTTTTTAAAGATTTTATTTATTCATTTGAGACACAGAGATACAGAGAGAGAGAGAGAGAGAGAACATGCAGAGGGAGAGGGAGAAGCAGGCTCCCCACTGAACAGGGAGCTCGATGCGGGGCTCGATCCCAGGACCCTGGGATCATGACCTGAGCCAAAGGCAGACGCTTAACCATCTGAGCCACCCAGGCACCCCAAACCCCAACTCTTTAAAGTATACAATTCAGTAGGTTTTTAGCATAGTCACAGAGTGTGCTACCATCACCACAATCCAATTTCGGAACATTTTCATTGCCTCAAAAAAACAAAGAAAAAAACAAACAAACAAACAAAATGCCCCGAGAAACCCAACCCTCCTAGCCATTAGCAGTAACTTCTCATTTCTTCCTCTCCCCAGCTTTTGACAACCACTGATCTGTTTTCTGTCTCTATAGATTTACCTATCCTGGACATTTCATATACATGAAATTATACAATATGCGCTCTTTTGTGACTGGCTGCTTTCACTCAGCATAGTGTATTTAAGGCTCACCCGTGTTGTAGCAGGTGTCAGAACTTCATTCCTTTTTATAGCTGACTAATATTCCATTGTATGAAGACGCCACATTTTGTTCATTGATTTATCAATTCACGGACATTTACATCTTCGTGTTTTTTTTTTTTTTTTTTAAGATTTTATTTATTTATTTGTCAGAGAGAGAGAGCACACAAGCAGGGGGAGAAGACACTCCCCACTGAGCAGGGAGCCTGACATGGGACTCAATCCCAGGATCCCGGGATCGTGACTTGAGCCGAAGGTAGGTGCTTAACTGACTGACCCAGGTGCCCCACATTTTCATATTTCTTTACATGTTAACTCTACTTTGTTCTTTTTTCTTTCTGTGTGTTAGTCCATTGTATGAACATACTCCATATACTCTTTTTACCATTGAACACTTTTCTCCTTCTGGTTTTTGACTATTTTAAGCTGCTATGAACATTTTTTTTTAAGATTATTTATTTATTTATTTGACAGAAAGAGGGAGAGAGAGAGCACAAGCAGGGGGAATGGCAGAGGGAGAGGGAGAAGCAGGCTCCTCACAAAGCAGGGAGCCCAATGTGGGGCTTGATCCCAGGACCTTGAGATCCTGACCTCAGCTGAAGGCAGATGCTTAACCGACTGAGCCACCCAGGCACCCCTGCTATGAACATTTTTGTACATACTTTGGTTGGGCCTAAGCACTCACTTCTGTTGGGTATATACTTAAGAGTAGACTTGCTGGATCATAGGGTACACATGTATATTCAACTTTAGTAGACACGCCCAAACACTTTCCCAAAGTGATTGTAGAAACTTATACTCACTCCCACAAGCCATTTATGAGAGTTCCAGTAGCTCCCATTCTTGCCAACATTTCGTATCTTACTTTTAATCATGCTGGTTGGGGATAGTGCTATCTCGTTGTGGTTTTAATTTGCATTCTGTGATAACTAATGATGTTTAGCACCTTTTTATTGCTTCCTGGGTAATTAGATACCCTCTTTTATAAGTGCCCATATACAAATCTTTGCCCATTAAAAAAAAATTGTCTGTCTTCTCTTTCTTCTTCTTCTTATTTTTTTAAGTGAACTCTACGCCCAGTGTGGGGCTTGAACTCACAACCCCAAGATCAAGAGTCACATGTTCTACCAAGTGAGTCCACCAGGCACCTCGTCTTTTTCTTTTTCTTTTTTTTAAGATTTTATTTATTTATTTGACAGAAAGAGAGAGAGCACAAGTAGGCAGAGCAGCAGGCAGAGAGAGAGGGAGAAGCAGGCTCTCAGCTGAGCAGAGAATGTGATGGGGGCCTCGATCCCAGGATCCGGGGATCATGACCTGAGCTGAAGGCAGACACTTAACCGAATGAGCCACCCAGGTACCCATGTCTTTTTCTTAACATAGATGTTCTTGATAAATTCGGAATACAGGTCCTTTGATATATACGTATTGTGATTATTTTCTCCCAGTCTGTGGTTTGATTTTTCACTCTTATTTATTTATTTAATTTTTAAAAAAGATTTTATTTATTTGACAGAGAGAGAGAAAGCACAAGCAGGGGGAGCAGCAGGCAGAGGGAGAGGGAGAAGCAGGCTCCCCCACAGAGCAGGGAGCCCAATGCGGGGCTCAATCCCAGGACCCCAGGATCATGACCTGAACCGACGGCAGTCGCTTAACCAACTGAGTCACTCAGGCACCCCAATTTTTCACTCTCTTAAATGTGTCTTTTGATGAACAGAAGTTCTTAATTTTAATTAAGTTGAATTTGACAGTCTTTTCTTATAGTTTATACTTTTTGTGTCTTAGGAAATTTTTGCCTATTTCAAGGTCATGGAGAAATTCTCCTAGGCTTACTTCTAGAAGTTTTGTTGTCTGCTTTTCATATTTAGGACTCTGATCCATCCTGAACTATTTCCATAACTGGTGTGAGGGTAGGGGTGAAGATTCACGGTTCCACATGTAGATATGCAACTGACCTAGCACCATTTATTAAAAAGACCATCTTGGGGCGCCTGGGTGGCTCAGATGGTTAGGCATCTGCCTTCGGCTCAGGTCATGATCTCAGAGTCCTGGGATCGAGCCCCACGTCGGGCTCCTAGCTCAGCAGGGAGCCTGCTTCTCCCTCTCCCTCTGTCTCTCCCCCAGCTCATGCTCTCTCAGATCTCTCTCTGTATCTCTGTGTCTCAAATGAATAAAATCTTTAAAAAAAAAACAAAAAGACCGTCTTTTCTTCACTGATTTCAGTGTCACCTTTGTAATGTATCAGGTGACCATGTATATATGTGGACCTCTCAATTTTTTTTTAAAAGATTTTATTTATTTATTTGACAGAGAGAGAGACAGTGAGAGAGGGAACACAAGCAGGGGGAGCGGGAGAGGGAGAAGCAGGCTCTCCGCCAAGCAGGGAGCCCGATGCAGAGCTCGATCCCAGGACCCTGGGATCATGACCCGAGCCGAAGGCAGACGCTTAACTGACTGAGCCACCCAGGCGCCCCTGGACCTCTCAATTTTATTCAATATGTGTGGGTGTGTCTACAGATTTGAAGGAAACAGCAAGGTTTGTTAATAGTTGCGATATTGTGGCGGTATTCTAATTCTCAGACAAAATAGATGAAATATTTTCCTAAAATTTTTCAAGAGTAGACACTATCAAGGATACAGGTTCTTGGTTCTTGGGACATACAGGAGGGGTTACCAGGGTTTCCAGAGTTAGGGAAGCATCTCGGCTAGTGGATGGGGAGGAGAGAATTGAGGGCCTGGCCAAAAGAGGTCTTCCATCTTCTTAGCAACCTCAGTTCCGAGGACAGGGTGGAGCCAGGAGGCTGGGGATATGAGGAAAGTGGGAATGAACATTATCAATAATGCTCTATGGTAAGTGCATGCTACTTAGCTGTTTATTGATTTCATTTTTTTAGAGAGGGAGGTTGGGAGGGGCAGAGGGAGAGGGAGAGATCGAATCTTAAGCAGGCTCTACAGCAAGCATGGAGCCTGATGCGGGGCTCAGTCTCATGACCCTGAGATCATGACCTGAGCTGAAATCTAGAGTCAGATGCTTCATCACTCAGGTACCCCTATGTAGCAGTTTAGAGAACAACCTGAGGTCTGGGTCTCCTGTGTTCTTTTCAACAGTCCTTGGGGCTAAGAAAGACCCAGTGATTATACCCATTTTACAGATAAGGAAATAGATGCTGAGTCCTGCTCAAGTATTTACTAAGCACCATTTTATGCCAGGCCTTGTGTTAGTTCCAGGTCCATAGAGACAAAGAAAGCACAACCCCTATGTGTCCTCAGGCAGCCCCCAGCCTGGGCAGGGGAAACAGCCAGGGGATGGAGGATTAAAATCTAGTGTGCAGTGAGAGAGATAAGGGAAAGGTGATGTGATTGTACAAAGGACAGGCACCTAACTGGCCTGCAGGGTCAGGGAAGACATTTTAGAAGAGGTGACATCGAAGTGAGTAATTTTCTTCTACTTTTGATCAAATTATGCAAGTGATATTTGTGTTAGAAACACAGATAAGCAAAAGAAAAAATCAGTCACAATCCTTCTACCAAGACATAAACCTTATTTACACTTTAATATAATCCTTTTTAAACTTCATTTTGTCTCTCTGAGACATACACACATGCACACACACACACCCCCCAGATAGACACACAACACTGCACAAAAATAAATGAAATCCTGCTATAATAGCATTTTATAATTTGCTTTTCTTTACTTAGTATATTTTAAATTGTAAATACAAATCTAAATAAAATTTTAGTGACTTTTTGGGTATTTCTGAAACATATGGATGTATCAACATTTATTCAATCAATCTCTTATACAATTATTTCTAAGATTTAGTGACTCTAAATAATGTTGAAAAGAGTACCTTTTAAACCACTCTCTGTTCACTTTTCCAATTATTATTATTATTATTTAAAAAGATTTTATTTATTTATTTGACAAAGAGAGACAGAGTGAAGAAGGGACACAAGCAGGGGAAGTGGGAGAGGGAGAAGCAGGCTTCCCGCTGGGCAGGGAGCCCGATGCAGGGCTCGATCCCAGGATCCTGGGATCAGGTACCTGAGCCGAAGGCAGACGCTTAATGACTGAGTCTCCCAGGTGCCCCTCCAATTATTTTTTTTATGGTGAATTCTCAGAGAGAATTGATCAATTTACTTTCTTACCTGTATCTCTAAACCTGGCTAACACTGGGCATTTTTATTCTTTTATTAATTTAAAAATTATTTATTTAATATTTTGACACAGAGAGAGAGAGAGAGAGCAGGAACACAAGCAGGGGGCGTGGGAGAGGGAGAAGCAGGCTTCCCGCTGAGCAGGGAGCCTGATGTGGGGCGATATCCCAGGACCCTGGGATCATGACCTGAGCCGAAGGCAGACACTTAACGGCTGAGCCACCCAGGCGCCCCTATTAATTTTTTTTTTTTAATTTGTTAGGTGAAAAATGGCATCTCATGATATTTTGTTTGCATTTCTTTGTTTGCATTTCTAATGGCTAATTTTTTTTTCATAATTATTAGCCATTTATGTTTCTTCTTTATTGTCCGTTCCTTTTTTGGTCCATTTTTATTTTGGAGTACTTGGGGTTTTTCTTAATGACTGAGAAGAGCTTTTTGTATATTGTTGGTAGTAATTCTTAGGGTTGCAATTTTTTTTTTTCCAGTGCTCTTTTGCTTTTACATCATACATTTTTTCCTGAAGTTATAGTTTAGTCATGATAGTATGAACATTCCAAAAGAAAAGTGTCATGAGAAATTTGCCCTCCTAGATATAAAATGTATTATAAAGCTACCATCATTAAAGTATTTTGGAAATAGCACAGGAACACACAGAAGGGTCAATGGATACATCTCAGAAGCAGGTCTGAGCATATATAAGTTGGAAAGGTGATGAATAAGGAATGGACAACTGCCTACTGGGAAAATTGTATTAGATTTCTCCCTCACTCCACAACCAAACTAAATTCCAGATGGATTAAAAGAGAAATGTAAAACATTTTTTTTTTTTTAATTAAAAGCAATTTTTTTAGGGCGCCTGGGTGGCTCAGTCGTTAAGCGTCTGCCTTCGGCTCAGGTCATGATCCCAGGGTCCTGGGATCGAGCCCCACATCGGGCTCCCTGCTCTGCGGGAGGCCTGCTTCTCCCTCTCCCACTCCCCCTGCTTGTGTTCCTGCTCTCGCTATGTCTCTCTCTGTCAAATAAATAAATAAAATCTTTAAAAAAAAACAAACAAACAATTTTTTTAGTAGGCTCTCCGTCCAAACTGGGTCTTGAACTCAACCCCTAGATCAAGAGTCTCATGCTCTACGGACTGAGCCAGCCAGGCGTCCCTAAAAAAATTTTTTTAATAAAAAAAGTTTTTATCCTCGTGTAGTGGGAAGTAACCAAAAAGAGTGACTCTTTGCCTATCCGAAAAGAAGAACACCCAAGAAACACTGGTAACAAATATCTGAAGGGAAGTGTGCGAATTAATCCCGTGCAGGTGAAGAGGCTTGGAAGTGCACCCCAGGAACCCGTCTGAGGAAAGGTGTGGAAGCTGGAAGACCGCGGCGCGCCCATTCTAAAGAGAGGGTCAGGAATCGAACTCAGGGCGCCCACACCGGATCCGGGGCTGAATCCATGCCCGCCCCCACAGGCCATCATAATTATGTAAAATAGCACTTTTCCCATATATGGTACTTAATATCTGCTCTTCTGGTAGGATGACATGGGACCGGGAAAACAGCTCGAGGGGCGGGGTGTCAGAGCCCCAGACCTTCCCAGCCGGCTCCCGCCCGGCCTCGCCCGGCCTCGGCAATGCACCAAAATCCTGGCCGGAGCCCTCTGCTAGCCTCCTCCTCCTCCTCCTGATTGGACTCTCTCTGTGTCAATCCTCCCCCTGGAACCTAGCTGTTCGTCGGGCCCGCCCTACGGGGGCGGGGCTCCCGCCTAGGAAGCGCAGAGGAAGGTGGAGCGTGTGGAGGTGGGGGCGGGGGGGTAGGATGAATACCCACTCCGCCAGACCCAGAGGTTCCGCCCGCCCCCTTCCCACAGGCCAAGGTGTCTGTCCATCAAGAGCGGGGACGGGCTGGAGCGGGCGAGGCGGTCCGGGTGGGCGGTGTCGTCCCTCCAGGGTCCGCCCCCGAGCCGGCGCCGGGCTGGAATAGGCGGGCGGCTGCGAGGGCGGGGCGGGAAGGCGGCGAGGAGCTGAGCTGGGTGCGGTGAGGCGCGCAGATCACCGCGGTTCCCGGGCAGGGCACGGAAGGCTGAGCGAGACTGACCTGCTGCAGCTCCCGCCTCGCGCGCTCGCCCCACCCCGCGGTCGCACAAGCGTTCGAGAAAGCCCTCTCGGGAGAAGCAGCGCCCGTTCCCCGGCGCAGATCCAGGTTCAGGTGAGCGAGCCCCACCGGCCGGTCCCGCCCCGGGTGGGGGCGGTGGCGACGGGACGCGCGGCGTCTGGGGCGAGCGGCCCGACGTGTGGTTCTCGGCCTCGGCGCGGCCGGCGACCGGCGCGGGCGGGCGCGAACACCGCGGGGCCGGGCTCGGGCACCGCATCCTTCCGGGAGGGGCCGGGGGACCCCCTGCGCGACGCTCGGGGAGGGCGCCGCTGGAGGCGAGGCCTCGGGAGCAGGCGAAGGCTTCGGGGCCGGCGCTCCCCGGAAACCTTCCGCCCCTCCCCCTGCCCGGCGCACTTCCCCGGCGGGGCACCGGGAGCCTCGACCTCCCCCTGCTGCCGGGGCACGCGCCCCGCCCTCGCCTCGCCAAGTGCCCAAGTTGGGCAAACTTTTTAACCCCTTCCGGGGAGCCGCTGTCCCTGGGACCCGACCGAGTGAGCGTGAGGTGGGGGGCTCGGGGCAGCGGCTCCTTTGGAAGTTTCCAGGCGTTTTCGCGTGGGTAACGGGCAGGCGGGGACCGTTTGGCAGCTGTCAGGGCGTCCGCCTGAGTCAGAATCGGACGGTCCTGCTGCAGACATTGCACTCGGCTCAGTTTCCGCCCTCCGCTCGCGACTTCCTCATTCGCCCGGCTGCGATCGGCTGGGCGGAGGAGGGCGACGGGGCGAGGTGCAGTGGGTGCGTGGGGAACCGGGACCCGGAGGGTGCCGGGCGAGGCAGGAAGGACTCACCCCCCCCTCCCCTCGACAGCCCCTCAGCCGTTGACTTCTGACTTCCGCTACCCGGGGGAGGAAGGCCCAGGAATGCCCGCAGCCATCCGCGCGGGCCGGAGCGCACCTGATTCCACCGCACCTGGGGCCGCCCCACGCCGGCGCGGGGGGAGCTGGGCCCTGCTCCTTTAGGACCAGGCCTGCGCCGTTGCATCGTCCGGTTGGGCTAGATCCGGGGTTGTTACCCTGCCTCCCCCGCTTCTCTGGGCCGGGGGGGCCTCACTCCGTCATGTCTTGGGGCCACGTCCGGGGCAGGACTGCACCCCCTTATCCCTGCAGGGAGCCCAGTCGTTTATAAAACGCAGTACCTTCCAGGACAGGGTTGCCGGCTGCCTTGAGGCGGGGGCACGGTGAGGGCCCGGCTGCTGTCTGTGGCCCCACCCAGCCGGTGTGGGGAGTAGGGTTCCCGGGAAGTCCCAGGTCCTGGCAGGTCCTGGAGACCGGCGGCCTCTCTCCGCTGGGCATTTGAGAGGCCCAACAACTCCTCGGTTCACTGCATCCTTTTCTGGGTTTAAGAGGATTTCAAAGTAACTGTTGAGTAACTGTTGAAGGGGAAGAGAGCCTTAGCTCCTTCCTGCAACACTGTGGCCATTTTTGACGCCCCTGAGACCTACCTGATAACCTCACCTGGAGGTTTATTCCCCTTTTGGTAAGGAAGGAGGCTGCTTTAAGGCCTGTTTAGACAATCACTCGATTAGTATCAGTCAATTTATATACAAGGCTGCGAGGTGCAGGGGGAGGGTACATAGATGTGTAATTAAGCAAATATTTAACTGCTCTGTGCCAGGGATTCTGCCAGGTGGTGGGGGGGTGTGAGGTTGAGTAAGACCTGGCCCCAGCCCTCGGGCACTTAGGGAATGCTGAGACAAATCTGCAGATGACTCTACTGTGAGGCCAAGATGACATGGTGCTCAGAAAGGTACGGTGAGTCATGGAGACTGGAGAAGAGGAGCCAGCCCGCTCTGCCGAGATCCCAGAGGCCTCTGCCCTCCAGGAGTTCCCAATCCCCCCCCCCCCCCCCGCCCCGGGGGGAAATAGTGTTTGAATGATTGAAATACAAAGGCAGCCTGTGAGGAGTATCCCAAGCACCAGAGACGACGAATTCCGAGAGGGGCCACCACTTATGTCTGGAGCAAGGGGGGATCTGGAGGGAAGCTGCCTTGGAAGGAGGGGCACACACTACAGGTCTGGGAAACTGAGGCTAGCCTTCAGTGTTGGAAAGTGAGGCCTCATTTAGTGCATAACTGAGCAATCAAGAGATTGTGTCGTGTAACTTGAGTCACTGTGCCCCCCACTTGGCTGTGGGGGACCCCGAAGAGCTCTGCTTTTCACACTCAGCAAGCCCCAGCAGTGCCTGTGGGCAGATCGAGGTGTCTGGCTTGGCAGGCTCTGTGCAGGTAAGGGCAGCTCCGCTCCAGAAGTGCATTCCGTGGGGCTGCTTTGCCTGAAGGGCACAGGAGGGTAGAGGGAAGAGAGGATCAGGGTCCCGGCTCTCTGGTTTTTACATTTTTAAAAAATTTTTAAATCTTTTAACCTAAGGGGTTGGAGATGGGACAACTTCCCTCTTGCAGGATGAAGGACGCATGTTAATCACAGGCTGCCTTTTGCCTGTTCTTGCTCCAGAAAAAACAAAACGAGGATCTGTTAGCTTTTGAGAAGGAGAAAAGCGCGCTCAGAAAATGCGGCATTGTTGTGTAGCCTGCTAGGGTATTGCTAGAAACCAGGCTTGCTCTGCTTTCTTCACTTCCTCTTCTCTAATCCTTCAATAAAGTACTTAAGACAGCCCTTACCAGCTTGACATCTTTATTTCAAAAGGAGGGGAGGGGTTGGCTGTTGTTTTCCTCTGAGCCTGGCCTTACCCTTCCCTTGAAGGGGGAGAAAGAAACCCAAAGCATAGGGGGAAAAAAAAAAATCCATGCCTTGACAGCTTCCTCCCAAGCATCATGTTCCAAAAATATTTAGAATAACAAAATCTGTGTGTCGTCTTAATTAAACAAACGTCCTAATTTGCTGAGCATAAAACAGCATCTCTGCCCGCAGGGGCAGGAAGTGCATTTTCCCTTTGTGCAGCCCCAGAGAGTCGCTGCCTCTCGGCCTTAACCCTTGGTGTGCTGAACTCCTGGGCTCAAGTCCTCTGGTGACAACGGAATGGAGCCCTGGCCGCCCCCTGGGAAGTGGTGGTGCTCCTGTGACTTCCAGAATGCCATTCTTAGAGCTGGGAAGAGTGGGGTCGTGAGCCTTGGAGCTAGGCAGAGTTCGAATCCTGACCCTGCCACTTAATTAGCTTTATGACCTTAGGCAAGTCACATCACCTCCCGGAGCCACAGGGCCCTCCTCTGTAATGTGGGAATGAGTACCTGCCCTGAAGGGTTAGATGGGAGAACTAAAAGAAGGAAGGTGTGTAAAGGGCCTGATACACAGTGGCTATGTCAGTTTTTAAGAAAATGTGTGAATGGCAGGTGAGGAAACGGGGAAGGGAAGGGTAGGTGGTGGTTGCAGCTCCTGCACAGTGCTCATCCTGCTTTCTCAAAAGGGGTGTTTGTGTGTGTACATGAGTGTGTAGAGTGCTTGTGGACTGTGAGGCCCAGGTGGGTGGGTGGGTGGGGCATCTGCTGATGCTTTTGGATGCACTCAGTGATGAGCTTGTGCTGAGTAACCTTGTTTCAGGGCTCTGGCCCAGGCAGAAGGTGTGCAGACTGCGGTTTTAGTTCTAAAACCTGGTTTCCTATGATCCAGGAGGTCTAGGGTAGAGCCAAAGGGGTGACATGGAAAGAGCACAGGACTCGAGGGTCTGGAGACCTGGCTTCTGGCTCTGGTTGGGGGAAAATTTTGATTTCGATAGAAGGGGCCCTGTCATCCTACAGAGACGTCATGCCCACCCGTTAAACACAAGAGTGCCTGGGAAACTGGAAACTACAGTAATTTTAATTTCTCCGAGATGTCCCAGTGGTGAAGGCACGCTCTCATGCCCTACACTGATGGGAGTGTAAGTTAAAGGAAGTTCGGCAGTGTCTGCCAGGGCATAGTCCCTCTGCCTCATTTCTAGGAATTCAACCCACAGATAAACTCAGATAATGCGAGAGGAAGTGTCTGAGGATATTCTTTACAGCACTGTCATAGAAGAAGACAGGAAAGAAGCAAACTGCCCATCCAAAGGGTCAGATAAATCATGACACAGCTCTACAGTGGGGAGCCTGCAGTGTAGCCCTTAGAAAAATGAGGCCGACCTGTAAGTCCTCATAGGGCGTGCTCTGCAAGACATGTTGCCAATGGAAAACACTAGGTGCCAAGTAGGAATGTTTGGTGCTCCCCTTTTTTGTAAAACAGGGTATGTCGCCTGGACTCTGCATGGAAAGATAATAAGATGCTGGTAATTGTGGTTGCCTCCGGAAAGGGAAGGGGGCCCAGGAAGCAGGAGTGGGGGTGAGCATTACTCTTCACTACATGGCCTTTTCAGGTTTATTAGTTGTCCAAATCCAGGGGGTCTTCTGGCCAGTGTTGTAGGTTTCAACTTCAAAATGCATTGCTTTCGATTCCCAATTTCATATTGAGTGCCTTTTGTGTGCAAGGAAGGGTCTTAAAAATGGCCTGACTTGCTCTCATGGCTGGAACATTTTGGGTACTGTTTTTTTTTTTTTTTTTTTTTTAATTTTATTTATTTATTTGAGAGAGAGAGAATGAGAGAGAGAGCATGAGAGGGGGGAGGGTCAGAGGGAGAAGCAGACTCCCTGCCGAGCAGGGAGCCCGATGCGGGACTCGATCCAGGGACTCCAGGATCATGACCTGAGCCGAAGGCAGTCGCTTAACCAACTGAGCCACCCAGGCGCCCTTGGGTCCTGTTTTCTTCCCTGTGACGACATATTGCCAGAGTAAATCCTTATTATTATTATTATTTTTAAAGATTTTATTTATTTATTTGACAGAGACAGAGCGAGAGAGGGAACACAAGCAGGGGGAGTGGGAGAGGGAGAAGCAGGCTTCCTGCTGAGCAGGGAGCCTGATGTGGGGCTCTATCCCAGGACCCTGGGATCATGACCTGAGCCGAAGGCAGACGCTTAACGACTGAGCCACCCAGGTGCCCCCAGAGTAACTCCTTAAACGCCTATTCTGATCCACTCCCTTATATTCTGGGAAATGATAGATGATTGCTTTTTCTTTGCTGTATGAGAAAAGGAAGCCCGCAGTGTGTATCTGGAAAGTATTTCGGGATACCCTTTTGCCAGGCTTCCCACAATTCCCCTGGCTCCAGATCATATGCTGTTCTTTCCTGGGGAGCCCACTCTGATCATAGGGCCAAACCGGACCTTTATTTGCTTGGATTCTCTTTTTGAAAGTTGGGGTCCCTGCAGCCACTAGCATGCCCCTTTCCCCTCTGTCCCTAGTTGCCCCTCTAACTTCTGGCCTGTGGTTTTTAATGTATTAATAACAGTGGAAAAGCCCAAATTCTTGAGAAAATATGATCAAAAGGGTGTTTTGAATTGGAGGGCCCTGATGGCCTTCTCAAGAAAGACCGTCTTAGCTTTGGATGATGTGAGTCCCGGAAAAGCTGCTACCTCTGCTCACCACTGAGTTGGCCTTTTTTCTGTGGCGAAGCCAGCAAAAGACCCCGTCAGGGTCTCGGGCAGGCCTGTCTGTGTCCCTGCCAGGCAGCCTCTGGGCCTCCTGGAGGAATGGCATGAGTCACACATGAGTACACAAAATGAGCCTGGGTCTAAAATGGGCCTGCCACCACATGGGCAGATGGTGTGAAGGCTGGATGCTGGCTGGAATCCTCTCCCCTGTCCCCAGCTCCCAACCTCATGCTGTGAAGACACCAGATATTTGGGAAGCAGGAGGGGAGCTGCCCTTTTGCACCTGATGTGTGTCTCTTTAAAAAGCAACTGAGGCGGGCTCTCGTTGGCATCTCTCGGGCCCCATTCTGCCCTCTAGTTTCTCAAGCCTGAGGTGATTCAGCACCCAGAATGGGACACAGCAACCCAGCCCCCCACAGGTGGACCCAAAAGAAGCTCTTGGATGGCCTGTGGCTGAGGGCGAGGCCTTTCTGGGAGTGTGTCCGGGCCAGACTGCCGCTCTTCAGTGGCTTTCGGAGGCTCTTCATCTCCATGTGCTCCACGGGGATCCCTCCCACTGGGGCTGGAGGGAGGTTGCAGGGCTTCCGGAAGTTGCCACCGAAGGGTGTGGCTTCCTGCTGGGGCAGGTTGGGCTGAGGCCTGTGGGGAAGTGGAAGGTGTAGCCGATCTTCCCCCACCCTCACCACCCTCACGTTGCTTCCTCCCTGCCTCTCAGAGGTCCTGGGTCCTTCTGGTCCTTACAGTCTGTCCCACCCAGAGGAGCAGGGGGCCTCTTGCGGGGAGGTTCCTCTCACCTCCATCTCTGTAGACATTCACGTTCTGGGAGCTTTGCATCTTCGAGACTTTACCCTTTCATGTGGCCTGTAGCTTTAAATGATGCCCTGCCTTAAAAGAAAAATGAACAACAGTAAAAAACCCTCCCTATCGAATTTACTCAGAATTACAGAATATGTGAGCTGGAGGGGATCTTGGGGATAATTTCACCCCCATTAGAGAAGGAGCTCCCTCAGTGAGCTGGTAGAAAGCTTGGGCTCCTGGTTTCACTCAGTGCCAGAGCCTTTCTCTCAAAATCACGTGGCCTCATTTAAAAGTGTTTTTAAAGTGTTATCTTCCCTTTCTTGGCCTTTATGCACTGTTTAGCCAAGCAACACATACTTAACTCCTTTAATCTTTCCTCAAGAGTCTACTCTTCCACACCCTTCGTCTTTTGCTTTTTTGGGGGGAGGGGCGCTACGTCGAAGACATTGGGTGGGAAGTATTCTCGGTTTCTCTGAACTTCTTCCAGTTGGACAGGGCCCCTTCAGCTGAGAGTTCCCACAGCTCAAAAATCAATATTTCACATGGGGTGGTGCCAGGCGGCAGGGTGGGCCGTTCAGAGGGCCACACTGGCTTTCCACTGTCTGTCAGCCGCTCCTCGTTTCTAGTAATTTAAGTCATGTAAGGACTGAGGAGATCGATTTCTCTATTTTCAATACGGAAGCCCCTGGGTAGAGGGAACGAAACAAGGGCTTTGGGAACAGGCAGAGCTGGGACCAGCCCGTTGCCTTTTCTCTAGCTAACTGTTAGACCACCGCCTCCGTTTCCCTGCCAGCAACGTGGAGATGCCTCCTTTTTCTGGGGCTTGTAATTTACATGTAAAGATACGGAAAGCGGTCCAGTTCTTTCCTCCCCCCTCCTTCCTCCTTTTTCACGTTCTCATCAACATCATCCGTCCTCTGCGGGTGGGAGGAAGTACGTGGTCAGATTTTAAAGATTTTAAATGCCTCCAAGAAGTCTGTCCCTTGATAAAGTGTGGGGATGAGGATGGCCGAAGAACCTGCCAGAAGGTCTCCTGGATTGGATGCCGAGCTTGTCACGGTCTCAACCTTTGCATCCTTCTTACCACATGGTACAGTTTACCTTGTCACACTGATCTGAGCTGCGTTAATGAAGCATTTTTTAAGAAGGCTGTTACAGAGCCTTAGAGGCTCTTTTATTTAGAGCTGCCTGTGTTCCAAAGCCACCACACTTCCTGTGTTTTGCATGAAGTCACTGGGCTGGAGAAGGAGCTTCCTGTCTGATAAACAAAGACACGCATTGGAACTGATTTAGGTGACTTAATCCAACTGGTCTGGGATGGGGGAGAAGATGCTAGAACCCACTGGACTGAGGACCTGGAGGTCAGAGGACCTGGGGGTCAGAGAGGTGGGGTCTTCGTTCAAGTCTAGATCCCTAGGTTCTCACCCGGTGCCTGGCGCAGAGGCGGCTCCTAGTTGTATGAAGTGTTTGGGCTCACTGCTGCCTTTCCTGTAAGCCTGGGGACGAGGATGCCCAGGCAGCCAGAGCTTTTGGATGCCGTTTACTCATCTCTCCATCTGACAAAGCGCACATGTCAGGCACTTGTCTGGAGATCTCTGGGGTAAGAAAAGTGGTGGCAGGGAGTCATTTTACAGTTTTTTTCTTTTCTTTTTTTTTTAAAGTATGCTCCACACTCAGCTTGGAGCCCAACATGGGGCCTTGAACCCACGACCCTGAGATCCAGACCTGAGCTGAAGTCAAGAGTCAGTCGCTTAACTGACTGAGCCACCCAGCTGCTTCCAGTTTTCTTCTGTTTTTAATATTTAAGATCAGCTCCTGGGTATGAGGGTATTGACCCCAAATTTCTTTGGTGAATCTCAGTCATCAAAAGACTCCTTGGGCTCCTGCTGCATGGCTTTCACTGTGCTGGACTTGGTGGGGCTTCAGTAGGGGTGGAGGGCAGAGAGCCCATCTTCATCCTCAGGAGTCTTACCCTGTGACAGGAAGTTGGGACATGGGGGTTGGGGGGGAGATTCATCACAGGAGGCAGGCCTGTGCAACCCTGGGTAACTGGGGATTTCTGAGCATCTTGAGCCAGCCTCCCGGAGGCTAGAATTGCCTGGGCAGGGAAGAGGGAAGATGGGGAAGGTGGGCAAGGAAGGAAGGAAGAGGCTCTGTTGGGAGGGCATTGGCCTGGGAATCAGGATGTCTGGGCTGAAGTCCCAGCTGTGCTAATGATAGTAACAGTACTAATAGTTACATTTTGTTGAGCATGTGCTGTGTACTAGGCACAGTGCTGGTGCTTTTACGTGAATTATCTCATGTAATTTTTACCTTCTAGCCCATTCTACAGATGAGGAGACTGAGCAGGTATTCACATTCCGGCACTCTGATTCCAGACCCCTGTGTGATTTTGTAGATGCCCTTCACTCCTGAACTTGTGTCTCCTCACTTGACGGTGAGAGGTTGGGCCGGTCCCCAAGGCCTCCTCTTGCACTGGTGGCCAAAGATTAATGAAAGCAGCAGAGCTTTGGGCTGCTGCAGAATGGGGCCTCCATCCCATAGTGCGGATGGCTACTCAGAGCAAGGTTGCCGGTTCCCTAGTGTTGCCTTGGCTACTGACGTCACCTTTAACCACATCTGGCCATTCTTCAGATGTCTGCAGTTGGTCCTCAGGGAGGGCAGGTGACAAACCATGGCTGAGCAGTGTAAATCCTGGCTGCTGTGGCTGCCTGCCCTTAGCTGGGCCCTGGCTGGTCTTCACTGCCATCCTGACTTAGCGGGCTCTTCTTGACCTCAGCCCACTTGCAAACATGCATTCTTTCTTTCTGTCTTCATTTGCTTATCTGACCGTTGTCATTCAGTTATCACTCCCCAGAGCTTACTCTCTATTCCGGGCACTGGGCTGGGTGCCGGGACTACGGAGGTGAAGGAGAAGGAAGCGGGGTCCTTGTTTCCAGGAGCTGATGGCATCCCAGGGGAGAGGGCCTAGGGGGCTCTGGGAAGGCTTCCGGGAGGAGGCATCTAAGCTGATTGCAGGTAGGGATGTGGTATGGAATGTCCAGGGAGCATTGTCGCTCAGGTGGTAAAGGATTCCCTCTCCTCTCTAGCAGTGCCAGGCCCCAGTCCCACTCTCAGCCCCCTCTGAAGCCCATGTGGCCCATTAAGGTCTACGTCCCTGTGCCATTTCCTGTGAAATGTGAGAGTGCAGGATTCCACTCCCAGGTCCTGAGCCTCTGGGTGGCTGCTGGGCATTCTGCCTGTGCCCTCTGGTTGTGTGGTCGGCATACCGTTCCCAGCTGAAGGACTGGGGATGAGACTGTTCATGGAGTGTTGGGAGAGATGTAACTGTTACTGGAGTTAGTTTCCTTTTTCAAGTAAAATGGGGGAGGGGTGTTTATAGCACAAACAGTATAATAACAAAGCTGATAAGAAGCAGATCAGCTCCTCACCCCATCCACTGCTTGCATCTCTCTGGGGTCCCTGTCCACACGCGGGCATGCATACGGTACAGGTCCCGACTTACTCAGTACTGTAACAAAGTGTCCTATGTCACAACAGTCTCCACAATTATTATTTTAACGGCTATGCCATGGTCCACAAAGGGGAAGAACCATTATTTACATTGCCAGAAAAGTTCCATGGATTTTAGTGACTCTTTGGAAATTCATTCAGCAAATACATCCTGAGCCTAAGTTCTAGGGCAGAAACTGCTCGGTGGCTGGGATGTAGACGAGGCTGGAGATGAGTGAGATGTCCCAGGCCCTGCCCTGAAGGGGCTCCAGTCTAGACTCAGGGAAAAAGCATTTCCCTCAGGTGAGCCCAGGAGGAAATGGCAGTTCGGGCGCCCAATTTGAGTTGATGGAAGAGCACTTTGTTTTTAGTGGTGAGACAGCTTAGGAACGAGGACCCGGGAGATCTTTCTGGGCTCATTGGAGGAAGATCTCCAGCAGTGCCATCCCCCCACTTCCCCCCCCCCCCCCCCGCAGTGGCTCATGCATTTCACAGGCCTGGGCCAGAAAACACTCTGGGAAGAAGCGAGGGGCGGAGGCTCCAAGGAGTCCTGTCCACGGGGAGGCTGCGGAAATGGCCCCTGTGGCCCTACGGAGAGACCGCTCTGTGACTGGGCAGGAGGCAGCAGGGGATGATGGGCAGGGGCGGTCTCAGAAATGTCCAGAAGCCACTGGCAGGCCACTTGGGCTCTGCTGTGGCTCCTGCCGCCCAGGGAAGATGCTGGATTGTAGCAACAAGTTGCAACAGTTTAGTTTTGTTGTGAAGAGAAAGTTTCAGAATCCTAGTGGCTGCTTTGGAGTGGATGGATGTTCCTAATGATAAGGGAGTTCTTTGGGGCTGGGCTGGGCATGAGGGGAGAAGGTGTGTGGTCAGGGGTCTAGGAACTGGAATGCAATGTCTTTGCTCAGGTGTTTTCTTTCGTTCCAGATCAGTGGCTAGCTTGCAGGTGTTCCTTGCCCGGTACAGCCCCGCACTGTCCCTGTCCCTCAGCTCCTGGCTCAAGGGAGCCTGCCCCGGATTCCACTGTCTTCCTAGAGAGCAGGAGGGCAATCCTTAAATTGTTCAGAAAGGAGCCACGGGCTTGTCACCCACCCCACCCGCCCAGGAAATGAGAGGGCAGGGGCGGGCCCCAGACGGGGTCGCTGGGACACTTTCAGGCTTGGTCCATCACCCTGAGCCCCCTCTGCAGCCTGCCGTGCGATCTGGATCAGTCCCAGGCTGCGCGGGCTGCCGTTGGGTGAGGAGAGTTTCTGTCCCCGTCTTCAATGCCACCCTTTGAACACACACTCAGGAAACCCAAAACCAAACCAAACCAAAACCAGCGCCTTAACCTAACCTTATTTGTTTTTACATATTGACTGAAAATTGGTGATAAGAATACAACACAAGCTGGGGATTTCAGCACTTGGTAGATTTTCTCCTGTCACCTCGTTTACACTACTGTTCGGTGGTGGTTAGAAGCTAGAGATTATCTTGGAATTTATACTGTCTGCAGTGAGGTGCCACTCCTGTGTTGGGGGGGTGTGGGTACGTGGACTAGTGAGTTAGATAAAACAGAAGGAGTCAGCAGGCCGTGGGCAAGGGAGTGGGTGACTCTAGAAGCAGCAGCTGGGTTATTTTCACTCAGTGTATTTGTTCGTTAAATATGTATAAATGCTGGGAGCGTGCTGGAGACTGCTTAGGTGCGGGGCGCATGTCTGGATGAAGCCAGAGTCTGCGGTTTACATTCAAGGGGGGGCGAACCAGACAGCAGCCAGGCAGGCAAGCCACGGTCAGGCGAGGGCGTGCTCGGAGTCCCCCAGGCTGGCTTAGACAAGAGGACTGTCACTCTCACTCCCTGGGAGTCCGGAAGTCCTTGGTTTGCAGCCGGGTGCCTTCCACGCGCAGCCCTGGTGGTTCCTGTCCTCCTCCGCTTACAAGGACACCGGGCAGATTGGGGAGCCCACCCGAATGCTCTCATTTTACCTTTATCACCTCTGTAAAGGCCCATCGCCCAAACAGTCCCATTCGGAGGTCCCGGGGTGTTAAAGCCTCAACAGGTGAATTTGGGGAGGTGTGGGACGCAGTTCAGTCCGAAATGGGAGAAGGGAGTGGGTGTGTGTATCAGCGGCGGTCTCTCTAATAATCCAGGGCCCGTCGTTCCATTCTTCTAGGTGCAAGGGACTTTTCTTGATTTCCTCAGGTGTTTATTTCACTGCTTCCGGCTGCAGTTTCCTCCTCCATAAAGTGCGGCTGATAAAACCCACATCAGTGTTCTCTGAGTAGCTACAGTAGGAAGGCCCTGAGCCTTCCGTGAACTCCATTCATGGTGGGTCCCAGTACGTGTCCATTCCCGTGCCGTCACCTGTCCGCTCACCTGCCCCTAGTTCACCAGAGCACCTTTTCCTTCTATCCTGTTTCCTCCTCTCCGCTGCCCAGTGCCGCTGTGATCAAGGGGCGGGGTGACTGGGCTTGTGGAAGGGACCGGTTGTTCTTTCCAGCTTACTGCGCCTTCCTACCGGGGTGATCACACCCCTCACCCAGGTCTTGTCGACCAGCCAGTCGTTCTTGGAGATGGCTTCTCTCCTCTGATTCTTACACAGTGACGGCTAATACTTCATAGAATGCTGGTGTAGGAACTGAGACTTAAAATCCTAGTTGCGTCCAGATAATGCTTCCCTTGCCGTTTCAACACTCCCCTGGACCAGGGGCTTCTTGGCACTTCTCTGTGCTGGCCTGCTTTTGGGTCTTGCTTCCCTTGTTGCTCCTGGGGCCCTTGTACCATGCCTCGCCCATGGTTGGCACTTAACATATGCTTGAGAAACAGTGAATATGTTCTCCCGAGCGTGCTGGCTTAGCATCTGCACCAGCACTTGGCTCTGTATGACTTTGGGGAGAAAGCTTTATTTCTTTGGGTTCTGAGTCTTAACCATTGGGATGTGTGTATGTCTCGTACTTATGTAATTGGCAGCAGGCTCCAGAATCGGACCCTTTGTCCTGATCCTGATTCTCCCACCTGCCAGCTCTTTGACCTTGGCAAGCCGCGCACCCTTTCTGCACTTGTTTTCCTCGTTTCTGGAATGAGGAAAGTGAGCATCCCCATAGAGGATTTTGATGTTCAGTGAAGTTTGGGTCTATTGTTTATATGCTTGATTTTATACACAAATTAAAAAAAACTTTTTAAAGTAAGCTCTGCGCCCAACCTGGGGCTTGAACTCACAGTCCTGAGATCAAGAGTCACATGGCTCTACCAACTGAGCCACCTGGGCATCACTATTTATACACAATTTGCCCAGCACAGTGCCGGTCTGTTATAAATATATCTCTTTTTATCCATTTAAAAAAACCTATTCCCATCAACTTTTTTCTATCACTATAAAGTTTGAAGTCAGGCTCAGGTTGTTGCAATGAAAGTCTCCCAATTCCATGGGGGGGCAGTATTAATGTTCCCATTTTATAGCTGGGAAAACTGAGACTCAAAGAACCTAAGTGCCAAGCCCCAGGTAGCGAGTGAGAGAGCTCAGATCCTCCCCTGCTCCTGGATGGTCCATATCTGCTTTCATGCCTGTCCTGCCTTCTCATCCCTTTTAACCTATTCAGTGGGGGCGGGGGGGGGGCAATGTTTGTGAAGTTGGGGGTTTGTAGGTCATGCTTTTGTACACTGCCTTAGAGAGTGAGGCCCAGGGCCGCCTCGCTGGCTTATGGGGCCAGGTGTAAAATGCAGCCCTCCTTGTCCCTCTGAGACATGTCAGTGGGCAGCAGGTGGGGATGCGCGGCCAGGCGTGTGAGGTCTGGTCGGCCTGGTTCCATCGGGGAAACTAGCTTTTCTCCCTCCGCTTCCCGATGCCGCCTCCTCCGAGCTGCCTGCCAGCCCACAGTGCCCTGCTCTCAGCCTGCCTTCTGCCCAGAGCCGGGCCTGCCGCCCACTGACTGTTTCCTGCCTTTGCCAGGCTGAGGAGGAGGTGGCTGTGTCATGCCAAGTGCTCATGAAAAGTGCCTCATTATGGGATTAATTATTGGTCGCTGGGCACCATGGCATTTACAGGACCCCCGTCAGTGTTGTGACTTCTCACCTCCAACCATCTCGACTCCTTCCTCCAAACCAGCTGGGGTTAGTTCTGCTGACTTTCTGGCCAGCCCTTCAAGCCTCATGTCAGAGAAGGAATGAACAGGGGCCTCCGAGGGCGAGACTGAGGATCTGGCAGCATCCCTTCCCACCACCTAATAGCTGTGTGCGCCGGAGCCTGCGTGTCTTCAAAGTGAGGACACTTCTAGGCTGCAAAGCCCCGTGTGTGCGGACTATTGCAGTATCACACACCTCAGCAGACATGTATTCAAGAGAGGCTGGGAAAGGCTGGCTGGCCCTCTTCCCCTTTAAAACAAGTCACAGGCTCTAATTATCCTTAGGTTGAAATAGTGGAGGCCCCTCCCCCTCCCCCCTTCTGGCTTTCAAACAAGAATCTGAAGAATGTGATACTGTGTGCGGACCTGAGCAAAGATCAGGGGCGGGATTCAGAGCTCTTCCGGGGGCTTTACCAGGCAGCCTTTGTGCTCCTGGACCTGGGACATTCCGAATTGGTTGTGGTTGAAAGTCTCTGACAACTACAGGTGCTTTAAATTCCAGGCTCTTCAGTGGGATCCGAAGGGGACAGCTGGGAGGGATTGGGGGGGGGGGGGGAGTTAAGTTAAAAAGGAGTTTGCCAGGGAAATGCGGCTGCCCCAGGGGCTGGGTACTAGCCAGGAGGACGGCTTCTACTGCATGTGACAAGGCAGGTGGCGGTGGGTCACCTCAGGCTCCTTCCCCTTCCTGATGATTGCTATCGGCTCTTGACAAACCTCACGTCCTTGCCTACTCAGCGCCTGCTCGGGGGGTGAAGTGAGTGGTGAGCCGGCCGGGAGGCGGACCTCTGGGCACAGACACCAGCGGTACTCCTTGTGTGCCCTGGACGAAGTCATTTAGATACTCTGGGCTTCAGTTTCCTCTTCTGCAGAACAGGCTATGGCTAGAACCTACTGCCCAGGGTCTCCGCGTGGGTTGGCACGATCTCCTGTGACAAGAACCAAGTGCTAGCTGTTACTTGTGAGCACGGCCCTGGGGTGTGGGCCTCGTGATGCCCATTTTACAGATGAAGAAAGGGAGGTTTGGGGCATTTAAGTAACATCCCCAGACATTCCCTCAACCTGTGAGTAGAGACTGTAGCGCTCGCCCCAGGGCGGCCCGACTCCACAAGTGTCACCCTCGGCCCCGATCCCGCATCCCTGGGCTGTGTGCACGCACGTGTTTGTGTGTGTGTGCACGTCCCAATCTGGCAGCTGCGTGGGGCGGGGGCCGCCGCTCTTTCCTTCTCGCACTCGCAGCTCAGCCTTGACCCCTTTGGAAGCGGACTGGGGCCCGGGCAAAGGAGCAGTTCTTGGCGGGTGGTAAAACAAGCAGCCGCCAGGTTTCTGGTGAAGGACGAGGTGAGGTCATGCCCGCCGGGCTGCCTGCTCAAGGACAGCTGGGTTGGCCCACCTTTCAGACGAGGGTGCTGCCACAACCTTCTCTAGGAATTGACTTTTTCTGTAAAGTGGGAGATTTCGTGGGTTTTATCTTCACTTTGTGACTAGTATTTGGGTGATTTTTCCCCAGGGAGGCCGAAGGCTCTGGGATGCTGCTTGTCTACCCTGGTTTCTCTGGAGAGCTTGGCTCCGTCCTCCAGGCAGCCTGTGTGCCTAGGGCTGGCATCTGCTGGCTCACGTGAGAATCGTCCCAAGCAATGGAGATGGAGGGAGGAGAGGCTGTTTGCCATTCCGTTTGGGATGTCTTGTTCCCGCAGTCCAGGGTGATCCAGAGCAGCTCAGGGGAAACGGCCTCCTTCCCCCTCCATCCTGAGTCTCCCCCACTTGCCACAACAACTTGCACCGTTGGCTTGTCTTGACTGTCTCTTGCCCTGTCTGACCCCTTTTGTGAGATCCTGATTACCCCTCTGGAGGGAAAGGAAGAGAGTCCTCTCAAGTCTTTGTTCATGTTGCCTTGGTGGAGAAGGAGGCCACTCCAGTGTCCTTTTGCCTTTGAAATTGTAACTGGGGGGCTTCTAAAAGTCCATGGACTGTACTTGAGTGTCTCGGTGAGCTCTGTAAGGTGGTATGCAGAGGATTCACTGCCTTCCACCGATTCTCAAAGGGGTCCTTACTGGCCGAAAGTGTTCAGAACCACTGATCTGGAGAGAACTTTGGGTTTCTTGTTTATAGAGCGTGTGCCCTCGAGCCCGTGTGTGTATATGTGTGTGTGTGTGTGTGTGTGTGTGTGTGTGTGTATGTAAACAGATGCCATCAGTAGGCTATCAGCAGGCATGAAGGTCTGTTCATTACAGGGTTAGGTTATGCCACTCCAGGGACATAAGTACGCCAAGAGCACCCTCTCTGAGCTTATCCCTGTAGGATAATGATCTTTCTTGCATTAAGCTGTTAATATCATGTCACTTCTGGGTGTGTCTTTAGCTTAGGACTGGGGCTTGGAGAGGTGATGTTCTGATTGTAGTGATCGGATCTGCTGGGATTCTGCATACCGGGGGAGCGCTATCCTTGCCCTCTATCCCCCTGGGCTCCAGGTCCTCAAAGGATGTTTCCTAAATGTCCATATCCATGCAGTTTGCTTCACCTTCCTGAGCCTCTGAGTGTGTTTTTGAAGGGAGAGGGTGGGGAGCAGGAATAGGGCAGAGTCATAGGATGTGTGCCCGGGCTTTACTGCGGTTGTCAGGGTCAGGTGATGGAGCAGTGGGCAATTGAACACAGCCAGCACATGGCAGGTGACTGCTGTCCTACCTGCTGGAGGGTTGACCCCCTACAGAGCCTTGCTTTGGCTTTGGGCTCAGAGCTTCTGCTTGACCTAACTTGTGGTCTTGGGCAAGTCACTGGACCAGTCCGAGCCTCATCGACCCAGTGACAGCTGAGTCAGATTGGCGTTTTTCATACTGGCGTTTTTCACATGGTCAACTGAAACCTCATTGGTGGGTCGTGAAATTACTTCCAGTGTTTTTAACACCAAACAAAATAGACTCAAATGGAAAATACCAAGTATATATCATATCGTGGAGCTTTTGTTTGACCTGTTTGTGTGTATTCGGGATTAAAAGCCTTTAAATGAGATTTTTCTTTTATCTTTTTTTTTTTGCTGTGGGTTGAAATTAAAAAAAAAACAAACGTTGGCACTCCAGGATGAGATGCTCAGGGGGCCTCTTTTAGCCCTGACTTTGTGTGGTTCCCTCCTACAGGTCTGAACCGAACCAAGTCTCCTCCTCCACTCCAGCTGAGCCTGTAAATGGAGTCCCTTGCAAGATCAAACTCTTTAAAGTTTCTTTACAAAATTCTGGGAAATGAGCTACATTCCTGGGGTGGAATAAATCATGTTGAGTTAGGCTAGGCAGGATGTGACTTCAAACCCCTCGAAGTAGGCTCTGTGAGGGCAGAGCTTGTGACTGACTCATTATGAGCTCAGCGGCGACACAGACTTCTTGAGAAGAGGCGAAGATTGTGGAGAGGGGGGCCTCGGCCTGCAGGCCCAGGGCACCACCAAGCACCGCTCCTCCGCTAGCCTATTGTGATCCTCACAATAGTTCTGTGAGTTGAGCAGTGCTCTGACCACATTGCAGAGCTGGGACTGTCCGCTAGACTTGGGGTGGGGGCTGCACCCCCACAGGCTCTCAAGGACTCACAGCTGTCCTGGGTGGCGGGGGGGAGCTGGTAGACCTCCCTTTTATAAATGGAGGAATTAAGGCCCAGGGGGCCAAGGCAACCGGGCAGTGTCTTCTGTTAGTTAAGTGATGGGTCTGGAGTTGTAGGGCCCGTCTGGCTGCCTCCTGAGTCGGGTTCCTTCTAAGACGCCTTCTGAGAAGGTCATGAATTAGTTATCACTGTTTGGAAGGGCTGTCTCCTTTCCGTGGTGAAGCTCATTATCAGAGTTGACTTAAATGACAAATGACGGCTTGATCAATTCAGGAAGATTGACTCCTGGCCAGTCATGTGTCTCTTAGAAACAAATGAACATCAGATTTAGCTGGAAGGGTGGGTGAGGAGGAGGAGGACAGTGATAAGGTCCTGGAGGCCACCTCTTCCGAGCTCAAGGGGGAAACGGGGAAACGAACCACACCAGAGTCACTTCTGTTTGGACGATAAGGTGCAGGATTATTGGTCTTAACGTCAGGCACCCTGCGAATGGGTGGCAGAGAGTCTATGGTGTTTGATCCCTGGACTTCGGACCTTTTGGGAGTCTGGAACCTTCCCCATGACTCCAGCTCATGAGTATTATTCAGCACTTCCGTGTGTCGGGCCGCGGGCTTCCGGCGGTGCCTGGGACCCATGTGTGGCCTTAGAGCACTCAGCCCGGCAGGAATAGGGTTGGGATGGCTGTTGGCGGTAGTGGCTACACCACTCAGAGCTGTGTGTGTGTGTGTATGTGTGTGTGTTGTATTATTTAAACATCACTCAGAATAACAAGCTGCTGTCGGCCTGGTGGGTTCGGGGCGCAGTGGTGTTCAGAAATTATCTTTAGTTTCTCATCTCGGGTTGCATTTCCCCGCCGTCACGATGTGGACTTAGGAAACCCAGCGCACTGCACTTTCCCACTGAGACGGTGGCCGTATAATTAGATCTTTTCAGTATGGTTATTTTTCTGTGTTGGGTTTCAGCAAACTCTGCTCACATGCTTGAGGAGAGAAAAACCCTCCTATCAGCAGAACCAAAGGGAAGGAGTAACTCCGCCGTGGGCGACTGGAGGGTTAGGAGGGTTCAGTTGCCCCTCGGGCGGGCGCGTGCTACCTCGGGCAAGCGCTGGGGATGCTGTCTGCGGGAGGCCAGGGTCCCGTGCTCAGTGCGCAGCTCCTAACGGGAAGGTGGCCGAGCACTTGTGTCAACCTTGTCACACCTGGGGGCGAGTCTGGGGCTCAGAGCCCTGGTATCTGAAACCGCAGGCTTCTCTTGGCAGGCTCTCCTCGGTGGTGGCTGAGAGCTCATCCCCGGGGAGGGGAGGCCCGTGTGTGATCTCACTATGCAAATATTGAACCAGTTATAAGCAAAGTCAAGGGTCCAATGCGGATGACTTACTGCAGGTCCAGCTGGGGGCCTCCCCACTGAGTGAAAGCTGTGTAAACTTGCTGCCGTGCTCCCCGCCCCCCAGCGTTAGACAGGAGGGGTTGGGAGGGTTACCTTTGGAATTGGTTGTTCTCGTGGACAGCTCGGCTTCCGGAAGACACAACGTGAGCCGTGAACCCAAGCATCTTGAACGCTTCGGCTCACTTCCACAGGCATTGATTGGGGACCTCTCCGTGAACCCTGGGCTCAGTCAGCACCAGCGTCTGGGGTCTGCGGGGAGGAGGGGACAGCCCCTGCCTTCAAGGAGTCTGACGGCTGATGGGAAGACAGGCAGAGAAGCAGTGGTTCCGGGTGTAAGGCAGGTTATGCTGGAAACGGTCTGGGGAGGGGAGGGAGCCCGATGAATACTCTACCACGTTAGGAAAGGCTGCCCAGGTGATGGGAGGGTTGGCCGCAGAGCACAGGCTCTCCCCTGGGGAGCTGTGTCTGGAATAGAGAGTGGCAGGGGACAGGAGAGGTGGGGCTGGAAGGACAGCTGGGAGGCCTTGGGCGCAGGAGTTGGTTGGGTTCTAAAGGCCATGAGGATCTTTCTCTTTAGGCAGGATGGGCATGCTCAGTGGCAGAATTCTTGAATGGAACCATGGGTCTGACTTCTCGCTCTGCTTTCTGCCCTGATTGGTCAATTGAGTCATTCATTAAGAATGTATCTTGTGGACCGGAAGAGAGGGATGGTATCTTAAGAGGAGGAGACCCATTTGGGCACTTTGGTCTGGGTGACATATGATGCCTGAGATCTAAGCTGGAGAGGCCCTGGGATGCCAGGTCACTTCTTACTTCGGAGGAAATGGCTGCAGTGGGCATTGACTCCTGCTTCTCCCTGAGCTGGGCTGTGTCCAGTAGTAGATCAGAGGGTGCCACCTGTGCCTTCATTTGTCCCTTTCTTGTGGCATTTAACCACTTTCTCCCTAGCCCTGTCCTGGGACTCTGCCCTCTCTTAGATTGCAAGCCCGCTGCTGGGACCTCCCGACTGCTTTGCAGCTGCTCACTTCTCGTGCCCCCTCCAAGTGAGGTCAGAGAGGGTGATCTCTTTAAAACACAAATCCGATGATGTCATCCCTCCCCACCCCCAGGTGGCCTCCCCTTGTCCCTCCACTAAGATCCACATTCTTCAGCGTGGTTGATAAGATCCTGGGTGACCTGCTGTGCTTATCCCCTCCAGCCTCCGCTCCAGCTACTCCCGCCCCTCCCTCCCCCTGCCTCGCCCACCTTCCGTCCTTACCCACGGAGGAGGAGGAGGGACTCTACTGTGCACGAAGTTCTGGTGTCTTTTTTTTTTTTTTTTTAAAGATTTTATTTATTTATTTGACAGAGAGTGACACAGCAAGAGAGGGAACACAAGCAGGGGGAGTGGGAGAGGGAGAAGCAGGCCTCCTGCCGAGCAGGGAGCCCGATGCGGGGCTCGATCCCAGGACCCCGGGATCATGACCTGAGCCGAAGGCAAGCGCCCAACGACTGAGCCACCCAGGCGCCCCTCTGGTGTCTTTTTTTAAAATTAATTTATTTTAGAGAGGGAGAGAAAGAGAGTACATGTGCGTGCAGGAGGGGGAGGGGCAGAGGGGGAGAGAGAGAGAGAGAGAGAGAGAGAGAATCCTCAAGCAGATTCCCCGCTGAGTGCAGAGCGAGACACAGGGCTCCATCCCAGGACCCCAAGATCATGACCTGAGCCGAAACCAAGAGTCGGCTGCTCAACCGACTGAGCCATCAGGCGCCCCTCTGGTGTCATCTTTGATGGTCTGGTTTCCTCGGGTGCAGAGCAAAGCCAAAGTGACCCCAGGCCCTGCCTTCTGTAGTCAGGCAGTGTTCTCCGGGCCCTGAGGAGTCCTGGGCAGCCCCTCCATGTGGCCTCTGTGGAGGGGAGGGCAAAGGGGGTGGGTTCTGGGGCTCTGGTCCTAAATTCCTCTTCTGGCTTGTCTCTGGTCTGGTTTTCTTATCTGCTAAGCATCAACACAGGCTTGGGTTGGAATACTGCTAACCGCAACAAGTCCCAGCTTCTTCTGTAAGCAAACAGCATTCCTGAGGTGGGGAGGAAGGGGGCCCATCCTCCCAGTCCTCAGCAGCTTCTGCCTCCTGGGCTCTGGGCGCTGGGAGGACCCTCCCCTTCCCCCTCCCTCCTCCCCACTTCCCCCTCCTCCCCCCCCACCTCGGCATCCTGGGGAGAATGAGCACCTTAGGGTGGACTACTGCTGTAAGTGTGGCCCTGGGTGGTAGAGTGCCAGTTCCTCCCTGTAGATGATTGTTCTAATAGCCCCCATGTTTATGCAGGGCGGCTCCTGTGGTCCATTATCTTGTTCGAGCCTGATAGCCGAGCAGCTGGTCAGTGCCAAGCCAGACTCAAATTCAGCTCTTCTGCCCAAGGCCTCATGCACATCCCCCCAGACCAGCATTTCCAGGCCAGTACTGTGCAGGATAGCCCAGGGTGCTTAGCCTGATGGACAAAGTGCAGTGGGCTTCCTTGCCTGCAGGCTCCTCAGAGCATTTCCTAGGCAGGAGGGCCACGGGGAGGCAGGTTTCCAACCTCCTTTGGCCATGGAACCCTTTTCCTTCGTGCTAAATTACTAGTTGGGAGACAGCGTGCTGTGCCATGTTGTTCTCTGCGGACCCGTGTAACATGGAGAAAGAGTCACTGAACTTCTGGAAACCTTGTTCAGAGGCCCCAGGTGTCATTGTAGAGAAGGATTAGGGTTAATTAGGTCAGGAGGACGAGATCTGGAAGTTCTTATTCAGTGTCCAAGTCTTTCCTGGCAATTTGAGTTACAACTCCTCTGATACAGATTTTTCCCTCACTCTAAAGCTAGGAAATTGTGGCGTGAACAGCTTCAAGATTACAAGGAATTGAGTGGGGGATTCAAATCCGAGTCGGTGTGACTCCAAATTTATACCCATTCCATTCGATCACAGTGAATTACAAACTTATCTTGGGATTTGCAGAATCAGTGCTCTGTATCGCCGTGGTTTTTCCAAGTTCCATCTGTCTGTTCAGAGTTGGTACCAAAATCGGTGTCCGCAGCACTTGCTTAGCAGATGCGGACCGAGGGCTCCAGGAGAGGCAGGAAGGGCAGCCTGAGGCCTTTTCATGGGTCCCGACAAGGGCAGAGGCCATGCTACACCAGCCAAGGTCCTTTCTGGTGTGTCTGGTGGTAGATGGTGGGTATCTCCACCTTGGTTAGTCAGGAGGTGCTAGAAGGTTCCAGAAAACTGAGCACCTTATGCAAAGCTTCTTGGGGGCCAATAAATTATTTTCACTCCTGTTTCTCCCTGTGGATTGAAAGCCCCACTATGCTCTCTTTCCCTTCTTGTTTTGGGGATATAAGAACTAGTCCATAAATGCCAGTTAAGTGGCTGTGAGCCTTGTGCGTGCTCCCAGCTTGGGTCTCCTTGTTCCCGTCCTCTCTCGAACCCTGTGGCCCTCTGCACAGCTCAAGGTGATTTTCCAGCTTCTTAGAAAGCTTCCCCATTACTCCTTCTTTCTCTTTGCCATGTTCCACATACATTCATTCAGGGAACTTTAACTGAGCACCTGCTGGGGTCAGGCATTGTGCTAGACATCTGAAATCGAGGACATGAGTGAGACCTGCGTCCTGTGCTCAGATGAAACTGCTGTTTGATTACTCACGGGAAGTCCTTTTGTAGCTATCCAGGAGGGCCTTCCGGAGGAGGACGTTGGAGTTGAACTTTGAGAGAGGGCTCCTGGTGCAGAGAAGGAGGCGGCATGAGCAGAGGGGGCTGTGAACAGGACGCAGTTATGAGGCTGGGCCAGAGCATGGAGGAGATTGATGGGTAGGGTCGCGAAGGGCCTGTTCACCATGAAAAAGATGATTAGATTTTATTCTGGAGAAGATGTGGAGCCATTGAACTGTTTTGAACTGGCGAGTGATTGTCAATAAAATAGGATATGGCACGCACAGAAACTCAGCAGGGGGTCTGGATTGGAAGGAGGTAGAAGACTCTGGGGAAGGCCAGGAAGGAGGCAGGCTATGCAGTCTAGAAAGGAGGGGGTGCAGTCCTGGAGCAGGGCACTGGCCGTGGGAATGACAGAGGGCTTTGCTGATCCACCAGAAGGAGTTTACAGTGACGGTCTTGGGTGACCAGACAGACGGGGTCTTGATGGAGACCCAGAAGAGAGCGCAGGTTTGGGGGAGTTCAGGTGTGATGGTGCTCGTGGGTTCTCCAGGTGGAGACATCGACTGGTAGGCACTCAGATACATTCGCCAGGGTTTGCAGGAGATTTCTGGCTGGGATACATTTATGGGTATCGTCCCTGGGACTAATCCTGATGTGTCAGAACCTTTCAATAAATGGCAGTTGATGGAATTCCCAGGCTATGGGGTGAGCCAGCACAGCCGGGGAGCACCCCCCCGCCTCCCCCCAGCATGGCTGCCTGCCTTCCGTGGTTCACCCGGACCTCTTCATGCTGGCCGGCTAGGTTGTGCATCACCAGCCGAGCGGCTGTGTTCGAGTTTCTGGAGATTCGTGCCCTGCCTGGGGAGGCACATTAGCCCCCTTTGCCTGATTTTTTCTTTCTTTTTTTTTTTAATTGGGACTTTCAGGAATCTTTAGAGTACAGTCTGGTAGTGGGCTCAGGTCAGATCCCTTAAAATAACAGTGCATTGTAGGGACAGTCACTCCTTTTTTTTTTTTTTTTTTTTTAAATTTTTTAATTGTTATGTTAATCCCCATACATTACATCATTAGTTTTAGATATGGGACAGTCACTCCTTGGTGATAGTGCCATCCATAGTGGGTGGGGCCCACTATGTGGGTCCTGGGAATCACTTTTCACTGGGGAACTTCTGTTTTTAGAAGTGCGCACTTTGGACTCCGGAGAGGGTTTACTAAGCTGAAGTCTGGCTTCTGTGCAGTATTTACTCCTGCGACACCCCTTAAATTCGTGCTTCTCAACTGGGGGCCATTTTGCTCCCCTAGTCCCCATCTTCGGCAGTGTCTGGAGACATTTTTTGTTGTCCCAACTGGGGATGGAATGCACTCTTGTCTAGTGGGTAGAGGCCAGAGATGCTGCTAAATATCCTGCAATACCCAGGACAGCCCCCATGACAAAGAATTCCGTGGCCCCAGGTGTTCACAGTGCTGAGGCTGGGGATCCCTGCCTTAACCCATCACATCATTGTATAGTTCATGAAGAACTGCCCCCTCTTCTCCCTTGGCCTGGTACCACCTCTTCCCCTCCCCAACCAGTACTCTTCCCATCATCTAGGACCCAGTTTACATCTCATCCCTTCCATGAACCTCCTGCCGCTTTGAGTTTTCCATTGACTTACCCCTTCCTCTCTGTTCCTGCAGCGAGTAACTCGTTCCTTCGTCTTTCTTCATTGAGTCTTGTGTTGGTGTTGGCTGTTGACATGGTCCTCCCCTCCACAGCGAAGGTTCCACTGCATTATAAACTTCTTGGGTCCTTTGTACCTTTGTCACCATATTTTTGCACATAGACCCTCAGTATGTATGAGTTCATTGAATCAGTAAATCCTAAGGGGTTTGACAATTTCTGTATTACTTCAGCAGCCGCCTTCATAGAACCTCAGGCACCTTGATAGTTTCGCTTAACTCAGAAGCAATGGCTAGAGGGAGAAAGGAGAAGGGACATGTTCCCCTGTGCTCTCTGGGTTGGGGTGGGGATAAAAAAACAAGCAGAGGAGGTGATGGAGCTGGAAACAGGGCTTCCGGAGTCTGAGCTGAGGTCACTGGGTCTCTGAACTGGGACCTTGGCTCAGAGAACGGAAGTGGCTCACCCGAGGTCAGACAGACCCCTCACCTTTCTTCTAGCACCAGCAGTCTTTAAGGTGGGAGTGTGAAGAGTCCTTGGTACAAAGCAGCACCAGGAGGTGGGGTTTGCAGCTTCAAGTTGGCATGATTAGTGTCTGTGTCCCTGGTTTGCTTAATGAACCAGGGGGTTCTGGGTTTGTGTTCTCCCCAGAGAGCACCAGAGAGCTCCCAGGGGAGGCAGCTGAGGCAGAAGCCCAGCGGCTCTGAGTTTGAACCTGGGTTTTGTGACCCGTGTGGGCGTCGTTGCCCTCACCTGTGGGGATGGTGAGGACAGAGAGCTGCTTCGGACCCTTGGACAGGGTAGCTTTGAGATGGGATGGGAGGACCTGAAGCTCCAGGCCCAGAACTTGGACATGGAAGGCATGACATAGACCCTCGTTGTCTAGGAATGGACAAGCTCGCAGTGTCTGGACCAATGATTTGTCCCAGTCAAATAAATTCTGTCTTTAAGGGGCTAGCTGTTTCTTTTCCAAACAGGCAAGAGTAAAAAGAGAACCAAGCGAAGGGTGGGAAGCTGGGAGGGAGAGAGAGGGGTCCTTGGGAAAATAGGAAGGAGTAAAAGGTCCAGATGGATGTTCGGGGGTGGGGGGCGGGGAAGGGGAGAAGGCAGACAATCAAGGAATTACATTTTGGGTCGAAAGCAGAGGTTTTTGGTCAACCTATTTACTTTCAGTTTCATCATTTCCTGAGAGTCCTAATTTAGCCTCTGGTCGTGTCCTCTCGATTATGGCCTAAAAAGGCAACTACTTGGGTTTCTTGGAGTTGGGCTGGCACCCGCAGGCAGCTGGTGTGGAAAGGGCCGGCCTTCACCGGATCTGCTCTCCAGTGGGGGAAGCTGCCTTCTTGTTCCTTAACTCTTCGCTGGCCTGCGCGTCCCGCAGATTTCCAGAATTCCCTGAGGTTCCCTGATCCGAACCCCCAAGCGTCTTCCTGCAGACGGTTTTCCTAGGGCTGGTGTCGCTGCTGCCACATGGGCGTGCTGCTCACGTGGCCATGCATACCAGTCAACCCTTTTGGAAAGCATTTTGATAATACTTCTCAAGGCCATAAAAATGTCTGGATGTTCCTTTGTTCCAGTAACTCCACTTCTAGGAATTTATCTCAAGGTGGCCCACCATATAAGGAAAAAAACCTAGTTAAGTGGTGGGTTCCCCCCCAAATCACTTTGGAATATTATGCAGCCATTAAAAGTGTTTCCCAAGGAGGCCTTGGAGTCAGGAGTCCTGAATATGAGTCCTCGCTTCTCGAGGTGTGTGACTGAGTGGGATCACTTCCCTCTCAGAGCCTCTCTATCTTTAGCTGGAAAGTGAAGTGTTTGGATGAAAATGATCAAAAAGCAAACTCTGTGGCCCTATGGGGAAACAGTCACAATAAATAGGAAAAATCCACAACGTGAAACCCCATGCTTTGCCTATGATCATTAAAAATCTCAAGTGTTTTCTATGAACAAGGACTAGAAGGACCATAAAAAAAGAGAAAACTGATTTTAGGGGGAGGGTCTCAGGAATTTATGGGGATATTTTTCTTTCATTTTGAAAACTATTTGAGAGAGAGAGAGAAAGCACGAGCAGGGGGAGGAGCAGAGGGAGAAGCAGGCTCCCCGCTGAGCAGGGAGCCCAACTTGGGGCTCGATCCCAGGACCCCCGGGATCAGGACCCTAGCCGAAAGCAGACGCTGAACCGACTGCACCACCCAGGCGCCCCTCATTTTTTTTTAAATTTTTTTATTGTTATGTTAATCCCCATACATTACATCATTAGTTTTAGATATAGTGTTCCATGATTCATTGTTTGTGCATAACACCCAGTGCTCCATGCAGAACGTGCCCTCCTCAATACCCATCACCAGGCTAACCCATCCTCCCAACCCCCTCCCCTCTAGAACCCTCAGTTTGTTTTTCAGAGTCCATCGTCTCTCATGGTTCTTCTCCCCCTCCGATTTCCCCCCCTTCATTCTTCCCCTCCTGCTACATTCTTCTTCTTTTTTTCTTTCTTAACATCTATTGCATTATTTGTTTCAGAGGTACAGATCTGAGATTCAACAGTCTTGCACAATTCACAGCGCTTACCAGAACACATACCCTCCCCAGTGTCCATCACCCAGTCACCCCATCCCTCCCACCCCACCCCCCACTCCAGCAACCCTCAGTTTGTTTCCTGAGATTAAGAATTCCTCATATCAGTGAGGTCATATGATACATGTCTTTCTCTGTTTGACTTATTTCGCTCAGCATAATACCCTCCAGTTCCATCCATGTCGTTGCAAGTGGCAAGATCTCATTCCTTTTGATGGCTGCATAATATTCCATTGTATATATATACCACATCTTCTTTATCCATTCATCTGTTGATGGACATCTTGGCTCTTTCCACAGTTTGGCTATTGTGGACATTGCTGCTATAAACATCGGGGTGCATGTACCCTTTCGGGTCCCTACTTTTGTATCTTTGGGGTAAATACCCAGGAGTGCAATTGCTGGATCATATGGTAGCTCTATTTTCAACTTTTTGAGGAACCTCCATACTGTTTTCCAGAGTGGCTGCACCAGCTTGCATTCCCACCAACAGTGTAGGAGGATTCCCCTTTCTCCGCATCCCCGCCAACATCTGTCATTTCCTGACTTGTTAATTTTAGCTATTCTGACTGGTGTGAGGTGGTATCTCATTGAGGTTTCGATTTGGATTTCCCTGATGCCGAGCGATATTGAACACTTTTTCATGTGTCTGTTGGCGCCCCTCATTTTGAAAACTTTTATATTATATAAAGTTTTTAAAAATTTTTTATTTTAGGGGCGCCTGGGTGGCGCAGTCAGTTCAGTGACTGCCTTCGGCTCAGGTCATGATCCTGGAGTCTAGGATCGAGTCCCACATCAGGCTCCCTGCTCAGCGGGGAGCCTGCTTCTCCCTCTGACCCTCCCCCCTCTCGTGCTCTCTCTCTCTCTCTCATTCTGTCTCTCAAATAAATAAAATCTTTAAAAAAATTTTTTTTAAGTTTTATTTAAATTCAGTGAATTAACATGTAGTGCATGATTAGTTTCAGAGGTAGAGTCTAGGGATTCATCAGTTGCATATAACACCCAGCGCTCATCACATCACGTGCCCTCCTGAATGCCCCTCCCCCAGCCACCGCATCCCCCTCACGCCCCTCCCCTCAGTTTATTCCCTGGAGTGAAGAATCTCTTATGGTTTGTCTCCCTCTCTGATTTTGTCTTCTTTTGTGCAAAGTGTCAGGCCATTTAGCATGGTCCCAGGCCAGGGAGGGGAGAAGTGGCCGCTGCCTCGCTAGCGTCCCTTCCCTGATGCCCCCTTTCATTTCTGACGGCGCTGGACCGTGACGGCTTACTCCATCTGCACCGCTGGCAAGCCCTATGGGCGCACGCACATGAGTCCGCGGCCACCAGGGCCCAGGGGCCTCCCCCCCACCCAGGCGGACCCCGGAGCTCAGCCGCGGTCACTGAATGTGGGTGTTCCCGTCTGTGCTGGTGGGAGGGCTTTAATACACCCCATTGTTCATGGTGACCTCCGTGCCCCGCCCCGCCTCATCCAACCCACGTATTGATCTTGGCGCCGCTGCTAACCCACGTCATTCCAGCAGAGCTGCTGACACCAGAGAGCTCTGTCCTTGGCCTGGCCGAACAGGGCTCAGCCGGGTTTAATGAAAAGTTCTGCTCAGAGAGGGGCAGGGAGGTGAGCAGGGATGCACGCCCTAGGCCTACCATGCATAGGAGCCTTGGCAGCCCCCGGAGGCAGAGGGGTGTAGCCCTCTGTGTTGGCCCAGCCCTGAGGGGTCGCAGTCTGACCCCCCTCCTTCCAGGAAGCGCAGACCCCAGGTCTCATCGGGGTAGACTGGCCTGGAAGGAGGGCAGAGCGAGGCGCCAGGTGGACTTGTCCCCTGCCAACAGCTGCTGTGTTCATGGCCCCCCAGCGCCCAGCCGCCGGTGCATTTCCCGGGGCGGCCGGGTGCCCAGTGCCTGCAGCGCAGAGGGAGCTGCTGTGCCGCCGAGCTGCCCAGCCACCAGATGGCTGCTTTGGGTGGGTCCCCCTACGGCTGCTGTTGTTGGGACGAAGTGAGTCTGATGAGGCCGGAAGTCCTTGCAGCCTTGCCACTGGGCAGCTCTCGTGGACAGTAGCAGGCCACGGAGTGAGAAAGTTCCACTGCGCTCTGCTTTTTGAACCGGCCACGCGGTCCACGCTGGGAAGGCTCACTCAGCCTCCCCGCCTGCCCGACAGCACTCAGTAAATGTGTGTTGAACGCTGTGGAATGTATTCCCTACACTCCCCGTGTCCCACTCAATGTGTCGGCCGAGTCTGACCCGGCTCCAGTGCCAGTCTGACTTCTTCCGTGGGACCCCAGCACAGGTGTGCCAGGGAGAGCCCAGACTGGGGGGCCCAGCGATCTGGGTTAGAGCCCTGCACTGTGACTGGACTGGGCGACTCTGTGCAAGTAACTTGCCCTCTCTGAGCCTGTTTCCTCATTTATAAGTTGGGGATAATAAAAGATCTTTTGCAGGGTGATTGATGGTCCAGTGGGGTTGTTGCTGGTAGGTTACCTAATGACTATCCCCTTTCCCTCCTCTTGGAGGGATCTCGTAAAGGGCAGGTGATATCCTTGGGTGTCTTCATTGGGCTGGAGTAGTAGAACTCATAACCAGCAGGGGACTTAGGGATTTGGGGGGACAGGGTTCAAGTGAATCCCTTTTTGCATGTTGATGGGAGATTGTCTTGTCCATTTTGGGTTTGAAGTTTGCAAAAAGGTTCAGAACCAGCAGCCTGTGAAGCCCTGTGCTCTGTTATCCTTCCAAGTCCTCAAGCAGGGCAGTGGCACGATGATGGGGAGACTGGTTTCGGGAGCCTGGGTCCTAGGACTGAGGAGGCTGCCTGGCTAGTTAGTGGTCAGATGGGTAGCAGAGAGGGAGAGGGCAGCTAGTATGTACTCTGGCAGAGGGAAGCCTTCCATTTGCTTGAATGGCCTGGTGGGCGTGGGAGCCGGGATAGCCGGAAGTAAGCTGGCGTGGCTTGGGGTCTGCAGACTGCCGGGACCCCAGCCCCACAACAGAAGATGAGGCCAGGCCGTCCCTTCCTGCCTTGTGGACTGCTGCTTTCTCTCAGGGGGTGGTCCTTGCAGGTGAATGATGCCCCTGGTCCCCCAAGAGGGGCTGCTAGGGTTTGCTTGGCTGGGAATGTAAACAAAGCCGCCAGCTGAGGTTGCTGGGGAGGCTGCCAGGCTCTGTTCCATGGACTTGCCTTCCCTCCTGTGGGGGTGGGGGGAGGCGAGCGAGCAGATTTCCTGGAAAACAGCCCCTCTCCTGGAACATGTCCAGGGGAGCCCCTTAGTCTTGATCTGGAAAGCATTTAATGAGCCCAGATAAGAAGGCCTGGGCAGCCCAGACTTTTCCTTTTGTTCTGTCCCTCCCAAACCTCCAGCCTCCTTGGTACCCAAGTCCCTGTTGGAATCTGGAAGTGTGAAAGCCTGTGTGACTCTGGATTTGGATCTGGGGTCCTCCTGGCCTCCCGGGCCTGGGGAGGGGGTCTTGACCTCACAAGGGAAAGGCCTTCCTGAGTTGTGAGCCGGGCAGTGAGCCGCTGGGCTGCTCCTCTGGGCTGTGGGCTGGCTCTGTCTCAGACCATGGTTTCAAAGTCCTGCGCCCTGTTTACCTAAACCAGCTGTCCTCCCAGCGGGTCCCGGCCTGAGCCTTTGAGCAGGAATAAGCACTGTGGTTATTCTATGGAAGGGCCACGGGACCAGGAGTCCCGAGTCCCCCCTGGGCAACCACACACAGTTACAACGAGGATTTTTTTTTTTAAATTTTTATTTATTTGAGAGAAAGAGAGCGAGAGCGAGCGAGAGAGAGCATGATCAGGGCCAGAGGCAGAGGGAGAGGGAGAAGCAGGCTCCCTGAGGAGTAGGAAGCCCAACGTGGGGTTCAATCCCAGGACCCTAAGATCATGACCTGAGTCGAAGGCAGACATTTAACCAACTGAGCCACCCAGGCATCCTGAGGATCTTTTTTTTTAAGATTCCATTTATTTATTTGAGAGAGAGAGAGACAGCAAGAGAGAGCATGAGCGGGGAAGAGAGGGAGAAGCAGGCTCCCCACTGAGCAGGGAGCCCCACTCGGGGCCTGATCCCAGGACCCTGGGATGGTGACTTGAGCTGAAGGCAGACACTTAGCTGACTGAGCCACCCAGGCGTCCCAACGAAGATCTTTTGAGATAGCAAAGTGTGTGTGAAAGCATTTCATAAACCATTAAACCACACAGGTGTAAGGGATTATTATTTCATCCTCTTTATTTTGCAAATGAGTTTTGAAAAAAGCAGACACACATGTGCTTAAGTTCTCCTGGACATGGATTTGAGGGCTGCCTTTTGCATTAGTGGCCCAGAAGGGAAGCACTCTTAGAGTTCATGATGTTTCAAATCTTTCGCCTTTTACAGTTCATGATGTTTCCTGGAGCCTGACTTCTTTTCTTCTCGCCTTATTTCTTTGGGCTGTATTATCAAGATGGAATTAGCATCTCTTGGGAACATATTGGTGTGTTGGTTTTTTTGGTTTTTTTTTTCCCCTCTTGGTTAACTCCTTGAAATAAAGTCTTTTAAACTGGCAACTTCCACTATGCGTGGTTTTAGTTCGTTGACTTTTTTGGGGGGCTAATTAGAAACTTGCTTTTGTTGGAGGTCCTCTTAAAGTGTGTGTTCTCTTTCCTGCCTCAGCACGTGTAGCGTGGTGACTATAGTTACATCTGTCTTTGAGACTCAAATTAGGCTCATCATTCGGCACCACGGTAGTTTTTTTTAAGATTTTATTTATTTATTTGACAGACACAGCGAGAGAGGGAACACAAGCAGGGGGAGTGGGAGAGGGAGAAGCAGGCTTCCCGCTGAGCAGGGAGCCCGATGTGGGGCTCGATCTGAGGACCCTGGGATCATGACCTGAGCCGAAGGCAGACGCTTAATGACTGAGCCACCCAGGCGCCCCGGCACCACGGTAGTTTATAGATTAGTTTGATTGTGGATGGATCCTAGGATCTACCTTCCCGTGAATTTCTGACACAATCTCTGATGACAGCTTGTTTCAGTCATGTACATCTTTTCCCCCAAAATGGAGAGCGGGAAGATTCTGGCGGCCATGCAGCCGGGTTTTAGAAGTTTTGCTCTACTCCACTGCTGCACTGTTTGCTGAGGTCAGAGGGGTTCAGTGGGCCTTTGCCTCTGAGGTCGTTGTGTCTCACTTCTCGCCCTGGTTTCTCCCGTAGGTCCTGGCTGTGAATCGCCATGGCGCAGCAAGCTGCCGATAAGTATCTCTATGTGGATAAAAACTTCATCAATAACCCCCTGGCCCAGGCTGACTGGGCTGCCAAGAAGCTGGTATGGGTGCCTTCCGACAAGAGTGGCTTCGAGCCCGCCAGCCTCAAGGAGGAGGTGGGCGAGGAGGCTATCGTGGAGCTGGTGGAGAACGGGAAGAAGGTGAAGGTGAACAAGGATGACATCCAGAAGATGAACCCGCCCAAGTTCTCCAAGGTGGAGGACATGGCAGAGCTCACTTGCCTCAATGAAGCCTCCGTGTTGCACAACCTCAAGGAGCGCTACTACTCAGGGCTCATCTACGTAAGTGGGGCCTGGGGCTGGAGGCGGGAACCCCGGCTCTGTCCTGTCCCCCTCGCCTGCCTGGGCGCTCGTGCTCTGGGAGAGTAGGGGGCTTGAAGAAAGCTGGGGTGACATCCTCGAACTTCGGCAAGCTAGCGTCCTCACGGAATATTCTATTTTTTCTCTGCATAGCCAAAAGCACACCAGGAAACCTGTTTTAGATCGCATGGAGGGAGAATATTATGGTGTGCGTGGGCTGTGCCCACCCACGGGCCTTGGTCCTCGGTCTTGGTGGAGATAGGAAGGGTAGTTCTTTCTGAAGCGAGGGATGCCATGTCCTGGTTTCCCACCTCGTTCCTCCTGCACCACCTGTCCTCTTCCCCCTCCCCTTTTGCCCAGTCTCTTTTTTAGAATCTCTGCCATCTTGTTCTTTTTAGAGGCCTAGTCAGCGTGCCTTTGCTTCCCCAGGGAGTGCGCTTTGAGCAGAGACGAGCATCGAGAGCGAGGCTTGAACCCTCAGTTCTGGCGCCAGGCTTAGCAGCCCAGAATGGCACGTGTAAGGCCCAGAGCATGCAGAGGAGAAGGAGTGGCCCTTTCTGGCAGCCATGCAGCCGGGTTTTAGAAGTTTTGCTCTACTCTTGCTGCACTGTTTGGGCCACCTTTGCAGAAAGACCGCTCATCCCCGTTTTAGAAAACGTCAGGAGAGGAGTGTTTTCCTATCTCCTGTGTAATAGGCTCCACAATCTTAATGGTCCTAGGGTCACAGAGTTCTTTCTGATTCTTATTTCTTCTGCTTAGTTCCAAGGTATTTCCTTCTAGTTTCATCTCAGGTAGGGAAGAAATATCTGGCTCTAATTATTCCTAAAATAGCTCCTTGTTTAAATATGCTGTTATATTCACCTTGGCCTTCTTGGTGTTGGAGCTGAATAAAACATTTCTCAAAATGTGTTTGAATTGGAGGAAGAAAACATCTCGAGAGTTTTATAACCCTCTTAATGGGAAGACCAAGCCTCGGACCCAGGGGTTGGCTCATGATCACACACGTAATAAAAGGACGTGCTGGGCTTATCCTGGTACAGGGATGGTGAGGGGCCCCCAAAGAGTCAGCCATTTTATTTTCTGTACAATCTCAGGCCGACGTCAGCACACGTTTCCACAGGGCCCTTCCCCACCATACTGGACTGGTACTTCTGAGTGCCCTGCAATGTGCCAAAGTCCTCTGTGGAGCCATGGCCCATCTTGGATTGTCCAGAGCTCCTGACTGGGCGGATTGCGTGCCAGCGCTGTGTTACCTTGCTCATTGCTAAATTGGTCCATGATAACGAGGTTCTTGTTTCCTGCCATTGATGACCTCTCTTTGGGGATGAGCCTGATTAGTCAGGACCTACCAGTAAGGACATACACAGAATGGTCTTTCTGGAAGAGTCGTTCTTTGTGGACCAGCTTAGTCCGGCCTGCTGATATGGCAGGTGGGGAGAGCTGAGGCCCAGAGAGGGCCAGAACCCAGCGCAGGGTCAGCCTGAGACTGAGCTCGGGTTTCTTGACCCTCAGCCTGGCTCTCTCTTTCTTGGTGAGAACACTGTATGGACAAAATTAAAAGCCTCTGTCCCTAGGGATCTTGACCACTGAAATTCAGAATTTGGCGACTTGCAGGAAAACGGGGGGCCTGGAAGGAAGCATTGCTTGTCTGTTGGGGCAGCTGGAAGCCGAGTCCCATTGTCTGGGAGTGGGACACCCCCTCGGCAGCCTCCATAGCTTATTGTACCCACCCTGCTGTGCCCCGGAGCCGACAGGGGCTCTGCTCAGGGAGGCAGAGTGGTGAAGGGCATGGGAGGTGGAGCCTCCAGGACCTGGTTCAGATCCTTTCCTGGCCACACGACGAGGCCACGAGGAGCCTCACTTCCTCCCTGGTGAGACGTGTGCAAGCGCCAGCCCACATCTGCTTCACAGCAGGGCTGGGCTCCGTAGCTGTTGCTGTTCTTAGTGAAGGTAGCTGGTCCTCTGCGTGGCCTTCACTGGTGTCTCTGTTCAGCTTGTGTCCTGCTAGGGATTTGCTGAGTGTGACACACGCTGGGGGGCCTGCAGTGGCCTGTATCAGCTGGCTGCAGTCTGCTCTCCCACAAGGGGAGATGTTAGTGAAGTGCGTTCAATGTTAGTGGCTTCATCTTTCCTCTGAAAGCGTGGGTTTTACTCTGGAGGCAGGCAGAACTCTTTGGTTGGAGGCATTCATTCCTGTTTCTGTCACCTCCCGTGTGCAGTTCCTCCTGCCTCAGACTAGCCTCCTTCCTAAGTATCTTCCCCAGAAGGGAAGTCGATTGTCTCTGCAATTGCCCTAATGGGGACCCCAGCAGGTGCAGAGCTGTGGAGGGGGGGAGCAGGGAGCAAAGCCGCTGGGCAGGGGTTGCTGCCTCATTCACGGTCCACCTCTCTCTGCACACGACGTTCCAAATTGCGACCCGGGAGCCTTTGTGCAGTGTGTTTGCCTGGTGTTGTGGGCGGTGTGGCTAATCCTGAGCCACAGCTGCTCTGTCTGTTCCCCGGGGGGTGAGGCCTTGGGATAGGGGGCGGCTGGGCACAAAGAGCCTCTGTGGCCCGTGAATGGAGCAGCTCCCTGGCGTGGCCATGGGGGGAGCAGAGCCACTTGCTCTGTGTCTGCACGTCCACGAGCATCCAGAGGGAGGCTCGAGGGCAGGTGTGCATCCTCCCACCTGAGCTGCAGGGCTCACGCCCGCTGGTTTGATGGGATTAGCTCAGAGAACTCTGAAGCTCTATAGAGAGAACCATCCACAGGACCGTCTGCTCACCCAACTGTCAGAAAGCCTTGCCCTAGGAGCCCCCAGTCCCCTTCTGCTCTCATGACCAGCTGTTTGCAAACATCTGGCCCTGAGGCACGCCCTAAAAGTGTGGCCATGTGTCCTTGGCTTTCATCGGGCTGATTTCCTAGAGTGTGGGTTTTCTCAAACCCCAGGAACAGAGCTCAATTGTTCCTGAGCTCCTGGGATGACCTCACTGCTCCCTGGCCTTCTACTTCACCCCAGCAGTCCCACGGAGGGAAAACCAGAAGTCTCCCGCTTTTCTCTCATCTCCCTGTGATACCCGCACCGCAGGTGGCCCACACCGCGTCCCGACCTCTTTGCTTCGGAGCTTTCCCGGTCCCTTGTGAAAGAGGAGTTGGAGGGAAAACAAATGGCTGATTATCCCGGTTAGAAAGAAACTCGAGGGCCCCGAGTCCCCGCCTCCCAGCAGAAGAGGCGGCCAAACACACTCGGTCATTTCCAAAACTTGGCGGCTCTTCCCAGCCAGGCCCCTGGAAGTTACTGGGCCCCTCCCAAGTTCTGCTTTTAGTCTTTAAGTTCAGCTTGGGAAGTCCAAGTGCCATAGCCCTTGGCCATGGCTGGGAAGGGCCTTTGACCTCCCGACTGGTCCCCGCCTGGAACCCGCCTTTAGGTTCAGCCACTAGATCCGTCTTCAGCTGGGGCGGGGCCGGAGAGGGGCGGGGCCGGAGGGGGGCGGGGCCGGAGAGGGGCGGGGCCGGTATGGTGCGCAGCGCCCCTTAGGTGCCGGCTGCTGTTGGAATGAGGGGCGCCACCATGGGCAGTGAGGTAACGTGATGATGAAAACAAAAAGACAAGAGTTCAGAGAACTGGCCCCTGACCAGGAAGATGCCTCATGACCTTCAGCTGTCATGACACCAGCTGGCTGCAGGTGTGTGTGAATCATGGCTGCTTTGGGGCCTGTGGCATATTGTCCTCGGAAGAGGGTGTTAGGGTTGCTCTAGAGGCTTAAACACAGCTGTACCCCCCCAACTGAACACCTGTCACAGGGTTTAAGTTTTTGAGGGATTGTCATGTGAATGTCTCTAGAAGATTCGAGGGAGAGAGCTGTCAGTGATATGCTAGCCCAGAAAAGATCTGGTTGGGTGGGGAGTGCCACGAGTTTTTCCCAGTCCTGGAAAAGTTGAGGCTTGAATATCTCTATGAGAGTCCTTCAGGGTAGAATACTTTGTGTTTCTGCACAGTTTGCTTGCTGCAGCGAAATCCTTTTCTCTTTGTGCATCTCACGATGACAGACACATTTCTAATTGTCCTTGGATCTGAGTTTTGTAACTGGACTTCTGCTGTCTGCGAGGCCTGCTGTGGGTCTTGCCCGAGGCGCCTGCTTGTTGGCACGCAAAGCTGGCAGCGGTCACGCAGTTGAGGGAGGACCCTCACCAAAGGAGCAGAGCTGGGGGTGGTGCCCCTCCACCTGTAGCAGACGGGGAAGCAGGGAGTGGGGGGCTGCGCGGGGGGGCTTTCACGTCAGCCCGACTCCGGGTCCTTGGCGCAGACACTTTGCCACGAAGTTTGCACACCACTGAGACTCAAGACTTCCTAACCTGTTTCTGTTTGCTGCTCTTTTCTTTAGACCTATTCAGGCCTGTTCTGTGTGGTCATCAATCCTTATAAGAACCTGCCCATCTACTCCGAAGAGATTGTGGAAATGTACAAGGGCAAGAAGAGGCATGAGATGCCCCCCCACATCTATGCCATCACAGACACCGCCTACAGGAGTATGATGCAAGGTGAGTGCTCGGCCTTCCCCTGCAGCCTCGTGGACACCTTTGCAGGTGCTCATTCACGTTCAGTGTCATGGTCATCTAGGGGCTGGATCAGCGTTCACGGCCCTTGTGGTGGTGCAGTGCATCGCGGAGGTCTCTGAGTCAGTGTGTGAGAGCCAAGGCTAATGGCTATCAAAGGACATATTTATATGTTGAGAGAATGTTCTAGAAGCTTTAAAAAATACACTTCCTAATTATGGCCATTTCTCATTCTTGTAAAGACTCTCTGTGCCAGTCCCCTCACTGCCAGGCCCCTTCTTCTGCCAGATACTCCCTTTCCTCCTTATTTTTCACGTCTTTTCTCTTGCTCCTTCCCCGTAGTCTGGAAACGTGCTTGGGTTTTTCCCATCTTTAAGAAACAGACACTAAATCTCTCCTGGATTCCGCACCCCTGTGGTTTGTCTCTGCTCTCTCTCATCACAGTGGAGCTTTGCAGAGGAAGTGTCTGCTCCACAGGCCTCCCCACCTTCTCCAGACTGTCCGACCAAGGTTACCCTCCCTTCTGCGTTGCTAAATCCGTGGTACTCATGTGTTCTTATCTTACCTAACCTCTCCCCAGCGTTGGACAATCTTCACCACTCCTTTTGAAAGCCCTTCCTTCCTGTGTGACCGTCTCTCTGGTTCTCCTGATCTCTGCCCGCCCCTCTGCGTGGTTCTCTCCTGCCTCTCCCCTGCCCCCGCACATCTGCCCCTCAAGGTCTCGCTGCTCTCTCTGGTGTTCCTCTGGATGACAGACCCATCCACTTGAGTGGCCTTGCTGGCACCTTCCAGCTGAGGACTGGGACTGTCGCCTGATCAGTGCCGGCCCCTTGTCCCTGGCTGCCATTTCTCCAGCCACCCAAGCCCAGAGTCTGGCTTACTCCTCCGCTCTCTGCTCTCTTTTCTCAAGTCCGTCAGCACCGTCTATAGGTTTTATCTCTTTTCATATTTCTGCTCCCCTTACCCCTCTCTTATCCTGTGGCCCTGACCTCAGTTACGGCCTCCAGGGGTGTTCGCCTGCATTGTCGCTGTGACCTCTTAACCTTCACTCTTAATAGAGCCCTCCCTCTACTTTGAGCAGAGGGTCATCTTTCTAGAATGTAAATCTGATCAAACCCCCTGATTTGAAATCTTGGAAAGAAATCTCGAAAAGGCTCCTCATGTCTCCAGAGGTAACCCCTGAACCCGCTAACAGCACACAGTGCCCTTTGTAATTGGCTTCCCGCCTACCCCTGACTTTGCCGCCACGTGGACCTGCTTACCTTTCTCTCCCAGGCCTTCCTGCGTCCAGCCGCCCTGCCCACGCTGGCTGCTTGCAGGGCCTGGCAAGTCCCGAATCTCCTGCTAAAGACAAGAACTGAAGCATGCCTGCCCTCCAGGGAGGATGTCTGGGCTAGATTTGGTGATACCTTATTTGACTTAGGTGTTTACACATTTGTTTTTCTCTTCCTAGATGTGGACGGGGCCCATGTTGCCTTTATATTCTCAAGCTCAGCCAGGTGCTTGGCATGTGGTAGCATTTCATGTAATTCCCAGTCAAACCCAACTTCTAGGTGGGGGGCTTGTGCTCACAACATCATATTGATAGTGGTTTCTCAAATCCTCATACACGTGCATGATTTCGTTCTTTGAACTTTGCAGTGAAGCTGGGCAGCTGTGGTCGAGAACCTTGTTGCATTAGCAAACTTTATCCCTGGTGTAGTGGTTTGAAGGGGCGATGAGCGGTCTGTCTCGTACTGTACACACAGCGTTGCGGGGAAGGCATTTCTTTTTTTTTTTTTTTTTCTTAAGATTTTATTTATTTGACAGAGACACAGCGAGAGAGGGAACACAAGCAGGGGGAGTGGGAGAGGGAGAAGCAGGCTCCCCGCTGAGCAGGGAGCCCGATGCGGGGCTCGATCCCAGGACCCTGAGATCATGACCTGAGCCGAAGGCAGATGCTTAACGACTGAGCCACCCGGGCGCCCAAGGGGGAAGGCATTTCATTGCCAAGCTTGATGAATTATGCAGGACATACAAGTTTGGCCTAGCCTTTGGCTTCTGTTTATGTCTGTGAAAATTTCTGGAGGAATCCAGCCCTTTAGTTTTAAAGTAGGATGTCTGTTTCAAAAGTGCTAACTAAAGCAGTCTGGTGGGAGAACATTCTGTGAGATTCCAGAAGAGCCTGAGTCTGTGTCTCTAGAGGTTATGAGTCAGTTTTCTCATAGCTGTCTTAATTGGCCTGGTACAAGTTCACCCCGGAGTCTTCCTGAGCTCTGTGCTGCTGAATTAGGGCACATTCCTACCCCAGGATCCTGGATTTGAACAGTTTCCGAGCACGCGGGCTTCCTTCACTTTCAGGCAAGCCATTATGGCAAGAACAATGTCGTGACGCAGAGCACAGCACCAGCAATCAGAGTCCTTGGAACTGGACTCCCAGCCTTTCTTCCGACAGGCTGCACGACTCCTTCTTAAAGAGATTTGTCCAATTTTTATCCAACAACAAAAACAATTTGAGGGGCAAAAGCCAGCGCAGTAGGGTTGGTGGACATTGGAAAAAAGAAGGGGATGAGCAGAGGGCTGGAGCTTTCCTTTGTGTTGACCAGGAAGTCTCGGCTGGAACAGAATGGCCTTGATAGGAAGCAGGGAGCTCCCCAAATTATGAGAGCAAGTGGGCGGGTGTTTCATCCTTTGCAGACTAGGGATGGAAATCCATTGTGGGCCCAGGAAGCCAGAATGATCTGTGCGGGTGCAGGGTCCCCGTAGTTTCTAGCCCTCAGTCCGCGAGTCTTTTCCTCCCCTCTGTGTAATGCTGGACTCGCTGCAGCCCTGAGCCCCCATGGGGACCGACTGAGAACATTTCCAAGTCTCTTCTCGTTGTACACGGCTGACCTGCAAAACAGCAACAGCCTTCTTGTTCTTGGAGCAGAGAGGAAGTTAATTAACAGAAGTTGCTCCCATCATGAAAAGAAGGTTCACCAGTAAAGAAAGTTCCAGAGAGGAGCGGTGGTTCTCGCCCTAAGTTAGGTGTGGATGGTGGTGCGTCGGGGTTAGTGGGCCGTGAGGATGAGCTCCTTAGCGTGGGCTCTGCAGGAAAACAGGGTTGCTCTCTGCCACTCACCTCTGAAAAGCCACAGCCAGCCCGTTCCTTTTCTGTTTTTTCTCTAAACAGGAACTAGGAAAAGGTTTCCTCCCTGAACCGCCCGAGGCTTATGACATGCTAGCCAAATAGGGTAGTTGGTGTCTTTGGGGACTTTTATGAGATAAGTTCTTTGCCTGTTCCTGGGACCTCCGTGGCTTTCATCTCCTAAATGCTCTGGTTTGCCTGTGAGTACTGATGTGTGCCTCTTGTCCTGCGGTTCGTAGTGATAGTGTTCGTTTTCATTTTCAAAAAAGCAGCCCAGGGGCGCCTGGGTGGCTCAGTCGTTAAGCGTGTGCCTTCGGCTCAGGTCACGATCCCAGGGTCCTGGGATCGAGCCCCGCTTCGGGCTCCCTGCTCATCGGGAAGCCTGCTTCTCCCTCTCCCACTCCCCCTGCTTGTGTTCCCTCTCTCATTGTGTCTCTCTCTGTCAAATAAATAAAATCTTAAAAAAAAAAAATCAAAAAAGTAGCCCAGTTTGGATGATAAATTATATGGTCACTCTACCTGTTTGTCAGACTAAGCCAGGGTTTCTCAAACGTGGCAGCTGTTGACTTGGGGCTGGAGAGTCCTCCCTTGGGGGTGGGGGGCTTGTCCTGTGCATCATAGGATGTTCAGCAGCAACGTGGCCTCAAACCGCCAGATGCCAGAAGCTCCCTCCCTCTCCATGGTGACAACCAGAAACGTCCCCAGACATTGCTACCAAATGTTCCCTGGAGGGCAGAACCACCCCCACTGGAGAACCACTGGACGAAGCCCTGCAGATTAGTTTTATTGAGTGTCGACTCCCGTGGATCAATAGTGCCTCGGGCCCTGGCTTGCCAAGGAGCCAAGACTCAATGCCAAGGAATGTTGGGATAGACGAGTGCTGTCTGCCGTGGGCACGGGATGGGGCATGGCAGCGTTCGGCACCCTGGAGTAGTCCGTGGAGCCAGGAGGTAGAAAGTGCCAGAACACCATGAGGTCCAGTACGTGGTTCTGGCACTGGAGGAACAGGCAGCCCGGGTGGAGGGACGAGACGTGTTTGTACCCAGACACCTGGGGCCGCAGCTATGTAACGAGACAAGCTGCTGCTCACACCTGCTACCAGCCAGGCCGCAGCAGGTGTCAGGCATCTTGGGAGTTGGGGAGGAGGCGTGGTCGGGAAGGTACTGCTGAGGTCGGATCCTGTGCAAAGGCCCGCGGGCATGTGTCAGTAAGTGGTTCTGGGGCAGCCTGGACGTGCCCGGCAGTTTCGTTTGTTTTCCTCCTCGAGCTTGGGTTTAATTAAAGTTGTGGCGACTTGGTTGGTTCACCCTCCACTCCCAACCCTGGCTTTTCCGTTTGGTTAGTTTGTTGTCCTGGCCATTAATGGGTCTCCCTGCCTCAGGGATTCTTTTTTTTTTTTTTTTTAAAGATTTTATTTATTTATTTGTCAGAGAGAGAGAGAGCACAAGCAGGGGGAGTGGCAGGCAGAGGGAGAGGGAGAAGCAGGCTCCCCGCTGAGCAGAGAGCCCGATGTGGGGCTTGATCCCAGGACCCTGGGATCATGACCTGAGCTGAAGGCAGACGCTCAACCGACTGAGCCACCCAGGCGCCCCTGCCTCAGGGATTCTGTAAAGGCAGGCGCGGAGGAGGGGCTTGAACTCCCTGTGGCTGTCCCTGGTGGGGCGTGGGGGCAGGAGAAGCGAGTGGTCTGTAGAAGGTGTGACCGGGTTGGGGAATGGCGCGCCTGGCTTCCTGTGGGACCTGGCCTTCCGGGGTCCCCCTGCGGCGGGGGTAAGGGTGTGTGCGTGTTCTTAGAGGAGAACCGACCCGTTGAAGGATCGACTTGAGCACAGTCCTCTCCCCAGCAAAAGGAGGAGAAAACCTCTTCTCTGTTGATTAGGTAGAATGCCAGGTTTGGTTCACTTTGGGCAACTTCATGGTATTTTAATGAGCTCCCAGCATTTCTGGGGGTGGGGGGAGTGGCAGCAGGGTCTGCCTTCATTCCAGGCCTCAGCTAATCTGAGAACTATTTAACCCTTTGCTCCATGCCAGTCCCATCTCTGCTCGGCGGAAGCTGCACAGGAAGGGGCTGGTCACCAAGCAGTCGCTCGGTGTCCGGTGGACGTCCGAGCTCTGTCAGTGGTTGACCTTCGTGGGCCGGCGAGGGGTAGAATTCTAGCGCTACCTTCACATCTGAACATGAGCCTTCTCATTCACAGGTGAAGGGAGGGATAGGCCCAGAAATACACGTTACTGACTTGTCCAGTGCCCGCAGTCAGCCCTGGAAGCCAGGGTCTCCTGATGGCCGACCCGGTGCCTGTCCCCTGGGGGCACCGTTGCCCCTCGTTCTCGAGTTTCTGTTTGGAGGACGGCTGGCTGGCTGGAGGCCCTCACTCGCTGTCCACATTCTCCCTGCCAGTTGCCCCCGTGGAGCTGTCTGCCTTCCGAGGCCTTTCTGAGGGGAAAAAAAGGCGCCGTGTGGGTGCGGCACTGGGGAAATGCTTCCAGGGGACAGTGAAGCATGACTGCGAACACGCTCACCAGGACAGGCGGCTGAGGAAGCCACAGATGGGATGACTCCTGGAGCAGGAATGCGCCGGCCCAGAGGCTCGGGCCCGGCCCGGCAGCCCTGCCTGCCGCCGCACACACAGGCCCCGCTGCCGGCAGGGAGGTCGGGAGCCAGGCCCCCACTGCCCACGCCCCAGGGTCGCGCTCCGGGCCTGCACGGTCGCCGGTCACCTGGCCCCACCTGGAGGCGGTCCTGAGGGGCAGGGAAGGGCACCGGAGGAGGAGGAGGGAGAGAGCCCGGCCGGAGCAGGGAGCCCCAGCGAGCCTGGGGGCTGCGGGCCAAGCGTGAGGGGCTTTGACCAGTGGCACAGCGCCTCCACAGTAGGTCGCCAGCCCCAGTTCGCGGGGCCTCTGTGAGCCTTAGCCTTAGGAGCGACGTGCCTTGTGAGCAAGACCCGTGCGGAGAAGAGCGCGCTGGGTTCGCACTAGATTTGGGCTGGGGCCTGGCTCTGTCGGTTCCTGCCTGACTGGGGGCCGCTTTCACGGCCTTGTCGGCCTCCCGGCTTAATGAACCCTCCCTGGAGGGTCACTGCAGGCATGAAACAAGGCGCGTGTGTCGGGTGCCTGGCCTGTAATGGACGAGTGCCCTCTGGAAGGTAGCCGGAGGAGTCTGGAAATGCAGCTTCTTGACCGAACCCTCCCCTGCCCTCCGCGTACTGCGTTCTCTCCCTCCACGCTCCCGCTCGCCCAACGCAGGTGATAGCCAAATGCTTCCTCCAGGCCGCCTTCTTAGTCTCCTCCAAGAGCAGCCTGCAAGAGTTGGGGCTCGGGGGGCAGCGCGCACAGGAAGTGACTTGCCAGCTGCCTCCCTGCAGCGGCCGCATAGCACACGGGCGTGCGCGGGCAGACACCGTCTCCAGCTTGTCCCATCTTGTCCACACCCCGAGCGGGCCGCAGGAGGCCCATGGGCCGATGTGGCTTCGGTGGGGCTTCAGGAGCACATCATGACTGAAGGGGTCCCCTGTCGATTTGTGGTGGGGACCCGGGGTGCCGCACTGTGACCCGCAGCCCTGGGCCCAGCGGAGCCCGGACAGGGAGGGGGCTGCATTCTCCAACAAGCCGATCCCAGGAGGCTGCTTGGCCAGGCCCCCACCCCCGCAGAAGGAAAGCCCAGTCCTTGGAATGAGGCTGCTTAATTATAATGTGGGCATGCCTGTCAGTCTCATTTCTGTAGAATCTTCTTTCTAGAGGAGGAATCTGTGGCTCATGGATCCTTTTTCAAGGATTCAGCTTTATTTAGGCTTACTTTTCTGTTTGATTTTTAATTCAACCCAGTAGGCCCACTGTGCTTTGCGCTGGGCCACTGGAAGTGGGTGACAAGAATGAAGTGCCCTCCTGGACCCTGAAATTTTGAGGGTGGTTGAAAACTTGGCTCAATGTCTCTGTGCCCGCCCCACCCCTCACCCCCAAAACAACCAACCAAAAGTCACCTGCAAAGTCTGTAATGGCTGAGCCGCTTTGTGCGTTTAACCTCCCTGGGCATGTACCTCGCTGCTTGTGAATGCTGCTTACCAGCCGTTTTTCCTGTTCTCTCAAGTTCTGGCTCCAAGACTCCAGCAGAGCCTTGTGCCAGGAGGCCAGGACTTGAACGTTGGTGTGTTCGGAGAAAAGGGTTGCTTTCCTTCCCCTGCCTGATTTCTGGAATTAAGCTGTCAGATGAGAACAAGACTAATACTCTAAAACTAAAGAGAAGTAAGAGAGCTGAAGTCTGCAGGCGTGAAAGTCGGGATTCTCTAAGTGGCTTCTGTAAAATTTTTTTGGTCTTGACTAAGGCTTGTTGGCCCAGTGTCCACCTTTGCAATAAACTCTGAGGATCCTTGGTGTTCTTTTGGCCGACAGCCCAGGCTGACCAGGGCCCAGGGTGTCATTCCAGCCAGACTTTGTGACTTGATGAAGATCTGTCTCCACCCTGAGCTGGTCCACAAATACAGTAGGGCCAGGGTCTAAGCTGAAAGCCAAGGATGGAGGTCGTGTCCCAGGAGCGAAACCTGGCCTGAGAGTTACCACCACGCTTCTCATCGCGTTTTATCGCCCCTTCTCAAGACAGCTGGAGCCACTGGCTTCCTGAGGATGCATCTCTACGTGGCATTACTGTTCACCTCCTAGCACAGATGTTCCTGCATTCTCCAACAAGCCTGGTGAAACTCATCATGGGGGGGCTATTTCGAAAAGCCAGGCCTGCTTATTCTCTGACTTGGAGCCAAATGTGTCCTGAGCTCTGCCTGGCGGTGTCCACCTTGTTCCCACGGTCCTGTTGTCCTTCCTTCCTGTGCTCCCTTCGTCCCTCCCCGACAGCCCAGCCCTCTGCAAAGCTCTGAACGGGGGCTTGTATGGGACTCAGCTGCGGCCCCCGCCCCCCGCATTGTTCCCTGAGTGGAATGCGGTTTAAGAGCAAGGCAGACTGACCTCCCAGTGTCCGGTCTCTCTGAGTGTCCCGGTGGCGTTTGCTGAGGGCTGTCAGCACTCACGTGTGACTTTTGAATTTCCCTCCACCCTGACAAACCTGTCAGCACTGTCTCAGCAGCAGCCCCACACAGAGAACATTTTCACTCCCAGCCCCGCCCGTGGACAAGGTGTCTGAACAGCCAGCAGTGGTTTCTGGCAGGTCTGCCTGTGCGCTGGGAGTTCACCTGTGTGAGCAGCTGGGTGCATTTTGGCCGAGAGAGGGCTGGTTTGGGGCCTCGCCTGCCCTCTACCATAATGAAAGTTAAGTGCAGTCCCCAGGGCTTCTTTCTAATTATCGAGGGTGCCTGATGGGGGAGGCGCCCGTTCTCGGCCTCCTGCAGCTAGAGACGTGGGCCCCCTCCACAGGGTTCAGACACGGCCTCACCTGGGGGGGAGCGTGTGGGTGGAGACACTGGGCCAAGTCCAGCTGCTTTCTGGCTGGGGTTGCTGCTGATCCAGCATCTCCCTGGTCTGGGCCTACCTTTGTGCCATGGAGAGAACACGTGTGTGCTTGGGAGCCACCGGGGGGGGGGTGGCTTAGCAGCAGAGGCCCTGGGACCCAGGGGGGCCTGAGCCTGTGCTGACACGGAGCATCCATCTGCATTTCTCACCTCTTGACTCGCCTCCCAAGCGCCTGTAACCCAAGCTCGTGAAGGGGGCTGGCTTTGGGGAAAGTCCCAGATGAGTTGGTAAGGCCCCCAAAACACTTCCCACGAGAGTGGACGGCTCCTTCTCTGCAGCACCGAGGCAGGCCTGCTGGTGGCCCAGGGCCTTCCCAGCCCCCAAGTTCTGAGCTTGAACCCACAGGTCTTTCCGTGTTTCAAACTTGGTGAAAGGCTTTGCATTTTGGCCCATGAGACCCTGACACTCATGGGGATCTGCGGAGAACTAACTCTGGAGTCTAGGAATTGGCCCTGGTTGGCCCAGTGCTTCCTGTTCCAGGTGATGGGGAGCGGGGGTTCGCACAGTGAGCGACCCCAGGGTGGTGGAAAGTTGAGGTCTGTTTGTCATGGGTCACCCCGTCAGCCTCAACCCCATGCAGGCGTGTCACCCCACCTGAACCTGCTCTTTGCTTTGCTTTTTTCTTGGCCCATGTCCATTGCTCAAGAGGCCTGGGTGATTTGAACACAGGTCCCAAGGGCAGGGCGCTCTTCCAGGTGTGACCCCAAGAGCAGCCCTGCAGGAACCCCGGGAGGCCTTATCTCAGTGAGCATTTTATGAGTCAGTCCCAGCAACGGCTGTTGGTGGACCAGGCCCGGTCTCTTCCTTCTGTGCTTCCTGTCGGGGCTGATGTCACCACTCTGCGAGGCTTGTGGCCTTTTATGGACAAGAATCGGCAGCTCCTCTCATGGAGGAAGTGAGTGATGAATAAAGCCCCTAGCATAAGTTTATACCTGAGGTGAGATACCTGGGGTCAGGTTTCCCCTCCTCCCACCTGAGCTGGGCCTTCCGAGCTGGCTGGAAACACCTTTCTGTGTTGAATGTCTGTATCAGCTCTGAAAGCCCTCGGGAAGTTTGGGGTTTAAAATAAAATCAGGAGAGGGAATGGCCTCATCACTGAACATGTAACTTAAAACCTTTTTTGTTGTTCTGTGGAGGGTGCACAGTGGAGAGCTCCGGAGGTGCAAAGGGCCTGGGGTTATTAAGGACAGTGCTTCCAGGTGCCTGTGCTGTCCTGCGTGCTTCAGGCACCGATGTCTTTCAGTCCTTAGAGAGGCCCTGCTGGTGAGGCCGTGGCCTCTGATTCTGAGAGGTCAAGGGGCCAGGCATCTCCAGGGGGGAGTGCAGGGCGGAAATCGGAATGCGGCCTCTGCCTTCTGTCGCTGCTCCGGGCGCCTGGACAGTGGTCGTCGAAGTGTGCTCTGACGAACCCTGTCTCCACCACCCAGACGGCTCTGGTGTTTATCTCCTATTCTTGAAAGGGGGAATTCGAGAAGATTTCATCCAAGGAAAGGCTGTTGCTTCTCTTAAAGAGTAGAAAAACCACGATGGGGAGATTCATAGTCCTGTCTCTCCCCAAGTCCCACCAAGTTAGGGACCGGGCAGGAGGGGTTCAGGAGCCTCAGTCAGGCTAAGGCCTTCATCCCAGCAAGGAACCCGTTTCCCAGAACTGGGTTGTCTCTGGAGGGTGCACTCCCGTGGTTCCATGGGGTTCCTGTCTGGCTGGCTGTCTCCTGGTGTGGTGGAAGAAAGGGCATTTTCAAGTAAGCCTTCAGTCCTTATAGGCCCAAATAAGGACTTCAGTCAGAACAGAGCGGGCTGAACTCTGTGTGCTTGAGGTGACCGTGTGGGGAAGGGCTGAGAGAGAGGGTGTTATGGAGGGTCCCCGCTGGAATGCACCAGGGGTGTGGCAGAGTAAACTGAGTCAGGCAGAGAGCTTACTGGTTGCTGAGAATTCTAACCATCCCAGTACCCAGAACAGATGCTTCTGAGCTCAGGAACAAGTCCAGAAGTGCTGTGAGAAGAGACACATGCAAACCAGGGACAGTGTGCCTGCCTTATCCATTGCCTCGGGTTATTGTGAAACCACCAGATAACAGGCCTAAACCCACTGTAAGAATTGAGGAGACCTTTCCAGACTTATGGGGCCACGGTGTCCTTCACTGCAGGCAGGTGGATTTGGGGTGCCAAGTGGTGGGGACAAGAGCTGAGGAAACGTGAGGGGCCTCCATCGGTTTTCCTCTGCAGAAGCATTTGCCCAAAAGAACATCCTGGCAAAGTGAAGTAAGGCTTCTTTAAAGTGTAAAATGAAAGTATGGGCGTGTTTCCTTTTAGGCTGTGCTGACCCTGGTGCTTCAGGTATTGGAGGTGAAAGGTCAGGAGAGGAAGGCCTGGAGATGGTGGGGGGATGGAGATTGCATAGAGTTTGGGGCTAGAATTGCAAATTGAAGTGCGTGCAGGCCTCTCTGTGTGTGTGTGTCCACGCACGTAGCTGTATGTGCACCTGTGTGTGCACCCCCACATACGTGTCTGTGGGCATGCGTGTGCATACTCTGTGTACACGGGCTCACGCACATCTGTGCCAACGCGTGTACGTGTGTCCCCGCATGCCCACGTGTCCCCACGCAGCTTGTCCATGTCTGTGTGCATGTGTGTCTGCACACGTGCGTGCGTGCGTGTGTGTGTGTGGGCGGGCTCTGCTTCCTGTTGTTCAGCAGCCCAGCATCTGACTCCTCCTCACACAATTAGAGGAATTCCAGCCATCCCAGGGACGGGGCCTGGACAGCCCTGGGAAAACGGTTCCTTCTGAAAGGGATGGGAATGTTTCCTTTTATGGTAGCCTCGCCGGCACGCGCAGGTACATTCTTGCCCGATTGTGGAGCGGTGACTAAACATGCCCGCAGCTGGGGCCGGCCCTGGGGAGGTGCAGCGGGGGAGGCCAGGGCCGGGGATCACAGCCCTGCTCGTTCCAGACCTTGCTGGTCACCGTACTGACCTCAGGGGGCAGGTGATGGAAACGGCCCTGTCTCCCCCAGCCCTTCGCCCCCGCCGCCTCCCTGTCCTTTCTGTCTTAGGAGACTGTGGAAGTTCCTCCAGCTCTTGCTGCAGGGTCTTGGACATTGCTTTGTGGGAACGTTGAAGCAGGGGGAGTGGGGAGCAAGGTTGCTGACGGGGGCCTGCTCTGAGCAGGTCCACAGCCGTGTGCAGGGGGTGGGGTGTGTGCGTGAAGGTGCCTGGCTGAGTTCCCTTGCCCCCCCCCCACACTGTTGAGTTCTTAGGGGGCTGGAGGGAGGGCTGCCGAGGAGGGTGGGGGGCAGCGATGTGAGGCTTATTTTTGCGTCGGAGTGACCCACAGTCGGGGGAAGAGATGGTAGCAAATGGCCAGCCCTGCATGCTCGCTGAGATGGGCACGTTAGCGGCTCTCCTGGCGAAGGGGCAGGTGAGCGGTGTGTGTTGGGTGTTGAACAGCTAAATCCGTCTCCTGAGGCCATGCGCACAGGAAGCCGTGAGTCAGCCTCCTGTTGTCCCTTCTTCAGGGCCCTGGCCGGCCAGCGGCAGGTCACCAGCGTTGGTTTCTGCGCAGTACCACTACTGCTAATAGTGACTAGTCCTCCGCTAGGACTCCTCTGTCGCCCCTCGGCTAGGACTCCTCTGTCCCTCCTCGGCTAGTACTCCTCTGTCTCCCCTCGGCTAGTACTCCTCTGTCGCCCCTCGGCTAGGACTCCTCTGGCCCTCCTCGGCTAGTACTCCTCTGTCCCTCCTCGGCTAGTACTCCTCTGTCCCTCCTCGGCTAGTACTCCTCTGTCGCCCCTCGGCTAGGACTCCTCTGTCGCCCCTCGGCTAGTACTCCTCTGTCGCCCCTCGGCTAGTACTCCTCTGTCGCCCCTCGGCTAGTACTCCTCTGTCGCCCCTCGGCTAGTACTCCTCTGTCGCCCCTCGGCTAGTGGTCCTCTGTCGCCCCTCGGCTAGTGGTCCTCTGTCGCCCCTCGGCTAGTACTCCTCTGTCCCTCCTCGGCTAGTACTCCTCTGTCCCTCCTCGGCTAGTACTCCTCTGTCGCCCCTCGGCTAGTACTCCTCTGTCGCCCCTCGGCTAGCGGTCCTCTGTCGCCCCTCGGCTAGCGGTCCTCTGTCGCCCCTCGGCTAGTATTCCTCTGTCGCCCCTCGGCTAGGACTCCTCTGTCCCTCCTCGGCTAGTGGTCCCCTGTCGCCCCTCGGCTGGGAGGACTCCCCTGTCGCCCCTCGGCTGGGAGGACTCCCCTGTCACCCCTCGGCTGGGACTCCCGCTGTCCTGACAGTGCCGCCACCACCCGTCATGGCGACCTCACGACGGAGAAAGAAATAGCAGCCATTTGTGGAGTTCATTCTCTTTACTACTTGCCGGGCCCGTTTCATCTGTTATTTCTGTTTTCCAAGCTAATCCTGCCAGGGAGCCAGTAGCATATTTACTTTATGGATAGGGAAGCCCAGACTTGGGGTGGAAATGCCTCACTGCAGCTCAAATACTAGTAAGTAGCCTGGTCCTGGATTCGGCTGGTCTGACCTCAGGGAGCTGAGGGTGCTACATGGGGTGGGATGAAGGGGGGGTAAAATGAGTTTGTCTTTTCAGTTACTGCTTAAAATTGGGCCTCCCGCACTGAACCAGGTCAGCCCAAATGTCTTCAAGCATTTCTGTCAAACTTAGCTTTCAAAGTGTGGATGTGAGTTGTTTACGTCTTTCCTTGCCGACTGAGTCACAGCTGGAGACCGTTGCTGAAAGTTCCTGACAGCCAGGCCTCGAGACCCGAGTTGTCACAGAGACCGGTCAGAGGTTGTGATGCTGACAGGCTTCTGTTCCTTCCGAGCTGCGCCCACGTGCCAGACGCCGCACGGGGGCTTCTCCCCATCACAGGGGGGCCTGGGGCTCCGGGAACCCGGGCACACGTCTGTGGGCCCACCCACGTCGTGGCCGAGGCGGCGCGGTACCCCAGGGCCGTCCCACTGCAAAGCCAGCCTTGTCTGCCCCAGCCCGCACCCAGCCGCTGAACCGGCGCTCCTACAGGGGTCGGACGGTATTTACCACACCTGCATGGGCCTTTTCTCTGCCGGCCCGCACCCCCCGTTCTGAGCTCACGGGGCAGGCCCCCCGCCTCAGCACTCGGTGCTGCAGACTCCTGGGGAGTTTTCCCCGAGCTGGTGTCCGAGGGGCGGGCAGGCAGCCAGGGTGGGCAGTCTGAGCTCCTGCCACCTGTGGATGTCCCTCGTCCGACTGTGGCATCGGGTCTGTGTCGCCAACTGGTGTGCGGGGCCCCCTCTGCAAGGGCAGCAGGCCAGGCTTTCTGCTTCTGGGCAACGGGCAGCTCTTCAGAAGCCCGAGGGGGAGGCGTTTGTATCTGGCAGAAGTTAACCTGGATGTTTCCTTTGTTTCAGACCGAGAGGACCAGTCCATTCTGTGCACGTAAGTGTTTCCGCCTGGGTGGTGGGGCCTTGTGTCACCCCGATTTGTTCTGACTCTGAGGGCTCCTACCGAAACCCAGGCTGATGGGTAACATTCCCAGTCAAGCCCCCGCCCCCGCCCCCTCCCCAAGGGATGGGCCCGAAGGGAGTAGGTTTGCTGCTCAGCAGCCCCACAGCATGGATGAGCTTTATTTCAGGGCCAAGGACTGGCTCGCCCCCCTTGGAGGAGCCCATGCACAGTGCGGGGAGGTTCGTAGCAGGGGGGGCAGGAGGCTTCTTGACAGCACAGTTGGGAACGGATTGGCCCCTCCAGAGCACCTTCCTTCTGGCTCTGAACAGAAGGCTTTCTCCACTGCACGGGGGCTCGCCCCGGTCCTCTGAACTTAACAAGGAGATAAAAAACCCCCGTTGACTGCCGGGGGAGTTGATGGTACAGAACATTCCTCCAAGTGGTTCCAAAGGGACGTGTTTAAGTGCCTTTGACCTCTGAGTCAACAGCTGCCTAAAACTGATTCCTGAGACTTGGGGACACAAAGGCTGCCAAGTGACCAGGCCAGGCAGTGTGCGTGGATGTACCGCTGTCAGGCCTCCAGAGGGCCATGGGCAGGGGCCAGAGTGAGGATTCTGGAACTTAGCGCAGATCTGCCTGTTCCCGTTTCTGCCGCTAGGGGTGGGTAGTAGAACTGGAGGTGGTGCGGCGTGCGTTGGGAAAGGGACAGACCTCAGGGATTTGGCCAGGCCCCCCTTGAGAACTTTCTTGGCTCTCTTGGCAGGGGTGAGTCTGGAGCTGGCAAGACCGAGAACACCAAGAAAGTCATTCAGTATCTGGCTCACGTGGCCTCCTCACACAAGAGCAAGAAGGACCAGGTGAGCGCAGGCCTTCCTCCCACGGACGCACCTGATCTTCCCGAGGAAGAGCCTTTAGTGGTCCGTGGTTTGGAGTGTTTTGGGGATCGGAGCAGAGGCCGGACCCACTGTCATGGCGGCTGCAGCTTGGCCATCCTGGGAATGGGTCCGGTGGTAGCCAGTCTGCTTCCCCCCGCCCCCAGCCTCCTAACTTTCTGAGTTGCTGTGGAAATGGGAGACCACCCGGTTTTGCGAGGCCGCACTCCCGGTGTTGGCAGCTAATTGCTGTGAGGCCTCACCCCAAGGTCGGCAGAGAGATTCCAAAACTTGGTTCTCAAGTTGATGGAGACCTGAGGCCTCTCGGGCAGGCCTGCTTTTGAGTCCCCGCTGCTTTCCCCACTGTTGAAATGCCTCTGGGTGGACAGTCCCCCAGGGAAGAGAGGAAGGGCAACTGGCAAGTCATCTCACTTCCCTTTTTCTCCCCCTCCCTCTTGATGGATTATGGTCGAACTCAGCAGTGTCCTCGCTAGGTGAGCCTTGCACGTTTACTGCACGTTCTGCACCGGGAATGCGTGTTCTGCCCATCGTGTGCCCTTGGATTATGTAATTTTTTTCTGAGCAGCTTTTCACTCCACACCATTGTCACTTTCTGCGGCTAGACCTGTTCTCCTAGGCTCGGCTCACTGACTGTCTCTGGAGAAGGGGCGGGGTGTGACACATAGTGACCTGTGCACTCTGAAATGTCAGCTCCTGCAGAGCGGGTATATGGGCCTCGTCCCGAAGCTGTTCTCACAGACTCTGGCCGGGCGTAGAACTCCCCTGTGTGCACGGCAGTCGTGAGGCCCCGTGCTGAGCCCTGACTGAGACACGGTGGAGCGGGCGTCTGCTCCCCCAGAGCCCCACGCGTTCTGTGTCCGGACCAGAAGGAGCTGGCTGGTTCCCCGCCCCCCCCGCCCCCACCTGCCGCCACTGTGCCAGTCAGGAGCCATGCCCGGAAGGCCCCCCATTGGAGCTTCCCAGAGTTGGGGGTGATCGTCTTAAGCATGCCCGTGTGGTGCTCTCTCTCTCTCCCTTAAGCACACACTCTTAAGCTTCCTTGTGAAATCTCAGTGCCCAAGGTGTCCCCTCCAGCCATTGGGGGGCCCTGCGCCGTGTCTCCGTGGCCCCCCCTTACTGGGGAGCTGTGTGCAGCGCGTGTCAGTAAGTAGCGGTGTGTGTCTCTTTGCATGCAGACCTGGGGTGTGTCCTGCAGAATGTCCTAATGAGTACAGCCTTCTGGAATCGCACCAAAAGTAACTTCTCATGTGCCAAACTTCTCAAGACATTCTGAATCTTTTTCCGTGGGGCGTTAGGAGTTATATTTAGAAACTAATAAAGTTCCTCTTGCTCCGTCTCTCCAACCCCCCATTTTTCATTCTTTTCAGGAGGCCTATTTCAAACACAGAACTGTGAGGTTAGGAGTTCTCTAACTGTGGTTTTCCTGTCTCTGAATTTGCAGTAAAATCCATTTTCTAGCTATTTATTGAATGCCTGGTGTGTGCCTGGGTCTCTGGAGGGTGTCCTTGGAGTCCCTGCCCTGGAGGACGGGAGACAGGATGGGAGACAGAGCAAGAACGGAAACCCATGTGCCTTCTGTCTGGGGTTCCAGCTGCAGAGGGGCTGCAGGCCCCGGGCACTTGGCTTGGAGACAACGGTGTGCCGGGGGGCGTGGTGATAAGTGGGAGCAAACTTGTCACATCCTGTGTCTCAGGTCGTAGTGTGTGATGGGTACTCTGTCCCCAACTGCAGAGGTTGAATAGCTTGCCTCTCCGGCTTCTGATTACTGCTTGGGCCCTCCGTTGTAAAGGCCACTGACAGTTGGGCTGATTTCCACACCCGAAGCCGGTACAGTGATTTTCCACACACAGCTGGGGCATGAGACACTTGAACTTGAACTTGGTTTATGGCCTTTGTGTTGTGGAGCCTGTCAGGGCAAACACTGGGCGAGAGCTGTCCCTTGCAGTGACCTAGTCGTTTGTCCCAAGACTGCCCCCTGGAACGTCCCAAACCTCACCTTGCCATGGGAGGGCCAGGCTTTGGCCAGGGCTGAAGGCTGGCAACGCACAGCTTGGGGGAAGGGACTTTCCAGCTCGACATCCGTAGCCTGAGCAGTGACCTTTGGTCCCTCCTCCACTTCCTCCCTCTGTTTTGTATATACTAGTTGGAAGCTACTGGCAGAAACACCGCCCAGTGAAGCCCTTCAGAAACCGGATGGGTAATTCCAAACCTTATGAGCATAGGCTACCAACAGACCCTCCTAACGTCATAGCATGCAAATGTTATTGAAAAATAAAGGTTTCTTTTGCTCCCAGTTATGGGTCAATAAAGAAGAACCCAGAGGTTAGCCCTCACTGTTGTGTGCATGGAGCCTGGCTCCAGCCTCCGAAGCAGCAGCTCCCTGGTTGGCCCGGCGGCCCCTCGTTCCACGGCAACAGCATGTGGTCCCAAAACAGAGACCTTAGCTTTGCTTCCAAGTCGGGGCCGGCAGCGGCGGGCCCTGGTGGGGACCGTGCTCCCATCTGTCTGTGGAAACAGGAATGGGAGTGGCTCCGCCAGCCTGGCAGCCTGGCCTGTGCTTTGAGAGGAACGTTTTAGTGGGTGGGGGAGCGGCGCTCATCCAAATTGGGCTTCGAAGGCCCGCCCGAGCCCTGTGGGTGGGGGCCCCGGGTCCCGGGACTGCTGGTGCCAAGCACACACGGACGGCCTGCTCAGTGGCTTTGACCCCTGTCCGGCCACGTGGCTCCGCTGACCCTCCACGTATCTGTGTGGTGTGAAAACAGAAGGCTCCCAGGCCCCCGGGTGGGGGGGAGCCCTGGCCAAGGCTGGCTGTTGGAGGAGGAGGCCTGCCTGGGCCCCTTCCCATCTCTGGTGGGCTTCCGGCCCTGACCCGGGGCTCTGCAGACGAGTCTCGTCTGCAGCAGGTGTGCCTGGAAGGCTGTGCTACGACTCTCCTGGGAGCTCCTGCTACTACCAGTTTTCCTTTTCATCACTCACAGGCAGCCGTTCCCGGAAAATCCTGGCTTAAGTCCAGCCTTGCTAATAAATACAAAAGCCGGCCTGGCCCTTGTGTGATGTTCTTTCCCCCTTGAGAGAACCCAGGTATTAAGGTGAATGAGAGCCGAATTTTCCTCAGCCAGTGGCCTGCTGGGAAGGTGATGGCTGCTTCCAGAATTGATCTGATCTGACCGGGTAGAGCTCCAAGCAAGGCTGGGGCAGGGCGGGAGCCGTGGCGGTGACTGACGGGTGTTAGGTAGACTTGAATTGGTACCTGCTTTGCTGGTTGATAGCTGGGTGACCTTGGGCAAATCATGTTCTCTCCCTCGACCTCGTTTTTCTCTTCTGTGAAATGGACCACCCGGTTTTGCCTACCCTGAGTCTCATGAGGACCCGGGGATAGGAAGGCATAAGGAGGTGTTTTGTCAACCACTGAGTCTCATGAGACCACAGGTAGAGTTCGTGGGTGTTACTGATAAGCAGTTTGGAACCCAGAGCGGGCCTTGTTGACCCCGCCCCGCTGGGAGACCTGACATGCTGGCAGCAGGCTTGGGGGATGTCGCGACAGGGTCCCGCAAGGAAAATGCAGTGTTTGTTAGGACACGGATGAAACGAGCTGGTATCTTTTGTGGAGCTGGTTCTCTATCTCCTTGTCCTGTGAAGAGGAAAAAAAATGTTGTTGGGTCTCAGGTGGGGCCTAGAGGCACGGAGGGCAGAGAGAAGCCATTGTATCTAGAGGGTGGGGACTCTGTGCACGAGAAGAAATGGCGCCTTTCCTTGGTTCACGTGCTGCTTCCCGACGCGTCCTCCACAGTCGGTCTGGGCCGTCGTCCCAGGCTCCCTAGAGTGGGGAGAGCCACCCACGTTCCCTTTCTAGGGACACTGGCTGGTCGGTCCTGGGAAGGAAGTTCAAACCAGTGAAGGTTTCCAAAGGCCTGGTGGGAAGGTTGCTCTCGAGTGACACGGGCCAGGCCGAGGCTGGCATGGCCGGATCCCATCTGGAAGTTTGTGTTCCTGGCCCGGTGGGCGCGTAGACAGCGGCTCTGCCACCATCCTCTGCCTCGCGGCAGGTTTGACAGCCCACGCCACTGCCCGGCCTTCACTGCACCTCTGGGTTCCCTTCCAGGGCGAGCTGGAGCGGCAGCTGCTGCAAGCCAACCCCATCCTGGAGGCCTTCGGGAATGCCAAGACGGTGAAGAACGACAACTCCTCACGATTTGTGAGTAGCGGCCAGCCGCACCCAGCTTGTGGGGCCAGGGCTCCCACCCACAGCTTTGGCGCACGTCGCCTTCCCGGCCTGTCGCGTGGAGTAGGCTGGGTCTCGCTCCAGTCTCTGTGGCTCTGCCTACGTGGCTTCTTCAGCCCGGGTGGCAAAAAGGAAGGGGACAGAGTGGGGAGTTACCTGCCAGTCCCACCGATTGTCCCTTTGTAGCCCACGGCCAGTTAGAAGCCGGGGCCAGCTCAAGGAGTGGGGAACACTTGTGCGCCTCAGCGGAGGGGTGTGGGCACCTCTTGACCCTGTCCTGGCCTAGGCTCCAAGCAGCGTGGCGCTCTGAGTCCTGAGTACCCAGGCAGTGTGGGCACAGGGCCCCTGGTCTCCCAAGTGGGCAGTCTCTTGCTTTTGTCCCTCAGGCTGGTTGAGGGGGCCTCTGATGGCTTCATCTGTCTTTCCTTTAGGGCAAATTCATTCGCATCAACTTTGATGTCAATGGCTACATCGTTGGAGCCAACATTGAGACTTGTATCCTTGGTTAATTGCAGCCGGGGTGTCTGGTCTGGCGGGGAGGGACAAGACCTTGGTGGAGAAGCAGCCTGATTCCGGCAGCTGCCCCCCTCACGGGCCTCTTGGGACACCTCACCCCTGGCGTTGGGAGGAGTACCAGGAGCAGCTCATTGAACACCGGACCCTGAACTCAGGTTCTTCTTTAGTAGCAGGACAGAGTTGTGCCTCGGAAGGGATGGGACGATGAAGACCCTCCAGTGTGGTTCCCGGAGGGGCGGGGTTGGAGTAGGTGCTACTTTATTTCTCCCCGGTGTAGGCATTATAGCCTTGCTGGTGAGAATATCCTGCTCTCCATCCCCTTGTGAGAGGGGGCTCTTTAAAGACAGGGCTCCCGAGTGTGGGAGCTGCTGTTTGCCAGGCTCTACGCCCGGAAGGAGAGAGCCAAGACAGTTTGCTTTTGTTTTATTTTGCCATTTGCTGTCTGGTGAGGTTCAGTTGCTTTTGACAGGGGTCGGGAAGGTAGGGAGTTGCCTTTCCTCCTGTGTGCACGGTTCCTTAACATTTGCGAAGATCTTTTGGAGAAATCTCGTGCCATCCGCCAAGCCAAGGAGGAGCGGACCTTCCACATCTTTTACTACCTGCTGTCCGGGGCTGGGGAGCACCTGAAGAGTGAGTAGTGGGCCCAGCAGCCTGGCCTGTGGTCTGCCGGCCCCAGTCGGGCCACACATTGCAGTTGGGGAATGCAAACGCCCCCCCGTCCGAGGCCTTGGCCTCTTGTTCTGACCATGCCAGAGAAAAGCCGGGGCGGTCGAGTCTGCCTCTGAGAGTCAGGGGGCCCTCATGCTCTCAGAGGCCACGTGCAGGGGAGTCTCAACGATCCGAGGGGAGAGCATTTCTGGCTACTCTGCCGTTCTGGGCTTTTCTCAGGCCTTTAGGGGTGCTTCCCATTCTCCCAGACCTTGGAGGTCAGAGTGCTGCCTAGAGCGCTGGTTACAGCCCCTCACTGACCCGCCTTGCCCTCCACCCCTTTCAGCTGATCTCCTGTTGGAGCCGTACAACAAATACCGCTTCCTATCCAATGGGCACGTCACCATCCCAGGGCAGCAGGACAAGGACATGTTCCAGGAGACCATGGAGGCCATGAGGATTATGGGCATCCCAGAAGAGGAACAAATGGGTACAGAGCTGGCCCTCCTGTGGCTGAAGGAGGGGAGGCGGGGGGCTGGTCATCACGCCCTTGGAGGCGTTGGGGCAGCTGAGGCCTGGGGAGAGCTTCCCATTGGCTCTGACTTTGGGGGAGGCCTGTAGAGGCCAGGAGGAAGGCCTCCAGCATGTGGGAAATGGTGCCTCGGTCAGGGTTATTTGCTCCCAGCAGTACCACAGGCATTTATGCCCAGGAGAATAAGGCCAGGCCCTTACCTGCTCAGGGCTTGGGTCTTCTGCTCCATTCCTGCTTTGTCTCAGTGGAGTATGGAAAGGGGCCGGGGCTGGGGTCTTTGCATTGGTGAAAGGCGGGACATGCCCGTGTCTTCCTGTTGCCCCAGAAGGAGGGTAGAGAGGCCTTGTGGCTTTATTTTCGAAAGATTAGGGGAGAGGGAGAGTACGCCCTGTTCTCTAGCGTGAGGGTTGGAGCCACCTTGGCTCAGCCGTAGACAGTATGTAAGTGGTGGGCACAGTTTTGTCTGATAGAACTTCATTTATAAAAATAGGCAGTGGGCCCTGAGGCCAGAGGCATGTTCTTGGTCCAGATTTAGAAGTTTTGGGAGTTTTAACAGAGCTCGAGTCCAAGTAGAAGGCTGGCTGCCCAAGCCGAGTCCTGCCAGAGGCCCTAGTGATGGGCTGTCCATGGCTTGTCCTGTTCAAGGGCCCCTGAGGGAGTGACTGCCCCTACCCAGGGGCTTATTCCAATCCCCGCCTGGTTCTGAGCTGTCTTCAATTGCCCCCCAAAGGCTTGTTGCGAGTCATCTCGGGCGTTCTTCAGCTCGGCAACATTGTCTTCAAGAAGGAGCGTAACACCGACCAGGCGTCCATGCCCGACAACACAGGTAATGCTCGTGGTCCTGTCACCTGGAACACGGGGCCCGTGGTCTGGGTTTGGATTTGCTCAGGAGAAGAAGTCTTGTAGGAATTCTAGCCAAACCTTTCTTTTTCATTTTATGTGTATTCATGGCTGGCTATTGCTCTGTATTTTCTTTTTTTTTTTTTTTACAGATTTTATTTATTTGACAGAGAGACTGTGTGTACACAAGTGGGGGGAGGGGCAGAGGCCGGGGGAGGAGCAGACACCCCACTGAGCAGGGAGCCTGACTCAGGGCTCCATCCCAGGACCTCGGGATCATGACCTGGGCCGAAGGCATACGCTTAACCGACCAAGTCACCCAGGCATCCCATGCTCTGTATTTTTTTTTATAAAATAGACACAAATGTGACCCTGGTGTGTCTTCAGGGAGTAAGCCTCAGAAGGAATTAGGAAAGCCCTTGATCATGCCGACCAGGGTTTCCCTCCATTGTTCTAGAGGCCAAACCAGTTGTCCCAGTTAGTAAAACCTTGATTTCTGCTGATGCTCCATCTCATGCGTGCCTTCCCCGTGAACACGTTAGGACCATGGACCGCTGCCATCCGCACATTTGCTGCTCGGCCACTGCCATTCCCTGAGTCACTGCAAATGACCCCATTTAAGCTGTCAGCCTTAATGTGCCCTTGTTGGGGCTTTTGAAAAAACGTAACACACGCGTGTTTGGATTGTAAAAGATGTTCCCATGGGACGTGTGCTGTTGCACCCCCAGCTCCTCCCTGTCCTGTTTGCGGGTAGGACCCACTTCCTCACTCACCGTGTGGCCAGGGATGTGCAGAGGAACCGGCCCCGGGCCCCCAGTGAGGAGGTGCCACGGCCACGGGGTCTGAGGGGAGAGCTGGGCACTCTGCGCCCTGCTGAAGAAGGGCCCGGAGCCAGTTGTCCTGGTAATGATCGCTCAGTTACCACCTCTCGGTTGAGCAGAGGGACTCATTCTCTCGGGTTTAATTAAAACTTCTCACCCCTCCCTTCCTCACTCTTTGAAAAATCGCAGCTGCCCAGAAAGTGTCCCACCTCTTGGGTATCAACGTGACAGATTTCACCAGAGGGATCCTCACCCCACGCATCAAGGTGGGACGGGACTACGTCCAGAAGGCGCAGACTAAGGAACAGGTATGCCCTCTGGCCAGGGGGTCGGGCTGCCTCCTAGCAGGGTCACTGCGGCAGCCAGTTTGGGGCCCGCGCTGGGCCACTGCTGTGATAGGCACCTTGCCTGGGTCCCTCATTCAGGCCTCGCAGCAGTTCGGGGAGCAAGGTGGTGTTTACCCCCAGTGAGAACGTGACAAAACTGGCCCCAGGAGTCAGGAGGCTGCCCGAGGCCAGTGGCTTGGGAAGGGCTGTGGTTATGTCGTGCCCCTTTGCATCGAGTTGACGTTGAGACTGATGGGTCGGCAAGTGTGGACGCATGTCCTGCTCGGGTGTAGAGTGAAGCGAGAACTCGCTGTTTCTCTAGCACAACTCGTTCAGGTGCCAGGACGGCGGCATCCACCGCCCTTGAAGGCCGTGCCAAGCGCTTGTCTCTCCACCACCTGCTGTCCCGTTGCGCGTGGTGAGAGACAGCCCTCGGCTGCGCCGCACCGGTGGGCCTACCTCCCCCAGGAGCTGGGGTCCCTCCCCAGCCAGGCCTCTCTGTTGCCGCTGGTGGTGGGTGTTTTCAAGGTGCTATACTCCCACCTCTCAAAAATACTTTGGAGTCCACATTGATGAGTCCTTTTGCCTAGGGCTGCCGTCCATGTACCCCACGCTGGCGGCTGTGGGCCCGCGGGCGATGCTCCGCTCAGAGCCATCCCACCATAGCCGAGAATGCTGTTTTCAAAAGACGGCGTGCATAATTATTACCAGCTGTTCATTTCCCTAATAATTAAAGAGGCTTTATTTTTCCATATGAAGCTACTATATGAATACTTTAGATTCAGAAAATACAGAAAGATCTAGAAGAAGAAAAAAAAATTGTCACAGTCCTAACCAGTGACAGGTATTGGGCAGCTCTTTATTTCCTGCAAGGTTTTTTCTTTCTTTTTTTTTTTTTTTAATTTTTATTTTATTTGTTTGTTTATTTTAAGTAGGCTCCATGCCCAGCTTGGAGCCCAACATGGGGCTTGAACTCATGACCCTGAGATCAAGACCTGAGCTGAGATCAAGAGTTGGACGCTTAACTGACTGAGCCACCCAGGCGCCCCCAGTGCTTTTTCTTTCTAAAACTTAGTTGTCACCCTGGCTTTTTTTTATTGTGGAACTATTCCAGCATTTGCAAAACAGGATAGTGTAATGAGCCCCATGTGCCTGTTGCATGGGCAGCTTCGAGAGTTACTGACTCCCGGCCAGTCTTGGCTCATCATTAATCTTACTTTCCCACCTCCCACATGGCATTATTTGAGGGAAACCTCATACACCTTATCATTTCTTCTGTAGATACCTCAGTATGTCCCTGTTTATCCTAAAAAGGTTTTTGCAAATGTCCAGGTACTTAATGCAATGCCTGTATTGTTGGGCATCTAAGTTGTTTCAGTTTGGGGTCATTATAAATAACATTGCAGTGACCATATCTGTGCGTGAAGGTTTTTTTCTATCCTCAGGGCTGTCCCTCTGGGGGAAGGCCCCGCAGGTGGAGTGACTGGAGCAAAGGGTTACAAGGTTTAAAGGCTCCTTGTGCCTGACATTCTGTCCCCCTGGGTGTGTCCCCTCCCTCCCCCCACCCCAGGCTGACTTTGCCATCGAGGCCTTGGCCAAGGCCACCTACGAGCGAATGTTCCGCTGGCTGGTGCTGCGCATCAACAAGGCTCTGGACAAGACCAAGAGGCAGGGCGCCTCTTTCATCGGCATCCTGGACATCGCCGGCTTCGAGATCTTCGATGTGAGCTCCTCTCTCGTGCTCTCTTGGCCACCTTCTCCCTGAGCGTGGAGTCTTCTTTCCTCTGGCCCCACGGCAGTCCGAGTGGGCCAGCTCGTCCCTCGCGTGGAGACAGGACACATCAGTTGGGCATATTTTAAGCTCCAACAGGCACGCCTTTTCCCAAGCGGCAGTGCTAGAGAGAACGGGACCTTCTAGCGGGTGTCCTGGGAGCCTTCACGGGCAGGTGCTTTCTGAGATTACTCTTTCAGTGACTATTTATTGAGCGTTGGGACAGGACACTGTCTCTGCCCACGAAGACTGAGGTCTGGCTGGGAAAAGTGATACTTGCAGTAGATCAGAGGTTCTTAACTTGGGGTCCATGGCAGGTTCCAGAGAGACCATGAACTCGGTGGGGGGCCGGGGGCGGGGCAGTACCTCTAGTTTTCACTAACGTCTCATTGACGTGATGTATTTCTTTTGAATTGTGAATTAAGCAAGATACACAAGTCACAGTTGCCCTGGCGGCGCTCGGGGCCTGTCTCCAGTGGCAGTCAGACGCTTTCCCACCACAGTAGTGGTGGAGATGTGATGTCCTTCACGCTCAAACTCCTGGAAGTTAGGAAGCCCACAGCTTGTGCTTATTAATAAGGAAGCACCATGTATTGGTATGGCACAGTATTTTGATAATTATATTTCAACATAACATCTATTTTATTCATTTTCAAATTTTGTTCCGAGAGAGGCTTTACCAAACTTCTAGAAAGGTCCATGGGCCCCAGGCAGTGAGGAACCCCTGCTCTGGGTTTGATAAGGGAAGGCGCCTGCCCGTCTGGGCTCCCCGGGGGCCAGCACTGAGCTGCCCAAGGAGGTCCATCCTAAATACCCGTCCCACTTCTCCCCGAGGGGCCGTGGCTTCATGGCGGGAGGGCGGGCACCCCTCTGACGTAGCCCTCTCTCCCTGCAGCTGAACTCCTTCGAGCAGCTCTGCATCAACTACACCAACGAGAAGCTGCAGCAGCTCTTCAACCACACCATGTTCATCCTGGAGCAGGAGGAGTACCAGCGCGAGGGCATCGAGTGGAACTTCATCGACTTCGGCCTCGATCTGCAGCCCTGCATCGACCTCATTGAGAAGCCAGTAAGAGCCAGACCTGCTCAGACCTCAGACCTGGCTTGTCAATCGTCCCCTCGGGGGGAGTGGGGGGCGCCTTGCCTCCCACTCCACATTGACTTGGAGTGTGGGGGATTGTGTCTAGTTCCTCTCCCTGTCGATGCCGCCTGCAGGAATAGGCCCTCGGGCTCAGATCTGGGGCCTGGGGGCCTTGCCCAGCTGCCAACCAGGTGGGGCTGTGGCTGGTGCCCAAGTATCCTGTCTTCAGTCCCAGAAGACCACCCAGCGTTTATCTGAGGGGTGGGCTCAACAAGCCTTTCTTTGTCTTAAAGAAACGGGCTTGCTGGTAGGTCATAGCATCCTGTCCCCAGGTGCTTTTGCTGCAGCGTGGCGTTGGGCAGACCCAGGGTGATGAATGCTGCTCCCGGTACAGGTGCTGAGTCTGCCCCCCTTTAGGGCTAACTGGGCACCAGAGCTTCCGTCCCACAGCATTGGCTGTTGGTGGGAGGTGGGAGCCAGAGAGTCTTCCCTCTTTCCTTCACTTTGTAGTGAAAGCTCTTGCAGGTGCGGTTGGGGTCACCTGCTTGTGTTTTAGGTTGGACAGGATGTGCTCCTTCATGGAGCCTGAGCTGTTTCTTGCTCTGGGTTATCTCTCAATTGAGTTACAGCACTGTACTCCTATCTTTCCAGAGTCCTGAGCTGCTGAAAATGGGTACAACCAGAGTTACACTGAAATGCCAGTTAGCTGGACGATCTAGGGGGGAGTTTGTGCATTTGGAAGTATTAGTTAAGGTTGGGGGCAGGGGTTGAAATGATTCATGATCCTAACGTGAAGCAGTTTACTTTTGTGATGAGTTTTTCTTAAATCAGATGTGTTTGCCAATGAGCAAGATCCTATCCGGCTTTGAGTCTCGTCAGCCAGGCTCCACAGCGTTTCAGTCTGTCTTATCAATTCAGTGTGCTGCTGGGGCTCTGGGGGCTTCCTTGGAGGACTTGCTCGAAGTCTCACATCTCACCACATTGTGGTGCAGACACGGCGTGGGGGGCAGTGTCTCAGAGTGGCTCCAGGGGGGCAGGTGCCTGTTGAGGACAGCCCCCGGGCGTGCGGGTCATGGCACACATCCGTCAGACCTACCAGATGATTTCCAGGGCACTAAGCTGGAGAAACTCCGTGATGGATCACCTGGTAAAGTGTGTCAGCCACAGCCTAGAGCTCAGAAGTTTCTTTTTAAATTAGAACTTTATTATTATTTTTTAAAATGGGCTCCATGCCCAATGTGGGGCTCGAACTCATGACCCTGAGGTCAAGAATCACCTGCCGTACCCACTGAGCCAGCCAGGCGCCCCTAGACTAGAATTCCTGAGTTGAGTTCTGCTAATGCTTCTTTTTACCCTCCCTGTGGGGGCGAGTGCCGCCTATCCTCTGCTGAGATTCTGGGGATTCTGAATCCTAACCTCCGGCTTCTGGTGAGGGCAGGGATGGGGTGGGTCCCTGGGTCGTGCTCACCTGTGTGATGCTGTGTTCTTCCCAGGCAGGACCCCCTGGCGTCCTGGCCCTGCTGGATGAGGAATGCTGGTTCCCCAAAGCCACCGACAAGAGCTTCGTGGAGAAGGTGGTGCAGGAACAGGGCACCCACCCCAAGTTCCAGAAGCCCAAGCAGCTGAAGGACAAAGCTGATTTCTGCATCATCCACTACGCGGGCAAGGTGAGGCGAGCACACGCACGGCTGGACCTCACGGGGGAGGTGCAGATGATTCTGTCTAGGCCGAGGAGCTGGGCAGCCCTGCGGGCGGGGCGGGGGACAGTGCCTGTCCAGCGGGGTGCCCCGTGGCAGGAATCAGCGTTCACACGGCGCTCCCACCTCACGGAGCCCCGTCCTGTGTGCCATTGTACGAGGAGCTGGCAGCAGTCCTGTACGGTGCTTGGGCTGGTACTCGGGTCTTGTCATTAGGTGTATTTTCCGGGCGCAGAAGGGAGATTTGTGCTAAAGGCAGACGCTGGAGTTTGAATTAGAACCCTGCCACTCGTCAGTGGTGTGACTTTGGGCCAGTTAACCTCTCTCTGAGCCTTGGTCACCTCATCTGGAAAATCAGTAAGCACCGCTGTGCAGCATTACGTGTATTCAGTGAGCTGGGGCAGCCCCGTGCTCGGCACAGGTCAGTGCTCTGCGCGGGGCCGCTCGGCCTCCGCACGCCTGATGTCGCAGCTGCACCGTCCGCAGTGTCCCGGACTGTCGTGTGCATTCGGGAACGCTTAGCAGCACTCCTGGCTTCTACCCACCAGAGGTCAGTAGCACTCTCCCTAGATGTGACAGAAAGGTCTCTGGACGTCGCCAAACATGGGATGGGGGCACAGTGGCCGGGCTGAGAGCCACCATTGTGGGTGACAGCTTCGTTAGGGCCAAGGATGCCCAGCGACAAAATGGCAAAACTGCTGTCATCCCGAACTGGGGAGGGGTGTCCCGAGTCCACAGAGATCTGTACTTAAAATAAAGCTGGTTTCAGCAGGTTCTGTGTTCCTTGCTCGAAGCTCCTAACAGTTGCAGCCAGAACATGTGATGAGTCGGGCCAGGCGAGCCTTGAGCTCTCACGGCTCTGGAGCCGTACCTGGTCCTCACCGGGGTCCTCGCCCGCTGCTCCTGCAGATGCGGAAGCACACAGCTCTTGAGTTTAAAAACACCCATTAAAAAAACCAAAAAACAAACAAACAAACAAAAAACCCAAACCAACCAGTCCTGTTCCTATAGTTAGCTAAGGTAATGTCTCTGAGCCTACATTTCCACTTCTATGTTTGTTAGAAATGCACGCACGGGCAGAGCTGCTCACAGGGCTCTTACTGCAGTATTATTTATAATGCAAAACACCAGTCACACCGCACAGCCCATCGGCGCGAGCCTGAACCGTGAAACTGGCTGCGTGCGTCCACGCCTGGGCTGCGGGGCAGCAACCGAAGGGATAGGCGTGCGGGCTGTGCGCAGGCAGCCAGATGGCCAGGACGCGGTCTCGGGGGCTTCGTTTCCTCCCTGGAGGTAGCAGGAAGCCAGCATCACACACCTCGTCGTCGATGGCAGCGCACCTGTGGGAGAACCTCCAGACGGGGCCGTAGAGGAGCCCCAGCCCCAGGACAGTGGTCACCTGTGCGCCGTGCTGTGGGTTAGGAAGAGGGAGGCCGAGGCGGCCTGCACTCGGTATCGTTCTGGGGTCTTTGCAGTGAAAGTACAATGGATTACTCATTAAGAACGTATTTCAGAAAATAAGAATAATTAACAAGCTCAGGGAAAACTCGGGCATCCTGAAAAGATAAAGCAAAAATCCTTGCCCTGTTAATTAAAAGGAATATTGTAACATTTTGGTTTTGTCCTGCCAGGATTTTTCTTCCTTATGTTTATATTACCTAAAAAGAAAAAAAAAACAAAAAAATAAAAACAGGATATTCTGTTATATTGCCACAACCTAAATTTCTCAGCAGTCCCCCATTGTTGGATATTTGTGTTGTGTGTAGGTTTTCCCTGTTCTGCGTCCCACCTCCGAGAATGTCCTGCTGATGCCCTGCTGCCCTTCTCACTCATTTCTTTCTCGGGGAAGGAAATACCAGGTCAAGGGGTGTTGGCGTTTTTAACTTTTCCGCCCTTGGGGCCGGCTGGTTTTCGGAGTGCTTGTGTCCCCAGAGCAGCCTGTGACTCGGGCCCCCGACTCTCGCAGGTGGACTACAAGGCCGATGAGTGGCTGATGAAGAACATGGACCCCCTGAACGACAACATCGCCACGCTTCTGCACCAGTCCTCCGACAAGTTCGTCTCAGAGCTGTGGAAGGATGGTACGCCCTTTGCCCCCCACCCTTACCTCCCTGTGGCCGTGGCCGGCCTCTTCTTGCCTTCCTTCGCCGCGGTCCCAGGACGAGGGCCGGGCCTCCACCCGTGGGAATGCCACGGCGGCCCAGCGCCTCCTCACGCGCGTGTCCCGTCCTGCGGTTCCACCTCTCCACGGCAGGCTGGTGGCCCTGGAGTTCTCTTTCCTTGCTTCTGTCGGTTCCTCCTTTGCCTCTGCCTGGTTTTGCTTTAACCTCTCTGTTGCAGAGATGCAGAGCACTCAGAGAGCCTATTTCTATCAACGCTTTCCCATTCTCCACCTAGAACCAGGTGACTGGCCACCCGGAGTGCTGACCCTTGTGTGCGGTGCATCCAGGGCTGTGTGGGGCACGCTTCTGCCGAGTGTTCCTACCCCTTGGCTCTTCCTGCCTGACTGTCCCTTTCCTTGGTCTGCCCCTGGCTTGTGGGCAGGCTGTCAATCTAGATCTTGGGCGGGGGGGAACCAGCATAAAAATTCATATTCTCAGAGTTCCACCCCCTGAAGGCGGCACCATCTTGCTGCTTGAATGGCTGCGGGCGTCTTAGCATGAGTTTTAGGAGTCCTATGCCCTGCTGTGTGTATGTGCACCCGAAAGCTAAAAGAGTCTGTGTGCTTTTGTTTGGCGCTCTCAGCAAGGGCCTGCTCCTTCTGGGCCAGGCCTCCCGGGGGCAGGACGTGCTCACCTGAAATAGCAGGTTATCATGGGGCACATTCACCCTTCCTCTGAGCAGCCTGAGTGGCCTTCACAAGCCACCCACTCCCAGGAAGCCTTCCGTAGCCAGTGAAATGGGCCTGGGTGTGTGAGGTCAAAAATGCCTCCCATTTTAATTGACCGGTTCAGCGAGTCTGTCCTCACACCCGGCCCCTGTCTTGAGCACCTGTTCTTTTTGCTGTCTTCAGATGAATCCTAGAGATCTGGCCACAGAGGAATAGGAAACAGACTTTTTGTCACAGAGTCCTTAGCTTTTAAACCAGGAACAGAAGCCTTCAAATTTAATATTGCTCTTGCTTAAAATGGACCTCCAATCACCAGCCACTTCGGTTGGGTTTGTTTGTTCCTTTGCTTTCACCTCGGAGGAAGCGGTTCCTTCATTGCTCTGGGCATGTGCCACGGTGCTAAGGGCTACTTCCCGGGAGGGCGTTGGAGATGATAAAGACCTGTGAGCTAGGAGACCCAGCAAGATACAAGAGCGGGAAGGGGTCTGCAGGCTTTTTGGGACCTCTCTGCTCCTGATGCCACATGCTGCTCTAGGCCTCCGATTTATTTATGTATTTATTTTATTTTTAAAGATTTTATTTATTTGTCAAGAGAGCGAGAGAGAGCACAAGCAGGGGCAGGGGCAGGCAGAGGGAGAAGCAGGCTCCCTGCTGAGTGTGGGACTCGATCCCAGGACCCTGAGATCATGACCTGAGCTGAAGGCAGACGCTTAACCAGTTGAGCCACCCAGGCTCCCCTAGGTCCCCGATTTAGAGGTATCTGCACGGGAGGCCTTCAGACAGTGAGGGAATCATCCAGAGTCCTCATAACCATGGCAGGTAGCTTTACAGTTACACTTTCTAACTCCTAGCTCTGAGCCCTTAGGTAAAGGTCAGTGTGAATTCAGGATACTGATTTTTTTTTTCTTAATGGGACTATGGAACTATAGGATTCTGTAGGTCAAGTTTTAACACCTCCTTAGAGCCACCCTAGTGAAGTAGCCAGGCTCGCTCTTCTGAGATCCTGTTGCAGCTTTATTACATCTCTTTGGGAACGAGCTTGCACAGTGGGCTGAAGATGGGTGATATGAACGTGGGGTTAGCCAATGGGCCACCCCACCCCCCGCCCAGTGGCTTTGCAGGCTCTCCAAACCCTTTCCCGCCTCCTGTTCACAAAGTCAAGTTTGCTGAACGTTTGGAGTTGACCTTAGCCCTCTGTGTAGATTCTAAGTAGAGACGGTCTCTCTGTTCTGTAGTCTCTCCTCCTCCTGTCCGGGTGTGTTTGTCTGTCTCTCCTGTCCCTCCACCCCCCGCTAGGACCACTGGGCATTCATGTGCTTTTTTGGGTGGTCTCTGCAGTGGACCGCATCATTGGCCTGGACCAGGTGGCTGGCATGTCAGAGACAGCGTTGCCCGGGGCCTTCAAGACGCGGAAGGGCATGTTCCGGACGGTGGGCCAGCTTTACAAAGAGCAGCTGGCCAAGCTGATGGCCACGCTGAGGAACACCAACCCGAACTTCGTCCGCTGCATCATCCCCAACCACGAGAAGAAGGTGCGGGTGCTGGGCCCCTGTGTGTCTCCTTGCGCAGAAGTGGTGCTTCCCCACGCCCCCACGCCCCCACGCTGAGAGCCTCGGCAAAGGCTCCCATTCCCACTCCCGGGGACGTTTACCCCGCTGAGTCCAGAGGGGCCTGCCCTACCTTTCTTCATCCACACCGGACACCGACGCAAGACCACCTGTGTGTATTTCTTTCTTTCTCCAGGCTGGCAAACTGGATCCCCACCTGGTGTTGGACCAGCTGCGCTGCAACGGGGTCCTGGAGGGCATCCGGATCTGCCGCCAGGGCTTCCCCAACAGGGTGGTGTTCCAGGAGTTCCGGCAGAGGTGAGCCGGGGCCGGGAGCCTGTCTTTCCTGCGGCGGGCCGCGTGAGCGAGGGAGTGTTTCCTCATCCCCGCACAGCTGGGGTCTGGCCGGCTCCTCCCGTTCCTTCTCTGTATGAGAAGGGGTTTCCCCGTCTTGTTATCTTGCTGGCTGTCACCCCTTGTGACTCGGGGCCTGGCACTGTTTGCTACCGTTCGAGGATCTTGGAAGAGAAATTAAAGAGGAATCAGCCGGGGACCGGGGTGTTTGAAGAACTTTGTAGAAATGGAGGTCCCAGAGCACTGCGGCTGCTTGCTGCGTGTACAGAGCGGGACATCGATGACACGGTCCTGTGTGCCGTTGCCGGCATGATGCAGCCCTCTGTTTCTGGGGCCACCCCACTTGTCAGAGGCCCCTGCAGCGCCTCGGGGGAAAGGCGGCAGATGCGGACACCGGGCAGGTCGCAGTTGGTGAGCCCAACCTAAAGCTCGCCCCCGAGTGACCAAAACAGTCCAGTGTGAGTTTCCATTTGCTGTCTGGAACACCTGAAGCCTTTCTGGGTCATTCCGCCTAAGGAAAGAGCAGGGTGGGATTTGCTGAATGTCTTCCTTCCCTGGGAGACTCTCTGAAGGGATTCGTCCATGCGCTGTCCTGTAGGGATGGTCCTCTCTGCCGTGCATCCCAGGAATCCGGGCATGGGGTAGACTGACCAGGCTTCTTGTTCTTCCTCAGATACGAGATCCTCACACCAAATTCCATTCCTAAGGGCTTCATGGACGGGAAGCAGGCGTGCGTGCTCATGGTGAGTAGAGCTGCCGCGTCAGCCTCCCGCTGGGGGGTGGGGGGTGGGGTGCGCGCACGCTTGGCGGCGCCCGTGTGCCTGGACGCGGCCTTCTCGCTGGAAGACGCCGGCGCTGTTGTCCTGCCATTGCTCCAGTCCTGATTCTGCCGCGCGCCCCGAGCGGCGGCCCTCTAGGCCCTGGGATGGTCAGGGATGGCGTGCGGGCCCGGGCCAGTGTGGAGACTAGCGCTGCGGCCACAGCAGGCTCTGACGGGAGCCGGTCCCTTCCTTTGGGGCACATTCTCGTGCTTTCACACTCGTATCTCCTCGGATTGTCACGCTCAGCGTGGGTGGTAGGGGGCAGCGAAGCATGGCCCCAAGCCCCCGCAGTGCATGCTTCTGGACATTTCCTTTCAGCCCTTTGAGTAGTGCCTCATGTGCAGCAGGCTCTCTGAACTCTGCTAGAATGAATGACAGCCCCCGGTGGCTCAGTGGCCACGCTGGGGCCCGAACCCCCCTGTCCTATTTCCTACTATATAGGTGTCAGATTATTTCTTACATGTCCAGGGTGAGCGGCCCCTGCCTCCTGTTGTCTTTCCTCTGCATTCTTTCCAAAGAGGAGAGACGATGGGTTGGGGGGTTGTCAGAAAGAGAAGAGGGAAGAAGGGAGTCAACACCTCCTATGTGGGAAGCCCCGCATTAGGTGATAGGGAGGTGGGGATGGGAGGGAGGAGACCACTCCCTGCTGTCCGGCGCTCACCAGCCCTGAGCCCGTGGGAAGGAGGGCATGACCGGGGAGGGTGTGTGGGCCACCCATTCTCTAGGCTGTCCGGGTTAGGGGTGGGGCAGGGAGGGAAGATGCCCATGCTGGCTCCACCTGCCTTCTTCCCTGCTCCTCCCCGGGCCTCTCCAGGATGATTAGGGCCTTTTGGTGGCCCCGAAGCTCACTCCAGTCCCACTCTTCCCATTCTAGGCTCTGCCTTTTTAGAGCTTGTTCTGAATCCTTGTCTCCCAGGAGGACAGGCGGACAGGCAGACCCTTGCCTCAGTGGGTCAACAAGAGAGCCCATACTGTGCCCAAACCTCCCAGTGATGGTAACGAGCACTAATTCTGTTCAGTCCGCAGCGCGTGTGGCCCTGCGCTGAGCTCTGTGCTCTCCCGTTCAGTTCTCACAGCCATACTGGGGACGAGGCACTATTTGCTTGATTTCTTCACTTTATTCTAATTAAAGAAAGCATTGTTCCCATTTTCCAGCTGAGGAAGCAGGGGCTCCTCCCAGAGGTTATAGCCCCAGGTCACCTAATTAACGTTTGGTCCTGGGCTTGGCCTGAACTGGGGTGTGTCCTAGTCTTGGTGACGACGACGACGACGACGATGATGCTCAGCCACCTCTGGTTTAAGGGTGGCCCAGCTGGGCATTGGTAGACCATGATGGCAGTGCATGGAGGCGGGAGGTAGAAGGAGAGAAGACCCTTAGGTCCTTTTGATGTTGAGGTTCTATGTTTTTCTGCTGTCTGATGCATCACCCTGCCCTGTGCGGGAAGCCACCTGCCCCTCCTCCCGGCATCCTCTGAGCCCTGCTTTCTTGGGCTCCAGGGGACAGGCTGCCCAGCAGAGAGGCAGCCGCTGACGGACAGCCTCTCTGGGACAGACTGCTGGCTCCCGGCGTTGCTCCGAGGGCCCCGTGGTGGCACGTGGTGAGCGGCCTGTCTGCTCCCGTCTAGATCAAAGCCTTGGAGCTGGATAGCAACTTGTACCGCATCGGCCAGAGCAAGGTCTTCTTCCGGGCTGGCGTGCTGGCCCACCTGGAGGAGGAGCGGGACCTGAAGATCACAGACGTCATCATCGGGTTCCAGGCCTGCTGCAGGGGCTACCTGGCCAGGAAGTGAGTCCTTGGAGGGGCCCCCCTCCGCCTAGCCTGCCCGTGCTCGGGCCCTTCCCGGCTTTCCTGCTGCACGGGGGCACTGACGCTGGTCGGGGGTCAGTCTGATCCAGGACACCCAGGTGGAGCTCTCTGCCCCCTGCTTTCTGGATTTATGCCTGAGGTTTAAAGTGACCGGCTGGGAAGGGGGTGACTCTGGGCCTGATTTGCCTGCTCCAAACAGTCCTGCTTACCAGTATTCCTCACTGTGTCCCTCGTGTGGGAATGATGCCCAGACTCTGTCCCCAGAGTCCCCTGTGCTCCCGGGACAGGAGCCCGTCCTCGAGTCCAGAGCAGTTCCTTTGAGGGTAGGGCTCACCTGCTGCGGGACAGTGGGTGTGGTGGCTGCATGTTGGGTCTCCTGAACCCCGATATCTGTGCTTGGGGCCGTACATTGCAGTGTGAGCTGGGAACCCTGGGAAACGGAGCATGGCTTTGTGGTGTTTGGGCAAATGGAGCCTTCATGTATCCCAGAGCCCCCCAAGTTGACATCTTAAGCCCACCTTTGCAGGACATCAGCTGCTGACATTTTGCCACCAATCAAAGACCACTGATGGAGGGTGGCAGGAGGGTGGGACACTGAAGTCACTACGTCTCCCGAATGACCAGGAGTCACACTGGACGCAGATCTAATTCACAAGGGGCTTCCACCCCGTGAACTCACTTGCCCCTTGGTGACCTAGGTCCTTGTCACCCTCTGCGGGGTCACCCACAGGACTCACCCCCAAGGCCAGGCTCCTTCCCTACACTTGTGTCTTGAGGCGTCTCAGGCAGGGAGGGGTCGGCTGCCCCGGAAAGGCCTCCTGTCTGCTGGAGGTGTGCGGTCCCCTGCCCTGACGGGGTCCCTCTCCCCAGGGCCTTCGCCAAGCGGCAGCAGCAGCTGACGGCCATGAAGGTCCTGCAGAGGAACTGCGCCGCCTACCTCAAGCTGCGAAACTGGCAGTGGTGGAGGCTCTTCACCAAGGTGGGTTCCGACGGGCCTCCCTCGCTGCGACCCCATGAGCGCCCTCGGCCTCCGTTGTGGCGCAGGGACAGGCGGGCCTCCCGCCGGCCTCTGTGCGGGACTCGGAGCCCTGGGAGCAGTGCGTAGCCTTGGCCTCAACACCCCCCCCCCCACCCCCGCGCCGTGTGAGCCAGGGCTGGGCCTGCCCTGCGGGGTCCAGAGCGTGCACGCCGTGGCACGTGTCTGGTGTGGACAGCCTGGCTGCCGGGCCTCGCTGGGTGCTGGGGGCGCTGTCCTCCCAAGCAGCCACAGGGCGGTGGGTCAGAACGTGTACACAGCTGCACAGGCTTTCCCCTCCCTAGCCTCTCAAAAAAAAAAAAAATCTTGAACGTCGTTCGGGCTGCTTTCAATTGTAATAAATAATTTGTGGCCGTTGTGAAAAGTTAGACTGACAAAGAGCATGAAAAAGAAAACGGAGGTTCACACGTGCTCCCTTCAACCCCGAGCCAGTGTCCGTGAGGAGTAGACGTTTCACTGTTTACTCCACTGCCTTTTTTTATCCCCTTTAAGTCTCCGCTCTGTAAACCATATGCATTCTTACCTAGCTGAGCTCTGACTTGCATAAACAGTCTTGTGTTTAGTGTATTTTCCGTTTAAAATTCCTTCACGAGCATCATTTTTTAGAAAGTCAGCATGATGTTCCCTGGAGACATGTGCTGTTTTCGGTGGCCCCTTTTCCCGTGGTGTTTCTTTCTCTCATTCCTCGTGTTCCACCATTGTAAACATGCTGTCCACGTCTTCGTGCAAACACGGAGGTGGTGTCCCTGACCTGTACTTAGCAGGGTCAGGGGCCTGTGGCACACAGCGCCGAATCGATCTCCAGAAAGGTGGTGTGTTTGTGCCTCCCCCCGGAGCGGGTCCAGTTGCCCGGCGCTCCGGCCAGCTTGCCCTGGGCGCGGGGGAGGGCCCGGCCCGAGCAGGCATCCTCAGCCGAGCGCCTCTTCCGCCGTCTCTTCCAGGTCAAGCCGCTGCTGCAGGTGAGCCGGCAGGAGGAGGAGATGATGGCCAAGGAGGAGGAGCTGGTGAAGGTCCGGGAGAAGCAACTGGCTGCCGAGAACAGGCTCACGGAGATGGAGACGCTCCAGTCCCAGGTGGGTGTGTGCAGGCACGGCCCGGCTGGTTGGGGCGGGGCTCCCCCTGCTGCCACCTGCTGGCCAGCGGTGGGCGGGGCGCGTTTGGAGGGTCACTGTCACCAGCGGCTCATCTCTCTGCAGACCCCATTCGGGGTTCTGTGATGTAGGGAGGCGCCCGGTGGGGCGGAAAGCTCACGGGAGTTGGGGGAACCTCTCTGAGCCTGTTTCCCGGGGATGGTGGTGCACAGCTCCCGGGGTAGCGGTGAAGGATCCGGAACGCGACGTTTGGGAAGTGCCTGGGAGCCTCGGCACCCTCGAGATGGGAATTGCTCCGGTCGGCACGGTCTCCTCCCCACAGAAGCCTGAGCGCGGGAGCCTCCGTGCTGCCGGGGCCTGAGGAGCTTGCGGGGGACTCACGCGGTCCCCGGGCTCTTTGCAGCTCATGGCGGAGAAGCTACAGCTGCAGGAGCAGCTCCAGGCGGAAACAGAGCTGTGTGCTGAGGCCGAGGAGCTCCGCGCCCGCCTGACCGCCAAGAAGCAGGAGCTCGAAGAGATCTGCCATGACCTGGAGGCCAGGGTGGAGGAGGAGGAGGAGCGCTGTCAGCACCTGCAGGCCGAGAAGAAGAAAATGCAGCAGAACATCCAGGTGAGGCCCCTTTCCCCTCCAGAGAAGGGGCGGGGCGCAGCGCCCCTGGAGCCGGAGAGAGCGCAGAAATCGCCGGGGCCCGTTCGCTTGGGGCGGCCTCTGAGAGCTCCCCTCTGCGGGCAGCGAGCACTGCCAACGGAGCAGCGAAGCCGGTTCAGTTTCCCTCCGTCCTCGCTGCGGTCGGTCCGCGGGGCCAGGGCGATCAGCTCTGCCTTCTGCCCGCGCCGCTGGTGGGCCGCTTGGGAGGAGGCACCTCAGAACCAGCGAGCACACGGTTGGCCGGGGTCCCTGTCTCCGTCCCCCAGTTTTAAAGACGGAGCCCACAAGTGCGGGGTGGGCCGGGTCCGTGTAGTCTGCCCCCCCCACATGGTCTCCCCGTGAGCCCCCCCGCCACGGTCTCCCCGGCTCCGCGGCAGGAACTGGAGGAGCAGCTGGAGGAGGAGGAGAGTGCCCGCCAGAAGCTGCAGCTGGAGAAGGTGACCACCGAGGCCAAGCTGAAGAAGCTGGAGGAAGACCAGATCATCATGGAAGACCAGAACTGCAAACTGGCCAAGGTGAGGAGGCCCCGAGTGCTGAGCCGCGCGGGCGGCGGCCGGGTACAGGCAAGACTCCCGGCCCATTGCCTCCCTCCCTCTCCTGCAGTCACAGCATCCGCGCCATCACGGGTCCTCTTCTGGGTGTCCGTGGCCTCCAGGTGCCAGCGTCCCATTCAGAGGGGTGTTTCTCACCACTGAGTGGGGCCCGAGGGCAAGGCTTGGCACTTCTTCTCGGTGAAGCTCTCTGCAAGCTCCCAAGACCCGAGACTTGTTGCTGAGCCGTCTGTGGGGTGTTGCCCATCTGTCCCCAGGGGGCTTTGGGGACCGCGGTGGCTCAGTGTTGAGGCACAGGTGCCCTCCTCCAGCCGTTCCCAGGGTAGTGGCTATTTAAGAGTCTCTTAGAGCCAAGTCGGGTCCCTGTCACAGTCTGCCGGCGAGCAGATAAAAGCCCAGAGTCATGTCAGGAGAAGGAGAGACAGGGTCAGAAGGCCATCCTCAATTCCGAGTGGGGTGGGGCGGACGTGGCAGGACACCAGCCTGCGGACTCTGTGACACGAGACGGAGTCGCCCAGGCTGGGTGTTGGCGCTTGTTTAGTCCTGGGACTGTGAGGTCAGCCTGGTCGGGGACCTGCTGAGATTAGGACTCCAGCAGTGGCCACGCGGCAGAAGCGGGGGGAGCAGCCAGGATGCTCTGGGGGCATGAGGAAGGCAGAGGTCGCAGCCCACCCAGTGGACGGGTGCCGGGCACAGAGAGGGTAGAATCATTGCGTCTGAATCCCCTGGGTGCCTTCTTACCTGAGCCCAAACGGGTGACACAGGTCCAGGAAGGCCTTGGGCACCCACATCTGTAGATCCTAAGGAAGCTTATCCAGCTAATTTGGGGCTGCTAGTGACTTTTCTTTTTTTTAAGATTTATTTATTTGAGAGAGACCACGAGCGGGAGGGGCAGAGGGAGAGAATCTCAAGCAGACTCCCCGCTGATTGTGGAACCTCACCTGGGGCTTGATTTCAGGACCCCAAGATCATGACCTGAGCCAAAACCAAGAGTCAGTTGCTTAACCGACTGCGCCATCCAGGCGCCGGCTAGTGACCTTTCAGAATTATCCTTTGATCCAGAAAATCCTAGTGTGTCAAGTATTTAAGGTCCTTCCCTTGGTTCAATCCTAAATTTCTGGCCAAGTTATATTTGAGGAGAGCTGAAGTGTTGTGTGCTCAACTAACTTTTAGCTCTGACCCACCCTCGGCCCCGCAGGAGAAGAAGCTTCTGGAAGACAGAATAGCCGAGTTTACCACCAACCTCATGGAAGAGGAGGAGAAGTCGAAGAGCCTTGCCAAGCTCAAGAACAAGCATGAGGCGATGATCACTGACCTGGAGGGTAAGAGGGTGGTGGGCAGGAACTGAGGCGTCCCCACTCCGGGACCCGCCTGGGCCTTGCCGCCAGGAGCAGGAACCCTGGGCTGGTCTCATGTTCTCTGGGTGCAGGCACGCTCGGAGTCTGCAGCCCCCAGCCACTGCCCTGAAAACCTCGGGGACAGCTCTGGTCCCCACAGGAGTCTGGGCTCCGGGCACCGGCTGGGCTAGGAAGGGATGTTCCCCCACGTGAAGGGCTCTCAGAAGAACACCCTGGCATTTCTTTTCTGTCGTGTGCCATGAGTTGCACAAGATTGAGTTCCTAAGAGGTCCTAGGTCTGAGCCCAGCTCTGCTGCTTACCAGCTCTATCACCTCGCAGCTCTCCCTTAATCTCTGTGGGCTTTAGTTTCTCCTTCTCTAAGGGTCACAGTGAACGTGTGTCCATGGGGACTACACTGAATCACACGCAGGCGCACACCGTGCGTGCTCTGCAGGGTTGGACAGATGCTGCGAGAGACTGTTGCTTGACTCGGGGCAGGTGGCCAGTTGTGCCTTTGTCTGTCTGAGGATTTCTCACCCCTGCTTCTTGAGAGGTGTAGACAGCGGAGGGAGAGGGGAGAGGGGACCGCTGTGGGGGCTCCGAGCTCATGCCAGAAACCACTGCTCCCTCGGCAGAGGCTCGGGGCAACCCCGCGTGTCCAGGACAGATGTTGACTCCCTGCACATGTAGGGCCCAAACTGTCCAGGCTGACCACCAGGAGGGTTTTCCCAGCCCCGCCTGCCCCCCTCATGTTTGGAGGGGATGAGGCGAGTCAGGCGGGCAAAGGGGAAGTGAGGTGCTAGAGGGGTCTCACCCTGCGGACTCCCTCCCTCACCCGGGAACAGTCTGAAACACAGTCGTCCAGGTCTAGGAGGGCACAGCCACTGGGCAGGCAAACACCGAGAGGGGCTTCTTAGTTTGACACTGAGTAGTGTTAACAAAGATACGAAGCCATCTGAACACGCGCGTGTGCACACACACGGCTGGTGGGAGCATGAACTGGTAGGTGGCCTGGAACGGTCTGGCGTTGCCTGGTGGCTCTGAAGCTTCACGTGCCTACAACCAACCCAGCGCTCTCGGCCACACGCACTGGGGGTTCCGGGCATCGTTCCGGAGGGCGCACCGCGAACACGACCCGAATGCCCCTCCGCTGTAGCACAGGGAGATAAGCTGTGGTATGTTCACCCGGCGGAACACTAGACTGGTCCACGTGGATCACTTGCTGAATTTCAAGGTCTTACTCTTAAGTGACAAAAGCAGGCGCGGATTCTGGGCTAGGAGCTGTGGTGAGTGCTTGCAGATATTAATGCCCGCGAGCTTCGCAACCTAACGAGGCACGTGGTCTCATTATCCTTGTATTCAGATGACGCACAGAGGGTTAAGGGGTTACCTGAGTGACGTCCTAGTGGAAATCGTAAAGCCAGACATTGGACCCTGACCCCCCGCACCGACTGTAGAATTCATACAGGACGTTCCCTTACACAGTTTAGGTTCTTGAAAACTAAGCCTATTTTTTAGGGAGGAAGACCTGGTACAGCCTTAAAGGAAAACAAGGGAACTGGGAGCACAATGTGCAGGGAAGCGTAGGTCCCTGGCGGGGCAGGTCGGCAGAGTTTGGGGCGACACCGGACGTGGCAGCTCGGGGATGTTCTTTCCTTCATCCAGGTCTGGGGTATGAGTGTCTGCATGTTGTGATCCTTTAAGGCTCACGTATGTTTTAACAAAAACTCAGTATTTTTTGTAACAATGAAAAACAAAGATGGGAAAAATCTCTGGGTGCTGAGGGCTCTGTCGGTCTCCCCCGGCTTGCTGCTCAGAGCGCCTCCGAAGAGAGGAGAAGCAGCGTCAGGAGCTGGAGAAGACTCGCCGGAAGCTAGAGGGGGACTCTACTGACCTCAGTGACCAGATCGCAGAGCTGCAGGCCCAGATCGCAGAGCTCAAGATGCAGCTGGCCAAGAAAGAGGAGGAGCTGCAGGCCGCCTTGGCCAGGTGAGGGCTGGCGCCCCCTGCCGGCAGGTGCCGGCACCTTCCGCTGTGCCCCCCGCGAGTGGCTGCCCTCTTGATGCCATCCCACAGCAAGACCTGTCCCGTTCCCTAAAGGCACGCGTGCGGCTGCTTTGTCATCCGTTTGTAACCCCCCCGTTTGTAATCCGCAACGTCACCCAGCACCATAGGCCTTGTCTTTCTTGCATTTTTAAACTTTCTGGCTATAGGCATGCTAAAAAAAAAAAAAAAAAAAGAAAGAAAAGAATCTTTGTTTTAGATTCACAACAGAATTGAGCAGAAGGTGCACAGTTTCCCATACACCCCCGCAGCGCCCCCCCCCCCACGGCCTCCCGCACTGTCACTTCCCCGCCCAGGGTGGCACATTTGCTGCAGTTAATGAACCCGCACTGACGTGATTATCACCCCCAGAGTATCTGCGGCACCTTCGTGTTTTTCCTTAGTTGCTGTAATAATGGACTGTAGCATTTTATTTCCTTTTTAATTTTTGCTTAATGTTTGTTCATTTATTTTTACGTTTAGAACACTGAATTTCAGTTTGGAAAATGAAGTGATTCTTCTGTGGGGTTTTTCAGTTCACAGAGTGGTTTTGTTCTTAAATCTTCTGGAAGCTTCAGATGTTTTTGCCGAGAGGAGCACCTGAGGGCGGGCCATGGTTACACCTTCTGGAAGCGGCTTTGGCTGCTCCTCTCCAAAGCCTTTTCTGCACACTCTGCTTCCTGAGGTGGAAAGAGCCTCCTCCTCATGTTGTCTCTTTGGCAGAGTGGAGGAGGAAGCCACCCAGAAGAACATGGCCCTAAAGAAGATTCGAGAGCTGGAATCACAGATTTCTGAGCTCCAGGAGGACCTGGAATCTGAGCGAGCTTCTAGGAATAAAGCTGAGAAGCAGAAGCGGGACCTCGGGGAGGAGTTGGAGGCTCTGAAAACGGAGCTGGAGGACACTCTGGACTCCACGGCTGCCCAGCAGGAGCTCAGGTGCGCCGTGCAGCCAAGTGGCCAAGTTACTTGAGGATGGGGGTGGGGGGCAGGGAGGGTGATGCCCCCGGGCTTGTTGAGGAAGCTGGCTTGGAGTTGGGGTGAGGCCGGGGTGAGACGCCGATTCCTCCACAAAGTGGGTCTGCGAGCCTGGGTTGGAGGATGCATGGCCGAGGAGGGAGGCCACTGGGCAGCAAGGCTGGGGTAGTCGATGCCCCTTGTCAGCCTCTCTGCAGCCGGGGAAGCAGAGCCCAGGGCGGCAGCACGCCCGGTCCCCAGCCTCCATCCTGAGGGTGCTTCTCTCCAGGTCCAAACGTGAACAAGAAGTGAACATCTTGAAGAAGACCCTCGAGGACGAGGCCAAAACCCACGAGGCCCAGATCCAGGAGATGAGGCAGAAGCACTCCCAGGCCGTGGAGGAACTGGCTGAGCAGCTAGAGCAGGCGAAGCGGGTGCGTGGGCTTCCCTGGGGCCGGGCTCCATGACTGCGGGTGGTGCCGGGGCGGGGGGGGGCCCTCCCGGAGACTGGCTGCCTCCCCGGGCCAGGCCTGCAGAGCAGAGTGGCTCCAGGCTCCAGCCCTAAGCGGCTGTGTGACTCAGGCAAGTAGCTACCTCTGTGCCTCAGTTTCCCCAACTGTAGAGGAGGCAAGTGATAGGTCTGTGTCATGAAAATCCACGACAGTTGGAGTTGATGATCAGTAAAGCATGTGAACAGTAAGGACTCAGTAAGTGGTTCAAGAATGACCGTCAGTATTTTGTTTAGGACCCGCCAGACCAGAAGGTCTCCAGGAATTGGAGTGGCCTGGTGCCGAGTGCCAGAGGGCCCTAGGGTTTTCTCTGGAGCACCCGCACGTGGTCAGCTGCAATCTTGATGGGAAGCCTTGGGATATTAATCCTGCTAGTCTCGGGCAGGCGGCTGGGCCAGGGAGTTCTCAAGACCACGTTCCGCCTGCCGTGGCTCCCAGCGCGAAGCCGCTCTTGGTGGCGGCCCAACAAGTCAAAGGCTCTTCCGCGTGGCGGCCTGTAAAATGCTCTCAGAGGCATGCCTTGTCCATCTGGGCCCCTTCTGGTGGCAGCCTTCCCTTGCCCTTCAGCTTTTCCTCACCCAATACACCTTCGAGTTTGTGCGGCTCCCCCTTGCACGTGCCTGTGACCCTGCGGCCAGCTCAGTGGATGGTAGAATGGGATGGTGGAGTGGATTCTGTAAATGCCGCTTTTATATTTTCTGGAAGATCGTCACATTATCACTCGGAACATCAGATTTCAAAGAGGCTCTGCTGGAAGCCCGACTCTGAACAGCTATAATTGCCCTCATCTTCTGATATGCTAAAGTCCTAGTATCAGTGATGATAGCCCCTCACACCTGAGCGTGAGGGAGGCCAGGCGGGGACTGTTTCCGAGCTGAGGACACGTGCTGCGTGTCCCGTCCGGCTGAGGAGTGCGGGTCAGGCCCGAGCGTCCGGCCCGAGGCTCTTGGCGGCATGCCTCCCCTGGGCTGGCCCTCCGGCGTTCTCGCTGCAGAGAGCAGACTCCGGATCTGGACCGGGCAGCTGTCCCAGCCTCCCACCAGGGCACAGCTGCCCCTTTCCACCCCGTGGCTTGCGTCCCCGCAGGTCAAAGCCACCCTGGAGAAGGCGAAGCAGACCCTGGAGAACGAGCGAGGAGAGCTGGCCAATGAGGTGAAGGTGCTGCTGCAGGGCAAAGGGGACTCTGAGCACAAGCGGAAGAAGGCCGAGGCCCAGCTGCAGGAGCTGCAGGTGAAGCTCACCGAGGGAGAGCGCGTGCGCATGGAGCTGGCCGACAAGGTCACCAAGCTGCAGGTGAGGCCTCCGCTGGGACCCGGGCCTGGGCGGGGGTGCCTGCCCCTGCGCCTCGGTCTGGGCCCGGATCTCCGGGGCTCCCCCTCTCTTGAGCGAGGCCTTTGGGGCGCGGCCCGTGACTCCGGCCCCCCTGGGCCTGACGGCTGAGGTGGAGCCAGGGCAGTCATGGTCCTTGTCCTTCCCGTGCCCGTGCAGGTTGAGCTGGACAACGTGACCGGTCTTCTCACCCAGTCTGACAGCAAGTCCAGCAAACTCACCAAGGACTTCTCCTCCCTGGAGTCCCAGCTGCAGGACACGCAGGTAAAGACAGAGGCAGGGCCCAGCTCCTCTGTGACCCACGGGGTCTCTGGGTCCTCCTGGCACCCCCGCCGGCTGTAGCAGCTGTCCCCCGAACCAGAGGGACCGGCTCCTCCTCCCCGTCGAGGGCGTGGGGCCCGTGAGGCTCTGCCCCCGTGCCTCCTGAGCCCCGGCGCCCCGCGTGTCTCGGTGCAGGAGCTGCTCCAGGAGGAGACCCGGCAGAAGCTGAGCCTGAGCACCAAGCTGAAGCAGATGGAGGATGAGAAGAACTCCTTCAAGGAGCAACTGGAAGAGGAGGAGGAGGCCAAGCGGAACCTGGAGAAGCAGATTGCCACCCTCCATGCCCAGGTTCGGTATCGGCTCCCCCTGGATGCCCTGCACCCCCCGGAGACTCAGGGAAACCGGGGGTAGTCTGCGGGCTGAGCCGTGTCTGGCCGGGCACCCGCGTGCACAGGGGACAGGAGGCCCAGGCCTGCTGCGAGCCAGGCGCCCTCCCTTGGGGAGCTCCTGCCCTCTCCAGCCAGAGCTCCTAGCCAGGGTCCCAGGTAGAATTCAGGGGTCTGTACACGCGGATGGAGGAGGCCTCACGTCTGGGTTTCCGTCAGTCTGGCTGACGTTAGCGTTTTGTTCCGTCGTGCACGTAGGCCATCAGCCACGCCGGCAGCAGTGCATGTGGCGCGAAGGAAAACCAGCGGTCACCGTGTCTGAGCTGTGGCGGGCTTTGGGGATGTCATGGTGCTTCCGCCGCTTTCGTACTTGACACGCTAACAAAGGAGCACACGGGTTACTAAAGAAGTACCCAGCAACTGCATTTTCCTGTACTGGTTTAGTTGCTGATCCTCTGTATTTTACATACGTTAAAACATCATAAGGAGGAGGCCAGTGTTTTTCTAGACTATCAAAAGGTCCGCAACCAGAAATAGATCAAGAGCCCTGTTACATCCTATTCTAGGACCTCAGTGGCCAGGCCAGGAGATCTATCTGCACCACCTCCTGGGGGTGGGCCCGTAGCCCGTGCTCCAGTCTGGGTGGGAGTAGCTGGTGGGTGCGTGTCGTGGCAGCTTTGTCTCTGGGTGCGAGGAGGGGCTGCGGGATGGATGCCTGCGGAGACCTGGCGAGCAGCCGATGGAGGGGGCTCCCCTCTCTGGGCTTGTCTGGAAAGCAAGCGGCTTGGTGTACATCTCGACAGAGAGGCTGCCCCTGGGGCTGCACGCACTAGGCAGACGCCCCCTGCAGAAACCCCATTTCTCTCACCCCGGTGGAAGAGGGGCGTCTCTGTGACCGGGTCTTTGCTCGTGGGGTGCAGGCTGGCTGCCACCGCCCCACTCACGGGCTGTCTCCCAACTCTGTGCTCCTGCCCAGGTGACGGACATGAAGAAGAAGATGGAGGACGGTGTGGGGTGCCTGGAGACTGCGGAGGAAGCCAGGAGGAAGCTCCAGAAGGACCTGGAGGGGCTGGGCCAGCGCTACGAGGAGAAGGTGGCTGCCTACGACAAGATGGAGAAGACAAAGACACGGCTGCAGCAGGAGCTAGACGACCTGCTCGTGGACCTGGACCACCACCGCCAGACTGCCTCCAACCTGGAGAAGAAGCAGAAGAAGTTTGATCAGGTGGGTGTCTCTGGGCCACCCCCCACGCCTTTCCCATCAGGCATAGCCGCGGGGAAGGCGAGGCCCGGGCACACCTCACCACCTAGCTCAGGAGGGCCGCAGGCCAGGCACGCAGGGGTCCCCCTTGTGGGGCAGGGCATCTCTTCCTTCCTCTTTCCTGTGTCTGACGTCTTTCAAATTGTCTGTGATGAACCAGTTTTACTCTTATGTAGGATTTTTTTTTTTCTTTACTCTCAACATGGGGCTCGAACTCACAACCCTGAGGTCAGGATGGCCCATGTCCTACCAACTGAGCCAGCCAGGCGCCCCTATGATGTAGGATTTTTATTTACACGTTATACTTCTGCCTAATTCCAAAAGCTCTGAGGCAGCTTATAGAGAGACCCAGACAATGGGGTAGGATAGGAAAGTAGAATACATCAGGGGTTGGCAAAACCGACCAAGCAGTGCCCCATGCCTGTTGCTGCGGGTAAAGGTGCGCTGGATCCCACCATGCTCCCTGGCTGCTTCCATGTTTCCGCAGCAGAGTCTGGCAAAGTCTAGAGCATTCACTCTCTGGCCCATTAAGAAATGGGCCTGGGGAATAAAGAGGTATCAGGGGATTGGGGAGATGGGGAGATGAGGTCTGGCCACAGGTGGGCCCACACGGAGAGTGGACCCCAAGAACTTGAATATAAATGGGCATCCTTGACGAAGGCCACAGGTGGAGTCTGGGCCTCTAAGCAGCCAGATTGACAGGGTTTTTAAGGAAAATACCAACCGGCTGTTCAGGAAAACAGGGCCTTTGCTGGTTCTGAGAGAGTAATGTTCCCTGTGGGTTCTCATGGAAAGGGTGCCATGTTTCATACAGAATCGTATCAAATGATGAAAACGAAACAGACCTCACAGCGTGCTGACAGACGTGATCGCTGTCCTCATCTGGTTACGAGGACATGCTGGATGGCCTGCACCACGCTTGGGGCCCGCCGGGTACCCCAGGCGATGGCTTGGTGCCGGCTCTTCGTGGTCCCCTCCCTCAGACCAGCACCTAGGATCTTCAGTCCCCAAGGAGTATGGGTCTGGGTGCTTTGCCCACCTGAGGGCAGGGGGCTCACGGTGACCACCTCTCCCTCAGCTGCTGGCCGAGGAGAAGACCATCTCTGCCAAGTACGCAGAGGAGCGCGACCGGGCCGAGGCGGAGGCCCGGGAGAAGGAGACCAAGGCGCTTTCACTGGCCCGGGCACTGGAGGAGGCCGTGGAGCAGAAGGCCGAGCTGGAGCGGCTCAGTAAGCAGCTCCGCACAGAGATGGAGGACCTCATGAGCTCCAAGGATGACGTTGGCAAGAGCGTGAGCACCGGGTCGGCGGCCGGCTCAGGGAGGGACCCGAGTGGGGGCGTCCCCAGGGACTAGGGGCTGAGCAGACACCGAGGCCGGGGACCTTGGGGACCTCGTCCCTCCGCTCCTGACTCGGGTTCCCGGGGGTGGGGGGGCAGGTCCACGAGCTGGAGAAGTCCAAGCGGGCCCTGGAGCAGCAGGTGGAGGAGATGAAGACCCAGCTAGAGGAGCTGGAGGACGAGCTGCAGGCCACTGAGGACGCCAAGCTGCGGCTGGAGGTCAACCTGCAGGCCATGAAGGCCCAGTTCGAGCGGGACCTGCAGGGCCGCGATGAGCAGAGCGAGGAGAAGAAGAAGCAGCTGGTCAGACAGGTGTGGACGGCCCCCCACCCCTCACCCCCGTTTCTGGCAGGTTCCGTTCTCCTTCCTCTCCTGGGTTGTGGTGGGCCCCTTGTCCGCTCCTCCCATGTCTGTAGATTCTAGTCCCCTGTCTCCAGGGTCGGGGACCCGCTCTTTTATGGCCAGTACTCTTCATGGGCCCCTGGAGGCCCCGTGCAGCTCCCCCAGGCTCAGAGTGGAGCAGGGTCGGGGTGGGAGCCGCTGTCCGAGCCATCCGCCTGTCCGCCAGGTGCGGGAGATGGAGGCAGAGCTGGAGGACGAGAAGAAGCAGCGCTCGTTGGCGGTGGCCGCTCGGAAGAAGCTGGAGATGGACCTGAAGGACCTGGAGGCCCACATTGACTCCGCCAACAAGAACCGAGACGAGGCCATCAAGCAGCTGCGCAAGCTGCAGGTGAGCTCTCGGGCCGTGCTGGGCGCGGCTGCACCTGTGGCTCTGGGCTCAGGTGGGCTGGGACACCGGCCAGGTGGCCGGTGAGCACTGAGAGGCGCCACCCTCCCCTCTCTGCGGATGGTGCCCTTAGCCCTGGAACAGAGAGCAAACTTGCAATAAGATTATTGACTGTGTGTGCATTAAACAAGGAAACAAACCCATGCAAACATGGAAAGGCAGTGACGTTAGGGATGTAGTCACTTGGTGGTAGATTTTCAGAGTAAACCAGATATGGCTCGGGTCCCGACCCGATCCAGGCTTAGTGGACAGTGATCGAAGCTTCTGAGCCTAGCACAGAACCCCATGTGCAGCCCAGAGCACAGAACACGCACTTGGGAAATTCTCACCTCACCGATAAAGATCACAGATTTTGTTTGTTTATACGTTTTTTGTTTTAATAATGATTTTAGCGTAATTAGCATACAGTGTTCTATTAGTTTCGGGTGTATGATACAGTGATTCATCTTTATGTCCGTATGTTACTCCATGCTCATCAAAGTAAGTGCTAAAGATAACGGATTTCATTCTAGTCTACTTATTTATTTATTAAAAGATTTTATATATTTATTGGAGTGTGAACACGAGTGGGAGGAGGAGCAGAGGAGAGGGAGAAGCAGACTCCCCTGAGCTGAGCAGGGAGACCGACCTGGGGCTCGATCCCAGGACCCTGGGGTCATGACCTGAGCCGAAGGCAGACGCTTAACTGACAGAGCCACCCAGGCGCCCCAAAGATAACAAATTTTAAAAAACAGCTCTGAAAAGCCGCGTCATACCCCGAAAACCAGCAGCAGGAAGAACAAATTCTGTCCATTGACGAGGTCGTGGGGTGTAGATGTCCTTGTCGGTGGCAGTTGTACCTGGTACCATCTGGCCTGGGGAATCGCAATTTGGGATTACGTGCAGAAGGAAAAAAAAGAAAATCCTATTTGACCAAGGTCTTGAGAGTTAAAACCAGTCACAGGAGAAGAACAAAGGAAATGCGTTTCTGCCGTGGGGGCTGACCTGGCAGGTGGGCGTTGACCCAGAGGAGCGGGTGTCCCCGGGGAATGATTCAGGTCAACAGGAAGCTGTAGGAAGTGCAGCCCAGATTGCAGCTCGGGCTCACGTGTAGCCAGCGACTCACAGCTTCCAAAGGTGTGCTTTGTGAATCCTGATGGTCAAACACGTGTGGAAACGACACAGGATAAGAGAGACCTGTGTCCTTGTTATTTGGCCCTCTTCCCGTTGGTTACACGTGGCATTGGGCTGAAAGCGGCCCGAGGCTCCTGTGGGAGGGGTGGTGGCCGTGGTGGGGGTCCCAAGCCTCTCCCGCCCGCCACAGGCACAGATGAAGGACTGCATGCGGGAACTGGAAGACACGCGCGCCTCCCGCGAGGAGATCCTGGCGCAGGCCAAGGAGAACGAGAAGAAGCTGAAGAGCATGGAGGCCGAGATGATGCAGCTGCAGGAGGTGGGCCGGGCCCCAGGACGGCACTCGGGGGCGCCAGCAGGGGGCAGCCCACGGCCTCCACCTGCCCGCCCAGCTCCAGCCGTGGGTCGGGGGTGGTTTTGGCTTCGTGAAAGCATTCCCTACAGGGTTGCGTTAGGTAGCCGGGCTTCCCGGTGTGACTAAAACGTGTGTGTGAATTAAATTGTCACCATTTGGGGCCAGCTCCCTTGCGTGAAACGAGGCTTTGTGGTAATCACCTCCTGCTGGGCAAGGGGGGTCCTTCCCAAACGCTCGGGCACCACGCGTCCCCCCGCCTCGTCCGTCACATGTGAGACATATCGAGAAAGCCTTCCCTCCGCCTTAGGCGGTCTTCTTCAGCGTGAGGTGACTGGCCACCCAGTGCTCCTAGTGGGGCTGGGTGTCCAGGCATGTCCTCGTCCATTCTCTCCTGATGGCTGCGCTCTCCTGCCCGGGCCTGCGGTGAGCTCTCCCTCTGAGGTCGCGTGTGGGTCTCTGTTGAGGCCACCTTACCCGCCTGGCTCTGAGACTCCGTGTTCTCACCCTAACTCACATCCCTGCCTCGTCCCCCCGACTTCTGGTCTCCCCGGAACGCAGAGGGACCAGCATCCCATTAGGACGGGACAGTTTTTTCATTTCTCTCTACATCCCCAGCACGTGACTTGGCTCCTAACACTTAGAGGGCTTTGCAAACATGTGGCGCCTAAGCCATGGCCTCAGAGGAAGGACTCAGCCCTGTGAGCCAGAGGGGCTCACGAGGAAGGATGTCGTGGAGGAGGCAGACGTAGGAGGGGGTTTGAGAGGAAGGGCCAGGGGCTCGGGGAGCATGGTGCCGCAGAGTACCGGGGCTTGCGGGGCTTCGGGCCGAGCGGGTCACGGTCTGCGTTCTCATGGCAGGAGCTGGCAGCCGCCGAGCGTGCCAAGCGCCAGGCCCAGCAGGAGCGGGACGAGCTGGCCGACGAGATTGCCAACAGCAGCGGCAAAGGGTGAGCCGTGGTGCGGCGTGTTTGGCTGAGGGCAGAGGGTGCCCGTCCCCTGGGACAGGCCCCGTCTCACTGCCCCCCGCCCTCACGCAGGGCCCTGGCGTTGGAGGAGAAGCGGCGCTTGGAGGCCCGCATTGCCCAGCTGGAGGAGGAACTGGAGGAGGAACAGGGCAACACGGAGCTGGTGAACGACCGGCTGAAGAAGGCAAACCTGCAGGTGGGTGGGGCCGGGCCGCCTGGGTGCTCCTCGCGCGCCAGGCTCTAGACCCCCCCAGACAGTGGCTGGCGGGAGCCCGGGGCTCACTGGGCTTCGGGGAGCGTGTCCCGGCACCTGTGAAGGTCTCCCTTGGTTTCGCTGTCTGGACCCTGGCTGTGGTCCAGAGCTTGGGGCCCCAGGGCCTGGTGTTTTCAGGGGCTCTGCGGGACCCGGCGGCCCGCCTCTGCCCCAGCCAGGGCCCCCCGGCCTTCCTGGGGTCACCAGCCCTCCTTCCCGCAGATCGACCAGATCAACACCGACCTGAACCTCGAGCGCAGCCACGCCCAGAAGAACGAGAACATGCGGCAGCAGCTGGAGCGCCAGAACAAGGAGCTCAAGGTCAAGCTGCAGGAGATGGAGGGCACAGTCAAGTCCAAGTACAAGGCTTCCATCACCGCCCTCGAGGCCAAGATCGCACAGCTGGAGGAGCAGCTGGACAACGAGACCAAGTAGGTGTTCCTGCCCATCACCTGTGACCGCCTGCCGGCTCCTCTCTTCCTGCCCGAGTCCCAGAGGCCGTCGTCCCCCTCCTGACGGTCGCTCATCCCTTCCGCGGGCGCTTCACGGAGTTTGCATAGGAGCCCCCGGCCCACCTCTACAGTTGGGGTTTGGACTTCTGTCTCTGGGGGCTGAGTCAGACAGAGGTGGGGGCTCCTGCCCGGTTGGGCAGCCAGGCTGTGGGCCCAGCGAGACTGAGGCTTATTTGGAGGCAATGGGCAGGTCCCACTGGGCCCCAAATCTCAGTTTTCGCTTCCCTTGCTACATACCTGCTCTGTGGACTGTGTCGCCTCCCTCCCTGAGCCCGTTCCCTCTGTGAAATGGCGTAGTCGCCATGCCTCCCCTGTAGGAGACCAAGCACGTTGTGGGTGTTCAGTGGGGATGGCCCGCCGCCTCGGCCTCGGGGCCTCCCCGAGGGGCAGATGCCAGTGAGGCCCGAGGATGGGGGTGTCCAGCCGGTGGTGTGTGGCCGGACCCTCTGAAGGAGGGTCGCTGAGCCGCCATGCCTGTGCCCCGCAGGGAGCGCCAGGCGGCCTGCAAGCAGGTGCGTCGGGCCGAGAAGAAGCTGAAGGACGTGCTGCTGCAGGTGGACGATGAGCGGAGGAACGCCGAGCAGTTTAAGGACCAGGTGTGTGCGCGCGCGCGGGGCCGTGGGGCCGTGGGGCCGCGGGGCCTGGTGGGCCTCCCGCGCCGGGGTCCTCCCTGACCAGGGCCTCTGGCCGCACGTCTCCGCAGGCCGACAAGGCGTCCACCCGACTGAAGCAGCTCAAGCGGCAGTTGGAGGAGGCCGAGGAGGAGGCCCAGCGGGCCAACGCCTCCCGCCGGAAGCTGCAGCGCGAGCTGGAGGACGCCACCGAGACCGCCGACGCCATGAACCGCGAGGTCAGCACCCTCAAGAACAAGCTCAGGTGAGCCCCGTCGCCTCCCCTGCCCCCGTTGCGCCATTGCTTCTCCTCCCCAAAGTTCATGTGTTTGAAAAAGCACGTTTCAAACGAAGCTCCCAGAAGCTGGTTCCATTTGTGCCCGTCGGTGGGCCCGGTGCAGCACTGTCCTCTGCTGCTGGGCGGGCGCTCGCCCCCTGCGCCGGTCCCCGGCCTTCTGAATAAACGCTGAGCTCTTGGGCTCATTCGTTCCCATCTCGTCTGAAAAATCTGCTCGCGGGGCAGCTCCAAACCTGGGGAGAAGGTTTCCAGGCTCGAGGTGGCCCGGCCGGTCCCGGCACGTTTGAGGGGCCTGGTCCGCGGTGGCCGAGTGCGGCCCGGCGTCCTTCCCCATCCGTGCTGGTGCCAGCAGGGAGGGCTACCGTGCGTTTGTCGGGGAGCGTTAGTTACTGTTGAAGAAGAATCGAGTGGTGGAGGCAGAGGGTCTTTTTCTCCAAGATTCTCACTTCTCTCCCTTAAGCATAAAAGCAACAAGAGCAGACATTCTAGTCCGTACTTAATATTAACGTGACGGGAAGAAGGTGTTGGTATTTGCGTACCGGGTGGAGTTATTCTGTATCTCTTGGTTTCACCTGTTTTGTGGGAAGTTTGAGCATTTGTGTGCAGGGTGGCATCTTGCAGAGGGTGACTGTCCGCTTCTGGGCCTTTCTCCCTTGCAGTCAGTCCCAGCTTCCTGATCTGTTTTCACCAGTGTTTTGGAGTGAAGTGAGAGGCTGTGGTCCCTGAGGCTCCCTGTTGCTCCCCCCACCCCACCCTCCCCCAGGATGTTAGGACCTGGTGTCCCTCTACAGATGGCCTTGAAGTGTGTGAGCTGCACTTGGCCACCCTGGCCGGCCCTGCTGACCCTGTGCCTCTGTCCCCAGGCGAGGGGACCTGCCGTTTGTTGTGCCCCGCCGGATGGCCCGCAAAGGTGCTGGCGACTGCTCGGACGAGGAGGTGGACGGCAAGGCGGACGGGGCTGAGGCCAAAGCTGCCGAGTAACGTCTTCTCCTGCTGCCCGGGACGGACGGACAGGCCGACAGATGACTCCGCCTCCCCTTTCCAGCCCCCGCAGCACCCCCCTCCACCTTCTTGGGACTGCCGTGACCGTGACCTCCCCACCCAGTCCCACCAGGGCAGGGGACCTCAGGCCTGTGCTTCCCCGCCCGCCGCCCCCAGGCCTTTCTGAGGGCGTTTGGCTTCCTCCGCTGCAGTCCCCTCCCGCACCCCTCCCACCCCCAGAACCTGATACCAAAGAGTCCGAGTCTTGGGCCCCTGGCCTGGGAACAGAGTGACCAGCAGGATCTTTGGCCCTCTCTTGCCGCACAGCACAAGATGGCGAGGCAAGGAGGGCAGGCCACCGGGGATGGGCAAAGAGAGTTTTCTACGAATCTATTTTTCTTCAGACTAAGAAGTTTTGATAGCCCGACACCCCAGAAGAGTTGTCACCTTCCCCCACCTCCGCCACCAGCTCCCCCTCCTCCTTTGCTGTTGGCAATCACACACGGCGACCTCACGACCTCCGCCCCGTCGGCCCCCCACTCCCGTGGGCCCTGGGCGATTGGGTGAGAGCAGGCCCCGGGACGCCCCCTCTGTGCCGGGCACAGAATGCGGGGGGCGGGGAAGGAGAGTCACTCCTCCCCACCCGCTCTGGGCAGCGCCACATGGTCCCCTTCCTGTTTCAGAGTGTCTCCAGTGCAATGAGCCCCTTCCCTCCTTTGCTGAGGGCAGTCGGCCCCTGCCACCGCGGGGCTGCTGGGCCGAGCAGACAGGGCCTCAGGGCCAAGCGGGACAGGCCAGCCGTGGCTTCTCCCAACGTTCTTGGGGACCAAATGTATTTAATGGTTAAGGGACTTGTCCCAAGTCTTGACAGCCAGAGCGTTGTGAAGGGCCGGTGGCCCTCCCACACGACCTTGTACCTACTCTAGGACTGGGGCCTGAGGGCAGATTTTCTGTACCGTGGACTCAGCGTGGTTTAAGAATCTGCCACCTGCACGGACGTGTTTGAAAGGAAAAAAAAAAAATTTTCTTTTCCCCCCCACTTCTTATAATAAATGATAAAATTCCAAGTCTTTATCACTGCCTTTCCTCTGGAACCACGTTTAGAAGAGAGTAGCTTGTCCTACACTGGTCTACACTGGTTGCTGAATTTACCTGTATTCCTAACTGTTTTGTATATGCTGCATTTAGACTTACTTATGGCAAAGAAGGCATTTTTTTTTTTTTTTAAAAGAAAAACTCAACAAATCATGAAGATCTATGAAAGCTACGTATGCCTAGAAAGCTCTGAATTCAGGTCCCAGTTGCTGTCACAAAGGAGTGAATGGAGCTCCCAGCCCCGCCCCTTTTTTATATAATACAAGTGCCTTAGCATGTGTTACGGCCCTCACCACCACAGGACGCTGGTTTACAGATGTTTGTTGCCCCTGAGCGCCGCAATAAACAGTACCATGTGCTACGAGCCTTGTCCGCTGGTGTCTGTCTGCCCGGGTGGGTGGCCTGCATGGGACTGCGTGTGGCTTCTGCCACGGGCACCTACCTTGCATCTTTTTTTTTTTAAGATTTTATTTCTTTGAGAGGGGAAGAGAGCGAGCGAGAGCACAAGAGCAGGGGGAGGGAGAAGCAGGCTCCCTGGCTGAGCAGGGAGCCTGATGCAGGACTCCTTCCCAGGACGCTGGGATCATGACTTGAGCCAAAGGCAGACGCTTAACCGACTGAGCTTTCGTGCATCTCCTAGAAGCTTCCCGTAGTGCAGTGTGGCCGAGGCAAAGGCTGAGGCTGGGGGAGGGGTGGCAGTCGTGCAGGAAAGGTGAGCTAGAAAGGCAGGCTGGGCCGGGGCAAGGACACTAAGAGGGTCTCCTAGAAACCTCTGTTCAGTTACTCAGTACCCACTGTGCGCTTGACTGGGGTTAGGGACACAGACCTAGGTGCTGACTTTCAGGAGCGTCCTTAGTTGTCAGACAAAGCCTGCGCTCTGGAGGTTCATCCCCAGTTGAACATAAGCAGGACCAAGGGAGTCGGTGACCGGGCCTGTGGGTATTGGAGCAGGAGGCCACCAAACTTTTGTTCCTTCATTGGTTCTTTTAACAGAGGCTGAGGGAAACCTGGCCCCTTGCGGGGCGCCTGGAGTACAAGGACAAGGAATACAATAGGTCCCTGCAGCTGCAAGAGGGAGGGAGTGAGGGGGAAAGGCATTCCTTAGAGAAGGGCTATGGCGTGGACCCAAGCAGCCCATCTGTGCACCGCCGGGGTCCTGGGACCACCGTGTGGCCGGCTTGGCTGCTACGGAAAGCTGTGAGCTTCTAGGCAGCGGGTCCCCGGGCCTCCATCCACCCACTCCTTCAGCCTCTGCGGAGGTGCAGGTGCGCTCGCGGGCCCCTGGGAGGGAGCCGCAGATGACAGGTGGGGGTAGCCAGGCACCAGAGGACTTTGGGTGCTTCTGCTCCCTTTCTTAGAGGCTCCAGGGGAGAACTCCTTGCCTCTCCAGCTGCCGCGACTCCAGGCGTCCCTCCGATCTCTGCCTCTGCCTTCACATGGCCTTCTCCCCCACAACTCCCTGTTGTCTCTCCTCTGGGTGTCTCTTGTAAGGACCCTAGTCATTGGATTTAGGGCCCACCTAGATACTCTGTGATGATCTCAAGATCTTTCACTTAGAGGATTTGCAAAGCCATAAGGCCTTTCCGCATAAATTCACAGTTACGGGGTGCAGAGATGAGGTCATGGGCATGTCTTTTGAGGGACCACCATTCAGCCCACTGCAGTACTCAGCAAATATCCATCCACCCCTTCAGATCCATGACTCGACTCTGTACTTCATGCAGGACAAGTGCCGGACCGGGGACCCGCCCTGCCCACAACGGATGGGCAGTCCCAGGGTCGCCTGACCCACCCACCACACAGAGGGAAAGAAGTTCACAGCATATGTTTTGAAAAGAGACAGGGAGGGAGTAGTCAAGAGAAAGAACAGGGCAGAGGCGAGGAAGCCATGATCAGGTAGGTCTCTTCCTGCAGAAAAGCAAAGTGATGAGGAAAAGCTGCTCCTTCCTGCAGGTGAAACTTCCACATCTGGGGGCTCTGGAGGGGATCCTGGCACAGTGGGAGGTTTGGAGGGGCCTCCCAAGGTCCTGTCTCTCTTTAGAGCCTGATCACTCAGCCACAGAAAGGAAAGAACTATTTGTATGGGCAGCAACTTGGATGAGGCTCAAGCGCATTACACTGGGGTGTGTTTTTTAAAAGCCAGTCTTAAAGGGTTACAGACCGTATCAAATATTCTCAAAATGCCAAAATTAAAGAGATGGAAAGCAGGTCACTGGTTGCCAGGAGTTAGGGAAGTGTGTGACCCTAAAAGGTTAGTGGCAGGGAGTTTGCTTGCAGGGACAGAACAGTCTGGAGTGTCGTGAGGGTCCCGTGAATCGACGGGTCCTAGGACTCTCATACGGACGTAACAGTGAGTGTGGGCAAAAACTAGGGAGATTTGAGTGACGTCTGTCATCCAGTTCCTTGAACCCAGCTCCGTGGCCTCGCTTTGAGAATGACCATAGTTAAGGAAGGTGTCACCACTGGGGAAAAGGTACACAGGACTGTACTTTTTTGTCTTGTTGAGTCTACAGTTTGTGGGGTTTTTTTTTTGTTTTTTTAAAAGTCTGATTCAAGAGCTGAATGGTGATGGTGATGGTGATGGGGGGGGATCGGTGGGCAAAAGTAGGGAAGCCACGGCCAGCTTCGTGATCTGGGGAAAACGACTTCATTCTCGAACGTCTGTGTGTGTCCTGGTCTGTACGTGGAGGTGATCGAGACAGCAGGCAACCCCTTGAGGGGGTGCTGGGAAGACGGAAGGGGGTCATGCAGACGCCGTGACTGCTCAGTGCCTGCCCTACGTCGTGAACGCTCAGGGAAATAGCAATTTTTTTTTTTTAGATTTTATTAATTTATTAGAGAGAGAGAGAACATAAGCAAGGGGGCAGGGGCAGAGGGAGAGGGAGAAGCAGACTCCCCACTGAGCAGGGAGCCCAGACGTGGGGCTCAATCCCAGGACCCCGAGATCACGACCTGAGCTGCAGGCAGACGCTCAACCGTCAACAGAGTCACCCAGGCGCCCCGGAAATAGCAATTCTTGTTAACTGAGCACCTACTGTGTGCCGAGCACAGTCCTTACCTTGCCTCTCTTCATCCCCTCGGTACCACTGTCAGGTATGTACGCTTCCCCAAAACAAGGAAACCAAGGTGCAGTGAGAAACGGGGCGACATAGTCAAGCAGGGTTGCGTGATGCCCCATAGTCTCCACCGCTCATGGAAGGGGCACCTGGACACAAAGGAGTTTGGGCCCCGCTTGTCTGACCCCCTGGAGGTGGGGAGCTGTGTCGGGAGCATCCAACACCTGCGCCAGTTGCCGTGGGCCATTGTGGGCGCAGCCAGACCCAGCCCCCCGCGGCCGCCAGGGACTCGGACCGCCGGGCTGGCCCCCGGCCGGCTGAGACCGGGCAGCCAGTTCTCGTGGTGGTTGAAGTTATGTGACTGTCTCCAGCCAACAGGGAGAACTTGGGGATGAAACCTACATTTTTGGAATACTTGAGGGTTTAAGGATTTCTCTCCCTCTGGGCTGTCTAGCTATTTCCCCAGCAAAATGAATTTATGCGGGAACAGCAGAGGAATTGCAGTTCGGGACAAACCGTGGGGAACCCCAAGCAAGTCCCGAGAGACAAAGGGAAGGTAGCTTTTACTACCTTTTAAGAGGAAACTGGGGAGGGTTGCTGGGAATACAGGTTCAGTGGGGGAGAAGAGGAACTGAAGCTTATGGCGGTTTCCCACTGGCCTGCAGTGGCGGGGAGTGGGTTGCGGCGGGGCAGGGAGGGATTGTCCTTCTTTTTCTTAGAAGCAGAGGATGAAATCCCTACATGAACAGCATCCTCCCTCATCAAGAGAGTTCCGAGCTGCCTTCTTCCCCCTGGAAGGGCGGGCAGAGGGACCTGCAGAGAGCGCCCCCTGCACCTTCCTGGCGTCTCTGTCCCACAATGGGGACAGTGCGGGAGCCAGAGAAGAAAACAACACCAACCCCGGTTCCCCAGGTTTTGGGCAAGTGGTGTCAGCCATCTGAACCACAGGTTTCTCTTCTGTGAGATGAGAAGAAATGTTTTGGTGGGACGCCTGGGTGGCTCAGTCGGTTGGGCGTCTGCCTTCAGCTCCAGTCATGATCCCAGCGTCCTGGGATCGAGCCCCGCATTGGGCTCCCTGCTCAGCGGAGAGCCGGCTTCTCCCTCTCCTCCTTGCTCACTGTCTCTGTCTGTCTCTCTCTCAAATAAATAAATTAAAAAAAAAAAAAATGTTTTCCTCCCAGGGCTGTGGTAGCAAATACCATCATGCATGAAAATCGCTTCTCGGCCTTTTGGCTAAGGTCAAGTGTAGTACCATCATGCATGAAAATGCTTTGCAAAGCTTTAGTAAAGGGGTCGGGTGCTATTATTTTTTTTCCACGAAAGTCGGGCTTTCTAAGGATTTATGATTTGTTGTTTCTTATTTTGTTTTTATGCAAGTGTAGTTAATATACAGTGTCATATTCGTTTCAGGTGCACAATATGAGCAAACAATTCTTCATATTTCTCAGCGCTCGTCAAGATAAGTGTACTCTTTGAAAAAATTAATTAGTGAACTTTAAAAGTTCGAATTGCAGTATAGTCAACATGCAGTGTTAGTTTCCGGGGTACAGTATAGGGATTCAACAGTTCCGTACACTACTCAGTGCCCATCACAAGTGCGCTCCTCAGCCCCAGCCCCTGCTCTCCCCATCCGCCCACCCGCCTCCCCTCTTCAACCACCAGTGTTTTCTCTGTGTTTAAGAGTCTGACTTAAATAAAAACTTGAAACATTAAAAAAAAGTCTGTTTTTTGTTTGTCTCTTTTTTCTTTGTTTATCTGTTTTCTTAAATTCCACATATGAGTGAAATCATATAGCATTTGTCTTTCTCCGACTGATTTTGCTTAGCATCATACCCTCTAGATCCATCCATGTCATTGGATGTTGTTCACCCTTTTAACCATTTTTTTTAATTAAAAAAATTTTTTTTTAAAGATCCTTTCATCCATTTGAGAGAGAGAGAGCGCGTGATCAGGGGGAGGGGCAGAGGGAATCGCCAACCAGACTCCCCTCTGAACCGGAGGCGGGGCTCGATCTCACCACCCCTGGTCCCCCCTGGCAACCAGGGCTGTGCTTTCTGTCTTTATGAGTTTGACAACTTTAGGGTGCTAAGTACCTCATTGGGATAGAATCGTCCAGCATTTTTCATTTTTGTGACGCTTTTTTCCCCCCATTTTTTTATTGGGGTACAATATGCACACCACCACATTCCCATTGTAACCATTGTTAAGGATACACTTCAGTAGTATTAAACGCTTTCACAATGTTGTGTGTCCAGCACCACCATTGTTGTTTTTCTTTTATTGTTGTTGGGTTTTTTTTTTTAAGGTTATTTGATTTTTTTTTTTAGTAATCTCTACTCCTGATGTGGGGCTCGCACTCAATGACCCCGAGATCAAGAGTCACACACTCCACGGACTGAGCCAGCCAGGCGCCCCTCTTTTTTGTAATACGAGTGCCTGATTTAGGCTTTGATTGCCAGTGCATCCACTTTCTGAAAGAGGGCCATCTCCATAAACACCGTGCTAGCTGAGGAGCCAGACTGCGCCCCCCCTCGCCCCACGAGGCTCCTTTGTTTTAGAAATCTTGGTTGAATTCCATAACTGACTACTTAGGCCACTTGTTTTTTTCTCTTCCCCAGCTTTATATTCACCAATAAAGAGTGAGCCCACAAAACCCTAGGCTCCCACCCTCAACCCCCATAAAAGCAGAACCCCAAGCTGTGGTGTGCGCACTCTCCCTCTCCATGAACTTCTGGTGGGTCCCAGGCGTGCTGTGTAATTTCCAGGTCTTGTATGTAATAAGTCTTCCTTCTCTCCAGTTCCTGATGGCTATTACTGAAGGGCATCTTGCAGTGAGCAAGAGAACCACGAGGGCCCTTCCAACCAAGCCCTTGGTGATCAAGGAGCTGAGACCGACACTGAACACCCCTCCGTCCCCATCGCTCTTTTTATCTTGTAAAATTGAAGCTCTGTCCCCAGCAAACACTCACTCCTCTCTCCCCTCCCCACAGCCCCCCCCGCACCCACCATCTACTTTCTGTATTTACGAATATGACCAAGTAACTCCTATAAGTGGAATCATGCAGCATCTTTTTGTGACTGGCTTATTTAACTGAGCATCATGTCTTCAGTGTTCGTCCATGTTGTAGCAGGTATTAGAATTTCCTTCCTTTTTAAGGCCAAATAATATTCCATTGTAGGGATGGACCATATTTTTCTTATCCAATCATCCATTGAGGGTTGCTGGGGTGGCTTCTACCCATTTGGCTATTGTGATAGTGCTGCTATTGTCACAGGATTTTTGCTCTTCCCTTAGTGCCCGTGGTTCTTGGTCACGCCGCTTCGAAGAAGGAAGAGGTAGACCAGATGAAGAGTGGTGGGCAGCAAGGTGAAGTTTATTGAGCAATAGGACAAAACTCCCAGAGAGGGAGGAGACCCGAGAGGGTTTGCCATTTTGGTGTTTCAATCTAGGGGTTTGTGTGTGTGTGTGTGTGTATTTATTTATTGTGTGTTCAAGCTGCTAAGATTAAATAGATTTATTTGTAAGTTTAAAAAAAAAAAAGATGGGGGCACCTGGGTGGCTCAGTCAGCTAAGTGTAGGACTCTTGATTTCGGCTTAGGTCATGATCTCAGGGCTGTGAGATCGAGCCCCGCATCAGGCTCCACACTCAGCAGGGAGTCTGCTTGAGATCCTCTTTCTCCCTCTCCCTCTGCCCCTCCGCATGAGTGCTCTCTCTCTCTCTCTCAAATAAACAAATCTTTAAAAAAAAAAAAAAAGATGAACCTTAACATCAGAAGTATACTGATATAAAACTAGAATGACAGATTTTCTTGGATTATTGGTCCGCTTTCATTAAGAAATTGAAAAAAGATTTTTATTTATCTTTTAAGTAATCCTCCTGGGGAGCCAAAGTTTTGTGTGTTATCAGAATGATTTCCTGGGCTTCATGTTGTCTTTTTTTTTTTTTTTTTTTTTTTTATAAAGATTTTATTTATTTATTTGAGACAGAGACTGAGAGAGAGAGCGCATGAGAGGGGGGAGGGTCGGGAAGGTCAGAGGGAGAAGCAGACTCCCTGCTGAGCAGGGAGCCTGATGTGGGACTCGATCCAGGGACTCCAGGATCATGACCTGAGCCGAAGGCAGTCGCTTAACCAACTGAGCCACCCAGGCGCCCCTTCATGTTGTCTTTATCAGGTCTTTGATTACTTAAGAAAACCAAACCTTCTCAATATTAAAAGAGCTAAGGGTTAGTTCACAACTATGTTAGCTTCTGTGTCTGCCTTTAAGAACTTTTTTGTCACTTTGATTAAATAGATTATCAAGTATTATAATGATCTATGTACTATTTAATCAAATATTCAAATCTTTTGACATTTTTGACAAGCTTTCCAAAATCAAATTCGAAATAAAGTATTTTTTTTAAAGATTTTATTTATTTATTTGACATAGAGAGACAGCGAGAGAGAGGGAACACAAGCAGGGGGAGTGGGAGAGGGAGAAGCAGGCTCCCCGTCGAGCAGGGAGCCCGATGCGGGGCTCAATCTCAGGACCCCGAGATCATGACCTGAGCTACCCAGGTGCCCCCGAAATAAAGTCTTTCTGACCTAAACTAACTTTGATATTTTAAAGAGGGTCCCTGGAAAATCTGAAAGGATTTGTCTCTCACCCTGTGAGAGATGTTAAACTAATTAAGTTTACTCAAATAAACAGCATGGGAGGTGTTGTCAAGTAAGTGATGATAACCTTCTTTCATTCAGTTGTATTTGTATGGATATATGCTATTAATATAAGTATTTCAGAATTGTATGAAGTTCAGAGAAATTTGTCAGTACTCTTGATGATCATGATGTGCTCAGCATCATGTAATCAGTCACAATTATGGTGATTATGTTAAAGTATTGTATGTCACTGAAATAAAGTTCCTTGTCAGTTACATTAGAATGACCTCTCATCAGATTTTTATCCATGGCCATTTTACAGTCTTTAGTCATTCACAGACAAAGACTTGTTTTTACTCCTGATCCTTCTCTGAAAGTGTTTGCAATTAGCTACAGGTGAGAATGCCCAATGAGGCCATCACTTGAATAACTTTGAGACCATACGAGTGGACTAATTTTCCAAACAATGAAGTTGATGGGGTCATAAAACTGCTAATCAAAGATCAACCAGAACAAGACTGAATGAACTGATGAGGAGGGTCATAATTTAACAACTTTTTGAAACATTGCTCATTCTTTAATATTTGTGTTTCCTCTTAAACTGTCTATAATTTACAGCAACTTGGTAAAGTATACTTTTGTGAAAAGAAATGAAACAATTAGTTTTTCTCCCTCCCTGGTCCTTCCAGAGTTCAGAACCTCTTACTATTTTTGTTTTCATGGCAATATAGTTATTTGCCTAAGTCCAATAAAAATCTGTTTTCCTTGTAACAGGAACTAATTGAAGACATTGGTTATATTGCCAAAGCTTTGACTCAACTGTCATACTTGAGAATGATGTATACAATTAGATATGACCAGACAGTTTTAAGAAACAAAGATGGTCTTCATGCAGCCAGTGCTAATAAAACTCTATTGAGGAAAAAATTTGCCTGGTAATTGGCTTGCAGTTTTCCCAGCCTTATAGGTGAGTAAGGAATGTCACTTCCTAGGAGACCCAGGAATCTTAAAATATTTTGGGAATCCCAGGAAGAGAGGAATTTAGTCAAATCTATAGGTACTGAAGGCAAAATCTAGTAGCAAGTTCCTGGCTTGGCTCCCTAGCCATGGGAAGCTTTTAAATCTAATTTGAGAGTCCTCATTAAAAGTTCCAGCAAGGCAACCTTAAAAATTTTAGTCTATATGGTCAACCCTGTTCTTGCTGCACTTGTGTAAATAATCAGGCCAAAGTTAATGAGACTAGGCTTATTTTGCAAACAAAACACTTTAACTTTGATAGAAATGGGAGTGACCATAGAGAGAAAAGTAATGTTTCAGCAGCTAATTGTATCCACATTGGGGGTCCTAATTTCGACTCTTGTTCATTGAGTTTAAGGTTTTGTTATCTACCTATAAATTGGACTGGATCCTGAATTCTTCTGGCTTCCTCCAATATCTGGCTATAATTCTCTAAATTAACATTTCCAATTTTTCTCCCACCCTTCTGCCTTGGAAGCAGTGAGAACCAAAACTGTCCTTTTCTGGAAGCCCTGCAAGCTGAGGATAGCTGATTTGATTTAAATATCTGAGAAATCGCCCCAGCAGATCACAACGTTCCTGCCTGTAGCCGTGTGGGCCACTCAGGAAGTTCACAGGAACACATGGTGACCCCGCAGAGACATTCAAACAGCAAACCAGGAAAATCTGTCAGATTGTTGCTGCCTGTCCTCACTCCACCATCTCAAAGCTTTGAACCCAACATCTAGAAATCTTAACTGACTGCCATCTGGGCTCAAAACGGAGTTTAGAGTTTGTTCTAAACATTAATCTTTGTTCTTCTTTTGTCTCTAGAAAAATGTCCGTTCTTAAATGCCTGACTGCTCATACCATAGAAAAGCCTAATGTAGGTGGATATCTACTCCCACCTAGACTACACATCCTGAAATGAGACACAACTGTTTGACAGGACTGACCTCTTCCCAGGACTGAGATCGGTTCTGTGGGTTGTAGGAGAGTCTACCAACTCGGGGTTTGGACTATGAGACTTGGGAAAGTTTCGCATGGGGGAATGACAGGGTTCAGGACATGCTACCCCAGAATATGGTACCTTGGCATGTTGAATATTATAAATTGAAGGAATTTAAGAAATAGCACATGCAGGAAGGACTATTTGAATTTCCCCTGAAGAAGGCCACAAGACCCTCAAATGAGCAGTGCCCTCCCTGTATCTGGAGGGAAGGAGCATGCTTCTCTCCAAAGATGGGGGACACCAAGAAGACTCTGTTTTCCTCCGTTTACTATTCTCAGCTCATACTCCTTTTTTTCCTATCCTATTTTTCATTGTTGTCCCTCTACTTTTGATGAAACCTAGGATAAAAATCAGGTTTTAACCATTTCTTTGGTCTTCATTTCCTTCTGAAGCCTCCTATAGCACATAAAATTTGTATTAAATAAATTTATGTGCTCTCTTTCATTAATTTGTCTTCTGTTACAGAGAACTTAGAAAGGTAGAAGGAGGGGCGCCTGGGTGGCTCAGTTGGTTAAGCGACTGCCTTCGGCTCAGGTCATGATCCTGGAGTCCCCGGATCGAGTCCCGCATCGGGCTCCCTGCTCAGCAGGGAGTCTGCTTCTCCCTCTGACCCTCCCCCCTCTCATGTGCTCTCTCTCGCTCTCTCTCTCTCTCAAATAAATAAATAAAATCTTTAAAAAAAAAAAAAAAGAAAGGTAGAAGGAAATGGTATTTTCTCCCCTATAATAAAGAGCCAGATGACTTCCAAAAAAAGCTTTTAAATACTCCACTTTCTGGAGGCTTATTTATATTGACTGTCCCCTTGAGGAAGAAAGAGAAAAACCTGAAAACAGATCTTTTTTTTTTTTAAGATTTTATTTATTTAATTGACAGAGAGAGAGAGACAGAGAGAGGTAACACAAGCAGGGGTAGTGGGAGAGGGAAAAGCAGGCTTCCCACTGAGCAGGGAGCCCGATGTGGGGCTCGATCCCAGGACCCTGGGATCATGACCTGAGCTGAAGGCAGTCGCTTAACCAACTGAGCCACCCAGGCGCCCCTGAAAACAGATCTTTTAATGGAGCATTGAGTATTGTTTTTCTTGAATCTTATTCTGAGATAAACAGAAGCCAAGAATTACTTAATCTGAGCATCGACTGACATGTATAAAGCTCAGGTAGGAGCAAATACTCTAAGAATATTTATAATATTAAGGCTGAAGTTACCATGAACATGTCAAAACATTTGTATTGGAATTTTGCAAAGTTCTGAGGATTTACTTTCTTCAAGGGCCTCCGTAATCTTCAAAGACATGATAACTGTACCTCATCAGTTCTCTTCAGATTTTAGGCTCAAGAACAACAATCTAGGGGTTTTTAAGCTCTTTTGAGGAACTTTTTTTTTTGTTTTTTAAGATTTTATTTATTTATTTGACAGAGAGAGACACAGCGAGAGAGGGAACACAAGCAGGGGGAGTGGGAGAGGGAGAAGCAGGCCTCCCGTGGAGCAGGGAGCCCGATGCGGAATGTCTTAAGCATCCTGAGTGTGGGCGCCTTGGGGACCGGCTGTTAAGGTGTGCGATTCAGGGCTTTGATCATGCACCTGTCTACCTCTCAGGTAATCGTTCATGTATTGCTGGTCTTTTGGGCTGACATCTGGAGACTAACTACCTCAAACTATGATAGTGACCAATGTTTTATGGTTCATTGTTTTGTTTCAGGATGTTTTGCAGAAGTCACTCCTGCAGAGGCTGCTCGACAGGATGCTATTATAGTCTTGTCTAAGCTTAAAACAGGATGCTGGTGTGGGTTCATCTTAGCTGTCCCGGCTCCCTGTTTTCTTGCTGGAGACCCTGGCCCTGACTACCTAAGTGTCTGATTAACCTCATACACTATGAACATGGGAGTATAAATATCTCTTTCAGATTCTTCTTTCTTTCTTTTCTTTTCTTTTTTTTTTTAGTTGAGGGGGGAAGGGGCAGAGGGAGAGGGAGGGACAGAATCTTAAGCAGGATCCACACCCAGCACAGAGCCTGACATGGGGCTCGATCCCACAATGCTGAGACCACAACCCGAGCCAAAACTAGGGGTCCGATGCTCAACCAACTGAGCCACCCAGGCTCGAGACTCTACTTTCAATTATTTTGAAATGATAATTTATCATTTCAAGTAATAATATTTGAGACTCTACTTTCAATTATTTTGAAGTAATTGAAATAGAGACTCGAGGCTCTATTTCAATAGAGTCTCTATTGAAAGAGACTCTACTTTCAATTATTTTGTGTATATACCCAGAAGTAGAATTGCTGGGTCATATGGTAATTCTATATTTAACTTTTTGAGGAAGCACCATGCTGTTTTCCACAGCAACTAGATGCAATTATTTTTCAGGCCATACTTTAGCACAGGAGGAACTCCAGACAAGAATCTCTCTGATCTCCTGACTGCTGGGAGCGGAGGTTGGTGGTGCCCCCGGCACATGCCGCAGAGCTGTCTGGTGGAGTGGCTCTCCCAGCTCCATCCCCTGACGCCTGCCACTCCTTACCCGCCCTGTTTTGGGATCTGCTGAACTTGAAGCTGTTTCCTCTGGGCTGAAGCTTATTTGCAACATCCTTAGTACTTAGCAGACTGCCTTTCAACTTGAAATCGTTCATGTAAATCAATTATTCCATTACCTGTTTTAAACTGGAACCCAAGGGCCGCCTGGGTGGCTCAGTTAGTTAAGCGTCTGCCTTTGGCTCAGGTCATGATCTCAGGGTCCTGGGATCGAGCCCCGCGTCGGGCTCCCTGCTCGGCGGGAAGCCTGCTTCTCCCTCTCCCACTCCCCCTGCTTGTGTTCTCGCTCTCGCTGTGTCTCTCTCTGTCAAATAAATAAATAAAATCTTAAAAAAAAAAAAAAAAAAACTGGAAACCAAAAGCCACTTTGTTCACTCTAAGAATATGTCCAATTCTCTTAAACCTCATACATACATTAAAATTAAACATATATCTGCCTTGGCTTCAACATAAAAAAAATGAAGATGATGGGTTTGATCTTGTCATCTTTATACTTACTTCTGAGCCTTCCTGAAGCTGACAATTGCTACTCAGGGAAGGATTTGACCACCGATCTGAGCAAAGACAAATAGCGTTGTCCACTGTGATGCTGGCAGCCCGGTCGCAAGTGAGCCCGACCCGTGGCTCCCAGCCACGTCCCACGAGTGACCAGGCGCTGTCAGCGTGGATGCAATCCCCTTAGATGTCTGTCTCCGCCAGCCACTCTGATGACTTCAGAAGTCCCCGCTGTCTTATGTCCAGTTCCCAGCCACCCCCCACTGTCCCTAGACAAAGGGAGACCCAGGAGGTGGGGTCCCTGCTCTGAAACACAAGTCATAAGGTCCAGCATGTGAGCCAAGCCCACGTCCCCCTGGGATGGAGAGACTGGGTGGGGTGCTGGTTCTGTTCCCCCCCCATCTGCTGACTCTCCCAGCCTCCACCTGATGATGCTGAGGCGTCTGCCAGACTCCTCCCTCAGCAATGTGAGGGTGACTTTCCCACTGAGGTGGGGTTGCCTTCCCAGTGGGCTGAAATGGCTTATTGACCAAAGATTTTGCCGAGACCCCCGACTCTGGAGCTGTGGTCATCCTGGGTGACTTTTCTTGGGATCGTTGGGGGTCAAGTGGAGCCATATTTTATAGTCACTAGATCTTTAGGGTCCCCAAGTGGGGTGGACTCGGTACTTGTCCCTGCAGTCCAAAGATGCCTAATCCTCACCTGACGTGTCTGCAGCCCCATCCTGGTTGCTCCACCGCGGGGCTGTGTTCCTGGAGCCCGTCGATGTCCGGAGGCCATTCTGCATGGGCATTAGACCATCGGGCCGCAGGTCCTATGGACATTGCATCGCGTTCTGCATCTCACAGTGCTTTCATCGGGTGTCACGCCAAGGGCGTGCTTGGGAAAGGGAGAAGACTCAGGAGGAAGGGAGGTTACAGAAAAAATGACCAAGAAGTAACCAAAGAAGGAGAGGTGGACAAAATAGTACTTTAACCAAGTGTCAGAGGGCACAATGTCAACGTGGCCTTGAGTTTTGGCTCCTTCCCTGAGTTGCTGGACCAAAGCCACCACCTGTCCCCTCACCTGGCTTTCCCCATCTGCAAATTCAGCCCGAGCTCCCAGCCCACCCGCAGGGTGATCATCACAAACCATGGGTGCGATTCTTATGTCATCATTCCATCACTCTGTCCCTCCCTCACAAGCTGGGGGAGGAGCCTCGATGCCCTGGGGACATTTGCCCGGATGGAAGGGTCAGGTTGGCTTCCGTGTGCGCAGGGGCAAAGCCCACAGCCGTCCAGCTGCTGCACATCTCACAAGCCGTGGGACCCTTTCCCCGCAGCGTCTCTATCTGTGCAGGGGGCAGGTATCTCCTCGGGCCGCTGTGGGAACCAGACGGGGCTGCGTGGACAGGGCCCGCACGGCGCCTGGCGCACACTCAGCTCTGTCCACGGCGGCTGCTCTGCTCGGGGCCCACGCGGGAGGGAGGCCTCGCTGGCTGTTTCCATTTGCTGTTTCCTGACGCTAGCCTTCCTAGAAAAGTCCTCCTTTAAAGAGAAAGCGATCTGTCGTCAAGCAGAAACGAGCGGGGTAGAAAACAGCAGTGTTTCCTGAGCCCTCTCCCGCAAACGTCTACATCCTTGCAAATAGCACTCGGCCACCAAGGGCGGGCCTCCTGGGGCTGTCCTGACATCCGGGACAAGGCTAGAGAGACCTGATTAGATCCAAAGGGGTGGGGGGAAGACACGGACATGGTGTCCCCAGCAGGGGATTTCAGCCCCTCACCCAGGTGCCGTGGGAGCAGAGTAGGGCACAGGGACTCTGCCAGGGAGGGTGCTGGGGGGCTTCTGAGAGGAGGTGATGCTCGATTTGGGCTTTGAAGTATGAGCATGATTTTTCCTGGTGGTAGGAGCACGTGCTCCTGGCAGAAGGATCTGCATCAGCAAATGCCTAGAAGCCACGTGGGTGTGGCATTGAGTGGCTGCAACATGGCAAGTCTGCTGTGAGCACCTGGTGTGTTTGGGGACAGGAAGTTGAATAAGGCAGGCATGCCGGGGAGTGAGGTGGGAGGGACAGAGAGGAGGGGGCTGGGAACAAGCCACCGGGGGGGTCTGCGGCGGGGAGTCATTTGCTGAGGGTCCCACAGTCTATCAGTGGCAGGAAGGGCAGAGCAGAGAAGGACCTAGAAGGTCCTTTGAGGGAGTCAGGACAGGGCGCCTGGGTGGCTCAGTTGGTTAAGCGACTGCCTTCGGCTCAAGTCATGATCCTGGAGTCCTGGGATCGAGTCCCACATCGGGCTCCCTGCTCGGCGGGGGGTCTGCTTCTCCCTCTGACCCTCTTCCCTCTCGTGCTCTCTGTCTCTCATTCTCTCTCTCTCAAATAAATAAATAAAATCTTTAAAAAAAAAAAGGGGGAGTCAGGACAGCTGAGGGTGGGTAGGACGACTGGACCAGCCCCGCCCAGGTATGTGGTTTCATCACAGGCTGCTTTCAGTTTCCCTTTCAAATTCCAGTCAGGCTGCTTGGAAGTGGACACATTCAGTTTCCCTTTCAGGTCGCAGACGTATTTGGGTCCCCAGGTGTGGTTACTGCACAGACTCATAGCCGGGTCCTCACAGCTAAGAACCACTGGATGTGCTTCAGCTCAGCAGAGGAAGATCCCTGGGTAAGCTGGGAGGGTAGGGGCCCCTGCCCATCTACTCACCCTCCATACAGCTCTTTAAGGAAAGATCCTGTGTTGTCTCGATTTTGTAGATGAGAGGGAACCGGAAGTTCCAGCCCCAGGTCCCAGGCTCAGCAGGGGTACAGCCCGGATTTGAACCCGGGTTTGTCTGACGGCTTCCCCCCTCTCCCTGTGCCCCAAAACAGTGGGGAGGAGGTGGACACTGCTCAGCCCAGGTTCCAGACTGTCTGCGACCTGAGCAGGTAATCCACAAGGAAGGTGGATTTCGGGGTGCTCATGGAAACTCCCAGAAATCTGATAGAATTGTCCAAAGCACAATAAATCAGGAGGGTAATTCAGGTGAAATCCGAGGCGTAGTCTTATTTGTTCTCAGCCGGCACGATCTTTTCATTAAGACAGATAAGAAAACAAGTGGAATTGCTCATCGGTGAGTGAAGCTGGGGAGTGCTGTGCTGCCAGCCCTCGGATCTGAGCCCGGCTATGGGCTGGAGAGCAGGGGCAGCGGGTACCCCGGGAGGCCCTGGAGCAGGAGGTGCGGGAGGGAATAGACAGGCCCCCGCCAGGGCTCAGAGTCCAACAGAGGAGAACACACAGAGGACCGCAGTCAGGACAGTGCACATTCAAGGGGAGCGCAGAGAGTCAGTGGGGGCAGGCTGCAGGGAGGCAGCGGTTGAGCTGGGCCTCTAAGCACAGGTAAACTTTTACAGGGTGAGGAAGGTGGGGAAAGGCATTCCAGGGGGACGGAGCAGCCAAGCAAAGGGCTGGAGGCTGAGGTGTGATCAGAAGCAAGGAGGGGCGCTGGGCTGGCTTAGTAGGTAGAGCCTTTGACTCTGGATCTCAGGGCCCTATGTGAGTTCAAGGTCCACGTTGGGTGTGGAGGCTATAAAATACAAACTAAAAAAGAAAAAGTAAAAGAAGCAGGGAATTGAGGGGTCCTTGAGGACCAAGGCAACACGGAGGCCGGGCGGGAGCAGTGAGGATGATGGGAGTGGGAGCATTAGGGGGCCTGGGGCCAGGCTAAGGAATTTGAACCTGATCCTGTCTTAGGCTCCCCTTTCCTCCCTGTCCAAGGAGCATGCATGCAGTCACTTGCAGGGAGATGCTTTGGTGAGAATCTGTGTCCTGCTGCCTCTGGAGAGCTTAGACAGAGCCGGTGGGGATGGGAGGGCTCCGTGTCCTGTGTGGGCCATGCAGGTGGGCAGGGGCGGGCTTCTTCCCTCCTTCTCCTCCCGACAGCCTTGCTGGGAACTGACCAATCTGCAGGCTAGCCAGGGACACCCCGGGTACTAATCAGGCAGGAGGGAGCATTGTCCAGCATCAAACCCAGCTGAGGTCCAGAGGTCCAACACGAGGGTCAGGGCCGGGCCAAGAATAGCAGAGGACAGGAAGGATGGGACCGAGAGTGCAGACACATTTGCAAAGGTTTGGTGTCATCCAGGGTCCGGCTCTTTCTGCCCGCTCACTCGTCCTGCTCTCTGCGTTTGCTCTTGGTCCATGTGCTTCATGGTGTCATTTGGCTGTGTGGGGCTCCCTGCTCAGTGGGAACTCTGCTTCTCCCTCTCCCTCTGCCTGCCACTCTCCAACCACCCACCCCATGTTCATGCTCTCTCGCTTTCTCTCTCTCTCAAATAAATATATAAAATCTTTATTTAAAAAAAGACTCCCCTTCTTATTAGGATTAATTAACAATTAAACGATCCCCATTATACTAACTCCTTTTTGATTTACAACTTTACACCTTTATATCTCCCTTTTTTATATACTTTGTCTCAGCTCTTCTCCTTTGGACATTATTAGGAACTCATGGCCTTTCACAGACTCAGCTTGACCCAATTAAACATGATCCTAATAATCCTTATCAATTATCATTATTATTCTATGTAATTTGGTAGGATTACCAGTGGGTGCCCTATTGAGCCCTGCTCTGAACATGCCCGAAGCATCCTTTTCTTCTGGAGGAGGGGGTATTGAAGGCCCGTGGAATTCAGTCTCCCTCCAAGGAGTCTTGCTACCTTTGAGTGGAGAAAAACCCATGGGTGCCTATGTGAGTGGGCGAGGCATTGCTAGAACATATATCTGTGGAAGGGTGGAGTTCACTCTGATTAGCCTAGTTTAACCTATGTTATCATCCCACTTTTCTTAGACAACTTACTTTCATCAACCACCAAGATTTCTCCCACACTGACAACTCACATCGGGAGTGAGGCTTGTTTCTTATGATCCAACTGCTCCCATCATCTTTCAAGTGGTAGTGCCGGAAACCAACCCATTATTGCAGTTAGCTGTTACTCACTGCTATAATGTGACTTCTCCTTTCTTTTTTTTTTTTTTTTTTTTAAAGATTTTATTTATTTATTTGAGAGAGAGAACGAGAGACGAGAGCATGAGAGGGAGGAGGGTCAGAGGGAGAAGCAGACTCCCTGCTGAGCAGGGAGCCTGATGTGGGACTCGATCCCGGGACTCCAGGACCATGACCTGAGCCGAAGGCAGTCGCTTAACCAACTGAGCCACCCAGGCGCCCCTGACTTCTCCTTTCTTAAAATTAAAAAAAAAAAATCAAAGTAATAAGTGCATATGGTTAAAACAAATCATTAGTACCGAGGGCTCTGCTCACCCACTTTCCCAATTAAAAACAATCACTTTTAATTTGTTGCTTTTTCTTTAGGTGGTTAATCAATATCTTTAGATGATACTCTTACACTGGGAGACAGAACAGGTGAAAGTGTAGGCTCTGGAGACAGGGAGTCTGGATTTGATTTCTGGCTCTGGCACTAGCTGGGTGCTTTGGGTAAATTACCTAACCTTTCTGAGCTTCAGTTCCTTTTCTTACAGAGTCATGGTGAGAACTAATTCATGAGTTAATGCATACAAAGTGCTTAGAACGGTGCCTGGGACAAAGCAGGTAGTCAACAACCACACTAGTTAGTTTCAGTCCCTCAATTTTTAAATTGTTTTATGAACTATTTATTTCTTACCAGGACAGATAATGATTTCACTTATTTATATACTTTTTCTTACACACCTCCCCAGTTTCTCCTAATACCATTCTATCACTGATTTTATGTCCTCGATTGGAAACCTTTCCAGTCATAAGCAATTTACTTACACCTTTGTTTCTTTTTTCTTTTTTTCTTCCATCTTCATTTCTTAGCCTCTCAATTGCAGCCAGTATTTTTGGACTCCCCACTTTGTAAAATAAGGATGTTAATCCTCCTCCTCTCTTCAATGCTTCACCTCCAACTTCTATCATTGTACTTTAATTTACTATGGCAACAAGTGCATTTGGTTCTCATATTTAAATGGTCTCTTTCGTTCTAGAAGTGAAAAATGACACAAGAATGTTTACATATGTGTGATGTTTTCAGTATTCTTTACTGTAGAGCTAACTTGTGAAATACAGTTGCACATGTTTTCTTGTACAGCTTTAGTTTTTCCTGATTTTCTAATTGCCTATGTTTTTACCCCTTGCAAGGTTGCCTTCAACATTTCCTCAATTTCATTTGAACTGTGCATTATATAAGTATTATATCAAGTCCCCTTTGCCCATAGAACTCTTCACTTCTTATTCCATTCTGGGCTGGTTGCTCTCTCGGCCTTCCGTATGCCCAGCTGTATTCCTTGGATTCCTTTCTGTCTATGTTAATTTTCCTGTTTCCTGGACCTCATATCTTTCTGTGTCTTGGTTTCTTGGTTATTATCTTCCACCTCACCCCATAAACACACAAACTATTTTTTTTTTTTTTCTTTTCTGCAGCTCTTTCTAAAGTAATTTTCTAAGAATTGATAGCCTTGGTAACTTGTCATTCCTCATTTAGTTTCATTTCTTCTGTCACCTTTTCGTTTTATTTTCTGGAAGTTTTCCTTGACTTTTCCAAACTTTCCTGAGACTTCTTTTTAATTCCCAAGATCTCTTTTTTGTCCCATTACTTTTTTCCCTTTTCGGTGCATCCCGTTCTCATTTTATGAAGAAAACAGCTTTCTAACCTCCCTGAGGACATTGGTTCAAGGTTTAAAAAATTATTCTTATAGTCAAAATTATGTGTTTCTTCTGGTTTCATTGTTTTGAAGGTTTATTAAGTCCAGTTATTTTTGTTATTATTGTTTTAAAGTAAGCTCTATGCCCAATGTGGGGCATGAACTCTTGAGATCAAGAGTTGCATGCTCTACCAACTGAGCCAGCCAGGTGCCCCTTCTGGAGTCATTTTTTATTTATCTTAGCCACCCTTTCCGTCTGGTCATCTTTCTTATATATCTGATCCTAGATTGCCCATTCATAGTTACAGAGAGGTAAGTTGATTGACAGGCTTCCCTGTAGAGTGATTGGATGAGTACCCCCTAGATGTCAGAAGACAGAGGTATTTTTTCTGGAGTATTTCATTTCTGATTTGTCCCCTTCCGGTGTAGACTTAGGCTGCTGTGAATATAGGATTTGGTGTGGGGTTGGTAACCTTATTCCTGCTTCCCCTCCACCTCCCTCTCATCTTCAGTGTTCTCCAAAGGTCTGCCTAGCCAACCGTTCTTCTTGCCTATTGCCTTGTTCTCTCTTTGTTTTTCTGATGGCAGCTCCCTCTCCTCTTCTTTATTCAGCTATCAGTTCTGCATCCAATCTGCATTCAAACATTTGTCTAAGCCTCTGGACTCCTGTTGGCCCCGTTCTCCTTTTAAATTGGTAGCAGAAGGAGGAGAGGCAGTGTGTGGGTTCTTGAGTCCAGCAGGCAGAACCTTGAGCACTTGAACCCAGTCTACCACTTACTAGATTTCTGACTCTGGGCAAGTCACCTAGTCTGTGCTTTAGTTTCCTTATCTGTAAACAGGGATGCAAATGATACACACACTACTCAATGATTATTGAAGAAGACAGGTTATTATTTGTAAAGTCTTAGAGCAATTAATTACCAGTGCAGAGCAAAGGGCACAAATGTGAGTCACTCTCATCATTAGTTATTTTTATACCTATAAGTACCTTTACTATCATCTCAGTCAGGTCTCCGGAGGGGTAGTTGATAAATGCTCTTTTGCCTTCTTCAAATAGTGCCTAGGGGCACCTGGCTGGCTTATTCTGAAAAGTATGGGACTGTTGACCTTGGGGTTGTGAGTTCGAGTCCCAAATTGGGTGTAGAGATTACTAAGAAAAATAAATAAACTTAAAAAAAAATAATGCTTAGGGCACGTGGGTGGCTCAGTTGGTTAAGCGTCTGCCTTCGGCTCAGGTCATGATCACGGGGTCCTGGAACCGAGTTTTGCGTCAGGCTCATTGCTCCACGGGGAGTCTGCTTCTCCCTCTGCCCCTCCTCCCACTCGTTCTCTCAATCTCCCTCTCTCTCTCAAATAATAAATAAATAAAATCTTTAAAAGAAATAATGCTTAAACGTAGTCAACATTTGCTGTCTTTCCTCATCTCCCAAGGTAAGATAATAACAGAAGTAAATTCTCTCTCTATAAGGGTCTGTTTTTTAAAAAAGTCTACGAGGAACTGGTAAGAATGGAATGGTGGACACCCTCATCTACTGTGAGTGTGAATGTGAATTGGTATGATTTTTTTCGTAACAGTGTGGCTCTAGGTATGAAAAACTTTGTACGTGTTGATACCTTCTGACCCAGTCATCCTGCTTGTAGAAATGTCTTAAGGAAACAATCTCAAATGCAAAGTTTTATATGTCTTAAGGAAACAATCTCAAATGCAAAATGCAAAGTTTTATACAAGGAGATTGTTCTTTGCACTATCATTTAGATAAAGAATTAGAAGCAGTCTAAGGTGCAAAGTTGGGGGAGGACAGCAGAGAGGACTGGGCATTATCAGGAAGGCTTGACAATGCATAGTAGAGCTGTAGGGATTGTGCCAGGACCTAGCAGGACTCCAGGCCCTGTGGGATGAAGAATCTTGCAGAAGCAAGGAGGACACAGGCTTTGGGAAGCTGTGGCAGCAGGAAATTGATCCAGACAAAGCCTGGTTCACGATGCAAGACATCATTGAGGAATGAGAAGAGTCATTTACAAATAAACACATATACAGTTGACCCTTGAACAACACAGGTTTGATCAACAGAGTTCTACTTTTATGCAGATTTTTTCATTAAATATATGTGCAGTACTATAAATGTACTTTCTCTTCCTTATGGCTTTCTTTTTTTTTTTTAATTTAATTTATTTATCTGACAAAGAGAGAGAACGTACATGTGGGGGGAGGGGCACAGGGAGAGGGAGAAGCAGACTCCCCACTAAGGAGGGAGCCATTTGTAGGGGCTCCATCCCAGGATCCTGGATTTATGACCTGAGCTGAAGGCAGATGCTTAAACGACTGAGCCACCCAGGCACCCCTTCCTTATGATTTTCTTAACAACATTTTCTTTTCTCTAGCTTACTCTGTTGCAAGAATACAATACATAATACATGTAACATACAAACTATGTGTTGATCAGCTGTTTATATTATTGGTAAAGCTTCTGGTCAAGAGTAGGCTATTAGTAGTTAAGTTTTGGGGAAGTCAGAAGTTATGCATGAATTTTTGAGTGCACGGGAATGGGGGTCATCGCCCCTAACCCCTGTGTTGTTCAAAGGTTAACTGTACATGAATAAATGTTTATGTATGTTAAAGGGAGTAGAGCACAGTCATCACAAACATGGGCTTTGGATCAGAGACACTCGGGTTCACGTCCTGGCTCTAGCACTATTGTGAAAACTTGGACTAACCTAACTTCAGGTGATGGTTTCCTCCACCTTAACGTGGGAGCCACAAGAGCACCGAACTCATGGAGTGTGTGTGGATATTCAGTGAGGGAACACGTAAGGAGCCCTGCCTGTCATAGATACTTGATCAATATTAGCTCTTATCAATTAGCAAACACACATGTTTCTGACCTCCAAAATTTCCAGAACACTTCTTCCCATGTTTTCTTCTGTGTTTGGTTTTATTGCTTCTATAACTTCTCAGATGGCAGTCTCCTTGGCTGATTATCTTCTTCTTGTGGCCCAACAGGACGACAGGACCCCGACTTGGCTTGGGAGTGAGCTGGAGTGAGGTGAGTAACTTTCCTTAAAGAGCGGCTGGCAGAAGTCAGTAGACAGATGAACACATCAGGTAAAGTCTGCTCTGGCATTGGTAGCCATCCCGGAGGGAACCACCAGAGACCTGGCCCCTCGCTGCTTCCTGCTGCCACAGCTGGCTCACATTTGACCCCACGATTTGTTCTCTCTTCCCCAGGGGTGAAGCGACACCTCCTTCTAGCGGGGACGCAGACTCGAGCTGTTGCGAAAACTCTCAGATCCCACTGCTGGCACCATGTCCTCAGAAGCCAGTGAGCTCTGCCCAGGTAGTCAACTTCCACTTCTCTGGATGATTCCTGGAATTGTGGGGATGCCTCCAGCTGAGTTACCCTAAGAGGAATCAGTCCCTTGAAGAGCTTCTTTGAGTCCCTAAGTGGGGGTCAAAGGGAGTCCCCAGCCCAGGGGTCTGTAGGGACACCTCCCTCCTGTCTTCTTCTCAGGATCATGGCCAAGATGCTCACTTCCTCCCTCCCCCTGCCTGTTGCCCATCAAATAACCCAGAAGTGAGGCCAGGAGAGCCCGCTGGGAGGTGGGGGACAGCAGAGGGGAAAGGAGGGAAGAAAGGGGTCCTGAGGTAGGGCAAGGGGAGGAGGTAGACCAGCAACCTTGGAGGCTTCTTCTGCCCTCTTGCCCTGTCCAAGCCTCCAGCATGGCTAAGGATGACTTTGGGGCTTCACAGCAGAGGCCGTTCCCTCCAGTTCTCACTCTGCTGCCAGCCTGACTGCTCTGTGATGGTCAGTGGGCCACTGACCTGGACCCCAGTCTGGTCTTTGCCACCTCCCACCTGTGTGACCTGGAGTGCCTTACCTAACCTTACCTGTAAAATGAGAATATTTCCTTATGTAGTTATGAAGATCAAATATAATGTGTTTATGAGGTTTTGGCCAGGACCTGCTCCACAGTAAGTATTGTTGCTGTCCCTTCTACCTGGAACCTGTTAGTTCCAGGTAGAAACCTCCCCTCCCCCAGCATCCCCTGGCCCCCCACGGCTATGTTAGGGCACTTGTCCTGTGTCCCGACTGTAAGCACCTGCTTATGAGATATGAAAGCGGGGCAGGAACTGATTCTATTGATCTCAATAACCCTGCCTAGGCCGGATCTCAGCTATTCCCCGCCACCCCACCCCCCAATCAATAAATACACATATTTAGCCCTGTAGGTTCCCTCCAGCTAAGCCCTGGTTTCCCTCTCCCTTAGTGGAGCAGGAAAAAGAAAAAAGTAAACAACTTTTTATTTTTTCCTTTCCATCTAGAGAGCAAAATCCTTCTTGAGGATGTCATTGAGTATTTTCGGAACACATTGATCTTGGAGGAAGTGCACTTCCTGCTGACTGACCATGAAGCCTGGGAGAGATTTGTGGCTCAGGCCACGTTGTCCAGGTAACCCCCCGGGGTTGCCCCGGGATGGTCACCCTGGTGTCTGCGGGACAGTATCTTGGGGTTGGGGTTGAGTATGTTCCTTCTCAACAATCCATGAGGAATATGTCTTCCATTACATTCACTGCAGTGAATGGCCTCAGATTGAGACAAGGTGAAACCTGCAGAGTGACCTTGGTCCTTTACCTAAAGCAGACCTGTCTCTACCTTTGTCTCTTCATCTGTTCAATTTTGTCGTGAGGAAATGAAGATAATGCATGTAAAGTGCTTAGCATAATGACTGACACATAGTAGGGTCTCAATGAATTTTAACTTTTTAGAAGATTGCCGAGAAGAGACAGGGGCTGAGGGTCTTCTTCCTAGAGATGAGGGACAAGCAGGACTTCTTCTGGGACAAGTCAGAAGAACACTGACACCTCAGTCTGTGCCCCTGGGGATTCGGACTAGAGTCTTCCCTAAGGAGTTATATGAACATGCAAGATCCTGCTGACCCATGAGGTGGAGAGGCTAGAGTGGAATTGGACCGAGCTGGGTTAAATCTCGACTCTATCTCTGTCCAGCCCTGGGGCTCTCTGGCTCTGTATGTCTTGGAGTCTCAGATCTGTCATTTGTTCAATGGACACAGTAATCCAATCTGATAAGATTGTGGCAAAGGACTTTGTGTGAATTGTGAGGTCAAAGGTGAGGAACCAAGTGCAGTCATCCTGTCCAAAGGCCCAGGAGGCTTGGACCAGGGCCAGAGCTGGTGATCAGGATGGACAAAGGGGTGTGGGGTCTAGGTTGGAGGACTAGGTAAGCTTGGACAGCAGGGCTGGAACTGAGTGAAGCTCTAGAGCACAAAACTTGGGGAGACCAGGGACCTAGCAGAGATCCTGTGAGAGGGAGAGGGCACATTTCTTCCCTCCCTTCTTTGATTTCCTCACTGCTGGGCATCAGGGTCCATGGGGGGTGTTTCTTCCATACCTTGCCTTGGAGCTGGGGGGTCGTGACTACCATTTGGAAGCCTCTTCTCTTCTACCTTCTACCTAGAGCAGCCCCAGACCAATAGGAGGCAGTGTGGCTTTGTGACAACTTCCAGCTCCACAGGGGGCAGCTGCCAATTCTGTACTCTTTGGGGGATTCTGAGCCTCAGAAGTCCCCACCGAAGAGGAAAGTACTTCTTGCACCAGCTTGCCCAAATGCAGGTCTTTTCCGGCTTAGTGATTCATATAGAAGGTTGTCAAAGTCTCTTGCATCTTTAAGAGATGTCATAAAGTTGCACATGGCCTTGGTGTACCAGCTAAGGTGTGAGTTAAGCTGGTGACACCTGTGAGGTCGGGGGTGCTGGGTGGTGGCTCGGGAGTCAGTTTCGTGAACTGGAGAGTCTGAGGGGAACGAGGGTAGTGGGTGTCCTGCTTCTCAGTCAGTTGGGGCAGGGCCTGGTCCCCAGCAGAGGACATGAGGCTTGGGAGAGAGAGCAGGTGCCAAGCAAAATGATCATTAAGGTCCCTTCTCGCTCTGAGGTTTTGTTTTCTTAAATTCCAAGTACCCAGAGTTAACTGTGATACAGGGAAGGATACAGGTTCCCATCAGCCAAAGAGAGAGACACTTGGGGCAGAGTCTGGGAGGGTTTCCAGTGCAAAGCTTGGTTGTCCTTGGGAGGCCTTACTGTCCTGTGTTCAGTGTGTGACAATGCATGTGGAGCCTTGCCCACCAGGGAAGTTCACACTGTGAAAGTAAACAATTATTGTGACACTTACTAATATGGTAAAGAAGACTTAATTCATGCCCTAGGCGTCGAGAGTGATGTCATCGGGGAGAGAGGTCGGGCTCACCTCGGAATACAGCGAAGACAGCTAGGGATTTATAGCCAAGGAGCAGGATGGGGGCAGGGCATGGGAAATCACTAAGAGGAGACATCAAGGTGGGGGATTCTTGCTAACCTGACCCAACAGTGTTCTTCCTGAAGGCAGGCAAGGACTTCTGCATCAAAGGTGGGATTTGATCAGATGTCAAAGGTGATTAGATATCAAGAGTGCGTGGATTCTCACTAAGCTGACCTAACAGGGTTCTTGCTAAGACTGGGCATGACAGGCTGCCAAGGACAGAGCACAGAAGACCAAGGTCAAGGCCTAGTCAAGAGGAGTGTCAGAGAGCCCGAATAACGTTTGGTCAAGGAGAGAGTCTTTTTCAACCCCGTCCTCAGAGTACAGAGTTTTATTGGGGCTCAATCACCTCCTCCCTGCATGGCTGACTTGTCGTCTTCAACTCCCCTGGAGGTTAGTTTCTAGTTCCTCTGTAGGTCAGAACTGACAGCACATGACCCAAAGCCCCCCTCGTCTTGTCAGGTTGTCCAGTGAGTGGCCAAAGGCCCAGGCAAAGGAAGACAGTCCTATCGTTCTAGGACCCTTGACATCCTGGTGGAGACCTAGAGATCACTTCCCAGTCAAGGGCAAAGGGCAGACCTCTCTGTGGGTAAGGTTCATCCTTCAGTACACACGAAGATTCCCCGAGTGAAGGTTTTTCTGCTCCAACCTCACTTCCCTTTGTTCATCTACTGAGTTCCCAGTCTACACACACTGTGGTACTGACCGTGTTGACCTGGGAAGCCATCTTTATCAGATACCCACCATTTAAGTGCATCGTAAGAGGACATGTACGTATTTATTCCCTGACTGTGTGTATGGAGCATTAGCCATGTACAGAATGTGTTTCACATGGCAAGAAAAATTCTTTACATTTGTAAAATTCTTTTCCATTTGATTATAGTAAATGTTCTGTGGTTTATGGGGGATAGATCGAATGAAGCCCACTTTACAGATAAGCTTTTCTTAATCACTGGACCTTCACTGTTACAGGGAAGAGGCAGATGTCCTACGTGAAGGTCTGAAGGAGCTGGAAAGAGCCATGTATACGGAGGCCGAAGACCAGCTGTCTAGGGAGAGGTTTTTGAGTGCGTTTCCCAAGTTGAAAGCGGAGCTTGAGGAGCGCATAAGAAAGCTCCACGAGCTTGCAGATGAGGTTGACAGGGTTCACAAGAACTGCACCATCTCCAACATAGTAACCGGCTCCACTGGCGCTGCGTCTGGCGTCCTGTCCATCCTTGGTCTGGGTCTGGCACCTTTCACAGCAGGGACCAGTCTGGCACTCTTGGCTGTTGGAGCGGGGCTGGGAGCAGCATCTGCTGTGGCCCAAGTGTCCACCAGCATCGTGGAATACTCAAGCGAGTCATCCGCAAAAGCCCAAGCCAGTCACCTGACATCAACTGATTTTGACAAAGGGAAGGTAGTTGCCAAGGGTCTGTCTGATATCATACCCCAAATTAGTTCCTTAGCAGTTAAAAGCGTCCAAGCCCTGGAAAACATTGCAAAGAATGTTCGTGCCATCAAGCTAGCCAAAGTCAAACCTCGCCTAGTAGTCAATGCCAGGCGCTTCGTGACAGCTCAGAGAGTCTCAGTTCGAAGTGGCAGGCAGGTGCAGAAAGCTTTTGGAGGCACTGCTCTGGCAATGACCAAAGGAGCCCGGATCATGGGTGCAGCCACCGCAGGTCTCTGCCTTGTAATGGATGTGGTCAACCTTGTGAAAGACTCAGAGCACTTGCAAAAGGGGGCAAAGGCCGAGTCAGCTGACGAGATGAGGCAGCAGGCCCGGGAGCTGGAGAACAAGTTGGAGAAGCTCACCAAGATCTATGAAAGTCTGAAGGAGGGCCCGAATCCATGACCCCTGAGCAGGGCAGGGAGCAGGGACATGTGTGGGACAAAGACATGGAGGTACCTTATTAGAGGGGAAAAGAGGGCAAAATAAAGAATTTGGATTCGGGTGTTGAGGAGTTTGGTATTTCTATAGCTGAGCCCAGTAAGGGAGGGGTTAATGCAGATGGCTGGGTTGGGCAAAGAGAGGAAGGAACATGGAACCTGGAATAAGGAGGGAGGGGGCTAGAGAGTGAGGGGACTGGACTAAAGAGGACACAGGGGACACGAATCAAGAGAGGCGTGGAGGAACAAGCGATGGGAAGGCCAGGAATAATGAAATTAGAATTGTTGGAATGTGTGAGAAGATGATGGGTTTGATCTTGTCATCTTTATACTTAGTTCTGAGCCTTCCTGAAGCTGACAATTGCTACTCAGGGAAGGATTTGACCACCGATCTGAGCAAAGACAAATAGCGTTGTCCACTGTGATGCTGGCAGCCCGGTCGCAAGTGAGCCCGACCCGTGGCTCCCAGCCACGTCCCACGAGTGACCAGGCGCCGTCAGCGTGGATGCAATCCCCTTAGATGTCTGTCTCCGCCAGCCACTCTGATGACTTCAGAAGTCCCCGCTGTCTTATGTCCAGTTCCCAGCCACCCCCCACTGTCCCTAGACAAAGGGAGACCCAGGAGGTGGGGTCCCTGCTCTGAAACACAAGTCATAAGGTCCAGCATGTGAGCCAAGCCCACGTCCCCCTGGGATGGAGAGACTGGGGGGGGGTGCTGGTTCTGTTCCCCCCCCATCTGCTGACTCTCCCAGCTTCCACCTGATGATGCTGAGGCGTCTGCCAGACTCCTCCCTCAGCAATGTGAGGGTGACTTTCCCACTGAGGTGGGGTTGCCTTCCCAGTGGGCTGAAATGGCTTATTGACCAAAGATTTTGCCGAGACCCATGACTCTGGAGCTGTAGTCATCCTGGGTGACTTTTCTTGGGATCATTGGGGGTCAAGTGGAGCCGTATTTTATAGTCACTAGATCTTTAGGGTCCCCAAGTGGGGTGGACTCGGCACTTGTCCCTGCAGTCCAAAGATGCCTAATCCTCACCTGACGTGTCTGCAGCCCCATCCTGGTTGCTCCACCGCGGGGCTGTGTTCCTGGAGCCCGTCGATGTCCGGAGGCCATTCTGCATGGGCATTAGACCATCGGGCCGCAGGTCCTATGGACATTGCATCGCGTTCTGCATCTCACAGTGCTTTCATCGGGTGTCACGCCAAGGGCGTGCTTGGGAAAGGGAGAAGACTCAGGAGGAAGGGAGGTTACAGAAAAAAATGACCAAGAAGTAACCAAAGAAGGAGAGGTGGACAAAATAGTACTTTAACCAAGTGTCAGAGGGCACAATGTCAACGTGGCCTTGAGTTTTGGCTCCTTCCCTGAGTTGCTGGACCAAAGCCACCACCTGTCCCCTCACCTGGCTTTCCCCATCTGCAAATTCAGTCCGAGCTCCCAGCCCACCCACAGGGTGATCATCACAAACCATGGGTGCGATTCTTATGTCATCATTCCATCACTCTGTCCCTCCCTCACAAGCTGGGGGAGGAGCCTCGATGCCCCGGGGACATTTGCCCGGATGGAAGGGTCAGGTTGGCTTCCGTGTGCGCAGGGGCAAAGCCCACAGCCGTCCAGCTGCTGCACATCTCACAAGCCGTGGGACCCTTTCCCCACAGCGTCTCTATCTGTGCAGGGGGCAGGTATCTCCTCAGGCCGCTGTGGGAACCAGACGGGGCTGCGTGGACAGGGCCCGCTCGGCGCCTGGCGCACACTCAGCTCTGTCCACGGCGGCTGCTCTGCTCGGGGCCCACGCGGGAGGGAGGCCTCGCTGGCTGTTTCCATTTGCTGTTTCCTGACGCTAGCCTTCCTAGAAAAGTCCTCCTTTAAAGAGAAAGCGATCTGTCGTCAAGCAGAAACGAGCGGGGTAGAAAACAGCAGTGTTTCCTGAGCCCTCTCCCGCAAACGTCTACATCCTTGCAAATAGCACTCGGCCACCAAGGGCGGGCCTCCTGGGGCTGTCCTGACATCCGAGACAAGGCTAGAGAGACCTGATTAGATCCAAAGGGGTGGGGGGAAGACATGGACATGGTGTCCCCAGCAGGGGATTTCAGCCCCTCACCCAGGTGCCGTGGGAGCAGAGTAGGGCACAGGGACTCTGCCAGGGAGGGTGCTGGGGGGCTTCTGAGAGGAGGTGATGCTCGATTTGGGCTTTGAAGTATGAGCATGATTTTTCCTGGTGGTAGGAGCACGTGCTCCTGGCAGAAGGATCTGCATCAGCAAATGCCTAGAAGCCACGTGGGTGTGGCATTGAGTGGCTGCAACATGGCAAGTCTGCTGTGAGCACCTGGTGTGTTTGGGGACAGGAAGTTGAATAAGGCAGGCATGCCGGGGAGTGAGGTGGGAGGGACAGAGAGGAGGGGGCTGGGAACAAGCCACCGGGGGGGTCTGTGGCGGGGAGTCATTTGCTGAGGGTCCCACAGTCTATCAGTGGCAGGAAGGGCAGAGCAGAGGACCTAGAAGGTTCTTTGAGGGAGTCAGGACAGCTGAGGGTGGGTAGGACGACTGGACCAGCCCCGCACAGGTGTGTGGTTTCATCACAGGCTGCTTTCAGTTTCCCCTTCAGGTCCCAGACGTATTTGGGCCCCGAGGTGTGGTTACTGCACAGACTCATAGCGGGGTCCTCACAGCTAAGAACCACTGGATGTGCTTCAGCTCAGTCATAGGAAGATCCCTGGGTAAGCTGGGAGGGTAGGGGCCCCTGCCCATCTACTCACCCTCCATACAGCTCTTTAAGGAAAGATCCCGTGTTGTCTCGATTTTGTAGATGAGGGTGAACCTGAAGCTCCAGCCCCAGGTTCCAAGGTAAGCAGGGGTACAGCCCGGATTTGAACCCGGGTTTGTCTGGCGGCTTCCCCCCTCTCCCTGTGCCCCAAAACAGTGGAGAAGGATGGAGGCCCTGCCCAGCCCGGGTTCCAGACTGCCTGCGACCTGAGCAGGCTACCCCAGAAGGAAGGCTGATGTTGGTGTGCTCATCCCTTTGGGGAATTGGGAGGATGCAGAGCAGGGGGAGGAGGGCAGGTGAGTCAGAGCCTCTGGGTACCCCAGGGTGAGGCTGCCAGGCTGACCAGCAAAGGGTTTCTGTTGAGATGCAAAGGCTCACGTTGCCTTTTGAGATACAAGGACTCAGGGTTGTGTTGCCCACAGTGTCTCTGAGTGTCTGCTCAGTGCCAGGCCCTGCAGGGAAACTGAGGGCCTGATAGGGAGTGACTGGCCCAGGGTGCCATGACCGTGACCGTGACCAGGAGACAGAGCAGGGAGATAGAGCAGGGAGATGTCTGGGCTTTGCTCCCTGTCCCCCACCCGGGCCCTGTGTTCCACCCGCTGTAGGGCAGGAAGTGAAGAGGCAGGCCTGTGTGCCTACAGCAGGAAGAGAATGGCCAGAAGTGAGGAGGGCCACGCGGTAGCGTGCTCCAGGCTTTGAATCTGAAAACACAAAACTGTAGAGTGCTGGGGTGGATGATAAGGAGGGGAGCTTAAAGCTGTGTGTTTCCACCAGCAGAAGTAAACCTAGAAGGCTTTGGATTGTTAAAGTCACATTTCTCCCCAAACACTTGCGTCACAAAGCCCGGTCTACCCTTCGGCCCTGCCTGCGCCCACCGTGGACTCCGTGACTCTGGGTGAGTCCCTACGCTGGGGATTCTTTGGTCACATATCTTAAGAACTTGCTTTCAGTCTTTTTACGTTGATTCATAGGATTTGTCGTGTTCTGTGTGACTCAGCTTTTGTCTGCTCTAAGTTTGGAGGGTGCTGCTCCTGGCCTCTGGCTCTAGTCTGACTCTCTTCATGGTGTCCTTTGCAATTTTTATTTTTATGTACTTATTTTTTTAAGAGTTTATTTATTTATTTGAGAGAGATAGAAAGAGAGGAGGAGCAGGGGGAGAGGGAGAAGCAGACTCCCTGCTGAGCAAGGACCCGATGCCGGACTCGTCCCAGGACCCCAAATCATGACCTGAGCCGAAGGCCGCCGCTGTACAAGTGAGCCACCCAGGCGCCCTCCGCTACAATTTTTAATGTTTAAGAGGTCAGATAACTGAACTTTCCTTTTATGGCCTCTGGGATTTGCATCTTGCTTAAAAGGTTTCTCCAACTCAAAATTATTATTTTTTAAATATTTTTTCCAGGATATTTGTGGCTTTTTCTTTCTAGCTTACATTTAGGTCCTGTTGGGAGTTATTGATTAATTGATTGATTTTGTACAAGCCTTTTGGTTTTTCCTTCTCCTCCTCCTCCTCCCCCCCTTCCTCCTCCTATTCTTCTTTTTCTGCTTCTGCTTCTCCTCTGTTTCCCCTTCTCTTTCTCCTCCTCCTCCTTCTTCTTCTTCCTCCTCTTCTTCTCCTTCTCAAGACATCTTTAACCGGTGCTGGCTACAATCCACAGAAACCCGGCTTTTCTTAAGACTTCAAAGAAGCCTGCAGTGCACTAAGGAAATGACCCCCACCCTTCTCCCCCAAACTTCCTGGCAGCAGTTAGCAAACAAAAGTGAGGTGAGGGTGGAGGGAGCTGGGCCTGACATCCACACCTGGCCTGGCCACCCTGGGGGAGGGGAGGCTTTGGAAAGTCCTGCTAAGGCTCAGGTACCAGGACCATGTTTTCCTGCAATTTCCTCTTCCTCTTTCTCCTCATATAAAAAATACTATGGCTGGAGTACGGAGACATGAGGAAATACATGGAAACTCCCACAAATCTGATAGAACTGTCCAAAGCACATTAAATCAGGAGGGTAATTCGTGTGAAATCTGAGGCATAGTCTTATTTGTTCTCGGCCAGCATGAGCTTTTCATCAAGACAGATAAGAAAACAAGTGGGATTGCTCATCGGTGAGTGAAGCTGGGGAGTGCTGTGCTGCCAGCCCTCGGATCTGAGCCCGGCTGTGGGCTGGAGAGCAGGGGCAGCGGGTACCCCGGGAGGCCCTGGAGCAGGAGGTGCGGGAGGGAATAGACAGACCCCCGCCAGGGCTCAGAGTCCAACAGAGGAGAACACACAGAGGACCGCAGTCAGGACAGTGCACATTCAAGGGGAGCGCAGAGAGTCAGTGGGGGCAGGCTGCAGGGAGGCAGCGGTTGAGCTGGGCCTCTAAGCACAGGTAAACTTTTACAAGGTGAGGAAGGTGGGGAAAGGCATTCCAGGGGGACGGAGCAGCCAAGCAAAGGGCTGGAGGCTGAGGTGTGATCACAAGCAAGGAGGGGCGCTGGGCTGGCTTAGTAGGTAGAGCCTTTGACTCTGGATCTCAGGGCCCTATGTGAGTTCAAGGTCCACGTTGGGCATGGAGCCTATAAAATAAACATTAAAAAAGAAAAAATAAAAGAAGCAGGGAAGTGAGGGGTCTTTGAGGATGACTGGACCAAGGCAACATGGAGGCTGGGCGGGAGCAGTGAGGAAGATAGGAGCGGGAGCATTAGGGAGCCCGGGGTGGACGCCATGCTGAGTGTGAACCTGATCCTGTCTTAGGCTCCCCTTCCCCTGCCCAAGGAGGATGTCTGCAGCTGCTTGCAGGGAGATGCTTTGGTGAGAATCTGTGTTCTGCTGCCTCTGGAGAGCTTAGACAGAGCCGGTGGGGATGGGAGGGCTCCGTGTCCTGTGTGGGCCATGCAGGTGGGCAGGGGAGGGGTTCCCTCCTTCTCCTCCTGCCAGCCTTGCTGGGAACTGACCAATCTGCAGGCTAGCCAGGGACACCCCGGGTACTAATCAAGCAGGAGGGAGCATTGTCCAGCATCAAACCCAGCTGAGGCCCAAGATGAGGGTCAGGGCTGGAAAAGAATAGCAGAGGACAGGAAGGATGGGACCGAGAGTGCAGACACATTTGCAAAGGTTTGGTGTCATCCAGGGTCCGGCTCTTTCTGCCCGCTCACTCGTCCTGCTCTCTGCGTTTGCTCTTGGTCCTTGTGCTTCTTGGTGTCATTTGGCTCCTCGCTCGCCCCCCGGGTCATGTGACATTCCAAGCAGAAGAAAGAGAAAGGGGCCAGCCAACTCTCCTCTCCCCACTGTGCCTTACAGCAGGAAGGCCCCCGGGACCCCTAAACTGACTTCCCTTGTGTCTTGTTGGCCAAGACTGGGTTGTACAGTCACCCCTCACTGCAAAGGCTCCCAGAAAACATATTCCTGAATCCAGGTCCTAAGATGAGAGGCCGCAGGGGGAGGGTGCTGCAAGTGGCCTTGGAGGAGGTTGAAGTTGCATGGGAACTGGTGGGCAGGAATGTAGCAAAGGTCATGAGAACCATTGTGTTGTCAAGACCAAGGCTAAGAGTAAAGATCAGCAGATGGACATGGATGGCTAAAATGAACAAGTCAGGAAAGGACAGATGTTGGTGAAGATACAGAGAAAGGGGGACCCTCTTACACTGCTGGTGGGAATGCAAGCTGGTGCAACCACTCTGGAAAACAGGATGGAGGTTCCTCAAAAGGTTGAAAATAGAGCTAACCTACGACCCAGCAACTGCACTACTAGGGATTTACCCCAAAGATACAGATGAAGTGATCCGAAGGGGCATCTGCACCCCCATGTTTATAGTAGCAATTATCATACGATCTCACTCATATGTGGAATTTAAGAAACAAAACAGAGGATTATAGGGGAAGAGAGGGAAAAATAAAACAAGACAAAATCAGAGAGGGAGACAAACCATAAGAAACTCTCTTAATCATAGGAAACAAACTGAGGGTTTCTGGGGGGCAGGGGATGGGGTAACTGGGTGATGGACATTAAGGAGGCACGTGACGTAATGAGCACTGGGTATTATATAAGGCTGATGAATCACTGACCTCTACCTCTGAATAATGATACATTATATGTTAATTAATTGAATTTAAGTTAAAAGAAAGAAAAAAGGGGCACCTGGGTGGCTCAGTTGGTTAAGCATCTGCCTTCGGCTCAGGTCATGATCTCAGGGTCCTGGGATCAAGCCCCGTGTCAGGCTCTCTGCTCAGCGGGGAGTCTGCTTCTCCCTCTGCCTCTGCCCTCCCCCGGCTTGTGCTCTCTCTCTCTCTCTGTCAAATAAATAAATAAAATCTTGAAAAGAAAAGAAAAGAAAAAGAAATAACAGCCATTCTCTTTTGGCCAAGAGACGGAGCGTTTGGTGTTTTGTGGGTGGCGCAGAGACCTTGCTTTTGTGGTTAGAGGAAACTATGAAGTGGCCTTGCCCTGCTCCCTTTGTCATGGTCTCAGAGTAACCTTGTCTGAGGGTGGTATTCAGTGAGATTATTTATGTCCAACAGAGAAGAGCACCGGCTGGTGTGAGTGCCAGGCTGGCCTGCCAATGTCCGGGCCTCTTCTTTTTTCTTTCTCTCCCTTATAAACAGTCATATAAAGAAACAGAAGGAAAAATGCCCATATGTATTAAGACTCCCCTTCTTGGGGCGCCTGGGCAGCTCTGCCTTTGGCTCAGGTCATGCTCCAGGGGTCCTGGGATCGAGCCCCACATTGGGCTCCCTGCTCAGTGGGGAGCCTGTTTCTCCCTCTCCTTCCCCTCGTTCATGCTCTCTCTCTCTCTTTTTAACTCTCTCAAATAAATAAATAAAATCTTTATTAAAAAAGACTCCCCTTCTTATTAGGATTAATTAACAAACAATCCCCATTACACTAACTCTTTTTTGCATTACAACTTTTTATCTTTTGTATATACTTTGTCTCAGCTCTTCTCCTTTGAACATTATTAGGAACTCACGGCCTTTCACAGACTCAGCCTGACCCAATTAAACATGATCTTAATAATCCTTATCAATTATCATTATTATTCTATGTAATTTGGTAGGATTACCAGTGGGTGCCCTATTGAGCCCTGCTCTGAACATGCCTGAAGCATCCTTTCCTTCTGGAAGAGGAGATATTGAAGGCCCGTGGAATTCAGTCTCCCTCCAAGGAGTCTTGCTACCTTTGAGTGGAGAAAAACCCATGGGTGCCTATGTGAGTGGGCAAGGCATTGCTAGAACATATATCTGTGGAAGGGTGGAGTTCATTCTGATTAGTCTAGTTTAACCTATGTTATCATCCCACTTTTCTTTTTTTTTTTTAAATTACACCTTTTTTACTTGTTAAAATCATCCCACTTTTCTTAGACAACTTACTTTCATCAACCACCAAGATTTCTCCCACGATGACAATTGTCACATCAGGAGTCAGGCTTATTTCTTATGGGCACTTGATCCAACTGCTCCCATCATCTTTCAAATGGTAGTGCCAGAAACCAACCCATTATTGCAGTTAGCTGTTACTCACTGCTATAACACGACTACCGCTTTCTTAAAATTAAAAAAGAAATCAAAGTAATAAGTGCATATGGTTAAACCAAATCAATTAGTACCGAGGGCTCTGCACACCCCCTTTCCCAATTAAAAGCGATCACTTTTAATTTGTTGCTTTTTCTTTAGGTGGTTAATCAGTATCTTTAAATGATATTCTTACACTGGGAGACAGAATAGTCAGTGAAAGTGTAGGCTCTGGAGACAGGGAGTTGGATTTGAATTCTGGCTCTGGCACTAGCTGGGTGCTTTGGATAAATTACTTAACCTTTCTGAGCTTCAGTTCCTTTTCTTGCAGAGTCATGGTGAGAACTAATTCATGAGTTAATGCATACAAAGTGCTTAGAACGGTGCCTGGTGCAAAGCAGGTAGTCATCAACCACAATAGCTAATTTCTTTCTCTTGATTTTTATTATTATTATTATTATTATTATTATTTAAAGGTTTTCTTTTTAAGTAATCTGTACACCCAACATGGGGTTTGAACTCACAACCCCAAAATCAAGAGACATGCTCTACTGATTGAGCCAGCCAAGCAGGCCAGTGATAGAAGCGTTTTTTTATTAGGTATATTTACTGACCTTTCTGGCAATAAAAATATTTAAATTTGAATTCAAAACCTTTTTACACACACACACACAAATTCTAACCTGAATTAAAAATGTACAATAAATTTAAGGCTAACGTTAATGCCTATTACAAAATAGCTAGTGAAAGATGAAGGACAAGATTCTTAATAAAATTATTGTGTTTTTACCAAAGTATACTCTGAAATTCTGAACCAAAATTAAGTAGCTTAATATACTGTTTATTTTTTTTTTTTTCATTTTTGGCTCAGCATATCTATTGAATGCCTCTGCATTAGGGTAGGACCCAGAAACTGCATACATTGTTTTGCATACATTGTTTGTATGCAAAACAATGTATCTTTTTCTTTAGCTTTTGTATTTAGTAATAATCATAGACCCTTCTATGAACTTTAGAGATATTCTATACATGTTTCTTTACACAGAAGAGGAAAAGCAGTATGTTTTCTTTGCCGACCCCTGCTCCCACCTTTGATGCCTGTCCTCTGGCTTTGGTAATGTTATTTATTTATTTATTTATTTATTTATTTATTTATTTATTTATTTTATGTTAGTCACCATACAGTACTTCATTAGCATTTGATGTAGTGTTCCAGGATTCATTGTTTGCGTATAACACCCATTGCTCCATTCAGTACATGCCCTCCTTAATACCCATCACCGGGCTAACCCATCCCCCCACCCCCTTCCCCTCTGAAACCCTCAGTTTGTTTCCTGGAGTCCATAGTCTCTCATGGTTCGTCTCCCCCTCTGATTCCCCCCCTTCATTTTTCCCTTCCTTCTCCTAATGTCCTCCATGCTATTCCTTATGTTCCACATACAAGTGAAACCATAGGATAATTGTCTTTCTCTGCTTGACTTATTTCACGTAGCATAATCCGCTCCAGTTCCATCCATGTCCATGCAAATGGTGGGTATTCATCCTTTCTGATGGTTGAATATTATTCCATTATATATATGGACCACATCTTCTTTATCCATTTGTCTGTTAAAGGGCATCTCGGCTCCTTCCACAGTTTGGCTATTGTGAAGAAGTCAAACTCTCTCTCTTTGCAGATGACATGATACTCTATGTGGAAAACCCAAAAGACTCCACCTCCAAATTAGTAGAACTCATAAAGCAATTCAGTAATGTGGCAGGATACAAAATCAATGCACAGAAATCAGTTGCTTTCTTATACACTAACAATGTAACTGTGGGAAGAGAAATTAGGGAATCGATTCCATTTCCAATAACATCAAAAACCATAAGATACCTTGGGATAAACCTAACCAAAAAGTTAAAGGATCTGTGCCCTAGAAACTACAGCACACTTATGAAAGAAATTGAAGAAGACACAAAAAGATGGAAAAACATTCCATGCTCATGGACCGGAAGAATAAACATTGCTAAACTGTCTATGCTGCCCAGAGCAATCTATACTTTCAGTGCCACCCTAATCAAAATACTAATGGCATTTTTCACAGAGCTGGAACAAACAATCCTACAATTTGTATGGAACCAGAGAAGACCCCAAATCACCAAGGAAATGTTGAAAAAGTAAAACAAAGCTGGGGGCATCATGTTGCCTGATTTCAAGCTTATGTTACAAAGCTGTGATCACCGAGACAGCATGGTACTGGCACAAAAACAGACACATAGATCAATGGAACAGAATAGAGAGCCCAGATATGGACCCTCAACTCTATGGACAAGTAATCTTCGGCAAAGCAGGAAAAAGTATCCAATGGAAAAAAGACAGTCTTTTCAATGAATGGTACTGGGAAAATTGAACAGCTATATACAGAAGAATGAAACTCGACCATTCTCTTACACCATACACAAAGATAAACTCTAAATGGATGAAAGACCTCAATGTGAGACAGGAACCCATCAAAATCCTAGAGGAGAACATAGGCAGTAATCTCTTTGACATCGGCCACAGCAACTTCTTTCAAGACACGTCTCCAAAGGCAAGGGAAACAGAAGCAAAAATGAACTTTTGGGACTTCGTCAAGATAAAAAGCTCCTGTACAGCAAAGGAACAGTCAACAAAACAAAGAGGCAACCCACGGAATGCGAGAAGATATTTGCAAATGACACTACAGATAAAGGGCTGGTATCCAAGATCTATAAAGAACTTCTCAAACTCAACACCCAAAAAACAAATAACCAAGTCAAATGAACAGACACTTCTCCAAAGAAGACATATGAATGGCTAAGAGACACATGAAAAAATGTTCATCATCATTAGCCATCAGGGAAATTCAAATCACAACCACATTGAGATACCACCTCACACCAGTTAGAATGGCAAAAGTTGACAAGGCAAGAAACAACAAATGTTGGAGAGGTTGTGGAGAAAGGGGAACCCTCTTACACTGTTGGTGGGAATGCAAGCTGGTACAGCCACTTTGGAAAACAGTGTAGAGGTGCCTCAAAAAATTAAAAATAGAGCTACCCTATGACCCAGCAATTGCACTACTGGGTATTTACCCCAAAGACACAGATGTAGTGAAAAGAAGGGCCATATGTACCCCAATGTTCATAGCAGCAATGTCTGCAATAGCCAAACTGTGGAAAGAGCCAAGATGCCCTTCAACAGATGAATGGATAAAGAAGATGTGGTCCATATATACAATGGAATATTACTCAGCCATCAGAAAGGATGAATACCCAACTTTTACATCAACATGGTTGGGACTGGAGGAGATTATGTTGAGTGAAATAAGTCAAGCAGAGAAAGTCAATTATATGGTTTCACTTATTTGTGGAACATAAGGAATAGCATGGAGGACATTAGGAGAAGGAAGGGAAAAATGAAGGGGGGGAAATCGGAGGGAGAGATGAACCATGAAGGACTATGGACTCTGAGAAACAAACTGAGGGTGTTAGAGGGGAGGGGGGTGGGCGGATGGGTTAGCTTGGTGATGGATATTAAGGAGGGCACGTACTGCATGGAACACTGGGTGTTATATGAAAACAATGAAGCGTGGATCACTACATCAAAAACTAATGATGTAATGTATGGTGACTAACATAACATAATAAAATAAAATTAAAAAAAAATGACTTCGCCAACTCAACACCCAAAAAACAAATAATCAAGTTAAAAAATGGGTAGAAGACATGAACACACATTTCTCCAAATAAGACATACGAATGGCTAACAGACACATGAAAAAATGTTCATCATCATTAGCCATCAGGGAAATTCAAATCAAAACCACATTGAGATACCACCTTACACCAGTTAGAATGGCAAAAATTAACAAGGCAGGAAACAACAAATGTTGGAGAGGATGTGGAGAAAGGGGAACCCTCTTACACTGTTGGTGGGAATGCAAGTTGGTACAGCCACTTTGGAAAACAGTGTGGAGGTTCCTCAGAAAGGTGAAAAGAGAGCTACCTTATGACCCAGCAATTGCACTACTGGGTATTTACCCTAAAGATACAGATGTAGTAAAAAGAAGGGGCACATGCACCCCAATGTTCTTTCTCTTGATTTTTAAATTTTGATATGAGTTATTTATTTCTTACCAGGACAGATAATGATTTCACTTATTTTTATACTATTTCTTACACCCCTCCGCACATTCTCCTAATATCATCCTATCACTGATTTTATGTCCTCGATTAGAAACCTTTCTAGTCGTAAGCAATTTACTTACACCTTTGTTTCTTTTTTCTTTTTTTCTTCCATCTTCACTTCCTAACTTCTCCATTGCAGCCAGTATTTTTGGACTCCCCACTTTGTAAAATAAGGATATTAATTCTCCTCCTCTCTTCAATGCTTCACCTCCCAACTTCTACCATGTACTTTAATTTACATATTTACATACAAGTGCATTTAGTTCTCATATTTAAATGGTGTCTTTTGTTCTAGAAGTTAAAAATCAAACAAGATGTTTACATATGTGTGATGTTTTCAGTATTGTTTCCTGTAGAGCTAACTTGTGAAACACAGTTGCACATGCATTCTTGTACAGCTTTAGTTTTTCCTGATTTTCTAATTGCCTATGGTTTTACCCCCTGCAAGGTTGCCTTCAACGTTTCCTCAATTTCTTTTGAACTGTGCATTATATAAGTATTATATCAAGTCCCCTTTGCCCATAGAAGTCTTCACTTCTTATTCCATCCTGGGCTGGTTGCTCTCTTGGCCTTCCGTATGCCCAGCTGTATTCCTTGGATTCCTTTCTGTCTATGTTAATTTTCCTGTTTCCTGGACCTCATATCTTTCTGTCTCCTGGTTTCTTGGTTATTATCCTCCACCTCACCCCATAAATACAGAAACTTTTTTTTTCCTGCAGCTCTTTCTCAAGGAATTTTCTAAGAAATGATAGAAAATGGTAACTTGTCATTCCCCATTTAGTTCCATTTCTTCTGTCACCTTTTTGTTTTATTTTCTGGAAGTTTTTCCTTGACTTTTCCAACCTTTCCTTAGACTTCTTAGTCAATCACTTTTTAAGTCCCAAGATCTCTTTTTTGTCCCATTATTTTTTTTCCCTTTTCAGTGCATCCTGTTCTCATTTTATGAGGACAACACCTTTCTAATCTCCCTGAGGACACTGGTTGAAGGTTTAAAACATTATTCTCTATAATCAAAATTACATGGTTCTTCTGATATCATTGTTTTGAAGGTTTATTAAGTCCAGTTGATTTTTGTTATTGTGGCTTTATTATAATGTAAGCTCTATGCCCACCATGGGTCTTGAACTCATGACCTTGAGATCAAGAGTTGCAGGCTTTATGGACTGAGCCAGCCAGACACCACTTCTGGTGTCATTTTTTATTTATCATAGCCACCCTTTCCATCTTGTTATCTTTCTTATATATCTGATCCTAGATTGCCCATTAGTATTTAGGAGAGAGGTAATTTGACTGACAGGTTTCCCTGTAGAGTGATTGGATGAGGACCCCCTAGATGCCAGAGTCCTTCTTCTTTTCCCTTTCTGGTGTAGACTTAGGCTGCTGTGAATATAGGATTGGGTGTGGGGTTGGTAACCTTCTTCCTACTTCCCCTCTACCTTCCTCTCATCTCTGGTCTTCCTCTCCGAAGTTCTGCTTAGCAGATCGTTCTTCTTGCCTATTTGTCCTCTCTCTGTTTTTCTGATGGCACCTCCTTCTAGTCTTCTTTATTCAGCTATCAATTCTCCATCTAATCTGTCTTCAAACGTTTGTCTAAGCCTCTGGACTCCTGTTGGCCCCATTCTCCTTTTTCATTGGCAACAGAATGAGGAGAGTCAGTGTGTGGGTTCTTGAGTCCAGCAGGCAGGTTTGAACCCAGTCTACCCCTTACTAGATTTCTGACTCTGGGTAAATCACGTAGCCTGTACTTTAGTTTCCTTATCTGTAAACAGAGATGCAAATGATACACAACTCCACGATTATTGGAAGAAGACAGGTTATTATTTGTAAAGTCTTAGAGCAATCACCAATGCAGAGTATAGGCCACAAATGTGAGTCACTCTCATCGTTAGTTATTTTCATATCTACAAGTACCTTTACTATAATTTCAGTCAGGTCTCAGGAGGGGTAGTTGAAAATTGCTCTTTTGCCTTCTTCAAATAGTGCCAAAGGCTGGCTCCTTTGGAAAAGCATGGGACTCTTGACCCTGGGGTTGTGAGTTCGAGTCCCAAATTGGGTCTAGAGATTACTTTAAAAAAGAAGTAAACTTAAAATATTAATGCTTAAACTTAATCAATATTTGCTGTCTTTCTTCATCTCCCAAAGCAAGATAACAACAGAACTAAAATAAATTCTCTCTCTATAAGGGTCTGTTTTCTAAAAAAGACTACGAGGTACTGGTAAGAATGGAATGGAGGACACCCTCATCTACTGTGAGTGTGAATGTGAATTGGTATGATTTTTTTCATAACAGTGTGGCTCTAGGCATGAAAAACTTTGTACGTGTTGATACCTTCTGACCCAGTCATCCTGCTTCTAGAAATATCTTAAGGAAACAATCTCAAATGCAGGCAGTGTTTTAAAAAGGAGATTGTTCTTTGCACTATCATTTAGATGAAGAATTAGAAGCAGTCTAAAGTTTAAAGATGGGGGAGGACAGCAGAGAGGACGGGGCAGGATCGGGAAGGCTTGACAATGCATAGTAGGGCTGTAGGGATTGTGCCAGGACCTAGCAGGACCCCAAGTCCTGTGGAACGAAGTATCTTGCAGAAACAAGGAGGACACAGGCTTTGGCACCAGGAAATTGATCCAGACAAAGCCTGGTTCATGATGCAAGACGTCATTGTGGAATGAGAAGAGTCATTTACAAATAAACACATATACAGTTGGCCCTTGAACAACACAGGTTTGAACAACACAGATCTACTTCTATGCAGATTTTTTCATTAACTATATGTACAGTACTGTATATGGACTTTCCATTCCTTGTGATTTTCTTAACATTTTCTTTTTCTCTACCTTACTCTGTTGCAAGAATACAGTACGTGGGGCGCCTGGGTGGCTCAGTCGTTAAGCGTCTGCCTTCGGGTCAGGTCATGATCCCAGGGACCTGGGATCGAGCCCCGCATCTGGCTCCCTGCTCGGCGGAGAGCCTGCTTCTCCCTCTCCCACTCCCCCTGCTTGTGTTCCCTCTCTCGCTGTCAAATAAATAAATAAAATCTTTAAAAAAAAATACAGTACATAATACATATAACATACAAACTATGTGTTGATCAGCAGTTTATGTTCTCAGTAAGGCTTCCAGTCAAGAGTAGGTTATTAGTAGTTAAGTGTTGGGAAAGTCAGAAGTTATGCATGAATTTTTGAGTGCACGGGGATGGGGGTCATCGCCCCTAACCCCTGTGTTGTTCAAAGGTCAACTGTATATAAATAAATGTTTATGTATGTTAAAGGGAGTAGAGCACAGTCATCACAAACATGGGCTTTGGATCAGAGACACTCGGGTTCACGTCCTGGCTCTAGCACTGTTGTGAAAACTTGGACTAAACTAACTTCAGGTGATGGTTTCCTCCACCTTAACGTGGGAGCCACAAGAGCACCGACCTCATGGAGTGTGTGTGGATATTCAGTGAGGGAACACATAGGAGCCCTGCCTGTCATAGATACTTGATCAATATTAGCTCTTATCAATTAGCAAACACACATGTTTCTGACCTCCAAAATTTCCAGAACACTTCTTCCCATGTTTTCTTCTGTGTTTGGTTTTATTGCTTCTATAACTTCTCAGATGGCAGTCTCCCTGGCTGATTATCTTCTTCTTGTGGCCCAACAGGACGACAGGACCCCGACTTGGCTTGGGAGTGAGCTGGAGTGAGGTGAGTAACTTTCCTTAAAGAGCGGCTGGCAGAAGTCAGTAGACGACAAACACATCAGCTAAAGTCTGCTTTGGCATTGGTAGCCATCCCGGAGGGAACCACCAGAGACCTGGCCCCTCGCTGCTTCCTGCTGCCACAGCTGGCTCACATTTGACCCCACGATTTGTTCTCTCTTCCCCAGGGGTGAAGCGACACCTCCTTCTAGCGGGGACGCAGACTCGAGCTGTTGCGAAAACGCTCAGATCCCACTGCTGGCACCATGTCCTCAGAAGCCAGTGAGCTCTGCCCAGGTAGTCAACTTCCACTTCTCTGGATGATTCCTGGAATTGTGGGGATGCCTCCAGCTGAGTTACCCTAAGAGGAATCAGTCCCTTGAAGAGCTTCTTTGAGTCCCTAAGTGGGGGTCAAAGGGAGTCCCCAGCCCAGGGGTCTGTAGGGACACCTCCCTCCTGTCTTCTTCTCAGGATCATGGCCAAGATGCTCACTTCCTCCCTCCCCCTGCCTGTTGCCCATCAAATAACCCAGAAGTGAGGCCAGGAGAGCCCGCTGGGAGGTGGGGGACAGCAGAGGGGAAAGGAGGGAAGAAAGGGGTCCTGAGGTAGGGCAAGGGGAGGAGGTAGACCAGCAACCTTGGAGGCTTCTTCTGCCCTCTTGCCCTGTCCAAGCCTCCAGCATGGCTAAGGATGACTTTGGGGCTTCACAGCAGAGGCCGTTCCCTCCAGTTCTCACTCTGCTGCCAGCCTGACTGCTCTGTGATGGTCAGTGGGCCACTGACCTGGACCCCAGTCTGGTCTTTGCCACCTCCCACCTGTGTGACCTGGAGTGCCTTACCTAACCTTACCTGTAAAATGAGAATATTTCCTTATGTAGTTATGAAGATCAAATATAATGTGTTTATGAGGTTTTGGCCAGGACCTGCTCCACAGTAAGTATTGTTGCTGTCCCTTCTACCTGGAACCTGTTAGTTCCAGGTAGAAACCTCCCCTCCCCCAGCATCCCCTGGCCCCCCACGGCTATGTTAGGGCACTTGTCCTGTGTCCCGACTGTAAGCACCTGCTTATGAGATATGAAAGCGGGGCAGGAACTGATTCTATTGATCTCAATAACCCTGCCTAGGCCGGATCTCAGCTATTCCCCGCCACCCCACCCCCCAATCAATAAATACACATATTTAGCCCTGTAGGTTCCCTCCAGCTAAGCCCTGGTTTCCCTCTCCCTTAGTGGAGCAGGAAAAAGAAAAAAGTAAACAACTTTTCATTTTTTCCTTTCCATCTAGAGAGCAAAATCCTTCTTGAGGATGTCATTGAGTCTTTTCGGAACACATTGATCTTGGAGGAAGTGCACTTCCTGCTGACTGGCCATGAAGCCTGGGAGAGATTTGTGGCTCAGGCCACATTGTCCAGGTAACCCCCCGGGGTTGCCCCGGGATGGTCACCCTGGTGTCTGCGGGACAGTATCTTGGGGTTGGGGTTGAGTATGTTCCTTCTCAACAATCCATGAGGAATATGTCTTCCATTACATTCACCGCAGTGAATGGCCTCGGATTGAGACAAGGTGAAACCTGCAGAGTGACCTTGGTCCTTTACCTAAAGCAGACCTGTCTCTACCTTTGTCTCTTCATCTGTTCAATTTTGTCATGAGGAAATGAAGATAATGCATGTAAAGTGCTTAGCATAGTGACTGACACATAGTAGGGTCTCAATGAATTTTAACTTTTTAGAAGATTGCTGAGAAGAGACAGGGGCTAAGGGTCTTCTTCCTAGAGATGAGGGACAAGCAGGACTTCTTCTGGGACAAGTCAGAAGACCACTGACACCTCAGTCTGTGCCCCTGGGGATTCAGACTAGAGTCTTCCCTAAGGAGTTATATGAACATGCAGGATCCTGCTGACCCATGAGGTGGAGAGGCTAGAGTGGAATTGGACCGAGCTGGGTTGGATCCTGACTCTATCTCTGTCCAGCCCTGGGGCTCTCTGGCTCTGTATGTCTTGGAGTCTCAGATATGTCATTTGTTCAGTGGACACAGTAATCCAATCTGATAAGATTGTGGCGAAGGACTTTGTGTGAATTGTGAGGTCAAAGGTGAGGAACCAAGTGCAGTCATCTTGTCCAAAGGCCCAGGAGGCTTGGACCAGGGCCAGAGCTGGTGATCAGGATGGACAAAGGGGTGTGGGGTCTAGGTTGGAGGACTAGGTAGGCTTGGACAGCAGGGCTGGAACTGAGTGAAGCTCTAGAGCACAAAACTTGAGCAGACCAGGGACCTAGCAGAGGTCCTGTGAGAGGGAGAGGGCACATTTCTTCCCTCCCTTCTTTGATTTCCTCACTGCTGGGCATCAGGGTCCATGGGGGGTGTTTCTTCCATACCTTGCCTTGGAGCTGGGGGGTCGTGACTACCATTTGGAAGCCTCTTCTCTTCTACCTTCTACCTAGAGCAGCCCCAGACCAATAGGAGGCAGTGTGGCTTTGTGACCACTTCCAGCTCCACAGGGGGCAGCTGCCAATTCTGTACTCTTTGGGGGATTCTGAGCCTCAGAAGTCCCCACCGAAGAGGAAAGTACTTCTTGCACCACTTGCCCAAATGCAGGTCTTTTCCGGCTTAGTGATTCATATAGAAGGTTGTCAAAGTCTCTTGCATCTTAAGAGATGTCATAAAGTTGCACATGGCCTTGGTGTACCAGCTAAGGTGTGAGTTAAGCTGGTGACACCTGTGAGGTCGGGGGTGCTGGGTGGTGGCTCGGGAGTCAGTTTCGTGAACTGGAGAGTCTGAGGGGAACGAGGGTAGTGGGTGTCCTGCTTCTCAGTCAGTTGGGGCAGGGCCTGGTCCCCAGCAGAGGACATGAGGCTTGGGAGAGAGAGCAGGTGCCAAGCAAAATGATCATTAAGGTCCCTTCTCGCTCTGAGGTTTTGTTTTCTTAAATTCCAAGTACCCAGAGTTAACCAAACTGCAAACTCTGAGAGCACAATCCCTAAGACTGCCCTTACTTTTGGCACCAACTGCAAATTGGGGGGCGGTCCCCAAACTACCCTGAGATTGGATGATGCCCTGGAAGCACTCATAGAGCTCACTCAGAGCTGTCACTGTCAGTCACCCTGTGATACAGGGAAGGATACAGGTTCCCATCAGCCAAAGAGAGAGACACTTGGGGCAGAGTCTGGGAGGGTTTCCAGTGCAAAGCTTGGTTGTCCTTGGGAGGCCTTACTGTCCTGTGTTCAGTGTGTGACAATGCACGTGGAGCCTTGCCCACCAGGGAAGTTCACACTGTGAAAGTAAACAATTATTGTGACACTTACTAATATGGTAAAGAAGACTTAATTCATGCCCTAGGCGTCGAGAGTGATGTCATCGGGGAGAGAGGTCGGGCTCACCTCGGAATACAGCGAAGACAGCTAGGGATTTATAGCCAAGGAGCAGGATGGGGGCAGGGCATGGGAAATCACTAAGAGGAGACATCAAGGTGGGGGATTCTTGCTAACCTGACCCAACAGTGTTCTTCCTGAAGGCAGGCAAGGACTTCTGCATCAAAGGTGGGATTTGATCAGATGTCAAAGGTGATTAGATATCAAGAGTGCGTGGATTCTCACTAAGCTGACCTAACAGGGTTCTTGCTAAGACTGGGCATGACAGGCTGCCAAGGACAGAGCACAGAAGACCAAGGTCAAGGCCTAGTCAAGAGGAGTGTCAGAGAGCCCGAATAACGTTTGGTCAAGGAGAGAGTCTTTTTCAACCCCGTCCTCAGAGTACAGAGTTTTATTGGGGCTCAATCACCTCCTCCCTGCATGGCTGACTTGTCGTCTTCAACTCCCCTGGAGGTTAGTTTCTAGTTCCTCTGTAGGTCAGAACTGACAGCACATGACCCAAAGCCCCCCTCGTCTTGTCAGGTTGTCCAGTGAGTGGCCAAAGGCCCAGGCAAAGGAAGACAGTCCTATCGTTCTAAGACCCTTGACATCCTAGGTGGGGGCCTAGAGATCACTTCCCAGTGCTAAGGGCAAAGGGCAGACCTCTCTGTGGGTAAGGTTCATCCTTCAGTACACACGAAGATTCCCTGAATTAAGGTTTTTCTGCTCCAACCTCACTTCCCTTTGTTCATCTATGGAGTTCCCCATCTACAAGCACTGCGGTTCTGACTGTGTGAACCTGTCCTTGACTTGGAAGCCATCTTTATCAAATTCCCAGCACTTAAGAGCATCATAAGATGAAATGGACTATTTCCTGATTGTGTGTTATGGAACATTGCTCATGTTGATTACATTCAAGGAAAATTCTTTACGTTTGTAAAATTCTTTTGCATTTGATTTATAGTAAACGTTCTGTGGGATAGATCGAATGAAGCCCACTTTACAGATAAGCTTTTCCTAATCACTTGACCTTCACTGTTACAGGGAAGAGGCAGATGTCCTACGTGAAGGTCTGAAGGAGCTGAAAAGAGCCATGTATACGGAGGCCGAAGACCAGCTGTCTAGGGAGAGGTTTTTGAGTGCGTTTCCCAAGTTGAAAGCGGAGCTTGTGGAGCGCATAAGAAAGCTCCACGAGCTTGCAGATGAGGTTGACAGGGTTCACAAGAACTGCACCATCTCCAACATAGTAACCGGCTCCACTGGCGCTGCGTCTGGCGTCCTGTCCATCCTTGGTCTGGGTCTGGCACCTTTCACAGCAGGGACCAGTCTGGCACTCTCGGCTGTTGGAGCGGGGCTGGGAGCAGCATCTGCTGTGGCCCAAGTGTCCACCAGCATCGTGGAATACTCAAGTGAGTCATCCGCAAAAGCCAAAGCCAGGCGCCTGAAATCAACTGACTCTATTGAAGAGGACATAATTACAAAGGTTCTGAATTATAGCGAACCCCAAATTTTTGCCTTCGGACGTAAATCCCTTAAAGACCTGCGAGACCTTGGAAACAACGTTCGGGCCATCAAGGGAGCCAAAACTAACCCTCAGCTAGTAGTCAATGCCCTTCACCTCATGAGAGGTAAGCCTGTCTCAGCTCGAAGTGGCAGGCAGGTGCAGGAAGCTTTTAAAGGCACTGCTCTGGCAATGACCAAAGGAGCCCGGATCATGAGTGGGGCCTTGTCAGGTCTCTTCCTTGCGATGGATGTGTTCTGTCTTGTGAAAGAGTCAGGGCATTTGCAAGAGGGGGCCAAGACAGAGTCAGCTGAAGAGCTGAGGCAGCAGGCCCGGGAAATGGAGAGAATGTTGAAGAAGTTCACCAAGTTCTATGAAAGTCAGGCCCTCCATGACCCCCGAGCAGGGCAGGGAGCAGGGTTATGTGTGGAAGAAAGACATAGAGGTACCTTATTAGAGAGGAAAAGAGGGGGAAATAAAGTTTTTGGGATGGGGTGTTGAGGAGTTTGGCATTTCTGTAGCTGAGCCTAGTGAGGGAGGGGTTAATGCGATGGCAGAAGTGTGGCAGGGGGGGAACATTTGGCAAGTTGCTGGTGCTCTTTGGGGTCAGGGTGCGCTGAGAGACCAATGAAGCTCCTATGAAATTCTAAAGGTGGTGTTGGAACAGTGGCTGATTTGAAAAAAAAGTTGCGGTGGAGATGGGGCAGAGTAGAAAAGAGAAAGCAGATGCCAGCAACAGGTCAAGGAACCTTGCCATATGTCGAGGAGATCAACCATCATGGGACCAAAAGACACCGCCTCTCTGAGTCTCACTGTCCTCATCACCTGGGGGTGGGGGGTGGGGGACAGTGTATTGCAGATCCGCGTGGCTTTCCCAATCTTGTCTTCTAGAGACTGCTTCAATAAATATGGACTGATGTATCGTGTCTTTGTTGTGTTCATCGAGGTTCTCTCCTGGGCTCTGGAGGCCAGACTTCCCTTGCCCATGGCCTTGTCTTCCAGGATCTCAGGGAGCAAGTCCTCCATTGCTACTTCTGCTTGCTCACTGGGCTCCCGCTCTCCCATCTGGTTATTTTCCTCAGACCTCAGCACCTTGCAGGTCCCACTGGGACTCCCAGGGGAAGCTTGCGCACATCTGTCATCAGACTGAGCACAGGCGTGTTCCTCGGCCGGTGTCCAGAACCTGGGATCGACGGGACAGATGGCTGTGTTTTTCTGGTGGGCAGGAGGACCAAGCCTCAAAAGCTGCAGACTTCCTCCTCCTTCCCTCCCTCGTAGACTGCCAAGCCCTCAAGGCCTCCCCTTCCCCACCACGGAGTCATGTGATTCTCTCTTCCTTCTTTCTTGCCCAGACCCCACCTGCCTTCCCTTCTTCCCAGTCCCTCATCCTGCCCTACTTCTGGTCTGTACCCACAGGGAGTGGGGAGGGGGCTCCCGGCCATCCGTGTCGGGTGGCTGGTTGGATGAATGGTTCTCCTATGGCTTCACCAGCCCAGCCATTAGATTCTGGGGAGGAAGGCGAGAAAAGCCTCACTTAGCTTTCTGGTCTAGTTGTCACCCAGGACACATGCCCAGGGATTTTCTGCACTGGGGTTTAAGAGAAGGAGGCATCGGAGATTTGCCCAGTGTTAAGGAATCCAGCCCTTAATTTCTTTCTACATGCCTATTGTTCTTCAGTGCCTGAGGAGCATTACGGGAAGTTGAGGAGGGAGGTGGGTCCTTGGGAGATTCAAGGAACAAGCCTCACCCAGAATCCCCCACATATCGGAGGGCATGTTAGCCTGAGAAGATGCATGCTGACTCGCTAAGATTTGGGGACCAAGGGATAATATGGGGAAGCTGCAGCCACCAGGCCTGGGGCCAAGGCAGGAATCTAACCAGAGGGAAAGGAGCCTCGGCTGTTTATTGGAGGCTCTATTCAAAGCAAGTAGTCTTAGTATCCAGGCTTCCTCATCTTTGGTGAGTGGAATGATTCTCGGCTCCACTGCTTGTTATTTTTCTCACCATCCTTTATTCATCCTATTAGAGACCAAAACTGTGAACTGCAAAACCTCTGCTGTGTTCCATGGGAGGCAGAGAGTACTCAGGGTGTGAGGTTTGAGGCCTTCAGATGGTTAGCATGGGGTATTGCTAGGAGCAATAGATCAGCCGCCCCGAATTCTGGTCTTGGCATTCTTTGAATGTCATCTTCCAGCAGGGAGGGCACTTGGTGGGGCCAACCTCTCAGATCGAAGACCGTGGGATCCGGGAACTATCCGTCCCCCATCAACGATACACAGGGATGTGGAGAGTTCCCTGTGCTGGCCTCAGCCACAGGATGTTTGATGCCAGGGACTGATGGTTCTATCACTGAATCAACCGAGAGGACGCTGGCCCTAATCATTCAGATGCTATGATGTCCCCACTATGCTTCCAGTAGTGAAAAATCTCAGTAAGATTATTAAAAATCCAGCAGCTAAGAATTTAAAAGGCCCCTAGGTATCTGGATTGTAGGAATCTGGTTGCTCAGAGGATCAGGAAGGAATGAGATTGGTTCGAAAGACAGAGTTTGGACTTGCTGTCAGAATACAAATGCTGGGAACATCTGACCCTGGTACATCAAAGGACCTGAGATCATGACCTGAGCTGAAGGCAGACCAACTAAACCACCCAGGTGAACCCCCACCTTTTTTTAAGAGATTGAGAGAGAGCGGGCACAAGCAGGGTATGGGAGGGGCATAGGGAGAGGGAGAGAGACAGAAGCAGACTCGCTGCTGAGCATGGAGCCCGACTCGGGGCTTGATCTCAGGACTCTGAGGTCACAACCTGAGCCAAAACCAAGAGTCTGATGCTCAAACGACTGAGCCATCCAGGCTCCCTGGTAGTTCATTTTTTAAAACTGCTGAGTGATATGTATGGATATACTACATTTTCCTTATTCTCTTGACAGACACTTGGATTGTTTCTTTTCTTCTTTTTTTAAAAAAATATTTCATTTTTAAGTAATCTCTATACCCAACATGGGGCTTGAACTCATGACCCGGGATCAAGAGTTACATGCTCCACCAACTGAGCCAGCCAGGCGCCTGGGTTGTTTCTAACATGAGGCCATTGTTAACAAGACGGCTCTGTACTAGTCTTGCATGGGCATGTTTTCATTTTTCTTGGGTATGCACTGTGCGGTATGGTAGGTGAATCCTTACCTTTTGAAGAACGTGCCAAGTAACTTTCCAGAGTGGTTGTACACCTTACGCTCTCACCAGTATTTATGAGAGTTCTGGTTGCTCCGTACCCTCACCAGTACTTGGAATTGACCATTTCTTTCATTGTAGCCATTCCCATGGGAGTGTAGTGGTGTCTCCCTGAAGGTTTAATTTGCATTTCCCTGATGATAATGTCAGTCATCTTATCATATCCTTCTGAATCATTCCTGTATCTACTTTTTGTGAAGTGTCTGTTTATATCTATTGCCCACTTAGCCTGGGTTGCTCAGGCGGTTAAGCGTTCTACTCTTTGTTTCGGCTCAGATCATGATCTTGGGGTGTGGGATCTAGCCTTGCGACAGGCAGGGAGTCTGCTTCCCCTCTTCCTCTCCCTCTGCCCCTCCCCCTGTATATGTACTCTCTCTCTCAAATAAATAAATAAAAATAAATCTATTGCCCCCCCTTTAAAAATTAAGTTGTAGTCTTATTATTGAGTTGTAAGAATATTTAGTATGTTCTAGATACAAGTCATTTGTCAGATATGTGTACTGAGAATATTTTCTCCTGTTTTGGGACTTGTCTTTCCCTTTCTTCATGTTTTTTGAAAAATGAGAGTTTTTAGTTTTGATAAAATACGATTTATCAACTTTTTTCTTTTATGGTTCATGCTTTTTGAGTCTTATCTAAGAAATCACTGCCTCGCTCCAAAGTTATAATTACTTTCTCCTACATTTTCTTCTACAAGTTGTTAAGTTAAAGCTTTTGCATTTAACTTTTTGGTCCATTTCAAGTTAAGTTTTGTGTATGATGTGAGATAAAGACTGATGATCATTTGTGTCATGTGAATATCCAGTTGTCCCAGTACCATTTGTTAAAGAGATTTTAATTTCTCTACTGAACTGTCTTGGCTCCTCTGCCGAAAATCAATTGACCGTATGTATTTGGGTCTACTTCTGGATTCTCCAGTCTGTGTCATTAATTTATATGTCTGTCCTTTTGCTAATACCACACTGTCTTGTTTTCTATAGCTTAACAGCGAGTCATATGATGAAGTAGAGTAAGACATCCAACTTTGTTCTTCTTTTAAAAATTGCTTTGGCCATGCCAGATCATTTGTATTTCCATATACATTTTAGAATCAGCTTTTCAATTTCTACCAAAAATGTCTACTGGGATTTGGATGGGTATTACACTGACTCTGCAGATCAATCTGGGGAAAACTGACATGGTAGCAAGATTGAGTCTTCCAGTCCGTGGCATGTTATATGTCTGTGTTCATTTAAGTCTTGCCTAACTGCTCTCAGCAATGTTCTGTAGTTTCTGGTGAAGAGCTCCTGCATCACTTTTATTAAACTTACACTTAAGTATTTTATGCTTATTGGCACTATGGAATTCTTTTTTTTTTAAGATTTTATTTTATTTTTTAAGTAATCTCTACACCCAACATGGGGCTTGAATTCACAACCCAGAGATCAAGAGTCACACACTCCACCGACTGAGCCAGACAGGTGCCCTTGAATGCTTCTCTTTTCAAATGAAAATGAAGGCCCTTCCTCCCTCTTATAAGGGCACTTGTGATTACATTTTGTGCCCACTTGGATAATACAAAACAATCTCCTTATTCAGGATCCTTAACTTCATCACATCAGCAAAGTACATTTTGTCATATGAGGTGATAGTCACAGGTTCTGGGGATTAAGACATGGACCTATTTGGGAGGGCTGTTACTGAGCCTATCACCATTATAAATATTCCTCTAAGCAATGCTTTTGGAGCAGCCCACCGATTTTTATACATTGTCTCTTCATTTTAATGCAGTTCAGTGTCTGGTTTTTAAGTTTCCCTTGAGAATTCTTCTTTGACCTATGGATTATTTAGAAGTATATCTTTTTATTTCCAAATATTCAGGATTCTCTTAGATATCTTATTTTTATTGATTTTCAGCATAATTCCGTTGTGGTTAGAGAACATTGTCTGCATGATATACATCCTTTAAATTTATTGATACTTGTTTAATGGCCCAGAAAATGGTCTAGTTTAGTGACCATACCATGTGCCCCAGAAAAGAATGTGTGTTCAGCAGTTGTGTGCAGTGTTCTATAAATATCACTTAGCTCAAAATAATTAATAGTGTTGTTCAGATTCTCTATGACTTTACCGATTTATTTACTTGTCTACCAATTGTTAGGAAGGAGGATGTTAAATTTTCCAGCTGCGAGTTGGAACTTCCTCTCTTTTATTTGTATGTATTTTTGCATCATGTATTTTGAAGCTCTTTGATAGATACGTACACATTTTTTATTATCATATCTCCCAAATGAATTGACCCTTTCATCATTATGAGATGTCCCTTGTTATGTTTGGTGATACATTTTGTCTTAAAGTCTATGTTATCTGATAGTAAGAGGGCCATCCCTGCTTTCTTATGGTGGCAGTTGGCATAGTATATATTTTCCCACCCATTTACTTTCAACCCATCTGTGTCTTTATATTTAATATTTACATATGTTTGTTTATAATCTTTACATGTCTCTTATAGACAGCATATGGTTGCATGTTGCTTTCCCATCTATTCTGATCATCTCTGCCTTTTATTGGAGTATTTAGTTCATTAACATTTAGTGTAGTTATTCATATGATTGGACATAAGTCTACTATTTTTCCCTTCTTTGGCTTTCTCCTTTAACAGTTTGCTGGTACTCTTCAGCATTCATGGTTGCCCTGGGCTCTGTCCTCTGGTTTCCAGTTTTTTCCAGAAAGATGGCAGGCTTTCTATCAGAGTTTTAACCACACTGAGTTGTGCCACAATTATATCTGCTTTCAAGGGAAAGCTGCAAAAATGGAGAACTCACTCTTTGCCCATCACTTAATCCATATTGACTCCCCTCAAAACCTTCCTGCTTTTTGTTCATTCTACTGAGCCCTGAAGTGGTTGTTTTATACTCTGTCCAGAGTGTATGATTGTTATCTGCAGGAGAGTCCGTTTGTTAGGAACTTAATTGAAATTATTTTTGAGCTTTAGGTCCTTTAAGGACTTGCTGTGTGATGTAGAGCAAGTCACTGCCCCTGCTTTTGCCTCAGTCTCCTCCATACATAAAGAGATAATTCTGTCCTTACTCAGAAGTACATGATAAAGAAGTAAATAAAGTGCAAAGAGCACTGTGCTCTTCTGATGTAATAACATTCATCTCTCTTCAGTCTCTTCACAGGCTATTAAGAGTCAAGAGTGCCCCATGATGTTTATCCTAGCAAAACAGGCTCTTATAGTGAGAGTGAACTTGAACCTCTCTATTCCAGCACCACTCCTATCCACTTCCCCTTGGAGATAAACCAGAATAAAGACTAGCAGCTATGGAGTCAGCCCTGGATTTTTACGTCTCTCACTATCTCTGAGATCTCGGGTAATTGGTTCTCCTCTCTGAGCCTTGATTTCTTCATTTATAAAATGTGGAGTGGATGTCAGAATTAAATTCAAAACTGCTTGTAAAGACCTTTGTCCACGAAGCCTTCAACAGCTGCTATTCTCCACAGCCATTGGACAGAAATGGGATTTGCTTTCCTTCCTGAGTCCTTTCCAAGTTACTGTAATACTTGCCACTCCCAGGTCCCTCTGTTTCAAGAGAAAGGATGTGAAGTCAAGCAGAGATAAGCTGCGGTGGAAAATCCAGGTTCTCTGAAAACAGGCTCCCACGGCCTTCTGTGTCCATCCAAACATCGTGGCCACCAACTCATGCTTTTTTTTTTTTTAAGATTTTATTTATTTATTTGACAGAGAGAGAGATCACAAGTAGGCAGAGTGTCAGGCAGAGGGAGAGGGAGAAGCAGGCTCCCTGCTGAACAGCGAGCCCGATGTGGGGCTTGATCCCAGGAGTCCGGGATCATGACCTGAGCCGAAGGCAGACACTTAACCGACTGAGCCACCCAGGTGCCCCCAACTCATGCTTTTTAATTTCCACTTCTTTTTAAAAACTGCTCACCTCTGACTACTCGAGTCTAGGCCTTGCCTAGGACACTGAGGATATGGATATATTAGGGAAAACCACAGTCTAGTCCACCAGAGCCTAGCAGAAGGAGACAGACAAGGAAGGAGGCAAGAGGCTATATTTAAGCACCCACAGGTATCATGGAAGCAAGGAGCTGGTGACAGTCAACTCTGCCACAGAGGATTCTGGAGAGTTCCTCCAAGGAGGTTAGGCTTTGGAGGATGACCTAGATCTTTCCAGGTGATGGAATCAAGTGTCCTGTTAGAAGCAATGTCATGAACTAACACCTGGAGGCATTCAGTACAACAATCAGGACAGGTGTTTCTGTCATTGTGTGTTGTAAGATCCTGAACCACAACTAAGAGGGCTTATGAAAAAGCTAGGTTGAGAAAGACCCCTCAAAACCTGTGGGACTTTGTAACTGGAACACTAGCCCAAACCATAATGATCCTGATGAAAATCCCTCCCCAGTTAAACCTCCACCATCATGGGTACCTGTCATCACAGCCGGTCAATGCTTGGCAGCCTCAAGCCCTGTGGTTTCTGATCCTTCCTTCAAGAGGTAAGTCCTGTGGAGCTTTTGCTATTAATAGAGACTATTTTCATCAAAATGAAAATCAGATCTGGGGCACCTGGGTGGCTCAGTCATTTGAGCGTCTGACTCTTGATATCACCTCAGGTCATGATCTCAGGGTCATGAGATCGAGCCCTGCATCTGACTCCACGCTGAGTGTGGAACCTGCTTAAGATTCTCTCTCTCCTTCTGCCTCTGCCCCTCCCCCCAGCTTGCGTGAGTGCTCTCGCCCTCTCTCTTTCTCTCTAAAAGAAAGAAAGAAAATCAGATCCAGGTGTAGCCTTCTTGATTAACCCATCATTGCAATACAGTGGGAAATGACTTCACAGCTTCCTCCTTGGCCTTATGTCGTTAACCCCTTAAGGGTTAATGTCATGGAAAGCTCAAAGGTTCTTGGAGGTGCTAAACCAGCCCTGGCCCCCGCACAGAGTGGGGGCACCTGGAAGCGGTTTGGGTCTGGGGGCTATGGGAGAAGAAAAAGGTGGTACTGTGTGTCCTGTGGATTGTCAGCATTTGCTAAGTCTTTCTGTTGGATTGTGGGAAAACTTGCCCCAGATTTGTTTCAAAACGGTAATGTGCTGGAGAAAGGTGCCTTATACTGACATCGTTCTACAGAGGTACTTGAGGAAAAACAAAAGCAACGACAGCAGAAGTCACGTACTGTACTCGCCGCGCCCCCGTCCTCCAGGCCACACGCTCAGGGCTGGCATGCCCTGGGTGTGCGGCTGCAGCAGGGGGGCCAGGAGATGCACACGGAGTGGAGAAGTAACTCAGGCCACCAGCCAGTTAATCCCGCGGCCCCTGTGACTGGAGGAGGCCCCAGCAGGTCTGAGTTGGGCCTCCTCTGAGTTGGCCAGCTGAGAGCTGGGGCTGAGGCTGAAGCTGAGGGTGATGCCTGGCCACCTTACTTCTGTGTGATCTGTTTCCTTTTCAGGTATATCTTGGATACTAGTGGGAGGGTGTGGTTATGGCTCTGGAATCTACGGGTGTGATAACAGCCAGGCCTCCCTGGTCAGCGATCCTGTGGGCCTGGGGTCAGGGGGAGGAGGAGCATGGCCTCTCACCTCTTCCCTGAAATAACCCTTTGCAAACAGAATTGTTACATAACCCCCCCCCATTGACAAATGGAGAAACTGAGGCACAGGAAGTTTAGGTAACTGGTGCAAGGTAGCAGAGCCTGGATTTGAACTGGATTCAAATCTGACTTCCTTCCAGAAGGGGCAGTGCTGTGCATGGGAGCCTGGACCACTGGGCGCGTGGCCTGGTGGCCCCAGAAGACAGCAGCTGTGGGCATGTGTTTTCTCTGGGCATTAGCATCCCTGGTAAGAGTGGCTCCTAATTTACCTGCCTGTTCCTGACAGGTGTACTGCTACTGAGTCTCCTTGATATTCTTTTATACGTTGGAAGCAGTGCTGGGAGGATGGGCCTCTGCGGAAACGGCCCTGCCTGGAACATTGGCTTTGCCCTCCCTGGCCTCCGGTGAGGAACAGAATTCCACTGGCAAGGAGATGTCTGCTCTCCTTGGTCCAAGGAAGGTGTTCAGCCACGGCGAATGGAGAACAAAGAAGGCTCCTTTCCTAGCCACTTGGGTCCACATGTACATTTAGCCACACCAGCTCGTTGGGGCAGACTGGAAACCCCCAGAAATTTCCTCATGGAGGCCAATGGGTCTGACAGGCCTGCATCCCTCCCCTGAAGGTCACAAAGGATGTGTGAGCAGCTGACCAGGGGCAAGGTATGAATTCACACGAGCAATAGGAAGAATTTGTTTGCTGTTTGGAAATGCTCTGGACCAGTGGGTCTCTTCTCCTGGGCTGGCCATCATTAGCTGCCGATTCAACGTGGGGAGGGGGGTCTCATACTGGCGCCTTGACTTGGTCTGAGGAGACAAGGGTTGAGGACGATGGGGAAGGAGGTGGTAGTAAGAGTAGCAAGGCAGAGGCCCCGCACCTGCAAAGGCCTGTGGCTGGGAGGGACACAAAGGAGGGCCTGAGGCCCAGAATCTACAAGAAGCCCAGCATTGGTCCCTCAGGCTCCCCTGTACCCGGAGTCTTGCTGAATCTTCTGGCAAGGGCCGCCGCGCGAGATCTGGGGCACCGGGGGCACAAGAAAGCCACCAGCAGCTTCCGAAGGACGGAAGGTGGCACTGTCTGCCCAGGCACGGCTGCTGTGGGAGCTGCAGCCCTGGGGAACTTTGACGGCAGCAGTGACAGGAGAGGCTTGAGCCAGAGCAGGGAAGGGCCGGGGGCTGGCACGGGGTGGGGGGGCACGGAAAGAGCACCCCAGAGACGCTGACTGCCAAACTATCAGAAGAATAGGCTCTGGGATCCAACAGGGCAGGAGGGGCGAAGCTGAAGAGATCCTGCTTTGTGACTGTTTTGCCCATGAACTGGAGAGCCAGGGAAACAGGCTACGCCCAGCCTCATCGCCCACGCGAGAGCCCGGGACTCCCACCAACTAGCAGGGCTGGCTTGTTTGCCTGCAGAACCAAATGGTCCAGGCTCTGTCTCTCGGGTCCAGAGGAAAAAGGGGCTCAGCACTCTTCTGGCCTTAGCCCTGCACATTGACCTAAGACGGCACTCCCTAGGGGCCCTCCTTGTCCTCTCTGTCCCCCTCTGCCTCCTCAATCCCCCTCCCCCCGACTGTCTAGTCATCCCTCTGGGCGAGGTGGTGATTCTCAAATGTGGTGTGGTAGTCCATAGGCCTATTGGCTACATTCTCTGGTTTTCTCCCTTCCAGGCGCCAGGTAGATTTATTCTTCCTGTCCTCCTGATGGTGGGGTGGGAACGTGTAACCTGTTCTGACCAATGAGTTCTGAATGGAAATAATGGGTGTCATTTCTAAGCCATGGCATCTAATGTTGATCTAAGAACTGTTTCCTTTCCCATGACAACCAGCAGTGTTCCAGAGACTGGCTGCTCCCTTCTTCTGGGCCCAGGAGGAAAGATCACAGCAGCAGTCGTCTACACCCGACCCATGATGGACATGCGGCATGAGCAAGAAGTAAACCCTGTAGGGGCGCCTGGGGAAGCGCAGTTGCTTAAGCGTCCGACTCTTGATCTCAGCTCAGGTCTTGATCTCAGGGTCATGACTTCAAGCCCCGTGTCTGGTTCCGTGCTGGGCATGGAGCCTACTTAAAAAAATAAATAAATAAAAGTAAACTGTTGCTGTAAACCCTTGAGGTTTGGGGATCGTTGCTGGAGGATCAACTCCGCTATCCTGGCTGATATAACAAAGCCCCTGGAAATCGTGGTGCAATCTACAGCACTGTGGAAAGTGCGTATCTTTAATTTCTTACATAAACTAGAATTGTAATGAACAACACTGAATATCACTCAGTGAGCACTTACTACCGCTCACATATTATGCTAGGTTCTATGGCAAATGTTGTCTCACGAATCCCCACCATAGCCCTAGAATTCGGAACTGTTGGCCTGTTGAGTATGATTAGTCTCATCATAGAGATCAAGGGACTCAGACTCTTGACTGAAGGTCAAGACCATAGCTGTAAGTGGGAGAATTGAGATGAAATGCAGGGTCCTCTGACCCCATAACCCTCAGTCTTTCCACTGTATATATGTGGAAAGTATATGAAGTATATATATAAAGCAGACTAGTCCTATCAAGAAAAAAAAAGCCATGCATTTTTAAAAGAAACGATCTCTTAATGGGAAAAACATGAACATCTGCCTTTTTACTAAATTGGACATGAAAGATGATCTTGACGTCTGAACAAAGCCACTGGCTCTCCGGTATGATGTTTGACAAGGGGGTCTCCATTTGTTTTCTCCTCTGATTGGGCTCCCTACCAGATGAGCGGCGGCAGGCACTGAGGGTTGAAGACAAATTTTAAGAGGACAATTTTGTCCGTCATTTAAAACGTTTCCATACAAGTTAGGAAATAGCTGGCGTTGGCATTTTTGCAGCAGAACGGTCTGAGATCTAACCACTCAGGGCTGGCTTACGGAAGAGAAGACCCAAGCATCCCACTTGCTCGAACTGTCCTGCCTGCCTCTGATGTCCTTCCTCCCACCCCTGACCTGCTACCCCTTGAGGACTCAGCTCCACTGTGGCTGCACGGGATGCCCTACTTGTCCTCCCAAGCTGAGCCCCATCCCTCCCACTGCGACATATGGAAGTGACCTGGGCATGCGAGGTGGGGTCTGAGACTCTAGACATGAGCTCCTCAAAGGCAGGAACAGGCTGCATTCTTTTTTAAAAAATTAAACGTTTGATTTGATTTTATTTTTTTAAAGATTTTATTTATTTATTAAGCGCAGAGAGAGAGAGAGAGCAATTTATAGGCTCTGCCACCTCCTAGCTGTGTGCCTTTGGGCAAGTTACTTCACCTCTCTGTGCCTTGTTTCCCTTGTAAATTGGAGCTAATGAGTATGTTCCCCATAGGTCGCTATAAAGATTGTACTTTTTTTTAAGATTTTTAAAAAAATTTATTTATTTGACAGAGAGAGAGAGAGCACAAGCAGGGGGAGCTGCAGGCAGAGGGAGAGGGAGAAGCAGGCTTCCCTCGGAGCAGGGAGCCTGATGTGGGGCTCGATCCCAGGACCCCGAGATCATGACCTGGGCTGAAGGCAGATGCTTAACCGATTGAGCATTGAGCAACCCAGGTGTCCCTAAACCTTTTATTTTAGAGGTGTACAAAATAATACAGAGATAGCTCATGGACTTTTTTTTTTTTTTTGAGAGGGGAGTGGCAGAGGGAGAGGGAGAGAGAGAATCTTGAGCCAGCTCTATGACTGGCGTGGAGCCTGGTCTCATGACCCTGAGATCGTGACCTGAGCCAAAATTAAGAGTCCGATGCTTAACCGACTGAGCCACCCAGGTGCCCCAAGTTGGCAAATAAATAAAACATTTATTTAATTTTAAAGATTTATTTATTTATTTGAGAGTGAGCCAGCAGGGGGGAGGGGCAGAGAAAGTCTTAAATAGGCTCTGTGCTGAGTGTGGAACCCAACACAGGGCTTGATCTCAACGACCCTGAGATCACCACCCTAAGATCACGACCTGAGATCACAACCTGAGCCAAAACCAAGAGTCAGCCTCTTAACCGACTGCACCACCCAGGTGCCCCAAATAAACATTTAAATGCTATAAATGCAAGCACACTCACAGATTTAGCAGACAACCAGCCAGGTTTCTACTTTGAAGTTATAGTCTGCTAGCTGTATTTTCTTTTTTTTTTTTTTTAAAGATTTTATTTATTTATTTGACAGAGAGAGACACAGCGAGAGAGGGAACACAAGCAGGAGGAGTGGGAGAGGGAGAAGCAGGCTTCCTGCTGAGCAGGGAGCCCGATGCAGGGCTCGATCCCAGGACCCTGAAGCTGAAGGCAGACACTTTAACGACTGAGCCACCCAGACGCCCCTACCTGTATTTTCTTGTAGCAAAGGAGCCTTCTTTTCCTCCTCTTCAATATCCCAACCAGGATATTGATATTGCTATAGTCAAGATACAGAACACTTCCAATCCCACAAGGATCCCTCCTGTTGCCCTTTTATAGCCACACCCACTTCCCCTCCCTCTTCCGCCCCTCCTCTAGCCTTGACATTGCTAATCTATTCTTCATTTCTAGAATTTTGCCCTTGCAAGACTTATATAAATGGAATCACACAGTATGAAACTTTTGGAGATTGCCTTTTTATATTCAGCACGATTCTCCGGGACGTCGTTCAGTTTGTTGCTCGTATCAGTCGTCTGCTCCTTTTGATTGCTGAGCAGTATTCGGGGTGTGGATTACCAGTTCGTTTACCATTTACCTGTTGAAGGGCTCTTTCATTTTTTAAGCACTGGCACCTCATGGACAGCTATTTGCACGCAAAGGGGATTCTGAAGAGTAGGATTAGTTGTGATTAAGAGCGTGGGCTCTGGACTTTGACTCCTAGCTCCAGAACTTACTGTCCATGTGAGTTTTAGCAAATTACTTAACTTCTGTCTGCCTCAGTTTTTCATCTGTAAAGTGGAAATAATGCCCATCTTATACAGTTATTATGAAAAGTGAATGAATCAATCCTTGTTAGGTGTTTAGCCCAAAGCCCAGCTGATGGTAAGAATGCAATTAAAGATTAATAAGAGATGCCTGGGTGGCTTAGTTGGTTAAGCATCTGCCTTCGGCTTAGGTCATGATCGTGGGGTCCTGGGATCGAGCCCTGTATCAGGCTTCCTGCTCAATGGGGAGTCTGTTTCTCCCTCTGCCCCCACCATCCCCCCCACTCATGCCCTCTCTCTCTCAAATAAAAAATCCTTTAAAAATTAATAGTAATATAATCGTCATTTAATAATATTCAGTGAACTGAAATGAAAAATCTGGAATAAGAAAATTCAAATTTGCAAAATGTTCAAATTAGGGGGTGGTGGCACACTATAAAGGAATTATTCTTTTTTCCTAGAGCCTTCTCACAGTTTTCCTCTGAGTCAGAAGCTTGCCTGTACTCGTTGGAAACAACCAAGTAGAGCCCATTGGTGATGCTGTGTCCTTCCTGTGGCCTGTGCAGCCCACAGCCTCTCCCTGGCACAAAGGTGACTTGATTTGCTCAAACAATATATATTGAGTTTTTACTGCATGCACGCCAGGCACTGATCTAGGCGCCAGGGAGGCTGCAGTGAACAAAACAGACACGGCTCGTGCTCGGCAGCAGGTAATAACATACAAGAGGAAGCCCTTCCCCACCTCGCCTCTGATTAGGAGGCATGGACCTGACTCCCACAGAAAAGGAAAGGGAAGCCCCGCAGTAGGTAGCCCTGGGGAGGCTCATCTTTGTTCTCATCTTCTTGGCTTGACCTGGTGTGGGTCCGCTTGCAGGGAGGAGGTGCACTCGACAAACCATCTGGTCTTCTCCCCGCCCCCACCCCATACACTCCCGGCTTGTCAGTGTGATTGGGAGACACGCACACTGAACGGCAGTCACAAAAGGTGACCAGGCCCTGGGTTCCCAGTGGCTCCTACTGGTAGTGATGACTTGCGGGAGCCAGCTTCGTTCTCATCTTCCCCCAGGGCCCGCCTGTGCCTGAGCCCAGTGACTGATAGGGGAGCTGCGGTCTGGCCACAGAGCCTCGGTTTTCTCCAAGAGCCGCTAACTGGCCCATGACCTTGGCCTCATTAGCTTGGCGCTCTCCACCTGAGCTGCCTGGATCGGGGCCAGCCAGGGAAACTAGCTCAGGCCCACAGGCCCCTGGGAGAGGTGTCAGGCAAAAATAGACCAGTGAGAGCCAGAGAATCCTTGAGCAGGAGGGCCCGTGGAGGTCACTGGCTCCAGGGTCATCCTAGCTCTACAGATCGAGGCTGAGGCCAGGGAGGGGAATGGGCCTGGCCACGATCGTGCCGCAAGTCAGGCAGAGCTGAGAGGAGGATGGGCATCACCTGACTCCCAAAGTCATGTTCTTCCCTCACCTGCGCCTCCCATCAGGCTGTGGTCAGGGAGGGCTGAAAACAGCCAACAGACGGTAAGAATTATAGATTATGTGCTATATTGTACACCTGAAAATAATATAACGCTGTATATTAACCGGAGTTAAAAAAAAAGAAATACAGATTATGGAACAGTTCATCATAGGCATTGCTGTTTCTTTTTAAAACACACACACACACACACGCACACACAAGAATTAAAAAATGGCCTGAGGGGCACTTGGGTGGCACAGTCAGTTAAGCATCTGACTCTTGATTTCGGCTCAGGTCATGATCTCCAGGTTGTGAGATTGAGGCCCCTGTCGGGCTCCACACTGGGCATGGAGCCTGCCGAAGATTCTCTCTCTCCCTCTGCCCTGGCCCCCAACTCACGCACAGGCTTGTGCACACTCTCTTAAAAAAAAAAGTTTAAAAATGGCCTGAAACAGAAAATTGGTGTGAATTTTTTCAAACAGAAGGAAGAATACATTAAGAGACAGTGTCACCTAGCAAGGGGGACTCTGGAACTTCACTGTCCAAATTTGAATCCCAGCTCCACTCCTTATTTGCTGTGTGTCTTTCAGTGAGTTACTTAATCTCTCTGTGCCTTGCTTCATTCGCTTGTAAGGTGGGGATGGCAGTGGAGCTTGCTGGGGCGGGAGGGCGATGATGTGGAGCCCATCCATGAAAAGTGACCCTAGGCCCCTGCAGAGCTGCTCCAAATCCGTGTTGGTAGGGAATGTCAATTGCACAGAAAGAGGAAAAAGAAAAGCCAAAGCCGGCCTGCTCCACCGGGCCCTTTCCCCAGAGGACTGTGTGTTATGGGAGATGACCCGTGCATATACCAGCACATATATGTGTGTGCAACCGTGTGTGTTGAGAAATATGCTTTCAAGTACGGCATCAAAGCATCCTGCTTTACCAGGTTCTGATCTTGCCTTATCCGATTAGCAGTATATCTGGACAATGTTTTTGATCTGTTGGTTCAGATGTGTCCTCTTCCTTATAATGACTATGTGGTGTTCCATGCAATGGATGGGCCATTGTGTATTTAACCAGACCCCAAGATAGATGGTCATGACACACAGGAGAGGCTCGGTCTAGCAGAAATGGATGGAGTCACAGGAAATAAGGTGGCAAAAACAGGTTGTGGGAAAATCATCATGGGCTTGATTATCAGCACTGTAGCTCCATGCAAATGATAAATTTTATTCGTGTATTGAGTACCAACTGTTTGCCTCATTATCCCCAGGCCTCACAATAACCTGCTTGGGTAGATCCCCATTAGAGTCCCCTTTGCAGGGTAGCCCAGAGGTGCTGTTGGCTCCCTAAGGTCATCGCACTAGGAGGGCAGCGCCAAGGCTAACACAGGGCAGTGTGGTCTCCTGCCACGTGCAGCGGGAGGTCTGGGCTTCCTTCTGCCGGCGGTGACGGGCCCCCTCCCACTGGTGTGTCTCTGGCCTCCTCTTCCCATCACATACCCCTCTGTGTTTACGGCTACCCTGCAGCCTAGGTGAGCTCAGGCCCAGGGCAAGGTGAGGGCTTTGTTGAAGCCGAGGGCCCCCTAAGTCCAGGCAGAGCTCAGCTGGAGCAGGAGAAGGCAAGAGAGGGCTGGAGTTTCTGCTCAGACCCGTATTGTTCAGCCTGACTCCTGGCTCCCTCCAGAGAGCAGCTTAATTCCTCAATACCTTGACTGTCTGTAAGGCCACTACAGGATCACCCTGGTTACTGAAACTACACTCCCTCTGGAGTGGGTCTTCCGTTCTTCACTAAGGCCCCCCTCCCTCCCTGTAGCCTCACCTAAAGACTCCCTCTGGCTTAGTAAGACCTACTGTTTTTGTGTATGGTGGGAAGGTGCCAACATTGGCCTTTGCACAGGGACCACTTCTTAAGAGTTCTCCCTCTCCTCGTTGCTGGAGTCCTGTGCTGGAGCCTGCCCTGGGTTGGTATCTCCAGCATGAGTCTATTTTCCAGCAGGTCTGCAAACAACAGTGAGTAGCCAAAGGGGGAAAAAAAGAGAGAACAAAAGGGGCACCTGGGTGGCTCAGTCGGTTGGGCATCTGACTCTTGATTTCAGCTCAGGTCGTGATCTCAGGGTCATGAGACCAAACCCCATGTTGGACTCTGTGCTCAGCAGAGTCTGATTCTCTCCTTCTCTCCCTCCCTCTGTCTCTCCCCCAACTCATGCATGTGCGCATGCACTCTCTCTCTCTCAAATTAATAAATAAAATCTTTTTTTAAAAGTGAGAACAGATCCCTACCTCACACCTTAACAAAATCAACTCCAGATGTAAATATGAAAGGCAAAACTTTAAGACTTTTAGAAAAAAAATAGGATACTATCTCTATGACCTAGCAGCAGGGAAGGATTTCTTTCTTTCCTTCTTTTTAAAAAAGATTTATTTATTTATTTGAGAGAGAGAGAGTGAGCATGAGGATGGGCAGAGGGAGAGGAAGAGAGAGAATCTCAAGCAGACTCCCCACTGAGCACAGAGCCTGATGCAGGGCTCTATCTCACAACCCTGAGATCATGACCTGAGCTGAAATCAAGAGTTGGATGCTAACCAACTGAGCCAACCCAGGCACCCCAGGGAAGGATTTCTTAAAACATAAAAGGCACAAACGATTCAAGAAAGAAGATTCATAAATCTCACTGCATTAAAAAATCATCAAAAGGTACCACTACAGGAGTGAAATAAACAAAACCAAACTCCCCACAAACTAGGTGAAGATATTTTCAACACATAAATTACATAGGATTATTATCTAGAATGTGGAAGGGATTCCCCAATCCTTAAGGAAAAAACAAACAACCTAATAGAAAGATGAACACAAGGCATGAACAGGCATTCAGAGACAATGGCCAACGAACATCATTAGAAAGTGGGAAATGCTCATTGAAACTGTAACATGACCCTGTTCTGCCTGCCCCCTGGCTGCACTTAGGGAGCTAGAGATGGGTTCACTGAAGATGGGTTCAGCACTGGGCTGGCTGGCCTCCTAGCTGGCCCCCACCCCACAGCCTTCCTGGCATGTCCTGCCCACCCTGAGCAGCTGCTAACCACTCAGGCTATTATTCCACTCCTGCTTTTTGCTGCCCGGACGTAGACTTTCTGGCTTCCTAAGTCATTTCTTGTTTTTCCCCCAAATTTTCATTTGGAAAACCTGTTCAAGCTCGCAGAAAAGTTGAAAGAATGGTACCACAAATCCTTGTGCGTCATTGCCCAAGAATCCTCATTGGTTAATGTTTTGTTGCTCCTTATTATTAACTGTATTACCACCATTAATGTTTTTGCTGACCCATGTGAGGGTAAATCACAGGCATTTTGACCCTTTGACTCTAAATGCTTCCTCCTTCCCACCTTTGCTCTCAGGAAGCAGAAGGCCAGGAGGGACAACAGAAGGCAGATCAAAGTCTTTACAATGCTTTTGTCTTCCCATTACGCTGAAACCTAGGTGTTCACTGAGGCCTCTCTTCTTAAAGTAGCTTTATCCTTACGATCGAGCACAAAATGCCTGCACATTCATTGAGCATCTGTAGAAGATGCAGGGAAATGATAAGTGATGGCCTCTGGGAAGGGAAACTGAGGGGCTAGGGAACAGGCTGGGAGAGAGATTTGTTTTTCAGTTTGTACGCTTTTGACTTTTGTAACTTGGACTTTTGATTATTTGGTCAAAAAAAAACAAAACAAAACCCACATTTTGTAATTGACCTAAGCAAAGTCACTCCGAACTGGGAGGCAAAGATAAGACTCAAACCCAGATCTGCAACCACGAGCCTGAACTTGCTCCCGGCATCACAAGGTATTACATAAATCCACCGTTTTAACCTAAATCGATGCACTTGGGCACTGCTGGGACATAAAAGAGGTAGTAGAAATCCAAGGGAGGGCACAGACGTCTGCAGCTGCCACACAGAAGTGACATTCTCGGAGGCCTGCTGGGATTTGAGCTGCTTTCAAAGGCAGCAAAATTCTAAGGTTGGAGCATGGTGGCACTCCTCTGGAGACTTCCTGAGCTAGCAGGATGGACACAGTCTCTGAGGCAGAATGACCTACGTCCCCATAAACTACAGCTGTGACCTTGGAGAGGTCACCCAGCCCCCCTGAGCTTCGATTCCTTCATCAGGAAGATGGGGAAGATAATATTCCCTATTGTATGGCTCAGCATTGTTGTTAGTCTAGCAAACTCCCGAAAGGTGAGCTGTCAGATCACAGCCCACTTGCTGAGGGCCGGCGGCAGGTGGCTGGCTCCCTCTGTCCACAGCAGAACACAATGATGAGATCAGCTCTTGGTGGGGACTCTCCAGCATGACGCAGCGTGTGACCTCAGGTAGTCCTGTCTCTCTTCCTGTCTCATACAGCGGGTGGGCCGAGCAGGGTGCTCTCCCAACCCTGGCGTTCCAGGATTCTGGGCACTTCTGGGCTGAGCCTTCCCACGTGAGCCCCAACTTTGTACTCTAACATGGAGAGGAGAGGCAGTGGCCGCACGAGAGGACCCTGGGGATGGCCCCAGAGTTGGGCAAGGGCATCTGGCAAGCCATCTCTGTCCCTCCTTGTCCCCTCCCTGCTTCCCACTGGAGACCATGCAATCCGGGTCTGCCTCCTCCGCATCTGTCTCAGGAATATCAGTCACTGGAGATTCTTAACGCTGAACTTGACTCTAAAAACACACCCCCAGGCAGAAAAATTCCAAGGCAAAGCAATTTCCCATCCCGGCAGGAAGCTACCTGTCTGAGCAGAGGTGGGAGTGCAGTTTGGACCCAGAGACAGGTCCACAGTCTCTCCAACACACGTGGGCCCTGGCCCCGCTCCCCTTCTCTCTGGGCCTGTCCTGCTTCTCCTCCTGGCCACTGGGGAGTGGGGCGCTTCCGTTGGCTTAATCCCCCCTCCCTCCTGCTAGAGACCTCAGCCCTCCTCTCTGCACTGACCCCCTTTCTCGGCGCCCGGTCCACCCTCTCCTCCCAAGCTCACACTTTCTGCTCTGAGTGGTGAAGAGCTGCCCTGTCCCCACGGTGTTACTTCTCCTCTCAACCGCCCTGCAAAGTGAGTGGTTCTGTGACCCCATTTCACAGCAGGGAGAACCGAGGCCTAAAGAAGTCGGGGCAGGGTCACAGAGCTAGGAAACTGGGGAGCCATGATTCCAGCACTGGCCAACAGCTGAAGTCTTTGTCCTATAGTACAGTCCTAGCTCCTTGTCCCGCACAGACCCTTGGGAGCCCCTGTGTCATGCGTGTGTCCAGATTAGAGGCACGACATCCACGTGTGGCTCCCTTGTCAGTGGCCAGATCCTCAAGAACAGGGACCAGGCATTATTCACCTTTGCCTCCCCAGGGCCAGGCAAGGACCAGGGGACACTCGGGAAAAAGCTAGCTGAAGGGACCCTCCAGCATGATCAGAAGGGACGTCCCAGAGGCCATCCTTCACGGGGTCCTTGCCCCACAGCCAAGGGGGGAACAGAAGCCCAAGGTGTGCTCTGGGTGCCGGCTTTCTAGCTCCAGTGGGCTGCAGGTCACTATTTATTTCCAGCAACATCTCTGTGAAAACGCAAGGGTCCTGCAGTGTTTAGAGCCGAGGTGGGCCCTTGCCTTGGCCTCTACTGTCTTGCCTCCCTCCTCGCCTCCCGCCTTCCCTAACAGCCAGGTAATTGGAAAAAAAAAATGTAAAGCATCTTAAAAATTTCTGATGAAAATAGGTGGAAGTCCCTCCTGCGGCATGGAAAATAAAAGCTCTCCTGGTTTCCTGCTCCCTTCCCTCTCCCCCCCTCCCCCCACCCCACCTGGTTTCTGTTCCAAGCGTGGATTGTTCGGAGAGGGGTGGGCCGCTGCATGGGCAGTGATGATTGGGCATGAATGGGTGGAGGAGGAAATCCTTCTCTTGTGGAGCCCTCGCCAAAAATATTATTGGCCTTTGTCCAGAGGACAAACCGTAGATATATTAATAGAAACAGCATGTTTTATAACTGCAGAGAATCGGTTAACAAATATTGCTTAAGCACTGACCGGCATTTTGCACCATCACTTAGGACCTCATGCTCCAGTTATTTGTGCCTGGAGTCAGGTGGTTCTAGTGTTCAAGTGCGTGCTTTGCCATTACTTGGCTGTGTGACTTGAGCAAGTCACTTAACCTCTCTGAGCATCAGACTCATCATCCGTAAAAGGTCAAAAGTGATGGTTTGCTTGAATCCACTCTCTGAATATTGCTCTCAGGATCAAGGAGAATGCGAAATGCACGCGCAGGTGTCCTTTGCAAGCTCTACAACTACGTACGTGTCTCACGTGACGTATTACAACTCTGCGCATGCCACGCCTTCCAAACTCATTTTCACTTGCTGTCTCCCATTAACTCCAATCTTAATTCAACAATTCTGCTCTGTTGTTCTCCCCTGTCCCGAGTATATCCCACTCATTTTTAGATCTCTGGGCATTTACTGGCTGGAAGGGGTCCAATACAGCCATATGCCTCAGAAATTCATTACCGTCAAGAGCAAGACTGCCAGGCTAGAAACCTAGCTCCCACTATCAGCTGCTGTGAGTCCTCAAGCAAGCTACTTCCCCTCTCTGTGCCTTGGTTTCCCCACCTGAAAAAGTGGGATGAATAATAGCTCTTATCCCATAGGACAGGCTGTGAGGAAGGAATTCATTAATCCACATGAAGGGTTTAGAACACTGCCTGGCATGTGATGGGGTCTTGATAAACCCTCCACCTCCTTGGCTCTTGGCTTTGATTATATTGATCAGGAGAATGAGTACAGAACACCCAGGAAAGCGCAGAGGCCTGGGGAAAAGGCCGCGGGGTTGGGGAAGGAAGACATGGAGCTGGAAAGGCAGAGCGAGGGGAGAAAATCCAGCAGACTAAGTTTTGAGCAGGTGTTTAGAGCAGCTCAGATGGGGAAGGAGAGGCTGGGAGCTGTGGATACCCTACTATGTGAAATGAGAAATCAGGCTCTGTTAAAGATCAGTGAGGATTGATTGATAATGTACAAGATCTGGTCCTTGTTCCTGAAAGTTTGTAATCTAGGCAGGAAGGCAGAGCAAACACGTGAACGGCTGTGAGGTTGCCATGCGAGAGCGAAATGGTTTGCTGTGGCCCCGTATGCCATCGCTCAGGGCAGTGCACGCTTGAATGTCAAAGCAGGGGAGAAGGGAGAAGTCAGAGGTGGGCACGGCTTTTGCGGGCTCAGCCACAGCACAGCACGTGGAGGTCTGCATTGAGCAGAGACCCCGAGAACGGTCAGAACTCGACTCCCTGCTTTCTGCACTGCGAACCTTGCTCTTGGATCATTTTCATGTTGATTGAAAGTGACTCTGGGTCTGGGCTCTGGCATGTTTATAAACGTCTTTATTTTCCCCTCTCACATAAATGATTTTTAGCTAGGCGTAGGATTCTAAGTTCCAGATACTTTCCCACGGAACTTAGTAGGGATTGTCCTGTGGTCTTTCAGCCCTCCGTGTGACTGATGTGATTTCTGACCCTATTGAAACTTTTCTTTTCTTCTCTTTTCTCCCTTCCCTTCCCTTCCCTTCCCTTCCCTTCCCTTCCCTTCCCTTCCCTTCCCTTCCCTTCCCTTCCCTTCCCTTCTCTCCTCTCCTCTTCTTTTCTTTAGAGAGAGAGAGAGAGAGTGCAGGGCTCGATCTCACGACCCTGAGATCATGACCTGAGCCAAAACCACCAGTTGGACGCTTAACCAACTGAGCCACCCAGGTGCCCCCGAAACTTGTTTCTTTGTAGGTAATCTGCTTTTTACTTCTAAAAGCTTTTAGAACTTTCCCTTGGTGTTTGCAGATTTCATCATCATAAGTTGTTCTTCATTCATGGACCATTCAATCTGAAGATTTGTGGGTTTTTTCCAGCCTGAGGAGTTTTTCTCTTATTATTTCTTGGATTATTTCTTCCTTTGAATTATTTCTGCACTTTAAGACAGGTATGGGAGTCTCTGGATCTGTTATCCACATCACAACTTTTTTCATATTTCCCATACCCTCCTAATTCTTTATCTTCTATGCTCATTATGTTATCCAGCCCATCTCCCCACTTCCTTTTCTTAACTGCCTGTTTCTCAGGCTTAGTTTGGGTTCTCCAGTGAGAAAAATCCGAAAAAATTATTTGAGTTCAAGTGGCTTATTTGGGGGAAATAAGCCTGAAACTACCTGTTGGGGAGTGGGGAAGTGAGATGGGGAAGGGAAGGCAGCCAATGAGGGGTGCGCCATTGAGCCCTGGAAGGCCCTGTAGAACATGCATCTCTGAGCTAATCCTCCCAAGGGGTGAGGGAGCTGGGGTATTTATACCGACTCCCATTGGTCATCAGTTAAGGGCTGCACCTAGTAGAGGGGTGTTAATTCCTCAGCACTTCAAGCATGTCACACAAAGAGAACTCTGGAGGCTAAAAGAGGGAAAAGCCCTCAGGCAAAGAAATGCAGGGGAAAGATGAAGGGACATGGGCAGGGCATTGACTATGTCTTGTTTCATGGGTGCATTATTCATTTCATTTTCTTTGGAGGACATTGAACAACTTCTATTAAACTTTCTTCTGTTTCCTTGCATGCTGCTCCCTCTTCTGCAGAGTGTGGTGCTTCTCTTTAATGATTTTGCTTTTACTGATTTCAGGGAAGTTTGTTGCATGACTGGGGCCAATGGTGAAGAGAAAAAGTGTGGGAGTATGTTCTAGAAGCTGTGGTTTGGGAGTAGGGGCCTCAGATTGCTCTAGGTTCTACCAACTGCCTGGGGCTCTGCCCCATCTCTTGCTTTTCCCACCCAAGTTCTGGACACATTGCTGTGGCCTGGGGCCAAGTACCTTTGCTGCCTGCTGATGGGCAAAGGACAGGGTCAACCGCCTGCCATTCTAGATGTCAATTCTCAAACAACCACCCTGATGATGACCTGAAGAGCTCATCCTGCTCCTCAAATCCATTGTCCATGACTCGGAACTCCCACTTCTCACAGCCTTCCTCTTCAGCACATGTTTTGGACTGTGGTTCCCCTAACAAATCAATTCTCTACGCTCTCTGTCCTTCTGAGACTCCTCAACATCAGTGGGTGGTCGGCTTTTGGCCCTCAGTTTCCCAGTCCTGTTATGAGTCTACTGTTCTTAAATATTTCTTTTCTGCCATCTCTAGGGATTGAGGATGAAGTAGCAGTGAAAACCTGTGCACGGTCTACCATATTGATCCAAACCCCAAGAAAGATAATTTTTCAAACCATTATTGAGTATTATAAAATCAACTGTACCACCACCACTTCCCGCTCTTGGCATCTTATCAGGAGCCCACAGGAAGGATTTGGATGTCAGAGCAATGTTTCCTTTTAATGTGCCACGTTGACAAGCTGCATCAAGGCAGTTTGTACTTTTCAGTAATGGCTGTGACTGTATCTGCCATCCTGCCCCTTACGTGCCCGTAACTTTCCTTCCACGGAGTGGTGGCCTCTATGTCTCCTCCCCTTGAACCTTCTGTTTTATGGCAGAAATCACTCTCTAGCTTCTGGGCTGAATTATTAAAATGCCCGGCACTTCCACCTTGCTCTTTGGGGACACTGACACTTGAGATCCAGCCACCAGGCTCTGAGGAAGCCCAAATTAGCCCACATGGGGAGGCCACGTGCAGCTCCGCTGACATCCCAACTGACAGGTGGCATCAGCTGCCACACATGTGAGTGAAGCCATACCTAGATGATTCCAGGCCTTACCTGCCAGGCCCGTCCCAGCTTTCGAATCTTCCCCAGCTGAGGTCCCAACATGGTGGGACAGAGGCAAACCATCCCAGCTGTGCCCTGTCCCAATTTCTGACCCACAGAATCCATGAACGTTATAAAATGGTTGTTTCACACTTCCAAACTTCAGGTTAGACAACCCAAAATAATCAATGGGACACAAGCCATGGAGGGTTCAGTGGCACGGGGGCCATTCTCCTGTTGTTATCTTTCCCTGGAATGCCATTGATTTTCTTTTTTACCTGGATAATTCCTCCTCATTCTTCAAGAATTAGCTCAAGCTCCATCTCCATAAAGCCTTCCTTGATCAGTCTAGCCCATGAGGATCTAACTCCCCCTTGGAGGCTAGCAAACATCATTCCAGTTCTCTAGAGAGAGGTAGCATGGTGTAGTGGAAATGTGGAAATCTAGTTTTGACAGCAGAAATATTTGGCTGTCTACTCGCAGTAGTACCACTTACCAGCTGTATGATCTTGGGAAAGTTGTGTCATCAACAGCATTGTTGAAAAGATTAAATGAGATGATATGTGTTACCCCTCTCCACAATCACAGATTGTCAACGATCAGGCAGTCAACAACTATTTATTGAACGCTGTTGTGAATATCTAGTTCTGTGTAACATTCCACCCCAAAAACCCAGTGGCTTGAAATAACAACACCCACTTATTTAACTCTTGAAACTTCAGTTTAAGTAGGGCTATGTGGGACAGCCTATGTCTGTTCCCAGCACATAGGGTGACTCAGCTGGGGCAAGAAGATCCATTTCCAAGATGGCTTACTCACATGGCTTGTATGTTGATGTAGGCTGTTGGCTGGGGCACCTCCTAGTTCCTCTATGTTTGGGCCTCTCCTTAGGGCTACTTGGGTTTCTTTCGGACAGGGAAGCTGAGTTTCAAGAGTGAGTGTTCCAAGAAACCCAAAATGGAAATAGATGGTCTCTTAAGACGTGGGCACAGAAATGAGCACAGTGTGACTTCTGCCGTATTCTATTGGTCAACGCAGTCACAAGGCCCACCCAACCCAAGGGGAAGGAGCATAGACCCCACCTCTCAATAGAAGGAGTATAAAAGAGATTGTGGCCTTGTGTAATGTGTCACAAACACCTTCTAGGATCAGGTACACTTGCATGCTCCACAATTAGAGTATAGTGCGAGACAGAGATGCTGCCCACTCTCATGGAACCTATACTCCACAGTACTCTTCATTTTGATAGATGTACTTGTATCTTGGGTCTTCAGCTAGCCTGAAAATATCTTCCAGAGCAAGGTTTTGTTTTCTTTATCTTTCTACCCTTGACATTTGACACACTGACTGGCATGTCATTAATGAACAGGAAATATTGCTGAATTAAATTCCACCGTGTGGAATCAGATCACGAGAAAACAGCACATGGAAAAAAGCCAATAGCACGTGGAAAGATGCACAGCATCATTACTCATTAGGGAAATGCAAATCAAAACCACAGTGAGATAATACTTCATTAAAAAAGACGAACAATCACAAGCATTGGTGAAGATGTGGAGAAATTGGAACCCTCTTCCGTTGTTGGTGGGAATGTAAAAAGATACGGCTGGTGTAGCAAGCAGTTTGGCTGTTGTTCAAAAACTCAAATGTGCAGTTCCCATATGACTCAGCAATTCCACTGCTAGGTGTAAACCCAAGATAAACAAAAACATATGTGCACACAAAAACTTGTACGTCAATACACGTGACACCATTATTCACAGTAGCCAAAAAGTGGAAACAATGCAAATGTCCATCAACTGATGAATGAATAAGTAAAACATGGTCCATTCATACAATGGAATAATATTTTGCCTTAAAAAGCAATGAAATCGGGGCCCCTGGGTGGCTCAGTCGATTAAGCAGCTGCCTTCGGCTCAGGTCATGATCTCAGGGTCCTGGGATCGAGCCCCACATTGGGCTCCCTGCTCTGCGGGGAGCCTGCTTCTCCCTCTCCCACTCCCCTGCTTGTGTTCCCTCTCTTGCTGTGTCTCTCTCTGTCAAATAAATAAAATCTTTAAAAAAAAAAAGCAATTAAATCTTGGGGCTCCTGGGTGGCTCAGTCAGTTAAGCGTCTGACTCTTGGTTTTGGCTCAGGTCATGATCTTGGGGTGAGATCTAGCCCCATATAGGGTCCTGTGCTGGGCGTGAAGCCTGCTTGAGATTCTCTCTCCCCTTTCCCTCTGCCTCTCCCCCACTGCTTGCATGCTAGCGTGCTCTCTATCTCTCTCTCTAAAAAAAAAAAAAAAAAGAGCAACAAAATACTGATACAGCTACCAACATGGATGAAATGGATGAACATATAAATATTTATTTATTTATTTATTTTAGTATTCTGCTTATATGGAGCATATACAATATTTACAGACACCTTACAATGTGTTATGCAAGAGTTATGAGCCAAGCACTACAGAGAAGGAAGCAATTAATGCGGCTCAAAGAAGAAGTGATGACAGGGTGCCTGGGTGGGTCAGTCAGTTAGGCGTCTGCCTTCGGCTCAGGTCATGATCCCAGGGTCCTGGGACCCAGCCCCGTGTCCGGCTCCCTGCTCAGCAGGGAGCCTGCTTCTCCCTCTGCCTCTGCCCCTTCTCCTGCTTGTGCTTTCTGGCTCTCTCTCTCTCTGTCGAATAAATAAATAAAATCTTAAAAACAAAGCAAAACAAAACATGATGCTACGTGAAAGATGCCAGACTCAAAAGATCACAGACCATATAATTCAGTGTATGTGAATGGCCAGAATAGACAGATCCAGAGAGACGGAGAATAGATCGGTGGTGGAGAGAGACTGCTAATCTGCCTTGAGCTTCCTTCTGGGGCCATGAGAATGTTCTGAAGTTAGAATGGGTGCTGGTGGCACAGCTCCGTGGCTACACTAAAACCACTGAATTGTACGTTTTAAAAGGACGAATTTTATGATATGTGAATTATATCTCAATAAAGCCGTTATTAAAAATTTACAGCCCATCTTGATTTGCTTTACATAACTTGCAACCAAGCAAACCTGTTTCAAGGCAGCCAGGAAGATGGGAAGCGAAAGGACATAAGCTGAAAAAGACATCCCCAGACCCATGTCTTTGCAACGTACTTTTGAATTTTGAAAGTAGTATATGCTAATCAAAAATTATGAATAATATAGATTATGAATAATTATGAATAATATAACTGAAAAGCCTCTTAACTCTCCTCAGAGGTGACCACTATTAAAATATTGCAAGCTTCTGGATCCATGAGGGTGTTTTGGTTTCAAGGTAACAGCCCTGGTGAAGGCAGGCAGGGACGCGGTTGGTCGGAATAGTGGGAGTTAGCTCAGTTTGGAGATCCCAGGGCTGCCAGGTCAGGAGCCGAGCTGCAGTCTCAGGAGGGCACCACAGTTGCAAGAAGCAGCTCTAATCATCTCTCCTCAATTGCTGAGACACTGCACGGAGTGCCTGCTCCAGGCCTGGCTTGTGTTCGGACAAGCTTGTTTGTCCGGAACCATCACTGTGGCTGAGAAAAGCTGGTGCCCTGCTTGGCCAGGCCTGAGTCCCGTGCTCCAGCCCTGGGGACGGTGGGAGGAATAGAGTCCAACCCAAACCACTGGCACAGAATGTGGGGAAGAAACAGTTCTCAAAAGGGAGTCTGGGGATGCACTGAGGATATGCTGATGTACGTCTCATGACTCAGTTGGCATTTCCTTATCAGTACACACAGATCTACTCCATTCTTTTAAAATACCTCCTTACAGGGACGCCCGGGTGGCTCAGTCGGTGGGGCGTCCGACTCTTGATTTTGGTTTGCGGTTGTGGTCTCGGGGTTGTGGGATCAAGCCCTGTGTCAGGCTACACGTTCGGGAGGAGTCTGCTCTTCCCTCTCCCTCTGCTCCTCCCCCTACTTGTGTTCTCTCTCTCTCTCTCAAATAAATAAATAACCCCTTACTGTTCCATTGTTTAGATGTGCCCTAATTTATTTAATCTTCCTATTGGTGGACCCCTAGGTTGCCTCCCGGCGCTCCAATCACAAACACCCCTGCGGGGAACCATCTTGCTTGCATATCCTGGCAAACACATGTGCAAATATTTCAGTAGGATGGATTCCTAGGAATGACATTTCTGGGCTAAAGGGCATATTCCTTTTTTTACTTTCATAATCTTCTCTGGCTCTTTAGACTATTCCCCTCATTCCTCCTGCCCCACTATCCCTCTGAAGAGCTTCCAGATGAGAGCAGGCTCCAGGGTAGAGGAGGCAGCTTAAACTGTCGGGAGTTCCAGCTTTCTACTGCGGTACAACACACAGTCTCAAAACTCACTGACTTAAAACAACCACCATTTAGGGGCGCCTGGGGGCTCAGTCGGTTGAGGGTCTGCCTTTGGCTCTGGTCGTGGTCTCAGGGCCCTGGGATCGAGCCCCGCATCAGGCTCCCTGCTCAGCGGGGAGTCTGCTTCTCCCTCTCCCTCCGCGTGCTCCTGTGCTCTCTCTCTCTCTCTCTCTCGCTCACTCTCTCTCTCTCAAATAAATAATAAATAAAATCTTTTAAAAAAACCCCACCATTTTGTTGTATCTCGTGGTATTTGGGGTCAGGAATCGGGGCAGGGCTTGGCTGGGTGAGTCTTCGGCCTCCCGTGGTGGCCCCAGTGGTCACGTGGGGGCATTCAGCTGGAGGCTGGGCTTCATTCCTATGTCTGGCACCTTGGCGAGCACGTCTGGATGGCTGGGCTCAGTGGAGCCCCTTTTCCTCCCCATGTGGTCTCAGGGCCTCTCCATGTGGTCTCCCCAGCAGGGTAGTGGGACTTTCACATGGTGACTCATGTTCCATGAGAACGAGGCAGAGCTGCAAGTCCACTCAAGGGCATTGTCACGCTTGCTGTGTTCTATTGGTCCAAGTAGTCAGGGTCCAGCCCAGACCCAAGGGAAGGGGAAATGAATCCCACTGCTGAATGGCAGGGGCATCGAGCACCTCCAGAGAGGGGAGGAATTCACCCCCCACCCCAGCGTGAATGGTTTTCTTTTGTTAGTCATAACGTCCACTAGGTTACCTGCCTAAGGGAGCACGTTTAGCCCCAAGGGTTCTAGGTGAAAGGTTGTAGGTCCCTCTTAGGCGCCCCCTTTACAGAATAAATATTTACAGATTAGAAACAGGCTCAAAGAGGTAAAGGGAGCTGCTCGATGTCAGTTCACTTTGGGGACTTGAAGCTAATAGAAATGTTTCATTAGCATTATTCATACCCTGGTCCCTAGCATGGAGTCTAATAGCCCATTCATAGATGCACGTGTGACTTTAGAATGAGTGTCATCCAGCTGGCAGGTGGATGAGTCAGAACTCGGATCCGGGTTTTAGACCCAGATCCAGGGCTCTTTCCCCCACAGTGCCCCGGGGGAGTGTCCAGAATCAGCTGCCAGTCCACCTGCCTGGGATGTTTGGGCGCCTTCTCCGAGGAGCCTCTGACCGGCTCCATGTGTCCGTGAAATTAGGGCAGTGGGCGGTGTGCCTGGGACACAGCTTCAAGGCCGGAGAAGAAGAGATAATGGACCAGCCACCATCACGGAAGACCGTCAAGACTGAGCAGAATTTAAACCTGTCTAAGGGCAGCCAAGAAAGAACCCTCTCCCCCGAGCCCCATCCTACCCTCACTCCCCGTCATGACTGTGCTTTAAGACCAAAGCTTTTCCATACATCACACCAAGCGTTTCTGGAGTGGGTGAGGTGCCTCAAGGTCAGAAAACATACAATCAGCTGGAAAGAGGGATTTCTGGGTCAAAAAATAATAGTCCGTTAAACTTCAAAATACCTTTGGTTTTCAATAGAGGCAGGCTTGTGCCTCACGGGCGTTTCGTGGAAATGTAACCACACCTGCCATGTTGTACGGACACCCTAGAAACGAGGCCTTTCATTGGATTGGTCAGCACTCAAACCCAATACCAAAACAACAAAAACCCACCATGCCCACTTGAGTTTGAATTTCAGATAAACAACACATTTTTAGTATTCACCTGTCCTTTGCAACATTTAGGACCTATTTAATTTATTGTTTATTATTTCTATTATTATTGAATATGTCTTATATATTGATTCAGATATATTAATACTGAAAAATAATTTGTCATTTTTCTGAAATTTGAATTTAAATAGGCATCCTATATTTTATCTAGCTGCCCTGTCAAGAACTGAAAAGAGGTGCAAGGTTCTTCTCATTGCTTGGAGGTCTGATGATGTCTTCAATAGAGGCTCTGTATTTCAAGATTCTGGTTTGTTTATTCAAAGAAAGGCCGCCAGCAGGTCCCTCGCACCCAATGCCTGGCACAGAGAGGGAAATTGGTAAATATTTACAGAATGATGATCCGCCCGTATGTCCTACTGGATGCCACAGAGGATCAGAGGTTACAGTGGGCGGAGTCAGGGCTGTGATTGAGGAGAGCCTGGATGATGGAGCCTATGCAACCTGAGGTTTGGGTGGGGAGGTCAGGAAGGGCTTCTAGAATGATGTCAGACCTGACATGAGCTGCTAGGGGCTGCTTAAGCTTCTAGAGTAAGGTGAGGCCTGACATAAATAGGACAGAAGCAGAGGAAGCTCAAGCAAAGGCAGGGAGGCTTGAGAAAGCTTTCTGAGCTGCCCATAACGGGGCTGGCAGGAGCCAGTCAAGGCAGGAGGATGTGGGGAAGGGTGTGTCCTCTGCAGGGGCTGGGGAGCAGCAGAGGAACAGAACATAAGCTCACGGAAGGACAATGAAATAATAGCTTAATCCCGATGTACGGATTGTGATATTATGTTTTTTCATAGGCTCACCCTGCTCAAAATAATCCTTAGCTGTTTCTACACACACATCTTTATCTCGTACCAACAAGGAGAGGTTAATACCTGGCCTGACAACATCTGCCACCTGGCGGTGATGCTTGTAAGGACACCCTGACGGAAAACCACCACGCCTAGCTTTGATTACTAACTTTGTTCTTGTCCCAGTGATGATGGTGATGGTGATGATCATGGTGATATATCATCTATTGAGATCATACAGTGTGTAGGATACATTACATACATTAGTTCATTTAATTCTTGCAATAATCTTTCAAGGTAGGTATTTTTATTCCCATTTAACAAAGAAAACCAAGCCTCAGAGAGGTCTAGTAACTTCTCAAGGTCACACAGCTGGGAAGACAAGGATCCAATTTAAACTCCGATCTTTCTAGCCACAAAGCCCCTATATTTGCCATTACACAATGGTGCCAAATCCAATAATATGCCGCTGTAATTTAAAGTAATAAAAAATACAAAAACAAGATAATCATGACATTTTTGATAGGTAGCCTTCTGAAACAGCTTCAGTGATCCCTGCCCCCTGCCATTTAGGCCCTCGATAGTGTCCTCCCCTGAGTGTGGGCTAAACTTAGTCACTTGTTTCTTATAAATAGAATACGGCAAAACGGATGTGATCTAATTTCTGAAGTGAGGTTATAAAAGGGATGCCATTGATGAAATACCACGTCACACTCCTTGGGATGGCTCTTGTAAAACCAAAAACAAAACAGGAAACAAGTGTTGGCGAGGATGTGGAGAAATTGGAACCCTCGTGCCTTCCTGGTGAGAACGTAAAATAGCGCAGCTGCCATGGCAAACAGCATGGTGGTTCCTCAAAAAGTTAAATGTAGAATTACCGTATGATCCAGCAATTCCACTCCTAGCTATGTATCCGAAGGACCTGGAAGCAGGGACTCCAACAGATATTCGCACGCCGGTGTTCACAGCAGCCAAGAGGTGGGAGCCACCCAGCTGTCCATCGACAGATGAGTGGATAACACAGTGGGGTCTATCCATAGAGTGGAATATTATTCAGCCCCCAAAAGGAGGACGTCCTGACCCAGGCTGTAATGTGGATGAACCATGAAGACATTGTGCTAAGTGAAATAAATCAGCCACAAAAAGTCCCATTTGGCTCCACTTGTAAGACTCTTGTCATATTTCACCAAGGAGAGAAGTCAAATTCATAGAGCGAGAAAGTAGAACAGAGGTTGCCAGGGGCTGGGGGAGGGGAGGAATGGAAAGTTAATGTTTAATGGGGACCGAGTCTCTGAGAAGATGAAAAACTTCTGGGGGTGGACAGTGGTGACGGTTGTGCGACATTACGAATGTGCTCAATGCCGCAAAACTGTACCCTTAAAAATGGTTAAAATGGTGAATTCTGTGTTCTGCATATTCTAGCACGATAATAAAAAATCAATAAGAAGTTCTAAAAGTGTGACTTCTGTCTCGCTGGCCTCCTCTCTCTCCCACTGCTGCCTTTGATGAAGCCAGCGGCTGTGTTGGGAGCTGCCCCAGGGAGAGGCCAACACGCAAGGAGCGGAGGCCCTCACTCCAGCTGAATCCTGTCCCTGAGTGAGCTCAGAAGGGGGTCCTGCCGTGGGTGATCTTGGGAGGACTGCGGTCCCAGATGACACCTTGATTGCTGGGATGAGAGAGACCCGGAGCTGGAGGGACCCGCTCAGCTGCGTCCAGGGCCCTGACCCACAGAAACCGAGAGATAATAGTGTGTGTTGTTTTGGAGTGATTTGTCACGCAGCAGGAAAGCTAATACACTGTTCTTGGCATGTCTGGCCTCACAAGTTTTGTTGGGCAAATTAGATGGCGTTTACAAAGGTGCATGGAAATGTCAGGTATGACAGAAGGACTGAGACTGATTCAAGAAGACAGTATCTAGTAGTAAGCGCCCAGACATTGGAGCCAGACTGCTGGGTTTATTTATAGGCTCTGCCACCTCCTAGCTGTGTGACTTTGGGCAAGTTACTTCACCTCTCTGTGCCTCGGTTTCCCTTGTTAATTGGAGCTAATGAGTTTGTTCCCCATAGGTTGCTGTAAAGATTGTAATTACTTTTGTTTTCAAAGATTTTTTAAAATTTATTTATTTGACAGAGAGAGAGAGAGAGAGAGAGAGCACAAGCAGGGGGAGCAGCAGAGGGAGAGCGAGAAGCAGGCCCCTGATGAGCAGGGAGCCCGATGCGGGGCTCGATCCCAGGACCCTGGGATCATGACCTGAGCCGAAGGCAGACACTTAACCGACTGAGCCACCCAGGAGCCCCAAGATTGTAATTACTTATAGAGCACTCAGGACAGTGCCTGGCCCAGTTTATTTGCACGATTAGTATGTGAATAGAGACAGTTAAATATTTTAAGTGAAAATATAAGCAGATGAGAAAATAAAAAACATGATCTCGATTTTATTAAAAGAAATATATACGTGCATGCTCAAATGTTACTACACAGAAAATACCTGAATCATTTATCACAGGATTAGGGGACACAGTGGAAGCTGGTGATGAAAAGCTCACACTAACTAGAACAGGTGGGGTGAAAATCCCCGTCGCATCCCTTCCTAACTGTGCGGCTGGGAGGAAATCACCTACCTTCTCTGTGCCTATTTCCTTAGCTGGAATTTGGAGATCATGATAACTATCTCTGTACCAGATATGGTTGCTGAGGATATACGGGCAACATGCATGATGCCCGGCATACAGTAAGCACTCAATAAATTCTAGCTGCTACAGTCTGCGGGATCACGGATGATTTTAAGGTTTTCATCACGCTTCTGTGTCTCTATCGGTTCTGTATCCCTTCCACATCGCTGGGGGAGAAGTGTTAGAACAGCGCACGGCTAGTGCCTGGCACAGAGTGACCTCCTGAGACGTCACCTCCCGGCCCGCAAGCTCCCTCCCCCGCTGACGTCCTGTGAGAAAGGTGCCAAGGGTCGGGTCCCTGGTCACCACAGCAGGGCATGGACAGGTGTATGGCCAGAGGGATGGTCACCGACAGAAGAAGGAGTTCGGGGCAAGGAGGGTGCATGAACTGCAGGAGGAAGAGGGGGTTCTCAGTGAACCCCATCATGGTGTCCTCTGGGAGGCATGGGGGGGGGTTCCTGCCTCCGCGGTCACCACAGAAACGGGCTAAGAGAACTGGATGGAATCTAGCAGGTGGGTATATGGGAGCTCACTGTAAGACTGATTCAGTTTTGCTGCTTGTTTGAAAATGTTCTTAATAAGATGTTGGAAAAATTACTAGCTGGGTGGGTGGGGGTGGGGGAAAAGAGAGAAGGAGAGAGGCCACAGAAACCGTCCGTGGACGCAGGCATTGCACATGATTTAGAGCAACTGAGTCACTGGGGTGTCATATAGGCCAGCCTCCTTGCTTTCCAGATGGGGAAGCCGCTGCTGTCTCATGTCACCTGGCCAGGAGCAATGGCAACATTTTTGTTACAGTACCAAGGTGCCTCGAGGATTTTTCCCAAAGCATCCTTCTCGTGTAGAAAGCTCTGTATGCCTCTGACTTCCCCAGATGGGAACAGGCCAGGGCAGGTGGGGCTGAGGGCCTGTAGGCTGACACCCCCACCCCGGCCATGCGGGGCAGGGAGCTCAAAAAGCTCAAGAAGGGTGGCTGCCACAAGGGATGGGCCAGCCCTGCTCTGAATAAGCGTGCTGTGTGGAAGCCCCCATCATGTGCTCCTGGCAGAAGGGAGGTGCTAGAAGGCCTTTCTAGAAATGCTTAGAGCAGCTTTTGTGGTCATCATTAGCCCATCACTTTCTCAGAATCCCTGCCCACACTCACGCGGCAACTCACAGTGGAGATAAACCGGCAGGGAACAATAGTTAGAACCAGCACCGGTCTTGGACACGCTTTGCTTCCTTCCACCTCTGCTCTGCTTCCTGTTCGCTCCAGACATCGGGCACCACACTTGGATGCTCAGCTCTGGGCTTCCCTCCCCTGCAAAATGGCGAATCGCCTCACCAGGCCTTTGGGAAATGAGCGAAGATGATACACACAATAGGCTCAGCACATGTCTTGCATGTAGAAGGCAAATGACAAGTAATGTGCTGGTGTGTTGTTTATTTATTAATTTTTATATTAAAGAATCATCCACTTAGCAGCTTTTACAGGGCAATTATCATCCTCTCTGAACTCCAGTTTCCTCCTCTGGAAAATAAGACAAGTAACTCCCACCTCAGAGGTTGTGGTGAGAACGTGGGGTTAATGATGCAAAGTGCCTGGCTCATGGCCAGAGAGGACAGACAGCTGGTGGTCACGCTCATTACCAGTTGAGCTCGGATGTTGCCTTGGCGTTCTTGTCAATGCATGAGTGAAGCTGAGGGTGGAGAGGAACTCGATTTGCCATCATTGGCCTGTGCTCAATGAGTACTCATTTCCCATTATTCTTCTCTATCACGTTTCTGTCCCCAGTAACTGACTTCCAGGTGCTGACCTGGTTTGGTGAGGATTTGGACTTGCAAGAGGCTGTGCTCAAATGGTAGGTCCCCATGAATGACACAGGACTCCAAAGACATGTTAATATGGCAGCCCCTACCATCTAGAAATCCTTGGGTTTCCCAGAAAAAAGCATTCTAGGTAGGGAAAGGCCTCCCAGAGGGTCAGGGTTTCCCATAAGTGTGGGTACGAGGATTGAAGTTCCAGGAGCTCCGAGTCCCCCACATCCACAATCAGACTGAAATTTCTCCTTCAAAGCTTTATACCTTGGCCTTTATACCTCTTGAAAATGAAGACACCTAGGAATATTCTATAAGCTATTGTAGTTATTCTGTTATCAGGAGGACAGAACTGGCTTTGAAAGGCCTGAGTATACCAAGGATTGCAGAAAACTATAAAGAATGGAATTAGTTCTGAAAATAGAACTTGACTCTTGGAATTCTAGAAAAAGTGCTGAACATAAAGGTAGGCAGAACTGAGTTCAAATCCAAGCCATACACAATTAGCTGTTGGACTTGGACAAGTCCCTTAAACTCTCTGAACCCAAAGTTTCTTCTATGTAAAAGTTGAATGACAATACTTATTATTTTTTATTGTTAGAGCTCCCTCCTTACTTTAAAATCCACTACCAAATGAACTAATGGACAGAAAATGTTTCATAGTCAATTTCCCACTAGAGAGTGGGTGGCTTATTACAAAGACTCAGTTATGAGAGAAATCCAACTCCAACTAACTGACGCTGTATAAAGGAACTTATTGGCTCCTGTAATTAAAGACCAGAGATGGAAAGGCTTCAGGCTTAGCTGGATCCAGGAAATGAAACCATATTTTCCTGGCTGTCTCACCATCCCTCCTTCACATGGGCAGATTTTTCTTCTACTGCATATAATTTCTTTCATGGGGTAAGGGAAGATGACCCCAGCTGCAATCAATGCATTTCCTCCTATCTTAACAACTGCATGGCAAAAGAGAGCTTCTCCACCTCCCCCACGCACATACATCACCCTACCAATCCCAGGGAAAATTTGAAAAGGCACCGTTCTGATCATCGGCCTTCCTTGGACCAATCACTGTTGTTGCAAAACAGACTGCAGCGGTTGATCCGGTCTGAGTTATTTACTTACCCCATAACTAGATGTGGGTGGACTTTCTGCCTCACAGCCCCATGAAATCTACATGTCTGGGGGAGGGGGTGGGGCAAGTGTAAAAGTTCTGGACAGTCACAAACCAGAGCGGGCCAGCCTAGGTCTCTTGCAGAAGTCCCCAGTTCCCTCATGAGAGAGACAAGATCAAATGAGCTCGGGCTGCCATGTGGTCCTTCAAGCACTTGGGGAATAATAGATGCTGTGTCTGCTGTTTGTCGTGTTTTCTGTATGCCCACCACGTTTTCAACATTTTGTTATATTTGAGAAATTTCCGTCTTCCCATGGAGGAGGTGGGACCCAGGAACGTTGGCTTTCCAGCCTTCCTTGAAGCCAAGGCACCTGTGTGTGACCCGGCTCCGCCAATCAGATGCCCAGGGGAGACTATATGGAAGTGAGAACCCAGAGAAGGAGGCTCAGTGTGGTGAGGGTGGCTACGGGCCCTTAGTTTAGGGTGAAGTTCTTGGTGCAGAAATGTCCTAGAGGAGCGACAGCGTGGTTGTGTTTTGCTCATCCAGCTGTTTCTATGGTTGTTTCTGGGCACTGATCCTGGAGGCACAGCCTTGAGCCAGGTCCACCAGCCCCTCAACCCATCCTGTGAGTTAACATCCTTTTAAGGAGCTCCTTTTCTGCTTAATCAGCCAGGGTGTGTTTCTGTTACTTGCAAGGAAAAGCCCTGACTAATGGCACACTAATTGCCCCCTCCCCACAGCAGGTAGCAGGTGGGAGAGGTCTCCCAGAGGGGCCGTTTTCCCCACTTGCCAGGGAAGACCCAGAGGGGCAGGGGATCTTTGGGTAGACCAGGGTGATGTTGTCAAATCACCTGCGAGCCCGGCCCCAGCCGCAGGATCTTGAACCAAGTTCCTAGGGAGAGGATGGGTGACACGATGACAAAAGTCAGTCTGATGAAAAAGCAATATGACTTGTCGTACATGGAGGGCCTAGTACTTAGTTATGTGTGTGTATTTATTCCTATTGAGGCAAATTTCTCATAACATAAAATTAACCATTTTTAAGATGTGCAATTCAGTGGCATTTAAGACATTCACAATGTTGGGTGACCACCATCTGGGTCTAGTTCCAAAACATTTCCATCACCCCCCAAAGGATACCTTGTTGCCCATGAAGCAGTCTCTCCCCATTTCCCCCTTCCCCCTGGTCCCTAGCAAGCACTTACCTGTTTTCAGTCCCTGTGGATTTACCTCTTCTGGATATTTCATATAAACGGAAACATACAATCCGTGACATTTGCATCTGGCCTGTTTCACTTAGTGTGATGTTTTTGAGGTTCATCCATGTTGTAGCAGGCGTCAGCGCTTCATTCCTTTTCGTGGCTGAATAATATTCCACTGTAGGATATACCACATTTTCCCCATTCATCAGTTGATGGACATTAGGGTGGTCTCTGCCTTTTGGTGATTATGAACATGCTCCTAGCCCCGGGAGCGTAAGGAAGGATGACGGGTGGGTGGGACTGTCGGAATCCAATGGGGCAGTGGTGGTGACCAGTCGTGAGACGGGGCAACAATCTTCAGCCTGGAGCAGAGAGAGCGATAGAGTCTGGGAGTCTCCCAGTGGGTTCTGGGGGAGATCAAAGAACACAAAGCAAATGCCAGGAGGGAGAAGTGGGCTGTTGTGGTAGTTGAGGGACAGACACATGAGTCTCTGGGAGCTCTGAAGGAGAAATGGTGGTCTGAAGGGAGAGTTCCAGTCGTCTGACCACAGACCAGGACAGCAGACAGTAAAGCACAGCTCTGGAGGCAATAGGCCAGGTCTTGAATCCTGACTCTAACTCACCAGCCACGGAACACTGGGGCGGTCATTCACCTTCCCAGATCTCAGTTCCTCTTTTGTAAGGGGGCTAATAACCACCTCTCCTTCACAAGGTCGTCGTGAGGACTGGTTGGATGATGTAAGTAAAGCACGATACCAGACACCCGAGAATCTCTTACTGCAAGGTAGTTATTACACTTATTTTTATGGTTTGGCTAGTGTTATTGTGTCTCTGTCTGTCTGTTGCACCCTGAAGTAGGTATAAGGCGGTAAAAGGGGGTAGTAGGTGTGAATCTACTTAGCCCGTAAACTGGGTTGCACAAAATGTCTCTTTCTTCATTTTTCAATGTCAGAACTGAATTTCTTTATTGATTCTCCACTCCCTTCGATGATGGAAACTTATCTGAGTCCATTTGGGGTTTTCCAACTCTCCTTGGGGTGGCAGCTGGCCCGTGGAGGGGACTTACATTGATCCAAGTCCTAAGGAAGGGGGTCATCTGCCTGGTCTTTGGTCATCTGTCAGTCAGCGTTCACCTGGAGAAACAGAACCACGGGACATACTGGGCATCAGCTTGTTGCAGCGTGTTGCAAGGCATCAGTTTTATGCAATTGTGGGAGCTGGCTTTGTGGGAGGTGAGTCCACAAGGGAGCTCACCTTGTGGGAGGGGAGTCCAAAATCTGCAGGGCAGGTTGTCAGGAATGTTGGAACTCTCAACTTGGATCTGCTGTCCACAGGTGGAATATTTCTTCAGGGGAGCTTCAATTCTGCTCTTAAAGCCTTTCAACTGATTGAATCAGACTCACTCAGATTAGCTAGAATAATCTCCATTACTTAAAGTAAACTGATTACAGACTAATCACATCTACAAAGTACCTTCACAGCAACACCTAGTGTTTGACTGAGTAACTGGGGACTACATCCTTCCCAAATTGACACATACACCTGACCATCACCATCACCAACCCCAATCTCCGCTGCCCTCTCCACCCAGCCTCTTGGGGAGTCTCAGGCCTCCTCAAACCATCAGTAGCTGCGGGGCACTAGGCAAGTTACTTAAGCTCCACATGCCTGACTCAAATGGGGATAATAATAGTATCGGCCTCGTGTGGTTGTTGTGAGGATCAACCGGACAAGAACCTGTAACAAGGACTTAGAACAGTGGCGGACACAGGAGGTTGGGTAAATATTCTCTCTCATCCTGCGCCGGCCCCCTGTCGGAGGCAGGAACTCCGGGGTCTTCTGGCCTCACTGAGATGCCTGCTCTCAGACCTCCAACCTTAAGAGAGGGTTGTCCTGAGCGCGTCACCAGACCTCCAGGAAAGTTGACAGCGAAGCCCGTGGGCCGCCCCCCGCTCCCCCTCCCCAGCATAGCGCCCCGGCGATGCGCGCGCGCGCCCCCCCGAGGAAGTGGGGGGAATAACACAGGGGAAATAATCGTTTGGGACGCTGGCAGCTTTGCGGGGGGACGGAGAGCAACACGCGGGAGAAGTGTTCTTCTCTCCTCACTTCAGAAGACACCCGGGAAGCTGCTCGCGGGGGCTACCACAGCGCTCCAGACGGGGGTGGAAACACGCCGCGTCCGCACCCAGGCGCGAAGGCGCCGCCAGCCGCGCGCCTCCAGGGGGCGCCACTGAGCTTCGCTGCGCCCCGAGCGGGCGGGACTGCGGCGCGCTCTTGGAAAACACGGCACTTCCTGTAGCCAGCTGGGTGGGGACGTCGAGAGTCTGTGATTCAGGGTGTGACTGTGGCTGTGACTTCATCTACCCTGCCAGCCTGGAGGACGCCAGTCACGTGGCCCTGTCTGGTTTCCCGGGGGGGGGGCGGGGGGAGGCTGTGCATTCCTTGGAGCCGGGCTTGTGGTTACCCCTGCCCCCCTTTAGTCCCTGAATAAGCACGTCTTTAGATTTGATGATGCCAGTCTCCCTCTTCCCTGACGGAGCCGAGGGAGCTTTATTTAGCCTCTGCAGACCCCTGTCCTGGGAAAGCCGCCCTTGTGAGTCTGTAGGGTCCGACCCTGCTTTCCATTACCTGGGCATCACCCGGCCTGGCCTTCTGCTCACGAGGCATCATTTATGGCGCCGTGACTGACACTGGCCACAGCAGGCTGGAGGGAAAGGAGAGGATCAGGATAAAAAGTGGCACCTCGTGGGGCTTTGTTAAAAATTCTTCTTTTACTAACCCCCCAGTCAGGACTTCTGGGCGGGGCTGGTGCCCTCGGAGTGCAGAGTTCTGCCTGGGAGGTCAAGAGGTAGCCCTTGTCCCCTGGCCACTCAGGCCCCTCAATGAGTTCATCAGTACCTCATGCAAATCGGGCCCCTAAGGCCCCCTCCATGCTTGAAAAGAGGCAGGCTGGGGTCAGGGAAGGAGCTTGAGTTTTGGAAACAAGCAGGCCTGAGGCCAGGGCTGGACTCTTGTTTCTGCTAATACCATCTTGACCCTGGTTACATTCTTAAAGTCTATGAGCCTCAGTTTCTCATCTGTAAGGTGGGCATCATAATACCCACCTCCTAGGATTAAAGAAGATGTATGTGAAGTGCCTAGCACGGAGCCTGGCATGTAGCGGACAGCCAATAAATAATTGTCAAATAAATGAATAATTTTATAAATTATTATAAATTTTGTGTTATTTATTTAACTTACATATTTATACATAAATTAAGTACTCAATCAATGAAAATTGTAGATAGATAGAATCTCAAGGTCATAGACCTATAGAACTGGAAACACCTTAGAGCTTATGGCCCAACTTTTCATAGGAGAGGTTTAGGGTTTTCCCAGGTCCATTAAGCATGGCAGAGTGGTTAAGAATGTGGACACAGGGCGCCTGTATGGCTCAGTTGGTTGAGCGACTGCCTTCGGCTCAGGTCATAATCCTGGAGTCCCGGGATCAAGTCCCGAATCGGGTTCCCTACTCGGAGGGGATTCTGCTTCTCCCTCTGACCCTCCCCCCTCTCATGTGCTCTCTCTTTCTCTCTCAAATAAATAAATAAAATCTTAAAAAAAAAAAAAAAGAATGTGGACTACAGGGCCAAGTCACTTGGTCCAACTCTTGCCCTGACACTAACTAGGTGTGTGATTTTGGGCAACTTACTTAATCTCCGTGCTTCAGTTTCCTCATCTGTAAAATGGGGATAATGGTGTCTACTTTATAGGTTGCTGGAAAGATTAATGGGAAAAAACCTGAAAAATATTTAGCTCAGTGTATAGTAAGAGCTCAGCAAATGCCAACCATTGTATCAGGTACCATCAAGGAAAGTGTCAGCCACAGATCATCTCGTCCAGAGATTAGTGGTGTCCAAAGTTTTTTTGTTTTTATTCCAAATAAAAACTTATGTAGATGTCACATTATACATTCATTCATTCATTCATTTGTTCAACAAATAAATATTGAATGTCCCCTCTGGGCCAGGCTTCATTCTAGATGTTGGAGATACAGACCTCAAGCATCTCTGCTCTCAGAGAGCATACATGCTACCAAAGGGAAGCATAAAATACACAAACAAGCAAACAAAAATAAATCCGTAACACACCAAGTGGTGATAAGGCTAAGCAGAAGAGTAAGGCAGGGTACTTCTACAGTTTGGTGACTTGATTCCCACTAAGGGGCCAGTAGTTTTACTCAAATTTGCCTTTGCATCGTTCCATATGTCAATAAGGTTTTTAAAAAGCAAATAATGTGTTAGGCAATAAGGCCCGCTCTCCCTCCAGTCTCTACCCACAGTACTTTGTACAAACTTCATTTATATAGAACTTAATATGCTGTAGAGTTTCACAGGGCCTTCTCAACAACTCAGAAATCCCCAAATGGCAAACTGAACTTTGGTTTGTGAAATCATTTGGTTTTAAAACCTGTCTTGGATGGATGTGAGGCTATTTATAGTCTTTTTTAAAAAACTGTATTTAATGCAAATATCCATACATGTCGCTGCAGTAATGTAAATGTGTTGAATTCCCAAGTGTTGCTACAGGCCCATGGGGGTGCTATGAGAATAATGGTATTATTTTCTTTCCAAAATCTGATATATTCTGAAATCTAAAACCCATTGATGCCCAAGGATTTGGAGTGAGGGACCCTGGGCTTGTATTTTGTTCTGAGTACATCCATCTCCTCTGCTTAATTGATATCTGTGGTGATGGATATCATGTCCTAAACACATCTGTGTTCCCAGATTCCCGCAGACCACCTGGTGTGTGGTCGCATGCAGCAAACTCTGTGGGATAAGTCGATTTTCTGAGTTTTCCATAACTCTGTGGAGAACTCCCATACCACATCTTAAGGAGCAGATTGGATCTCAGAATTTTAGGGTAATGTTCAGGTTACAGTGACAGATTGGATGTTTGCATCTAATTTTGCTCTTTCCCGAAACCCCACTAGAACTTCTGGAAGAGGGATTGAAAAAAAAAAAAAAAAAAAAGCCCCACAATGTCGAGAAAATAGGACGGGAAACCACAGGCACAAGAGGAGATGCAGAGTGGTAAATAATTTGGCAGGCCTGGGAAAGCCGAGAAAAGCAGCCATGGGAAGGGCTGAGCACAAACCTGATTTGCACAGCAGACTCAGCCCAAGACAAAGAAACTGGCGGCACAAGGTCTCTCTGTGAGTGAAGGTGGGGGGGGGGGGGTCAGGGGCAAGTGCTAAAGTAAGAAGAACGGGGAGTGCTCTCTAGGAAGCAATTAGGTCCTAGATTCCCTCCCCCACCCCCCCAATCCCCCACATTCCCCTGCAACTGATCCTCCTCCACAATGGAAGAAGTCTGGAAGATTCTTCTCAGAAGAGGGTGGAACAGAGCTTCTCTGGACTGGGGGGCTATGGGTATGGCACAGAAAATGGGGCAAAGAAGCCATATATGTGTCAACACTGAATGTGGAAACACCACACCCTCCGTGCTCCACCCCTCCCCCGTCAGTTGGTTCCTAGAACTCTGGCCGCCAAACCCTAACCCTCCAGGGAGGGGGTTTGGAAGATGTCTGGCTTAAAGGAAAGACTTAAAAACACTGACATACTGGATTTCCCAACAAATAGCCCTGCAGATTACTCTGCTATGAAGCTCCAAGTGGACAGTCCCTCATGTGCTTAAAGCTTCCAATTAGCATTTTTGTATTTCATTGACAGTAGGGCTAAGGAATACCTCATGTCGAGGACAACCTTGAACGTTGAAGAGAGACACCAAAACAAACAGGATAAAAGCAACCTGGAACAAACAGGCACAGGGAGGTTTTTTTGTTTGTTTGTTTTGTTTTTAAGCATGATGTCATCAGAGAGATGAGAAGAGATTATTGCATCCCCGAACTGAAACAAAAGCAGGAGACTTTAGAAAACATTCAAAGGTTTGGGAAGAGCTTTAGAAATTAAAGATAAGTGGGTTGAGATAAAAATAGTAAAAGAGATGGAAGATCGAGCGGGAGAAACACCAGAGAAATTAGAGCAAGAAGACACAGAGAGGGAAGCCAGAAACAAAGCCAAATGAGCAGAAGTCCAGACCAGGAGATCCAACAGCAGAATACCAGGGGCTCCAGAAGAAGAGGACAGAGAAAGTAGAGAGGAGGGAGTCACACGGGAAAAACTCAACAAATTCTGCAGAATGCAAGTTTCCAAACCGAAAGGGCCCATTGCCTCCATGATGGATGAACACAGACCCAAATATAGGCAGATGGCTGAAATTCCAGAATACTGAGGAAGACAAGATTTGACATCTTCCAGAGAGAGAAAAAAAACCAGAACGGCTCCAGACTTCTCACAACAACCCCCAAGAGGCTAGAAGATGACCCGGTGCCTTCAAAAGTCTGAATGAAAATCGTCTTTAATCTAGAATTCTGTTCTCAGTGAAGGTATAAACCAATTATGAGGGTTTGACGAGAACATGTTCAGATATCCAAAATCCCCAGATACTTTCCCATGCTGCCTTTCTCAGCAAGCTACTAGAGGATGAGCCCCACCAAATCAGAGAATGTAAGCCTCTAAGTAGGGAGACGTGGGTTTAGTAAACTGAAGACCTATTACCGGAGAGTGTGACAGTTGTGCCCCAGACTCAGAGGGCAACAAGTTCGACCCATCCAGAGGGAGTCCTGGGCCTTGGTATATAGACATGTGTTTGGGACATTATCACCAGGATCCTAGGTCGAAGAAGAGAATGCCCGGAAAAGCAGAACCCCAAGCTTTTTATAGATTAGAGTTGCCTTATCCAGATGCTCGTGGAGTTTCTGCTCTTCCAACGGTGCCCTGAAATCGTTTCAACTCCATGTGAGTGTTCAGCTTTGACCCATTCCCAAGGCCTGGAGAGAGGTCACGGAGCTGAGAAGCAAGGCAAAACCAAAACCAATACAGAGTCGCCCTCTCCCTGTGAAGGTATTTCTGCCATGGCTAACCCTACAGCCCTTTCAGATGCTCTGATAATACCCACTGACTGCCCTTGGAAGCAGCCCTTGTGAATAGCTGGATCCATGTGGTCATCCCACCCGGCGTCCAGGTCATTGTCTCCTGGGAGATTTCCTCTGTGAGTAGCGATACTGCCTTTTCCTTACAGTGGCTTGAGCTTTCGTCTCACTTTTCCAAAAGTAAACAATATATTGTTTACGGATACACACACAGCCACGTGCAGATGGCAGAATTACCGAGAAGTGGGAGGGAATACTTAAGATTCAGACCAGGGCTTACCTCTGTGAGGAGAGCGGTGCTATCTGGGAGGGGCTCAAGGTGGAATTTTTAAGCTACCAGAAAGAATCTTATTTCTTAACCCATTTCTTTAAATAGTACACATGTAGCCATAGAATCTTAGGAAGTTATGATTCAATTTGCAATACAATTTTTAAATTTAGGATAAAGGAGGGGATTTTAAAGACAACTCGGGGAAATCGGATATTTGGTTTGTAGGTTTATTTCTTAATTGTATGACCTTATTTGGTACTGTAAGCTGCCCCTCCTCTTCCCATCACCCCTTCCCTGCCTCCATCACCTGCCCCTCATCCTCAGACTCTTCCAATCCTCTTACCCTGCTTTACTTTTCTTTTTTCTCATGGTACTTAGTAGCTTCTTACATCCTCTAGAATAGTGGATCTCAACATTTTTGGCCCAATGTCCATTTTATGCTTTTAAATATTATTGAAGACTTCAAAAAACTCTTGTTATATGGGTTGTATCTATTGATATTGTCCATGTCTGAAATTAAAACCGAGAAAATGTCAAAACACAAGACTCACAAACACATATTCTGTAAGCTATCAGACATCAGGTAGCCTCTGGAAACCTCCATGTACCGTCATGAGAGAATGGGAGTGAAAAAAGGTTGTTAAGTCACATTTGGTATTGTTATGAAAATCGTTTTGACCTGGGGGGCCCCTGGAAAGGGCCTGAGGAGCCTCCAGGAGTGCCGGGGACTCTACTTTGAGAACCACTGTTTAGAACGATGCCCAGCACGTAGCGGGCACTACTCAACAAATCTGTGCTCAGTGCCTGCTCCGCAGAGAGCCCTCTGCTAGGTGCTCTTGGTGATGCACAAGTAGGAAAGACCCAGCCCCTCCCCTCGAAGCACATCTCCAGGAACCCAGAAGGACTTCCAGTAGTAGAATATTTGTGCTCAACCTAATTCTGTTTCTCCAGAAACCCTTCCAGGGCCGTAGTCCTGGTGTTAGTCCAAGAGTGTGCAGCCAGCCCACACTGTTAACCAGTCTGGAGGGCTTTCTGACACATGTGGGTGTTTCTCCCAAAGGCTGCTCCCTGCCTTAGCAATGATGAGAGACGGGGACATATGGCCTCTTCCAAGCAAAGCCAAAGCAAGCAGTGCAGGGCGGAGACATGACTGGGTGGGGGGTGGGGGGGGGCTGTCACATGTCCTTGGGTGGGTCTCTTTCAAATAAGTTTCTTCCTCGGCTCATTGGGGCTATGCAACTAGAGGTTAGTCCCTAGGAGATGGCTAAGGGTGCTTCCAGTGTTAACCTTCTCTGGTTCTACTAATGTAAAAATCTAAGCATTTACTCATGAGTTGACTGTCTGATGAGTGTATGAACCCAGCTGAGCCTGCTTTGAAGACATTTGATCTCCTGCCCAGAAAACCCCGGGGCCACTGGAGGCGTCTGGGATTGTGGAACAATAAAGAAAACAAACTGGAATCCCACTGCACGACGTAGCGAAGAAAATGAAGTCCGCCCTACATTTCATCTGGAATCCAATTTTGGCTAAGCCAAGTGCTGACAGTTTAAGTCTTAGATAGACTCCAATGAGAAGAGCTGATATGATTAATTCCCATAAAGTTTATTTCATTTATTCATTCATTCAACAAATATTACCGAGCAGTGATTCTTTGTCATTTGTTATGTGGGATACTGAGAATACCAGTGTGAATAAAATGCACTCAGGATGCATTTTATTGTAAATGCACTTAAAATGCTCTTGAGAGCTCATTTAACTTTTCCAAATAATTAGTTGCCAACGTTTAAGTATCTGGAGATTTCACATAAAAAGCCAAATTTCTGACATCATGTGAAAATTAGTTTTCCATTGCTTCCCCAGCTCCCCTCACTTGCTACATACAGTCCTACCTTCCCTGCCTGACTCTTGGACATTTGAGTTTGCGCCTTAAAGTACAGCTGGAGGGGCAGACAGACATGTTAATAGGGAGCAATGTGTGAAACACTTCGCTGGAACTGCTGCAGAGTGCTAAGGGAGCGTGCTTAGCACATCCGCCCTGTGTCCTGCACATTTCCCAAAGCTAGAGGAAGGAGGAGAGTGGGAGACAGGGATTCCAGCTCCCTGAGAGCCCCTCATCTAGGAGGGAGGCAGACAGCTGATGCAGAATTATGCAGAATTGCAGTACTGGTCTTTTTTTTTTTTTTTAAAGATTATTTATTTATTTGAGAAAAAGAGCATGAGCAGGGGGAGAGGCAGAGGGAGAAGCAGACTCCCCACCGAGCAGGGAGCCCGACGAGGGGCTCGATCCCAGGACCCCGGGATCATGACCTGAGCCGAAGGCAGAAGCTTAACCCACTGAGCCACTGAGGCGCCCCCATCATGGGGTCTTGAAGGAGCAGTTCATTTCACCAAAGTTGGAAGTGGAGCAGATTCCAGATTCCAAGATGTGTTGAGAGAGAATTGGCTAAGATAGGTGGTGAGTAAGGAGAAGCTGTGAGATCAGTCCCCACTCTGGATCGACTCTTCAAAGGGAACTCTAACAGATGTACACCACCCGAGGTGAGTGTTGTTATTAACACCCTCCTAGTTTTATCTCCTCAAGCCGGTATTCCCTTGAAGGCCTTCCCATATGCTGCTCTCTCCATGTGGAATATGTTCCGTCCATCTCTTTCCAAGGCTGGCACCTTCTTGTTATTCAGCTCTTAGCTTAAAAGTGACCCTCTCAGAGAAGAAGCCTTCTCTGTTCTCCTAATGATAAATAGCCACCCATTCCCCTCAATCCCGTCATCCTCTTCTGATTTTCTGATTCTACCACTATCCAACATTTGTAGTGTGTATTTTCTATCTCTCCCCACTGGAAAATAAGCTCTATGGGAGCAGGGACCTGGTCTGTCTTCTTCACAGTCATGTCTACCACTCTACAACAATCCTGCCACTTAGAAGCCACGCAACATTTGTTGAATGTGAATGAACTGTGTACGAGACACGATGGTGGATACAGAGGGACAGTTGAGAAATCCTAAATGACAGGCTGGGAAGAAAGAGAGGCACCAGCATGTCTGAGGAGGGGCTGGCTGACACCAGCCGAGATGGCCACAGCGTCAAGGTGGTTTGACGAGGAGCCAGAAGCCTCCCCACGAGGGCTGGGGGACCTGGCCAGACGTGTCGGTGCCCGCAGGAGACTCTCTGAGCCCCAGTTGGCTCATCCACAAAATGGGGTTGATAATATGATACCATCCTTACGCGGTTATTTTGAGAATAAATAAGAGAGGTTCAGTATAGGAGAGTGCTTGGTATACAAATATTAATTATTTTATTTATTTATTTTTTACAGTCTGGGAGTTGGTTGGTATGTATGTATGTATTCACACTTATTAAGCCATGAATTCATAGCGAATGGGTCTCAGCAGCAGCTCAGGCTCCTTTCTCACAAAGCATGCTTCCCTGGGTAGGCAAGCCGGCCCTTGAATGGACCCCAGGTACCTTTCTCTTTGGCTTCCTTCTTTTTTCTGATAATTTTCCTTCCCACATTTCAGGGAGCTCTCTCAGCTCTTAGAGCACTTGAGATGCTCAGTATATACATCCATTCTCTTGGCAGAATTCTTGCCCTTAGTATGTTTACTACAATGCCAACAGCATGCGGGGCAACATGGCAGACCCTTCCCGTTTTGCCACGGTAACATGGGTAGGGCCATGCCTTTTGAACAGCGTCCATTCCCTTGATGTCTGCAAATCATCTTTCCTGTTGCTTCACAAGTATGTGTTGAAGGAACAATTCCACGTCTTCTCAAAGGCCCAGAGAACACATAGTGGCACCTCACCTCTTTCCCTTTACATTGGTCATTTTGGTGCATTCCCGGGAGATGGCCATTCCAGACGAAAGGAAGGTGTCCGTTATGGCTCAAGATTAATTTTGCATCCACACTGTGTTTTATGCTGTGAGTCTAAGTAGGCAGAAGTACTGCTGGAGAATCAGGAGAGATCAGGAAATGGGTTTTTCATCGGAGAAACGTCTGTCCCTGTTTTAGTTGGGTTTTTCCAAACCAGACCCTGACCCAGGGATGTGAGTGCAGTGGTTTTTTGGATCGTGATCCCAGGAAGCACAGTGAGGCAGGGGGGAAGGAAGACACGGAAGGAAGAAAGAGAGGAAAAGGTACATTTATGAGCAAGTTAACTTTGTGGGCAACTGGGGCTCACTCCCATTGTGGATCCTTTGAGAGATTGTGTAGAAATACCTCAAAATTGTCCTACGAAGAGGTGAGGAAGATGGGAACTTTATAACCAACTTCTGTCCCTCCTTGGTTAAGGGGTGTCCCTGGGGGTGCTCCTGGGGCCCCTCCTGGGGTTGCTCCTGGAAATCCTGGCTCCATGAGACAGGCATGTTCCTGCGGCCAAAGAAAGCCCTTTTGGAAGGTGTTCCAGTTAGGGAGCAAGTGACGTGTGTGGAATGTATGGGAACTGTCTGCAGGACCCACAGGTGACTTTCATGGCCAAGGGGATGTGTGTATGGCAGCAACAGCATCTGCAACTTTTCCTTTGGCCTTTGGGTGCAGATTGGGAAAAACGAATCCCACGTCTTCATTTTCTCCTAGGGAGAAGGAGTGTAGTAATTATATTCTCATTAAAAAATATTTATTGCTTCTCCCTTCAGGAGGATTAAACATCCCCACGCTATTGAGGGCAGGCTTGGCCACGTAACTTGCTTTGGCCGATGGAATAAGAGGAGAATACAGGTGTGCCTCCTCCTTCACGTGGCCCACAGCCCTCCCTCTCTTCCCTCTGCCACAGAACAGTAATGACCAAGACACAGACCAGCCTATCATCTTGGGTTCCAGAGCAAAGACAACATACATCCAGCCCACAATGGATATGGGAACAAGAAATCTTTGTGGTTGTGAGCCACTGGGAATTGAGAGGTATCACTTCCTGCCACATATCTTAACTAATAGAAAGAGTGATTTATCCGATTGGGGATTTGGGAAGAAAAACTGGACGTAGGCTGGGCTCAGCTCCTTCCTTACTCTTTCTTCAGATCTGCTTGACCCGGAGAGTGGGGGTTTCTGGTTGGCTCTCTGCCGTGCAGCCAGGGGCCTGTCCCTGCGGGGGCAGCTGCTGGTTTTCCGGCTGCACCAATGGCTTGGTGGTTGAGTGTGGCTCATTCAGAAGTAGAGAGTCACGCACATCCTTTTGGCTGGACACTCATGTGTATCAGTAATAAATCAAACATTTTTATTTCCTCGGTCTCTTGTGTCTGTCTCTAAATTGGTTCCTGACTTGACAGAGAAGAGAGGTGCTATTTAGCGAGCCCCTGCAAGCCCTCAAAGTCTTTCTGCATGATTCCAAGAATAAAATGGCTTTTTCTTGGGGTGCCTGGGTGGTTCAGTTGGTTGAGCGTCTGACTCTTGGTTTCGGCTCAGGTCATGATCTCAGGGTCGTGAGATTGAGCCTTGGCATTGGTCTCTGGGCTGGCATGGAACCTGCTTAAGAGTCTCTCTCTCTGCCCCCCTTTCTTTGCCCCCCCCCAAAGGCTTTTTCCAACTTACTGGCTTTTGCCTGCTTCACACTGTGGCGTTTTCCATGCTCAGCTTCATTTTATATGTTAACAGCATAACAAACAGCAATGGTAACTTTACTTGTGTGTTTACTTTGTGAGCGTGCAGAGGGCAACATCACAGGGGTTCTGGCTGATAAGTACTGTGTTAAGTCACGAAAGTGGGAACTGGGAGAGGTACACGCCTATTTCTACCTTGCCTTTCACTATTTTTTCTTTTTCTTCTCTTTTTTTCATCTCTACCTCCTTTGTTCTTTCTCATGAAACCTAAGAGAGCCAACGTTCTGGGCTTAACCAGAGTTGATAGGTTAATGGATATTTTATTCATTCAATCATTCCTTACAAAGCATCTGAGTATGGCAGCTATTATGACAGGCTGGTTGAAAGAAGGGATTCGAGATGTTCCTTTCCTGTCACTCTCCTTCGACATCAGGCTTTGAATATTGTCCAAATATAATACTTAGTATTTTCTTTGAATTGGTGTCATTTTATGTACCTCCGGTTTCATAGGCTTTAATCAGAATGGTTACGCTTCTGATTCCCAATCTCTGATCTTTTATATGTTGATTATGAGATAGAACACTATTTAGGTATTTTCTCAGAGTAGGTAGTATAACCTGCTAGAAAATACACTGCTAGAAAATAAACCTCAGTGGCTTAACACAATTCAGTTTCATTTCTTGTCTGTTGCTGGTGGGGCAGCCTCTTATGTAAGCAGCTCTCCTCCAGTCGACGATTCAGGCCCCCAGGCTCCTTCCCTCTTGGGGCGTCACTGTCTTTAGCTGGTGACCTCTGCAGCTGCTGCTGAGGAGGAAAGAGGACCAGAGGGTTGGCAGGGATGCTTTCAGGGGCCAGGCCTGTAAGTGGACTCTATCACTCTAACCCATATGTTGTCACACATCCCCATCCCAACAGCAGAGGAGGCTGTCCCCCTGTGCCGGCAGGACGAGGAACCAGTGCACAGATGGTCTTTGCCTCCGCAACATTAGCTCACGTTCTCTCTTCCCCCTCCTGCAGGTACCTTCCACTCTTCCCACCTTCCTGCCCTTTCAGGAGTAAAGCTGTTCCCAGGAACTGTAAAGAGAAAGGAGAGTCAGGACCGAGCTTTTGAATTTCAAAATAGACTTTTGAAACACATGGCTTGAGAGAAAACCCTCTGTGTTTCGAAAGTCTGGTCTTTGAACTCCCATAGTCTAACCCCTCTGTGACTCTGGTCATGCAATCGATGCCCCACGCAACCTAGAGATTTTTTTCCCAGAATCAGAATCAGCCGGGACCAGTCTGGCCTCCCGTCCCAGGAGGCCAAATGTGGCAAGGGCTGAGGAGAGAGACAGGCGAGCTGCCGAGGGGAACAGAGCTGGGCCTCTGGGGGGTTCCCGGTCTCCTGTTTCCTCCTCCTCCTCGAAGGAGCCCCAGGGAGGAGACAGGGAGTCACAGAGCTCCATGTGGGTGGGACATCTGTAGGGAGAGGAGCTCTGTGCCTCCCATCCCCATCAGAGGCCCTGGAGGGGACACATTTGCAGCAAGGATATGAAGAGTAGAGGTGCCTTCTCGGTGTGTCTACAGAGCGGGGGCCTGAGACAGCCTCTCAGAGATTCCCAAGGCCCCAGAGTGGTGTGGGAGCAGTTAGAGTTTTCTGTGACCTTGGCAGAGGGGCAAAGCCTAACAAAGAGCCTTTTGGGTTTCATGCAACAGAGGGCCGGGAGCTTATGCCCAGGTGGAATACAGGATCATGACAGTTAAGTTCTGTTTCAGAGAACAAGAAGCTAAACTTTTTTTTGTTCCCTCTTCCTTAGAAGATCTGTACCCACCCAAACTAAAACACCCTAAAACGTCCACAAAGACACGGGGAGGCATGGGAAGGGCAGTGGACTTGGAGTAGGGGGGACCTTTGGCAGCAACCGTCCTGTGTGACCTTGAGTCTGTCCTTGCCCCTCTCTGGATCTCAGTTTTCTCATCTGTAAAATGAGATGTAATACTACCTGCTTCACGGATGTGTTGTGAAGATTAAATGTAAAAAAAAAAAAAAGCGCCCCTAGTTCAGGGCCCAGCACGTGTCAGGGGCTCCGTGGATATCCGAACCTTCCCCGTCTTTCCCTTCTGAGGTCATTTCCAATCTCAAAACTCCATACATCTCTGCGGGAAAGATGGATACACGAGGTTAGTATGTACCAGGGCCTGGAAAATAAAATAAAATGCCTTCCTCCACTCTGTAAGGAAGCAATAAAAACCTGGGACAAGGCACAAAACAGACAATGAAAGCCCGACTTGAGAGCGGGGTGGGGGTAGGGGCAGGGTGAGCGCGGGGACTGCACTAAATGAAGAACAACAACTCAATACCCTGCTATCATCCTTCATCAAACTACCGAAATAGAAACCAGACAAACACATTATGTGAAGGGCAAAAGGGTTGGCAAGGTTCTGGCCTATAGGAAAAACCCAGGTTCAATAATGCCACGAGCGGAGGGAGGTGGGGAAGTGAGGTCAAAGTCAATAGCGGGGTTTGTGTTGGAAAGGCTGGTTTTATAGTCCTAATGAGGCTTAAACATCACACGTTCCTCTTTGGCCGAACTCAGTTTCTCATTAGGCTCTGTGTCTGCTCCTGGATGGGCCAGCCACATGGCACGAGCTGCTTTCACTTCCTCTGGCCGATGAATTATCAAGGGTATTCTCCGCCTTTCTTTTTTTGGGAAAAGAAAGCTTTGGAGTAGAAAATGCTCTCTTCTATTTATATCCACCCTTCTCTCTCTGATTAGAGAGATGATAAATTTTGGGAAAGATCTCAGGCCCCAAGCTCTGTCTTTATTTAGAAGAGTGCATGGTTAAGACAGCACTTCTAAGATCATCTGCTCTGCTCTGGGTCTCTTTATCTGTTCTTCCAGGGGGAATGTGAGAGCAAGGGCTGGGTTTTTGAATATTTTCAGGATTGTTGGAATAGCCACATATTTGTGCCAAGCTCTGTGCTCCGTGCTATGGACACAGAAATCAAGGAAGGGATTAAGGTGCATATTCTCAAAGACTTTACAAATACAAAGATTTATGCCCCCAGCTTGTCTGATGGCTGTTGGTAACCAGAGTACTGGGTTAACAATAACCGGCATTTGATTAGATCCTTCATAAGATGTATTACAGCAGTCCTCCCTTATCCACCTGAGATAGTTTCCATGACCCCCTAGTGGATGCCTGAACCTGTGGATAGTACTGAACCCTCTATATACTATGTTGTTGTTGTTGTTTTTCTATTCGTACACATCTACAACAAAGTTTAATTCGTAAATTAGGCACAGTAAGAGATTAACAACAACAATAACAAAATAGAACAATTTTAACAATAACTCTAATACAAGTTAAGGAATGAGTCTCTCTCTCTCTCTCTCAAAATATCTTGTTGTCCTGTACTCACCCTTCTTCTTGTGGTGATGGGAAATGATAAAAATGCCACTATGATGAGATGAAGTGTGGTGAAGGATGAATGATGCAGGAGTTGTGATGTAGCATCAGGCTACTATGACTTTCTGACAACTTCTCAGAAAGGGGATCATCTGCTTCCAGGCCATGGGTTCCTGAACTGGTGGAAAGCAAAACCATGGATAAGGGGGGACTATTGCATTTCCTATGGCCCTACAATAGCCCCGTGGCCAGGTGTTCAGGTACCCACTTAGCTCTTCCAGTCTCTGTTTGAGGACCACAGCCGGGACTGACTCCAGTCCCAGTGATCTGACCCAAACTTCAGTGCTATTATCTCCTAGCAGAATATTTCTCTTGGTGAACAGTACTGAATCCCTCCTAAGCCCTTGCAGGCACAAAAGAATTTGCTCACTTTTGATCAGAACCCATATCCTGGGAAACTCCTCCTCACTTTTAAAGAACCCACATGAAACATAACATTCTCAGTGAAGCTTGTCCTACCTCCCCCTGGGCAGGAGGAGTTCCATCTTCCTCTATGCTCCTAGAGCTGCTGGTACATATAATAATCATATTAATAAGGATAATAGGAGTAATAATAGTAGTAAAAAGGTCTAAGTTACCATTTGCTGAGTGCATCTATGAGCCAGGTGTCATGTTAAGTGCTTTGCATGCATTATTTAATGCTCAGAAGAACCCTAGGGGGAGACACTATTATTATCCTCAGTTTATAGATTATATGAATTAGGTGTTAAGTTTGGCTGCAGGTAGAAAACTGTTCACAGTGGCTTAACCAAACAGGAACTTATTTTGCTCAAATAACGATAAATTAGAGGTAGATGGGCTAAGGCTGCTATGGTGGCTCCAGAATACCATTCTGAGCATGTGGCTTTTGTCACTGTGGAGACAAGGCATCTGCCGTTTTCCAATCTGTGTTCCAGGCAGGAGGAAGGGTAAACAGCCAAGGATGAAGGGCAAAGAGCCTCTTCTTCCTGGGGTTTTGTCTTATTAGTTGGGAAAGGACGCCATCCCTTACCTACATCTTGCTGGCCAGAATTGTGTTATGTGGCCCCCCTGAGCTACCAGGGAGCCCGAGAATTCTACATTTCTTTTTTTCTTTTTAAAGCTGGGCAGGTTTCTGCTCTGAACAAAGCTGGAGTTCTGCTAGTAAGGAGGAAGTGGAGGATGGATATTGGATTAGGATCTACCCATGCTTGTCACACAAGTGAAGAAAGTCGGCGTCGGAGATGCTCAGGGTCTTGTCCAAGGTCAGATATGTGGCCAAGGCAGATTCCAACCCAGAGACCATGTCCTTAACTGCTGTGAGAGATGACCTCCTTAGCACGATGTGTTACAATTGTCTTTTTATTTGTTCATCCCTTTTTCCCTAGCCTGTGAGCTCCTTGATACCAGGAATCAGTTCTACTCACCTTGGTATATCCCAGACTCTTGCCCATAGTTTGTTAAGTGGATAAATGAAAAGTATTAGGACTTCAGTAATTTCTGCAGCTAAAAATTCTTTCTAGGAAAATATTCTTTAATTGTCCTCTTCCTCTGTGATGTTTTATAACCTTTTCCCAGACAGGTAGCTGTTGATGTGATATGCAAGAAAAAATATGGTCTCTGTGTCATCATGGGTGCCTCTGGCCTCTTCTACTAGTTTCAGGCTTCTAGTCTCTCTCTCCCTAAATGCTTCATGCTTATTTACAGGGCAGGGTCCAATTTCTCTTTGTTCTGCTTGGTCATTCAAACATTCCTATAGTACATCACTCTATTTCTTAGGGACATGTGCGCTAATTGAATAACACTGATTTGAGTCACAAGCAGCCCTGATCCCAAATCTCATTTCTTGCTGGGTCATGGAGCAGGCCAGGAAGGACCTAGCTAGCATCTTTTGGATTCCAGTCTTTTGGCAAGGCAGGTAGGGACGGGAGGAGAATTTTTAAGATACCAGTTTGGAAGGTAAAATTTTCAGAAAGCCAACCACTGATGTCCCTAGGTTAAAAAAAAAAAATCATTGTTCCATAGGTCACAAGGAAATATCCTGATTTTTCTTCAAAGTCATAACATTTGGTTGGACAGGTTCAAGCCCCATCGGCTGTGGGGGTGCTGCCTACGGGGACCCCTGACTTAGGTTAGGGTTGCCTAATTCAAGCTCAAGAATAGGCTTGCAGGCATTTGGACTTCCATCTTAATGGAATCCTTAATACTGCCCAAGTAGCAGTATTAAGAGATGCTGGGCTTCTCTTTCCAGCCCCATGGGCCCCTAGCCAGTAGCTTACAATCACTAAACAAATTGGATGATAAATATTTACCACTTGTTAAGCAGTCGCTATATGTTAGGCGCTGTGCTAAGCGCATTATTTTGTCTCCTTTAATCCTTAGAACAACACTGCAACTGTTATTGTCATCTTACAAACAAGGAATATAAGGCTGAGTGAAAATTATGATTTGCCCAACATAGTGGTTGCACCAAGGGGTGATTTGGGGAACTCTGTCTGCCTATCTTAATCTCTAGCAGCCGCACTGAAGCCATCTGATGTAAATTTAAAAACCCGTAGTAATGGTGCTGATAGTCTTTGATCTTGATAATGAACTTTTTTTCACTCTCATTTAAAATGTGAATAGAATGATCATGGTAATAGTAATAATAATAGTTAACATTTATTGAGTGCTCAGTGTCGGGCAATTTGTTTGAAGTTCTTAATATGTGATAACTCCTTTAAGACTCACAATAATCCCTTCAGGGAGGTACTATTATAATTTTTTTAAAGATTTTATTTATCAGAGAGAGAGAGAGAGCACAAGCAGGGGGAGCGGCAGTCAGCGGGAGAAGCAGGCTCCCCGTTGAGCAGGGAGCCCAATGCGAGGCTCCATCCCAGGACCCTCGGATCATGACCTGAGCTGAAGGCAGACGCTTAACTGACTGAACCACCCAGGCGTCCCAGGGAAGTACTATTGTTATCTTAATTTTTAGATGAAGAAAGTGAGGCATAGGAGGCTAGGCAGTTTTTACAAGGCAAACGTGACTTTTAAGTGGCAGAGCTAAAACTTGGCTATTTTTATTGATCTATAACACAGTTTAGATTAAAAAAAAAATGTGCTTGCTATGAAAACTCAGCTTCAAGGCAATATCTTCAGTCTTCCCTTCCAAGCAGTGTGCAGGCCCTAAATCCCTTCTGTATAGAAATTCTTAAGTCATCACTGGCTCAACATCACATGGGTAGTAGGTGGTAAAGCTTGGATTCAAATTTGTGTTGGTCTGACTCCAAAGTGAGGGATCTTTACCACTGTACTATTCTAGCACTAGCCAGGTTAAAACTCAAGTTCAAAGGACAAATCATAGACCTATCTGGAAATGACCTTAGAAATCATCTAACCCAGGGTTTCTCAACCTCAGCATTATTGACATTTTGGGCTGGATAAGTGTTGTGGGGACTGTTCTGTTCTTAGCAGGATGTTGAACAACGTTCCTGGCCTCTACCCACTAGATACCAGATTTATCCCCCCCTTACCCCCCGGTTGTAACAAACAAATATGTCTCCAAATGTTGACAAATGTCCTGGGAGAGAGGGGAAGGGGCAAAATCGCCCTGGTTGCCAACCACTGATCTAAACCATCTCCTCATTTTACAAATGATGGAGCAGGGGTCCAAAGAAATGAAGTAATTTGGTTAAGCTAGGTAGCAGAATCCAGGTCATTCACGCAGCATCACCGTGTCCCTATAATGTACAGAGCGTATGTGGAACTCAGAGGAAGTAGATAAGGTCTTGCTCTTTACAGTCTGGTAGGAGAGAAAAGCTACTGCACATATATCTCCAGTTGCACGACGTTGAGAAGCAATAAAGTGCTGCACAGGCACTGAATACGATCTGGTGTCCTGAGCTCTGGATCTGCCACTTTTTAGCTGCAGTACTTAAATTAACTAAGCTTCAGGTTCTTCATCAATGAAACAGAGGTCATGGTATTTACTCTGCCTATACCAACAGCTTCAAAAGGGGTCTGTGAACGCCTTTTGCGAACTGTAAAGCTCTTACAAACGTCAGGTGTTATTAAGATGATCAGGAATGCGATAATAATCATGATTAAAGTCTTTCAGAACTGGGGAGAGCCGTGCAGTGGTGGCTTCATTCCCGGACCTTCCAAGTCGAGGTCCCCTTCCTTCTGCGGGAAGGGGAGCAGGCAAAGAGCCCTCTTCCACAGAGCTCCTCTTTCCTCGGCTGGAACCAGCGCTGCCACCTGGGCGAACTCGGGTCACAGCTTCGCAAGACTAACCCTCCCCGGCCCTTGGACCGCTCAAGCCCCGCCCGCCCTGGGCTGTGGCCCCGCCCGCCCTGGGCTGTGGCCCCGCCCTTAAAGCGCAGACTCCGCCTCCTCCGCGCGGGCCGGCACTCCAGCAGCGCGGCGCCTCCAGGACAAGCCCTCGCCCGGGCCGGAGATTCCCGAACTCCCCCGATCTCTTCCCGGCCTCCCTCGGACGCCCGGAGCGGAGGAGGCGGAGATTGCCGAGGGGCGCTGGCCCCTCCCCCGCCGCCCCCGCCCCGCCACAGCCTCCCGCGCGGGCTGGAGTCCCAGATCCCGGTCCCTCCCTCCTCCTTTCTCTCCGCCCGCCTTCCCGGTGCTGCCACAGTGGCGGGTCGGAGGCTCCCGGCCAGTCAGCTCGTTCCGGCCCCGAGCCCCTCCTCCCCCCCAAACAAACAGCCCTCCCCACGCCTCGGGAGCCCGGACCGCCCCCTTCCTCCCTCGGCCCGGCGTGTGGCGAGGGACAGTGTGAAGGAGCGAGCGCGGGCCGGCGGGCGAGCTCCGTGAGTGCGAGAGGCGGGGCGCGCGGCGGGCCGGGCCGGGGTCGCGTGTGCGCGTGGGGGCGCGAGCGAGTGCCCGTCGCGACCCGCCGGCCGCCGCGAGCGAGCCGCCGGCGAGCGACGAGCGGCCACCGCCAGCCGCCGAGGGGCGCCGGGCCCGCGCGCGCGCACGCACGCACGCACGCGGGGGCGGGGGCAGGCGCGCGCCCGCCTGTCGCGACAGTCGGGGCCGAGGCCCAGGGGGAGGTGGCCTGTCGCGGGTCGCCCGGCTCCCGGAGGCGAGGGGGGCGCGGGCGGATGGCGGAAGGCGCCCAGCCGCAGCAGCCGCCTCAGCTCGGGCCCGGCGCCGCTGCCCGGGGGATGAAGCGGGAGTCGGAGCTGGAGCTGCCGGTGCCCGGAGGGGGAGGAGACGGAGCCGAGCCCGGCCTGAGCAAGCGGCCGCGCACCGAGGAGGCGGTGGCCGACGGCGGCGGCGGGATGCAGGTGACCGCGCGGGACGGCGCCCCGTTACGGCGGGGGTGCGGCGCGGGGGCCGCGAGGGCGGCGGGGGCCGGGAGGAGGAGGGCCTCTGGGGGTCCTGGCTTGGAGGTGGGAGGGGGCCGGTCGGGGCCTGGTTGGGAAGGTGGGGCGGGCTTCCCCGGCTTGGAGGCGAAGGGTGCAGGAGGAGCCCGGTGTGCCCAAGAGGGTCCCGATTCCTGAGGGGGCGGGGGTCCCGACGCGTGAATAGGTTTTGGGGGGGAAATCGAACATGTTTGAGGTGGATTCCATTTCTTCAGACCCTTCCTTAGTTCCTTGGGGTGGAGTGGAAGCCGGCAGATCCTGGGTCTGTTGCCCAGAGAGCTGCTGCACTGAGTCGAGGACTTGGGGGGGGGGGGTTAGTGGTGGGAAACCTCCCAAGAAGGAGTACCTTTCTGGCAGCTCTAGACACACGCGGGGATGGGGAAGGGGAGCGGCATTATAAAGGAGGGGAGTGAAAAGCGAGAAAACTCCTCGAGAGCCCAAAGGGGATGTGGCTTCGCTTGTGGGTTCAATCAGTTACACAAGGAGTGTGGGAAGTACCAGGAGTTCGGTAGTGGTGTGGGGACACCGTGGTGCTCGGTCTCATTAACTTTGTGGAGCATGCTAATGAGTCTGGAGAGAGACCCAGGACATGCCCCTCCTTACTTTGCCAGTTGCTTCTTACACGGCCGAGGATATCGACCCGCTCTTTAACGTCCTGGGGTATAAAAGACAATTTGTAGGGCTGTTGGGAGACTGGATTCTGAGTTGTGGACTCAAGGATAAGCTGGTTGATTTGGGTAGGGAAGGGGAAAGGTAGTGATGATGTCAGTTGGCTTTGTAGTTTGAAGAAGAGCTGAAACCTTCGGACCTTTTAGGATTTGGTCTCTGTTCAGAAAATAGTTGCTGTGAAATGGTGGAGCTCACATATCAGCAATTGTTAAGAGACCTGCCTAATTCTCTTAGAATCATAGAATGTTAGAGATGGAAGGGACCAGAGACATCATCTTTTCCAGGGGTTCTTCATCTGGATAGACCTGGAAGATTCTTTTTTTTTTTTTTTAATATTTTATTTATTTATTTGACAGAGTGAGATGCAGCGAGAGAGGGAACACAAGCAAGGGGAGTGGGAGAGGGAGAAGCAGGCTTCCCGCGGAGCAGGGGGCCTGACACAGGGCTCGATCCCAGGACCCTGGGATCATGACCTGAGCCGAAGGCAGACGCTTAACAACTGAGCCACCCAGGGGCCCCTAGACCTGGAAGATTCTTATGTTGAATAGTTTACATGCACTTTTTGCTGGTGGGGGGGAAGTCAGTAGTTTTTGTCTTTGTGGGTTTTTCTTTTTGTTTTGTTTTGTTTTTTGGAGGGGATTCAAGTCTCAAAATGTTTTAACCACCACCTTTTAGAGATGGGGGCTCAAAAGTCCAGAGAAGACTAGTGACTTGCCTAAGGCCACCCAGTTAGCTGGTAGCAAAACTAGAACTAGAAGCCTAGTCTTCTAATTCCTATTCCTGTGCTCTCTCCATTACACCACTCTTGGAAATCCCTGCAGTGCTAAAAGACTTCCTGTGCTCTGCTCCCAGCTTTTCAAGGCTCTGCCTGACTTCCTGTGTTAGAGACCAAGCTGTATTTAAGCGTGGCATATTTGCTGTGTGCTTATGGGTCTCCTTTGCAGAGGCCGCTCAGTTACTTGTGTTGATTTGGGTAAAGTGACCCTCTTGCTGTTTATTTTTGAATTCTTTTGTTTTGTTTGCCTGCTTTTGTTCTCCATCAGAACTCTTGTCAGGCAGAGGGATTGTGAGGAGTAAAAGCTCAGGGCCATGGAAAAAATATTGAGGAACATGGGGAGACTTGAGGTGATGTGGGTTAACATTGGCTGATCAGAAGAGGTAACTGGATGTGGGTGCTGGTGAGCACTGTCTGCTTGGTGTGTGTGTGTAAATCTGTGTATGTTTTTGTATTCATTCATTGTTTCTGTCAATCACGGTTAACAGACACCCCCCTCCCTCTCCTCTCCTTTCCTCCTGGGGCCCATTATTTGCTGGTTGCCTTCAAATTGGCTAAGGATAGTAGTATTTGGAAACAGAGCAGTGTATAGGGACTTTGGAGTATGCAGAGGAAGGAGTGCATGAGGCCCCTTGGGTACAAATGGGCAACTTAGAACTATCCCACAGAGAATCTTTTTCTCACTCTGTGTATTTGTGGATCTTTATTTATTTTTCAGGTTATGCATTCTCATTGCTGTAGTTCTGACACACCATGTCACACAGGTATTCAAATCATCATTGATCTAGCCCCGTGCCTTCAACTAGCTGTATGCTTCTGGGAAAATCCCTTCTTTTGGGGGCCTCTGTTTCCTTAGTTGTAAAATAAAGGGTTTGTACAGGATGATTTCTAAATCATCTTCTAAAAAATATATTGAGTTCCCTGACCTTAAGGTGCTTGGTGTTTCCAGTCTGGGTGGAGAGACAAAAATGGGTGAAAAATTAAAAAAAGAGCACGCACGTGTGTATGTGTGGTTTTGTGAGTGTGTGTAAGTTCCAGAGGAACAGCAGCAGAGATACCATGGGGTGGATGCATGTCACAAGTCATTGCATAATTTAGAGCCAAAGTATGCTGAGGATTTGTGCCAGTGGGTCCAGAAGAAGGAGATGGTCATTCCTGCTGAAATGGTCAAGGAAGGCTTAATGGGAAGGTTGAAATTTGAGGCAATATCTGAGTAAAGGAGAAGTAATATTCCTGAAAAGATGAAATTTAACACTGGGTGACTCACACTTCTAGTACTTTGCTATATTATTCTGATAATAATGGTAGGATATTTAATATTCATTTAACTAATGTTTATTGAGCAGCTGCTATGTGCCAGGCTCTGTTTTAGGGCCTAGGAGACATGGCAATAAACAAAGACTCTGCTCTCATGTAACTAATAATCTCATGGAAAGAGACAGTAAAGAAATCAACAACTGCTGTTAGGGGGTGGTAAGTACCAAGGAGAAAAATAAAGCAGGGAGAGGGATGGAGAGTGAAGATGGTTAGGAAAGGCCTTTCTGATGGGTTACCTTAGAATGAAGTGAAGGAGGGAATAGACCATTCAGATATCTGAGGGAAAGGGGTTCAGGTGGAGGAACTGTGGGTGCAGGGGCATTGAGAAAGAAGTGCACTTGATGTGTTTGAGGACAAGAGGCCAGTGGGGCTGGAGCAGAAGGAGCAGGGGAGAGGCAGTCTTAGGAGATGATGATGGCTGTGTAGAAATGCCTATAGGCCCTATGCAAATAGGCACTTAAAAAATCTGGAGTAGCCAACCTTTTTGGTATAAGCATTGGTCTTAAAGCACATGTTTTTTGTTTTTTTTTCTTATAGCTTAACACAAATGGAGTTTTTCTGAGGTCATAGCTCCTTCTAGGAAGCCTTCGCTGACAACTTCGTTCACACCAGTCAGACTCTCCTCTGGCCTCCTCTTATATTGATGCTTAATTATGCGTCAACTTGTGTTGTTCCTTGTTTTATTCTTGTTTCCCTAGTGAGACTGTAAGCTTCTAGAAGACGAACTATATTTTCTTTGTTCTATCCTTTGTAATACCTAACAGTTTTAGGTACATAGTAAATGCTCAATGCCTGTGAAGTTGAAATTTACTTTTCACAAATGATTAAGGGATGGAAAAAATCATGAAATTCGGGGGTGAGAGTTTGTTTATGAAATTCTTCAATCTTCTGTGTGTCAAAGGATTAACCTTTTTTACAGAAAGAAGTCCTTTACTGGGGTTAATTTCCCAAGGCTGCTTACTAAATGGAACTACAACTCGAAGCTGTAGATTCCAAAGCTGAACCCTGTTGAGTTACAGCCAGGAAGCTTTTGGAGTAAATCATTACTTCCCAAAGCAGGGCAGAGAGGACATGAGAGAGTCTGTGGTGCTTATGTTATAATCCTTTGGCTAAGAAGGAACCATGGGGGGGAGAGAGGAAGGATCGTGCCTTTCAAGGGCAGTATCCACACGCCTTATGTGGACAGAAGAGGGGTTAGCACAGCCCTGAAAACAGTATAGAAATAGAGAACCCTGAGCGGGGGAGGAGGGAAGAGACAGATTCAACCTGAAAATTGAAATATGATTTGAGAAATGTAGTTAGTTGTTAAAGAGGGTGCTGGGAATACTGTACTCTAACCTGGTGAAAAGTTAAATGAGTTACATCTATAGGTATGGGGGGTTCATTTCACTGTAGGCAAGTCTGATCTGTGTGAAACTTGGGCTTTATAAAAGATACTGGGAAGTGAATTCTTTTGGTCAGCTCTTCTAGTGAATATAAACAATTTGATGATCAAAAATTCAGTTTTTGTGTGATTTTCTAGGAACTTAGCTGCTGTATAAATAAGGGAAAGTGCACCTTAATTATTACTTCTAGCTTTCAGCAAAATTCTTTATGGCAGTGAAATGTTGGTATGTGATTATTATATGGCCAGCTAACTGCTTCTGACCATCGAGTCATAAATCCAGTTTAGTTAAGTGGGTTCAGCAGTTGTTATTCTGGTAGTAGGAAAGCTTTCTTTCTGGTCTTAGGGCAGAGGTTCCAGGTAGCCTGTGATTTCTATGTGTATGCTTCATTTCTTGTAATAGTTTATCTTCCCATTTGCTTGTTTCTTTCCCACTAGGTGGATATCTCTGTGGATTCTCGTTCAGGTGTTTGGTGCTGATGCTGAACATGGTGCTACCATTTGAGTAGAGCTATAAAAATAATGTGCTTTCCTTCCAAGTAATTTCATGAACGATGTCTCACAAAAATTATTGAATTTTTCATTTCTACTTGTCTTAGTCTCCTCGAGCACCATAACAAAATACCAAAGACTGGGTGGCTTAAACAACAGAAATTTATTTCTCACAATTCTGGAGGCTTGAAGTCCTAAGATCAAGGTGCTGGCAGATTTGGTGTCTGCTGAGGGGTTCTCTTCCTGGCTTCTCACATGGCCTTTTCTGGGTGTATGCTCCTGGATGGAGAGAGATCTCTCTCTTCCTCTTCTTGGAAGGGTACTAATCCCATCATGGGGGTCCCACCCTTATGACTTACACTAAACCTCATCACCTCCCAAAGGCCCCCCTTCCAAATACCATCACCCTGTGGGCTAGGGCTTCAACATATTAATTTTGTGGGGACACAGACATTCAGCCTATAATACTACCAGAGCTTTAAATATTGTAGATGGAGAAACTGAGGCACAGTCACCTTAAAAATTACTGATTTTTTTTCAAGCCTCACAAGGAAAGCCTGTGAATGTAACACTTGGAATGTCTTTGAGAAGGAGAAGGACAGACAGATCTGAATTCGAAGTAGGACTATTCTTTAGGGTGACTCATGAGACTAGCCCGAGTTGAATTTGTCTCCCAACTCCCTCTTCCATTTTCTAGCCACCTTGTCATGTTTTTCTCTCTCACACTGACATGTGAACACAACAGAAACTAACTAGAGATTTAACTTTCATTTTGGTATAAAACAGACTGGTGCAGACAGGCCTCAAGATTACAGGATTGGGGAGAAAGACACTCACTCCACTACTTCGTGTAAACAAGAATGTTACCAGCGCAGCTCCAGTTTGGCATCTCTCAGGTCGTCAGTTTGATGCCAGGCTTTCATAATTTGTAGAAACAGTAAAGACAGTCATTTTAGTGAATGGCTTTGCTTGAATTTTTGTTGATATGCATTTGTAGAGCATAGTAAACGCCTTTATTCTGGTGCCTATGTGCTCTCCCTCCCAAAGACCGAAGGGAAGAGTGTCAGGGACGATGGGAAGGAAATGGCAGTAATTGGATGAGTGGACAGATGGAGCAAGGGACAGCGAGTGCACTTGGTGTTTTAGGTGGCCCCTAGGAGTATTGGATTTCTTATTCTTCTCCCCTACAGCCCCGATACAAGCAGGCAGCTTACATGGCTAAGGTTTCATTATCTAATCCATCACAGATCAGCTTGAATAAACCCATTGGCTGGCACTGATCTAGTTAGGAGGGTAGTGCAAAGCTGCTTGAGCCAGGATTGGGGCAAATCGGATCAGAACTGCCATGTGAATCTTGGACATATTTCTGTAATTTGGGTGGGTAAAGTTGTTTGGGAAATCACTTGAGAGAGAGAGAGAGAGAGAATGAGCAATCAGCCATGAGTTTTTTCAGATGTTGTCATAGGGACTCTGAGGGGAAAGTGTATGGAAGATTTGATACATTTCTCTGGAGTATAGCCAGGTTGCTTTGATTATTTGAGTCTGAATATTTTTGGGTCACCAATGCTCAGTTGTAATCTTTTTAGTAGCATTTGGAGATCCCAGTTGTGATCACTTAATTATGACTGTTCTGAGTGAACCCTTGATCTGAGACTGTACGTTATGGGTCCCCTCTTAGTTTTTAAAGGGGAGATATTGTTGTTGTTACTATTATTACGGTCAACCTTAATGTATATAATTATGTTTGATATCCGTGTATACTTGAAGAATGGGGTAGTGAAAGAAACACTATTTAGATTTTCTCATTTTGGGTTTGATTCCTGGCTCTTCCACTTAGCCGATGAATAACCTTTGGTAGAATGTCAAACATCTGAGCTCCTGATTACACATCTGTGAACTGGGAGAATTAATACATACTCTAATGAGCTGCCCTAATGAGTAACTGAGATGATTTAAAGTGTCTATCATGGAGCCCAGGAGTAACTGTATTCCTTGCCTCCCTTATAACCTGCTGTACAGCACTCTGAGTTCCTGCTTACTGCTTGATCAGCATGGAGTGGTTAATGCGTTTCCGATTGATTAAGTGTCAGAGTTAGGGACTACTAGAGATGAGCAGTGTGTTGAACTGAATTTGCTCGGCATCTGGGTGGAGGAGGTGAATGGGCTTTCTAGTTAGAGGAGGAGGAGGAAGAGGAGAGGTTTACTTCTTTGCTAAGCACTAAAAGAGCTAGTGAGTTATCACAATGCCTGCATTGAGCATGTGGACTTTTCATGGAAGCTGTGGGATCTCCACTGGGAGTGGGTGTGACAGATGCACTGGCCGTTCGGGTGGTACCCAGGATGCAGGAGTGGTGAAAATGTCGGTTGTGTTTCAAATGTTACAAGGTTTGCTAGTTAAATATATTACATCAAATAGATGGCACTTTTTGCTCTCATTCTGGTTTGTGGAAATTGAGCTGGGATGCCTTTGTCTCTTGTGGTCCCTCTCCAGTCTTCAAACCTCCCTGCAGACTACGAAGAGTCACCTACCTAAAAGAGTTTAATTTTTAAAAACACTTGATAGTTTGTCTTTGACTTCCAGATAAAGTCCATTCTCTTGCTTGGCCTCCTTCTGGCCTGACTTCAGCCTGTCTTTGTAGCCTCATCAAATTTTCTGCAGTCCACCTCTTAGTCCGTGGTACGGAGCTTCTAGTTTCCTGAGCATGCTGTGCCATGCGGGCTCATTCATACCTTTGTGCTTTTGTTTCTGTTTTTTTCTACCCGAAATTCCTGCCTCAGCATCTCTCTCTCTCTCACCTGTAAGGCTCAATCTTTAAGAATCATTTGGGGTACTGACTCCTCCTGGATGCCTTTTGTGTCTGCTCCCGTCCCTCCCACATCCTGCCGGTTTCTAAAACAGGGTGTCCATAGCTCTGTTTTAGCACATTTTGCTTTACCATTTGTTCAGATGTCTGCCCCTCCACCCCTACCCAGACTGTGAGATCGAGGGATCCTTTGGGATCCCTAGGATTTAGCACTGTGCCTGCGCCCCAGTAGTCAAGAAACTATGATTCTTGTTGAATTGAACTTTGTCTTTCTGCTCCTCAGTAGGGCCTGCAGATGGCTTTAATTGTTTCTCCAGATTTTCCCTGGGGGGTCTGGCTCTTGGTCTGCTTTCCAGCTCATGTGAAGACTGGGTGTTGTGGGATTTGTGAATGGTACCTGATCTTTCCATTGATATCAGGGTTAAAGGTGAGAAAAGGGTCTTTAAAAACAGAAGCGGGGGTGGAATTTAACTGCTGAATGTGTTGGGTGGGCATGGCAACCTAATGTTTAGTTTCCTGTGCTCAGATATTAATTGAGTGCACGTGTGTATGTGTAAAAAGCGCCTTTGTGATGGTGTGGTTAAGGAAAAGAGAGGAACCACACAAGTAAGGGGCAATTAGAGCTAACCTGTTCCAGTTCATTGGAGCAGTCTGTTGATCTGTCTTTTACAGTGCTGCTGAGAGATTCTGGAGTGTTGCAGTTCGGAGATATTACCACCATTTGGGACTAAGCCCATTTGATCAACTGTGGACCTTAACCTTTCCCTTCTCAACCAATGAATTTCATAAGCTATTATAGCTTCTTTTGTGGGTACAGGAAAAATACCAACTGAGACACCTCACAAAATGCATGTTGTTTTCCAGATCACTCATTGGATGTGCTTGAAAATGAGGAAACTTGATAGAGTTCTTTTACACCGCAACCGTGGAAATAGATTCATAGATGTATTTTACAGAAATTCTCTCCCCTGTCCCTTGTTCTCCCGCCTCCTTCCCGCTCAGCTTCTGATTTGTGCTGCTATATAATCCTCGCCTGTTCTCTAACCTCAAGATTTCCCTGACTACTTTAGTTGGGGCCCCTTTACAGGCAACCAGGTATACTTTGTAATGCTTCTGGCTTTTCGGATTCTGAATGAATAAAGCAGGTTCTAAGAAGGGAATGAGCGCGAGAGCAGCCAGTAAATACCACTTCCTTCTGACGTGTCCTGCACGTACGTGGCATCTAGAAATTTCAGCTGAGGATATGGGACACATGATAAATACTGCTTATGAAGTAGATGACAATTTTGAATTGCTAAATGATAATAGTTGAGTAACTGCTTAGAAACCCATTTTCCCAAGGGTGGAAACAGCCTTTGAAGTTTAGACTTCCCGTAATACTTGGGTGTGTTCAACCATAATACTTGGGTTTTTAGGGACCTAAGTCCTCAGATAATACCTTGGTATGTGGGATTTTTTCCCATGTGAAGGCTGGTTCCTTGGTTTCTCCTTTGCTGAGGAAAAGAGATTTTGCACCAAGTATTGGATATTTTATTCCAGGCACATGTGGTTTCTGAGGAAGCATACTGTTCATTTTTCTTTTTGGCTGAATCGATTTTGTCATATCCTAATCGTAAATATCACAGCAAGGCATGATTTATCATGAAGGATGGGCAGGGTTGCTGTGGGACTCTCAGCGATGGGGTTTTGCATGGGCGGGGCCAGAAACTGTCCTAGTGGAACTAGAGGCAGTGCAGACCTGGTTGGGGGCACTCTGGGGTTTGAGTGTGGGCTCCAGCTACTGCTTGAGTTGGAACACTTTGGGAACAGAGGATCATGGGAAGTTCTTCCATTTGCCTTATTTTGAGCAGCTTTTTCCTCTGCACATTGGCAGCTGTTTGGAGGAGGGGCGTTAATTGCTGTCAGCCAGAATGATTTCCCAAAACAGACCTATATGGATTTCATTTAGGGACTTATTTCAGGGGTATGTGGTTTGTCCTGAGTCAGGAGGACTTTGGTTCCATTTTCCTGGAAGTTGGTGGGCTTCCATGAGCCTGCTCTATTTATCTTGGACTGTTAGGCAAGTAGAAAAGCAGCTGCCTAGTTAGCCCTTGTTGCGTGGAGCTTAGTTTCGTAGGTCATCCTCTCTGGGGGAGTTTTATACAGTTACATTTACAGCCTTAAGTTTTCTTTTCCTTTTTTTTTCCTTCTGCAGTTCAGTACGCCACAAAAATTCTGAGGAGGGTGGGTGGGTCATAATTTTGGGCTAAAAAAATAATTTTGGGTAAAAAGCAGGAATTGTTTAGCTTCCTCTCCTCTTTTCTTACTCCCCCCCATCCTGTGCAAACGAGTCTGCAAATGAGGTCGCTTATCCCCTATTCAGACTGTCTTGTCCCCTAATGTGCTGAATATGTGGCTTTGACAGCTTTCACCTGCTCTTTCTTGGTTTCCAGGGGATGGGATTGTAGGATTGTGCGATTTCAAAGCAAAACCTGGCAAAATTGGAAGACGTTTTGTGGTGGCTCCCAGCATCCACAAAGCTTAACTCATTGGTTTGCACCTCATACAAACTTGCAGGAACACTGTCCCTGTCAATAGCTGGCACAATGGGTTGGAGGACTTTGTTGGAACTTCAGGAAGTCCCCACAATGGCTGCCTCTCATGGTGGGAGTTTTGGCAAGGCTTACGGGAGTTGGTAGGGCTTGTTTTGAAAGCACGCGTCTGGTCTTCCTGCTGTGTCTCTGTGAGAGAGGCAGGGGCAGACTTGTTCGAAGAACAGGGAGAGGTGCTACGTGGCTGTCACTGATGCAGGGCCATTTGATATATGTCGGCCCTGCCATCCTGACCTGCTTGGTTTACTGTGTGTTCTGTGTGTTGTGTTCCTACTTGAAGCCATAGTCTGACTCGTGACTTTGAATAAGCTGATTTGGCTAATTTGGTATCATCTCAGACTTTGAAGTGATGCTGGTCATATTTAAAAGGTCCGTGTGGGGGCTTAGAAGTTACTGTTTCTGTTGGCAGCCCCCTCCCCATCCCCAGCTGCTGCTCATATGCATTATAGACACATTTTTTTGGTCTCTCTACTTGGTGTTACAGTTCTCTAGCTGCTTGTTGTGATTCCAAATAGATCTTTTTGCTGCACCATTTTGGCTTTGATCTGGCTGTGTTTTACAGTGTTGGAAATCAATTGGTTAATTTTGGCGTTTTGTATATATATAGCAGAAGTCTTTCAGAAAGGTGCTTATCACGGACCATTAGTGATTTTTGTCAGCTGTGTAAAAATGCTGTGATTAACAGATACCCATGTATCTGTGTGTATGTGCAGTTTTCCTTTATGCTTACTTTGCATTTCTGTTTCTAGGAGTAGTTTGGAGTAAGTGTTATCCTTTGCTTTTTAATCCTGGGAAGCCTGTTTCAGGAAACCTTGTGTTTGATTTTCTTGGGCTTTTGTGGGAATCATTTACCCTTACTGGATTTGAGCTTCACTATGAATTGTTTTTTTTCAGTGTTAGTTTTAGGCAAATAGTAAATACTTGTTTGGTTTAATAGTATCCCAGAGTTTGAAGAAACCTAAACAATTTGTCAGCCATACTTCAGTTAAAAAAAAAGTATCAATTCCGATACAAGAGAAGAGCCTGACTGGCCCAGCATCCTGTTTTAGGCGAGGAAATTGTGTAATTCAGAGTGTCCCAAACTGTTTTCCATCGATTGCTCTTTGAGAAATGGGAATAGGTGTCATTCTGCTGAGAAAAGAAAAATCAAATAACTTTGGAATAAAGTTAAACAAAATTTGAACTATCACATTTTACTTTTCATAAGCAGATGCAACTCTGAATTTATAAAAATGTATTTAGTGAAGCGTCTGGTTCCCCAAGTGCTCCGTACCCCTTCACTAAACAACTAACCCCCATTGTTTATTTCTTGTGTTATCCTCTCCTTTTTTTCCACACAGACCCTAGCAAACTCTCTGCATGCCTTTGCACACTGCTATTTTCAATGACTATATCAGAAGTTAATTTTTATTTTTTAAGATTTTTAAAAAAGTTATTTTTATTTTTATTTTTTTAAGATTTTTTTATTTTTAAGTAATCTCTACACCCAACGTGGGGCTCCTTGAACTCACAACCTTGAGATCAACAGTTGCATGCCGTACTGACAGAGCCAGCCAGGCATCCCAAGGTTATTATTATTTTTTAATGTAACAAGGTCTACTAATGTTTTCAGGAATGGGTTCTGGTGTGTGTGTGTGTGTGTGTGTGTGTGTGGCACCCTGGCTTAGAAAAGTTTTTCCCACTCCAAGATTATAAAAAATAGAATGGGCTTCCAGACAGAGCTGAGTTGGAGCCTTAGCTTTTCCATATCACAGTTGTATGATCTTGGCTAAGTTATTTAACCTTTCTAAGCCTCAGCTTCTTCCCTTGTAAAATATATAGTGTAAGAATTAAAAGAGATGATGGGCGCCTGGGTGGCTCAGATGGTTAAGCGTCTGCCTTCGGCTCAGGTCATGATCTCAGGGTCCTGGGATCGAGTCCCACATCGGGCTCCCTGCTCCTTGGGAGCCTGCTTCTCCCTCTGCTTCTCTCTCTCTGTCTCTAATGAATAAATAAATAAAATCTTTAAAAAAAAAAAAAAAAAGAATTAAAAGAGATGATGTATATAATGTGCTTATTCAGGGCCTGACACATAATAGGTGTTCAATATGTAATAGCTATTTTTTATTATAATTACCAAGCCTTATTTTCATGTACCCCGATCGTTTTTTTTCTTAAAGATTTATTTTTTTTTAGAGAGAGAGAGAGAGAGCATGGCGGGGAAAGGGGTGGAGGGAGAAGGAGAGAGAGAATCTTAAGCAGACTCCCCACTGAACGTGGAGCTGGACATGGGGCTCAATCCCAGTATCCTGAGATTATGATCTGAGCCGAAATGAAGAGTCAGATGCTTGACCCACTGAGCCATCCAGGCTCCCCTTGGCTTCTTTAAAGGCAGGAACAGTCTCTTAGTCTTTGTATCCTTGGCTTCTCCGTAGTGTCAGAGAGATATTATAATAAGAACACAGTAAATGTTTGTTGAAAAAAAATAAATCAGTCATTATAGGATCTATTTGTAAAAATCTCTTTAATAATTTTTGTTGCTTTTTCTGTAATCACCATCTTTGGATTTGAAGCTTGGTGACTAAAATTGCACATAATGTACAACAATTTATGTTATGTTTTATAGTTTATGAAATGCTTTGATATAGGTTCCTGTTTATTCCCTAAAACAACCCCAAAAGATAGGTGATTCTTTTTCCTATTTTTCAGATGGTAAAGATATACTTCTTTAAGCCTCATGACTAGGAAGTGGCAAAACTGATGCTTCTACCAGATTTTGTGGCTCTTTATTCAGTGCCTTTTCCTTTGGGCCTTGTGCTCCTTAGACCACAGGGTATGATTGAGAAAGAATGAATAGTGAACATGAACTTCATTGTCTTCACGTGACGTATATTTAATATTGAAAACATTTTGTCTGTTACCTGACAGTTGATTCATGTAGAAGTCACAGATCCCGTTTCTTCAATAATTTGGATCTAGCCAGTGGGTTTCGTTTTTTTCGATTTTACTATTTATTTATGACAAATATTCCACATCCATGGTCCTTTCCAGTCAGAAATTCTCTGAAGCGATGCTGTCGGCTTTGGCCAGTTGGAGGATGGAGTCATCTGACTCACCCATCCTGCTAATGGCCCCACAGATAGCCTAGGTTTTAAACTGGCAGTTGAACCTACTTGTGACCTTGTCAGCCTCGGCCACATTCATCTGGATGGACGTGTGGTCCTTGGTGCCGGTGGTGCGTTTGCCGGCTGAGCATTTCCGAGGCACGGGACTGACAGGTCCAGGAACTGGCTGGCATCGGTCTGAGTGCCGAAGGCGCACCTGCTGCTGCCACCACGAGCACAGAAAGTATCCAGGGTTTTGAATAGGGATTTTGCTAAAATTTCGTGTGTACTTGTAAGTGCCGAGCATTGTATTAGAGGCTTCATGGGTTTATCTCACTTTCCTGTAGTTCATATTTGGGGGAGGTTCAATGGGATGATTAGTTGCTGTATGTATGGTAATTTGTTATTGTTGTTTGCTTGTTTTTTGTATCAGAGTTATCCCATCTCTAATTTTATTATTGATCAGATAATAGATCAGCAATAAATAAATCACTGGATTGATAATGGTGGGTAGTATGAAATGAGAGCCGAAGGCATCTAGAAGTTATCTGACCAGCTCCCTGCTTCAATCAGGTAAGGGAGATGATGTGCTCATTTCAGTTATTTCAGGCTCAGAGAGCGTGTATGATAGCAAGCAGTAAGCTCAAACTTTTGGCTTTAGGTCTAAGTAGAATCTTTCATTTCTTAGTCTTTCTTACTATTCTGGTGTGGTTTCTCTGAGGGTTCCTTACATGGAGTGTCCCCCTCCCCGCCCCCCCCCGCCTTGTCATTTATTTTTTAAGCATATAATATATTCACGTGGTGAATGATTCAAAATACGCAAAAAAGTAAAAAGTCTCTGCCTTCTCCCAACTACCTAGTTTTCTCCTTGGAGGTAACCAGTATGGTTAGTTGTCTGGGTATCCTTCCGGAGGTAGTACCTACATAGTAGTTTCTCTAATCCCTTTTAGAAACTCAGATGGTGGTATTAATATGCATACTATTTGTACTTTGCTTTGCTTTTCTCAATATTTGGAGATCAGAGCAATTTGTAGATTTTGTTTTGTTTTGTTAGGTTTCTGGAATTAGGATTACTCTGTCCTGGGCTACTGAGATTACTATGTCTAAATGTCTCTGGTAAGGATGACCCTGATTAGTACAGGACCTCATAAAGTGGGAGTCTGCATTTCATGGAATCACAGGGTTGGAGATCTAATCTTCTTTCTTTTTAATGTTTCAGGTTTTTATTTTCAGAGACCTAAATTCTGCATCTCTATTCTTTCATGTGAATACCGTACAAATATCTGACTGATGATACCTTTAAAGATGTTTGGGCAAAAGATAGGCATCCTCAGCTCTCCACCTGTCCCAGTCTGCTGCTCCTGATCCTGTCTTTTTACTAGAAGGGCCCTTTTTGGGTTAGATACCCTATTTGTCATTGAGTTAGTAATGATACTCAGGATCTGCCTTGAGTCATTGCACATAGAATCTAACTGCAGTGTGATTTTATTCAGTATGACATCTTCTATACCAGACATATCCAGAATGTCCAGTTTTATCCTGATTGAATGTCACTGCTATCAGGAGGCTGTTCAGTGAACCAAGTTTGGTGTTGAATTGTGAGAAAGGAAGGTTTAGTTCCTAGTAGGTGTTTGTGTCTCAGCAGCCATAATTGCTGTTGGTTTCATTTAACCCCTGTGTTTGTGGACAGTCCAGGACTGAGGGAATGCTTATCATCCTTGGGATATGACCACTCTGCCACGGAGACCTGATGGGGAGTAAATAGATATGGTTCAACAGACACAGAACATTTTTCTTTTGTTTACTAGACAGTGGATTCTGATTCAGACATAGCATTAAGGATTGCATGCTTAGGCTTGACTCTAGCTCTGTTAACCTTTAGAGATTTCTGCATTTATTTTATTTTTTTTAAAGATTTGATTTATTTGAGAGAGAGAGAGACAGCATGAGCAGGGGGTATGGGAGAGGGAGAAGCAGACTCCCTGCTGAGCAGGGAGCCTGATGTGGGGCTCTTTCCCAGGGATCATGACCTGAGCCAAAGGCAGACGCTTAACCTAAGCCTGAGCCACCCAGGTGACCTTAGAGATTTCTGCATTTATTTATTTATTTTTTTGAAGATTTTATTTATTTATTTGACAGAGAGAGACACAGTGAGAGAGGGAACACAAGCAGGGGGAGTGGGAGAGGGAGAAGCAGGCTTCCCGTGGAGCAGGGAACCCGATGTGGGGCTCGATCCCAGGACCCTGGAATCATGACCTGAGCCGAAGGCAGATGCTTAACGACTGAGCCACCCAGGCACCCCTGAGATTTCTGCGTTTAAAGATCTGAAGTAAAACTGTGCTTTTCAGAGTTAGCTTCTGCAGTGGACCTTTGTCTCCACAAGGATATTAGAGAGGAGGTAGCATTCCAGCTGTTTGGAGAATGAGGCCAGTGGGGATGTGTCTTGCACTCTAGATGGGTGCTGACCTCCATTATATGGAGATGCTAATCTCACCAAACAGTCCTTATGGTCCCAAGGCTTTGCTGTGAGTGAATGAGGCCTGCTGAGTCTCTGGCCCCACACAGTGAATGGAAGCAGGCGGGGCACCAGATGCTCTGTTGTTTCCTCTATTGCTTCTTCCTTCATACCTGGTGTAAGGTTTCCAGGCATTTGTGCAACCCGATAGCAGAAAGCGCCTGTCTTAGCAGTCGAGAGATGGGTTGGCAAGTGGCTCAAGTTACTCCATGTTCCTGATAAGAGCCACTGATCTATGTTGGTGGCTGCTGGGGGTAGGGTGGGGGGTGGGAGCTTTACTGTCAGTGCCCTACCCAGCAGGAATGGTGGTGTGGGTCTCTCTGGTGTTTCTGGACTCCCAAGAATATACCCAAGGCAGCCTTAGAGGTTTGGCCAGCATCTCTAGGCAAGGAGCACAATTTGAGAAGCAGATCTTGCCTTAGAGGAGATGGGTCTTAGGAAATGGTGACACACAGGAGCAGAAGGAGGACCAACGTTGAAAATATGAAGTACAAGCCCAAGGAATAGAAATGATATTTTATTATTCAATCTTTTAACTTAAAACCCAGTTAAAGATTTTATTGAGTCTGGTAGTGTCAGGCACAGTGATGACTAAGACTTGAATTTGCAGTGGGGAAGTAGGTGTGTACACAGATAATTTTCATGCCATGTGATAATTGTTCTGATAGAGGTATACACTGAGTATATGTCAAAGCCTAGTACTTTGGGAACATATACTCTGAGTACAACTCTATCAGAGCAGTTATCATACTGTATTTAAAATACTGGATTAAAAGCCATTCTGGTATCAGACTGCTTAGATTCAAATTGTCTCTATACCTACTTATCTGTGTGTCCTTTGGACAAGTTACCTACCTCCTCTGTGCTTCAGTTGTTCATTTGTAAAATGGGGAAAATAGTTTCTACCTGGCAAAGTTGTTTTGAGTATTAAATTAGTGTATACAGTAAAATGTGTTTGGAGGAGTGCCTGGTCCATGGTGAACACTGTACGTGTTACCTGCTTAGGGCACCAGAGACGATGGCAAACACATGCTGACCAGTGGCAGTGCAGAGCTCAGTATTTATTTTATTGCCTGAAAGATTTTTAGCACTAACTATGCCAGGTACTGTAGAAACAAATGAATGAAATATTAACCAACTATGTGTGTACAATACACGATGAGAGTCAATTTTTTGGAAAGTTGTGTAAAAATATATTAATGTGAGAAGCTTCGGGATACCATGGCAATTTCCAAGAAGGAATCTTACTGTTCCTTTGGGAGTTGCATTGGTGGCCCTTCTGATTTCTTGAAATTTTGAAGATAGGCTGTGTATCTTTAAGGTAGGACAGTACTTTATTTTATTTTATTTTTTTTTAAAGATTTTATTTATTTATTTGACAGAGAGAGACACAGCGAGAGAGGGAACACAAGCAGGGGGAGAAGGAGGGGAGAAGCAGGCTTCCCCGCGGAGCAGGGAGCCCAATGTGGGGCTCGATCCCAGGACCCTGGGATCACGACCTGAGCCGAAGGCAGACGCTTAACGACTGAGCCACCCAGGCGCCCCGACAGTACTTTATTTTTGGCAAATATTTCTTGCTTTTTAAAAACCCCCAGGAGAAACCGTTTTAGATCAGAATCCATCCATCCATCCATCCATCCATCCTTTCTTACCTCCCCCCCCCCTTCTAAAAGGGAAACACTGCTGATATTTAAATCATTTTCATTATTCCTTATATTAAAGGTAAACCTCGGGGCGCCTGGGTGGCTCAGTTGGTTAAACATCTGTCTTCGGCTCAGGTCATGATCTCAGGATCCTGGGATCGAGCCCTGCGTCAGACTCCCATGTTCAGGGGAGAGTCTGCCTCTCCCTCTCCCTTTTCCTCTGCCCTTCTCCCCGCTCGTGATCTCTCTCTCTCAAATAAATAAAATCTTTAAAAAAAAAAAAAAAGGTAAACCTCCCATTGTGCAAAAGCCCCTACTCTTTTTTTTCTAATTTAAAGTAATCTCTGCCCAACATGGGGTTCGAACTCACCACCCTGAAATCAAGAGTCACAGACTCCACCTCCTTAGCCAGGCAGGTGCCCCAAAAGTCCCTGCTCTTTTGCTTGGTCATTCATTCATGCATTTAGCAACATTTGAATGTGTACAATGTGCTAGATCGTGGGGTTACAGAGTTAAAGGAGTGTTATAGTGGAACCTGTGAAGTTTATCATGGGAGGTTTCTGGAACAACTATACATTGGAATAAGAATTTGATAACACAATATATTGCTAAGTGTGTAGGTAGAGAAATAGCTACTCATGTTGCTGGTGGGGTGAAAAGCCACATACTCTCCATGAAAAGCTGTTTAGCAATATCTGCTAAAACGTAAAATGCATGTATTCTTTGAGTCAGCAGCTCTATTTCTAGGAATTTATCCAACAGATACTTCTGCATCTGTGTGTGAGAATATACGTTACAAAATTACTTGAAATAGCAAACAGTTGAACAAAACAAAATGCTCTTTGACAGGAAATCTGTGAATTAAGGTACATTCATAGAATGGGATATCATGCAGCCGTTACAAAGAATCAGAGCTCCACATGAACAAACATAGCAGACTCAAATACATCGAGTGTAAAAATTCAAGGTGCAGAAAAGTGTATAGTTTGCTACTGTGAAGAAGAGCTTTTATTCTTGTACACACACTCTCTTTGCCGGGAAACACAAGATTCAGATAGTGGGTTATCTCTAGGGAGGGTTATTTTATTTTATTTTTTTTTAAAGATTTTATTTATTTATTTATTTGAGAGAGAGAGAGAAACAGCATGAGAGGGAGGGGATAGGGTCAGAGGGAGAAGCAGGCTCCCCGCTGAGCCGGGAGCCCGATGTGGGACTCGATCCCAGGACTCCGGGATCATGACCCGAGCTGAAGGCAGTTGCTTAACCAACTGAGCCACCTAGGTGCTCTCTAGGGAGGGTTATTAAGTGACAGAGAAGTAGGGGGATGGGTGAAGACTTAGTTATCGTCGTCTTTTGTGCCTTTTGAGTTTTGTATTATATGCTTGTATTATTTTATTTTATTTATTTTTTTTTTTTTAAGATTTTATTTTATTTTGCGAGAGAGAGAATGAGAGAGAGAGAGCATGAGAGGGAGGAGGGTCAGAGGGAGAAGCAGACTCCCTGCCGAGCAGGGAGCCCGATGCGGGACTTGATCCCAGGACTCCAGGATCATGACCTGAGCCGAAGGCAGTCGCTTAACCAACTGAGCCACCCAGGCGCCCATATGCTTGTATTATTTTAAAAATAAAATAATTTATTAAAATGATATAGGAATAAGTATAGGGGCTATTTTACTTAGAGTACTTGAATTTGCTAATTTTCATAGAAAAACGAAGTCATGTGTTAGAGCAGAAGTGTGCCAGTTCTGCTTACCACAAAGAAAAAAATAGTGCTGCTGGTGGCACATGGCCATTTAATTTTGTCTGTCACATTGTTTATTAGTATATAGGGTGTTGCTGGTGCTTGTATTTATTATTAACTGTGTCTTATTCCGTGAGGCTAAAACCTCTGATTATAACAAAAGTGCTGATATGAAGGGGTGGATAAATGTAGACAGGATTACAAATGGAAGTCATGTGAGAAATGATAGCTGGTGAATACCTGTACAGGTTGAATTACTCAATGACACAGACAATTATAAAGAGTCAAGGGCAAATCATAAAGTGAGTTGAGAAGAAATAAAACAAGTTAGAACCATTACCATAAGCCAGTTTTCTTAAGAAATGTTTCCTCACTAGATGTACACCTAATGGGTTACTTGGATTTTTTTCAAATTGGAATTTTATGAACTAGCGGACTTAGGAACAGCCTTTCATTCCAGACCTAACCTGAGGATAATAGAGGAGCTTCTGTACCCTGATACGAATGAGTACGGTGTTTCTGTGGGAGCATAATAAAGGGATTCTTATCCAACTGGGTGGCATGGGCCCAAGAGAAGATTCTGCAGGAGCTGTTGCTGAGGATTGAGTGAGTAAGTAGGGGTTAGGCAGGGAGAGGAGAGGGAGGGACAGGCCATTCCAGGCAGAAGTGGCAGTACATGCAAGGACAAGGTTCGAGAGGAACCACAGGTGGGTCAGTGGGGTGGGAACGGAGGGCATGAGGATATGGGTTTTTCCAGTGTCTTTGGTGGTTAGTTCACCCACAGACTGCTATCCTCCTGCAATCAATGTTCTTGAAGTTGACATGATGGTGATGGTGATTGGATTATCCCACCACTCAAGGAACATAACCTCATGGTAGGTGAAGTAGTGACAGCCTTTGTTCATCGAAGAAAAACAAGAGAAAACAAGGAAAACCTGTATTTGGTTATGTTGTATGCATGTAGTTGAGCTGTCTTCTAGCAGAATTCCTTATTTTTCTGTAGCTGTCTTCATCCTTGAAGAGGCCTTCTCTCTATTTGGAATCATGGTTTGAGTGCTGCATGGAAACAACTTGAACCTGATGTTCCCTTTCATCATATTTAAGTTTATGTGATGCACTTTCTACCACGCAGGCACCCATTTTGCTCTTCATAGCTTGGAATGCTGTAACAACAATGTTTTGTCCATCAGAGGCATTCAAAAAATTTTATGAATGTTAATGTGCTTAATCTCACAGTATACTAGGGTAGGTGGCAGGTAGGCAAGTGATTTTTGTTTTCTGTTTTTTACATATCTTGTATATTAGCACATTTTAGTTGTCAATGCCTCTTTAAGGAGAAAGTTTCTCCTTTGAAGCTGGAATGTCCTATGCTTTGAATTCACTCAAAGAAAAATTATTCTGGAAAGCTTGAACCAAACCTGGTTAGATGCTTCTGAGTTATGGGAGAGGGATTGAAATAAACTTTTTTAGCTAAAAATAATTTTGCTCCCAAGTTACCAAAAACGGCTGACTAGAAATGCTTTTAAGATACTTGTCTAAGCTACCATAAGCTGAAGGTCAAGAAAAAAGTTTAGAACATGTCTTGAAAAACGATTGGCTCTATTTTGCCAAAGCTTTTGCCAAGCTTCTTATTCCATAATTATCTCATGGGACAAAAGCTGGTGGAAAGTGTTATGCCTTAGATTCTGTAGGGACCTAGAGATTCTTTAAGTGGAGCACATATGCTGTTTCTTCTGACAGTAAGCTTGTACCTGTAGAAGGCATTAGGGTGGGTAAAAACGGGACATTTAATTCTAAAGATATTGTACAGTTGTTTCTCCTAATTAATTACTTAAAGCCTTGTGTCCTACTGCAGAGTGGTTGTACTCTTGGAGAATATTGGTCATTCTTCACAGAGAACCACGGCATGGGTCTTTAGCATGTGGGATTGCCATTGATGTTCTCTTAGCCCATTCAGGTACTTCTCTGCATCTCACGGAGTTACGGAATTGGGAGTCACTCACAGTTATGGGCAGCACTTTTTATTTATTGTATGGTCAGGTACCATTGGAGCTTATACCTTATTTTTCATTCTAAAACCTCACTATGCTTTAATGATTACTCCGAGGAACCCTTTGCTGCAGCAGTATGTGCCATCGGTCGGTGGGGATAGCTTGAGAAACTGGAGAGGCATGTTGACTTTCCTTGAGGTTGCTTAGAGTTGCAGAATAAAATGTTGAATCAGAATGAGATTTAGAGCTTTTTTTTTTCCTTATAAAAATCACTCTTTTAGGGGCGCCTGGGTGGCTCAGTCGTTAAGTGTCTGCCTTCGGCTCAGGTCATGATCCCAGGGTCCTGGGATCAAGCCCCGCATCGGGCTCCCTGCTCGGCCAGGAGCCTGCTTCTCCCTCTCCCACTCCCTCTGCTTGTGTTCCCTCTCTAGCTGTCTCTCTCTCTCTGTGTCAAATAAATAAATAAAATCTTTAAAAAAAAAAAATCACTCTTTTAAATAGAGCCAGTATAAAGCCATGATGTTTTCTCTTCCTAACCTATTTTTTGAGCACCAGCTATGTACGAGGTAAGAAGGCAGGTGACTAAGCTCCTGTCAAAGGACCTCCTTCCTTCAGTTAGGGAAGAAAAGTAACCTGCAGGTAGGGTGTTGTTGACACTTTGAGGAGAGGAGAGGAAGTTTAGAAGTAGGTACTGTTTACCCATTCATCTGTTGATGGACATCTTGGCTCTTTCCAAAAAAAAAAAGAAGTAGGTGCTGTTCCAGTGTAGTAAGAATTCATCAAAAAGTGGAATAAAAGGATTACTAAGTCTCAGTTAAGTGGCAGCTTGGATTGAGGGGGTCCTGATGGTTTCTTAACTTTATCAGACTGTACTGAGAAGCCCACAAGTAGTCAAGTGCACATTACCCTGGGCTGGGCATAGGGAAGCTGGAACAAACAAGTTGAGGTGCAGTTAAGAGGGTGGGAGAAGATAAAGGACAGGAGCTTGTGATCCAAAAAAAGCCTGCTGGAAATAAATAGGTTGAAGAACTTGGAGGCTTTGGAAGGGTAGTCAGCCTGAGTACTGACATTGAGGACCAAGCATTGGGATCATCGGGCAGGTTGAAAGAAGGTCATGGCAGTTGAGGAAGTAGAATGATGTATAAGCATTAACTTAGTTGTTCTCAACTTGGGGAGATTTTGCCCACCAAAACATTTGGTGACATCTGGAGACGTTTTTGATTTTTGTGGATGTCGCGGTGCTGCTGGTGTCTGCTGGGTAGAGGCCAGGGCTGCTGCTTTACCACCCTAAAACACAAAGGGCAGCTGCCACATGAAGAGTGATCCAGTCTGAGATGTCAGTAGTGCCAAGGTAGAGAAACCCTGCATTAACTTCGTTGAGTAAAGGCAACAGAATATGATTGTTTCGCCTCCCTTCCACTGTGCTGTGTAGAACTCTGCACATCTGTTTGTGCTTTTATTTAGTGATCGCTAATGGAGCTCCACTTACTTGCCAGGCAGCACGCTAGGTAGTCATTAGGGACATAAAGATTAGCTACACATCACCTCCTTTTTAAAGTTTATTTTAAATTATAAGCTAATATGCAAATATAGTCTTACAAATAAAAAACCAGAAATAAACATGTAAAGCCGGTGGCAACTTTGACCACCACCTGCAATTCCTTCTATGGAAGTAGCCAGAGCTGTCAGTTTGGGATGTGTAGCTGAACATCAGAGTGCCTCCCCTGCATCTATTTTCTTTCCTTCTCTTATATGGTATGCAAGAGGTTTGCTTTGGAATATTTGTCCTAGGCTGCACATTTCTTGAGACAGGGACGAGGTGTTAGGTTTCTCTTTTTGACTTTTTATTGTATGTGGTATACAGTTGTCACCCGATAAATGTTTGATGAAAAATGAATGAAATGAATTGATAGAAAAGCAGCAGTGGGGAGAGCAAAGAGAATGTCAAGTCCTAGTAATGGCCTTTAGGCTTTGGAAGGCTATGGGGTAGGTTAATGGGGAAATTGAGTTGATGTTAATATAGAGAAATATTGAGAGAGTGAAGAAAAATTCAAAGCTGTTACCAGGGAGCCCAGGTGATGAGCTGGTACATAGGCAAAGAAGGGGTTGAGAAGGAACAGAGAGCTTCGTTGTATAGGGTTCAGGAGTTCAGGGAGAGGTATTAGGGGACAAGTCTTTTGAAGAAGGTTATTGCATGTTAGCAATTGAGAAGAACTTACTGATGTAGGAGCTTTTTACAGAACTGGAAGAGTCCTAGAGTTCCTTTTGGAGTGTTGGTGTGATAGAAGCCTTGGTAGTTTCTGTTCTGTTGTAGAGGAATTCTGTTTCTGTATGTACTTAGAGATGCATACCCCTTTATATACCTTAAAGGCTCTTCTTTGTTTTTCATTGAACAGAATGTTTTAGGGAACATTTTGTTTCAGTTTATGCAGATCAACCTCATTCTTTGGAAATGACCACATAGTATTCCATAGAAAGTTTTTTTTTTTTAAATCATGATTTGTTTAAACATTCCTGTTGTTAGACATGTAGGTTGTTTCCAGTCTTCTGCTACTATAAGCAGTGCTGCTTATATATATGTTCTTCTGTGCACATAGGTAAGTACATGAGGACAGATTCTGAGAAGTGGAATTGTTGGTTTCTAAGGGCAGGTACATCAAAAGTTTTGATAGGTATTGCCAAGCAGCCTCCAAAATTGTATATTCCTATGAACGGCAAAGCAGAGTGACTTTTTCCAGTCCTCTTGGCAAACTGTTTCCATACTTGGATTTTCAGCAGTCTAAGTGAAAAATGGTATCTTGATCTTTTGTATGTCTGTAATATAAGGGGATCTTTTTTTTATATGTCTCAAATTCATTTGTATTTCTTTGTCATGAACTCAGGTTTGAAAGAATTTTTTTTAATTGATAAGAACCTTTATGCATTAAGGAAATTAGCTCTTGTCACTCATGTTGCAAAACTTTCCATTCATTTTGTCACTTGTCCTTTGAATTTGTTTATAGCTTACCAAGTATGTGTATGTGTTTGCATATGTCTTGGAATGTAGTTGAATATATAAGGTATTTTCAAAATTTTGGATCTTGTTTATTTATTTATTTGTTTTTTTCCCTGGGAAAGACCTTCTCCACTCTGAGATTAAGAAATAACTTTCTCGGGGGGCCTGGGTGGCTCAGTTGGTTAGGCGTCTGCCTTCGGCTCAGGTCATGATCCCAGGGTCCTGGGCATTGGGCTCCCTGCTCAGCTGGGAATCTGCTTCTCCCTCTCCCTCTGTGTGTGTGCGCTCTCTCTCAAATAAATAAATAAATCTTAAAAAAAAAAAAAACTTTTTGTGCTTTCTTTTAGCATTATAATGGAACAACTTGGATTTTAGGTTCAGTTCTGTTGTTTATTAGTTTTGTGACATCAGGCAAATTATGTAATCTCTCAGAGCCTCAGTTTCCTAAACTGGAAGGATCCCATCATCAGATGATTTGTAACATTGTAAGGAACTTTCAGTTACAACAATTGTGTGCTTTTGAGTGAAATTTACTTTTGTGTTGTGTGGAGATGTGAAGTTGGGGGCAGGGATAGGGAAGGAGGTAAAGAGGTTGGTAGGCAGACACAAAAGGAAGACAGGCAAAAGGCCCAAAACAGCCCTAGAGAAGATGGAGGAAAAGCAAAGGAAAACAGACACAAGGAAGGTAGCTACTGAGACCCCAAGTGGGATGCATTTTTTGTATCATAGAAGGTAAAACACATTTTGGGTGCCTTTGTTCATTCCTTCTCCCTCTTTTCCTCCTTCCCTCCATCCCTCCATCCCTCCGTTTTCCTTCCTTCCTTAGAATAAAGGTAAGTGTAATAAAAAGTTGTGAATTAGTACAAATCCTAAAGTTCAAAAGTTAAAGCTTCAGTCTTCCTCATGCTGCACATATATAGTACTTAAAGCCAGGTGCTTTGACTCCTTGGACACAAGTGTGTGTTGGAATTGTTATTATAATATTGTTTATTGTCTAGCAATCAGTCCCTTTCCAGGTCTAAAATTCTGTGTTTAAATATCATGTACGGGTTTTAGCATTCTTGTAAGAACTCTGACTTCTGCATTTCCTGCTTTTAGATATTAAATCTTATAAAGTTAATAATGGGTTCCTGTGTGTTTTGTATTTTATGTCTAAGACAAGTTCTCCCCACAAATTAATGCCTTTAAGGAGCCTAGCTTCTGCCTGTGGACACCTGTCTTCCATGAAGACTTGGGCTGAGCTACTCCACTGCTTCCCTCGTAGTTTCCCTGTCTGCTAGGCATGGATGATAGTACGTGCCCAGCAATGTGTAGTTAACTAAAATTCTCATGTGACCAGACCCTCTGAAGTCTAAGGTTCAATTATTACTTATTATTTTTTTAGAGGGGGAGGGGCAGAGGGAGAGGGAAAGAGAGAATCTCAAGCAGGTTCCACGCCCAGCGCAGAGCCCAATGCGGGGCTCAATCAGTCTCATGGCCCTGAGATCGTGACCTGAGCAGAAATCAAGAGTCAGCCGCTCTACCGACTGAGCCAGTCAGGTGTTCCTCCATTACTTATTTTTTAAAAATCAATTTGTACTTTGCCCTTGGACCCTAATTATGATTCTTTTTTCTTGTTGCCTCAGTTGGGAAGAAAAAGCCCTGAAGAAAATCGTATGGTTACTACCATGAACATATTAAGGTGAATACACTCTGACCTTACAGCTGGTGGTAATTTCCTCTCACAACCTCCTTGTTACCTTTTCAACCTCACGGGCCCCCCCCGCCGCCCCCCAAGTGGGCATGGGACATGCTTGTCTGTTGGCTTCCTCAGGTTGCCCTTCAAAACAGATGACTAGACTTACTAAAATCCTTGCTGGTTATTACGGCAGTGGCTGCCACCGTGGGCTCATTGGAAAGGAAGTTATTGCGGTTATCAGAAGTACTTTCTGGAGGAGAAGGGGATGAAAGTGTAAGTGGCTTTGGCTGCTGAGCTGTGTTACTCAGAGATTGGCTGTTGTGAGGAGATGCAGGGGCCTCAGATGTCATCTTGTCCTAAGACTTGATAAAAAAACTTTCTTCTCCACTTCTGGAGGGTGGCTTCTTTTGGAAAGACCCACCTTCCTTGCTTCCTCATTTTTTTTTTTTTAAAGATTTTATTTGTCAGAGAGAGAGGACGTGCACAAGCAGGGGGAGCAGCGGGGAGAGGGAAAAGCAGGCTCCCCGCTGAGCAAGGAGCCCAATGCGGGACTCAATCCCAGGACCCTGGGATCATGACCTGAGCCAAAGGCAGACGCTTAACCGACTGAGCCACCCAGGCGTCCCTCATTGCTTCCTCATTTTGCACGTTTTAGATCCAGTCTCTCCGTCTCATCCCTGCATTCTTTGATATGAAATAAAAGCTAACCAAGAGGTGTTGTTTGAGATTCTGCTCAGTGTAAGGTAGTGTGGATAGGAAGAGTAAGATCCAGGGGATATTCTGTAAAGGCTTTTGATTTAGTTGGGTAGATGGTGTATAAACTCAGGAAAGTTAAATAACAGTTTAAGTTGATGTAAAATATGGTGAAGGGTCCTAAACCTTGCTGATTTGTTGGTGAGAAAGACTGTATTTAGGATAGAATTGTACCACAATTGTTTTTCTAAGTTTGCTGGACGCTTGGAAAGGTGAGACATAAAGGAGAAAAAATAAAAGGGATCCAGAATGTAAGCTCTGGCAACTGAAAAAGTTTTTAAGACTTTTACAAGTTGTCATTAATTATTGTAATCTTATACCTGGGAGGCCAAGGGAAACTTTCCTCTGGCCCTGGAAGCTGACTCAGACTTTCCTCTACACTCCCTCCCCATCTCAGTTCCTTCTGCTCTTGGCAGGATCTCCAGTGGCTGGCTTTGGAAGTTCATTGCAAGAAGTCCTATATATGATGTAATATAGTAAATACTTAAACATTTGTGGAAGAAATAACTAAAGTTCTGTAGTGAAAAACAGCACTTTGGAGAAGGGAGGGTAATAAAGAGATTTTGAATCTTTGTATCTTACTTGAGGAACAGTGTCACTTGATGGCAGGTGGGCAACTGGGAGAATTGAAGGGATTTTTCACTGGCTTTTAAAAATCTCCCTAGACCTCTTCTGAAGGCAGCAATTCTGCTATTCTCATAGGTAGTTTGCCTGGTGAATTTGAGGAATAGGGACTGCTTCTACCATGTGAATGTCTAAAATGACTGTAGAATCCACAACTGAGTACCGTGGAGTGTGTGTGGGTAGAAATCACTGGAACTATAGGCACAGGGGTTTTGAAGGGTGCCTGTCTGGGCACTGAGACCAGGTGGAGAGGAAGCATGCTTACCAGTTCCCTATGTCGTGTATTACCGGAGCCCAGTAATACTAGTTTGTGTCAGATACGAGGAAATCCCCGTTCTTCCCTTACTTATCAGACTCCAGGGGCGTTCTTGTGTAGGAAAGGTACCTGTTGTTACATTGTTTAACACAGTATCTGGACCAGATGTCAGCCACCTTTTCTTCAGGACCTCAAGGGCTGATGTGTGAAGATTGACATTCTTTTGGCGAGTAGGAAAGTGGGTTAGAAGTCTAGAGGCTAGTTGCCTCCTAGTCGTGCAAACACTCTCCGGCATGTCTTCCTTTTTCCTTCATCAACAGTGCTTGTAACATCATTAGCGTGCAAGGAATGAGAGTGGAACTTCTCTTTCCCTGAGTCTCTTTCTCTGCTAAATTTTGGCAAGCTCATATTTCCTGGTGATTTTTTTTTTTAAGAGTTTTATTCAAGTTAAAGGTGTCTGCCTTTACTGCGGCTCCTTAATAGTTTTTACCTTACCTGGTGGGTTCCTGTTTACCCCCCACTGTGGGAGACACTGGGTGATCGTCTGAGGGGGTGATACTGGTGAATCCGTTGTTGCTTCCTTCATTAGGAGAAGAATTTTAAGTAAGAAGGGAGAAGCAACTTTTTGTTTGAGAAAATAAAAACCAGCTTTTCTGAGGCCAGAATGGGATCATGTGTAATAAACTATGAATTCATCCTCTTTTTCCTCCTTCCCCCCCAGTTGCAGTTGACCTCACAACAGCTGTTTCCAGCTGTCCTCTGGATTTTGCCCAGGCCCCTTGGGATGGCTGCAGTGACTCACACAACTGGCTTTTTTCCATAGCGGTCTGAATCTAGCTTCTCAAGAAGTAGGAGCGGGAGAAGAAAAGGGCGGCTCTGGTTGCACTGGAGTAGATTTTCTTGTGGAGATTACGGTCTGCTGAGGGCTCTGGTTTTGATTTGTCCCCCTTCACAGCAGTGATCTTAGCAGATAACATCGCCGGGGGAGGGGAGGCAAATGTGTTAGCTGGAGAAGTGTTTTTGAGAAAGCCAAATGTTCCTTTACTTTGCCTTTTTTTTTTTTTAAACCCCTTTTCCTTCCAGACCTGCTTCAGAACAAACTGTAGCTTTCCTTTTCAGATGGCTGTAGGGCTATGTGTGAAATGGGTAGATGAGGGGACACTGAAGGAAGTGTCGGTTAAAAGCGCAGGTGATGTTCTCTGTACTCCCTCTGATTCTTGATGTTGATGTTTTCAAAGTGGTCCCTCCTGTTCCTAACAGCAAGCACTGCCCTTGGCCTCCCTCTTTCCTTCCATGAAGGCCACTCCTTCCCAGCTCGGGAACCTATACAAATGATGTATCTCAGTATGGAAAATTTTAAAAAATTCCTTAGGTATTTAAAAACAATTTTTGCTTTTACCTCTTTGAGCTCTAGACTCATTTCTAAAAGGGTAACAAGCTGCAGAAAAAAATTGTCTAGACCTGCTTTAATATGGTAGCCATTAGCTGCCCATGACTATCGTGGGCTTCAAATATGGCTAGTCCAAATTGAGATGCACTGTGAGTGTAGAATACACACTGGATTTTAAAGACTCGGTGAAAAAAAAATTCCATTGAAAATTTTAAAAATATTGACGAATGTTGAAATATTAACATGTGGAAATGCTAATATTTTGGATATGTTAGATTCCATAAAGTACATTAAAATTTATCTTACCTGTTTTTTTTTTTTTTTAATGTTGTTACTGGGAAATTTTAAATTACATAAATGGCCCATATTTCTTGCTCTCATTATAGTTCTGTTAGCCATCACTGCTACAAACAGAAGAGGAGGTTACTGAACTCCCGGTGTGCTCCTCTCTGGGAGTGTCTGTTTCCAGAACCCAAGTGATGGTTTGGGACTCAGGACCCAGTGTGCATCAACATGCTGTCGATAGTAGTTCTCTTTTGCCATGCGACAAATGACCCCTACACTTACGGACTTAAAACAGCAGACATTTATTATCTCACGGCTTCTGTGGGTCATAAATCCGATAGCAGCTTAGCCATGTGGTTCTGGCTCAGAATCCCTCATGCAGTTCCAGTGAAACTGTTGCGCTGAACTGGGGCTGGAGGATTCCAAGATGGTTCATTTCACGGCTATCGGCATGTTGTCGGTTCCTCGCTGGCTGTTGGTAGGAGCCCTAAGGACTTCTCCTTAGGCTCCTTGAGTGTCTTCCTTACCTTATGTTGACTTCCCTTAGAGTGAGTGATCAAGTGAGAGATCGAGTAAGGAAGAGAGCAGGTGAAGGGGAAGTTGCAAGTGCTTTGAATGATCGAGTCCCTGGATATACACTGTCATTTCTGCTTTATTTTATTTGTTAGAAGCAAGTGTCTTGAGTCTAATTCTTCTTAAGGGGAGGAGAATTAGGCTCCACTTATTTTTTTTTTTTAGGCTCCACTTCTTGAAGGGAATAGTATAAAGAAATTTGTGGACGTATTTGGAAATTGCTATGCCTCCCTATTTTTCCTGTTTTCCCGTTAGTGTACCTGTATTTCACTGACTGCCTCTAGAAATGGTTAGAGTTCAGTGGCTGAAGTCCATTTTACCTGCACCTGCTACTTCAGCGGTGTTACCTGGAACAGGTTTATTCATTTTGAGGACGCCAGCTCTGACTTATAATCAAAATTGTCTTTTTTTTTGGTTCATGGAGCGGGGGTGGAAGGGGGGAGGCAAGGTTGAATTCAGCTTTGCTTAAGCTTTAAACACTTGTATATGCCTATGTTTACGTGTGGCATGTCTGTGCCTCAGTTGATTTTTAGTAGTGGAATAAGGCTGTTTAGATATTCCATGGTAAATGTGTTGTTATTACTTGTATATCATATTTCTCTTAATTAAGATTCAGAGCACTTAAGAACTATTTTGTATCTCATTCTACCTCAGAGAGGTTTGAAAGGAAAGCCAGGGTATCACTGTATTTTCTAATACAAGGGAAATGGAGGTGAGTTCCACTTGTATGTGAGGCCGAGTGAAGGTGGGGTAGAGACATAAATGGTGCGCTCAGGGAGCTTAAGCTGTAGCGTGGGAACTAAGGTCCTGTTAGATAGGAGTGTGCAAATAAACTGCTGCTGAGTGGCTAAAGGTGGGCTCATGTATGCCTCCCCTCCCTCTAGCTGTTTTCGTTTTGGCTTAGTCTCAAACTTCTGAAGTTGAGATTGACACGGGAGGCAAGACCTACAGGACACGGGACCTAGCGGACATAATAAGTGAGGGTCAGTGTTTGTCTGGTCTCTGTGAGAATAGAGCTTTAGAGAGAGAGAGAGAGAGAGAGAGAGAGAGAGTGTGTGTGTGTGTGTGTGTGTGTGTGTATCTCATTTCTCTAAGCAGACTTGGTTTTCTTGAGGACCATGCCTTTTATTTCTTTTGTGTTTTCCCTAATAACAGCTATTCTGAGTTGTATATTCAAGAGGATGTGTGCTTAGAGAGGTTGGCAGAGCCCATGGTGCCGGGAGAGGTATAGAGCACCGTGATGAAGAGTTTGGGGCTTAGAGTCCTACTGGCTCTGCTGCTTTAATACATTTATAACCTTGGACAAGTTTCTTAATTTCTCTGAGGCTAAGTTCCTTCATCTGTAAAATGTTAATAATAGTTTTTGCCTCATAGAGTTGTGAAAACTAATGAGATATTGCAAGTAAGGCACTTAGCACCGGAGCAGTTACATATGTTAGACTTGCAGCAGTGTAATTGTTTAGCTTAGTAATGCTTTTTATTAGAGACATCAAAATTCCTGAATCTTAAGCCTCTCATTCTTTATTTGATGTTATGTATTGGTTGCTCAGTCCCTGATACCGTACCAGAAGCCTGACTCTGGCGCGTGTTCTGGTCAGCTTGAATGGGTCCAGATCATAACTGACTCTGCTCAGTGTTCTTGTCTGCTGTGGCAATATAGGTATTCTAGGCCATGGCTTTTTCCTTGCAGAGCCTGAGGACGCCCCCTCTCTCCAGAGACCAGAGGCTGCCATTGTTTTATGTATGGTAGAGCATGTGGGATGCCAGTAGTCCTGTTTTGGCCTGCAGTTAAGACCCTGACCCCTCCGGAAAGCTCTCTTAAACCCGGCTGATGCTGACTCCTATCAAAAGGCCCAAGTCCGAGATGAGCACCGCTTCCGGAGTCGGAAGCCTGCTTCGCCGCGGGCTCCGGCTTCCACTCCCGTCGAGTGCACGGGAGAGGGAGATTATGGTGTCCTCCTCTGTCCCGCCGGCCACCGTACTGGCGGCGACAGCGGCCCCGGGCCCGGGTTTCAGCTTCGCCTCCAAAACCAAGAAGAAGCATTTCGTGCAGCAGAAGGTGAAGGCGTTCCGGGCGGCCGACCCGCTGGTGGGCGTGTTCCTGTGGGGCGTAGCCCACTCGATCAGTGAGCTCAGCCAGGTGCCTCCCCCCGTGATGCTGCTGCCAGACGACTTTAAGGCTAGCTCCAAGATCAAGGTCAACAATCACCTTTTCCACAGGGAAAATCTGCCTAGTCATTTCAAGTTCAAGGAGTATTGCCCCCAGGTCTTCAGGAACCTCCGTGATCGATTTGGCATTGATGACCAAGATTTCCTGGTATCCCTCACCCGAAGTCCCCCAAGTGAAAGTGAAGGCAGCGACGGTCGCTTCCTTATCTCCTACGATGGAACTCTGGTCGTCAAAGAAGTATCCAGTGAGGACATTGCTGACATGCACAGCAACCTCTCCAGCTACCACCAGTACATTGTGAAGTGCCATGGGAACACACTGCTGCCCCAGTTCCTGGGGATGTACCGGGTCAGCGGATAGTGAAGACAGCTACATGCTTGTGATGCGTAACATGTTTAGCCACCGTCTTCCTGTGCACAGGAAGTATGACCTCAAGGGCTCCCTTGTATCCTGAGAAGCCAGCAATAAGGAAAAGGTTAAAGAATTACCCACCCTTAAGGATATGGATTTTCTCAACAAGAACCAGAAGGTTTATATTGGTGAAGAGGAGAAGAAAGTATTCCTAGAGAAGCTAAAGAGAGATGTGGAGTTCCTAGTGCAGCTGAAGATCATGGACTACAGCCTTCTGCTGGGCATCCACGACATCATTCGGGGCTCTGACCCAGAGGAGGAGGGGCCTGTGCGGGAGGAGGAGTCAGAGGGGGATGGGGACTGTGGCCTGACAGGACCACCCGCTCTGGTGGGCTCCTATGGCACCTCCCCTGAGGGTATCGGCGGCTACATCCATTCTCATCGGCCCCTGGGCCCTGGAGAGTTTGAGTCCTTCATTGATGTCTACGCCATCCGGAGTGCTGAGGGGGCCCCCCAGAAGGAGGTGTATTTCATGGGTCTCATCGACATCCTGACACAGTATGATGCCAAGAAGAAAGCAGCTCATGCAGCAAAAACTGTCAAGCATGGGGCTGGGGCAGAGATCTCTACTGTCCATCCTGGGCAGTATGCTAAGCGATTCCTGGATTTTATTACCAACATCTTTGCCTAAGAGACTGCCTGACTCCATGCTGACTGCTGCTTTATCTTCAAGGTGGCAGGGTTCTGAGAGGCTTGGGGGAATTGTGGATATGCTGATCACTACTTCTTCTTTTCCTCCTTTGTTAAATTCCAGCTACAGGCTCCTTGCATCCAGATAACTCCATCTTGTTGAGTAGGCTCTTCCTGACCCTCAGAAATACACTATCCTATCTCCCCCTGTCCAGTTTTCTTCCTTTTCTCCCTCCCCTCCAACCATTCTGCTTGCTTCATTAGAGTGTTACTGTTGACTCACTCCCAAGTGCCTTGATCTTTGTAAATGTCCTCTTGTTTCTAGAACATAGGAGGAGACGGGGGAAGGGGGTTACTTGCCAACTTCAGGACCTGAGTGGACAGATGGACCTGGCTCAAGCAACTACTCTGGATGCACTTTGCTGTGTGGGATGAACTAAGAGTGTCTGAATTTTGCTGATAACTTTATAGAACTCACTGTGGCATGCTTCCTTCCCAGTAGGCCCTGGGATGGAGGACTTTCAAGATACTACAGTTGTGGGTGCTGGCATGCACACATGTGATGGGATATGGCCCATCTTACACACTAATGGGGTGGGGAGTGGCGAGCCGGCTGGCACCTCACAGAGGTGGGACCCACGAGGACACTTGAAATTATGCAGGGAATTGGAAAAGGTGTCTGTAAAGAATTGACTCCTCTCCAGTCTCTTCCCTCATCCTACTTCCAGCCCCCACCCCTGTACTTCTGGGTACAAGAGCCCAGAGATGGCCAAAGTGTTCAAGCCTGGGTGAAGACATTGGACTGCTACTGCTCTTCACCAGGACCTCACACCCCTCCTGGGGCTGGAACCCTTCAGTGGGGAGTGTGGGCAGTTTTGGAGGCTGGAATGATGGGCCAGGGTAAAAGGTTCATTCCCAGTGCTAAATTTCCTCTCTTCATGTCTAGCCATCCCTGAGGTTTTATTCCCACCAGAAGGGAATATCTCTGCCTGGGTCAATCCTGGTCACTTCAAGAGGATGAAGGACTCAAGTGTGGGAACCTGCTCTACTCCTTGGAGGTGTGCACCTAGCATACTTCCTTCTCAGTCCCTTCTCAAATCCTTTCTCCAGTTGGATTTGTTATTCTGTTCTTTTCTGTCTCATACTGCTACTGTGTCTCCCAAGGGACAGATGGACTTCTTTGTCATCTTCACTCTCCACCCCCAGAGAGGAGTCAGAGCCAGGACTCAAATCACCCAGCCGCCTCCAAAGAGTTGAAATGACATGTGATAGTCTCAGAATGTAGAGGACTCTGATGACCCAGATAGTGTCCTCCCCATCCCCTGATGCCTTTGGGGCTAAGGCAACCATTCTTGCTACTCTCCCCTCGATCCCCTTTATGGCTTCCACACTTTTTTTTTAACATAAAGATGGGCACTAGCAACTGGCCTATGGGGATGCAAGGATTCTTTGCACTGTATATAGCTCGACTGATTTGTCTCACAAGAAGTCATACAGTCATAAAGGAGAATTCCTCTCTCCCCTCCATCTTCTCCAAAGGAAGTAACAAGAGGAATCCACAGTTAAGGATTAGAGCCCCTATAATATCTTCCCATCAGGGGCCCGCTGATCTTTTTCATTCCAGCCGTCTGCCTTTCCCCTGTTGAATGCAATAAAACTCCATGACACCAGTAGCTGTCGCTCTTTAGAAATTGGTTTTCTGACCATGTGGCTGATGTATCATGAGCAGTATGGTCTTCATTTTGTTGCTTCTGTTTTTCATCTTTTTTGTTTCATTAATTAATAAAAAAGATCTTGTGTATTTAAAAAAAAAAAAAAAAGGCCCAAGTCCTTCTTCACCCTGCCAGTTTTCCATTAAGGAACTGTTGGGACTCTCTCCTTTTCTTTTTTCTTTTCTTTTCTTTTTTTCTTTTTAAAGAAACCTCGCAGCAGCCAAACCAATCATTTCTTTCAACTCTGCACTGCTTGGTCAGCATCCAGGATGGCCATCTGTATACTCCTGTGATCTCAGGCCCGACTGTGTGTTCTCCCTCCTGACCTGACCTTCCAGTGGCCCCTCCCCTCACAGACTGTCCCATTTTTCCTGTTGCGTAGTAAACAGTCTTCCTCATCCTCAGCCTTTTCACTGAGTTATTTCTACCCCTTCCTCTTAACTAAATTCGGTTTCTTTCTGAGGATATCACATCCCCCTCCTACCAGGTGGTTTTTGTTCTACTTTAGGGAGGTTGGTATCCTGTCCTCCCTCTCCTCTCCAGTATTCCTATCTAATCTTTTACCCTTGGGCGAAATTCTCTGCTCCTTAAAAGCTTGCAATCTGGCTCATCTAACCTCTTCCCTTAGTGTTGTCATTTATTGATTACCTTGCTTCTCTCCCTTGTTAAAAAACAATAAAAACAAAAAAAAAAACCCAACCCCAAGCCACCTAACGTTGGCACTGGTTCGTGGGCTTTCTTTCTACCTTTATTGTCATTAGAGATGGGAGGAGACCCCAGCGGCTGGGCGGATGATTGATCCAGCACCTCAGTAGGCCCTGACCTCTCCATTCTTTGTTCTTCGCAAGTCAGCTTCCCTGACTGGAATCGCAAGGTACTTGCATGGCCTGTTCGAAGGATACACCCTCCGTCTTGTCCATCTGGAACTGCTTCATTTCTGGAAATTTAAAGACAGGGCATTACATCTTCTCTTTAACGCTCTTCCAGTGCTCTTGTTCAGTGACTCCCACTGCATCTTTTCTTCAGTGTCATGGAGAAGTCCACTGTACCAGCCCACTCTGCACTCTCTCCCTTCCTGTGAACCTCCCGTCTTGCTCCCTCCCTCCCTTGTTTAGATTTCACAGTTCTTTTGCTTAACCGCTCTTTGGCCAGTATTCTCTCTTTATTTTCATTTTGTTTTACTTACCTAGCAAAACCACAGGCCTAGATGGATACAGCTGTCTGCCTTCATGGTTTCCAACGTTTCCTGGACCCTTGACTCCGGCCTGGCAGTCTCTCTGTTTTTGAGTGACCCCTCCTGGGGATTTGCCACCAAAGCTGTTTCAAATGTTTGTCATTGCCCTACATTCACTTTCCCTTCACTTAAGTAAGAATTTTGGCCTCTTAATTTTTAGATGGAATAGAAGCTATCAAATTGGAAGTCTTAACTTCCTGCTATCAACCCCATAAACTGTGTCTGTGACAGTGAAAAATGTATTGTTCTTCCATTCTATGGTGAATCCTGCTTGGATCTCTTTCCTAGATTTTTAATTCTTTTTTCTTTTCTTTTTTTTTTTTTGAAGATTTTATTTTTGAGTAATCTCTACACCCGTTGTGGGGCAGGAACTCACAACCCCGAGATCAAGAGTCACATGCTTTACCAACTGAGCCAGCTGGGTGCCCCTAAATCTACCTTTGTGTATTTTTTCTTATCAACATTATACATGCCTCTCTCATTAAACTTAAATAAAGTCTAGCATATTCAGTCCTTTAGTCTCCTCTACCCTCTAGCTGCTTTTTACTCTTCTCCTTTTTATAAACTACAAACCAACTTCTTGAAATAAGTGTCTATACGCTTTGAACCCATTGCAGTCTAGTTTCTTCCTCAACTACAACATTTGAACTCCATTCCCCCAAGGTCACCAATAACCCCTGTGGCTAAGTCCAGTGACTATCCTTTCTGTTTTCCCTGTCCTTGAGATGCCTCTCTGGCACTATCCTTTTAACATTCCCCCCCCCCCCCCACCCCAGGACCTTTTCCTAGTTCCTTCCTCAGCCCCCACTTAGAAGTTGCTATTATTCAGGATTCCGCTCTAAGCCTTTTCCTCTGTTATACGTGTTCTCCAGAGGCAAGCTCATCCACAGCGAAGGCTTTATTTATCATCTATATGCTGACAACTTCCAGATTGTTCTCTGTAGCCTAGATCTCCTCCCTGCACTTCAGATGTCTGTTTCCAACTGCTTCGTGTGCATCTGCACTTGGGTGCCCCGCAGTTACTGCAAAGCCAGCATGTCTACAGTTGACTTCTCCTCATCTGCCCTTTTGGCAAAACTCTGCTCTTGTGTAGCTCAGTGACCAGTGCCCCCGCTTACCCAGGGGTCTTTCTGCCTTCAGTTTTGTCCTTCCCATCCTGTGCCACTGCATCTCAGTGACCTTTCTTAGAAGTGATCCATCTGAAACAGCTCTGATCATATCAGTGCCCTTTAGTCCCATCAGGCAGCTCTGGTGACCCAGCTCCTACCTCATCTCCCAAACACTTGACCCGCTCGTGCACAGAGCATGCACCTCTACTGGAAGTTACTTCTGTAATACTTCTCTTTCCACCTTTTACACACTAACCTTCATCTTTGAGATCTTGGTTTACAGGTCAGTTTTCTTTGGAAACCTTTTGCTGAATATCTCAGGTGGGGTTAAGAACTCACGTGACTGCTAGCATAGCTCCTTGCACTTTTCCCTTTCTAGCATTTACCTCACCGTATGCAAGTGCCTCTTTACTTTGAATTCCTACCAAACTGTAAGTTCCTTGAGGGTAGGGACTAAGCTTTGATCTTTTTCTGTTTAAATTCCTATCATCTAGCACAGTACCTGGTATATAGTAGGCCCAGTACTTATTAGATGGTTAATGGTTGGAGAGATTATAGGATTTTAGAACTGAAAGAACCTTATCTGTGTAGGATACATGTCCCAGATTTTCAGGGTGAATGATCACTGAGTGGCGTTTGGTTCTTTTGCTAGAGATAATCATTTCAAAGTCATAATGCAAAGGCCAAAACCTCCTTTGAATATATTACCCTTATCTCACTAGTTAAGCCGCCCTAGCTAGCTTGTTTCAGAACTTAGGTAGACCCATGTTTCTCAGTTTTGGCTGCCCATTAACATCATTTGGGGAGATTTGAAAAAGAAAAATAATCCTCATTGCTCCAAACTCAACAAATAAATTTTATTCTTATTCTGGGAGGATTGTCCTCCATTTCTACCTTGTTGAAAGTTGATCAACAGCAGTCTTATTTGCTCTTTGACAAAAGAAATAGCAGGTAAGACTTTATATTATCTTAATTTCTAGAAGTGCCTGTCATTAAGCGTTTGGAAATTAGAGGCCCTTTTCTGTCTGTGACCCTTAGAAGCTTGACTTGTGAACTCTTGAATTATGATCTGTAACATAGAATGTGGGCAAACAGTCTCCATCTGGTACAATCACTGTCTCGTCCATGGGGGTCTCTGGGTGGAACCACTGCTTTTAGATCACATGGCTCTTCATGATGGGGTGATAGATTAATTCCTTAGGGGCTGACCTGAAGCAGGTAGGAAAATTTGGTTATGGTCACCAGAAGGAGCAGGCTGTTATTTGTTTATTTATTTATTTTTAAAGATTTTATTTATTTATTTGACAGCACAAGCGGGGGAGTGGCAGAGGGAGAGGGAGAAGCAGGCTCCCCACTGAGCAGGGAGCCCAATTGGGGGGGGGCTGGGATTATGATGTTAGCCTAAGGCAGATCTTAACAGACTGAGCCACCAGGCGCCCCTTAATTACTTTTTAAAATGCTATTTATTCTTTGCTTTTAGGGCTGAAACACCTCCTGTTCAGCCATTGGAATTTTGGAGAAGTTGTTTGTTGCTTTTGATAACTTTGAGGAATCAGCCTAATTTTTAAAATGATTTTTAGAAATGTGAGCTTACTCTTAGGGCACCTTGGTGGCTCAGTCAGTTGAGTGTCCAACTCTTGGTTTCCTCTCCAGTCATGATCTTGTCGTGGAATCGGGCCCCCGTGTCGGGCTCTGCACTCAGCATGGAGTCTGCTTGGGATGCTCTCTCCCTCTGCCCCTCCCCCTATGTGCATGCTCGCGCTCTCTCTCTCAAAATGAAGGAATAAAATCTTTTAAAAAAAAGAGTGTGAGCTTACTCTTGACTGAACTTTTTGTGATAGTAATTCTTGATAAAGTCTGTTTCTGCTACTCAACTAGTATAATATTTGGGATCTGTTTATTTTTTTAGATTTTATTTATTTATTTATTTGACTGAGAGAGAGAGAGTGTGTGTGTCCAAGCAGGGGGAGCAGTAGAGGGAGAAGCAGACTCTGCTGAGCGGGGAGCCCAATGCGGGGCTCGATTCCAGGACCCCGGGATCATGACCTGAGCTGAAAGCAGACACTTAACCAACTGAGTCACCCAGGCACCCCTATTTTTACTTTTTAAAAAGATTTTATTTATTTATTAGAGCAAGTGTGTGCGAATGAGCAGGGAGCGGGGAGGGGGTGGAGGAGCAGAAGGAGAGGGGGAAGCAGACTCTTCGCTGAGCAGGAAGCCTGACGCTGGGCTCGATACCAGGACCCCGAGATCACGACTTGAGCCGAAGGCAGATGCTTAACTCGCTGAGCCACCCAGATGCCCCTTGGGATCTATTTATTGCATAGAGACTCTGTCTTCACAGCCTTAGTGTTCAATTGTGTTGATTTTTGTATCAATACAATTTTAGTATTAGGACCCTCAGGAGTTAATGCATTCTTGGTATGTGGTTTACAAGTAACATGTCACAGATGTGAGACTGAAGGAATTACTTGCATCAGTGAATACCATAGATTTGAGTGATTTAAATGTTGAATGATAACAAATATTTCACTCTTGTCATTGAAAACCAAAAATGGAAGATAAAACACCAACCCTATCATAGAGACACAAGAAAACCGGTTAGTCGGTTCACATTTCTTTTTCTTCCCTAGGCCGTTCATGTAGCAGCTCTGTTTTTTGTTTTTTTGTTTTTTTTTTTACTATATATATACATATATATAAATATATACACACGTACATACACACACACACACACACACACACACACACACACACACACAAAACCCTGGTTTCCAACAGACTGAGTTTATAAGGACTGATTAATTCTCAGGATAGATCTGAATCTGTTTTCAGAATTGCCTGTGTAAAAATAAAAAAAATAATGTAGAATTTAGGTTAAGCATTTTATGAATAGTTGATAAATCAGTCATCATTGCTAGTTTAAAGATAGTGTTGGTAACTTGCTTCAACCTTGGAAGGAGGACAGTAGGGGTTGGGAAGATGTCTGTATAGTTTTAGCTATTCTGGCTGATACTGTTCTTTCACCTTTCCCATTATCTTGTTTACTTTGGCTTTGTAGTCTAATGGAGGCCTTCTTAAAGGGTGGACATAAATAAAATATGCATGTTCTTTTTCTCTGCTAATGACGGTAAGAAAACATCATCTGTTGTCAGATTTGGTCCTTTATGATGAATTGTCTCTGGGGAAAAGAACTTGACTTATTCTCGGTGCAAGTTTGTCATTTCTTCTCTCTCCCACCTTCAGGACAGGCAGTGTCAGCTTTCCATTTAGTGAGGGAGCCTCGCCTTTCAGATGAGGGAGCTCAGCCCACAAGCCATGGGTCTCAGCTTGTGCTTGACAGAACTTTGTTAAGTGAATCAGGGAGTCTGAATTATTCATTCTCTTCCTCATCCTGCTGTTCATATCAAATTCCTGCTGTGTCTTTGGGGCATCTTGCCAGTCTTCAGCATAATTGATTTCCTTGCTTTGTGGGGTGTGTGTGTGTGTGTGTGTGTGCGTGCACATGAGTTGTGCCTCTGTTGAAGCCTTCCTGATTGCCTAGGAGAGGAATATTTATTAAGCACATGTGGGCAAAAGCACAAACGTTCACTCCAGATCACTAAAAATATAATGGACTTACTGCTTGTATAATCTAAAGGAGAGGTTGGGATTGATTTTTTTTTGTCCAGGACACATAATATTCTTTCTGGGCAACAAGAAGTTACTGCCTGAGGAATTATGAAGAAGAGTCTTCTGTGATCTGATTGGAACACTGGGGACAGAGACTGTGCTTTTCACTTTTTGTTCTCTAATCCTATTGTCTCTTCAGTGTTTTTAAGAAGGTATCTCCTTGAAGAGCCCTGTCAGGACTAGAAGGGCTTAGAATGGTCTAGTCTAGAGGCTACAAACTGGAGGCCTGTGGTCTGGCCCTTACACATGGGGTTTTGTTTGGCTTACACAGTATTTTGAAGGCATGTGGATTTAATATTTAAACACTGGGAGAACACACATGAAATCCAGATTCTTGGCTTTTCAGGGCAACAGTGGGCCTGCATTCCTGCGGCGTGGACTTTCTCGAATCCGCACAGTGGCTCTTCCCTATAGGAACCTGTTTGCTCCAATACCACACGGCCTCTGCCTGTGCACTTCATTTTTTATTTACCTCTGGTGAGCAGTATAGTCCTGCTCTAAACCAGTCTACTTATTTTACAGAGGAGAGAAAGAGATTGGTCCCAAATCTTATAGGTAGTGGGAAAAACTTAGGTGAGGATTCATGCTTCTTGACTCTTAATTGATTATGATTATTTCTGCAGACCTTTTTTTTTTTTTTTTGTTACATAAATTAACTCATTTATTGTAGGCTAGCAATGTTTTAAATGGTGGAGCTTCTACTGGTCTTTCAATTCCTTCAGTCTTCTGATGGCCATCTTTACTGTGACGGCAGAAGTGGTGTTGTAGGTCCAGGCGCCACCAGCGACGGTTTTCATGCAGGAGTCACAATGCCAGATCCCCACCCCTTGTCTTTTCATCTTGGTTTTGCCACAGAAGGAGCGGGTGTACTTGGCATGCTGGCTTATTTCAATCTTCTTCACCATTTTCCTGAGGGAAGCACCATAACAGGTCCCGTATTCACCCACGATTCCGACCTTCTTTGTGCGTTTAGCCATGTCGCCGCAAACTAGGTCTGAGCCCACAGAGGTGGCAGGTTTTTTTTTTTAAACAAGTTCTTTTCTTACCAGTATGTTTTCTATTCATTCAAAATATTCATTGTGTAGGTACTAAGACTGAATGCTGGGAATGTAAAAGGAATACGGTAAATCCCCCTGTTCTTGATTCAGTCTCGAAATACCAAATGAGTCTGCCTGTGGGGAAAGTTACTATCTACCGTTACTCTGTACTGTTAGATTGCTTTATCTTCTTTATATCACTTAACCACCATTTGGAATTATTTTAATTTGCCTCCTTGTTTACTGTCTGGCTTCCTAAGTAGAATGTAAGCACTGTGAGACCAGTGACTAGGTCTTGTACAGTGTTGTATCTCCATTGCCTGGAAAAAATCCCTGACACTGAGTAGATTCTGTTTTTGATGAATGAATGACTAAAGGGGGCAATAGATTGAACTGGGCTTTGAAGGACGAATAGGAGTTTTCCATGCAGACAGGGGAAGGGTGTTTCAGACAGAAATATTGGTATGAACAGAGTCATGAAAATACATGATATGTTCTTGTGCTTCTTTGGGGTTGGCCACAAAAAGCTGTTTTTGATAACAAAGACCATATGGATTTGAAGGACTCTGGATCCTTGGTAAAAAAAACACATAAACTAAATGTGTTTCTGAGTCAAAAACTCCAGTGTAACTTTTTCCCTCTCCTCCATAGTCTTTTAGTGGGATACTGGCCATTCATTATAATTAGTGATTTATAGAACTTCACTGGCATATTTACTAAAGTAGTATTATATGACAGATGTAAATTAAGGGTGTGATTCTAATGGGCCTTCAGTCTAGTATTTTGCAAATCCAGAACAGGTTATCTTTAGGGTATATAATGGACCAATTGGTGAATTTTTGAGGGTATCAGGCAGAGGCTGTCAACATAAGTGAGCTGTGTATTAGAATCCCCTAGGGAGTTTTTAAAAATTTCATTCCTTGGCCATCCCCCACCTAGGCCAGTTAAGTCAGGAACTCTGGTAGTAGGGCCCAGGAATTCATATTTTTTTAAACTTCCCCAGATGATTCCAGTACGCAGCCAAGGTTGAGAACCATTGACTTAGGGAAACACAAGGGAAGGGAGATAGTTGTAGTTCGCGGTAAGTTGAAGTATAAGGAGGGAACCCAAAGAGGACAATCATTAAGAAAGTAATTGAAGATCAGAGAAAGATGAATACCATACGATTTCATTCATATGTGGAATTTAAGAAACAAAACAGATGAACATTCGGGGAGAGGGAGGAAAGGCAAACCAAGAAACAGATTCTTAACTGTAGAGAACAAACTGATGGTTACCAGAGGGGAGGTGGGCAGGGCGATCGGTGAAATGGGTGATTGGGATTCAGGAGCACACTTGTCTTGACGAGCACCAGGTGTTGTATGGAAGTGTTGAATCACTACATTGTGCATGGAAACTAATATTACACTGTATGTTAACTAACTGGAATTTAAATAAAAACTTGGGAAAAAAAAGTAATTGAAGAGAGTTATTAAAAGATCTTCTGAGTGTGAGAGAAGGGGTATTTTAGGAAATCAATTCAGAAATGTATGATTTTTAGAGTGATTAGAATGTAAAGAGGTTGGAATTATAGGTGGTGTCAGAGATAAAGGAAGTATACCTAGTTGTTGAGGAGGGAGAGAGTCTGAATTCCATGGGGTATGCTGTCCCCCCCATGAATTATCATTCAGAGATCCCAGCTTTTTAGTCACATGTGATGAAAAAACACTTTTTTTTTTTTTTTTAAGATCTTATTTATTTGTCAGAGAGAGAGCAAGAGTGATTGGGCACAAGCAGGGGGAGCAGAAGGCAGAGGGAGAAGCAGGCTCCCCGCCGACCAAGGAGCCTGATGCGGCACTCGATTCTAGGACCCTGGAATCATGACCTGATTCCATGAGCCGAAGGTAGACGCTTAACTGACTGAGCCACCCAGGCATCCCTAAACACTGTTCTTGAAGTAAAACATTGTGGGTCATAGTCCTAGATTTCCCACTATTAGTTATGTTCATTTAGTTCAGTTTACCAACCATTTATTAAGTGCTGTACACTGTGTTGGACTCTGGAGATGGATTAGATACAACTCTTGCCATTTAGGATCTGACGTTCTAGGGATTTCTTTGTGCAACTAGTTAGGCAGTTCTTAACTTCTCTGGGCCTTTCTCCATCTGTGAAATGTGGGGATATGATGAAATTTTTTCTGAGGTTCCTTTCAGCTTTGACATCATATTGCAGTGATTGCAAGTAAAATCTTGGTAAAGATCAGCACCTCTTAGTAATTATGTAGTTTTCTTCAGTGGAAAAAAAAAAAAAACCCAAGAAAAAGTACAGCTAAGGGTTTAAATTGAAAGAATCCCAGGACCTTATCACACCCTTTTCCCTGTTTTACCTTTCTGTCAGGTTCTGTGGGGTTTTGACAAGTACCCTTGGGAAGGAGGAGTGGAGAGTGGATGTCCCTGGGGAGGAAGTGTAGGGTTAGAGTCCGAGAAGAGCCTGCTAGAAGCCTTGCCGTTGTAGAGCTGTGGGCAGATGGGGAAGTGTGGCACCCAAGAACGGTTTTGAGATCCTCCATTGTTCCCAGCACCTTGTTGAGGAGTTCCTGGCCACATTTGTCACCCAGCTGAAGTCTGCTCAATTGGGAACAAAGTGTTCCTCATGCCAGCAGCTGTCAGGATGAACTTCGGAGAACCGGGGCCGTGTCTTTCTGAGCGTTCTTGGGTATTGCACATATTCATTGTTTTCTCTGGGAGGTTGTTGGGAGAGTGGAGAGGGGAAGGGGAAGGGGATGTGGGAGGCAAAAAAAGTTTCCAGAAAAAGAAAAGAAAAAAAGAAAAAAAAAAAGCGGTGAAAAGCTGTTTGTGGGAACGGGAGCTGGGTGGCAGGGCTGTGGTACCTTTGTAGACTTGCACTCCTCACTGCTGTCCTGCTCTGGGGGACATAACACTAATAATAACTGTGGTTAGTTTTTAATTTTTTCGTGATACTCTCAGCTTTCCCTTTTGTTATAAATCTATTAGCGACTGTTAAAGGATTTTTTTTAATGTAAATGTTGCACTCAACATATTGGTCCAGTCTAGAGGCTGTACCATGATTTCTATTTAGATATCCTGGATCCTCAGACCTCAGATTACTCTCCAAGCATTTCCTCTCCCACTGCCCACTTCCCGTTTTATTCTGCAGTTCTTGTGTGCGCCACATGACCCTTCTCAGCGCCTGAATGCCTAGCACTGTGCTGGTTGTTGAGGATGTGGAGGGAGGCAGACAGTCCCTGTCCTTGGGAGCTCTCAGTATAGAAGGGGGAGACTGATGCTGAGGAGAGGTGCAGTGTGGTGAGTGCAGGGGGAAAGGTACTGAGTGAGCGATGAGATGGGCGGGAGAGGGCACCTAATCCAGCCTGGGCAGCGTGGGTGGCAGGGACCTGGGGGTTGTAACAGGAGCGACATTTCTGTATGTTCAGACAATGGAAGAAATAGGGAAATACTGGCTTAATGGATAGAACACAGGGAAGGGAGTTAGGACCCTTCCTCTGTCGTCTTTTGTGTGCAAAAGTATAGCAGCTTTCTTTGCCTCCTACTCCTGGCAGCGGATTATCTCTTCCTCTGGAATTACGTGGGTTGGAGAAGAATGGAGAGGAATGGGCCCACCTGCATGGCCGGGAGAGGGAGGCGTTAGGGATGTGGCTGTTTAAAAGCTCTTGGCATGACTGGCTACAAGTACAGATGGCTATTTGTGTTACCATTATTGTAGCTCTTATTCCTGCATTCCCTTTCGTGTGCTTCTTTACAGGGATAATTGTGGGGTCCCAACTTCTGTCTCTCCCCGCTGCCAGCTAAAGTCGATGCTGATGTGTTGTGCATTACAGAGCGTACAAGGACTTCTGTGTGGGCTGTCGTCTTAGTGCTGCCATAAATTTTTGGGCCTCTGCAGCATCAGGGGAAAACAACTTTTTGTTGTTATTGAAATCCACATTGGTGAAAACATTAAAAAAAATGAGTACACCAAATTTTAGTGAGGGATTGACTTCTAAATGGAGCTAAAATTAACTTCGGTGAGTGTTTGGATTTCAAAAGTGTTAGATACCAAGGGTTGGCTATCCAGGGAAAAGGTGATTTGTCTGGGAATCCGACAAATCCTAGTCATGTTCTGGGTAAAACTGAGGGGAGTGAAACAGAAAGAGGATGGGTTTTATTGCTGATCTGCCTTTTTTTTTTTTTTAAGATTTTATTTATTTATTTATTTAAAGCATGAGTTGGGGGAGAGGGAGAGAGAATCTCAGGCAGACTCCCCGCTGAGCACAGAGCCTGACGTGGAGCTTGATCTCATGACCCTGAGCCGAAATCATGAGTCACACACTTAACCGACTGAGCCACCCAGGAGCCCCCAATCTGCCATTTCTTTGTTGTGTGACCTTGTCCAGGCCACTTTTCTCATCAGTAAACTGGAGCTAATAATAGCTATCGCTGAGTTGTTGTGACAATTAAACATTTATTATTCCACTACTAAAGGCCTTCCACAGGCTTCTTTCCTGGTATTTATGTCCCAGCAAGGTGAATCACTTGCTGTTTCTTTCCCCTTCTTGCCTTTGGGCATATCTTTTCTTGTATGGCTTTTTACCTGCCTGCTCAGAAAATTTTCCATCAAGTAAAACACACATGAATTCATAAACCTGGCAAATTTAGGTTAATACTCTCCTGTTATTTAGATCTCAGCTATTTGGTGTTCCATTTTTAAGGAAACCTTTCCCTGTTCTCACTCCAGTCCAGAAGGTATTCTTTCTGTGATGTTCCGTAGCACTCTTTGTCTCCCTTGCGAAACTGTATTTCCTGGAGACAGTGGCGGTCACGTGTGCCATTGTGTTACCGCTGTGTAGCTTGTGCCGCCTCCTTCCCTTCCCTGACGTGATGTAGGGTCTGAACCTAAGCTACCTGCAAAACTCAGGACAACGCCAAGAGGCACTGCATCCCGCCTGTCCCCGGTTGGTTTATAACCAGAAAAAAACCACTTAATTTACACATAATTGATGGTAAAACCTACTTCGTCTGGGGGTAAATTTGGCTTTCAGAGTCATTGAAGCAGGGAGCCAAGTAAACCTGATTCTTGATGCGTTGGTAGAGCTTCAGACCTTTGCTGTTTTTCATGCATAATAGTTATTTTTCTGCTTTGAGGAGAAAACCACTAGAAATTAAGTGTATGACTTCTGGCAGGAATCCAGTGTCGCAATTGGGCCAAACAGTCTTAATCCCATCACAACCACTACTTTCTAGAAGAGGACCCCTTTAAGCAAAATATCGACTACCTCTGGGGATGATATAAATCTAAGGGGAACAGTAGTTTGAGACTCCTCAAATATCCTTGTATTACCTCCACCCCCCTTATTTTCTTTAGGGCTGTTTAGAACCTGGAGGAGTGAGTGAGAAAGAGTGTGTGTGTGTGTGTGTGTGTGTGTGTGTGTGTTAGACAGGGACCTTTCACTCACGTGACTTTATAAATACATTCCATTGTGGCCATTGGTCTATTTGTCCTATACATCGCAAAGTGTGACCCTCTGATGGGTCATTCGGAACTTATGATGGAGTGAGGGCCAACATTTCCTACGTACGGAAGTAAAGACCAACCATGGCACTTTTAACCCTTTATCACTTTACAAGTCTGTCTGTCTCTATTAGGCTGACTTCCTTGAGAGCAGGGATGGCCTGATTCATTTCACGTCCTCAGTGGTCAGTACACATGCTGGCATGTCGCTCAGTACACAGTGGTTAGCTGTTTGTGGAACTAGGTAGTATGGTGCAGTAGAAGAGGGAAGGCTTTCAAATTTGGCAGATCTCAGTCAGAGTGGGTCCAGCACTTGTTAGCTGGAGGACCTTCGACCAGGTTTTAACTTTGAGCTTCAGTATCAGCTTTTTTGTGAAGATAAAGATATTGTGCCCTGCACACTTCCTGGCACTGGAGGGCTATTATTTTTCCCCAAGTATTTATTTTGAAATAACTTCACAATTAGAAAAGAGTTGCCAGAACAACTAAAAAAATAAAAATAAATAAAAAACCCCACAAAATAGAAAACTCTCAAAGTACCTATATTCCTTTTACTCAGATTTCCCAGTTAATATTTTATTGTGTTTGCTCCATTGTCCACTTTCTCTCTCTTTTTTAAAAGATTTTATTTATTGAGAGAGAGAGACAGTGCAAGCGAGAGAGTGAGCATGAGCAGGGAAGAGGGGCAGAGGGAGAGGGAGAAGCAGACTCCCCGCTGAGCAGGGAGCCCGATGCGGGGCTCGATCCCAGGACCCTGAGATCATGACCCGAGCCAAAGGCAGACACTTAACCAACTGAGCCACCCAGGCACCCCTGTCCACTCTCTTTATGTGTGTGTATACATGCACACTCTTTATCGTTATTTTCTAAATTTTGAGAGCAAGCCACGGATCTGATATCCCTTCACTGGGAAACACTTCAGTGTGTATTCCCCCAATAGGACTGTCTTACATAGCCTTGATCTGCTCTCCAGATGAGAGTGGTATTGGTGCACTGTCACCATCCATCCACAGAGCCCGTGAACATGTTGCCAGCTGTCCCGATAATGTCTTTTTTCTGTTTTGGTCCAGGGTCCTCTCTAGGGATAGGTGTTACATTTCGTTGCATGTCTCCTCAGACTCCTTCAGTCTGGAACAATTCTGAGTCTTCTTTGCCTTTCTTTCATGTCCTTGACATTTTGAAGTTCTAGGTCTGGGTCCATCTGTTTCTTCATGACAACTGTCGTATCATTTTTGTCAGGAATATGCTGTGCCCTTAGTGTATCACCTGGAGGCAAATGAGGTCTACCTGTCCCACTACCAGTGATGCTAACCTTGATCACTTGGTTAAGTTGGTGTTTGCCACATTTCTTCAGATTAAATTCATCATTTTTCTGTTTGTTATTGATTATTATGTTGTGCAAAGATAGTCTGAGATTGTACCACTATCCTGTTGCTCACCAGACCTCTGCCTCACAGCCTTAGCATCCACTGACAACTCCTTCCTGGGATAGTTGCCAGATGGGGATTCTTTGTTTCTGTCAATCTGTCTGTATTTATTAGTTGGCATTCCACTGTAAAGAAGAGTTTTCTCGGGGTGCTTGGGTGGCTCAGTCGTTAAGCATCTGCCTTCGGCTCAGGTCATGATCCCAGCGTCCTGGGATCGAGCCCCACATCGGGCTCGCTGCTTGGCGGGAAGCCTGCTTCTCCCTCTCCCACTCCCCCTGCTTGTGTTCCCTCTCTCGCTGTGTCTCTCTGTCAAATAAATAAATAAAATCTTAAAAAAAAAAAAAAAAAAGAGTTTTCTCATTTGCTTGTTTATTTCTGTCAGCAGGGATTCATGGATTCCTATTTTATTCAATAGGTTGTAATAGGTTGTAATTTTACATTCTGATCCTTAAGCTGTCCCCAGTTTAGCCAGTGGGAACTGCTTTATGCTGGCTCCTTTGTTCTGTTGGCTTGACCCCATCATTTATGGGACATTTCTTGATTTGCTGGCACAAGATTTTCCAAGCTTATCTTGTTCTTTTCCTGCTCTAGCCCTGGAATCAGCCATTTCCAAGGAGCCCGGCTTCTTTTAAATGGAGGATAGTAATTAGAAACCAAAATCTGGGTGCGAAGGTGTACACATTGCTGCTGGGGTGTTACTGCCTCTAGGCTCTCTCAGCAGACAGAAAATACACGTGTATATATATATATGTACACACACCATATATATGTACATCTGTGACTATTTCTATATTTCTAGGTGAATGTGCAAACACGTATAATGTTTGTATGTGTGTGAGCGTATATCTCTGTGTGTGTATGTGTGTGTATATATATATGTTATAGATTTTACATTGTAAAACCACGAGTTTTAGATCATAAAACTAGAATTCATTTGATAACTCCATCTTAAGTCCAGCCAACCTCTTTCCAGTTTTGTAAAATATTCTCAAGTAGGGAAAAACTTACCTCCTTTTATCCGCAGCATATTTACTTATTTCATTTCAATTTCCCAGCCACCCAGGCGCCCCATCTTATCTTTTCTTTTCTTTCTCTCTCTCTCTTTCTCTCTCTCCTTCCTTCCTTCCTTCCTTCCTTTGTGTGTATGGGCATATGTCTTCATTTCTTTTGGATAAATACCTACAAGTAGGGTTGCTGTCTTATCTTAAGCATGTTTAAGAAACTGCCAAACTGTTTTCCAAAGTGGCTTACCATTTTTGCATTCCCATCAGCATTGAATGTATGAAGAAGTTCTAGTTGCTCCACATCCTTTCCATTATCTGGTATTGTCAATTAAAAAAAAGTGTTGAATCCTTCTCATAGGTATGTAATGGTATCTCTTTGCAGTTTTAAATATTATTTCCCTAGGGCGCCTGGGTGGCTCAGTCGTTAAGCGTCTGCCTTCGGCTCAGGTCATGATCCCAGGGTCCTGGGATAGAGCCCCACATCGGGCTCCCTGCTCCGCGGGAAGCCTGCTTCTCCCTCTCCACTCCCCTGCTTGTGTTCCTGCTCTCGCTATGTCTTTCTCTGTCAAATAAAAAAAAAATTATTTCCCTAAATATTAATGGTGTTGAGCATCTTTTCATTTGCATATTTGCCATCCATATCTCTGATGGTCTGTTAAACCTTTTGCTCATTTTAAAAATTGGGTTGTTTGTTGTCTTTTTTTTTTTAAGATTTTATTTATTTGAGAGAGAGAGAGAGAGAGAGAGAGAGAAAGAATGAGTGGGGGAGGGGCAGAGGGAGAGGGAGAAGCAGGCTCCCTGCAGAGCAGGGAGCCCAATGCGGGACTCGACCCCAGGACCTGGGATCATGACCCGAGCCGAAGGTAGACGCTCAACTGACTGAGCCACCCAGGTGTCGGGTTGTTTGTTGTCTTAATGAGTTTTGAGAGTTCTTTATATACTCTTGTTTCTTGTCCTTAATCAGTTATGTGTTTACAAATATTTTTTCCCATTGTGTCATTTTAAGTTATAAATATAGCTTCTTTATATAACGTTATAGTTATGTAGAAAGGTTGGACTGGATTCTTTGGGGCTTTCCATATAGCCTTTATGCTGTGAATACCCAAGAGTCATCTTGGTAAGAGGATCAATCTAAGCTTGAGGGGAGTTGGAGATCCTGGAGGATCCGGTGGACTTAATTGCCTCCTCCCAGTGACTGACTGAGGGTACTTGTTGAGAAAAGAAAGGAAGGACTGATGGAAAAATACGAGGGGTGATGGTGGTGGCTGGAGTCTTTGGTGGGAGAGTCCAATGTAGCCAGTTCCAGGGTGGGAGAATGGCTGCTAGAACTGTTCACAATAGAAAGGTAAGGAGCGTGAGAGGGGCCAGGGAGCTTTAACATGGATTGTGTTGAAAGTGTTGAACCTAGATGAGATCTAGCCAGGGGTTCATTTGGCAGAAAGAGAGAGGCTTTGCAAGGGGATGTGACTTTCTGAAGATTATGGGGGTTGTGAAGTGGCAGAGCTGGGACTTCAATTCAGATCTTTGAGAACAGCTGTGAAGAAGGGCCTCAGCACATAAGAGGCAGCGGGAAAAACTAGAATTCTGACTAAGCTAGGGTGGCCTGTTTTTGTTATTCTGCATGTCTTCCACATAATTTGTAAATACTCTTCTTGTATTTTCTCAATATTTAGTAAAACATAACAAAACTGGAATGACAGCAGAATTGGTGATTGGTAAGAGTTTGACTATAAATCCAATTGGAATATATTTTGGGTTAAACAGAAAACACTAGAAATCAAATAGGAATGCATTTTTGGCACAGCAAGAATGTTCGGTTCTTTCTGACACCCAAGGGGAAAGGATACTAAAGACAAGAAGAGATCATAGATCTGGCTTTTGCTGTTATAATTAGCTATGAAAATACTAACTTTCAAGGTTAGGATTTACTGGAATTAGAATTGCCTTTGGATTAAAAGAGAATGGTGAAAGGAAATATCTGGAAAAACCTGATAATAATAGTTATTATTTTATTGGATTCCTGCTCTAATTCAGGCACTGTGTTAGGCTCCTTGCCATTACATTTTCCTGATCCTTCCATAACCTTGCAAAGTATTTGGTGATATTACATTCCTGTTTTATACATGCAGAAATTGAGATTTAGAGAAATTAAATAACCTGTCCAAAGTCATAACTGGGATTCATCCCTGGGCCTGTGTGGCACCAAAGCTTGGTGTCTTTTCACTATGTTGGGGCTAATCATGGTGTCCTGTGTAGACCAGCATTCTTCCACAGTGGTTTCTTACCAGTTCACTACAAGATAGGTACAGAAACTGACTGTGAGCACTGAGAAACTTTTATAGCAATTTGACAGAGTAATTTTATGAGTGTCAAATCCAGTGATAACAAGTTTGGGCTTGTATTTTGTATGTCTTTGTTTCTTAAAATTTCAGTTTTTTCTAGTAATTAATTTTATGGCGTTTTATAAAAGTACCATTCTATGATGGATTGGAACTTTACAAACAGAATTGCTGCAAGTCGTTCGCGCAGCCCTGCCCTGTACCGGGCCACGTCTCTGCTCTTGAGATGCTTGTGCCTCACTATACAGTGTGCTGTCACACTGTGGTGGACTTCGAGTTCCGAAGGGCGGGGGGGACAGGGTCAGAGAAAGGGAAAGAGGCAGTAGGGAGAGGTGAGAAGAATCTTTGGGAGAAGTCTCCAAACTGCCCTCAAGTGGTAGCAGTAAGGAAGGGTGAAGCCCAGTTCTCTCCTAAGATGAGGAGGCACACTGTGCCTCCTTTGGTCAGATACTATGCTTGGATTATGGTTGGCTTTCTGCTGAGTCCTCACTTGCTTTTTATTACACCCTGCAGTGATGCTGGTGTTCTAGAGGAGGACAAATATGGGAGACGGAATTTACAGAAATTAAGTTAACTGAAGGCAGAAATTCTGAAAATCGAAAACCTCCTTTTCTCTCCTCACAACTACACACACATGAACCCGTACCTTGAAGTATTTTCCCTTTAAGGAAAAGACTGCAGTTCTTTGGCAGGGCCGAGAGTTTTGATTGGCCCCCTCTACTGCTGTTTGCCACGAAGAATCCTGACCAGTCCAGTTTTGTTTAGAGCTGGTTTGGGAGTCAGCCGAGCTGCCAGGTTCTGTGTACCTAATTTGAAATGTGCTAGTGTTCAGGGAGTGGTGGGCCAGGTTCCTGGGATGCACCTCCTGCAGTTCAGCTTTCCACGTTCCAGGAGGAAATGTGACCCTGCTGTTTCTGGAGTCCCATGTCAGAGACTCTTACTTCTCTCTGAATGCCTTTGAAGTCCTGCCAGTTTAGGGACGGGGGAGGTTCAACTCACCGAAGGGTTATGTTTTTCGGGAGCTTACCCAGAATGGGACACCATATGCAGTGGTGCAGGAAAAGGAGCCCACTCATCCTTCAGGTTAACTAGGATATGAGATTAAAGAAAGTGGTCTCAGCTTTATAGGATTGTTTTTCTCTCCACTCCCTAGATCTGAAATGGCAAAACAGACCCTCTAAGAACTAGACCCCTGTTGGTGACCAGTTTTAGTTATGAAGGAAACATCAGTCACCTTGACCTGCGATAAAGACAGGTATTGCACAGTCCGACCTCTTGCCTAAGACCTTACGTGTGGTCTGCAGTAATGCCTGCCATTCTGGTTGTGGCTGAGGGCGTGGCTGAAGGCAAGGCGATGGACACATAGCAGTTCTAATCCTGAACCTTTTACTTGCTCAGCTGGTTCTTAATCCCTAGGACCCAGCCTAAGGTCAAGAATTTGTTCCTGATTGCCATAGGTACAACTGTTGAGACGGTTTGCAGTGCTCCTGCGCTGGTGACCGCTGCAGCCTGGGGGGTGGTGTATGTAGGTCCGCCCCTCACTCTGTGGATAGAAATGTATTGAGGGGCGCCTGGGTGGCTCAGTCGTTAAGCGTCTGCCTTCGGCTCAGGTCATGATCCCAGGGTTCTGGGATCGAGCCCCATGTCAGGCTCCCTGCTCATCGGGAAGCTTGCTTCTCTCTCTCCCCCTGCTTGTGTTCCCTCTCTTGCTGTCTCTCTCTCTGTCAAAAAATAAATAAAATCTTAAAAAAAAAAAAAAAAAGAAACGTATTGAGCATTTAATGAGCCCTGTGATAAGTTTAGGCAGTTTATAATGCCAGCCTTTAAATTTCATGGTGAAATAATTTTGATAATTTTCAGATTTATTAGAACCCTTTTAAGAGTTTAACAGACGCAGGAAGATAAGAGATAAGAGAATGAGGCACACGGAGGAAGCAGCAGACAGGGATCTCATAGTACTTTAAAATTACCTCATTGTTATCAAGTCCTGAACTAAAATTATATTTTAACAGCTCTGTGTCTCTCCAGTAGACGATTCTTTTCCTGAGGATGGGGTAGTTTCTAATTCTTTTTTTTTTTTTCTGTATTCCCCAGAGAATCTGGTCTTCTTGGTAGATTCAATAAATATTTGTTGAGATCAATTAAATAAATAAGAAGCTTCTAAGCACCAAGAACAGAGTTGTATTTCAGTGGTTTCTTTGTGAATTGAATTCTCCAGGTCTCTGTGCTATACTTCTCTGATTAGGTTGCTGGGCCCAGATGACGAGCCTGGTACTTGCCTTTAAACATTTTATCCCCTGCCTTGGTTATGTTGTCGCTAAGCGATATGAACACAGGGGATGTGGCTTATAAAGTGTACTCAGCTGGGGGCACCTGCGTGCCTCAGTCGTTAAGTGTCTGCCTTCGGCTCAGGTCATGATCTCAGGGTCTGGGGTCGAGCCCCACATCAGGCTCGCTGTTCAGTGGGAAGCCTGCTTCTCCCTCTCCCACTCCCCCTGCTTGTGTTCCCTCTCTCGCTGTGTCTCTCTCTATCAAATAAATAAATAAAATCGTTAAAAAAAAATAAAGTGTACTTAGCTGACAGGCTCTGCCCATTCTCCGCCACCACCCACCTAACTCATTTCTGTATGGTCTTTGGGAGTAGTAAGAAAATTCCTTTGAAGTGCTGGTTCCTAGGTGAAGCTGGTGGCTAGTTGTGTATGTACTCTTTATTTTTGTGGAATTTGAGGAGGTAGTGGTACTGGAAATAATCTTAGGGAGTCTGCTGTACCCCCACATTTTGCCAGTGAAAAAACATACCCAGAAAGGTGTTCAGTGGTTTATTCCTAACCACATGGGTACTTCATGGCCATCAAGACTGTTCTCCTGGTCTCCTGGATCTTAGGTCTAGGCATTTACCACACTACCAGAGAAGTCTTAAGTCTTGTTTTTTTTTTATTTTTTATAGAAAGCATCAGTAAAAATCGAATTCCTGCAGAAGCAAATATTGGCAATTTAGGAATGTGAGTGGAAAAACGTTTTCCCTTTTGAATGCTAGGAGAGCTATCCCACAGTTTCTCTTTCTACTCTTTCTACTCTGATGTTACAAGACGAAAAAGTTTCATAAAAGATATGCTTCATTTAATGCAGAAAAAAGTAGGCCACTTTGCACTTCTAAAAATAACGCTTAAAAAATCCCAACATTGTGTAAAGAGGTATTTTAGTCGCACAAATGCTGTAATTTTCTGGGGGTTCCTGGGCCCCGGGAGCATGCTAGCTCTCTGAAAGCTTTATGTTCTTATAGGACTCTTGTTTGAGGTGACCCCAGAATGGGAGATGGAGAAATGTGCTCTGAAGGGTGATTTGGGGGGAAGGGATGAGAAAGTTGCAGGCGGGAAAGCTCAGCATAGTGGTTTTAGGGAGTTTTCATTTCATTTTATGTTTTTAAAGGAAAGGCCTGCTAGAAGCTTGGTACTAACTGATTCCAGATGGGTCTGCTACAGTACAAAGGTTTTCAGTGTGTTTGGGATAGGGCAGACCAAGAGGGCCCCCTGAGCACTTCCTGTGCAGCTCTGCAATTGTACTCACCTAATCAGAAACAGCCCTGCCTGCTGGAGCTCAAGGGCAGCCATCTTGGGTTCTCTTCGTGCCTGATTCTGTGAACTGCCCTTTCCTCCTGTCTGGTTTACCTCCGCATCCTAGTCCCCTTCCCTCTCTAATCTCTTCTCCATTTGTTCGCAGGGAACATTTTATGTATATATGTATGTATGTTCCTCCCTATTCCTTGTGGGGTGGGAGCTGGGAGGAGGGGAGAGGGGGAAAGGGCGGGGGGAAGGGAGGAGGAGGGTAGAATGGCCAAATTAAAGGCAGATGCTGAAAGGCTTTTTTCCTGGACCCGGGAGATATTTGCTGGCAGTGGGTAACGGGAACATGAGAATGTGAAGCAGACTTGGAAAATGAAGCCACCATCCATCCATCCATCCGTTCATTCATTCTCTCTTTTCCCCCCCAATCCTGTACTCTTTCCAAAAGGTTCAGAATGTTGCAAGTGGGTAGTTTGTTTACATTATAAACTGAGTGTCACTGGCCCTCTCTGGTTGTTTGCCAAAGGGAGAGTTTGACGGTGATTTTAAATCCAGTAGAATAGAAAGGTATTTTGCACTCAGATCCCAGCATTGTTGCCACAGGATCATCCCTTCTGTGCTCTGATGTCTGCTTGAATTTGGCCAGCTTCTTAGCTATTGCAGGTGCTCTGCATAGGTTAAAAGAGGATTTTTGGTGATGCTCTGCTGCAGGGACAGTCGTTCTTAGGGGCCTTCCAGACTCCACTTGGGATATATTTTAGGCATAAATTTGACTATTTTGGTGCAGATGCCTGTTAGACTTGAGGGTATGCTTGGTGTTTGAATCTCATTTTTTTTTTGGATCTAGCTGATGGTTGCAGAATGTGGTTCCAGAGTTTTATCTGGGTCTTTATAGTTTTTTTCTGATCCATTTGGCTATTGTATCCATGTTGTTGCATAAATGCGAATTTATTCAGATAGAATATTGAAAAATACTATGTAGACATAAAATTTCCAGCAGCGTAGGTTTGTTTTCCTGACCTGTCCATACTTTCAGTGCCCCTTTTGTCGTCATGTAAGTATGGTGATCACTTTTTTTTTTTTGAGTCATATGTGTGGAATATATTGTCTGGTGGACAATTTTTGTGCTGTTTCTAGATAGTGGGGTTGTCTGGGAGATATAGTTGGGAAATGGAAATACATGAATTTCTGGGATATTCTGATGTTAGTGGCAATGTCAGAGTGTAAAATTGGGATTTCTTAAGCTAGGTCACATAGTCACCCTTCTTATGAGTGAGTCTTAGTAATGTGGCATTGAAGCTAATGGAGAATTACCTGGTATTTTTTAACCATCAGCTGCTTGTAATAACGTTCTCAGTTTACCAGTAGGATCTTCCCTCTTACCTTTATTTTTTAAAATCCCCCTTTAGGCGTGAAGGAGAGAAGGCAGCTAAGGTGTGTTTGTTTGTCTTGGCTATTATTTGCCAAGTATCAGACTCCTGTTGCCTCACTTAGTACTTGGTGGCCTTAACTCCATTTGCAGAGGAGAAAAATGCTCTTGCCCAGTGTCACACGACCAGTAAGCGTCAGAGACCGCTTCAACCCATTATGTTCTGGATCCAAAGGCGGTATATGTTCTCTCGCACTCCGAGTTATATCTAAGTCCTAAACTCTTCTCAGAAAAAAATTCTTTTCTAAGGGGAATGCAGTGATTAAAATTTTTTTAAGATCATTTAAAACTTATTTTTATTGTCATCTTCCTCCCTTTTTCGGCATGCTGACTTCATGCCTCTAATATATAAAAAGCTGATACTGGAGAAAGGAAGGAGGTGAACCATTTAATTACTGTTCATAGAGAAGCTTTGAGGCTCTGAAAGTTGCTTTTTTTTTTAGAGAATTTTACTGGGATAATTGTAGATTAACATGCAATTGTACAAGAGCCGCTTTTTTTTTTTTTTTAAAGATTTTATTTATTTATTTGACAGAGAGAGACACAGTGAGAGAGGGAACACAAGCAGGGGGAGTGGGAGAGGGAGAAGCAGGCTTCCCGCTAAGCAGGGAGCCCGATGCGGGGCTCGATCCCAGGACCCTGGGATCATGACCTGAGCCGAAGGCAGACGCTTAACGACTGAGCCACCCAGGCGCCCCAAGAGCCGCTTTTGAAATGGTAGAAAGGCAGAGGTTCTGATTTAGAGGCACATAGACACCTGTGCTCGTCTTCTGTGGCAGCGTGGAGGGAGATTGCACGAGGGGCTCTTAAGACTTCCGCTTTGCCTGAGCAGCTCTCTGCTGTCTTTGGGATGCACAGTTGCTGTAAATACTGTCAGGTACTGTCAGTACTGTACTGAGAGAGGCCCTCAATTGTAGTTTCTAGTTCAAGGAGGCCATACCATGAAATCTTGATTGGCTTGAGCAGAGACAACATTCAGAATGAAGGGATAGATTGGAGGTGGAGGCAATCTTAGAAATTGGAAGAGTGAGTTGGAATTGCTAGGTTTCAGTCTACCAAACATCTTTGGTTGGGATCACCAGGAAGACTCCTTTCATTGTTTTTCCATTAGTTAGATGTCATCTTCTGAAGGAGGCTACCTTTAACCTAAAGTGCATTTACCTCAGTTTTCTTTAACGTTTATCATGATTTGTAACTAGATACTTACTTGGTATAGTGTTTTTGTCCACAATTTGTCCACAAACTTCATGAGGGCAGGGACTGTGTCAGTTTTTTCACACTGTATACATGGTCCCTAGACTATGGGACCGTAGCAAGTGTACACATCATAAAAGTTGGTTGAATGAATGAATACCATGGGAAATTATGGTTCTTGCTGAAGAGCTTAATTCTTAGCTGGTCAAGCCTTTACCTGTTATTTTGGGTCAGAGTACTGACTTTGAAAATTTTCTAGATAAAAGAGTTTTAATGTCATAGACTTCTTTTCTTTTATCTCATGAACAAAGTAGTAAACTATTTTAACTTGAGGTCATTCCTTAAGTTCTGTTAATGGATTCTTGCATTATTTCAGAAAATATGCTTAAGGCTTAGAAACCCAGGCTATGAAGCATCTCGTCTCCTTTGACCTCTAAAATGAGCAGACTTGTTCTTTTCCCTCCTGTTCTACATATTTGGAAGAGTAGCATGATTCTTTTTTGAGGCTTTTACAAAATAGGAGAATAAAGAAAACTCGATGACTCTTGTTTAAAAACTCTCTGCTCATCTGAATTGGTTTAATGACTATTCTTTTGTTTAACCCCTTCAACTTCTCATCCCAGAATTGATCTTCCTAAATTTATCTCTCATAAAGGGTCATAATAATTTGATTCCTATCTCACTGAGACTCTTTCTTAAGTTTGGCTCTTCTACTTTCTCTTCTTTCTTTTTTTCTTTCTTTTTAAAGATTTTATTTATTTATTTGACACAGAGAGAGAGACAGCAAGAGAGGAAACACAAGCAGGGGGAGTGGGAGAGGGAGAAGCAGGCTTCCTGCTGAGCAGGGAACCCGATGCGGGACTTGATCCCAGGACCCTGGGACCATGACCTGAGCCGAAGGCAGACGCTTAATGACTGAGCCACCGAGGTGCCCTCTTCTTTTTTTAAAGGTAACCTTTCTCTGTAAGACCAGGAAGAAAAAGGATAAGTAATTATGGGCAAGAAAATTGGAAAACATTTAAGGAAAAAATGTAAGGTTGTGTGGGTGTGTGAGAATATGTGTGTATACATATATATTTTTTCCCTTCTCTGCCCCACTCTTCTCTAGCTAGAATGAGATATTTTTTTTTTAATTTCAGGAAAAATTGCATGATTTTCAGATCTAGCTGTTTCTTTCAGTTAGTTGAGCCATAAAATACTGAATTTATAGCTGTTATCTTATTAAGATCTTAGGTGTACTCTTCTGAAAATTGGTAATTGATGTGGTTTTTAGATATGTGTATTGAAGAAGCAGTAGCAGTAATAATATAATGCCTCTGCCCTGCTCTTCCTTACTGAAATAGAAATTTGCTTATTGGAATAGAAATTTGCTCATTTGTTTATATACACATACATGATGTGCTGGGAATTTCAAAAATATACATTTTATTATTTTATTATTATTTTTTAAAGATTTTATTTATTTATTTGACAGAGAGATACACAAGCAGGGGGAGTGGGAGGGGGAGAAGGAGGCTTCCCGCTGAGCAGGACCCTGGGATCATGACCTGAGCCAAAGGCAGACGCTTAACGACTGAGCCACTCAGGTGCCCCCAAAATATACATTTTAGATTCTACTTTATTAAAGTTTCTTGAGGAAAACATACGAGAATATTTTCATTATACTTGAACTAGGACATAAATACTAACTATAAAGGAAAAAAAGATTGTCTACATTAAAATTAGGAATATGTATTCATTAAAAGACACCATTAAGAAAGTAAAAAGGCAAACCACAGAATTTAGGAAAAGATAATTTGCAATACAGTATCTAGCTGGTATCCAGAATATATAAATAAATAACTCCTACAAATCAATGTATAAAAGAAGTCCTATAAGTCTTAGAACAACCCAGTAAAAAAATGGGCAAAAGATTTGAATAGATACTTCACAAAAGGGGATAACCAAATGCCCAAAAAGTAGTCAACATCATTAATCATCAGAGTAAAGCAAATAACCACAGTGAGATCCTACTACACTAACTCCAGAATGGCTAAAATGAAAAAGGTGGACATCACCAAGCGTTAGTGAGATTGTTCAGCATCAGGAACACTCATGTACTGCTAGTGGGAAGGTAAATTGGTACACGTTTGGAAAACTGGCATTTGGCAGTATCTGCCAAAGTGTGCCCAATAATCAGCAGTTCTACTCTGGTATACACCCAGCAGAAATGTGTACATATGTGGCACCAAAAGACATGGATAAGAAGCTTTTTTAGTAGTAGCCCCAAGCTGGACATAACACAAATGCCTTTCAGTATTACTGAAATGTTTTTCAATAAATGATGATGTATTTATACAATGGAATACTCTACAGTGATGACAGTGGATGGAACTATTGCTCTATTCAACAAATGGATTAGTTTCACAGATACAATGTGGAGTGTAAGAAGCCAGCACAAAAGAGTATATAATGTGTGTTTGATTCCATTTATATAAAGTTCAGAAACAGGCGGAATGAATTTATGGTGTTGATTAAAGTCATTGTGGGCTGATGAGAGTGACTTTGGACATGCATGAGCTGGACTTCTAGAGTGCTGATAGTGTTAGCGTTCTATTTTTTTTTTTTTTCCTAGATGCTTGTTACATGGCTAGGTTCACTTTGAGGAAATTCATTGTCCATTGCCCATATCTGTGTATATATGGTCACTTCAGTAAGAAGTTTGCTTAAAAATTAGATTCTACTTTTTGTGCAGTGATTGCTGCAGCTGATAGATAGCTTTTCCCCTCCTGCATGTACTAATCCTTTGCCTGTCAAAGCTGGTGGAGTATGGGTGTGTACATACATTTATGTGTTTATATGTTAGAGCCATTGTATGGGCGTGAAGATGCTTCTTTTACTCACCTAAGTTTCCTTGTCACATATTCAACACACTAAGTTTCAAACATCAGTGGGAAAGGAAAATTGGTGAATAAACTGCACCAATGAGTTTTCAAACCAGTTCTGAGAAGAATGAGGGAACTTTGCCTCCTAGGGCAGCAAATTTGGATTTTGCTCTGTAGACAGAAGAACCTCTCCATTAAAGGTTCTCAGCTACTAAAGACTTCATTTTCAGAAGGATGCACCTCATTTGGACCTTTCTTTTTTCAAATTGAGATATAACATTAGCTTCAAGTGGACAACATAATGATTCAATACATATTGTGAAATGATCACCGCAGTAAGTCTGCTTGACATCCATCACCATACATAGTTAAACATTTTTTTTTTCTTGTGATGAGAACTTTTAAGATCTACTCTCTTAGCAGGGTGCCTGGCTGGCTCAGTTGGTGGAGCATGCGACTCTTGATCTTGCGGTTGTGAGTTCACGCCCCATGATGGGCATAAAGTTTACTTAATAAAAAAATAAAAATAAAAAATAAACTTTAAAAAAAAACCTACTCTTAGCAATTTTCAAATATATAGTATAGGATTATTAAGTCTTGTTCACATGCTGTACATTACATCTTCATGTCCTATTTATTTTATAACTGGCAGTTTGTGCCTTTGGACCACCTTCGTCCATTTTGCCCACTCCCCATACTCCACTTCTGGTAACCACCAATCTGTTTTCTGTGTCTATCAGTTTGCTTCTCCCCTGCCTCCCTTCCGGTTTCACATGTAAGTGAGATCATATGGTATTTGTCTTTCTCTGTCTTATTTCGCTTAGCCTAATGCCCTCAAGGTCCATTCATGTTGTTGAAAACAGCAGGATTTCCTTCTTTTTATGGCTGAATAATATTCCATTGTATATATATATATACACATTTTTTTTATCTACTCACCTATCAATGGGTACTTAGATTGTGTCTTTGTCTTGGCTATTACAAATAGTGCTGCAGTGAACATGGGGGTGCAGGCATCTTTTTGAATCCATGTTTTTGTTTTCTTCAGATAAATACCCAGAAGTAGAATTGCTGGATCATATGTTAGTTCGATTTTTAATTTTTTGAGGAACCTCCATACTGTTTCCCATAGCAGCTGAACAAATTTAGATTCCTACCAACAGTGCACTAGGGTTCCGTTTTCTCCACATTCTCACTAGCACTTGTTATTTCTTTTTGATAATAGCCATTCTAGCAGATGTGAAGTGGTATCTCATTGTAGTTTTGATTTACATTTTCCTGATGATTAGCGATGTTGAGCACCTTTTCATGTACCTGTTTGCCATCTGTATTTCTTCTTTGAAAAACTGTCTGTTCACGTCCTCTGCACATTTTCTAATTGGATTGTTTGTTGTTGTGCTTTTGAGTTGTAGGAGTTCTTTATATATTTTGGATATTTACCCCTTATCAGATAAATGACTTGCAAATATTTTCTCCCATTCTGTAGGTTGCCATTTCATTTTGTTGGTGATTTCCTTTGCTATGCAGAAGCTTTTTATTAACCTTTATTTTTATCATGGGAACTATAAAGAGAAGAACTCTCCACATGGAAATCCCCTCCCCCGAAAAGGAAGTCTAACTCCAAGTAAGGCATTTTAGGAAAATCCAACCTGGATGAGGTAGAAAATCTAAAGATGTTGCCTTGCCTTCTCTCAACTGGGCCATATCTCTTAATTCTTAACCTGGCTTTAGCAAAATACTTAAAAATACTTGAAAGTTCTCCTAAGTTTGCTATGTTGTCTTATGATCATACCTTTGTAAATCTTTGCTCCCCCTGGAAGGCTCTCACCTGCTTCATTTACCTAAGTGAACTCCTGGAGCTCATTCTTCGGGACACCTTCTAGAGTTAGCCATTTCCTCTTCTGTACTCTAACTGTACCTATATGCACTTCTGCTGCATCACATATTACACTGAAGTCTGTTTACTTGTCCTCCAGTGCTAGCCTTTCAAGACTATCAACTGGCATATGGTAGGTACACAGTAAATATTAAAAGAAAAGATGAACAATTGGGCATGTTTTCTGAAAGACAGTAGTTAACTTTCTAAAGAATAAAAGCCAATTATAATATTTGACATCAGTAGATATATGTTTAAAAATTTTTTTCAGAAGAAGTGTTACTTTGCATTAACTTCTTAAAACCAGGGGTGTGGATTTACAACAGGGCGCATATTGTGGCAGTAGGAGAGAGTGATGCTAACTGGTTCACGTGGGTAACAGACACATGACCTTGGCCTCTTTTAGCGTGGTTCTCTAATCAGCTGATTTAATTTTAGTGGAGTCCCTGGAGAAATACTTTGAAATACTCTGGTTCTATATGCAGAACTTAGAAATCATAAATCCAATGTATAGATCCTGACTGCATTAGGGTTTATGGATTAAAACCAGCAGCATTAGGACATTATGACTAGACCAGTGTAGGTATTATGAGAGTGATGATTTTGTTCATCTCAAATATTATAAAATTAAATTCCAGAATATGTTATCTGAAGTTTTGTCATTTCATTTCAGCATGTAATTTCTCAAGCCAGTTTTAATTTAAAAAGATCTGAGTAGAATCATTGCCATTTGTCCAGAAGTTTAGAATAATAGGATTAGAATAATAAATTAATAAGTATTGAGCTCCTGCTTAGGGTTTAATACTTTTGGGACTATGTGAAAAGTATAATTTTGATCTTAATGTCAAGCAACATATTGATGATACATTTTATTGATGACTTAAGAAAACACAGATACAAAATGATTTTTAAATGTTCCTTTCCAACCCCAACTGTCTATAAATAGGAGGCCAAGTAGAAAAAGCAGAGGCTTTGGACTCCAGCAGATCTGGGTTAGAATATTGGCTTTTTAAAAAATTAAAGAATGTGTTATATAACCTTGGTCGTGCTGACATCCCTGGAACTCTTGTTTCCCTGTTTGCAAAGTGAGGTAAGAAGGTATACCACTTGAGGTTGTTCGGTTTTATTCTGAGAATGAATGACAAGCCCTGTAAAACTTCCCCGACACATCATAAGGGCACCTAATGCTCGCATGAACGAAATGAGCAGGTAAATAGAGCCGTGTTTGCAGTGGCCCACTTAGCCCAGGCCATTGTGGGTGGATTTCATAATGATCACTAGCATGAACCAAGCTCAGTAATGCATTTGATGGGCATCTTGGACACTGTGCTGCATCTTCCCATTGTAGCATAAGGTGATTGACCTTCTGTTTGATTTTAAGAGTGTAAAAAGGTCTATCTGAAGAGGGCTCATCATAGCCTGTGGAACAATCTGACCTCAGGAAGGTGTACACAGCAAGGGTTTCACACACAGGTGGCTTGTTAGGAGTCCAGAAGGGGTGAGAGAGGAAAGCACAGATCTCAAGGATGGGCTACTCCTTCTCCCTCTCCTTCCCCTGGAATGTGAGTTTCAGTTATTTAGCAGATATTGCATCCTTTGCTGTTTTCCACAGCAGTTTTGTAAAGCCTATTCTGGATGCCTGTCTGTTAACTGGTGGGCATTTTGACTGCTAAATGTTCCAAATTGTTTAAATTCTGTTCTGGGTAAATGACTATTTTTTATTATACAAAATCATTTTCTTTTCCTGTCTATTTTTTCACTGCACAATTGGTACCCTGGAGCTGAGTCTTTGCCCTGCAAACCAAAAATATAATTTTCCCGGGTGTGTCTTATTTTAATCCACTCCCTTTCATACTTCAAGGCTCTGACCTGCTTGGAGCCTTTCCTACTTGGTTACAATTGATGCTTTGTCCTTTGGAGTCATACAGGACATAGGCACTGGGTTGATTCCATGTTGAGCTATCAAATATGGCTCTGAGAAAAAATTACTTTCCTAGAATGGGCAGTGGGCAGCTGAGCTGGAAAATGAAGCCCTGGCTCCTAGTTAGTCATCATTTAGGGAGAGTGAGCAGCAAGTTCAAAATCAGAGTTAGAACTAAGCAGAGAACAAGTAGGGCTAGCTCCCAAATTGAGTACCAGTCACACATCGGCTGGTGTATGAGGTGACTACAGCTGAATTTTACCAGAAGTAGACACTGTTGGGGGAACTGTCTGTGGTTCAAGAAATTACCCATATTTTGTGGTATATATATGCTCGTGAAAGGATCATTTTCTAGAAGTTCATGTTCTTCCTCTGGGGCTTATTAATTTCTGTTAATATCCACAGGAATTTCACTACTAATGATGTCAGCTTACTCTCTATTTATTCAGTCCCTTTGGCCCAGGGACTTAAACTACTTTACATTAATTTTGTCAGTAATTCTTACAACATCCCTGTGTGGGAGCTGCTTTTAGATGAGGGATGTGAGAATTTACTCCAGTTTCCATAGCAGGTCAGTCCCTGGGATGGGAAATTGGTATCAGGATTTGTGGTTCCAGGCTTAGTGTGTTTCCCCTGGTGGAGGGAATAATACCCAGCAAATAGCAAGAGAATCCGGTTGTAAGAGTTGAGAGATTTCTGCCTTTAGGCATGGAGTTCCCAGTCCTTGGCTCGGGATGGAAGGAAGCAGAAGTCTGATGCTCAGCACATGAAATGTCCCAACTATTTTTTTGACTGGTGCATACTTTTATTTTTGTTCTCTTTTTTTCCCCTCTCTCCTGGGAGGGGAGGTGGGTGTAAGAATTTTCTGTGTGTACTAACCTTATATGTGGGTCAGTCCAGTTGTTTTGATGCTCAGCAGATATTGCCATTGGGCTTTTGGGTTGCGGGCAAGGAGGTGAAGCAGCCACTTCAGGGTGGGGTTGAGAGGAGAGAGAAATGCAGGAAGGACGACGGTTCTCTGTATTTTCTTAGTCATAGGACTCTGAATCCCAAGTAGCTAAATTTAGCTCAGGTTCCTGTTGAAAGCATCATTTTTTGGGGGGGCGGGTGGTGGGGGGAAACGGAAAACCTTTTTGTGTATCCTGCTCCATGAAGCCAATAGGGAAGCAGGAGGAGGTGAGGTTGCCATGGAGATGGTAGCTGTGTGCAAGGGGAGAGCAGCAGGGTTTAGAATTCCAGGAAGGAAGAGAGAGTGATGTCATCAGATTCCATGGACCAGCCCAGGAACCCCTGTGAGGTTGGTGGGGAGTTGGGTGTGTGTGGGGGGTGGTGGAGTGGGAGTTTGTGCAGGGGAATTGTGACTTCAGTAAGGTGTGGGGAGTCCAGTTCAAGCAGAGAGGTTGGTTGTGTGGAATTGTGCTGATCTGCATTAATGCCTGCTTTTTAAAAATCTGTAAATCATTCTGAATTTGCAGAATATTTTCTTTGTTGAAAAAGGATGTATTCGTTTAATGAAGGAGCTAATCTAGATATAGAAATGATATCTTCTTATAGTTATATTCCCTGTAGTATTTGTGTGTGCCTTTATTCCTTGTATGTGAGGGTATTTGTGCACACATTTTGAATATGTAGTTGCCTTTGTATGATGCCTTTTATGGTGCTGCATGCAGCTAAATGCTTCATTAATGCCTGATTATCGTATTTATTTTTTGGTGGTTGGGAGTGTATAAATAAACGCACTTTTTATGTAAAAAAAGAAATCTGAAAGAGAATCAAAACAGTTGCTTTTGCAGCAGAAAGGAGAACTGCATGCTCCAAGACAGTCATTCTGAACATATGCTGCGTGTTCGTCTTGCTAGTGAAGGGCAAATGTGTTTCTTTTGGAATGACTGAGAGGCTCTCTCTTTAAAAAAAAATAAATAAATAAATAACAGAATCTGTGCATCCAAATGAGTACAGCCCTTCAGAATAGTTGCTTTGGCTGTGGTGATACAGACATTGCGCAAAACATAACGAACTCTCATTTGGAATCAGCTACAGAGATGAGAGATAAGGAGAACATTTTCAATACCTAATTTTACCTGAATTTTTTATTAAAATACCTTGTTGAGCTGAGGCTAGGTTTCTTTGAATTGGCTTTTCCTGATTTTGGGTTGTCAGAAAATCAAATCGATGCGCAAATGACAAGCTTTTATCCCCGTTAAAGATATTTCAAGTCACAGATGGAGGTTCTGAAGGTATTTTCAGTTGCAGATAAAGAGCTCTCTTAGGTTGTTTCATTTAGCAGTGGCAGTGTTTCGAATGATGGCAGCATCTGAGAATGAGAGCAAAACCTTCCTAGGGCGACATCTTTTGAGGTGACCCATTGGATTTATTTGTTCAAGAGTGTCTGTTGATATTACCATTGGGTAATGTGGGAAGCAGCATTATGTGGTGTGTGTGAGAGCATAGACTCTTTGGAATCAGATTGGCTAAGTCTTGAACAAACCCTGTTCTGCTACTCCCTGACTGACCTTGGACAAGTGGCAAGTGACAGTCCCGGGGTGTGTTGGTTTCCTCATGTGTAAGTATGTTGGTTTCCTCATGCATAAGCACCTCATGGTGCTTCAGGGTAAATAAGCTAATGTGTAGAGCACTTAGACATTTGCTGTGTTCTCAATCGATGCTTACTTTAGTTATTATCATTAATAATTATACATTTCTTTGAGTTACAGAATTATGAGGTAGAAGGTCCCATACACTGCTGAATGTCTAGAAGTGAGAGGAAAGGGCGGCAGTGATCTATAGTTTTTAAATGATTCCCAGATGATTCTTCTGATGGTCAACCAGGTTTGGGGACCACTGAGCATAATCTATTTTGAGAATGGTCCAAGCACCAGAAGCTTCATCATTTCCTGGCAGCTTGGTAGAAATGCAGAATCTCAGGTGCCTCCCCCAAAACCCACCAAATCAGAACCTGCATTTTTAACAAGATAACCCTATGGTGACCTATATGCACGTTAAAATATAAGAAACACTGCTTTTCTTCTATCAGTGGGAGTAATTGGACGATAACTGCATGTTAGAGGTGAATTATCTTTCAATTATTCCTGTTGGTAGAAGAGAAACAGTCTAGCTAAGTTGTGTAGATGAGTATGCACTTTACCTCCCCTGCTGCTTGGCCAAGGGGTGAATGCTTTTCTGGACTGAGTTACTGTGTGCCATGTAATGGAAGAGCAGAATTATGATTGTGGCTCTGGCTCTACCATTAACTAGCTGTTTGGCCTTGGTCCAGTCATTTAACCCCTCTGCTGTCTCAGCCTCTTCACCTGGTAATGGAAGTAATCCCTAGACCATGAAATAATGTGATTAAGTATCTAGCACATCACAGTGTCTGCATGCGTTAGTGCCTTCCCCCACCCCTTCAACCTTCCAGTAATCTGTCTGGATGTAGTTCTGTCCCCTCAGAAAGGGCCACCAGTCATGACCTAATACCATCCTCCCTGTGTAGGTTCCTTGCCTCTTGCCCATCTCCCAACTATCTTGAGCATCTAATTGTACTACAGAAAACTGTACAGATAGGTTTCTTTGCTACTTTTTTTGTGAGGGGCCTTTTACTTAATGGAGACTGTTATCCAAGAGGGCTGGAAGAAGAACTATAGGAGTTGAGTAGTTGAGCTGGTATAGGAGTCAAGGTGTGGTGAGATCTGAGAGAGGCAGCTCTTTTATGAATTCCTAATAGTTGACCATATGTTTAAAACAGTTATGTTTGTGCTTTTTTAAAAAATGTTATGGGGGCGCCTGGTGGGCTCAGTCATTTAAGTGTCCAACTCTTGATCTCCACTCAGGTCTTGATCTCCACTCAAGTCTTGATCTCCACTCAAGTCTTGATCTCAGGGTCATGAGTTCAAGCTCCACACTCAGCATGGAGGGTACTTAAAAAAAAAAAAATGGAATAGAAAAAAGTCCATAAATTCAGATGGTTTCACTTGAGGTCTTATTAGATCAGTTCCAAGCAAGAATTAACATGGCAATTATCAGAAGATCATTGAATTGACAAGTAATGAGCATTATTTTTTTCCGATCAGGGAATTAATACAGTAAGAGGAAGTTCACAGACTTGCTCTGGGGACACCAGAAATAGATGGCAAAGAGCTTAAGTCAGAGGATCGGCAGTAGTGGCCAGTAGGGCATTGGAAGCAACAGCAGGAGCAGGAGATAGGTCCATTTTCACTCAGTCATCCAGGTCTTAGGGGACTGAGGGATACGGCAGAATTGTGAACTCAAAGCATGTAATAAAAATTGTTATAATAGCTGTCCTCTGTAGGGTAGGTACACTCCTAGGTGCTTTGTATACGTTATGCTTAATCTTAACGTCCCTGCAATGTATAGGCATGGTACAGATTAGAAAGGTTGAATAACTTGCCTCAGTCACTCTGCTAATAAGCAGCAGAGCTGCTTTGACATTATGTTGAATAGCAGTGTGAGTGATGAGACTGTTACAAAAGCTAAGTTGAAATAGCCAATGTACACCAGTTAAATAAAATTTATTTTGTTTATGTTGACCTTTTTAGTGAAGGTGTTAATTTAAATTAAGACTGTGTATTCAACATGTTTGCCTATCGTAGAGGGATTTTTTGAATGTTGCAGAATTATCCTTTTGGAATATATTTCCTTTATACCCTGAGGCTAATTAAGAGCCATCTTTTTTTAAATGCCAAAGCTTGTGAAGTCTTCAGTTCATGGAAACACCAGTTTGAATTAAATATCACAACATAAACTAATTTGTTAGTGGTTATCAATTGGCATATTTCACCATAATAAGTATTTGCATAATCATGGCTATTATTTCATTCTGATCCAAATGCAGATAATTATCAATGATTGCATAAAGTGAATTTCATATTCTTAGATAGCTTTCTAATTAGTTGAAAGAACCCCAAACTTGCAGTTGGAAGACTTGGGTTCCGTGCCCCTTTTTTGTTGTTTACTGCCTGTGAGACCTTGTACATGTCACTTCACCTTAAGAAGCTGAACTTGAGTTTCTCTTATCAATCAAACAAAAATAATGGTCTCTATTTAGCAGGATTGTTAGGAATAAGAGGATGTGTTTGATACAGGTTCTGCCCATCACTGACTGTAATCATGAGAAAGCTATTTAAAGCCTTCTGCTACTTTGGTTTTCTTATCTGTAAGGTCTGTTTGGTCTGTTTATGTGTATGAGTGTGGGGTGAGGTGAGGAGAGTGCAGATAAGGGAGCTGGATTAGAATTAGATGGTCTCTGTGTGGTTCCCTCAAGACCTGTGTTCCTATAATTGTCAGACAGACCTGCCTATGTTTTGTGGGTGATGAAGTGTTATGTACAAATAACGCATTGTTTCTCATTCTCATTGTCCTTTAGCTTGATATCCTCTTAAGGAACAGGTACTGTACATGTCACTTTGCATGTATTATCTCAGTTAATCTTTGTAACAGCCCTGTGAGGTAGTTGGTGTTGTTTGGAAGGGGAAGAATTTGAGGCTCAGAGATGAACTAACATTTCATGATCATGGACATTTAAGTGTCAGGGACATAGGTCAGTGTGATACCAACAAGTGTACTTCCCTTTCTGCACCTTACTTAGCATAGAATTATTTGTGACATGTCAAAGCTAGGAAGTATTTATGGACTTATTATACCACAGACAAATTGCTTCTTAGGCCTATTATATAGTAATTTTTTTTTTTTTTTTGCTAACCTGTGATGTATCTAGTATCATTGGGAGAATATACAAATGTGTAAGATGTAGTTTGAGAGCGTACGATCTCATAGGCATATACATAATATATTTAGAAATCAGTCTGTGGCAGAATAAAGTCGAAGTCAGTAAATGCTGTAGTTGTTTTAAGAAGGGAGTAGTTAGTATGGGCTAGAGGTTGTTTTGCAAGCTTTTTTTGACCATGACCCACGATCCATTTTATGTGACAACCTAGTATATAAATATTTATATGTACATATGTGACTAAAACAAGTTTCATTAAATAATTCTTACCCTTACTAAATGTACTTGATTCTTTCTTTTTAAAAATTCTATTGTAGTCTAGTCTAGTGATTCTTAAAAGTATGGCCAGTGGAACCCTCAGGGTGCTTTTTTTTTTTTTTTTTAAGATTTTATTTATTTCTTTGACACAGAGAGAGAGCCAGAGAGCACAAGCGGGGGGAATGGCAGAGGGAGAAGTAGGCTCCCCGCTGAGCAGGGAGCCCAATGTAGGGCTCGATCCCAGGACCTTGGGGTCATGACCTGAGCTGAAGGCAGACGCTTAACCAACTGAGCCACCTGTGGGCCCCCTCAAGGCATTTTTTTAAGAGGGTCTTAAAGGTCAGAACTATTTTTATAATCACACTAAGATGATATTTTCCTTTTCCACTGTGATAATATTTGCGCTGATGTTGCATAAGCAGTGATGGGTAGAACTGCTGACACCCTAGCAAGAATCAAGGCAGTGGGACAGATTGTACTTGTAGTCATATTCTTCACCAGAGAATGGTGAAGAAGGAAAAAAAGCCAATTTCACTTAAGAATGTTCTCTATGAAGCAGTAAAAATTATTACCATTATTAAATCTCCACCTTGATTATGCATCTTTTTAGTGTTCTATGTGGCAAAGTGGGTAATACATGTAAGGCATTTTTGCCTACTGAGTATGATGTTATCTCAAGGAGAAACACTTTTGTGATTGTTTGAGTTGCCAGCTGAACTAGCCACTTTTTTCATGGAACACCATTTTTGCTTAAAAATCAAATTGACTGGCTATTGTTATTTAGACTTGGGTATTTGACAGACATTTTATTAAAAATGAAGTGAGCCTGTTTAAAAGAAAACAATGACAGTATTTGGTATCAATGATAAAATTTGAGCTTTCAAGGAAAATTCTGATTGAAATTAGAATTTCAGAAAACGTGTGTCCTGGACAGTGGGCTTGACAGCTCTAGTACTTAGACTTTTCCGATGATAGTGATGGTGTTATTAGTGAATGTGAATTTTTTTGGTATTATGTAATGGAATATGTCAACATTTAGAATATCTTATAACTTAGTGAACCAGTATTTTATAAATGAACAATGTATAATGTTACTAATTTAACATTAATAGGTAAAAATCTATTTACATTAATCTATTTACATTAATAGGTAAAAAAAACAGTAATAGGTAAAAATCCATTCAAAATGTAAGACAGACCAATGGATTTTGATACAACAGAATATGAAGAAGGCTATTATAATACTCCTACCTTTTTTTTTAAGTAGGCTCCATGCCCAGCGTGGAGCCCAACACAGGGCTTGAACTCATGACCCTGAGATCAAGACCTGAGCTGAGATCAAGAGTCAGACGCCTAACTGACTGAGCCACCCAGGCACCCCAATACTCCTACCTTTTCCAAATAACGTATCTATGGAAGGCCAGATTTTCTTATATTTCAACCAAAATAACATAATACCACAGATTGAATGCAGAAGCAGATAGGACATTCTAGCCATCTTCTTTTAAGTTGAATGTGAAAGATACTTGCAAAAATGTAAAACATGAAACTATTCTCATTAAATTTTCCTTTTGTTTTATTAAATGTAGTTAATTTTCATAAAATATTTTTATGTTAGCGTAATGGTTTACTATTGTTTTAAAATGAATTGACAAATATTTAAAAAAAATTACTCAGTTTTAGTTTTTAATAGGCAAATACCAATACTTACAACCCACATAAAAATTCTTTGGAAGCTTTCATAATTTTTAAGAAAGTAAAAGGATCCTAAGACCAAAAGTTTGAGAATTGCTACTTTTTTTTTTTTTTAAATAATGATTGACACATCTTCAATATGTCATGAATGGTCTTGACCCACAGCTTGAAAAAGTACTGAGCTCTAGCTCACGTACAGGATTTGCCTTGTGAAGGGAGGTAGGACTTTGGGTAGATTCTAGGACTTTGCTAGATTTTACCTAAGTTGAATTAATGTGGGAGAACACCCTGAGATGTGAAGTAAATTGAGTAGAGTTTTTATCTGGAAATAGCTATTTGCAATCATCCTGCAAACCCCATTCAAATCTTGTCTTCTGTGAGTTCCCCTTGTGATTTCTTCATGCCTTTCTCACTCCATTATCAACCGTGTACACTTGTTCCCTCTGGGCCTCATATTTATATTTTATTGAATGATTCATGTTGTATTTATTTACATGCCTCTCTCTCTTACCAGACTATGAGTTCCTTAAGAGAAGAATTAGTAACCTTTCTGTTTTTACCATGGTACCAGACCCATGAAAGTCACTTAGTAAATGTTTGTTGAAAGAATAAATGGGGAGGAAAAAGGAATGACCAGGTGAGGCCAGATTTAGGATGTTTGGAGCTTGATCATGTAAGCAGTGGAGGGCCATTAGCATGGGAGTGATATGGATGGCGTTTTATGAAATTAAGCCTGGCCCTGGTAAGAAAATTGGAAAGAGGTGGATGGAGGCTGCTGGACCAGCCAAAAAACTATTATAGTAATTTAGGCTTAAGTCAGGTGACCCTGGCCTTAAAAGCATTAAGGTGAATGCTTTTGTCATAGCTAATGAAAGACATATATTCTTGAGGAATATTTACGAAAACATAAACAATAATACTCATGCTACCGAACATTTATTGCATACTTATAATATCCTGAATACTGTATTAAGGGCTCAGGGTGTATTATCTCATTTAATCTCCACAGCATCCTTGAGAGGTTATTTCCATTTTTTTTTTGTTATTTCCATTGTTTGATGGTTAAGTAAAAATAAAACCTGTTCATTGTTGAAAAATTAGAAAATACAGATAGGCAGAAGAAAAATAATGTGTATCAATCATAAATCCAAACTCAACACCAAAACATCTAATCACTTAACATTTTGGGATATATCCTTTTAGACTTAAAAAAAAGGTGTGTCCATGTGCTATATATATGCTTGCACATAAGGAAACCCTGAATATAAGGCTTTGTGCTGTTTCCCTATTGAAAGGACAGGCTAGGGGCGCCTGGGTGGCTCAGTCGTTAAGCGTCTGCCTTCGGCTCAGGTCATGATCCCAGGGTCCTGGGATCGAGCCCCGCATCGGGCTCCCTGCTCAGCAGGAAGCCTGCTTCTCCCTCCCCCACTCCCCCTGCTTGTGTTCCCTCTCTCGCTGTATCTCTGTCTGTCAAATAAATAAATAAAATATTAAAAAAAAAAAAAAAAAGAAAGGACAGGCTAACCTAATATGTAGACCTAAATATGTAAACTTTCAGGGATGTTGATGAAATAGGCAAATGTCTCTAAAATGTTAATTTTGTTTATTCATCCATATCTAAAATAATACACAAAATTATATAAGTAGAAACATTGTCTTCTGTGGTTCTTCTGTACGTACTCTGCTGCATCAGTATCTGTATTGTTGCTTACAACCATTTGAAGTCTTCAGATAATTTTCTAGGTCATATATTGAGATACAGCACTCTCACATCTATTATAGCTGCAGATGATTTTATTTCAAGCTTTAAGTATCCATTCAGATGACATCAAGAAGTTTGGTTTTCTTTATTTACACCATATTGTATACTGCATTGCTTAAAAAATTGTTTTTATTGAGATGAAATTCACCTAAAATTAATCTTTTTAAAGTGAACAGTTTGGTGGTATTGATTACATTTACAGTGTTGTGTAGCAACCACCCCTGTCTATTTCCAAACATTTTCATCACCCCCAGAAGAGCTCCATACCCAGTAAGCAGTCACCCTCCATTTCCCCTTCTCCTCATCTCCTGACAGCCACCAGTCTGCTTTCTGCCTCTATGAATTTACCTATTCTGCACGTTTCATATAAATGGAATCATACAATCTGTGACTTTTTGTGTCTGGCTCCTTTCACTTAACATCATGTTTTCAAGGTGCATCCATATTGTAGCATGTACCAGTACTTTATTTCTTTTTATAGCTGAATCCTATTCCTTTGTGTATATATACCACAATTTGTTTATCTGTTCGTTAGTGGGTGAACATTTGTATTGCTTCTGTCTCTTAGTTGTTGTGCATGGTGCTGTGATGAACCTGTGTGTACAAGTATTTGTTTGAGTATCTGTTTTCGGTTCTTTTGGGAATATACCTAGGAGTGGAATTGCTGAGCCATATGGTAGCTCTATATTTAACTTTTTGAGGAACCCCCAAACTGTTTTCTACAGCAGCTGTACCATTTTATATTCCTACCAGCAGTGTACAAGGGTTTGTCAATTTATTTTTAATGAGGAACACAATAAGATGGGAAAAGTAAAGAGAAAATATGTGTGGCCTTTGAGTTTATTAGAGCTTTGTATCTCAGATTTTGCCTGATGGACTTATTAAATATTTAGCATCACTTCAGCACTAAGAATGAAATTTAGCTTAGGGAAATGTGTCTAATCTATTTTAAGTGGTAACAGACTAAGAAGTGAAGATAGGAGAAGTGAGAGAAGGGAAATTTACATAGGCTTAAAATTCCTTGAAGGCAGAGGACCTATTCATCTTTGTGTCCTCTGCATTTAGTAAAATGCTTGGCATGTCATAGGTTGTGTTGGGGGTCCCCAAGATGGTCCTAGGTCCAGCGATTCACTAGGATGTACAGAACTCAACATATAGTTAATACACATGGCTCGTAGTCATTGTCATGACTGTGAATTATAACAGTGAAAGGCTATAAAGCAGAATCAGCAATAGGAAAGAGTGCATGGGGGTGAAGTCCAGAAGAAATCAGGCTCAAGCTTCCAAGAGTTCTCTCCTAGTGGAGTCACACAGGATGTGCTTACTTTCTTCAGCGGCAAATTGTGACAATGTTGTCTACCAGGGAAGCTCCTTAGAGACATAGTGCTGAGATTTTTCTTTTTGGAGGGTAAGTGGGAAGGGTTGTTCACAGAGGGACCTCTACCTACTATATACCCCAAATCCAGACTCTCAGAAGGAAATGTTCAGCATAAACCATATTGTTTGCACAGTTTAGGCATGGTGCGCCACTTTTTCTTTTTATCAGTTCTGCTGATCCTCTCCCAAAAGGAAATCTAAGTTCTCAGACACCAACCAAGGCCAACCTTGCAAGCTGCCCTTTCTAAGGATGGCAGTCAAGGCTTCTATATTCTTTTCCTATGTATAGGTGTTTTAATTCCTTAAGTGTTGCTAGGTTCTGTGAAGAAAACTAAATGCCATAGTAGAGAACCAGCAGGGACTTCAGTGTGAGACAGACCTGGATTTGTATTATTGTAGGCAAATTGCATAGTTTCTGAGCCTCATTTTCTTACTATAGAGAGATGTATCGTAGAATTTAATGAGAATACCAAGTAATAATGTATAAAAAACACTAAGCATAATGTCTGCCCTGTGTATAGTAAGTGGCTGTTAGCATTTTGTTTCAGCTCACCTGTATTAAGAAGTAAAGAGAGCTCAAAAGAATAGCAGATGTAATATAATAGCAGGTATAATATAGTGTAATGATATATGATATATGATAAAATATCACTGTTATAATTAATATATCATAGCAATTACCCCTTGGGCTAAGATAAAGCACCCAAAGACAGAGCTGTCCTTCCCTCCCCCCATCACCTGCACCAGGGACCGAGATCTAGACATTATTGGAGAGGGCACGGCTGTGGCTCTCTGAGTGGGAGAGCTCTCTGAGTCCCTGTGATGCTAGACCTGCAGAACTTGTTGGAAATCTGCCTTTTAAAAAGTTGCCAGAAATCTACCTTTGAGGGTATAGGTTTTCTCTGCCATCTGAAAGTAGAGCATTCCTATGAAATGTTTTTTAAGCCTACACGGAGTAAAATGAAGAAGTGATTACCATTAATATAGATGGAAAAAAATTTGAGCATTTCTAGACCCCCAAAATAACTTCTCTTAGATGTTTTTGATACCTTCGGACACATCTTGCTAGCTGATGCACAAAATAGAAAGCACAGCTGCTCATGGATACAGTTCAGAGAGAGGTGGCTTGATGCTGTGATGCTGAGTGTGGTTTCTTGGGAAGGAGCTTGGTGGTGCCACGGTAGCTGCTGGACGTGGGTGCTACCTCTGGCAGGGCTTGCTACAAAACAGTCACTGAACACTTTTCACTTTTTGCCTTTCTTTGTGAAAGCAAAAATCCTCTTTGGATTTCTTTCTGTTAGCAAAACCAGATACTAATGTAGGTTTTTCTTTAAAGCGAAGTGGTGTAAGACAAACTTTCAAAAGGAAGGGGACATCTGTCCTGACTGAGGAAGGCTGTTCACAGGCAGTTGTCTTACCAGACATACTCGGCTGTATCCCAGCCCAAAGGGGGTTCCTAGGGGAAGGTACTGGCAGCTCGGTGCTGCTGCTTGCTGTTACATGCTTCAGGAGCCGGGAAGGAGGAAAACCCCTTGTCTTGTGAGAAACTGCTGAGAAGGCACGTTGGGACCTGGAAGCAAAATGCTTTCCCCCTAGAGTGTATCTCCTGTGCCCTCCACTGACACAACTTGACATCGTGCATGCCATCAAAGGAAAAGTACTTAAAAGGCCCAGATCCATTTTCACAGAGCAGGCAAAAAGGGTGAATGTGGAGCTGAGAGTCAGCTAATGGATAACCAGTATATGGGTAGAATGCCTATTTAATTACAGATGCTTAGAAACCAGGAAGAAGATGGCAAATAGAGATCTGAGGAACTTCAAATATAAGTAAGCCACATGCAGAAAACCCCGAATTTGGACCCTTGCCTTATACCATATACAAAAATTCACTCAGAATGGATCTAAGACCTAAACAAAGGTCTAAAACTATAAAACTCTAAGAAGAAAACATAGGGATAAATCTTCATGACCTTGGATTTGGCAGTAGATTCTTGGGTGTGATACTAAAAGCACAGATTTAAAAAAACAGATAAATTAACTTCATGAAAATGAAAATCTTTTGTGCATCAAAGGATGCATACCATCAACTGAATGGAAAAGTAGCCCCACGTGGGAGAAAATATTTATAAATCCTATATCTGGTAAGGGATATCCTTTAAATATCCAAAATATTTAAAGAACTCCTGCAACTCAACAACAAAAAAACAGGTTCTAGGTTGTTTCATGGAAGGTATCTTTGCCACAAGTATTTCTGCTGCATAACTAATTGTAAGACAATTTTGCAGTAAAAGGTAAAAAAATAACTGGTTGACTGTTTTGACAGTTGTTTTCATCAAGTGGTTGACAATTGGGTTTTATTTCTCTATTGACATAGTACTCCCATTTTTATATTATATAAATCTTTGCCCTCCTGTGGTCCATATACTGGCAAAGAGTTTTGAACCCCTTATTTCCCATAGAACTTTGTAATGTCTGTCAGCAAACATGTGACAGGATGACAAGAACTAACGGTGTAGAAGGCTTTCACAATGCAATACAAAGCCTAGTTATAAATAGACAACCTAGTATTTGGAAACTGATACCTCTCTTAATGAAGGAAGAAATTTTAGTGAAAAAAGGAAAAGTGAAATGCTGAACAAGGAGACCAATCAGGAGGCAAAAACAAAGTATAATTCTATGAATGAAAGACTGTGAAGACAAATGATTAGGTATAATCCACAAAATGAAATAAGTTATTTGAATTCTATTGCTGTGAATCTACAGGATACATTTCAAATGTATTCAAGTATTTTGTACTTCGCAATAGTCGTTTTAATTTTGTTATTCATTTTTCATGTTTCATTATGTCCTTTTTGATGAATGTCCCTCTTTTGTGAATTTATCTTTTATGGCAAGATTGCTTTATGGCCACTTACTTATGCAGTGAAAATGTTCACAGAAAAAAATGCTTGTGGCAAAATTGCTTATGTGGTGAAAATAGCAGACATGAAAGAAACAACCTGATTAAAAAATTGGCAAAGGACTTGAATAGACATTTCTCCAAAGAAGATACACAGATGCCCAGTAAGCACTTGGAATGATGCTCAATATCACTAATCATAGGGGCAATGCAAATCAAGATGACAATGAAATAATAGTTCACACTCACTATAATGGCTATTGTGAGAAACAAAAACAAGAAAATAAGTGTTGGCGAGGATGTGGAGAAATCAGAATCCTTGTGTATTGCTGGAGGGAATGTAAAATGGGGCAGCTGTGGAGGAAAGGGGTATACGATGCCTCAAAATGTTAAACATAGAATTACCAGTAATCCAGCCGTTCTGCTTCTGCATGTATACCCACAGAACTGAAAGCAGGGACTCCAATAGATGTTTGTATACCCATGTTCCTAGTAGCATTATTCATAGTAGCCAAAAGGTGGAAGTAGACCAATCTACATGAACAGATGAATGATTAAACAAAATGGGGTTTGTCCATACAGTGGAATATTATTGAGCCTTAAAAAGAAGGAAATTCTGACTTAGGCTACAATGTGGATGGACTTTGAAGACATTATGGTAAATAAAATAAGCCAGTGACAAAAGGATATGATTCCACTTAGATGAAGTACCTAAAGTAGTCAAATTTATAGAGAGAAAACAGAATGGTGGTTGCCAGGGGGAAGGGGAGAATGGGGAGTTTATAATGACTATGGAGTTTCAGTTGGAGTTGTGGAGATGGATGTGGTGAGGGTCACAACAGTGTGAATGTACTTTATGCCACAGAACTGTACACTTAAAAATGGTTGAAATGGTAAATTTTATACTATTTGTATGTAACCACAATTTTTTTTAAAAGGAAAAAAATAGAAACTGCTGAAGAATATTTATAGTATGATCTCAAATCTTAGTACTGGGAGGGGTAGATTGAAGTAGAATTTTATTTATTATTAATGTACTTCAAAATAAATTTGGTTATCATGATTAGATTTTAATTAAAAAAAATAAGAACAGAATGAGTTTGTAAAGGAAATTTAAGAACTGGGAGTGTTAGCCAATCAGGAATTGATCCCAGCAGAGTGGCCTGCTTAGCTATATGAAGCATATGTAAGTCATGAAAGCCAAGTCGCTTTGGTCTCCTTAGAGCTAATCTCATTGGTTTCTCTCATTGACTGATGGAATGGATTCACAACATGACTAATTTTTTTTTATTTTAAAGTTTTTTTAATTAATTTTTTATTATTATGTTATGTTAGTCACCGTACATTACATCATTAATTTTTGATGTAGTGTTCCATGATTCATTGTTTGCATATAACACCCAGTGCTCCATGCAGAACATGCCCTCCTTAATACCCATCACCAGGCTAACCCATCCCCCCAACCCCCTCCTCTCTAGAACCCTCTGTTTTTCAGAGTCCATAGTCTCTCATGGTTCGTGTCCCCCTCTGATTCCCCCCCTTATTCTTCCCCTCCTGCTATCTTCTTCTTCTTCTTCTTTTTTTTTTTTTTTTAACATATAATGTATTATTTGTTTCAGAGGTACAGGTCTGTGATTCAACAGTCTTACACAATTCACAGCGCTCACCAGAGCACATACCCTCTCCACTGCCTATCACCCAGGCACCCAATCCCTCCCAACCCCCACCACTCTAGCAACCCTCAGTTTGTTTCCTGAGATTAAGAATTCCTCATATCAGTGAGGTCATATGATACATGTCTTTCTCTGATTGACTTATTTCACTCAGCATAACACCCTTCAGTTCCATCCATGTCATTGCAAATGGCAAGGTTTCATTCCTTTTGATGGCTGCATAATATTCCATTGTATATATATACCACATCTTCTTTATCCATTCATCTGTCGATGGACATCTTGGCTCTTTCCACAGTTTAGCTATTGTGGACATTGCTGCTATAAACATCGGGATGCACGTACCCCTTCGGATCCCTACATTTGTATCTTTGGGGTAAATACCCAATGGTGCAATGGCTGGATCGTATGGTAGTTCTATTTTCAACTTTTTGAGGAACCTCCATACTGTTTTCCAGAGTGGCTGCACCAGCTTGCATTCCCACCAACAGTGTAGGAGGGTTCCCCTTTCTCTGCTTCCCCACCAACATCTGTCGTTTCCTAACTTAATTTTAGCCATTCTGACTGGTGTGAGGTGATATCTCATTGAAGTTTTGATTTGTATTTCCCTGATGCCGAGCGATGTTGAGCACTTTTTCATGTGTCTGTTGGCCATTTGGCTGTCTTCTTTGGAAAAATGTCTGTTCATGTCTTTTGCCCGTTTCTTGATTGGATCATTTGTTCTTCAGGTGTTGAGTTTGATAAGTTCTTTATAGATTTTGGATACTAGCCCTTTATCTGATATGTCATTTGCAAATACCTTCTCCCATTCTGTCGGTTGTCTTTTGGTTTTGTTGACTGTTTCTTTTGCTGTGCAAAAGCTTTTTATCTTGATGAAGTCCCAATAGTTCATTTTTGCCCTTGCTTCCCTTGCCTTTGGTGATGTTTCTAGGAAGAAGTTGCTGCGGCTGAGGTGGAAGAGGTTGCTGCCTGTGTTCTCCTTTAGGATTTTGATGGACTCCTGTCTCACATTGAGGTCTTTCAACCATTTTGAGTCTATTTTTGTGTGTGGTGTAAGGAAATGGTCCAGTTTCATTCTTCTGCATGTGGCTGTCCAATTTTCCCAACACCATTTGTTGAAGAGACTGTCTTTTTTCCATTGGACATTCTTTCCTGCTTTGTCGAAGATGAGTTGACCATAGAGTTGAGGGTCCATTTCTGGGCTCTCTATTCTGTTCCATTGATCTATGTGTCTGTTTTTGTGCCAGTACCATACCGTCTTGATGATGACAGCTTTGTAATAGAGCTTGAAGTCCGGAATTGTGATGCCGCCAGCTTTGCTTTTCTTTTTCAACATTCCTCTGGCTATTCGGGGTCTTTTCTGGTTCCATACAAATTTTAGGATTATTTGTTCCATTTCTTTGAAAAACGTTGATGGTATTTTGATGGGGATTGCATTGAATGTGTAGATTACTGTAGGTAGCATTGACATTTTCACAATATTTGTTCTTCCAATCCATGAGCATGGAACATTTTTCCATTTCTTTGTGTCTTCCTCAATTTCTTTCATGAGTATTTTATAGTTTTCTGAGTACAGATTCTTTGCTTCTTTGGTTAGATTTATTCCTAGGTATCTTTTTTTTTTTTTTTTTAAGATTTTATTTTTATTTATTTGACAGAGAGAGACACAGTGAGAGAGGGAACACAAGCAGGGGGAGTGGGAGAGGGAAAGGCAGGCTTTCCGCTGAGCCCGACGTGGGGCTCAATCCCAGGACTCTGGGATCATGACCTGAGCCGAAGGCAGACGCTTAACGACTGAGCCACCCAGGCGCCCCTATTCCTAGGTATCTTATGGTTTTGGGTGCAATTGTAAATGGGATCAACTCCTTAATTTCTCTTTCTTCTGTCTTGTTGTTAGTGTATAGGAATGCCACTGATTTCTGTGCATTGATTTTATATCCTGCCACTTTACTGAATTCCTGTATGAGTTCTAGCAATTTTGGGGTGGAGTCTTTTGGGTTTTCCACATAAAGTATCATATCATCTGCAAAGAGTGAGAGTTTGACTTCTTCTTTGCCGATTTGGATGCCTCTTATTTCTTTTTGTTGTCTGATTGCTGAGGCTAGGACTTCTAGTACTATGTTGAATAACAGTGGTGATAGTGGACATCCCTGCCGTGTTCCTGACCTTAGGGGGAAAGCTCTCAGTTTTTCCCCATTGAGAATGATATTCGCTGTGGGTTTTTCATAGATGGCTTTTATGATATTGAGGTATGTACCCTCTATCCCTGTACTCTGAAGAGTTTTGATCAAGAAAGGATGTTGTACTTTGTCAAATGCTTTTTCTGCATCTATTGAGGGGATCATACGGTTCTTCTTCTTTCTTTTATTAATGTATTGTATCACATTGATTGATTTGCGGATGTTGAAGCAACCTTGCAGCCCAGGGATAAATCCCACTTGGTCATGGTGAATAATCCTTTTAATGTACTGTTGTATCCTTTTAGCTAGTATTTTGGTGACAATTTTTGCATCCGTGTTCATCAAGGATATTGGTCTGTAATTCTCCTTTTTGATGGGGTCTTTGTCTGGTTTGGGGATCAAGGTAATGGTGGCTCATAAAACGAGTTTGGAAGTTTTCCTTCCATTTCTATTTTTTGGAACAGTTTCAGAAGAATAGGTATTAATTCTTCTTTAAATGTTTGTTAGAATTCCCCTGGGAAGCCATCTGGCCCTGAGCTTTTGTTTTTTGGGAGATTTTTGATGACTGCTTCAATTTCCTTAGTGGTTATAGGTCTGTTCAGGTTTTCTGTTTCTTCCTGGTTCAGTTTTGGTAGTTGATACATCTCTAGGAATGCATCCATTTCTTCCAGATTATCTAATTTGCTGGCATAGGTTGCTTGTAATACGTTCTTATAATTGTTTGTATTTCTTTGGTGTTGGTTGTGATCTCTCCTCTTTCATTCATGATTTTATTTATTTGGGTCATTTTTCTTTTCTTTTTGATAAGTCTGGCCAGGGGTTTATCAATCTTGTTAATTCTTTCAAAGAACCAGCTCCTAGTTTCGTTGATCTGTTCTACTGTTCTATTTCATTGATTTCTGCTCTGATCTTTATTATTTCTCTTCTCTTGCTGGGTTTAGGCTTTATTTGCTGTTCTTTCTCCAGCATCTTTAGGTGTAGGGTTAGGTTGTGTACTTGAGACGTTTCTTTTTTCTTGAGAAAGGCTTGTATTGCTATATACTTTCCTCTTAGGACTGCCTTTGCTGCATCCCAAAGATTTTGAACAGTTGTGTTTTCATTCTCATTTGTTTCCATGAATTTTTTAAATTCTTCTTTAATTTCCTGGTTGACCCATTCATTCTTTAGTAGGATGCTCTTTAGCCTCCATGTATTTGAGTTCTTTCCGACTTTCCTCTTGTGATTGAGTTCTAGTTTCAAAGCATTGTGGTCTGAAAATATGCAGGGAATGATCCCAGTCTTTTGGTACCAGTTCAGACCTGATTTGTGACCTAGGATGTGATCTATTCTGGAGAATGTTCCATGGGCACTAGAGAAGAATGTGTATTCTGTTGCTTGGGGATGTAATGTTCTGAATATATCTGTGAAGTCCATTTGGTCCAGTGTGTCATTTAAAGTATTTCCTTGTTGATCTTTTGCTTAGATGATCTGTCCATTTCAGTGAGGGGGGGGTAAAGTCCCCCACTATTATTGTATTGTTGTCGATGTGTTTCTTTGTTTCTGTTATTAATTGCCTTATATAACTGGCTGCTCCCATGTTAGGGCCATAGATATTTACAACTGTTAGATCTTCTTGTTGGATAGACCCTTTAAGTATGACATAGTGTCCTTCCTCATCTCTTATTACAGTCTTTGGTTTAAAATCTAATTTGTCTGATATAAGGATTGCCACCCCAGCTTTCTTTTGGTGTCCATTAGCATGGGAAATGGTTTTCCACCCCTTCACTTTCAATCTGGGGGTGTCTTTGGGTCTAAAATGAGTCTCTTGCAGACAGCATATCGATGGGTCTTGTTTTTTATCCAATCTGATAGCCTGTGTCTTTTTATTGGGGCATTTAGCCCATTTACATTCAGGGTAACTGAAAGATATGAATTTAGTGCCATTGTATTGCCTGTAAGGTGACTGTTGTATATTGTCTGTGTTCCTTTCTGGTCTATGTTGCTTTTAGGCTCTCTCTTTGCTTAGAGAACCCCTTTCAATATTTCTGGTAGGGCTGGTTTCGTGTTTGCAAATTCCTTTAGTTTTTGTTTGTCCTGGAAGTTTTTTCTCTCTCCTATTTTCAATGACAGCCTAGTTGGATATAGTATTCTTGGCTGCATATTTTTCTCATTTAGTGCTCTGAATATATCATGCCAGTCCTTTCTGGCCTGCCAGGTCTCTGTGGATAGGTCTGTTGCCAATCTAATGTTTCTACCATTGTAGGTTACATATCTCTTGTCCCGAGCTGCTTTCAGGATTTTCTCTTTGTCCCTGAGACTCGTAAGTTTTACTATTAGATGTCAGGGTGTTGACCTATTTTTATTGATTTTGAGGGGGGTTCTCTGTGCCTCCTGGATTTTGATGCCTGTTTCCTTCCCCAAATTAGGGAAGTTCTCTGCTATAATTTGCTCCAATATACCTTCTGCCCCTCTCTCTCTTTCTTCTTCTTCTGGGATCCCAATTATTCTAATGTTGTTTCATCGTATGGTATCACTTATCTCTCAGATTCTGCCCTCGTGATCCAGTAGTTGTTTATCTCTCTTTTTCTCAGCTTCTTTATTTTATATCATTTGGTCTTCTATGTCACTAATTCTCTCTTCTGCCTCATTTATCCTAACAGTTAGAGCCTCCATTTTTTATTGCACCTCATTAATAGCCTTTTTGATTTCGACTTGGTTAGATTTTAGTTCTTTTATCTCTCCAGAAGGGGTTTCTCTACATCCTTTTTTTCAAGCCCAGCTAACATCTTTAAAATCATCATTCTGAACTCTAGTTCCGACATCTTACTAATGTCTGTATTGATTAGGTCCCTGGCAGACGGTATTGCCTCTTGTTCTTTTTGTTGAGGTGATTTTTTCTGTCTTGTCATTTTGAACATGACTAATTTTTATCTAGTTTTCGAACACCTTCAGTGATGCTGGATGGCCATTTAGCAGTATTTCTAAAGAACTGACTTTAAGCTAAGAAAAATTGAAGGTTAGTTGTTTGGAAATCTGTGACTTTGTAGGAATGAGTCCCACAGATTGGATTTCTCTCTCAAGGCATTTGCAACTGATAGACATGGGGGAGTTCCACACAACTCCTTCACAGCATGTTAAATACTGTGCCGGATAAGCTCTACTACAATTATCTCCTTTAATCATCACAACTTTATGAGGTAGAGTTTATCTATTACACATTTGAGCAAATTGAGGCTCAGAGAGATTAAATGATTTGCCCAGAGTCACAGAGTTAGAATGTGATACAGCCAGTATTTGAATCTACATCTCTTTCACTCCCGGAGCCCCTGCTTTCTGTATTATATCATGAAAGAGGAGCTATTTGTATCTGCAATTAGCAGAGTCTGAGGCAAATCAGAGGCAAATCACTTCCGTGATTTGAGAGACAAGAGTTCTCAGCTCTAGGTTCTCTTTTCTGTCTGCTTAATCAAAGTACTTAGGATAGAGGACTTAATCGAAGTACTTAGGATAGAGTACTTCTCTTTGAACCTCAGTTTCCTCACCTATAAAGAAAAGGGATTTGATTGGTTATCTTTTTGAAATCTGTCACTGTTATTAAAAAGAAGAAATTTTACTGTGTTCCAGAGGTGGGCTGTGAGGACCCAATCAGTCGCTGTCAGATTTTAACATGAAACATACTACTTATACAAGGGCATTTTTTTTTTTTTAACTTAAAAAAAGAAAGGGTGGGAGGTGGTGAATGTGACAAAGTACTTTCATCAGTTGTCTTGATCAGGATGTAGAATAAATTATGTTTTATTTTATAGGAGCATGAAAGCTTAGTTTACCAGTTACCAGTAGGACTTATGTGGAGATTATGTTGTTAGATACTACCAGATTCATATCCCTTATAAGATGAAGATCTTATCTCTGGGTACCTTGGACCCTATATGGCTTGGAAGCAGAATGATACCCTCTGGCTGCTTAGCAATCTCTCTTCCGGAGCCAAAGGTTCCTGTTGTTGGGATTGGATTTTGCATGCAGTAACGTATGGAATTTGGGTACATCTTCAGTTCCTGTGCTGTTCCCTTCCATGTCCATACTTGAAAAACAGTAACTTTGGCTGAAAAACAAGGTAGTGAAATATCTTGGGAAACTTGATTTGCTTCTTTTTCCAGCCAGTGTTGTTTAAATCAATCTTTCCTTCCGTTGTTAAATGTGTGTAGGGTAATGGGAAGTCCATTTTCAACTGCGAATAAGTTGGTGAAAAATCTGGGCTTGTTACCATTGTCCAAGTTTTGTTTGTAGCAGACAGCTTCGTTTCTGTTTCTTTCTTTTGCTTCTTTTTACTCACCTCTCCCCAAATTGCCTGGTGGCAAGAATTTACTTTGTTCCATTCTCAGTAGTTTTCTTTCCCTTTCATTTTGTGAAATGGGTTTGATTTTGTTGGACACAAAAGAAAGACAATGGGGTGGATTTTAATTTTAATTTTTTTATTGCTTGGTGTAACTTCATTGTACATTTCTGGTTTTCTCAACCCTGCTCCTAGACAGCCCTGTAATTGATAGAAGCCAATAAGAAATACTCTTGTAATAAATCTCTGGACATTGAACATGCGATCTGTTAAGCAGGTGAAACCAGGGGAGATTGGCAGAAGAGGGTGTCTTCCTTAGGCTCCTGTTAATGTTTTATGGATCATTCCATTGCTCAGGAGTTATGGCTAGAGTATTCTGTCACTACTATATTTCCATGTCAGTGCAGGAATTTTTGATCTTCAGTGTTGTTAATTTCTCCTGACACTTCTCTTTTAGGTGTATTTTAAAAATGCTTAAGGAAGCAGTGCTTTTTGCTTTTCCTCTCAGGTGCAGTATTTTGGATTCTTTTTGCAATGGGCAGATATTTGACTAATCATTCAGAAAAGGTATTGACTTTCAGAATCATTTAGGAAAGTAGCTTTAGAAACCCTGCTGTCTTGTAAGCATGCATCAGTCACTGTGCTGAGGTGTGGTCCTCCACTGAGCACCTACCCCCATTCCCACACACACTGTTCCAGAAGATCTTCTGGAGGCCTGAGGTTTGTTGTTGTTGTTGTTGTTGTTTTAAATAGATGTTAGTTATGGTATCATTACATTATCTTGTAATTATTATAAGTTTGAGCTCCTCAAGGGCAAGTATACCAACGCTGCATTTGTCATAGGCAATTGTTCAATCATTCTTACTGAATAAAGGAAGGGTTCTTTTGTTTAAATGGATTTTTCAAACATAAGTACATGTGGGAGCCTCTAAGCCTCCTGTGAAAGAATATGGAAGTCAGGTGCTAATTTTCTTCTCTCAGTGTCCACTCTACAAGCATGGCCCACTGTAGTTCCTCTATTTGACCATTACTTAAGGAGCCTTCTATTATTCTCTCACAGGTCCACTAACTAGAAGCTTCTAAACAGGTTTAATTGCTGACCTCTGTAGTCACTAAGGATTCTTGTGGTTGGCATTTTATTTCTTATGTATTCTTTTTATTTTTGAGCAGCCTCTGTGCCTAGGCAGAGTCAGTTTTGAACTCTTTTGAGTCTTGCTAGGCCAGAACTTTTATTTATGGAGGCGCATGCTTAGCTCTGCTAAGCTTTTTCTCTTGGAGTTTAACACGTCTGGTTTCTATCCCATCTGTTCATTAGCTAGCCTTGTAATTCCATCTCTGCTTTAAATATCAGTTATTATTTCTACACTGATTGAAAACTCAGATCGGCACATCTTAGCTGGTCAGCACAGTCTCAGGGCCAGAGGAGTGTTCTCTACTGGTTGTCACGAAGCCGCAGAAGTCCTGGGTACAGAGTTAAGAGCTAAGTGTGAGGGCAGCTCAGCACTGTCATTAGCTATTTGGCTTTGAGCAAATCACTTAATCTTTCTGAGATTCAGTTTTGTTATCTGTAAAATGAGGGTTATAAAACCTATTTTCTGCGTTGTGAGGACTAAGTAAGATTAAGTGAAGGTATTTTTGTAAGTTACAAAACGTTATGGAACACTGGTAGTAGTGACTTAATACGCCAAATAATATGTGAATTTTACGTGTTGTAAAATTGAAACAATTCAGCTAAAGTGTGCCCTCTCGGCCTTCCACAAATCTTCTTCTCCCTAGAGGTAACCCCTGTGCATGTATTACTCTGTGCATTTATTTACTTTTTATGTGCATGTAGAAATCTCTTTTCGTATTATGATTTAAAAAGGTACATTGTCCTATCATTTAATATGACATGAGATAATTTGTAGAGATTTTACCTTTTTAAAAACTTGCACACAGGGTGTTGAGATAAATAATAGCACCTATTCTCATTATTAAGGGAGACCAAGGTTCTTTCTGGTTTTTCACTATTACAAACAACACTGCATTGAAAGTCTTTGCACATGCTTCTTTGAGCACACGTGCAAGTGGTTATCTAGAGAGGCTATGAGAGGAAAAGATGTGAAATTACAAGAAGGTGTGTGCACTTAGCATTTTAATGATTATTATCAAATTGCTTTCCAAAACAGTGGTCTCAATATAGTTATATTCTGACTATTAGATATGAAGGTGCCTATTTACTCTTCTTGCTAACTTGTGATATTTTCTTTTTCATTTTTGCCAGTCTCATGAGTGAAAAATGATATCTCAAATCCAAAAGAATGTTCATAGACAGTATGGTATGTGAGTGCAAAGAAAAAGCATAACTGGAAACAATTTAAAAATCCATTAAGAGGAAAATAAGACAGGTGAATAAATTGTGACAGAGTCATAAGATAGAATACTGAACAGGAGTCACAGCTACTGAGATACAGTAAGGATGCATAAGGGGGATTTATCTCATAGTCTGGAGCAAGAAAAGGAAATTGGTAAAGATTACAGATGATAAGATCCATTTCTATAAATTAAAAAACATGCAGAGTTAATGCATTTTGAAGGGACATATTTATACATGATAAAATTAAAAAGGAAAGCAAGCCTTTGTCATTAAGGGTAGGCTACTTTCAGAGGCAGGAGTTTCTGAGGGCTCGTGAATTCCAGATAACCTTACCTGAGAGATGGGGGAGAGAGAGGAGCTTGACTTTGCCAAGGCCTGTGGAGGAATGAGTCCATTTCCTCTGACATCTATCTGTGCAGCCTGCTACATTTGTCTTTGCTGTTAATGTTTCTGACAATACCAGCTTGTAGGTTTGATTTTTTTCCTTATAAAAAGTTCTCTGCATTGTTGAACTCAAGAATATAGTTTATATGTGGGATATTCTCTGGGAGTGATGAATGTTAATTTTGCTTTTGGATGTTTTCCATTACTTTCTTAATCATATAATTTCTTTCTCAATCTTAAAATAGTTACTGTAGAAAAACAATATGGAATGGTTATTGTAGAAGAGAATTTGATAAAATGGAAAGAATAGGGGCTTTGGAGTCCAACAGACCTGGGTTGAAATTTTTTTCCCTACTCAGTCCTATGCTTTATTATCTCCTCTTTGCTGCTTTCTGCTCCTCCTCCCCTCCATCCTGAAACTATACCTGATTTAGTTGCTCAGTATCTAGTAGTTACCACCATCTTTATCATCATCATTGTTGTTAAAATCTGTAGGGAATGGTGTCAAAGTAAATTACAGAATCCAGAACAAATAAGACACTTACTGTGGATTTCAGAAGGAGCCCTGTTCTTTTTGTTATAGTCTAAGCTGTATATGCCTCCCCTGTAAAAATTAGTGTGAAAGCAGCTAACCGTGGCCCATTATTATTATTGTTATTAAATAATAGGTTGATTGACATAGAATTCACAGACCATAAATCTCACCCTTTTTTTTTTATTTTTAAAGATTTATTTATTTATTTGAGAGAGAGCACGAGCAGGGGAAGGGGCAGAGGGAGAAGCAGACTCTCCACTAAGTAGGGAGCCTGACGTGGGGCTCAATCCCAGGACCCTGGGATCATGACCTGAGCCGAAGGCAGACGCTTAGCTGACTGAGCCACCCAGGTGCCCCAAATCCCACCCTTTTAAAGTGATATTAGTAGTTTTTAGTGTTTTGGTAGTTTTTAGTATAATCATAAAGCTGTACATCTGTCATCACTAATTCCAGAACATTGTCATCACCAAAACCAAACCCAGTACCTGTTACCACTTACTCCCCATTTCACCCTTTTATCCCCTAGAGCTGCTAATCTCTTTTCTTTCTCTATGGATTTGTCCATTCTGAATATTTCATATAAATGGAATCATACAATTTTCTGGGTTTTTTTTTTCACTTAGCATGGTGTTTTCAATATTATGTTGTATCATACTTTGTTCCTTTGTGTTACCCACTAACATTCAGTTATGGTTATATCATACTTTACTTATCCATTCATCAACTGGTGAACATTTGGATTGTTTCTACTTTTTGGTGATTATGAAATAAAGCTGCTATGCACATTCCAGTACAAGGTTTTGTGTGGATCTGTGTTTTCAGTTTTATTCCTTACACCTAATGTGGAATTGCTGGATCATATGGTAATTCTGTTGTAACATTTTGAGGGACTGCCAGACTGCTTCCAGAGTGCCTTTACCACATTCCTACCGGCAATGTATGAAATTCCAAGTTCTCCACATCTTCACTAAAGTTTGTCTTTTTTTCATAACGGGTGTGAAGTATTTTCTCATTGCAATTTTGATTTGCATTTCCCTAATGACTAATGAGGTTGAGCATCTTTTCATGTACTTATTGGCCATTTGTATTTCTTCTTTGGAGAACTTCCTGTGCATATCCTTTCCTCATTTTAAAATTTAGGTTGTCTTTTTAAGAGTTCTTTATATATATTTTGAATGCAGGCACGTTATCAGATGACTTACAGTATTTTCTCCTATTCTGTGAGTTTTCATTTATTGATGGAGTCCCCCCTCACTTTACTGAGTTATAATTGACCTATAACATTGTATAAATTCAAGGTGTACAAGGGTTTGATTTGGTGCACTTATATATTGGGAAGTGTTAGCGAACACCTGCCTCATGTCACATAATGACCATTTATTTGTTACGGTGGGAACGTTTAAGATCTACGTTCTTAGCACCTTTCAAGTATATAATACAGTATTATTAACTAATCACTATGCCAGACATTAGATTCCCAGAATTGATGGTATCCTTTGAGTCCCAGAAGTTTTTAATTTTGTTGAAGTCCAATTTGTCTGTTGTTTCCTTTGTCAGTTGTTTTTTTGATGTCATACTGAAGATAACTATTGCCTAACCAAAACTCATGAAGATTTGCTTCTCTATTTTCTTCTAAGAGTTTTGTGGTTTTAGATCTGTGATCTATTTTGAGTTTCTATATGGTGTAAGATAGCGTTCCAACTTCATTCTTTTATATGTTGATAGCCAGTTGTCCCAACACCATTTGTTGAAAAGACTGTTCTTACCCCCATTGATTTTCTTGGCACCCTTTTCAAAAATCATAATTTTAACATAATTTTAAGGGTTTATTTTTGGACTCTCAGTTGTAGCCCATCAGTTTATATGTCTGTCCTTAGGCCAGTATTACCCTATCTTGATTACTGTAGCTTTGCAGGAAACTTTGAAATCAGGAAGCATGAATCCTTCAGCTTTACTCTTCTTTCTCAGGATTGTTTGGCACCTATAATTTTTTAAGGCTGTTATCTTTGGTGTGGTTTCTCTGGGGAGACTTAATTTATAAATGTCCAGAATAGAGACTTAGGAATCAAAAAGGAGAACGTGGATTTTCTGTGGTTGAATCAGTGATGAATGCCAAAATAACTTCAGCTTATTGAACTCCATTTATTTATTTATCCATTGTTTTGTGTGCCCATCGTGTGTTAGACACTGTGCTAGATTGCAGGGAAACAGCAATGAACAGACATGGTGTCTCTGCAGTGAGCTTATGTTGGCTCCTGGCTTCATGTTTTTTAATGCAGTGTGGATGTTTGATTATCAAAGATAAGGATATAATCAAAGCAGATCTATCATTGGTTGGAAAGTACTCTCGCCATATTTGAAAGTCCTATGTAGCAGTGCAGATTCTTACCTTATTATTCTCCTAGTTGGAATGAAAGTATAAATGGATGGAAAAAGAAGATGAGTATTTTCCAGGTAGCTGTGTTGAGCATGTTGAAGAAATTAAAAAAGCACCATATGTTCTCATTTACACTTTGGTATGCACATAGATCTCCTCCCATTTAAAAGTTCACTTGAAGGCAAGGGCCTTGTGTTATTGATCTTTCTTACTGATGACTATCATCTAACCGTACTTTAAAAATATTAGGTGTTTAGGGAGCCTGGGTGACTCAGTCAGTTAAGCGTCCAACTCTTGATTTTGGCTCAGGTCATGATCTCAGGGTCGTGAGATCGAGCCTTGCATCGGGCTCCACACTGGGCGTGGAGCCTGCTTAAAGTTCTGTCTATCCCTCTGCCCCTCTTCCCCCCTTCTCTTTCTAAAAAAAAATAGGTGATCAGTATGCGTTGACTGAATGATTGAATGGGTCAAGCCATGAATGAGTGCTCGTATCATATGACCTTATACTAAATTAGGGTTTGCCTAGCTTTTATTGGCTATCATTCTTGCCCTCAAGGATCTTGATTTAGTGGTTAATGTGAAGATGAGACACTCAATATGATACACCTTTACAAAAATAAGATTTATTGAGTCATAAATTATATGAAAAGGAAATTGTACAAATAGCCTAAATGCATTTTAATATATACATGTTAGGAGTCACTTAGGTCCATAGGGTGATATAGGGTGTAGAGGAAGTCCTGAGCAGAGGTGGGATTTCATGTAGGGTTCAAAGAACTGAAGGAACACATATTGATGGAGGGGAGTGGCTAAAACTTCTAGGCCAAGAGGTAGTTCTCAGAACGGGTGGTACTGTTCAGCCAGGAGACTTCTGGGAAAGTATGGATGTTTTTGGTTGTCCTCGTGTTCAGGATTGCTGCTGGCTTTTAGTGGTTTAGGGCCAGGGAGGCTAAAGTCCCACAGTGTGAAGTTAGGAGTTGATTTGTCTCAAATCACAGTGGCTCCCTATTTGAGATATACTGGAAGGAAACAGATTTAGCTGTATAAGGAGGAAAATAGTGTTTAAGAGTAGTTTTTTGAAGCAAATACTATTTGTTTGGTTTGGGTTTTGCCATTGTAGAGGCTGAACTGGGAGAGGTATGTAGTTATAGTGGAATATAGAATGGAACATCTTAGGAACTGTTGCAGGAATTTATATTTGATCAGTTTGGATGATTTTGGTGATTCTTAACATTTTCTTTTGTCTTATAGTTTGATTTTGTTTTCTTTCTCTTAGAACGAGCCTCTGACCCAAGGTTATCATGGATTCCCAGCACGGGACAGCCAGGTTGGTATCTGCTGTTATAACTCAGATGGGGTGTGTGTGTGTGTGTGTGTGTGTGTGTGTGCGCGCGCGCGTGTGTTTTCATTCTAAGGATCCTATGGTAGAGAGCATTTCCTGAAATAATTTTGGAGAGTGATGTGGTTAGTTTCAGCAATGACTTTACGTTTGAGATACAAATAAAATACATTTTTTAATCCTAAAAGAACTGTAATCACGTTACTGAAATTGTGGATATTACAGGGAAAAAAAATCACTCAGGCAAAGCCATAATTGCTTTTGTTTTTTCTTCTCCAGGCTGATAGTAATTTTTCAACCTGGTTTTCTTGATGTCTCATAATTCTAAGTGCTGGGCTTGTCTCTTAATTCTCTGCCACTTAGCCCCTGCCTGCACAGATTTTTTTTGAGTCCTTGCAATAATCTGCAACAAGAAAATTCCATTCTCTTTCCTGGGGGAATTCAGCCTTATGGTTTTAATCAGGGAAGGCTTGCTTGAGAGAGGGAAGTTTCTGCTGCCTTTCTTTGTTAGATAGGGAGGATGATTGGAAAAAAGCCCAGGTCCTACTGTGGGTAGAGCAGTACTGCTTCCTGTGAGACATCCTCTGGATGCTTTAGGTGAGTGCATAAAATGCCTTCCCTATCCTTCCACTGTTTGAAACCTTGAGCAGATGAGGCTGAAGCTGCATTAGGTTAGAAGAACAGGTAAAGCTGCCTCAGAGGAATGATGTGGCTTAAGATACCTATCCTCTGAAATTTGCCTCCTTGCTGTTTGGGCATATAGATATTTTTCAGGAGATTTGAAAGGGTAGCTCCTAGCACTATCTTTGAATGCCTATCCAACTTCCCTGTAGGGTTGTCCAAAAAGGCCCTCACTATTAGGCTTGTCCAAAGGACATGTGTCATCAGAGTGCTAAACCAGAGTGTTGTGACATAGTTGAATCTCATCAGAGCCCCTGAAGCTGATCTTAACAACTAGGATGGCCCCATCATCAGCGGTCATCTGTTTGAGTACTTGCCCAGTTCTTGCACTTTTGGTGCTGGGTTGGCATCAGACCAGCCCCAGGTAGGGTATGGAGAAAAAGGGGGAGGGAGAGTGGTGTTGATCTCTGTGTTCATCTCCCGGTGGGATCATCACCGTTGTCAAACGGTGTTTGTCCCTGTGGAAGTTTTTGTTGAAAGATACAGTCATTTACTTCAAATCTAAAGAAAATACAGAGGATTTTTTTCTTTCTTTGTTTCTGGTTTGGATCTGCTCTAGAGCTTTTGTAAGCTGTGAAATTTATGCCCTTTGATAGTAGTTCTATATCGTGGCCATATATCAGGAAAAGTATTACTGCCTAGAGATCATCCCCCAGAGGTTCTGATTGAGTAGGTCTAAAATTGGGTTTAGTCATTCACATATTTAGAAATCCTTATAGGTGATGCTGTTTTGCGGCCAGGGTTGAGAACTGTAGTCCTATGGGCTACTTTAAAAGGAGTGACATTTTCTGTTTCATCCTGTACTTTCACCTAGGACCTTTAAAACATAAAGGATCATGGTCAGTCTCTATCCAGTCTTGGATACCAGTGCGTATGTTTACTTGTTTATAAAATTTTGCTTATGTTGGGTTATAGGCTTATTTTAGATATAGAAAGGTAAAACTAATTGAAGTAAAGTATGGGAATAGACGTACTGAATTTAAAAGGATCTGAAAGGTACTGTATAATGCTCTGTTCTTCCTGTGGGGATTGCAGATCAATAAGAAACTAAGCAAAAGGAATTAAGAGGAATTTGTTAAAGCACAGTTGCTTGGAACTGCTTTATTTTTCCTTCCTCTTGTGGAAGGGACCCACTTCTGTAACCTGCACCTTCATTACTCATACTCTCTCTGCTGTAGGTCTGTGCAGACCCTTTGCCATAGTTTAAAGCTGCTAATTTACTTTGAGGCACATTCTGATGGTGACAGGTTTATATTAGTTTATTTTCTTGGGCTTTATTTTGTTCTCTGGCTGGATCTTTGAATTAGAGATCTTAGAGCAGTGCAAACAGGCAAATATTGAATAGCTGCTTGTTGTATTTGATGAATACAGAATCCAAATGAGTACTGCTAATTAATGCGCCTAACCTTGTGAACTCTCACTTTGTGCGCTGAGGTTTTGGGAGGCATTTATCAGTGTGCAACGCTGGTCACTGAGCAGCCTGAGCTGGGCAGAAACTGAACTTGTGATCTTTACATTTCCCCAGAGTGGTTTGGCTCAGCAAATCCGGGAGCCAGGGGGGTGAGGTGAAGGTGAATTTTAATTGTGTGTATTTATTTGCCCTCACGCTTTTGCTGTTCCTTTCTAAACAGATAGGAACCATCCCCAGACAGGATTTTTATTAGCATCTCCTCATGATTTTAAGAGACAAAGTTATAATCCTGATCCTCCTAGAGCACTGTCATCTGTACTTTCCCACCTCATCCTCACAGTCACCTTTTGAAGTAGATAAAGCAAACACTTCCTTTGGAGAGAGCAGAAAACTGAGGCACACAGAGATAAAGTGATGTATCCAGGGTAACCATACCAGACAGTAGCTGCATAAGAACTGAAATTTGTCTTCTCTTTGTTGAGGGCCCTTTCCTCTGCCCTGGGGATTGTTCCCTCACACAAGGAAAAGTGTGGTCATGTGCGTGTAGGCCTGCTCACTCCCATACTTCATTTATTGTTTGGCGGCTTCATAGGCCTAGTGAAGCTCAGCTACAGATTTAGGAAGTCATGGCCCCTGGTTAAGGATTATTACCCCTGAGTTCCTTAGCACCAAGTAGACCAGCATCTCACTGTTCAGTGACCTTTTTCATGCTGTTATGTAACCTCCCACCAGCACATTTGAATTAGAAACCTGTGGAGCAAAGGAGGGAAAAAAACACCTGCCACCTTGTAGAGGTTTTGCTTTTTTATGTGCAGTCACCCCAGCCTTCTTTCCCAATCAGTTAGCAAGCTTTATGAAATGACAAGCCATTGCATTCATAAAGCACTCCAAGCACTTCACCGTGCTTGCTAATGGGCTTTCTCTGTGGAAGTGCAGGAGACGAACTCGTCCAGATTTACAGAAGTGAAAACCAGCTGGAAGGCTGAGTGTCTCACCTAAGGCTGTGCAGGAGGTTGGATTGATGATACAATATAGCGGTTTAGATTCCCAGCTGATTGTTTCTCTGTGATTTATGTATATGCGCAGGTGCTTATTTGAGTGTTGATTAACGCTGGAATATTTTGTGGGTTTGTAATATTTTTAAATGAGAGAATGTTTGTGTGTATTAACTCCAGGGTTTTTAGATAGGAGGGGCTTAGGAGTATCAGTCTGATTAGAAGGGGGCTTAGTTCTGCATAGCAAGCTTACTATTTTTGCCAACATTATTTGTTTAGGATGGCTTTCGGGGGCTTCTGGAGAGTACAGTGGGAGTCCCGAGGCCAGCCCCTTGCCATCTCTTGGTGCCATAACTTTATGTCTGCTATATTAGGATGGCCATATAATTCATCATTCTAGTTGGAGCACTTTTGAGAGTGAAAAGTGATGCTCATTTGAAACAGTCCCAGGCAAACCTAGATGGGTGTGGTGTGTGGTCATCTTAGCCATAATTCCAGAACTATAGCGAATGTCCCCTTAACTGATGTGGTCAGGAATTGGGATTATGGCACAGTGCATTGCCTAACATTTAACCTGGGTGGGAATGAAACATCACCATTCACATTTGAGATGAGAGATGGTATAGATTCTTGGCTGGGTTCAGGTGTTGAGTCAGGTGTAGACCTGAGAATAATAGTATGTTAAAAAAACTAATGTTTGTAAAGTACTTTACAGTGTGCTTCCATGTTTACTGAGTTTTGATCTTCACAATAGCTCTGCTAGGTAGGTGGGGCTTTACTATCTTTATAGATAAGAAAACCAATGCAGGGGGCACCTGGGCCAAGCATCTGACTCTTGATTTCAGCTCAGGTCATGATCTCAGAGTCCTGGGATAGAGCCCCGCATAGGCTCCCCACTCAGCAGGGAGTCTGCTTGGGAATTCTCTCCCTTTCCCTCTGCCCCTCTCCCTGCTTATGCACACACTTTCAAATAAATAAATAAATCTTAAAAAAAAAAATAGAACCAACACAGATTTTTAAATGAATTTCCAATGTCACGTAGAGGGGAGGTGGCAGAAATAGGCTTGAACCCTGGATTTTCAGCCTCCAGGGTCTTGTATTTCCCTTTTGTGTTCTTCTGTCAGTGTTCTCTCTTCCTTGAATGGGGGTGTTCTCTTGCTAGTGTGACAAGATGTTATGGAATCCTTGGGGAATGTAGCCACATGAAAAGGCTTCATATGACCTGGACATCCCTTGAGTAACTTATGTCTGTCAAGTTTTCTTCCTGTCTTGTTTGTTAAAATAGCTTATGGTTCACAGTTTATCTTTTTGTATTTTATTTATTTATTTATTTATTTAGATTTTATTTATTTATTTGACAGACACCCAGCGAGAGCAGGAATACAAGCAGGGGGAGTGGGAGAGGAAGAAGCAGGCTTCCCGCGGAGCAGGGAGCCCAATGTGGGGCTTGATCCCAGGACCCTGGGATCATGACCTGAGCCGAAGGCAGACACTTAACGACTGAGCCACCCAGGCGCCCCAATCTTTTTGTATTTTAAATATAAAGAAAAAAAATAATGTCATGGTGTTAGGCTCTTTATCTTATTTTTAAAATGCTGGTCCGTGGCTCCTTAAAATTTTTTTCCTTTTCCTGAAATTCTGTTGAAAAGCCATTCTATCTACATGTTTAGGTGAAACACGGAAACAGTGAGAATGTCAAAGGAGATGTTCAAGTTGGCAGATGTGACTTTGTTAGAGATTTTAATTGGGAGTGGCAGCCGTACTTTTAATTGAGAGGATAGGTTAAAAATGACCTAAGAGGGGTGCCTGAGTGGCTCAGTCAGTTAAGCATCCGACTCTTGATTGAAGCTCAGGTCTTGATCTCAGGGTCATGAGTTCAAGCCCCGTGTTGGGCTCCACACTAGGTGTGGAGTCTACTTAAAAAAACAAAAACAAAAATAAAAATGACCTAAGGGATTTATTTTTCAAAAGTATTTTCTTTCTTAAGAATTGGAAAAAAAATTTCCTTTTCTAACCTGTTCTTCCTTTTATCCCTGGAAATGGGCTTTATTTTAGTCAAAGTTTTTATAAATTAACTTTCAGGGCTTTTAGTTATTTTGATTGGGAGCCATGGACAATAGCAAATGCATTTTCTGTCGTACTCATTTGGTTTGGTGCCAAAGAAATGGCTACTTTTCCTCCCTTGGGGAGAGTTAGAGTGGAGGACATGGTAAGAGAGTGTTCAAGTTCTAGCTCAGTGCTTTCAAGCTTAAAAAAGACAACAACCCCTAGTATGCAATACCTTTAACATCATGACCCAGTACACACACACACACACACACACACACATACACAAACACACACATGAGTAGAACTTAGAATTAGTCTTCCAAATAGTACTTACCCTTACTGTGTTGTAAGTACTGTATATTTTCCATTCTTTTCCATTCAGCAATTGATTGAGCAAAATTGATTTTCTGGACCTACTAATAGATGGCAGTCTGTAGTTTTGAAGAACAAAATTCTCATAATTGTTGTCTTTAAAAATGCAACCTTAAAGAACTCCATATACTTTAGCAGTCGCTTCCCTGTTCCACATCCCTCTGCAGCCACTCATCTGCTTTCTGTCTCTGTGGATTTGCCAGTTCTGGACATTTCCTATAAATGGAATCACACAATAGCTGGTCTTTTGTGACTGGCTTCTTTTCACTCAGCATAATCTTTTCAAGGCTCATCCATGTTGTAGCAGGTGTCAGTACTTCATTCCTTTTATTGGTTGAGTAATATGCCGTCGTATGGTGCAGGGAGGATTTGTACATGAGCCTACTGCCTACCTCCGTAGCTCCCTGCGGCTCTCTTACTCACAGTTGGCGTTTGCCACGTGGGCGTTCTTGAACAAGCTTGACCCCAGCTTCACTGTGGAATCACTGTCCCTTCTGCCTTCACTGTGCACTGCTCTTCACCCAGATGCTCACCTTCTCATTCAGGTCACAAGTACACAATTGACTCTTCTGAGAAGCCTTTCCTGACTACACCAGTCTGAAGATATCCAGATACATAACCTGACTGTTCAGTTGCACTTTCTTCAGATCTCATCATCATCATCTGAAATTGTCTAGTGCACGTAGTTTATTGTGCATCTCTCCCACTAAAATATGCTGTGCAAGTGTGACTTTGCTTAGAGCAGAGCTTGACATGGAGGAGGAGATCAATAAATATTTGTTGAAAGAATAAATGAAAATTATGTTGTTTAATGTCAAAGACTTTGAAAGGTTTGAGGCAGGGAAGTGATGTGATTTATTTTACATTTTTAAAAACAACATTCTGGCTGCTGCGAAGTATTAAATTTTAGGAGGACCAAAAAAAAAAAAGCCTTAGTTTATTATTTGCTGTGTTTAATATCAGTTCCACCTAGGACTTATTTGTCAAATGAGAAATTTTACAACCCTCCTACCCCCCACAGCTGGAAACTGTATTAAAATGACTGGTTCAGAAGTAAATTGTTTCATACCCCTTCTGTATCTCACAATCTGTAGTAATTTTCTTACTGGCCCCCCTTTTAATTAAAAATACTTCTGCTTTGCTTTAAATTACATACAAAATTCCTTTTTTCCTCTCTGCTAGGTTGTACAGAACCCCACTCTCAGCCTTCATGCAAGGTATATTATAAAATGGTTGCTTCTCCCCAATCTCTGACACCAGGTCACCCGTCAGTGGTCAGGTCCTCTGCGATGTTGCCTTACACCCTCTAGTGGATGAAGGGCTGGTAAATGCTGTGGCATCTGGTGTTCAAGCATTTTGCTCAAACCATATAATTAGCTTCAGACTTACTCTTGCATTTTAGATCATTTCCTTCTACAAATAGTTCATAAGCTTTTTCCTTCTGGAAAATACCATTTCATTTCATCTGCTGCTGTCTGCCATGTGTCTAAATAACATGCCTGTTCTCCTATTTCTTGATTTACCAATTTTAGACACTGTATGTTGGCTTCCTAATGTTGGAGATGAGATATTAACAGTTTTCTAGACACTGTTTCCTTCTTTCTAATAAAGCCATTTGGGGCTCTTGGGTTGCCCAGTCTTGGTTAAGCGTCTGCCTTCGGCTCAGGTCATGATCCCAGGGTCCTGGGATCGAGCCCCGTGTCGGGCTCCCTGCTCGGTGGGGAGCCTGCTTCTCCTCCCTGTGCCTGCCTCTCTGCCTACTTGTGTTCTCTCTCTCTGTCAAATAAATAAAATCTTAAAAAAAAAGCGCCATTTATTTATTTATTTATTTATTTATTTATTTATTTATTTATTTTTTTAAAGATTTTATTTATTTATTTGACAGAGAGAGAGACAGCGAGAGAGGGAACACAAGCAGGGGGAGTGGGAGAGGGAGAAGCAGGCTTCCTGCCGAGCAGGGAGCCCGATGCGGGGCTCGATCCCAGGACCCTGGGATCATGACCTGAGCCGAAGGCAGACGCTTAACGACTGAGCCACCCAGGCGCCCCAAAAAAGCGCCATTTAAAAAAATCAGTGTTTATTACTAATTTATGGTTATATAATAATTACATTATTATGACTAAATGTAACTGAATCATAAAATGATTATATTCACTTTCTTACATACTTTTTCATTTCCCTTGGAGTTATTAAATATATACATGCATATATATAGAAAATAAAAAAAATACATTTAGTAATCACTTAAAAAAAGCACTATTGAGATATAATTTCCATACCATAAAAGTCATTCAATGTAATTATACTTAATTCAGTGATCTTATAAAATTTATAGAATTGTGCCACCATCATCACAGTTTGGTTTTAGAATATTTCCATAAATGCCCCGTGGCCCTCCCCCACAAATTTTCTTGAAATTTTTTGCAGTTCCCACTGTTACCCCAAACAGAAACTGCTGATGTGTTTCCTGACTCTTATCTTTTCTGGATATTTCATGTAAATGGGATCCTATGATATGTATATAGCCTTTCCTGTGTGACTTCTGTCATTTAGCATAATGTTTTTGAGGTTCATCCATGTTGTAGTTAGTATGTATCACTATGTCATTACTCTTTGTTGCTGAATAGTATTTTTTTGTATGGATGCACCCCATTTCGTTAATCCATTTACCAATTGATAGATAATTTGGATTGTTTTCAGTTTGGCAGTTATGAATAATGCCATTATGAACATTTGCATAGAAGTCTTTGTGTGGATATATGTTTTAATTTCTCTTGGGCAAATTTCTAGGAGTGGAATTGTTGGGTTTTATGCTAAGCTCGTGTGTAACTTTAAGAAACTACCACACTATTTTCCAGAGTGGCTTGGTTTTATCCACCTTTTTGATTATACAGAGTATGTGTTGGTAGCTCGTTGTGGTTTTAATTTGCATTTCCTAATACTGAAAGATGTAGAGTTGCCTTTTTATTTGCTTATTAGCCATTCATATGTCTTCTTTGTTGAGGTATCTGTTTCAGTCTTTTGCCCTGCCCACTTTTTACTTGGTTCGTTTGTCCTCTTATTGAATTGTAAGAGTTCTTTATATATTCGGGATACAAGTTCTTTGTCAGATTTATAATTTGCAAATTTTTTTCTCAGTTATGAGATTTTGCAAGACAAATCTGTCCCCTCTCCCAATAAAACAGAACTATATTTTCATCCTTATTTGCTCAATTCGGATAAACTCTATGTAACTATCATAGGAAAGAGACTATGGAAACCAGCATTTGACTGTCTTTGTTCAGTACTGGTGATTGCTCCCAGGAAGATTGGTAGGTTTATAGTGGGTTTGTGTTTGGCTGACATAGCCTCCAGATCCTTAGTGGCAGGCATTTTTGGGCAAGAAAGCCCTTCAGGTAGTGAAGAGCAGTTATGCTGATTTCTGCTGGTCCTAAGGGATGTGATACAGTGAGGATCAGCCACAGTCATTGGCTTTTTTTTTCTTCTTTAACCAAGGCACTGTAGCTTCCGTAAGGCTGTTTCATAGAAATTCTTCTGGACACACACACATGCACACATCTGCACAAACCACACCCTGGCTTTGGATTTAAATATCAGTGCTGCCATTTCAGGCTATATGACTTTGGGCAAGTATTTTCCTTCTCTGAGCCTCAGTTTCTTCATCTATAAAATAGGAATAGTATCTACTGTGAAAGGTTGTTATGCAATTAGAGGTAACATACATAAATTTCCCAGCGTATGATAGGTCATTAAGTCATTTTTCTCATTAATTTTATGGAAAAGAGGCCTTAGAGAAGCTTTATAAGGAAATACTTAGTTTCTGCAGTCTCTGATTTAAGTCTTTTTTCTTTTGATTTACCATGTGAAATGAATTATATCTGTAGATTTGTAATTTCTAACTCAGGAACATAGCTTTACCATATTTCCAAGAATAATATGCTTGTGTGTGAGGAATGAAACCTGCGTAAGTTAATTTACGTAACTCATTATGGGTCTTGGCAGCATCAATAGAAAGAAGGAGTCAGTTTTGAGACTGTCATGACTTGAACAGAATCTGGCCAAACTGCACCAGACATTGAAGGCTCTCTACAACCATTGTGCTCATTGTTAGTCCCTTCCACATATTTCTTCTACTATGCATGGCTCCTCAGAGTCCTTCAGATCTCTGTCCTGGATATTTATTTATTCCTAGTGCCTTTTGTTTGAAATATTTCTCCTGTTCCCAGCAGAACCCTAAGTATCCTTCAGGATCCCTGGCCATAACTTAACCTGCTGTATGAAACCTTTTCTTACTGCCTCTACTCATTTGAACTCATTTAACACATCATATGCATGAGCATTTCCATAAGTGTCAGATCCAGTGAGTTTGGTAAATTTTATGAAGACCATGAGCAAAATTTAACTTCTTTAAGGGTCAGTGTTCTCATCAGTGAAAGTGAGGACAGTACTTAATTTTGTAAGCATTACATTTTTAAAGATTTCCTAGGTCAAGAGTGACTTATTAGCTGATGTGATATTTCACTGCCTCTACCTTCTGCTTTTCCTGTAGTCTAGAAAGTCTCTTTTCATCTCTGGGCCCAAGTTTTTTCTTTTTCCTTTAAGGGCTCTTTTGGCTCTAATGGGTTTGACTTTGTGGTTCTTGGCAGTATCATGCTTCCTTATGGAAACAATGGGCGTTTTTATCACTTAACTTCCTACCTCTGAATTCAGCAGGGCTGTTCTGGATCTGTGGATAGATGAGTGACTCGAGCCAGAAGCACAGAAAGGATGGCTGGCTTTCTTCTCATTGCTCTTCTGTACGCGGTTTCTTTGTCACATCCTGTCTTTTATTCCATGGTTGACTTCTTCCCCCGGCTTTGCCAGTTTTTACTCAGTTGGGGCTTGCTGTGATTTTAGGTTGTCAGAACAGTTTGTATTCGTCTCTTGACCCAGATCCTTATTATTTTGTAAATGGATGGATCATAACTTCACTGGTTGGTTTTCCAGTAGATTGGCCTGATCCTTTGTATATAGGCATTTGATTTGTGTTGTAATGAGAAGCTTAATATGGCCTTCAAAAAGAATCATCTGACTAAAGATTATTAATCACTGGGACTACTTATAAAGGAAAACTATAGAATTTTCTTTATTAGCAGTTTTCAAAATCAGGTAATTCATCTCTTTAGAATTGTTTAGGATGGCCACGTAGTAGACATAAACAGCAGATAGTTATCATTAAACCTGGCTCCCATTTTGTGAGTTACTTTTAAGAAACATGATAGACCTTTTCAACCCTTTGTTCTTCAACAGACAGCCACTGGCAGATGATTTAGAATGAAACCAACTGGTTAAGTGTAAGATAAAGCAAAAGGCCTCATAGTTGGTGGCCAATATAGTTATGTATTTCAGTTATAGATTAAATATTTTTATTTTCTTGATAGCATTAGTGTATGCCATTATACTGAGCTGATTTAGGGTTGATTTAGAAAGGCAGGGGGACTACAACAGATGATTTAAGGTCTTTGTGTTAGAAAATTCGGTGCCACCAGAAAATAAGTTCAGTAAGTTCTATGTAATACATTTAAACAAAGGCTCAGCTCTGATCCCACTGGAGTATTACTATTCTGCTTAGCTGTTTTATCTGCTGAAAACTCTTCAGTGTACTCTGGGACTTCCATGACTTGGCCCAGTCTTTTTCCTTCTATGTCTCGTAAGGTACTCTGTGTTCTAGCCACACTATGGGATGGGGTAGTGTAGCTTTGAAATCAGATATGGATTTTAATTCTAATTTCTTTATTTATGGTATTTTGCATGGTTAAATAATGGCCATCTTTTACCATCATTTAAATCCCACTTCAAATGCTGTCTCCTTCATGAAGTTTTTCCTGCTGAACTCCCAAGGCACAGTATTTCCACTTTGTAATGGCATTTTATCACTGCATATTATCTTATGGTGACTCATACTGTTCTGTGAGAACAAGAACCCTATCATACTTCTTGATATTCTTAAATATTTTGCTCAAAGTAGGTACTCAGTAAGAATTTGGTAAAGGGATAAATTAAAAAGTAAACTTATCTTTAGCCTTCTTGAAATACAGAGACTACTCTGTTGGGATTCTTTTTCCTGTGGAAGATTAAAAAAAAAACGAAAAAACTTTGTTCAGGCTTTCACTAGGTTTTTTGCTTTTGCCTTGCCAGAGCTATATAAAAAATTAATACTTAAGAAGGTAGATATCTGATCTTCAGCAAGAGAGTGCCTCTTACAAGTTTAATGGGTTTGGTCAAGTGGATATTAAATGTAAATCTGCCATTTTGTGGAGCCATAGAAGGCTCTTAAACCACTCAATAAACATCCTTATTGAATTAGTAGAACTTTTCAACAAGGGCCTCCTGTGTATCTCCTATTATTAGGATTTTTCATTGTTCTCAGAGCACCTTCAGCCTGTGCTCTCAGAAGCTTTATGGTGTCATGTGGATCATAGATTCATCTAAGCTAAAATGCTTCTAGCTCCTTAATTTTGTTGTTTTGTTATTGTTGTAGGGAGCTCATGCACTAATTTTAGCAGGTGTGTCTTAATTTTAGAGTAGCAAGTGGGGTTCCCGGGAAAAGAGAGCTAACATGTATTGAACAGTGATTAGGTGCCAAGTCCTGTATAAAGCATTTATAGCAAGTGTTATTTTATTCCTCCCATTTGCAGGTGAGGAAACCAAGGCTCAGAGAGATTTAAGTCATTGCCCAAAGACTATGTAGCCAATAATTAGTGAAGTTGGGTTTTATTTTTATTTTTATTTTTTAGAGATTGGGGGAGAAACATAAGCAAAACTTAAAGGCTCCAATGCGGGGCTCGCTCTCACAACCCTGTGATCATGACCTGAGCTGAAATCAGAGTCAAATGCCTAACTGACTAAGCCACCCAGGCACCCCTGAAGTTTTTTTTTTTGAAGATTTCACTTACTCATTTGAGAGAGAGCGCGCAAAAGAGAGCACAAGCAGCGGGGGAAAGAGAGAAGCAGGTTCCCACTGAGCAGGGAGCCTGATGCAGGGCTCCATCCCAGGACCCTGGAATCATGACACAAGCTGAAAGCAGATGCCCAACTGACCAAGCTACCCAGGCACCCCTAAAGTTTGTTTTTAAATCTAAATTTTGTGTTAAATTTTAAATCTAAATGTGTTAGATTGAACGTTTATGATATTTCCACTGAGCACATGTCTTTTCCTTATTTAATTTTAATTAAGTGTGTGTTCTGGGGCGCCTGGGTGGCTCAGTGGGCTAAGTGTCTGCCTTCAGCTCAGGTCATGATCCCAGGGTCCTGGGATCCAGCCCTGTGTCAGGCTCACTGCTCAGCGGGGAGTCTGCTTCTCCCTCTCCCTCTGTGATCTGTGATCTCTCTTGCTCTCTCTCAAATAAATGAATAAAATCTTAAAAAAAACGTATGTTTTTTTACATCTTACTTGCATGTTTGATTTTTCTTTAGTCAGTAGCAAATGTTATTTCCTTTCTAGTTCCCCTCCCCAGCCCTACACTGAGGGGGTGATAATTCTGTATTATATTTCTAAGTCATATAGCGTTTACAGATCACTTTCCTGTCCATTTTCATTTGATCTTGGTGAGCCCCAGTGAGGTCTACATGCAGGCGGGGGGTGGGGGGAGGGCAGGGTTTCAATCTCCTTTGGCAGATGAGGAAATTAAGATGTCCGGCTTTGTGAGAGATTTGCCAAAAGTGGTCATAAGTGGCACAGAGAGAAGAGCATAGCTTTTGTTTTGAAGAGGTACACTGACCTCCAGACTACACTTTGTAGCAGTACATTCTTTTTCAAATGAAGTACATGGACACAATCTATGAAAAATGTAAGTGGGGTGGTCCTGGTAGAAAAGATTTGTTTGGAGGACTTGGAGCCTCGCCCTCTGGGCTTCCTTTTGGTCCTGAGGCCCCTCAGCTGATTTGAACAAAATTTGCAGACCACTGGGGAATAATCCGAGAAACTTAGTGTCAAGCAGATCTGGGTTCAGAGCTTTGGTTTGTGCCTGATGTTTCACCTCTCTCAGGCTTGGGTCCTCATTTGTAAAATGGGTATGGTTGTGTAGGATTGCTGATAAATACTAACTAAAAACATGCTGGAGCCTAGCACAGTGCCCCCTTGGCTTCTCTGGAGGAGAGCTCAGTCTGTCAGGAGGTCGAGGTCGGCCACTCACCTTGTGCAGGGCTCCTGCTAGAGCATGGGGAGCTTGCTCCTGAGGCTGGGCCCCCAATAACTTACAACACAGTACTTTGCACTTGACCGAAGGTTCACACATCACATTTATCAGTCATTGAGAACAGGAATGGACATTTTTTGCAAAGAATCAGAGAGCAAATATTTTGGGCTTTTAGGGCCATACAGCCTCTGTCGCAGCTATTCAGCTCTGCTGCTGGGATCATGACACAAGCTGAAAGCAGACACTTTCTGTGTGAGCAGCCATAGATAGCATGGGACTGAATGAATGTGGCTGTGTTCTAATAAAACTTTATTTGAGGGCACTGAATTTCATGTAATTTCTACATGTCATGACATATGCTTCTTTTGTTTTTTTTTTCAACCATTTAAAAAAATGTAAAAACCATCTCAGTTCATGGTCCGAATGCAGGTTGTACAAAAACAAGTGACAAGCTGGATTTGGTCCATGGTCCATAGCTTGCTGACTCCTTATTTAGACATTGCTTATTGATAGTCAGTGCAGTTTTTAACCCTGCGAAGAATAATTTAAAAACGAATGCTATTAAGAAAGTAGTAATACTAGAAAAGGCTTAATTTCACAGTAGAAAAAGGTAGGTTTTTTTTTCTCCATTTCCTTTCAGGAATTGTTACATGTTCATTAGTTTCTTTAACTGTCTATAAAGTAGTTAAAATGGAGCTATCCTTGTCTTGGTAATACTTATATGAAAAAGTTTCCAAATAAAGACTGTATAGTATAGTGGAAAGACCATGCGTCATGAGGGAGTCAGGAAACTTGACTTTTTCACTAATTTTGACTTTGCAATATGTCACTTTACTTCTTTGGGCCCTTCAGTTTCCTCATAGAAGTAAGGAAGTTCGAGACATTAATATTCGAGATCTTGGCCAACTCTCACATGCTCTTTTTCTACTCTTAGTTGTTCAGAATGGTGCTGTTAAACAGTTTTCATCTATAGAAACTCTAAGTACTTCACCAGTTAGTGTTGTTGTGTTTTTCTTTTTAATTGTTTCACATTGTATTGGGTTTCACATTGTGTTGGGGACTATTTACAAAAGCGGTTTATTCCCGCAGTGCTAGCGCTATAGCCATTTCTGAAGCGAAAGGCAGCCGTGATTGAAGTTCTGCCATCCTGAGATAGCTAACCTGTTTGGAGATAAGCCGCAGATACAAAGTGAGGGGGACTAGGGAAATCAGAAGAAGAAAAGGTCTGTCCTGACTATGTAGGGGCTTAGGAAAATTTCATAACTGGAAGCCTTGTCCTCAAGTCTGAGTCACACTCAAAGGACTTTTGGCTCTCCTGGGGTGGGAGGAGAAAAGGGAGAGAGCAGTGGAGTAAGTGGCTATGTCTGTTTTTGTCAACAGAGGGCACTCAGAGCAAAGCAAGTGCTCTGTGACGTACTGAAGTCTCTGCCCTGCTCCCCAGGCAGGCACAGGGCAATGTGCAGTGGACTCACCATGCCTCTGTCTCTCGCAGTTTGTTTGATCTGTGCCCACATTCTCAGACGTTTTGTCCCATGCTGAAGTCGGATATTATATTTTATTATTATTATTATTATTTAAAGGAGGCTCCACGCCCGGTATGGAGCCTAGTGTGGGGCATGAACTCAAGACCCTGAGATCAGGACCTGAGCTGATACCAAGTGTTAGATGCTTAACCAACTGAGCCATCTAGGCTCCCCAGAAAGTTGGATATTTTAAATGTAGTCCTAAAAATTCTTATTTGCTTTAACCTTAAATGGAAAACCTCAATGTCCCTCAATGTCTTAGAGTAAATTCTCTCATGTTGTAAAGTATGGGCTTTTGGGTGAATGTGCAGTTCCAGGTTCTAATTTAATTTTCAATCTCCAGGGAGCAGATATGAAAGAGCACTCAGGATCTGTGTAGCATATTGTAAAGAGACTTTGTTCTTATTACCTGGAGCCATGGTCCTCAAAGTGTGGTTTTCCAGAGCAGCGTGTCAGCATCACCTGGGAACTTAACTAAAATTTGTGGTCTCCCCCTCCCCCACACCTATCAAAGCAGAAGCTCTGGGGAAGGGGGCCCAACCTTCTGGTTCAAAATACTTTCCAGGTGATTCTGATGCACACTCAAGCTGAGAAGCTTTGCCTGGGACTTCCTGAAGTCCATGTGCCAAGCACTCTGCGAGGGTGTTCATCTCCATCACTACTTTCCACATGGGAACACCAAGCCTAAACAGTTTCATACATATATTAAGTGGTAAATTAGGGATTTGACTCCTAAAGACTCCTGGAGTCTTTCTGACCCCAGAGCCATGCTATAGTGTCTGCAAAGAAGATGCTAAGACACATTGTATTACTTAAATTCATTTTTTAAAAAAGATTTTATCTATTTGAGATTGAGAGAGAGAGAGACAGACAGACAGAGATCACAAGTGGGCCAGGGGGGAGGAGCAGAGGGAGAAGCAGACTCCCTGCTGAGCTGGGAGCCTGACTTGGGGCTTGATCCCAGGACCCTGAGATCATGACCTGAGCTGAAGGCAGCTGAGCCACCCAGGTGCCCCTATTTACTTATTTATTTATTTATTTAAAGATTTTATTTATTTATTTGAGAGAGAGAGACACAGGGAGAGAGGGAACACAAGCAGGGGGTGTGGGAGAGGGAGAAGCAGGCTTCCCGCTGAGCAGGGAGCCCGATGTGGGGCTCGATCCCAGGACCCTGGGACTATGACCTGAGCCAAAGGCAGACGCTTAACGACTGAGCCACCCAGGCGCCCCCCCAGGTGCCCCCCTAGGTGCCCCTATTTAAATTCATTTAAAAAAATCCTTAAAATCTTTTTATTTTTATTTATTTATTTTTTAAAAAGATTTCATTTACTTATTTGACAGAGAGAGGAAGAGCGCACGCTTGCACAAGCAGGGGGAGCAACAGAGGGAGAGGGAGAAGCAGACTTCCCGCTGAGCAGGGAGCCCGATTCGGGGCTTGATCCTAGGACCCTGGGATCATGACCTGAGCTAAAGGCAGACGCTTAACCCACTGAGCCACCCAGGTGCCCCTAAAATCTTTTTCTTAAAAGTAATACACGTTCATCCAGGAAAATTGAGAAAATATAGTAGACCAAAAGAATAAAATAAAAATGGCCTTAATATATTTAACTTTGGGGCACATCAATGGCCTGCTTTTATTGCTGCGTTTTTGACACAGAGGCTGATCTGCTGGATGACAACATGAAAAAACTGGGCATAAGGCTTCTATAAATAACAGTTATTATTTATTGAGTACCTTCTGTGTGCCAGGCATCATATTAATCACTTACATAGAGCTTCCCATTTAGCTTTTATAACAACTGCATGCACTAGGTGCATCAGGTAGTGTTTTGCCCATTTTACAGAAGTGGAAACTGAGAGTAGACAGAGTCCTAAGTAATTTGGAACCCAGATGTGTCGAAACTCCCAAAACTGTGCTTCCTTAGTATCATTTACCTTCATTCCTTTTCGTGGTGCTGCAGGTTGTTAGCCACTGCTCGGGGGTGGGGGCGATTTTACAATCTCTTTGGGGACATGGAAACTAGATGTGGAATAAAGGACACTAAAGACAGAGCAGAGGTAGACTTTAAGACCCAAGCAAAGCTGCCATCCTGCCCAGTTGTCTCCCCCTGCTTGTGCGAGTGTGCGCTCTTTCTCTCTCTCTCTGTCAAATAAATAAATGAAATCTTTTTAAAAAGGGTCAGCCTGAGCAGCGGAGCACGGGACAGAATGGCAAAATGAGTAGTTGATCGGAAGGAGCGGGGGGGGGGGGGGGGGGGGGGCGTTTGGAAACCAGGGATGGCCAGGGAGTCAGTCTCCCTCATTACATTTCCCTTCCTAAGGAGGTTGTAATTCCTTTGAGGCATTTTAAAACGGCTTTATTGAGTATAATTTTATACTATGCAATTCATCCATTTAAAGTATATAATTCAGTGACTTTTAGTATGTTCACAGGGTTGTTCAGCCATCACCACAGTCAGTTGTAGAACATTTTCGTCACTCGGAAAAAAACTATGGACCCCAAATCATCATTTCCCAGTTCCTCTATCCCCCTCTCCCCCCGCGCCCTCGGCAACCACTAGTCTAGCTTCTGTCTCCACAGATTTGCCCGTTCTGGATATTTCATAGAAAATGGACTCTAATATGTGACCCGTTTGTGTCTGGCCACTTCCACTTGGCATGTTTTCAGGGTGCCTCCACGGTGTGTGCATCAGGACTGCCTTCTTTTCTGTTGTTAAATAATATCCCATTGTGTGCACGCACCACATCTGACTCATGTTTTTATGTTGGGAAGGGAAAGGTAAAGAGAACAGGACAAAAAATAAGAGTTCTTCCTCCTAATTGAAAATGGAGGGAATAGGCAGTTACCATGCAAAACCAGCCTGTCAGGCTGTCCTGAGGAACTGTGACTAAAGGCAGAGGTAAATAGGACGCCTGGCAGCCGCTGCTCCATGAGTCGTTCGCAGCAGAGCGGCCGCTCTTCTCACCTGAACTCGTGCGGCCTTCAGGGAGCTCATTGTGCCGCTCCCGTGGGTTGGCCAGCGCCATCGCTCCCTACAATACCTCCTGTGGAACCAGAGCCGTCTCCGCCGATCTAATCTGGGTACATTTCCCTCGGTCACTGCAGCTCTGCGTCTCCAGAGAGTTGTCTCTAAAAAGCTGCCAGTTTGTTGAGTGCTGGCAGTTGCAAGATTAGTTCTGCCCACACGATTTGTTCAGTGGAGAGTACACCCGTCGTTCAGGTCCTGATCTTTGGCCAGAAATAGCAACTGCCATTCCTGTGTGTCCTTCTCAGCATCATGTTTGGAGGGCTTCTTTTGCAAGCAAACCAGGTGCCCGGTGACTTTACTGTTGTCCCATTGCTTTCTGTTGCTTTCTTTCCTGGTTTAATATTCAAGGAACAGAGTCCTGACAGGACTTCATGGGCCAGGACTGTAAGTCCCAAAACCTTTTAGTTTGTGTTCCAGAAAGGTTGTGGCTGGCTTTCTGCTCTGCCTGAACGTTCAGTCTAGTTGAGAGAGTAAACTGTAATTGCTTGTCTTAATATCCCGGCTCTTCTGTGGTCCATCTGCCGTGATAACTAGAACACGAATGCAGGGGAGGGAGCATGGGCTTGGCTCTCAGGTCCCCTTGAATGCCAGGACTGGAAGTGGTTACCTCGACCTTGTTCTGCTGAGGGGGAAACCGAGTCTCAGAGAAGTTAGTTGACTACCCAAGGCTGTAGTCTTACGTTCTTAGAGCTCTGGCTGGTGGGTCTGTGATACAGAGCCTTCATTCTCAGGTCAGTGCCTCTTCCCCAGTGCAGTGCTGTTTCCTGAGGGACGTGTGCTGTCATGACTAAGGAGTGGCCCAGCCTTGCTCCAGTCCCTCCGCAGTGCAGGTTTTAAGGTGTGTGTGTGAGACAGCTTGACAGATTGGGATTGTGAGGATGAAAAGTTGTGGGGTTTTTTTGTTTTTTGTTTTGAAGATTTTATCCATTTGACAGAGAGAGAGACACAGCGAGAGAGGGAACACAAGCAGGGGGAGTGGGAGAGGGAGAAGCAGGCTTCCTGCTGAGCAAGGAGCCCGATGCGGGGCTCTATCCCAGGACCCTGGGATCATGACCTGAGCCGAAGGCAGATGCCCAATGACTAAGCCACCCAGGTGCCCCGAGGATGAAAATTTGTTAAGTGAGAAGGAGCAAGAACACTGGTTTGTGAGTTTGGGTGCCACTGGCTGATAGAATGCAGCCCCTTCTGGCCTTCCCCAGTGACGGTTTTCGGTGAAAATTCATGTTTTTGATTATATGATTATCATTCTTTGAGAGCTCCATGTCTATTTGCTAAAAAATATATGTGCTGCTGCACCAGCCCAACAAGCAGTAATCTTGTAGCGCCTGTCTGAAAATGTTTGCTCATGACTGCCAACTCCATGCGTGGTGTCATTTTTTCCCAGTGTAACGTGAAGAGAAAAGACCCAAGATTCTTCTCCCCCCAGTACATGGCCCCACTGGCCCTCCCCTCGCTCTTGGTTGGCGTGTAGAGCTCCAGAATGCACCTCATGTTCCAGTAGCCCCCTGCCCCATGACCCTGATAGATTTCTTCAGCGTGACCGTAACTGCTGGGGCCAGCCTTAAAAGCAGCCCCTTCCCAGCGGAACACACTCCAAGCAGTACTTCTCTTCCTCCCCACCGTGTCCTGTCTGTCCTGGCCTCCCTCGCCAGCCTGCACTGCTTCTCAGGGAGAGGTCGTGTCCTTCACTCTTCGCCCAGCACCCAGCACATTGCACAGTAGATAGTCATTAAATAATCTTTGGCATTTTCATGCTGTTTACCAGTTTCTGGTGGGAGGGGTACGGTGCAGGGATGCTAATACAGTTGTCAGCTGGCGGTCTTATTTCTTCATAGAAGTTGCTTTATAGTCTTCACGAATAATTTATAGTGACAGCTACTATTTATTGAATGCTGACGGTGCATCGAATACTGTGCATAGTGCACCCCCCCCCCATTTCCCCACTATTCTTAGCAACCTTCCCTGTGAGGTAGGTGGTGGAAGCCCTATCTGACAGATGAAGAAATTGAGCTTTGGAGAAGTTTAGGTCATAGAGCTGGAAAGTAGTGGAACAGGTATTTGAACCGGGGCCTGCCTGACACTGGAGCCTGTGTTTTTAATAACCATGTGGCGTCTCCTTGAGTAGTTAATTTGCTGAGCATTCCTGTAAAAGAGAGCTGAGTCACTTATGTTCCCTGGGACTTATAAATGAGACATCTGTGCTAGCAAAGGGCATTCGTAGCATAGTTTGGATTAAATTTGGCTTTGGGATTGTAGAGCAGAAACAAAGGGGAGACATAAGGAGCCTCTGCCACTTCCTGAAGCTGATTTGCTTTGGCCCAGTGATGAGGAGTCTTCGCTCTTTGAGTCCATAGTGGGTCAGGTCATTCCTACTCTACACCGTTCCTGAGGGATGGGTCTGCCTGGCCATTCCGGATTGTTTTGGGTGGGCCTCGCCCTGGTTCCTGGGACCGCACTGAGGCAGGCTCATGTTGGTCCCAGGGCTGAATTGTTTCTTCAGGGGTCTCCCGTTTCCATCCTTTAGTAGGAAACCTTCTCTTTGATTTTATTTTGATCCACCCTCTCACCCCCCTTTTCAGTTACTGGGAGTTTAGAATTGAGTTGTTGAGTTGTGGCCGTAGATAACACAGGGAATGCAGTTTTTGGTAGCTCTTCAGTGACGAGTCCTGTGGAGTCCCCATAGTGTCTTGTGGATAGGGATTGGCTCTTTAATTCTCTGCTCAGAACTGAAATATTTTGTGTATACCCTTGAAATGGGAGAGAAACTTCTGAGGAAACAAGAGTTGTCGGGGTCATAAGATTTTGAGGAGACAGGCCCTTCCTGCACTCTCCCCTGGGGGGAAAGAATGTAGCCAGGATTGAAGGGCATTGCCTCAACCAATTCAGTTAAGTGGCCCAGTCCTGGATTAATAACTTGGGCCGACTTCCCAATGGATTTGGCAAGGTATTGGGTTTCTCTCTCCCCAAACCCTCCCTTCTCTCTGCTCTGCACACGTGTGCTAACATCATTACAGAGAGGTTGCATCTTACAATAAGATATCCTTTTTAAAAAGGAGGGGCCTCCTCCTCAAGAGGATGGAGAGAAATTCAGGGGGAGGGAATGTGATTGTGTAGTCTCATCATATTTTCAGAATGGCAGACTTTGAGAAAAATGGTACCGTGGAGGCCAGCAGGCTGCTTCCCCGCTGTAAGGGCAAGGGGTCAGGCAGGGTGGTGGCGGTATTGATTTCAAGCACCTAGAGTGGGAGCGCTCCTTACTCATTTTTTGCTAGAGCAGTATTAAAACTGCCCTTTTGCATTCGCTCGCTCCTCCAGATTGTATTACTAAGAATCTGGTCATTAAAGAACAAGCGCTCTGTTGTTCATGAAGGTCAGAGGTTATAGTCTTCTGAGTTTGGTGGTCAAGTGTTCAGAAATATTTTACAGATTTAGTTGAAAACCTGAGCAGATGCTCCTGCTCTTGTTTACCCGTGGGGATCGGGTGACATTCTTCCCCACCCCTTTGGGAGCCGACCAATCACAGCGTGGAGTGGATTTCAGTGCCTCTCTGGCCTCCTCCCTTAGGAGTCTGCCCAGCCCAGGCTCTCTGGAGCCTTGGCCGATGCTGAGCGCTTAACTCTTGGGTGTCTGAATCACAGGGAGCTGCTGACCTTGCAGTTAGCTTGTTCCCTAGTTCACGTGGACTCCCTGAGCCCATATAATGTTAAGCTAAGCTTGCTGTGTCCTCAAGGGAACGTTCCTAATGAGGCAAGGTGCAGTGCATTGAACTTGCAGAAGCTGATTTCAAGCCTTAATGCTGCCAGTAACCAGCAGTGTAACCTTGGGAAAGTTACTTTCCCTACTTGGACTTGATTCCTTTTCTGCTAAGTTAGGTGGAAAGAAAAGGGGGAGAACGAACATTTGTGACATAGAGATACATGCCAGCCACCGGCGTTTTACGTATGGCTAGCCTGAGGTGTGAGGACAGACATTCAACCTGTATTACGGGCCTCTTCTGAAGCAGTTTGCTTTTTACACTTTGCCATCTGCAGGGCACAAACCATTCACCCGATTTTATAGATGAGAGGAGTGAAGGCTAGGGAGGCTATCGGACTTGCCCAAGGTCAAAGCTAGGAAGGCCCGTCTGGCTCTAACGCCCAGGCTTTCTTCCATTCCACAGGGCTGACTAAAAAAGCCCTAGAAGTCCTTCCAGCATTTTCATTCTCATGCTCTGAAAGCTTTAACTCCTTAGTGGCTTTTAGCCCTGCCCTGTGGAAGACCAAACACTGCTGTCTTCCCCTTCACAGCCCTGTCCCTAGAGCAGGTGAGTGACTTAGACAGTCCTGCCATCTCCTGAAAGTCATGAAAGAAGATGGTGCAGCCTTTAGTTTCCCCTTCCCTCCATAGAAAGTGCTTGTCCCTTCTAGCCAGCTTCCCCCACTTCCTCTGCATCCCACTTCCTCTGCATCCCCCTTCCCTCATGCACAGGCAGGTGTTTCCTTTCCTCTTTGTCTTGTGTTTATGATTGTTGGGTAAGTATATCTGATTTAAGGGAGGGGTGGAATTTTGAAGAGAGTTAAAAAAAAAAAAACAAACCCCACCTCCTTTACTTGAAGTTTTTCTGTGAGAGATCCTGCAGTCAGTATTGGGTTTACCCCTACCTGGAACCCCTGACATCTGTCCCCATTTGTTAGAAGCTCCCCCTTTCAAAGAGCTTTGTTTTTCATGATAGTCCCCATAAATTCTCCTAGCCATCTGGTATAATAGGGACATCTTGCCCAGTGGAACACTTTGTGTTTCTCTTCATGCAGATTTTACTTTAAAAGTCACAGGAAAAATAGCTCTCTTTAGGTGAGTTCTTATTGATATTCTATTGCTACCAATTTAAAAGAAATTATAGTAGTAGCCCTAAAATGTCAGATTTGCCAAGGAGGCATTTTCTGTCTTTTGTTGTGGACTGAGAAAAAATGACGATAAACAAATCTATTAACAATTGTAATTTATTTAGACAGGCACTAACCTAAGTGTTGTATGTACATTATTTCTGATTTTCATAATAGCCCTGCATTTATAGACGAAGATATAGTGGTTGAGAGAGGTTAGGTTAGAGTCCTTGCTCAAGGTCACTGCTCGTGAGTGGTGATTTGGCAATTTGATGCCACTTCCAAACCCAAGTTCTTTCTTTAGTACCATGCTGCCTCCAGAAAATGATCTTGAGAATTCATTTAAGCATCCATGTCCATGCCTCAGCTCTGATCACCCCAGAAAATCTGTCTTCTTTTAAAAAGGGAAATACCATGTTACGTGATAAATGTCAGAGTTGTAAACAATTTTTTAAGAGAAGTGTATTTTCTGGTCTTCGCCAGCTTTTACAATCAGGTAATTTTTACCGACGTTTAGTTGAATTATTTTTACTGAAACTTAAATCCATCCTTCTGGTTATAAATACTAAATAGCTACTCATCATCAGATCCTGGAGAGTTGGGGATTTCACTTTGAGTTAGGGTAGGCAGGAAGAGGTGGCCCTTAGAAGATGAGTAATATACAGGTAGATGAAGAAAAGCAGGTTGAATTTTCTTAGAGTAAGGAAATACTATCATTTGCCCCAGCATTTGGTATATTCTCTGTTCACCATGTCTTTGAGCACATGAGACTGAGGACGAGAACCCACAATGCAAGGAGGCTGAGTATTAATTACTTAGGCCTCAGGCTTCTCCCTCCTTTCAGGACCTGCTTATGATTCACTTCTATTGAAGTTATGTTGGGCTCTCCTAAGTTGTGTGCAGTGAGAGATTCACGCAAGATAAATATTCTTTACTATGTGGTCCCTGCCATCCAGATCAGCGTAACAAGTATTTCAACGAGTACCGTGTGCCTATTATATGCCGGGCACCTGGCATAACACTGATGATCCTAAGATGAATAAGACATGGCCACTGACCTTGAGGAGCTCATAATCGAATTTGCAGTCTCATTCAGGATATAAGACTTACAGACACAGAATTAACAAAAGGCAGTTATAGGCTTAAGGTTGTAAGAAAATAAGTCAACAAATTTACTGGGGTTCAGAGATCAAAGGGGTTAGGGTTTGCCAGCACAGTAAAGACAGGGTTCATTTACAGTCTCATCCAGGGTGTGGGTGAGATGGGGTATGGCTCATGCCACTCCTGGGGAAAGGGGTCGGTGAACACGGCTCACTGAATGAGGGTAAGGCACTAACCCTACTGGAATTGTTGATGGAGGCCCAGCAGTTAGCATTTTAAGTGGCAATGTAGAGATGCCGGCAGCTTGTGTAAAACAACAGCAGCTTAGTCCCTGAGGAGATCACAATTTTTACGAAAAAATGAATAAATCTCTTGTATTTCTCTTTTGGTTGCCTGGTTAGCTTTTGAGTACAGTATTCTCTATAGTAGAAACCTGGACATTTATTCTTGTTGGGTTTTTAAAAGATAGAACTAACTTTAAGCTAAGTCATACACCGATGAAGACCTTAGGAGGCCCATTTGCCAGAAGTATGCCTTGCTTGTGTAGCAGTGTTCTTGTTGATTGCCAGATATTTATTAGGTTCCCTGGAAAAAATCTCACCAAATGAAGAACTCCTCTCTCTCCCCCATTTTAGGTTCCTGAAACTTACCTAAACCCTCCAGTGGGAGAAGGCTTTAGGGAAAGGAGATTCTTTTCTTCTCCCTGCCCCTCCCCCGCTCCACTCCATAGTAGCTTAACTTAAGTACCCTGTGAAGGTAAAGATAAACGTGAGAACCTTAAGGATGAAAAGAACATTAGAGAGGAGAGAAGTCAGGGGAGGTCGTATCAGGCTTAAAGTGGAAACTATGTTACAACCTAAGCAAGGAGCAACTGATAGGTCTATAAATAGGATTTTATCTTCTCATAGAAAATTTTTGGCATGGTTGTAGCTTCCCATGTGGGGGACTATTATATTTACTAAAAATAAACTGTGTTTCAGAAATGATTAAAGTAAGTCCCACTGAACTCATTTATGTTATTAAAAGTGTAGTCATAGCCTGAAAATAAGTTTATAGAGTTTAGTATGTACTATCTTTTGGGAGAACTTTGATATTGAAGCCATCTGTTAGATGTGGGATAGAATCGTCTGGTTCACTCTAGCATGGATTAGATAGATTACCTTCTCAGAAGATAATGTTATTCTGGTGTTTTTATTTTTCCTGCTGGGTCAGAAGACCCTCAACCCCCAGTCATATATCAGACTCATAAACAGGCATTATAAAATAAGTGTGTCATCTAGGGAAGGTAGAATAGTTCTAATTCCCCAGAAATTGTACTACTTAATTAAAGCACCTTGGGTATGGCCAGTCAGAGGAGGATGGCATGTAAATTGGCAATACCTCTGATAGCCCTTCTTGGAACAAAAACCTTCCAAGATGTCTGACTTTGTTTCTCACGCTACTGTTATCCTGATTGTAGCCCTTTAAAACGTGCGGCAAATTCTTGGCATCTGTCTGCGTGTCAGCTAATCTCTGACACTCCTGGATAGCTTGTTTTCTTCCTGTGAGTGTATTTGAAATTAGTAAAAAGCATCGATTAATTCAGTATCCTCTTAGAAGATTATGAAAAGCTGAAATTTGGCAAATAGTGAAATTGCTTAAAGCATGTTCCTCAAAGTTATTTGACCAGGGAATACTTTGCAAACTATAATGAGTTGAACAACACAGTGCAGTATGACTCATGCACAACGTGGGCCTGGATTAAAGTCGTCCCCAGAAATGGTTTCAAAGGCGAGTTAATGGCTTCAAGAAGTGAATTAATTTGCTTTCCTTCAGACTGCCTGCGCCTGAACTCACAGGTTACAGAAAGTCTTTTTGTATCTGGAACTCGCCTGTTCTTATTTCTCAAATCCGGCATCCCACTGTCATTGCTGGGTTCTGCATACTCTGTAGGAGCTCTATGCCGGTATTGGGTGTTTTCTTTTGAATGAATACGTTGTAGAAGTAAACCATTGCTAACATCTATCTAAAAATCGCTGGACTGCCTCCTGACAGTTGGTGAAATGCTAAAACAGGGTTATATACTTCCAGCGTGTCACATTCCCTGACTGCTTTAACCCTTTTACTACTGTGCCTCTTTTTCTCCCCTTACAACCACTCAGCTCTCCCTTTCCCCCCAGTACTTTAGAAAAGAAAGCCGAGATTCCTGATACAGTATTTTCTGAAAGGTGAAGAGATAAGGAAGTTGGTGAAGCGGGCTTGCCAAGTTCATGGAATTCCTTCAGTCCCAAACCTGAGTTTCTATGTAATTGCTTTCATGTAATTTTTGTTTTGTGACTCCCACTTACCAATCGGCTGTTTTAGCAGTAATTGGCAACAGTAATGATAGATACAATGCGCTGGTTACAGAGTAGTTAGCATAGTCTATTTGGTTTGAGTCTGACAGTATCCCTGTGATGTTGGCATTATTACCCCTATTTTATAGATGATGAAAATGAGAGTGTGTGTGTATATATACATTTATATATGTACATATATAAATGTATATATATATATATGTACATTTGACTGTTTTTCATACTGGAATCCAGGATTGTTAAGTTAAAGCTGTATTTCTATCATTTTGATGTGGAATGGTTAGGGGCAGTACGTTAGGGGGATAGACTAGTTGATCTTTTGGCCTAGACTTCCAGCTTAGACATTTGAAGATTCTTTGATAATTTCTGTCATAGTCATCAGGCGTGCATGCTATTAATGTGCATAGAGCTTTCTCTTGTTCTAAATGAAATTGAATTTTGATTTGTAAATTATAGTAAAATAACTTACTATTGAAAGGTTAAGGGTTAAGTTCAGCTTCATATAACAGAACCCCCCCCCCCCACCACCACCAAGTGCCTTAAACGAGAGAGAGTTTCTTTTGTCTTTCACAAAAAAAGGAGTCTGAAAGTAGGCAGTCCAGGGCTGATGTGATGCTCCATGGTTAGCAAGGATCCAGTATCCTTACAGTTCTTGCTTTTCTGTCCATAGGATGTGGCCCATGTGGTTACTACAGCTCCGGCGATTATTCCTTCCCCACTTAAGTCTCATATAACATTTCTACTAATATCCCATTGGCCAGAACTTAGTCTTATGGCCGGCCACACCTCGCTGCAAGAGAGGTTGGGAGATATAGTTCTTTTTTTGTAAGGTGTATATGGTAATATCCTAGAGTGAAAACTGAGGTTTTGTTACCAAGATAAAATGAAAGAAAGGATATTGGGAAACCACCAGCATTCTCCCCTCAGGGACTATCTGAGTGACCTGACCTTGCCTCCCACATGGTACAGAAGACCATTCTAGGAGCGCCTGGGTGGCTGAGTCGTTAAGTGCCTGCCTTCTGCTCAGGTTGTGATCCCAGGGTCCTGGGATGGAGCCCCGCATCGGGTTCCCTGCTCGGCGGGAAGCCTGCTTCTCCCTCACCCACTCCCCCAGCTTGTGTTCCTTCTCTCACTTTGTCTATCTCTGTCAAATAAATAAAATAAAATCTTAAAAAACAACAAAAGACCATTCTGTAGCTTTCCTGGGAGCTTTTCAACCAATCTCTGCTGGATTATCCAGTAAGATGTTTTTGTTCCTGAAATGTTTATGCAGACATTTTTATGCAAAAATTTTTTTCAAAAATTAATATGAGATAGCAATAAGAATCATTGCAGTTTCTGTTTCAAGTTCAACTTTGAGTTTTTTTAAATCAATTAATTGAAATTTCAAATAGTAGAGAGTGAGCTTTTTAGTAAGAATAAAACATAATTAAATATTTAGGTGTTTAGTCTGTCAGTTTTTTGAAGCCTGGGTAAGCCATTAGGTTATATGTTTCTTGGGGATAGAGAACTTGCCCCCCCCCCCATTTTTTTAAAATTTAAGGGACACCTGGGTGGCGCAGTCAGTTAAGCATCCAATTCATGATTTTGGCTTAGGTCATGGTCATGGGATGGAGCCCTGCATTGGGCTCTGTGCTCAGCGGGGAGTCTGCTTCTCTCTCTCTCTGCCCCTTCCCTAGCTCTCACGTGCACGTTCACCCTCTTTCTTTCTAAATAAATAAAATCTTTTAAAAATTTGAGATAATTATTGTGTTTTGAGTAAGTAATACATGTACATGACTCAATATTTAAAAGGTATAAAATAGTCATATAGTGAAAAGTTGCTCCCTGATTCTGGTCGTGAGCCCTCTCGGTGCCTTTCCCCTGGAGGCGATGGGTATTTTACCATTTTGTGTATAATTCCTCATTTTTTTTTCTTTTTTCTTTTCAATGATACTGTGCTATACGTTGTACTGAACCTTTCTTTTATCACTTAAAAATATATAGTAGAGTATTTCATTACAATATTTTAAGGACTTTCTCTCCCTACCCCCCTAGGCTATATAGTGTTACATTGTATGGAGGAACCATAATTCATTGAACAGAAGGATCTTGTCTTATTCTCCTATCTGTCCCTGCTCTGTAAACAACATTTGTTCATATTGGTTGAACTGAACATTCGTTCATGTTGCTTGAACTGAGTTGAATTTGACTATGCAGAATATTTTAGGAATGAGTTATTTCTGGTGGTGGTGTATTCCAACTCCCTGAGAGGATTTTCCCTTCTCTGAGCACCAAGATGTTTAAGTTATTTTGGAAATAAATTCTTGTAAAGGTATTATGTAACTATATATTTCTTTTTCATAGTATAATAGTAGACACTTTTCTTAATGGTTTTAACACAGTTGTCTACATCAATTCTTGTTTATGACTAAAAGGATGATATTTCAGGAGCATCTGCTGGTTTGGCCTTACTGTATGGTCCCATTTTGACATCTGTCTGCGTTTTGATATCTTACCTGCTTTTTAGATGTTTTTCTCTTGGTCTCTTACACTCCTGATGTGGCTGCCTCTGACATAATAGTCCCCTTTCCTCTGGTACTTAGTCCTTACTGCTTCCTACTTCTCTTTTCCTAATTTGCCTTTCAAATTTTCAGTGGCCAAGTAGCCAGATAACCAGGACAGAAATTTACTTCTAAAATAAAAATTAATAGATTGAGAGAGAAGGGCTGGCAGAGCTTTCCTGCTGATGAAAGTACATGAACATTTTGGTATTTTGGGTACTTAGGGGGCCTTTTGCTTCCTGGTTATTACCATGTTCTAGAATAGCTCTGTCCAATAGAACTTTCTGTGGCAGTGGAAATGGCTTATATCTGCCCTGTCTACTGGCCTCATGTGGTTCTTGAGCACTTGAAATGTGGCTAGTGTGACTGAGGAACTGAAAATTCAGTATTAACTAAATAAATTCACGTAGTGACTAGTGGCTACTGTGTCGGATGCATGGTTCTAGACTCTAGATAATTAACTTCTATACAGCAAGCGTGATTATAATGGAATTTGGATTGGGATGCTGTTTTATTGTGCTGAGCAGAATAAATTTATAGTATTGGAAGAGAGGCAATTTGGAATGTTGATGTTCAGATTACCTTAAAGTAAATGATAAGATTGGAACTGCTTTTTCATATTAATATTATGATTATTTCAAACTAATATTCTAAAGCCATTGGTGCAGGCATGTATTTATGGTTTGTAGTTGTGATAAAACTTTGAGTCCTTTTGGTTACTAGGGCAAAATTAGTAGTGCTCTAACTTTATTTATAGGGCTTGGTTAGACAGTTGTCTGAGTGCCAGAAACTCCTACAAATAACTTTGACCTTTCCTAACAAAAAGTCAGGAGATAAAATGTTCCATAGGAGAAGATCTCAGTTGTATGTGGTATACACAAAATATTATTTTTTAATGGAGAAATTGAAAACCAATAAGAAACCAAAGGAATATATAAGCGATAGATTTTGGTATCCGCTAGGAAGAAAATAAACCAAGCGCAGTAGTAGAGTATGGGGAAGGACCTCCAGCTAAAGAGAGTGGTCTGGAGAGTTTTAATTGAGGAGGTGTTTTTAAGTTGAGGCCTGAAAGATAAGAGGGAGCCAGCCTGGCAAAGGATGAGGAAGAATTTCAAGAAGAGGGAATAAAGGAATTAAGGGGTGCCAGGGAGAGGGATGGACTTGCTCCAGATCAGGAACTGGCACGAGGTCAGTGTATTTAGAGCCTCGTGATTGAAGGTGAGATAATGACGTGCACTGGACTGGTAGGGGCAGGCACTCAGCAGATCATGTAGGACTTTGAAAGGCCATTGTAAGGATTTCAGATAGAGAACATTTTTTTAACGATTTAATTATTTTATTTATTTGAGAGAACGCATGCACACATGAGCGCATGAGTGAGGGGAAGGACAGAGGGAGAGGAGGAGGCAGAAAATCTCAAGCCGACTCTGTGCTGAGCACAGAGCCCAACTTGGGGCTCGATCCCACGACCCCGAGATCATGACGCGAGCTGAAGGCAGATGCTTAACTGACTGAGCCATCCAGGTGCCCCCCCAGATAGAAAACATTTTTAAGTGTGACGTGAAGCTGTAGAATCAGGGGAGTGATATGATCTGAGTTTTGTTTTAAAAACTCCCTCTGGCTGCTCTGTGGTGCAGGTTTGAAGGGGAGCCACAGCAGAAGTGGAAGAACCCTGGACATGTCCAGGAAGGAGCGGATGGTGCTTGGGTTAAGGTGATGGTACAGGAGATCAGAGAAGTCAGACATGCAGGACTTGCTAATGGGTTTCATGTGAGGGGTGAGGGATCAGGGAAGGAACTCTGCCTTTCGTAATTGCCAGATGGTACCACTTAGTGGGGTAGGGAACACGAAGTATATATTAGATTTCAAGGTAGTGGTGGTGGGAATTAAAGCCCAGTGTGGGGCACATTATGTTGGACTTGTCTGTGAGATGGTTAAGAGTCTTACTGGAGCATGAGAAGAGATCTAGGCTGGGGGTATAACTTTGTAATTATTAGCATGTGAATGGTATTTGAAGCAATGGGAATGAGTGAGATAACTCAGGTAAAAAACCCAGGATCTAGCCCCAAGGAACACTTCACTTCTTTTTTAGAGATCTGTTGAGGGAGAAGCCAGAAAAAGGCACTGAGAAGTAATCAGTAATGTAGGGGGAAAAAAACCCCAGGATTGCAGTATCTCAGAAGCTTAGAAAAAGAGAGTGTTTTAAGGAAGTTGTCAACTTGCTGAATCCTGATAAGAGGTGAGGTAAGTGAGGACAGCAAAATGTCCATTGAATTAAGTGACATGGAAGTGATTGACATTGACCAGTCAGTTTAATGGAGTAGAGAGCTTGGAAACTTTATTTTGAGTAGATTGAAGAAGAAAACAGGGGTGAAATAGAGACAGGTGTAGTCAACTTTTTTGAGAAGTATTACTGTGAAGTGGTGAGCTGGGAAATGGTAGGGAGGTAAGGGGTTAAAGGAGAATTTTTTAAAAACCATGGTTCATTTAGTCATTTACCTGTTATTGGACATTGTTTTTTAAAGTTCTTTTGCTCTTACAGATTATTACGATGAACTTTGTTCTGCACTTGTGGGGCTTTTCTGTCTGGGCTCCTTGGAGATGGAATTGCTGAGCCGTAGGCCATGCATGTTTCAAAATTTCATAGATATTGCCGAACTGCCCCCCGAAGTGGTGACACCACTGTATACTTTCCCTATCACAGAGGGAGGTTTTCTGAAGATGGAGGTATGTTTATTTGCTGGCATGACAGTGATGAGTAGAGAGGGCATTGATGGTTCAGGAGAGAGGACGATCAGCAGAGCAGTGCAGTCCTTACGTAGGTGCCTGGGGAGGGGCATGAGCACAAGAGGTGAAATGGGCCTTGATGCAAGGGATGCTTCCCTTCATTGTAAACAGAGCATAAGGAAGAGGAGATGCATGCATTTCTAGGTAGCATTGTAGATTTGGTGGACAGAAGACACTGTCTGAATGCTTCTCTTTTATTTTTATTTATTTATTTATTTTGGGTAAAGATTTTAAGTAATTTCTGCACCCAACATGGGGCTTGAACTTACAACCCTGAGATCAAGAGTCACACGCTCCCCGTCTGAGCCAGTCAGGCGCCTCTGAATGCTTCTCTTTTAAAATGAAATATTTGGATAGAGCAACAGCTCAAAGTCGGATGGTGGGGAGAGAATGAAATAGGTTGGAGGAGAATATAAGAGTAGAGTTATTTTGGAGAGTAGGAGGCTTACAAGGGCAGCTTTGGTGGGATTGCTTGGCACTGTTCAGGGCCCAGTTGAGCTTTGTGATCATGAACTTGTAGTCAAGTCGGTCAGCTTGGTTATGTGATCTTTTTCCAGCAGCATTCAGCTGTGTGGGCACAGGAACAGAGAAGGCAGATAACTGTTTCACCAGGTTTGGAGTTTTGCCACGTGGCAGGGATGGAGAGGACACATGATTGAGGGTATTTGCAAGGGAGGGATTATAATTATAGACTATTGGAATCACAGTTGCACAGAGGAGGGAAAGGAAGACATGGCTGGAGTGGGTAGATAATGAAAAAGTGGTCGGGATAGGGACTTCCCAGGAGGGCAGAAATTGTACTGGAGGGAGTACCAGAGTGAGTAACTTGGAAGTATGGGAGCTTATTTGAGAGTATGATTGAAACATAATAAGGAAAAACAGAGCTGTCTTAAGATAATGCATTTTCCTCTTTCAGGGATAGTTGCTCTGCATTCCCTAAACACTGGGGGTCAGCGCTCTAATAAATCCCCAATTTGCCTGTAGCTGTTCTGAGAGGTGAGCTTGGGAAGCACCCTTTCTTTTCTCCATGTGTGCATCTCGAACTCACTTTAGAGATCATAGAAGGTGACCACAGTTCACAAGAGGTTTCTGAAACCGTGCTCTTAACAACATCGGTCAAAGGAGTAGGAACAGTACTTGACCAGAGCCGCAGCCTTTGGAAGCTCACATACAGCGTGTGTCCACTGAGTTCCCAACCTCACCTCTATCATTTGTTGCCTGAAACCTTGGTAATGGGCAGAGGTAGCCTGCAGGGTTATATCCAGGGTAAAATTTCCATTGATTTTGTCAGTCTTGATAAGATTTTATCAGTGAATAAGTATGGTATAGTTGACATTGTCTTGGAGTCCTACAGACTTGTGTTCAGCTTTTGGCTCCTTTGAGCCCCAATTCCCTTTTATATGTGAAAAAGATAAAGCAGGGCCTCCCTTACAGAGATACTGTGAAGATGTAATGAGAAAATGCATGCCCAGTTCTGGCACATAGTATGTTCTAAGTACTAGCCGCTGGTGGTGTCTTATCGAAATCAGTAAGCACGGCTGGAATACTCCCAGTTTTGTCTTCCAGAGGGGTTTAATCCCCTGACTGGAAAGTGGCAACCATAGCTCTGCCTTTCTTCCATGAGTCTCTGCTGCTTTGTGAGGACAGTGATCTATCTGGACCAGCTTTTCAGACTTTAATGTGCGTGCGGACCACCTGGGGCTTTGGTTATAATGTCGATTTTGATTCTGTACATCTAGGGTGGGGCCTGAGATTCTTCATATTTAAGTAGCTCCCAGCTGATGCTAATGCTGCTGATGCTAGTCCATGGGTCATATTTTGAGTAGCAAAATTCTTTTAGAGAATTGCCCTGTGGGAATCCTTGCTATTTTAAGCTGAGAGGAGGCAAGGTTAAAAGAGCCCTATTCTTTCACCTTTTTTTTTTTCTTTATCTTTTTTTTAAGTCAAATTCATTTGGACCTCATGTGGCCCATTTCTATAGCTCAGTGTTGTGGTGAGTCTGTATTGTCTCTACCCATCCTGAAGGTGAAAGGAATATAAATTATGTAGAGAGGGTTATCTTGGATTTCTTTTGGAAATCTTCAGTGCCTGATTTCTAAGGTATATTTTTACAAAATTTTCTTGGCTCCCCAGATGTGCACACTTCCCCCACCAGCCTTTTACACCCACAGAGAAACTTGCATAAAACATGTAGTCTCTTGAATTGTTAGACTTTGTGGCAGAGAATACAAAATGTGGCTCCAAACCCTTTCTGAGAGTCTGGCCCACCAGACTCTTCACATTACAAAATATGGCACTTTCAGAAGCAGGAATTCAAGATGCATTATAAGGTTAGAATTACTGGCAGCACCCATATTGCTGTCCCTGGTAATCTGATTTTTTCTTTCTCAGAAGCAAGCATGCCAGACTTCCTCTGTGGGCCTTCCCTAGGACATTTCCTTCTCTGATGCTCCAATTCACATGTTCTCTCCTTTGAACGAATATACAGGCCGATAAGCCTCAGAGTACAGTCACGCAGTCTGATAAAATGTTCTGAGAGAATGGAAGTATGTGTGCGTCCTCATCCTATGTGTGATATAAGACTGATCTTTTTCAGTGTCTTCGTAGTGTGGAATTGTTACACTTTTGTGTCTCTTAATCCCGTGTAGCTATAAAGCATAGGTTTCCTCCTTTGACTTTGACAATTTGAAAGATAAACCTCTTTGTTTCCTTTTCTTCCCCCCCCTTTTTTTTTAAAGGTAGGGAAATGTGGACATGCAGGAGCATGAATAAAGAAGGTTCGCTTAGTTTGCCTGTGGGTTTTTGGAGTTTTTTTGGTGTGTGTGAAGAAAACACAAAAGAGTTTGATATCCCCAGACTGTTTACCCAGTTTTTAAAATTACGATCAAAAAAGGAAAAGAAGCGTTTAGGAATTTACGAACTCTCCCTGTGGTTCCAAAGATTATATGGGGCCATTTACGACTGTTTTGGAGGTCGTTTTTGGGTTTTGGTGACATATTTGAACTTTGCTTATTTTGTGTGGAGGACCTCTTTTCTCTAGTGTTTTTCTCTTTCTTTGCTCCAGGAGAGCCGGGGTATCTTTATCCCATCCCAAACTTGGTTAAAAGATAACACCATAAAGTGACAATATGCGAAATTCTATTGTATTTGTTCTTTTGATACTTGCTTAAGTATGAACGAGTGAATTTTGTGTCTTCAAAGAGTTTGAAAGACTATGATCGTTTAACAGTGTGATTTTAATACAGTTATTAAGAACCGAGTATAGGGAGGTCTGGTGACTTAAGATTTAGGGCATGGGCTATGAAACTAGAGAGGAAGGTTTCGTATAAAAATCGATTATGGATGTAACAGTTTATAGAAAGTCAAGATTTGTTTTCCCATTTAAAAAAAAAGGCTGTCTCAGGTTTAGACTTGGAAGTTCTTACTGCTCTTTTGTACTGGAAATGAGGTAATCCTGCCTTCAGAGGAAGCAGAGAGGTTCTGCATAAAGAAAAAGAAAAGGTTTGGGTGAGGCTGAGAATACCTGCCCCACCTCTCCCAAGTTTAAATGAGCTGGGAGTTCAAGGTGGGAGGAGAGAAAAGGTATTTATTATAAGCTCTCTGGCAGAAGGCACATAGTGGGGAAGAAAAGGAAAGGTGATTTGACTTCTACTCTGAGAGAAAAAGGAATTCCACTGTAGCAGGCCCCTGATAGAGGAGCATTACAGTGGGGAAGGCTTAAGTAGGGGAGAGCAAGTGGACCTGTACCTGCGCCAGGCCTGCCTTGAGGGTGAGGCTTGCAGACCTTACTTGGAGATTTTACAAGCAGAAGGGAGCTGTCTCAACATGTCTGAGGGGAACAGAACCCTGAGGCAGCTGGAAGGTGGTAGGCCTCTTGTTTTTGTTTTTTTGTTTCATGTTGTTTCTTCTTTAATGAGTTAAAGGAGTAAAATATTCCCCAAAACACAGAATCCTTTGAGAGTATATGGTGCACCTACTCTGTGCTAGGTACTATGCAAAAGACTCCATGGCCGAAAATAGATGGGCTCTCCCCTGAAAGATACGGATAAAGGAGTTAAGATTGGTAGGTACAGGAATGCAGTAGTCACTGGCCGAAATGTTGAAAGCCAGGTTACAAACGCCAGGCTCGAAGAGGAGGGAGGGATCACGTGCAGCCGGGGTGGGCTTTTGGATTTGAGCATGCAAGAAATGGGTGGGAAGTAAGGAAAGAGCATGGGCACTGGTGTATGGAGGAGTCAGCTATTTTCTGAATCAAAACCACTAGGACAGATGATTTGATGATACTTGTTCACTGTTGAACATAATGGATCAAAATATGCCTGGCATATCGGAGGCACTTACTAAGCGTTTGTACTGCACTAAATTAGGAAATGTGGTCACCAGGAGCTTGACAGATAGTTTACACAGTTCTATCATTTGATCTAATTACAACAACTCCACAAGGAGTACTGTACGCAGTTTTTGGTTGAGGAAACAGGGGCTTAGTCTGGTTAAATAACTTTCCCTAGGCCATGATAATAATAATTGTGGACCCAGCTTCCAAATCCATGCTTTGTCCCCTGCACTGTCCCCATGCCTAGTAAAGAATCTGCAACATGCTAGGGGCTCAGAATCCATGTGACGCTAAGCCCTTGCTTGTCCTCTGTCCCTTCAGAAAGGAGGTTGTGTTGATCTGAACTAGGGCAACAGTGATAAAAAAGACGAAAGCCTATTCGAGTTTATATGTAATTTTTCTTGTTTTAAATTCAGAATTATTGAGAAGAGTGGCGTAAGGCCAGCATTGCAGGGAGGGAATACAGGCTCTGAGCAGGTTCTGTCTGTGTTTGGCTTCTGAGGGGGGCTCCAGAAGAATTGGACCGAGGGGAAACTTGACTCAGCTCCCCTTGATCTTCTTGGAGGGCATAGTGTTTTCATTGCTTCATTCATGTTTAAAGAACCCATCTTAAACTAGTTTGTGTCTAGCATTAGAAACTGGTGCTGGTGGTTTATTACTAGCCCCACCCATCCCTGCCTTTTGCAATAATCTCTGTGAGTGATGATTGTGTTTCTAGAAGTAGAATGACAGAGAGAGATTCCCTGAAGGCAAATAGAGAAAGAGAGTGCTGTACACTCTGGTTCAGACACACGGGGCTGGGAACTCCCAGAGAGAGGGAGAGGGAGAGAGGGAGGGGGGAGAGGGAGGGGGAAAGGGAGGAGAGAGAACAACAGAACAGTCAGCTGGAGAGGAGGGAGGAGGGGGGAGGAGACCGGTCCTTGTAGATTTTTAAACTCAAGTGATTTGGGGGGGTTTCTCCCCACCCCGAACCCTTGCCCCCCCCACTCTGGCACCTCCTTTCCTACAGTTCACTGAAGTGCCTTTTTGCAGTCCAGGATCAACTGACCGCTGAGTTTGAGCAGCCGGGTCTGACATGATGTACCTCTGGGTGAGTACAGAGTGCTGTGGGTGCGGGCTTGCACTTGCACATATAAGGAGTGGAAAGCTGCGAGGTTCGGCTCCAGCACAAACGGCCTCCTCTCAGCACAGACTGCCACGTCCCCTTCTACTCCCAGGTGTTAGGTTTTTGAAACCTAGCAGTGATTGTGACATTGTTGGGTTTGTTTGTTTGTTCTAAATGTTGTTTATCTCGTTAGACTTAGGCGTGAGGGTGAGCTCCCAGTGCAGTGTCATCCCCTGGGCCTGGTAGGGTTGGAGAAGGCAGATGGGGCAGGCGAAACAAGCCATACGCTTCAGGAGCTGCAGTCTTCCTGGTGGGTCACGATCCACCTGTGTTTTGTTTTGGGGGCACTGCCTTTGATAATCAGACCATCTCTTTAGATATCAAAAGCCAATGGGTGGCATGATTCTTAATTAGGAATGAGCTTTTATAAGTTTTTATCTAATAATTTTTATTGTCCTTCACAATAGTCTTATGAAGTAGGTCACTGTTGTTATGAAATTTTATGAGGGAAGTAATTAAGTCACACAGAGTGACTTGCCCATACTTAGAAACCAAATCTATAGTAGCTAGAATAGTAATTAATAACCAGACATTGTAAAGCATTTTATATTTGCCAAGAACAAATACCTTACATTAATTTATTGTTAACTATGACATTGTAATTTGGGATGAAGAGAAACATACTGGGATTGGAGAGGTTTTGAAATTGTGAGATGTAATAACTTTCAGGGGAATGACAGGGAAAATAATACAAGAAAAAAAACCCTTGCTTTTAGTTGTGAAAATAAGAGCATCTATATAGCCCCTTGCAAAGATGGCGGCGCCCTCTCTTGAGCAGACAGCTGTTGTGTGTTGCTAAGGGAGCCTCCTCGAGGTGATGCCCTTGGCTACTGGCCAGCTTTTGAAAGTTTCACTTTGCCCTTTGCCCTTCAGCCTAGATGTCTGGAATTGCAGAAACCTACTTGGCTCAGGCCGACTAAATTTATAAATATCAGAAGGCAGACTTTTAACTAGGTTTCTGGAGATGGAGCTTGGTCACAGACTGTGTGTGTGTGTGTGTGTGTGTGTGTGTGTGTGTGTGTGTGTGTGTGTTGGGAGGGGCTTCTTTTCCTGCTTCTCCCTTCATATTTGAATATGACCTTGAAATGTAATTTCCTCCTCTGATTTTTCTAGTGTTTGTAAGAAGTCAAAAGAATTCTCCAACACACTTTACGTGCTTTAAGTAGTTTTTAGCTTCCTGTGAGCAAGGTGTTTGTGTCAAGGGTCTTTGCAGCCTTGTTGGTGGGACTGATCAGCTTTCTGTAGACCAGAGGATGGGTTCTTCAGTCTTGATTTGTTGGAAGAGGAGTTATGAAAGGAAGCAAATTGAATTCATCTCATTTCTACTCATTTATGTTTGATGAGAGCAGACAGTGACAGTCTCCTCGGTTGCTTTCTTTGTGCTTATAGTTGTTTGTAAATTTGTCTCAGACCCCTGTACTTATTAGCCTTAGAACAGAGCTTCCCAACCAAAGTACCATATGTTGGACTGCGCTACACGTATGCCGACATAACTCTTCCCCTCCACCCTTGGAGCAGCCAGGTGGGGGCCAGGATTCCCCTGGTCACTTGGACCACATGCATTCTAGTGTGCCACTTGGTGCCTTAAAAATATTACAGTTGTCTATGTGTGCTGTGGCACCTGAAAGTTTGAGTAGCACTGTCCAGAGGGCAAAACGTGTGTCAACCCTTTCTCTTTATTATTATCTGTATTGTCTCTTCCAATGCGCCACACATTTGTTGAATTCAGTGAAAATGTCCAGAAGGAGCCATAGCTGCGTAACACCCCGATAGAGAGAAGGACATCTGGGTGGTCCTGCGTCAGGTGGGGAGGCCTTGAGGAGGTGCGGTGGGGAAAATTTGTGCCAAGGAATAGGAGATCGGAGTTTTGTCTAGGCCAGTGCCCAGCCGTGTGACATTGGGCAGTCATCGAACTGCTCCGAGCCTCAGTTTCTACATCCATAAAATAATAGAATCTCTTCTAATGCTCAGGGTCTGTGAGGTGAGTTTGTGTAGCAGTACACAGCTGGAAGGACACCCATTTGTGCAGGAGTGTTTGGGTCCTGGTAAGCACGAGAGAACTGTGGAACGTAATCATGCCTGTCGCCTGCTTAGTTTGATACCAGCAGTGAGTTACAGGTGCTGTTTCTCAGAATTCTAGAAAATTACTGAGCTCTGCTCAGTTGTCACTACGTCTGAGTGGTATTAACATTCCTAGAACCTGAAGAATAGATTCTGAAGAATCTGAAGAATAAAAATTAGATCTCATCCAGGCATTTTGGTTTGTGTAGTTAGACATGGCTCCTTGATTTGCTTCTGTGTGTCTGAGAACTCTGAGGTGGAACACCATCTTGTGCTCTCTGTATAGGTCTCTTTGCCAGATCTTCTCCCCACTTTCCTGTTGGGTCCCCTTCCTTTTTAGAGAATTTGATAGCATCAGTAGACAGCATGGTATGGCGCCAAGAATATGGTTTTTGAGACTTTGCTGGGCCTAAATCCCTCTTCTGTCATTTCCAGTTATATGGCCGTGAACAAATTACTTAACCTCTCCGAACCTCAGTTTCTTCGTCTCTCCCAGAGGGAAAATAATACCTATCATGAGGGATTATTGTGAGAATCTGAGATCATCTAATAAGTATGCTAAGTGTGGTGTATGGCATGTAGTAGATGCTCAGTAAATAACTAGTGCAAGCCAGCTTTTTGCTTTGAACATTTGCATGGACAGACTGCTCACCACCCCAGAGCCTTTCCTCTAGCAAGTTAAGGAAGTCTTTGACTTTGTGTAGGGAGAGCTCTGATAAACCCACACTAGTTTCATGTGAAATACCTCCCCTTAATCAGTATTTTAAGTACCTGTGACTAGAGAACCCTCGTTAAAGTTGGCTCCTGATGGAGAACATCCCCATGGTTTTTTCTCAACTTTTTTTTTCTGGTGTGTGTGTGGTGGGGGGTACAATACTGTTAAGCATTCCTTATGCCCTTTATATTCTCTCTCTCCTCTTCATGGCCTAAAACAGGGAGGAGGGTGGAGCGAAGGGGGAAGGGAGGGGAGGGAGGGAAGGAGGGTGGGAGACACATAATTCCTGTAGTGAAGGAACTTACTTGTTTGATTATACAATTTATATCCAGTAAACAAAATTACAGACCATTTATTTAAATTCCCAGAAATTAGGATGTGTTCTCTCTGAGCTGATCTTAGCTAGACTGGTCCCAGGCTCTCTTACCTGTATTCTCAATGGATGAACTTGCGGATTTCATTTTAAACTGTTGTTTTGTCATACTTCAGCCCTGTCTTCTTAATAACTCCGCTCAGCCAACATTTAACGGATGCCTATGATGGGCAGAGGACTGTGCTACCAGCGGGTACAAAGACAAAGATGATTGAAAGACTTCTCATGCCCTTAAAGCATTTAGAACACAGCAGCAGTGAGCATGTGTACACAGATAATAATGATTTTTGTATGATGCTATTCACTTAAGAAAATGCTTTTATATGTTATCTTATTTCATCCTCACAGCAGTGCTAAGGGCTAAGCATCATTGTCTCTATTGTACAAATGAAGAAAGAAACAGAGAGGACGTGATAGTAAATGGCAGACCTGGAAGCTCAGACCCATCTGTTTTTAACTCTGTGGCTGTTTTTCTTTTCACACTCTCCTCTTTTGGGAGAAGCTGATGTTTTTGTTCATCTTTATTGATGGTAACACATATGTTAGGCACGTACCTCCCTTAGTCCTCAGCACACCTGGGAGCTGGCCATTAGCTTCATTTTACAGATGGGAAAGCAGCAACTTCGGTCATCTGCTGAAGTCACACAGCTGAGAGTTGGCAGGGGTAGGATTTGAACCCTAGTCTGTCTGGCCTCAGAGCTTACTGCACCGCATGTAACACCTTCTTTTATTTGTTCAGTAGTGTTTAGTTTATCACCACTGCCATTTAGCATGCTATGGGCTAGACTAGAGAAACAAAAATAAGGTACTCTGAATTCTGTTTCCATATCCATTAATTACTTGAGACAGGTTACTTAGCTGTATAGACCTTGGTTTTCCAGGTTGTAAAAAGAATGTGGTAGTTCTTGGGAACATTAATGGAGTCATCTCAGAAAAATGATCCGCCATTTTATAATGAAGTCTCAGTAACTGATAGCTTTTTCCTAAAACATGGAAGTCACAGACTGTGAGTCAGAAGACAAGAGTTTTTGGTCCCGATAAAGCCGTTTGCCAGTGTGTGACCTTTCTAGCATTAGGTTTCTTTTGGGGTGGGGGGAGGGGCAGAGAACAAGGGAGAGAGAAAAATCTCAAGCGCACCCCACCCCCCGCACGCAGAGCCTGAGGCTGGGCTCAATATCACGACCTGAGCCAAAACCAAGAGTCAGGCACTTAACCGACTGAGCCACCCAGGTACCCGAAGGCTAATCTTTTAATGCTCACTTTTGGTTACAACTCTAATTGGTCTACACAGTGAGAGAACTAGACTGAATAGTGAGTTGAGTTATCACAAAACACAGAAACATTTCAGTTCAGATAACACTGGAGGCCAGATCCTGTGAATAGATACTTGGCAGTGAAAAGCCATTAAAAGATTTTAAGTAGGATTGGGAGTAGGCTGAAGTGGAGTTGATAATTAGATTTGTTTTTTTAAAAAGATACCTGCACAGATTAGAGGGGGAGTAAGAGTGCAGGGAGAGGTGAGGTGTTGGTGTGTCATAGTGGAAGTGGTAGAGAACACCAGAGCCAGTGGAACTGTATGAGAGACGTGCCCGAGGTAAACTTGACAGGATGGGGGTGCTCAGCGGAGAGTCTGCTTGAGGATTTTCTCCCTCTGCCCCTCCCCCTGCTCACATGTGTGTGCAGTCTCTCTCTCAAATACATAAATCTTAAAAAAAAAAAAATTTGATGGGATATTGTCAACATTTGGAAGGAGGACCAGAGTTTTTGGAGGAGGGAAGCTGAAGTGGATCATGAGTTTGATTTGGATTTACTATTTTAGGGTAACTTTGAAATGTTCAGGGAGAAATTTTGCTTAAATAGTTGGGTACCTAGGTCTGGAAATACAAGGGAAGATAGAGGTTTAAGCTATAAATTTGTGAGAAATCTGCATGCCATGGTAATTGAACTGTGTGCAGATATGATGATGGCTTAAGATGAGAATGGCCTTAAAAATGGCAGAAAATGTAAAGCAAGAAGAGAAATTAATGTCTGGTAGGTGATGAACCAACCCTCAAAGGAAGCAGGGAACAAGGTTCTGGAGAGCTTGTTCTTCAGGAGGAAAACCAGCACGCTAGGAAATAGGGTAAAAGTGGCAGGAAGAGAGAACTGAAATATACTGACAGCATCTAGGAGTTCAGAGAAGTCTTTAACAGAGGCAGAGATAGGCAGGCAGAGTGGGTGAGGAGTAGAAAGGGTCACTGATTTTGGTGATTGGTGAGATAGTTTGTATGTTTGGGAACCGTATGTAATCCCATGTGGCTTGTATGTGTGGAATGAGTGGAATAGTGATGGATGAAAATTTAAAATTGTGGAGACCAGGGCGCCTGGGTGGCTCAGTTGGTTAAGCGACTGCCTTCGGCTCAGGTCATGATCCTGGAGTCCCTGGATCGAGTCCCGCATCGGGCTCCCTGCTCAGCAAGGAGCCTGCTTCTCCCTCTGACCCTCCCCCCTCTCATGTGCTCTCTCTCTCTCATTCTCTCTGTCTCAAATAAATAAATAAAAAAATCTTTAAAAAAAAAAAACAAACAAAAAAATAAAATTGTGGAGACCAGATGATCTGAACGGTGCTTGTTTATTCCAGTAAGGAACCATTGATGGATTTTAAGCAGGATCAGGTATGATCAGATTTGTATATTAGAAAGATAGTAAGAGGTTTCTATTGTTATTGGAGAATTTATATTTATATTGTGGGTGACATTGGTTTGATGCATACTTTAAAAGTTCAGAAAACTGAAAGGAGTTAAACAAATGATTATATTAATAATAGACTCCAGTGGTTAACACATTTATTGATGACAGCTGTGTGTCGATCACTTTATAAGGGGTAGGGAGAGAGCATGAACAAGACAAAATCCTTTCCCATAAAGAGTTTGTATTTTTTAACTGGGAAAATAAAACTGTAAACATGTAAACAAATATGACTCTGAATGCTTTGGCTAGGGTGAAATAGGCCTGAATGTTTAACATCATCTTGTTAAAATATGGGAGGAAAGCATTATAAGCAAAAGGAGTAGTAAATACAGAATCCTCAGAAAGGAATGAGTTTGGGATATACAAAGGACAGAAAGAGGGGTGGTGTGGTTGGAATGTAGAGAGTAAAAAGGTTGTAGGAAGACAACACCAGAGAGCTAGATGGGGGCCAGATCATTCCCCATGATAGAGATTTGTTTAAAATGGGAAGGTAACGGGAGACTTTAAGCAGGAGAGTGGCTTTCTTTAGGGAAGGTGGTAGGGGAGATCAAGAAGCCGTTGTAGTCAAAGCAAGAGGTGATAGCTTAGACTCTGGAGGGCAGTTTGATAGGAATAAAGATGGCTTGTCTGTTTGGTAAGAAAGAGGAATCTGGGTTATTCAGCTTTTGAAGAATTAAGATGGACGGGCTATTTCCTTACAACAGAACAGTGAGTCCACAGAAAAAACAGTACTTATGGTTTGGACTTGTTAAAGTTTGAGATCTCTTTTAGACATCCAAGTGAAGTTCAGTAGCAATTTGATGAGTCTGGAGCTCAGAGGAGAAGTGTGAGTTTGGGTTGTAAGGTTGAGATTCCTCTGTGCATAATTAAAGCCTTGGTGAAAACTGTAACTAGAGAATAGGGCTGAGGCTGAAGCCAGGGCATTTCAGTAGAGGTCTGAGGGTACTAAGAATTGGGTAGGATAGGAGGGAGATAAGGCAGGTGTGTGCTATCATAGACTCTGGAGAGGAAAGGGCTGGGTTTGGATAATTTAAGACCAAATAATTTGTCATTGGCCTGGTAGGATTTTGGTTGTTGGTGAACTTGGTAAGAGCTCTTTCAGTTGGAATGATGGGGATAAAAAAGCCAATTGGAATGGGCTGGGTTGTTAATTGGTAGGTGAGGCTGTGGAGACAATGAATGTTTAGTTGTAGAGTGAGGCAAAGAATTGGGGCAGGGACTGGATGGGATGTGGGTTCAAGGGAAGATTTTTATTTTCTTAATAATTTTTTTAATTTTTAAAAATCAAAGTTATATATATATTTTCTATAAATGCCTATATATGCAAAATACTAGAAAAATACATACACAAAATTCATAATGTTTGCCTCTAGTGAGGATAAATGAGATCAAAATGGCAACACTGGGGTCAATGTGAGCTTGAGCATTCTCTCTCTCTCTTTTTTTTTAAAGATTTTACCCATTTAGGGGCGTCTGGGTGGCTCAGTCAGTTAAGCATCTGCCTTCGGCTCAGGTCATGATCCCAGGGTCCTGGGATCGAGCCCCGCATCGGGCTCCCTGCTCCTTGGGAAGCCTGCTTCTCCCTCTTCCTCTCCCCCTGCTTGTGTTCCCTCTCTCGGTGTGTCTCTCTCTGTCAAATAAATAAATAAAATCTTTAAAAAAAAAAGATTTTATCCATTTATTTGAGAGAGAGAGAGCACCAGCGGGGTGAAGGGCAGAGGGAGAAGCAGACTCCCTGCTGAGCAGGGAGCCCGATGTGGGGCTCGATCCCAGGACCCTGGGATCATGACCTGAGCTGAAGGCAGATGCTTAACTGACTGAGCCACCCAAGCATCCCAGAGCATTATCTCTGATACTCTTAATTTTTATGGCAATGAATTCATATATTTGTTTTTTGTGTTTTGTTTTTTTCTTTTTTTGGTAAGGACTTTTTTTGAATTTAAATTTTACTTAGTTAACATACAGTGCAATATTGGTTTCTGGAGTAGAATTCAGTGATTACCATTTACAGACACCAAGGGGAGATTTTTTTAAAGATAGGTGACATTAAGGCATGTTTTATGTCAGTAGGAAAGAGCCAGTAGAGGGGAAGAAATTGAGGATGCCGAAAATAAAGAAGCTAATGGCAGGACCAGAGTATGTTATACCCAGCACACAGCGGAGGGATTAGCCTTAGCTAGGGCCAGAAGCAGTTCTTTTTGGCAGCATTGTTTTCAAGCAGAAGAGAGAGTCCTATGATTGTGTCTGCTTTCTTTATAGATATAAGATGAACAGAGCTGAAAATGGCAGTGTAGGGAGTGCAGAAGTATTGCAGATTTAAGGAGCGGGGACACAGTGTGAAATAGTGGTCCATCTCAAAAAATGGGAGTGAACTTACTAGAGAGGTGTAGTAGGCTTAAGATCTGTGGTCATCAACCTGATGTGAGTGCTGGCAAGTCAGCTGTGTGATTTTTATCCAACAGTCTCCTGTTGTTTAGACACAAGAGAGGACGGGACACCTGGGTGGCTCAGTTGGTTAAGCATCTGCCTTCTGCTCAGGTCATGATCCCAGGGTCTTGGTATCGAGTCCCGCATCCGACTCTTGCTCAGTGGGGAGCCTGCTTCTCCCTCTGCCTGTCGCTCCCCCCTGCTTGTGCTCTCTCTCTGACAAATAAATAAAATCTAAAGGAAAAAAAAGTTTAGACGCAAGAGAGGAATACGTAGATAGTTGCATTTGACCAGGAGTTGAGATTTTATTAGATGAGTTAGACGAAGAGAAAAAGGGGCAAAGGAATTAGGACTTTTGAAAAAGAGTGTTTATAATGTTGGACTCTGAATCTGAACTGGCTTAGGAGGGAAGTAAGAATGTGGGGAGGGGGAGGAGGTCCACGTGTAGCTTTGAGGTCTTAAGGAGGTTGGAGAAATGTGGTGTGGGAGGACTGCTAGAGAGAGCAGAAGTGCTGGTGTAAGGGTGGTATGCTTCAGGTGTTTGAGAGGTTTGGAGATGGTGTTCCTGGCGATGACAGTGCCAGGATATGATGCTAGGTGGGTGGTTAGGTGAAGTGACAAAAGAGAGTTGGTGCTAAAGACACTGAAACAGTAACAACACAGCTAGGAGGCCAGAGTGTTGGGTGAATCACCTGTGCAGGGGGTTGAAGTTGTCAAGAACCATAAGACTAATAAAGGAGAGAAGAGAGGGAGCCCTGTGCCAAGGCTGGAGGAGGTGATCTCTGTTCCAAAGGATCTGCAGTTTGGGTCAAGGATGCCTATAAGGTCCAACACTATATGATAATGGGGATCAAGGAGGCTGCCTGCCCCCACTGAGGTATGTAAGGAGTGGGAGAGAAGCTTTTACTGCAGTAGAAGGAGGATCCTCAGGGGCAGTCAGGTTTCCCTTGGAGCAAAAAGGTGAAGGGAACATCACAAAAAAAGAGCGAGTATACAGGAGAGTTTACTAAGGATGGCTCTTGACTTCTGGGGCTTGGGAGGGCAGGAAGAGCAGGTGATGGGAGCAGAAGAGCAGATATGCACAGCTCCATGGGGTGAGCTGTTTGGAAGTCTTGGACTTCTGATGATGATTGAGGTGAATGAGAGTATGAGCCAGGATGGAATTGTTCCGGAAATCTTTTGGAAAAACAGGGTAATTGTTAAACTTTAAGCCAGAGCAGTTCTCAAAATTTATAGTGCTTCAGAATGCTACAGATCACTGAGCCCCACCTCCAGAGTGTTAGATGCATTATATCTGGGTCTGGGCATTTACATTTCTAATAAATTCCCAGGTGATGCTGATGATACTGGTCCAAAAATTATACTTTGAAAACCATTGGTCCAGAGAAACTACTTGTGGCTAAGTAAGAAGCTATTTTGAACTGTAGCTCAAGATGAAGTATAGCCTGGGTGATGGGCAAAGGTTTTCTTGGGACAGCTGTGTTGGTCATCTCTGACTTTGGCAGTTTAAGGGAGTAAGTGAGTATATGATAATTTTTCTCAAGGGATAATAGTTTCTAAGTGCTTATCAGCAAACATTTGATTATCAGCAAACATTTATTGAATATCTGTTTTATGCAGCAAAATGAGGATCCCAGGAGTTGTATTTTCTTTCTCAAGTATAATGAGATGAGGTTAAAGGGACACAGAAGTCAAATAGATAAATAACCATACATTGCAGCAAAGACGACATGCCAGTCCCTGGAAGGTATGGGCGGTTGTCAACAAGAGTTCAGAAAAATGGGCAGTCATTGAAGATGGGATTGATCAGGGAAGGGTTTCTTTTCTTTTTTTTTTTTTTTTTTAATATTTTATTTATTTATCTGACAGAGAGAGACACAGCAAGAGAGGGAACACAAGCAGGGGGGTGGGAGAGGGAGAAGCAGGGTTCCTGCCGAGCAGGGAGCCTGATGCGGGGCTCGATCCCGGGACCCTGGGACCATGACCTGAGCTGAAGGCAGCTGCTTAACTGACTGAGCCACCCAGGTGCCCCAGGGAAGGGTTTCTTGAAGGAAGTATAATTTGCACTAGATCCTAGCAGAACTAATAGAGACAAACCACATAGAGAACTGACATAAGCAAAGGTTGTGGTGTCAACAACGAACATGAAGCTTGATGACTACTCATGAATCCCGTTGCTTTCACCCAGGCCCAAGACACCATTATGTCTTGTCTCTATCATTATAATAATTTTTTCACGGGCCCCCTGGCTTCTGTGCTTTCTCCCCAACCCCCTTCCCGAAGTCTGTCCTCAACACAGAAGTCAGAGTGATCCTTTTAAATGTCACATTATACTGCTCGCCTGCCCAAAACTCCCCAGTGGCTTTGTATCTCACTTAGCAGAGAAGTCAGATGCTGGCCTGTAAGGCCCTGTGTGACTGACTCCCCTGGCTAAGGCTTTGAACTTATGGCCTAATCTTCTACACTCCTGGCCAGTCTTTGAACATATGAAACACATCCTTGCCTCAGGGCCTTAGCACTTGCCTAAACCCCTGTTCTTTCCCCAGAGATCAGCAAGACTGCCTTGTTTGCATGAAATCTCGATTCGGTTGCCATGTTATCATGTATTGTGAGCACCCTATATAAATGTTAATTCCTGCCTCTCTGCCCAGCGTTTCTCATCTGTTTTCCCATCTCTCTTTTTCTCCATAGCACCTACCACCATCTGACTTGCTGTATGTTTGTTTATTGTCTTTCTCCTATGCTTCATGGAGCCCCTGGTATTCTCTGTGAAAAGAAGGGAGGAAGTAAAGATTGGGGAATAGTGAAGAGGCCAGTGTTACTGGAAGAGATAGGAGTGGGAGAGATGGCTTGGAGGATAAACTGGAGGATCTTGAATACTAGATCACAATTCTGTAGAAAATAAATTCTTAAAAAAAAAATTTCACTACAGCAATATTTAACCTTCTTGAAATAGTGTCCTGTAATTGGGTTCTATGCATAGAATGGTTTGGGGAGGGGCTAGAAGCACGGAGATTAATTACTGTTGATTGGGTTGTTGTTGGGTAATAACTATCGGGTTGTTCGGGTATGAGTAAAACGGCTTTGGAAATGAGAATAAAATTTTTTAAGTCGGGATAAAAGACTTAGGCATGAATGTAAATGAGAAGCTTGCAGTTGTATAAGAAAGTTCCCTGTTTTAGTATGTTTAATACATGTTTTGATATGGCATTTAACCTTAAACAGGTGTCTTTTGTCATGTTTCAGTACAGAATATGGACTTTTGTTGTTGTAAAACTTATATATTAGGGAATAAATGTGGAACCAATTAAGCAAATGTACATTTTTCTAGATTTTAAATTGTTTGGAGGGCTCGAAAATCAGTGTAGTCGGAGCACACATATGAAGGAGGGAGGGGGGAAGTCCTCAACTCCCAAGACTCATTTTCTCAGGTCCCTTAGTTTCCTTTTGCAATGAAGTACATTTTAGGAGTTGTAATCGTCCTTCACTACTTCCTTTTTTCCCTTCTTAGTTTTGGAAATGTGTGGCTTTTGAAACTTAGGATCTGGTTTCAAACACTGCGTTGTTGTTTAGAATTAATATCCTCTTCTGAATGGGAGCTTGCTTCTCCCCTTCACAAATGCTTTTTCAGAATCCCTCACTGTTATTAAATGAGATAACATATAGTACTTGTAACATAAGGCCATCAGAGAATAGGTACTCACAAATACTGATTGAAAGGTTAATTAGATATTCTTAGGATAATGAGCTGTGTATGTAGCAAAGTGTCCAACTAAAATACTGGCTTTTGATTCCACTTAAATCTGTAGAGTTCTGTACTCTTACTGTATATTAACTCATTTTGCATTTTACTTGCTTATATGAATCTAGATCATTAATTCAGACATTAAATAAATGAAAGCCTACCTTTCATTCTTTAAAATAACTGTTATTTTTCCTGAATGTGAGATGACCCCTTTAATCACTGGCCGTTTTAACTAGATTGCCATATCCATGAAAATCAGAAACGACTGATTATAGCTTCATTGTGTATTACATCATATGCTGGTTATAGTTCTGTTTCTGGCTCAGCCCTTAACCTGCTGTGCATTTATAACAAGTCACATGATCTTTATGCCCTTGTGTCTCTTCTGTAAAATGGGGATGCTATCACTTACCAGTTGATTGTTGCATACTATTTCTCAGATGAGTGGGTATATAAATAAAACATTTTCTATACTTTATACTGTTTATTGCACTTGTAGTTGTCCGTTAGATAAAAAGCAGTATATACTTTTTTTGCTAAGATTGGATTGAAAGTCTCACAAACATTACAGTTTAAAAGCAGATGCCGGGGTAGGGGGCACGTATACAGGGGGAACGGTTGCTCTTTTGTATATGTTCTCCTCTGCTATATTTCATTAATTCTGAATGTTTATCTTTATTCTCTTGTTTTCTTGTTTAATTTACTCAGTTAATTGAAAATAAGTTTCCTGGCCTTATTGAAAGTCAAAATCTTATTTTTTTTTTTTTTAAAGATTTTTTATTTATTTATTTGAGAGAGAGAGAATGAGAGAGAGCAAGCATATGAGAGGGGGGAGGGTCAGAGGGAGAAGCAGACTCCCTGCCGAGCAGGGAGCCCGATGCGGGACTCGATCCAGGGACTCCAGGATCATGACCTGAGCCGAAGGCAGTCGCTTAACCAACTGAGCCACCAGGCGCCCCAAAATCTTATTTTTTGCATGTTGCTCAAGCCCGTGTTCTCTGGCACTGGATGTTTGCAGATACATCCGATACCAGAGAAATTTTCAAGATTGTTAAAGACAGTTGGGATTGGAAGGGAGAAGGGAAAAGAAATTCCCAAGTGCCTCCTGTGTATGAGGTCAGTACTTTCACAACTATTATTTTATGTTCCGTTTTTCATCTTAGGATTCAGAAGCAAGAGTCAGACCCAGTAGTCTTGCTTCAGAGTCAGTACTCTTAACCAATATGTTACAATGCTTTCAACTAGTCTGTGATAAACCAAGATGGTCCCCAGTGATTCCTACCTCCTGGTTTTCATGCCCTTGTGTCATCTCTTGCCTTTCAGTGTAGGCTGGGCCTTAGTGACTCACTTCGAACTAATAGAATATGCAAAAGTGACAAGATGTCACTTCTAAGAGTTGATGGCAAAGACTGTGGCTTTCATCTTTTGGATGCTTGCCCCTCTAGCTCTCTAAGAGCCCTTGCATTGGAAGAAACAGACTGCCATGTTGTGAGTAGCCCTGCAGAGAGGCCCATGTGGCAAGGAGCTGGTGTCTAAGGGCCAACAGCCAGTGAGGGCCTGAGCCTGCCAACAGCCAGGTGAGTGAACTTGGCAGCAGATCCATGCCAGTCCAGCCTAGAGATGACTGAGGCCCCAGCCAGCACCCTGCTGGCAGCCTGTGACAGACCCCGAGCCAGAGGCACCCAGCTAAGCCTCACCTGGAGTCCCGGTCCACAGAAACTGTGAGATAATAAATGTTGTTTTGAGCTGCTGTGTTTGAGAGTGATTTGTTACGCAGAAAGAGATAACTACAGAATCTGGTACCAAAGGTGGGGTGCTTCTGTAGCTGAAATCTACATTTGTGGGAGTGACTTGGCACCCGGGCAGTGGACTTTGAGAAGAGTCAGTGAAAGATGAGGGTACCTTGAACATGTTATTTGTGAAATTTGGGACTTTGAGGAGAACGGCCATGGGGGGCTTCAAGGAAAGGAAACTGGAGGAAAGGGGATCCTCATTCTGTGCTGGCAGAAAGTTGAGCAACACTATTGTTTGTAGTTATGTGGAAAGTGGACAATGTGCCTCATGAACTGGGAGATCTAGCTGAAGTCCATTTCCAAGCAATACACTGGTTTCCTCTTGCTGCTTCTACTGAAGGGTGAGAGAAGAGAAACAAATGGAGGGAAGGATTGTTACACCAAAAAGGAGCCAGGGACTTGATGGTTTTGAAAATCCTCGGGCATTCTATCTGGCAAATGACAGTCAAATTTAAGACATGGGTTCCTAGCAAAGTCAGTTCAAGGGCCCTGCCAGGAGAGAATGGTAGTCTAAAGATGAAGCTGCAGCTGTGACTGTAAGACCTTTTGTTAAGACCCCAGAAGAATCAAAGGTAGTGCCTTAAGAGTCACACAAAAGACCTCTCAAATCACACAATAGGACTTCTAGCCATTTTAGCAGCAGCACAGGTAGAGAAGAGCTTATCTTGAAGATATTTGTGGATATAGCTTTTGTCTAATGCAGTGGATCTCATTGAGATTCACAGGAGACCTACTGCAGCTAAGATGGAAAAGGAAAAGAAACGGTTCAAAATGAAAAGAGGCTGTTGAACACTCCCAAGTTCTTCCAGCAGGAAGCAGGCCGAGCAGACTGCTAAGTTGCTAACGCATGCTACCTTCCTTGCTGCAGACAAGAGCCACGGAGAACTGTTATCCCAACCAAGAGACCCAATCAAAGAACTCCAGCACTTGTCCTGCTAGATTTCAGAATCACTATGGACCAGTGGCTCCTTTGTTGTCTCCCACTCCCCCCTCCCTTTTGAAGAAGTGGTTGTGCCATTTGGACATTACAAGAGATGCCACAGTAATGGAAACCAAAAGAAGGCTAGTGAGAAAGGTGCCCGGGTACTGTGCCATTTCAGCCAGGCTCCCAAGAATGCCACACCTACTGCTTAGTCGGCCTCTTTGGCTTTTGTTTACAAGTCTTAAAGTTTGCAGAGTATATGTGAGAAAACTGAAGCAATCAGGAGATTTCTTACCACCACATGTACCCACCTTCTCCCGTCAGTGGCAGTAAACCTTTGGTCTCTCCTGTCACTGTACATGAAGCAGTTGCATTCCTGTAGGAGACCAACCACCCATTTTATACTGAGTCCCATCTCTGCTGGCCCAGTTAGGACCTGGACTCAGCAGTTCTCTCCCCCCTCTCTCTGAGATCATCAGGTTTTCTCTCTTTACTAGATTAGTCCCATTAACACACAATTAAGCTATTCTTTCATCCATTCAAAAATAATACTCTTGACTTCACTTTTCTGCCAGCTGCTGCTAAATTTCTTTTCCTTTAGAGCAAAACTCAATAGAGTTGTCTGCATTTGCTCACATCAGTTCTTCTCCACACTTCCCCTTAAACCCACTCAGGTTTTTATTGCCACCGTGCCACTGAACTGGCTCTTGTCAAGATTACCAATAACTTCCATGCTGCTAAGTCCAGTCAGTGACCAGGTCTCACTCTTCTTCATGTTCCCTGGCCTGTCTGTAGAACATAACGTCACTGACCATTCCCTCCCTCTGATAAACTGTTTTGGGTACTTGACTTCCAGGACATCACACTTCTCTGGTTTTCTTCTTTGGTGATTACGTCTCAGTTAAAGTTGTCATACTCTGGGCTAGGTCTTTGGACTTTTTTTCTTGATTCTCATTTAGTGATTTCATCTAGTCTCATGGATTTAGCTTTCAGTTAACCAGGATAGCCAAAATCACCTATCATCTGGGTCTGGTGGACTCTCTGATCTTCTATATTGTTTAATATAGAAATAAGTGATAGTGAAAAACAACTTTATTAGAAATAAGAAAAAAATACACTCATGCAACTAATTATGTATCACCCCCACAGTGACTACAAATCACATTTGAATGCTGTTCATGTTTGTGTGTTTTGAAGATTTTATTTATTTATTTATTTATTTATTTATTTATTTATTTGAGAGAGAGAGAGAGCATGTGCGCACAAGGCAGGGGCAGAGGGAGAAGCAGACTCCCCGCTGAGCAAGGGAACCCAATGCAAGGCTTGATCCTAGGACCCTGGGATCATGACCTAAGCCGAAGGCAGATGCTTAATCTACTGATCCATGTAGGTGCCCCTTGTTTGTTTTTTTAAATCTTTTTTTTGCAGTATTTTATGATTTTCTTTCCTTTTTGTATCCTCTTTCTTTCTATTCTCTGAGACCCACGCTTATGGTTGAGGGTAGACATTCTCTCCCTAGTTCTGTATTTATTCCTGCAAGCTCATTTCTTAGCTGGGTGAGGAATTGTCTTATTACTCTGCAGTCTTGTGATGGAAGCTTTTCCTGTCAAATTAAAGCATTCAGTATACTAATATCAATCGTAATGAAGAAAATGGGCAGTGCCTCTCTTGCTGTCTTTGGCAAGTATAGATTTGAACTCTCTTATCAATGTGTCTACCACTTCTTTAGCCTTGTTAACAGTAAAGATCACTTTATGTGATTTTTTTTTTAAACAAGGGATTTTTGAATCTATTAACATTTGAGAATACATTGAGCTGAGAAGGGCATCAACAGGTTTTGTTTTTTTGTAGGACAGAAAGAGTCATCGAATCTTTTAGAAATCCAGATAATGTGCTCTTGATTTCTCTTCCTTTTCCATCTGTGAAAATACATCGAAATTCAACCCTATTCTTCCTAACAAGAAGGCAAACTAAGGCAAGTTTTTTTGCTGAGTAGTACTCAAGCCAATCCCAAACCTCTTCTAAAATTGTCCCGTTCTACTTACGCCGTGCATTCTAAGTTCTCTGTCGGTGCTCGTACTGCCTCTGACCCTTTGTTCTGCTCTTGTTCCTTTTGTAGATCTCTACCTGTGTAGATCTGAATCTTCCAAATATGTGTTTCACTGACAAACACTGTCTAAATTTTTATTCTCTATTTTCCTGGTTTTGAAAGCATAGATAGCTCAAAAGGCATCATGCTTTGAATGTAATTTAATTGCTTATTTATGTCAGGCATCAACCCGGAACATACCCATTTTATGAATTCGTATTCTGGATTCTAAATATATCTCAAATAGGTTATAGCTTGTTATTACTTCTGGTTCTTCTTCTCATATTTACAAGGTCTAAATGCAATATTTAAGAGTTTTGTTTTTTGTGTTTTTGTTTTAATCTTTGGTAACACATAGTTCTGTTGCTTGGGCCAGAAAAACCTTGGAGTCATCCTGGATTCTTCTTTCTCTCTCACACCAGTCTTATTAGTTCAGCAAATCCTCGAGGCTCTGCCTTTCAAAAATAAGTTAGATCCCATCCCTTTTCACCAGCTCTACTACTTCTGTTAGTACATCTTCCTTTCTTGCCTAGATTATTCTAATAGTCTCCTACCTTGTCTCCCTGCTTTCTACTATTGACTCCAAGTAATTTATTCTGAGCACAGCATCTGTCATGATCTTTTTAAAATACAAATCTGATCACACTCAAAACTCCACTAATGTGTTTCACTCAGAGGAAAAGCCAGAGTCCCTACAAGGCTCTGGTCTACTCCTAGGTACCTCTTTGCTATTCATCCCCTCCTGTTTTCCCCATTCTGTTCTTACTCTCTGTTAGCTGCACTGGCCTTCTTGCTGTACCTCAGGTCTGCTGGGCACTTTGTACTTGTTCCCTCTGCTTGTGATGCTCTTCTCCAGACATCCTCATGTCTTACTTCCTCATCTCCTTCACATTTCTGCTCAGATACGACCTCTTCAGTTCATTTTTAGTCAGTCTATTTTAAATTCTCCATAGCCCCTACCATCTTCTAGTATGTTTTAAAAACATCTTTTTTTGGGGGGGCGCCTGGGTGGCTCATTTGGTTAAGCAACTGCCTTCAGCTCAGGTCATGATCCTGGAGTCCCTGGATCGAGTCCCGCATCGGGCTCCCTGCTTGGCGGGGAGTCTGCTTCTCCCTCTGACCCTCCCCTTCTCATGTGCTCTCTCATTCTCTCTCTCTCAAATAAATAAATAAAATCTTTAAAAAAAAAAAAAAAAAAAAAATAAAAACATCTTTTTTTTTTTTTTACTACCTGTCTCTCCTGTATAGAGATGTCTGCTTTGTTTACTGCTGTATCCTCAGTGTCTAGAATAGTGAATGGTGTTCAGTAAGTATTTGTCAAATGGGTGTTAAATTCCAGAGGTTTCCTACTTGTTACTTTTTCATTAACAAGGGAATACTTAGTAACTATAGGAATTTACAGGGTGGAACTCTGTATTTGTCATTCAGCCCTTCTCTCTCATTTACCACTTGTCCCTGTGCGTGTCTGCCGGTTTGTACTGCAGAAGCAGTAGAGCTTCACGGCACCGGCTCTGGAACTATGTTGACTAGGCTTCAGATCGGCCTCTGCTGCATTCGGGCTTAGTGATACTTGTAACCGGGAAAATGGAAATGTTGTAGGTGTTAAAATAAAATTGAAATTATATTTTTAAAAGCCACATTAAAAAAATTGCACCAGTCACTAAAACCCTTGAAGGTACTGCTTCCTCCCTAAATCCCCATGGATGTCTCCACTGTCTTTGTCAGTGAATTAAATTTGTCTTCTACTAACCAGTATGCAAGATAATTGGGAAAAAAAAAATCATTTCTTCCTTAATTACGTTGGCATTATTTGTAATTTGCTGCTATTTTAGCTATCTCATTTTCTGTTGTTATTTCACATATATGGCATTTTAGGTATGTTACTGGTTTGGTACATTCACGTTCTTCCCTGCCACTCCCCATGACATTACTAAGTGCTTGTTATCTGGTCTGGAAATTCAGCCACCATTTATAAATGTGTGTGTATGCGCGCGCATGTGTGCGTGCATGTGTGCGTATTTCTTTTAATGGGTTTTAATGGGGAAATACGATCAGAGTTCTGAACAACTGAAATAAAAATGCATTTTTAGCATACGACCCACAGCATACGACCCATAGACAGAATGTATATTGGCTATAATACTTTTATCAGAGCAGAGATGGACCCATACAGGTGTCATTTAAAGAGAACTTATTTTGAAACTCTAAAGGGCTTTCATCTGTAAGGTGTGCTGTGGTATTACCTAGTAAATGTTACAAGGAGAACAGTAGTCCTTTTGCTTCCTTTTCTTGGTATAACCTCTTTTTTTTTTTTTTCTAGGCACATTTCATTAACAAATTTAAGACAATTGAAATGCTAATTAAAACAGCCTCCCTTCATATTTATAAACTCTGGGTTCTTTTTATTCTTTTGTCTTTTATATATTTAGCCCACTCATTCATCAGTTTTGGAGTCCATGGTAATTGCCGGCAACTGGTTTGGGAAAGGACACTACTAGAAGGCATAATTAAAAGTGCTACTTTTGTATATGGTAATTTGCATTTTTTAACAGTAACTTTTATTTTCCTTTGAACTTTTAGGATTTTTGCCACTTTTCACTGAAAAGTAAACTAACTTTTAACTATAACTTTAAAAATTTATGTTAGAGTTGGACAATAAAGCTCTGTACTTTTATTGTAACTGTTTTAACAAACAGAATATATTAGGCATCCCCTATTCTTAAAATCTGGGAGTGAAAAATTCTTCTTTGTTTTGCCAATAGAATGTAAAATTTTAAATGTCACGGCATAAACTCCTAAGGGGATAAGAAGGGGCTAGGGAGAGAGTAGGCAAGTTGGAAAGGGTGTTTGGGACTTGGGCAGACTTTTAAAACAGCAGTTACTTCTCGATGGTGTGGGCTGCAAACACACACACACACACACACACACACACACACACACACACACACACTTTTGAGCATTTGTTATTCGCAGTCAGTAGTGCATAGTTTGGAACTAGGTAAAGGATATGTTATTTTCCTAAGTACAGAATCAGGTTTTGACCATTTATTATTTGCTTGAAAGTTTACTGAGTTTCTACTATTTGTAGATACCTTGTAGAGAAGGTTTGCCTTTGGAAGTGTTACCTACACCTAGCCCAGTGGCTCCATCCTCATTCTCAAACAGAACGAAAAGGGGCTAAGGTGTGTGTATATTTTAGGTTTAACAAATAAGTCAAAACCTTTCTTCTTGAATACTTTCCCAGAGGATTTCAGTGCTTGCTGTCTTAGTCCACCAGAGCTGCTATAACAAATTACCACTGATCAGGTTGGCTTAAACAACAGAAATTTCTCTCTCACAGTTCGGGAGGCTGGGAAGTCCAAGATCAAGGTGCCTGCAAAGCAGGTTTCATCCTGAGGCCTCTTCTCTTGGCTTGTAGTTTGCCACCATCTGCCTGTGTGCTCATATGAACTCCTTTTCATGCACGTGTTGGGGGAGAGGGCAAGAGCGAGAATGTGCGGGTACACATGTGGCCAAGTTCTCTGATGTCTTTTCTTATAAGGACACTAATCCTATCCCTTCATGTCCTCGTTTAACCCTAAGTAGTTCTTTGGAGGTCTGTGTACTAATATAGCCACAATGGGAGTTAGGGCTTTACGACTGAATTTTGGAGAGGAGGGACACTAAAATTTTTGATCATTACACTTATCTTTTTAATTCATCAAAAATTTGAATATTTATTGTGCACTCACCACCTTTACAGACCTGCCATTCTCTAGCTCAGTAAAATCAAAGAAATTACTCAACCTTGTGAGGTCACAATTTCTTCCGTAGGTGAAGCAAAAGTGTTGAACTGGTCAGTAACTATGATTGATTCTGACTCAACCAATATTCGTTCCATTTTCATTTTCCTCTCTTCTTTTCCTCTTTCCCTGGTGTATTTAGGGTTGGTCCTTGCTGTTTTTACCCTTCCTTTCAAAATCTCCTTTTGTTTCTTTGTATTTTTATTCTCACGTTCTGCCTTCTTTCTCTGTTCACCTCTTCCCTGAATTGGGTGTATTTTCTAAGAACTTATGAGTTTACTATATTTGTTAGCTCTTTACAAGTTTAGCAAGTAGGGGACACCTGGGCTGCTCAGTTGGTTAAGCATCCGACTCTTGATTTTGGCTCAGGTCATGATCTCGGGGTCCTGGGATCAAGCCCTGAGTTAGGCTCCATGCTTGGGGGGAGTCTGCTTGAGATTCTCCCTCCCTCTGCCCCCATTCATGCTCACGTGTGTGTGCTCTCTCTCTCTCTCTTTAAAAAAAAAAAAAAAAAGTTTGGCAAGTAGATGGAGTGTTTTATATTTGTTTCTGTTAAACATACTGTAAACCTTTAAACTAACTTTAAAGTAAATTGCTTTTTAATTACTTTAGAACATATCTGGTTTGTTTTCCTCTAGTCCTCTGCCCTTTGCTAGGCAAGATACCTCACAGCATTATTTCATAAAATTTAGTCTGGGGAGGCTAGGGGTATTGTTTTTCTTGTGTGCTTTTACTAAAGCCTCTTAGTATTGATGATGACAGTGATGTATTTTTTACTCTTGAGAGAAGGGCCTTGTGCTGCCCCCCCTCATTTCTCCCTTTTGATCTGTGACATTTGAAAGTAGTTGTTCTGCAGTCTCAGTGGCTTTTCTTCTTCTGTGAACATCACAACAGACTTTGAAGTGAGCTTCACAGGATGTAAAAAAAATGGGTGACATGGGTGCGAGACTGTGTTGGTGCTAACATTTCCATGACTGATGGAGAAAGTTTGCCAGAAACAGTGTCAGTAAGACTGTTGTAGAAACTAGATCATGAGTGGGGAGAGGTCTTGTCCTAGTTTTAATATAAATCCTTGATCTGATGGGCACAGTCTTAAGAAACCATCTGGAAGTAAATTCTGCACCTTTTAAAGCTGTTCCTTCTAGGATTTAAAAATCTGTTATCCTTACAACACGCTAACAGGTATTGTGATAATGGTGGTGATATAAATTATAAGGATGTGGATTAGCAGCTACCGATTTTTGAATGCCTGCTATTTGCCAGGCTTTATACTGAACATTTTACAGTCACTAACATACCAAATCCTGATAGCAGCCCTATGGTAAGTGGTCATGGACAGGCCACTCTAGTTTCTCCTATAAATTCTTCCAAGCAGGGATGAATTCTAAATGTTCCAGCAGTGCTGAACACCTATCAAGTACTCATTAGTAGATGTTGAACTGATGGGAGCTCAAATGTACCATCTTAAGACTGTCGCTGTCTGCGCTTGCCCTGCCCAGCTGCAGATACAGAAGGCATGCTAGTTCATTCTGTACTCTGAATTAGAAAGTTTAATCTGCCCCTATGTTAGGGAGCTGCTTTCCCACTAGTCAGCACAGTCTTTAAATAATCTGATGCCTTATTACCCTTGTGCCAGGGTTTAAACGTCCTTATTAGATTGGCAAGTCTCCTTGCCTGGTCTTTTTGTTCTGGTGTGTGGCGGCACTCTAGTTTTCCTTGGGACCTGCATCCAACACTGAATCCTAGTTTGGTTAACTAAGGGGAATCACTCAGCCATTTCTCGCTGGTGACTTTCTAAAAAATTCATTGGATCTGGATTTTCTTTTTCTTGGTTTGAGTTTGATGGTATTCCTTCCCATGTGACAAGGGAAAGTCAGATTTTGCCTTGTACTCTCACACCGAACCCCTTGGTCAAGAACTGCTCAGATGAGGCTAGTTCGATATATCCTTATGACCTGGTCATTTGGATCTTGACCTCTTCCTACAGGAGGTCAGTCTTTTCCCAGTCTCCACCTCGAGAAGTCTTTATTTCAGTGGAATAATTCCTCGCTCCCAGGATTTTGCCATCATCTGTGTTTGTATTGTTGCCTGCTGATGTTACGTTCAATCTAAAGCTCCACTTAACTGCTGGTCAGAACTTCATTCCTTCTGCACTGGGCCTTCACAGCTTCCTTCCTTGTTTTTATTTCCTTATCTACCTTCACATTTCTTCTGTTCCCCTCTCCTCCAGCCATGCAACACACATTACTTCAGGAAACCTGGTGATACTTCAGAGTGTAGGTCTTGGAAACATGTTTATGCACTGCCAAAGTTCAGTTTCCCTTCCTCTGTCTCTCCCCAGGTACTTAACACAAATGAAAATAGTGACCTTTTAGAATAGCTTTTAAGGGAGGTAGCAACATACCAACTCCCCCAGGATACTGTTGAGTGGAAGCCAACTGGCACAAAGAAGTAAGAACAAGAAGATTAAACCTTTAAAATTAACAGTTTTGAACTATGGAACTAATGGAAACAAGACAAGCAAGGGATGGGAGAAGCGGTGCTTACTCCAATGTGGAAAATAAATATTTTTCAATAATAATAAAAGCAGTCCAGAATACCTTGAGAGTGAATTGTTTTCTTTAAATTTCATGTTCTCTGTAGCCATGCCTCTCATTGCATTGGTAAGTGGGCTAAATCATGTTTCTTTATGCATCTCTGAATAAAAGGTCAAAAGAATATAGTTCATTAAACTGCTTGTTGCCTCCAAACAAATCTTCAAAGTTCAAATAACTGGGAATCAATGCCTGAAAACATAACATACCCTACTAATTTTGAGAGGAAACTGAGACCTGCTTTTATCAGCCATTTATCCAGAAAAGGGTATGCTCTCTATAAATCTAGCCAAGTCTCCTTCATTGTCTGCATATCATACTCTGCAATATTGATGTTCATAATGTGATCCAGATAGTTTCAGTATGGTTCTATGTAATTTTATTGATTCTCACATGTTACAGTTCTCAGTTAACCAGAAACCCCCATTGTTTTTTATTCACTTTTATTATTTGTCTTATGACAAAGGGGTTGTTGGAAAGCCCTTTTCTGTTATTCTTATCATTTTGCATATAGATTACTATTTTTAACCTTCTTTGATGGGACCTTGCCACAGAAGTCTGTATTTACATTCTGTATGTTTAGAGCCAGGATATCAGTCAGGGATGCGAAGGAGGTATAAATCAGAATCCAGGGTTGGAGTGAGAGAGACTATATTTAAACCCCTAAGTCATAATGACATTTCAGAAAGTAAGGCTGTGTCTGCTCTTCTGGGCTGATGGAAGATACAAGTGAGTAAATGCTGTAGGACCAGGGTGTTAAAAGTGGTTAAGAAACACTGATTTCAAGTCTCTCATTTTCACTGAGTGACCAAAAGAATTTCCACTTTGGTAAGTCTGCAGTAGAAGTATGTCATGAAGCTTGTTCAGACTGAAAGCTGTAGGATGACTTGAGGAAAATTCAGGCATGGCCAAAAAGGGACAATAGATTCTTGACCCCACATTTTCCCTTGAGGATTTGAAGCTAGATTGGTTTAAACAACTGTCTAATAAAAAACAAAACACACACACTCAACAAAGATCTCTCTTAGTGGACTAGCCCCTTAGTAAGACAGTTGGAATGTTGGAGCTGGAATGTTTCTTGTCAGTTGGTCACTGACTTGGAAGAATTACAGTGGGACTAGGATTTGGATCTCTGGCCTAGCCCGTAGAGGAGGAGGCGGTTGGGGTTTTGTGAAAGGAGGAGAGGTTTAGAAATGAAAATAAAGGTCCCTTAATCAAAGGGAAACATTCAAAAGAGGTAGGATTAGGATGTGAGCTTAGGGGAAATACCTAAACTAGAAATATTAGTTGTTTGCCAAGGAAAAATAGGAGTGTTTGAATGGAACAGCTCCATAAAGAAGGAATTATCTCAAAACCCTGTTAATTTTCTGGCCTATTGGTTCTTAATCTTTATTTTGGGTCTTGAACCTCATTGAGAATCTAATGAAAGCTCTGGACCAGGTCCCCAGAACAATGTACATGTTTATAACATTTTGCACACAATTTTCAGAGGATCATGGGCCCTGTGAAGCCCAACCATATTAAGAATGCTTTAACTCTTTTGTCATCTACCTCTACCGAGACTTAGCCAAAATTTAGTGAACTTGGTGCCACAGGAAGTATTTGGAGGCTAAACGATGATGAATGTTGCTTGACATGTGCATGAAGAATGGGTTAAATTCGAGGTAAAAATATGTGTAATAGAATCTGGATTTTAAAGAACTTAACTTTTTAATCTAGTACTTTTAAAAAAAGTGAAGGTAATTGATAGAGCCGAGATATGAGACATGTTATTTAATGGGCTGGACGGAAGATACTGGAAAAACGGCTGCAACCCAGACTTTGTCATTCACTGTGACTCCGAACAAGTCATGTATCCTATTGTATAAAAGGATACATCATAAGAAAATACTGCTAGTAAACTAAATTGTACCATACTGAAAAGTAACAAATACAGAATTGCTCTAGTCACGTCTTCCACACTAAAAGCACAGGTAGCGGGAAGTATAGGACAGGGAATCAAGATCACAGAGGCCAATGTGAAATTGGATGTTTCCATCTCTGGTAGCTTGTAGTTAAGGTGGAGATGGCAGGCTGGATCCAGGTGATATATTTGGAGTGAGGGCCTGTGTAGGTGGTCACAGCCAGAGTGGGCTTACTTACCCAGGGTTGAACGATAACTGAAAGGTCAGGCGCTATCGAAGATCCATGGGCCAGTCTAGAATCCGAGGATACTGATGCTGAGGTAAATAAGTCAGGTGGTATTTTAGGGAGAGGATTTAGGGGTTCAGGGCCACTCTAGTTAAAAGGTTGAGGACACTATTTATTCCTTTATCTAGTTTTCTTTTATTTCCGCAAATACATTGTGCACACCTGTGGGCCAAGCACTGTTGTGGATGCTGGGAACATGTAGAGCAGGCTTGATTGGGATGCTGAGTCAATCCATTGCTTCATCACAGATCTAACGACTTTTATATGTTTTAGGTGAAGGTAGGAATGAATTCCTAAACTTGTTAGCCCAAAGCTTGACAGAGTGTGAGTGAGACAGCCCGGTTGGACTGGAAGGGAAGGACATAGCAAGTTAGTTTTTCCTTCTTGCTCTCACAGATATTTTAGAACCTGGGGACTGATTTTCCTAGATTCTTTTGATTCAGGTGGTGAATAATAGCATACTTTTGGACAGTTTCAGAAGAAACATGATTTTGATGATCACTTTTTCAGGATCTTGTGCATGTTATCTTAGTTTTAAAAGATGATTTCAAAGTGTTTGTGATAGGTCCTTTTCTCATGGTGGTTTTAAGTGGGAAGTAACAAGTACTGTAGTATTAACCCCAGACTTTCTAGAAAGATTCTACAATTTTATATTGGTCCTTAACGGATTCAAACCGGAACTTCTGTCTTAATCCTCTCCCCCACCCTCCCTTCCAGTTTTAATAGTTCATATAGGTAAAATAAAACCTAGTTTTTAAAAAGTGGTGTGTTATGCAGTGTTGGATATTACATTGGTAAAATAATCATATCTAAAAGTGTTTGTTATGTTTTGTTGTTGGCTAAGGTGATTGAAGGGAACTTACTCTGAAGATAATAAAAAAATGTTAACTCTGAAACTGATGATCAGATGGAGTTTATCACCTTATTTTTTCTTCATAAAATAATTTTCAAAGAATGCTAATGAAAAACCGATCAGAGAGAGAGGAAACTTCTCTCTTAAGTGCTAATGGCCCTTACCAGAGCAACAACCTTTAGTTAATATATTTAAGAAACATGAGTAATAAATACAAAGGCTGTTGTGAGGAAGTATCTGCATACTGATTTTGTCCTACCATGTGGGCAGCTATGTGTCTGGTAAACACAAAGAATACGTTGTAAAGGCCTTAAAATGTTTTGGTAAACTCCATACATGATACAATAATCATAAACATTAGGCATAATTGTTTTGTAGTGTTCTGGGTGACATCAAATATAAAGCTGCTAGCAGATGTATTTAGAGTATTCTGGATTTCAGGGCCAAGTTGTCTTTTCTTAAATTAAACTTTTTATTTTGAGATAATTATGGATTCACTACACATATTTTAAAGTGGCATTTGATGAGATTTTGGCATAGGTAAATACCTGTGACACAGTCAAGGTAATGAATATATTCTTCGCACCCCAAAAGTTTTTTTCTTATCATTTTGCCACACTTACTTTACTATTCTCTCTATAATTTTTTTCTGAGCCTTTGAGAATAAATTTAAACTTTTTTTTTTTTTTTTTAAGATTTTATTTATTTATTTGACACAGAGAGAGCGGCAGGCAGAGGGAGAGGGAGAAGCAGGCTCCCCACTGAGCAGGGAGCCCGAAGCAGGGTTTGATCCCAGGACCCTGGGATCATGACCTGAGCCGAAGGCAGATGCTTAACCGACTGAGCCACCCAGGCGCCCCGAGAATAAATTTAAAAAGAGAGAGAGAGAGAGAGTGTGTGTGTGTGTGTGTGTACATACATATATATCATGTCCTTTTAGTCCAAAATGCATGTTTATTTTCTAAAAACATAACCACAGTACACTTAAAACAACCAAGACATTTCCTATAGATACTGTTATCTCATCTGCAGCCCACATCCCAGTCTGCCAATTGTCCCAGTTATGTCCTTTATAGCAACAGATAGACTTTCCTTTTCACTAAACTTCTATTTTAGATCATTGCAGATTTGCATGCAGTTGCAAGAAATTGATTAGAGATATCCCATGGATATCATTGGTATCATCTTGCAAAACTACGGTACAGTATCACCACCACAAAATTTGACATTTACTCTGCCAAGATAGAGAACACTTTCATCACCTCAGGGACCCCTCGTGTTGCCCGTTTATAGCCACAGGCATTGCCATCTGCCCCTACTTCTCCTTAACTCCTTGCAACACTAATTTGTTCTCCATTTCTATAATTTTGTCATTTCAAGAATGTTTTATAAATAAAATCATGTAGCATATAAGCTTTTGAGATTACATTCTGAAACAACATAGTTCCTTGGAGATTCATCTTGGTCCTTGCATATATCAGTCCATCCTTTTTCTTGTTTCTTAGTATTCTATGGTTTGGATGTACCATAGTTTGTTTAAACATTCACATGTTGAAAGACATCTGGGTCGATTCCAGTCTTTGCCTACTATGAATAAAGATGCTGTAAACATTTGTGTATAGATGTATGTGTAAACAGTCCTCGAGAGTAGATGCACAGGTGTGCTGTTGCCAGCAATGTGAGGGTAATTGCATACTGACTTTTTTAGGGAGCTGTTAAACTGTTTTCCAATGGCTGTACCATTTTATGTCCCCACCGGCAATGTATGAGTTACTTAGTTTTTCTGCATCTGCACCACTATTTGATGTTGTTATTTTTTCTTCCCTAGCCGTACTGATAAATACGTAGGGCATCTCATTGTAGTTGTAATTTACATTTCCCTAAGGGCTCATGATGTTAGACATCTTTGTTTGTGCTGATTTACTATTTGTACATCATCTTCGGTGAAACCTCAATGTCTTACCCAGGTTCTAATTGGACTGTTTCCATACTGTTAAGTGTTAAGTGTTCTTTCTGTATTCCACATAGTAGTTCCATGGTCAGATGTGTGGTTTGCCAACATTTCTCTCGCTCTGTAGCTTGTCTTTTCCTAGAACAAAAGTTTTTAATTTTGATGAAGTCTAATTTATCAATTTTTCCTTTTATGAATCATGTTCTTGGTGTCAAGTCAAAAAGAACTCCTTGCCTAGCCCTAGGTCTTGAAGATTTTCTTCTATGTTTTTTCCTAAAGGTTTTATAAGTCTGTGGGGGTGAACATATGGGCTCCCTATTTCTCCTCTAAGGTTGCTTGGACCGGGGAATTGGAATGCCTGGTAATAGCCTGGTAAGGGCACAAGTTTAGGCTCCCCACTAGGTCGTTACTGACATGGGTGGGACTGAGGTTGGGTTTGGCTGGATTAGAGCAGTCTAAAAGATTTCTGTCTCGCTGGGTTTCCCCTTTCCTTGTCCTTTGGTTTCAGAGAGCAGGCTTTCGGTGGGGCCTTTTTTTGTCTGCGCCCATTGGCATTTCCAGGTTCTGCAGCTCCCAGTCCAGGCTCCGTGAGGCAAAAAGAAAACCCAGGGAGCTCACCACCGTGTCCTGAGGTCCCGAGCCAGGTTGCTTTCTTCTTTCCACTTGTAAGAGTCTTTGTATTTGTTTAATATATCAGATACCTAGGGTTTTAAATTGGGAGAAATAGGGGAAATTATATGTATTCCTTCTTTCTGGAAGCAGAAGTCAGTAGTTTTGTTTTATGTTAATTGGTACTTTTTCTGTCAAAGAGAAATGTGTGTGTAAATTAATATATAAATATCAGTGTTCCAAGAGAAATAAATACTGTCACTTACCCCTAACCCATACTTTTGAGAAATCTTCCTTAAAATGTGGTGCCATTCTTAAAAATGGCGTGTCAGTCGGCAACATACGTGCTTCCAGCTGTGTGTGTCTCCTGATTTATCCCCAGTGATGTCCATCTTCAGCACACTGGCTGCAGTTTACTAGTTAATTATTTTACATGGTGTTGCTTATTGTGTCGGCAATTTAAATCTGTTTTCCTGATTGGCCATTATTCATGTCATGGTTACTTTTAAGCTAAAGAACTACGCAGTTCCACAGTCTTTTTTCCGAAACTCTTGGGCCGGATATTGTATCATAATTGGGAATATTTTGTAGTTTGGAAAGTAAAGACAGTACATATACCAGGGTGTATACACCCCTAGTTGGCTGTGGGCAACACCTTGTAATCACATTCATTCATATGTTTACAGCTAAATGTTTTTGCATACTTACACCAGTTATGGTGTTGTCCCATTTTATCACCAAATGAGCCTCTCTTCCACCAGCACAAAAAACGGATGGGGGAAGGGGGGTAAGAAAGAAGTGTAGTTTCCCAAGCTTTTTGGACTTTGGAATTACACATAAGGGATTTTGGACCTGTGGAAATAGGGCAGTCAGCAAGCCGAGCTGGAGTAAGGGCCCTATTTTTAGCCCTGAACTCCACACTGTTTAACTGCTGAGGTGGTGCTATAGGCCCTGGATTTGCCAACTGTGATTGTTTCCAGTATGAAAACAAAAGCGGCTATTGGTTTAATCCTGTTATATGGTGTTGATCTTAAAAATCGTTGGATTCATATTAGGATTTGGAGTTTAATCCTGTAAGGATCAGACTAACTTTCATCTTATTTATCCTAAATCCCTCTTTAATCTTGTTAATTATGCCAGACCGCTTTCCCCAGGGTCAGGTTGTGTGTGTGTGTGTGTGTGTGTGTGTGTGTGTGTGTGTGTGTGTGTGTGTAGTATGTATTCATATAGTTGCTTTTCCAAAGGTATCTTTCTCTCTCCTGAAAAATGAAGATCAATTTTCTCACAAAGAGCCATAGAGCCACATGTACTTCTCCAGAGTAGCGTTAGTATTGCAAGGATGACATCAGTTCTGTATTCTTATATCTAAGATTAAAGTAAGTCTCTGCAAGGCCTCCTGAGAGGGAATCTAGTGCTCATCTTGGATTTCCTGAGAAGGCATGTGGCACTCTTCTAAAAGGGGAATGTCATTTGAGTTTAGAGGCTCTTAGTCAAAAAATACAGTTAAATTGGTTATAATTGAGATACCACTCTCCTATGTTAGAACAGAAAATCAGTTCTTACCTTTTGACCTTCACATTGAAATTGTGCTCTGTGCCTTAGGAAAAGAAAATACATATTTCATCTTGGATCTCTTTGCTTCCACTTCACAGAACATAACTGCTTTGGACCTTGTGCTGTTTCTTTCCTTCTTGCTCTTAAAGGATAATTGTCAGTGACTGTCCTCTTCAAGCAATAAACATTTTAGGTCCTAGCTAACCATAAGATTTTTTTTTTTTTCTTTCCTTATTTCTGCTTTTAGGGGTAGGAAGTTTTGTAATTGGACCAAAAGTTTTACTGATGGATTCAGGAACCAGTAAACCTATACCAAATGATCTCTCTTGAAGCCCCACGGAATTACTCTTCTTCCTCTAGTTGCTGGGTGGTTGCTCTCGTTTTTTAACTAATGAGTGGAGTAACTGATGTAGAGTCCTTCAACTGCTAGAAAGTGATGGTTTTATGTCATGGGGAAAAATAGCCTGGTTGACTCTGTTTTAATCTTTCTGTGATTATTTCACTTACAACAATTACTCAGGGATTCCTAAATATAAAAGATAAAAGCAAACCATAGTATCATGAATTAAAATTAAACTGGCCCTTAGAACTATTGATACCTTATATCAGCTATCTTTTATTTTTTCCAGATGAAGTAGGTACAGTCTTTTGATGCATATATGGTTATGAATGTTTAATTTGCATATTCATTTTAAAGGAAATAAAGTATTTAAGGGAACTTTATTTAAATTAAGGGAAATTTATTTAAGGGAACTTCTTTGCAAAAATGCAAGATGTCTTCGTTATTGGCAGGAGTATAATGCTGACATTGAGATTGTGGGAAGTGGAAAGAAGTTGTTACCAGGATCTAATTATATAAATGGGAAAAATTTAGGGTAAAGAACTCACTTTAGGTGATGGAGTGATTGTGTATATGCATGCTTTGCTAGAAGTGAGGAGGGGCGACTTTGATTTCTAATCCGCTTTGGGGGAAGCTCCATATCAGGGCTGCACAGAAACATTCAGTGAAGCAGCTCCTTTATCATAAAGAGAATTTTAATTAAAAAATGTTCTTGCGTCGCGAGCAGAGTAAGCGACAGCTGGCTACACTGGGTATTTATCTCCTTCAAACCACATTACCAGTAATTGCTGCATTAAATCAAAGTCAGAAGAGATTACAGGTCTGAATCGAGCAAGGGGCTCGTGCCAACCCAAGGATTCCCACACTGCTGCATGGCTGCTATCAGAGCCTTGTCCCAGTCCCCAGTAGGACTGAGAGTCAGGTGATGCCTGACAGTTCATCTGTAAGCGCAAGCATGGGGAACACAATCCATGAAGGGAGGCAGTTACACGTTCAAGACCCCATGGCTTCACCTTTTGGGTAGCTTTTCATTTTGAGCACAAGGGAATGGTTTCTTACTGTTTTTCAGTACTGTTAGTTAAAAAGAGAGAACATGCTACCTGCTTTGCACTTGAGATGTGCTGCGGGATAAAAATCACTTGTACTTTTTCTGCTCCTTTACATATTCAGATCGCCTTCCTGGTCAAGCATGGTCTTCTCACTTGACTACGTAATTCGATAGAAATGCGCTGCCTTACGCTGCACTTGTGTGGGAGTTTCCTCTTCCTTCCTCCTTCCCCGCTACTGCCTTTCCTCCCTCTAACACAATTACATAGCTTTTCACGTGCTTTCTGTTTCCTATCGAGGCCACTTACCCCTCAGATATAGATCTGGCTTCATAAATCAGATAATTCTGAATCTCCTTTAAACGCCCTTCCTAAATTATTGGAGATGATGATGATGATGACGGCAGTGATGGTAAGAGCATCTCTAACTTAATACTCACTTGTTGAGTACCAGGCGCATTCACATGCCGGCTGATGTAACTGTCATAGCAACCCTATGAGGTAGGCATTCCTATCAGCATCTTTTTTTCCAGCTATAGGGCCTGAGGCAGCGAGATGTGAAATAACTTTCTCAAAGTTACACAGCTAGGAAGTGATGGTCTGGCTTCAGAACCCTGAACTCTTAACCGCACACTGTGTGGCTTCTGTCCTCCAATGAGGCATTCTGCTAGGTGTTAGGGATGCCTCGAGGAGTAAGACAGATTACATAGTCCCTGCCCTCCTGGGGTGGAAGAGGCAGAAATTACATGCATGACAAGTTGAAAAGGACACATGCTAGTGCTAAGGGGGTATGCAGCAGAGATCTAAACTAGACTAATCAGAAGTGCTTTTCAGAAAAACCTGCTTTTATACTTCTGCTTAAATCTCATACCTAATTTGCCACCATACCTAACCTCTTCCTTTTTATAAGACTTCCTCTGTAATGTTGTAAGACTTTCCCCAACTCCCTTTACTGGTCCACCCCCTCCCCAAAGAAAATAATTAGCCCTCCACAAACTCATTGCAGGAAGTGGAGCAGGAATTCATTTATTTTTTTAACAGCTCTACTGAAGTTTAATTGATATACAATAAATTGCATATATGTAAAGCTTATAATTTGGTAAGTTTTGACATATGTATACACCCGTGAAATCACCTCCACAACCAGGATAATGAAGATATTAATCATCTCTAAAATTTCCCTCATTCCCCTGTAATTCTCCCAACTCTCCCTCCACATCTCCAAGCAACCACTGATATACTTCTGTCAGCATGGATTAGTTTGCATTTTCTAGTATTTCGTAAAATGAAAGCACAATAAGTACTTTCTTTTTCCTGGTTTATTTCACCAAGCATAATTATTTTGAGATTCATCCATGTTACTGCATATACCAATGGTTCATTCATTTTTATTGCTGAATAATAGTCTATATTGGACATACCATAATTTGTTCATCATTTATCTTCTGATGAACAGTTGGGTTATTTTCAGTTTCAGGCTTTGATATATAAAGCTGCTGTGACTATTCCTGACCAAGTCTTTATATGAATATATGTTTTCATTTCTCTTGGATAAATACTTAGAACTGGAATGGATGGATCATATGGTAGGTATATGTTTAACTTATTAAGAAATTGCTAAACTATTTCCACATTGATTGTACCATTTGACACTTTTACTAGCAGTATTTGAGACTTTCTGTTCCCCCATTGCCTTGCCAGCATTTAGTATTGTCAGTCCTTCAAATATGAGTCATTCTAATAGGTATGTAGTGGGATTGTTTGTGGTTTTAATTTCTGAACAAATAATGGCATCGAGCATCTTTCCATATGCTTACTTGCTATCTCTATATCTTCTTTGGCCAGGTGTCCAAATCTTTTGCCCATTTTTGAAAAAAAAAATTGGATTACTTGTTTTCTTATGGTTGAGTTTGGACAGCTCTTATATATTTTGGATACAAGTCCTTTATCAGATACATGCTTTGCAAATATTTTCTCTCAGTTGTGGCTTGTCTTTTTGTTTTCGTTACAGTATCTTTTGTAGAGCAGAATATTTTAATGAAGTTTATTTTATTAGTTTGTTCTTTTACGAACTATGCCTTTGGTGTCGTATCTTAGAAATCTTTGCCTCATCCAAGGTCATGAAGGTTTTCTTCTAGGAGCTTTATCATTTCATCTTTTACATTTTTAGTCTGTGGTCCATTTTGATTAGCTGTTGTATATAGTATAAGGTATGGATCTAGGTTCATTTTTATTGTGTGTGGCTATCCAGTTGTTTTGATACCATTTGTTGAAAAGACTATTCTTTATCTGTTGAATTGCTTTTGTATCTGTGGATCTATTTTTGCATTTTCTATTCTGTTCGACTGATGTATTTTTCTACCTTGATACCAATACCACACTGTCTTATAGGGATGTGAGTATTACGGGATCTAGTAGACTTCAGAAAAGTGATCACAAACCTCAGGTATAGCATTTGATTCCAGTACATGCCTACAGAAAAGATATTCGTAAACTTTAAAACCTATTTTTGAACAGTGGAATGAGATAATATACTCTGAGAGATATACTCTGGTCATGAGCTGGAAGACTCGATATTCCTAGCATATTAATTCTCCCCAAACTGATCTTTAGATTCAGTGTAATCCTAAACGAAATCCAAGCAAGATTTTTTATAGAAGCTAACAAGCTAATTCTAAAATTCATATGGAAATGCCAAGGACCTAGAAGCCAAAACAGTTTTGAAAAAGAAAGAGAACTAACGCAGCTTGATTTCAGACTTCAGTAATTAAGACAGTGTGATATTGGCATCAGTATGGAGGCATATAACTCTTAATGTTATGCAATGAGATTGTGTCAGTTAGGTTTTGCTGTATAACAAACCCTGCTCAAAACCTAATGGCTTAAAGCAGCGTTAATCATTAACCTGTTCATGATTCTGTGAATCAGGAATCTGGGTGGTTCTTCTTGTCTGGACTGGCTGGGCCTGGGTGTTCTGGGATGACCTGACTTTCACATCTGGCAGTTGGCAAAGCTGATTGGTTGTGGGAGCACAACGGGAACAGCTCATCTCTATTCCACTTTGTTTTCCATCCATCCTCACAGGGTAGTCTCAGGGTTCCAGAGAGTAGCAAGGGAAGGCAAGGCCCAGTGAACAAACACCTGTCAAGCCTCTGATTGCATCACATTTGCTAATGGCCCAATGGTGAATGCAAGTCACAAGGAAGGCTAAGAGCAATTTCAAGGGGTGGAGAAAAATTCCACCTCTTATTGGAGGGGCTCTGAAATAATGTGATGATTTTTGTTATCTGTCACAGAGGTATTATGAATGAGTTAAGATAAAAGTTTCTGTGGAGGCTAAAAGGCTCTGTTATATAAGATAATGTATGTAGAATCATTTGTAGACATATTTTTCTAACAGTATTTGAATATTTATAGTAATTTTCTGCTAAAAGATACCTTTACCCTTACCCTTTATGTACTGTCTGTCTTTTTGGATTTACAGTGAATGTCTGTGGGCCTGTTTTTTTTATGGATATATTTTACTTTTTTTTTTTATTATTACATTATGTTAATCACCATACATTACATCATTAGTTTTTGATGTAGTGTTCCATGATTCATTGTTTGCGTATAACACCCAGTGTTCCATGCAGAACGTGCCCTCCTTAATACCCGTCACCAGGCTAACCCATCCCCCCCATACCCCTCCCCTCTAGAACCCTCAGTTTGTTTTTCAGAGTCCATAGTCTCTCATGGTTCGTCTCCCCCTCTGATTTCCCCTCCCTTCATTCTTTCCCTCCTGCTATCTTCTTTTTTTTTAAACATATAATGTATTATTTGTTTCAGAGGTACAGGTCTGTGATTCAACAGTCTTACACAATTCACAGCGCTCACATAGCACATACCCTCCCCAGTGTTTATCACCTAGCCACCCCATCCCTCCCACCCCATCAGAGAAAGACATGTATCATATGACCTCACTGATATATTTTACTTTTCAGTTATAACGATGTGGAGTGAAAGAGTAATGAAAGACGCTTCTAACAAAAATGCTAATTCCTGGCCTCACCATTTGCATGCCACATCTCTCTCCAAATAGAATAATGCATTTCAGCCATAGCATGGCTTATCCTGTTATTATCCATCCATACTTCCTTTTGTACCATGTGTCATACAAAGGAGTCCTTCTGTACTTAACTGTGATTGGCTATTCTCTGGTAGGTATAGTTTCAATCATTTCCATTGGTGTAGAAAATTCAACAGTCCTCACAGTACCTTAGAACCAACAGAATTTTATATGAATATTTTTCAATAGTCTCTTGACTTTTGTGCATATATTTACCTGCCTGCCTTTCTGCACGTACCCTAGGTATGGCTTTGCCCGTGCCACGCAGTTGTATGCATTTGGGATGCTGTTCCACCGCGTCCGAGCTCCCACCACCCACCCCAAAACCCCCTGGAAAACTCTTAACGAGATTGTCACAATTCATTTCAAGCACTGACTGCTTGTGAAGTATTCCCGGCTCCCGTCACTCTGGGAAGTTCGATGGTGGCAGTGGTGGCAGCTGTGGCTTTTCTCCCAGGTCACACTAACACATACGGCATTTGTCAAATGGTATTTTGGTGTTTATTGTTTTCTTTCTCTCCTCTGCCGTCAGCTCTTTGAGAGCTTTTTCTGTTCCTAGGACTGCATACAACGTCAGGGATGTGTCGGTTGAACGAATGAGTGTTGACTGAAGGAACAAATGCAAGATCTGTGCTGGTAGCCAGTTCATTTCACCCTGATTCGTAGTTTCAGGTGATTGCGGACCTTCCCTTCTCGCATGCTCGTGGGCATGTGCCGTGTGAAAGGTATTGGTTTAATCCTTTGCAAGAAATACAGAGTTGAACCGACAGGTCCTGCCCTTAAAGAAATCTCTAATAGATTAAACAAGTATTGCTAAAAACATAGAAAGTGGTAGGTGCTGTTAGTCAGCTAAAGATAAAGTACCATGCAGTTCAGACAGAAGAGAAATTACTTCTGTCTGGAAGTAATCAGAAAGAGCTTCATGGAACAGATAGTATTGAAGGTAGACCTCGAAGGAATCTGTTTAAAGGTTTGGTCATTTTGAAATGGGTAAGAAAACAATATGATCAAAGGCACAGAGAAAAAAAGACAAGACAAGGTAATAGGCCACCTTGACAGAGGCAACAGTGGGTAGTTGAATGTATCAGTAATTATTTTTGTACTTTATTGTCACTTGGAAGACAAGCAAGTATCCCAAGATGGAAAGTTTTGTTAAAATTTATATGCAGGTATCATGTGTATTTTCCATGATGATCAAGAATTTATTAATTTCATTGCCATCCTTTTGCTGATACTGTGAAAATAGCTCTCTCAAAAGTTCTTTTGATCTCCTGTTTGCTAAATTCAGTTATCTTTCCTAAATTCTCATTTTTTAAAAAAACTTTTCTCTATTTCTATTTGACGTTGCTATATACTCAACTGTGGTATCAATTTATGAAATACTTTCCCTAGTGTAAGGGACACAAGATAGAAGGATAGTAACAGATGTCCTCTGTGTCCTGGCTTCTGTGAATAGTACATGATCCTGCTTAATCTTTTTTATCCTTTGTTGCTATTTATGCCTTCTAGAAGTGAGTATTCCTTAAGGTTCTATTTTCAGCCCTTTGCCTTGTATCCACTGTTCTTTCATTCTCCCTCTCTTCTCTTTCTCTTTCTTCCTTTCTTTTGTCTGTCTGTCTTTATCTTTTCTTTTTTGAAGTACATGGTTCAATAAATATTGTGGACTAAGTCAATGTGGGAGAACAGTCAACCACATTCTGCCCTTGGCTGTTCCTCCCATACTCCTGTTGGCTCTTCATTTCTAACCCTGACCTCTCTTCTTGGGCTGCCACCTACACCTCTGAGGACTTGTTAGACATTTCCTATTGGATGTCCCGTCATAACTTCAAACCGGTTTATGCTTCTGATTTCCCTATTTTATTAGTGTGATACTTACTTGGCCAATCAACTAGACTTAGAACCATAGTGTTATATTTAATTACCCTTTCTCTTATACCCTGTATCTGAACAGTCTGCAGTTCCGTGGATGCTGCCTTTGTAATGTCTCCTACCTCTTTGAGATAGACCTTCGTTATTCCTACTGCCAACATGTAGCTGTGCGTTAATAATCTGTAGAGACTGTTGTGATTCTAGCCTCTAAATGGCCTCGCTGCCTTCAGGCTGTTCCCCTTTCTGTTCTTCCTGTGGCCACCAGGGCCATTTTCACAAAATGGTAATTTTGTAACACGCTTTTCTTCACAAACTGTCTTTGAAGATAAGGTCTGAAATACATAGCTTGATGTCCTAGGCTCTCCACAGTGATTCCAGCCTACTTTTCTTAGCATTTGCCACTATTCACCCACAGTCATCTAGACTTGTCACACTGATCCTTAAGTAAATCTTGCATATTTCTAACTACATATTTTGCCTACATATATATCTTTCTTTCCCTCATCCCCACCATCCTCATCTGTCTGTCTCAAGCCCTATCTGTTTTTGAACTTCTTTGTTATCCCTGTACACAGCAATCTTTGGAATCTTCTAATATTATTGTCACTAAAGCTAATTTTGTACCTTGGAGCAGAGGTCATTGCAATCCGTGCTAAAACATTCTACCGTGAGGCCTAACTAGTATCTTTGGACACTCACGGTAGGATTGTGGCATAGTCAGAAGGGAAGGAAAAGGAGAGAAGAAAAAAATAATGAGGAAGTAGAAAAGAGAAGAATCTCAGATATTTTCTGGCATTCCAGTACTTGGTAAGTCTTGAGATGCCTCGGTTGTAGATGGTACAGATTACATTGCAGTGTCACCAGTCATGTCCTGTAGCATGGGGCTGACGTGGTAAATTGTCTACTTTATCCTTAGCGAAACTAAAACCTCATAAATCTCAAGGTAGTTTCTAGATACCTCACTCTTAAATATCACTAGGTCGATTTCTCTCTGATACCATTACATTCAATCTAACAGAGACGTCATAAGTATGCCAACTGTTGAAATTTGTAGTCTGTGTGTCTCTACTAAAGAGATGCATAGAAATATATATAAAAGGCCATTTTCTGTATTTATGTTTATAATTGATCAGTACACAAAGACTTAATACTATAAGAGCATTCATAATATTGTAAAGTGTGTACTTTTCAAATGGTGTAAGTATTTTTTAGAATTTTAGTTTGACTAAGTTATTGGTCTTAAATTACAACTTAAAATTTTTTACAAGGGATGAGTCAAAAGACAAGAAGCAGTTATAATTAAAATTCAAGTATTGAATTACTTTGCCTTTTTTCTGAGGGGCTAATTATTTAAACTAGACCTGGGCATAAGATATGATTAAGATTATTTATCATCTCTATCCTCCAGAGGGTTTATGGTAAGGCCATCATGTAAAGTAAAGGAAATGTGATAATATAGAAGAGACTGAGAAAGTATTGCTAATTTTTAAAGTACTTATACTCAAAGGAAAATCTGTCTTGAGTCCCTTAAACTTATAAATAAAAAGATAAATTATAGGAGTACCAAAGGCTAATTTAAATGTATTTGAACATATTAGTTTATCTCTAAAGTAATAAATGAAAACCAGCTACCTCCCCACCATCCCACCCCCTAGAGGTGTAGGTTTTGTCTTATGCCTATAATATATGTGTATAAATATAAAACATGTTATGTATAATACACAGTATATATGTGGCGTCTGTGGCATGTCAGTAAGTTACATGTGTATGTGTGTGTGTACGCATAACTACATAACATACAAGACATAGGAAGCTTAGAAATGACATGATTTACTGAATGGCGTATAGAGATACATATGTGCATTTAAAAATATGGAATTACACTGTATACATTATTCAGTAATATTATCATTCAGTAATACAATTTTTTTCACTTAATAAACTGTTAGTCACATCTTTTCACCTTGTATGTATAGATCTATCCTCAAGAAGAATTTATAGCTCTAGAAATTAACTAGGCCCTCAGTAACATATATGGAGACCATTTTCAAGTTTAAATTATATCAGCTGTTCTAGAATTTGAATTATAGTGTGTCATCTTAAATACAATACCATCTGGGAACTTCATCTTCTGTAATTAATTCACCAAATACTGAACAGAGTTAACTCACGAAGTTTGTCAGCCATAGTTCATTATCACAGCCCTCTATGGTTTATAAGAAGTATCATCATTTCTCAGTCTTCATATCGAGAGGAATCTTGATACCAATCATATCAAGAATGTAATAGTGATTTTGGATGTTGGTTTACAAGTATCTCTGTGGCCAGTAGTGCTGTATATGAAATGAAGTAGAGTGGAGGTGGGATGGCATGGTGTACAGGGAAGAAGGGTTAGAGAATGATTTGATTTGATTAGATGTAGAAATTTAGTATAAGATTTTAATACAGAAACATTACCTTTGCTATTTCTTAATTACCATTTTAATAGCTGAATTGGGGACGGTCAGAATGTATATTATAGGCCCTTAATGTGTGACAGATCAGATCAAAAATGTTGTGGGGTTCAGATAATCTCTGTTAAGAACTGACAAAGCCAGAGTTTCGTAGTTGTGGTGGTGAGGAAAGTGATACAATGGATCTGTTCATTAAGAGCAGCTTTGAAAAAATGTCATTCCTTGTATGAGAAGTTGCTCAGTGTTTAATTTTGTGCTGTAGCATCCTTTGGCTTTTGGTTTTACCTGTGTGCTTATGTTTCCCCCCAAAACTGTAAAGTCCTTGACAACAGGACCGTGTCTGTTCATATCTCCAGTTCTTAAGCACAGTACCTAGTGTGTAATAGATGTTCAGTAAATTTTTTAATTGTACTGAATTGATGCATTATTGTCTCTCATACGTAATACACAGGCTCAGTATACCAGCAATCTGAAGATAATCTAGTACCTTGTAATGGTCCTCCTAATCTCTTAGAACTGATTTGAGGTAAATGTTTAACCAAGAGAACTGTCTTGGATGTACTAAGGCCATTTTGACTCTTAAAAAACAATTTCTTTTGAACAATCCTAAAATAAAATGCAATGACCATAAAAGGGGAAAAATTGCACTGAGGGCAGGGGGCACAGTAGTACATAAACTCTTACAGATGCCTCACAGTTGCATTTAATCCTCATGGTTTAATCTTACTGAAACATGTTATATTACTGGCTCTCCAGGATTAGAGAGATCATAGCCCCTGAAACTAATTTAGAATTATTTATCATTTTGAACTTCTGAATGCTCGCCCCAAGTAGGGGATTTCTTAGGGAGCAATAGTTATAAATAGTGTATCTCTTACTAAGCGTTTACTTTCTGCTCACTGTATGTCCCGTTTTCTAAGAATTACTTCAGTTCTCTGCTTTTAGATGGGCTGTTTAGACTTTGAAAGCTAACCTGCCATGCTTTATCAGACTGACTTAACACCTGTCCATGTTTGTTACTGCTTTTAATATCTGTTATAGAAATATGTGTGCACATGTGTGTTTGTATATAATGGTAGGGTGGGTATAGCAGCTTCCTAAAAGAGGAAAAGCCAACTGGCTTTTCTGAAAAGACCTTTCCACCCCCACCTTTTGGCAGGCAGCCAGAGTTAATCCTTACATGTTTGATTGGAACAGCTGAGAGAGTGTCTTGCATATCTGAAGGTCTCCAGTGGACTCATGTTGCCTCAGAGTTGGGGCCGCCTTCCTCTTCTCTAGTGCTGATCCTGCCAGCTGTCCAGCCTCTGTTAAAGCACAGTGAAGGAGGTGTTAGATGATACACATCCACTGTCATGAAAGGGATCCCTTTACTACATGTAGCAGTGTGACTTCTTTTTTCTCCCATTCCTTTCCACGACAGAGGGGTTTTATACTATTAATCCTAGCACCTGTCTCTGCCGGAGACAGTTAGAAGGGGTGTGTGTGTGTGGGTGTGGGTGTGGGTGTGGGGTGTGCGCGCGCATGCGCACCATCCTGCCCAAGACGGAATAGAGAAATAATACCAGTCCCATCTGCCTTTCCATGTCCTGGATTGGGAGTGTTCCCTCTGACGCACTTAAAGCCTGGAACATATATATAATTTTGGGTCCTGGATACCTTGTGCTTCCTACTGTTTTTGCTTGCCACTTTAAGGAGCCCGTGTTCTTTTCCTGGCTGTCATTCTCTGCCTCTTGAGTTTCTGGTGGAGCTGTCAGTTTAAAACCAACAGTAATAGCAAGTCTCTAGTATAGTTGTCAGTCTGTAACTAGTAACTCAGTTGGAGCTTTTTGCTTTCTCCCTGAACAGTTCTTCTGGGTAGCGTTGAATCTTACTGGGGCGGAAGCCTGGGCTGAACCAAGCTCCAGCTTCATCATCTGAGCCAGCATACCTATCTGCATAGACTGGGAGTCAGCCAAAGATTTTTTGGTGCTACCTAGTTCCTTTGGACAGGACAGCCAGAGCAAGCAGGTCAAAAGTGTAGACCCTTTTGGTACTGTCTTTATCTGAAGATTTTTTCCCCCCCTTTGCTATGTATGGTGTATATTGTATGGATTATCAATATCCTGTTGTCCAGGTAAGCTAAGGGCTATAATTTGTTTTGTTGTTGTTGGTTTTTTTTAAGGTGCTGTTTGATTGATGTGAAGGTTTTATGGTGGGATGAAATGCTTATAAGCTTTCTGTCTTTTGACCTGGTACCATTCAGGGCATAGATTTCTCATAGTATTTTGCTAATTTGCTGTAACAGGAAGTTTGAGTTTTATAGTACTGAGGGCTGGGCAGGGGAGGTTGCTTTCAACTCTAGAAGTTCTGAAACTTCAGAGATTCCTCTGTGTGTGTGTGTGTGTGTGTGTGCACGCGCGCGCACGCACGTGCGCACGTGTGTGTGTTAAACAGTGGGCTTGGCATTATAAATGTAACATAACTAAGTCACCGTCTCAGAGTAAACTTGAGGCTTCATTTTGAGTAGATGAGAAGCACAGATGGCGGTTTCCAAACGTTGCTGTATTTTTCAGAAAGGTAATGTACGGTAGAGGGCACCCTCTCCAAACTTAATATTTTAGACTATTTTGCGATGAGATAAGTAGTATCTTAGTTATGAACTTCTTGAAGTCTAGAATCAGAAAATTTTAAGTCATTATCAAATATATTTCTACATATCTATTTCCCTTTAAGTTAGTAGCAGTATAGTGAGTAAAGCTGAAGAATCCTGGATTCTGATTCAAGCTATAGTGTTAACCACCTCCATGATATGCTCAAATAGCTTCGTTTAATTTGACTTCACTGTATGTAAAATGAAGGGATTGGACCAAATGATCCTTCAAATGACATGACTCTTTGAAATATTAATTGATTGTGCTGAAAACCTAGAATAGGAAAATAAAAACAGTTAATACAGTTAATTCTGAATTATAGATCCTAGTTGTTTTCTCAGTTTGTTTTGGTTTATTTGTGTTTTCATGGCACTTAATTATTATTTTTTTCTTTCAAATGGCCATTTCTCTAATAGTTAGCTAAGTTGTAGGCTGGACAGAAATGCATAGGGTTAAAGGAAGTGACAAACTAACCAGTACATCCTATTAGGTATTTTGGGCCTACAGGCTAAACCAGGCTATTTTTATTTAGACCTGGACCTATTGGGTAAGCTCTCCAGAGTAACACAGCTCTCATTCAGGTCTTACGCTACCAGTGTTGAAGTCAGATGGGAGGGGATGTAGTTATGTGATTATGTTTCTTCAACTGTATTATAATACATTGGTCTATACTATGTGGTTTACTTCTATTATATATACGTGTTTCCATTATTTTGAGTTATTCAGATGAAGAGTATATTACATTTACCATAATGAAATTTTGGTATATTTGTGGGTCTTACCACCTGTGGACTCCATCTCTACTGGCATAAAACAATAGATTGGGCTGCATCACAGTTTAAGGCTGGAAGTGTCATGAGACTACATTAGAAGCAGAGCTTCTTAAAAGTAAATATTGATGTGCTTTTGAGGAGAAACATCTGTGAACATTTTTTCTGAGACCCAACTAGCAAAGTAAGGGACATGTAATAGCAGTCATAAAAGTAAAATTGAGAAAAAAAAACTGGAAAAGCAAAAGTGTTTCCAAAGAAGATTGAAGTATCAGACATATATATGGAAAAAAAAAAATTATAAAGTGTAGAAGAAGTTTTGAGGTAGAAAACCGGCCACCCCACAATGAAGCAAAGGTTATGGGATGGATTAAAGAATTCCTGTGTAGAAATTACGACATGAGGGGCACCTGGGTGGCTCAGTAGATTTAGTGTCTGACTCTTGGTTTCGGCTCAGGTTCTGATCTCATGGGTCGTGAGATCAAGCCCCATGTGAGATCAAACCTTGGGCTCTGCACTCAGTGGGAGTCTGCTTGAATATTTTCTCCCTCTGCCCCTTCCCCCACTTGCACGCTCACGCTCTCTCTCTCTCTCTCTCAAATAAATAAAATCTTTTTAAAAAAGAAATTATGACATGTTTGCTATAAAGTCTTTTGCAGTAAAATTTTATTCATTTATAATAAAATGAATTTGCCATCCCAAATCTTTTTGGTCATTAGGATTTAGTATTGATAAATGTCATGCTCAGTATTTGAAACACTTTGCTGGCCTTGCTCTATTTAGTAGATTTATTCTATCTGAAATTAAGGTAGCTTAGAAAGGCAGGTAATGGGATGTTAGAATTTAAGAGTACACTTTCCATTCCACCACATCAGGGAAATTAAAGGGATTGAAAAAACAATTTGAAATTGAAGGATCCAAAACTATTTTACAGTCTTATTTATTAATTCAGTTAGGGTAGTAGTTTTCTTTCATTGCATTTATAAATAGGTAATAGATGGTTGTTTGCTACCTAAACTTTTATCTCAACTATGGTTACAAAATTTTCTTACTGGTTTCTGTTATATTCTTAAACTTTGGTAAATTAAAGCTCCTCACTGGACAACATGTGTGGTTCTGTACCAGTGTGTTATGCCATTAGAAATTATGGAGGATGTGGCTGAACAGTATTTTTTTAAAAATTAAAGATTTTGCACCCTTTTTTTGAATTTCTCCTCAACGTAAGGCAATGAAGTATTTTCAGAACTTGATCATTCATTGCTCTTGCTCGTAATAAAATCACGCATGTCTTAAGAGTGTGCAATTGAAACTGGTTGTTTTATTATGATTTTTGCAGAACTAAATCTGGACCAAATCAGGTTAAAATACAAGCAGAGTAAGTAGATAGGGGCTTGCTAGAAATGACTTACAGGACAATGACTATAGTCTCCCTGCCCAGAAAAAACTCTATTCATTGAGAAACTATTCCTGAAATTATTCTTTTGGATTAAACATTACTGCCTTTGACTGAATGGTTAAAATATAACTTGTTAGGGTGGCTTCTGTCAAAAAAAAAAAAAAAACCCAAAAAACAGAAACAAGTGTTGGTGAGGATGTGGAGAAGTTGGAATCCTTGTGCATTGTTGGTGGGCATATAAAATGGTGCAGCTGCTGTAGAAAACAGTATGATGGCTCCTCAAAAAATTAAAAATAGAACTACCATATGGCCCAGCAATTCCACTTCTGGGTATATACCCAAAAGATTTGAAAGCAGGGTCTCAAAGAGATAATTGTACACTCATGTTCACAGCAGCATTATTCACGACAGCCAGAAGGTGGAAGCAACAACCCAAGTGTCCATCAGTGGATGAATGAATGGATAACCAAAATATGGTATATACACACAGTGGAACATTATTCAGTCTTAAAGATTTATTTATTAGAATGAGAATGAGTCGGGGGGAGGGGCAGAGATGGAGAGGGAGAGAGAGAATCTCAAGCAGACTCCCTGCCGAGCAGGGAGCCGGACGTGGGGCTCGATCTCATGACCCTGAGATCATGACCTGAACCAAAATCATGAGTCGGACGCTCAACCAACTGAGCCACCTAGGCGCCCCTACTCAGTCTTAAAAAAAGGAAAATTCCTACAGAAGCTGTAACATGGATGAACCGTGAGGATAGTTACACTCAGTGAAATAAGCCAGTCACAAAGAGACAAATACCATATGATGCCACTTCTGTGAGGCACCCAGGGTCGTCAAATTCATAGAGACAGAAAGTAGAGTGGTAGTTGCCAGGGGCTCCTGAGGACAAGGAGGATGGAGAGTTACTGTTCAGTGCGTACAGAGTCTCAGTTTTAAAAAATGAAGAGCGTTCTGGTGATGGATGGTGGCCGTGGTAGCACATTATGAATGTATATGATATTACTGAACTGTACTCGGTTGACCCTTGAACAACACAGGTGTGAACTGTTTGGGTCCACTTCTATGTGAAGTTTTTACAGTACAGTATTGTGGATGTTTTTTCTCTCTCTTACGATGTTCTTAATAACTTTTTCCCCATCTAGCTTATGGTAAGAATACAGTATATAATACTACCTATAAGATATGTGTTCAGTGACTGTTTATGTTATCAGTAAATCTTCCAGTCAGTAGTAGGCTATTAGAACTTAAGTTTTGGGGGAGTCAAAAATTATACATGGATTTTTGACCACCTTGGGGGTCAGGTCCCCTAATCCTTGTGTTGTTCAGGGGTTAGCTGTACTTGAAAATGGCTAAGAGAGTGAATTTTATGTGTATTTTGCCATAACAAAAAATATTGAGGGGGAAAATGTAACTTGTTGCAAGTTAAGGGTTTGTCTTTTATCCCAGTTTTTCCTGAGGCAGTTTTACTTAACTGTCTGTCACCCACTGAACACATTGACACTGATTATCATTTTGAGGTGAATGGGCAGTTGGAGGAAGAAGTGAGGCCTTACATTATGGGGAGGGGGGAGCTAAATATCTGTAAACCAAGTACAGCTTAAGGATATTCGGCATCTGGAAGATTGGGAGAAAGAAAATTGCCTATCTGAAAGATCCATTTGCCTAGCGCATGCTCGGATCTGCAGAATGCTGTGGACTGAATTAGCCCATAGACTGTCCACTTCTTTGTGGGAAGGCGACCTTGATGTAGAGGGATATATGTGTTCTTTGATTTCTCATTCTGAGAATTTTTTTTTTTTTTGAGTACCTCCTGTGTGCCAGATACTGTGCACAGGGATTTGGAGGTGAAGAAGACAGGAGAGTCTTCAGTAATTTATTTAGTAACAGAGACAGCATATTTTAGTATTGAAGAAACAACACACTGCAGTTTTCATAGGCTCATCAGGTATTACTGTCTCGATAATCTGGTTATTGATAAATTTGTTTATATCCCATCCCTTTCGATATTTAATATTTCCTTAATCTCAGAGAATACAGAGAGTGTACACATAATTTCAATTGCATATATAACTCTAGTTGTCTAGACTTTGGGATATTTTATTTATTTATTTTTTTAATTTTTTTATTGTTATGTTAATCCCCATACATTACATCATTAGTTTTAGATATAGTGTTCCATGATTCATTGTTTGTGCATAACATCCAGTGCTCCATGCAGAACGTGCCCTCCTCAATACCCATCACCAGGCTAACCCATCCTCCCACCCCCCTCCCCTCTAGAACCCTCAGTTTGTTTTTCAGAGTCCATCGTCTCTCATGGTTTGTCTCCCCCTCCGATTTCCCCCCCTTCGTTCTTCCCCTCCTGCTACATTCTTCTTCTTTTTTTCTTTCTTAACATATATTGCATTATTTGTTTCAGAGGTACAGATCTGAGATTCAACAGTCTTGCACAATTCACAGCGCTTACCAGAGCACATACCCTCCCCAGTGTCCATCACCCAGTCACCCCATCCCTCCCACCCCACCCCCCACTCCAGCAACCCTCAGTTTGTTTCCTGAGATTAAGAATTCCTCATATCCGTGAGGTCATATGATACATGTCTTTCTCTATTTGACTTATTTCACTCAGCATAATACCCTCCAGTTCCATCCACGTCGTTGCAAATGGCAAGATCTCATTCCTTTTGATGGCTGCATAATATTCCATTGTATATATATACCACATCTTCTTTATCCATTCATCTGTTGATGGACATCTTGGCTCTTTCCACGGTTTGGCTATTGTGGACATTGCTGCTATAAACATCGGGGTGCACGTACCCTTTCGGGTCCCTACTTTTGTATCTTTGGGGTAAATACCCAGTAGTGCAATTGCTGGATCATATGGTAGCTCTATTTTCAACTTTTTTTTTTTTTTTTTTTAAGATTTTATTTATTTGAGAGAGAGAGAATGAGAGAGAGCGAGTACATGAGACGGGGGAGGGTCAGAGGGAGAAGCAGGCTCCCTGCCGAGCAGGGAGCCCGATGCGGGACTCGATCCAGGGACTCCAGAATCATGACCTGAGCCGAAGGCAGTCGCTTAACCAACTGAGCCACCCAGGCGCCCTATTTTCAACTTTTTGAGGAACCTCCATACTGTTTTCCAGAGTGGCTGCACCAGCTTGCATTCCCACCAACAGTGTAGGAGGGTTCTAGACTTTGGGATATTTTAAAGATACAAGAGTATGTTACCCAAATCTAGGTGATAATTTATGAAGTAATGTTTTCTAATTTCTCTGGCCTCACCTGTGTCTTAGATGTTTTTTGGGGTCTTGTTCTAAAGGTTTGATTTTTAGGGACAAGAAATAAATGTGAGGGTTATTTGGGTTTTATGAACATATAAGGTCTAAAGCAGTCATTTCAAATGCTGCTCTCACCTTTTCTTTTTTTTTCAAGAATGGGTTCTATAAAACTGATCCCTGCCTAAACTAGAGAAAAGAAGCAAGGAAATAATAGAGTTAGCCTTAATTTGGCTTCATTTATACTAAAGGGAATGTGGGGGCAAAGGATATTAAAGTGGCATTGTGTTAGAGATGCTTCTGGGAAGGTATTTAATATCTATTAGGTGTAAATTGTTATTTACACTTAGGGTTATTGTGTGGGGGTGTGCTGTGAAAAGCTTTTATACTAACAAGTTTTTATTATTGCAGGAAATGCTATCCCTTTAATGTTGCTTTTCACTTGGGTGTCAGAGGCAGCCTGGGAAAGTATGAGCAAAACCTGCCTTCCAGCCAGGGACTGTTGGATCTGCTTTTATAGCATTGCTGGTGTGTGGGTGGAAGTTACGGAAGTTGAGTCACATCTAATGTAAAATTGTGAAGAGCGAGAGCACCTAAAGTTGTGTGTTTTTTTTAAAAAATCAATGAGTATTATTTTGTCTAGAATCTGAACTATTCTAATCAAGTTGAAAATAAGGCCTTTCTCCCACTCTTTTTGTACATCTTCCTTTCAGCCTCAAATTTCTGAGATACTGAAGTGAATTTATAAATTCGAACATATTTCCAAGTACCTTTTTGGAAGAAAAGAACACTTTCCTAATGTTTTGATAACCACATGGGTACTCTTCATTCTTAGGTACCCATGTATCTAAAATAAATGGATAGAGATAGAAATCAAGGCATTATAGCTTGATTTCAGCAAACATTTCTTCAGTACTGTGTATTCAAGCACTGCGTTAGGAACTGGGGATATGGTATGCAACACACAATTCCTACTGTCAGGTTGCTCATCATCAAGTCATACCCCCAACAGTTATGAACCGTGGGCTAGGCACTAAGGCATAGGGAAAAGGGGGACCTAACCCAGATGTGGGAGCAGGGAGGGTCAGGACAAGCTCTAGGGCAGGGGATCCCTGAAGTGAGCTTTGAAGGAAGAATTCACCAGTTAGCCAGATAGATGGCCCTGTTCAAGGGAGTAAGAACATGAAACAGAAAAGAACAGAAACACGGTATCGTTGAGGAACGTGGCTTAGTGTGCTAGGAGCAGAGAAGAGTGGTGGCGGCAGGAGGGGAAGCAGGGACTCTAATTTGGGATAGTGAGGCTAGGTTATGTGGTAGGCACCTACTTAAGAGTTAGGACTTTCCCCCCTTTTAGCCTGTGGGGAATAGTTGAGGATTTTAATCAGGGAAATGGCATGGTGGGTTTTACACTTGGAAGGAGGTCCCTAGCAGTGGTGAGCAGCGCAGATAGCAAGAGTGGTAGACTGGAGGCAGAGGGACAAGTAGGAGGCTGGATACGAAATAATATGGTCAGAACTGAGTTTGTGGTGCTAGGGGTGGAAGGAAAGGGCAGATTTCACAGAAATCTGGTTTGGTGTGGTGTTGAGTGAGAAGGAGGATCTTGGAAGGATCCCAGACATTCCATCCCAGAAAATACCCTGGAATGAGTTGCTCATTGGTACACTACAGGGCACATTCAGCCACTAGGGGACTCCAGTTGTTTTGCTGGGTCAGATCCAGGCTGTTCAGTTGCTCTTCTCTCTCGGGCATCAGGGAGCAAATTGTCTTCTATAATGCCAGCCTTGAAAGTCAGGGATACACTTCAAAATATCCTTGAGTATGTCCTGTTATTCGGTGAGTTTATGAAAATCATTGTAATTTTTATTTTGACGTTAGCTCACACTAACTCTTTCTTGTGGTCATGACTATTGTAAGCTTATTATCTGCAGTATAAAATGTTGGTCCTGCATGTGCAAAGGACGCATGAATACCAGGCCAAAGGAAACTTGCGTCCTGGCGCTAGTCCTGGGCTTTTTGCATGTAGGGATTCCTCATCTGCCTCTTTATTAAAAAAAAAAAATTTTTTTTTTTCTTGGGGCCTTGTTGTCTGCCTTTATGTATGGAGGCTGCAGTCACACACAAACTTCAAGATAACCACGGCTTTCATAACGGTAGCGTGTGTGTGTGTGTGTGTGTGAGAGAGAGAGAGAGAGAGAGAGAGAGAGAGAGATGGGGAGTGGGGGAGTCCGTCTTGCTCAAGGTTTTCTGCCCCTAGCACTATATGGACTAATGGATTCAGAAAATGGTATACAGTGATTCTCAGGTTTAATTTCTTATATTAGAACTGAAAACATAAATAATTATCCCATAAATGTGATTTAGATTTTTTTGAAAAGTACACTGGGTTGCCTTTGCTTCCAGTGAAACTCACCTACCTCTTTTCTGCTTACTCTGTATTTTTAAAAATTTGACTGTATTTTATCTCCTAATTGGCTTTTCAGTTGCAAATTCAGAAATGCAGTATGTCCTATCTTCTAGATCATTTCTAAAAATGTTAAATAAGAACAAGCCTAGTACTGATCTGTTCCTTTTCTCAGAGTGATATTTTTTTCTCCTAATGTTTAAAGATCCCATTCTTTGGTACATATTTCTTTATGCATTGTGGATTATACCAAAAGTATGCAGATACCTGTAAAATGCCCAGAATACTGCCTGATTTATTGTAGGTATTCAGTAAATAGCTATGATTATGCCAGTCTCTGCAGGTTCTCCAGATTGGTAGTTTCTGTATTCTTTTTAGAATTTTTGTTAAAATGATTATTAATTTGGGTAGGAGCATGATGTTGTTATATTGGCAATGTGCCAACCCACATTATTATACAGTACATTTTAAAAAGGCTGGTTATGCATTTTGTCAGACAAATCCTCATAAAGATAGCAAAACACGGTGTATTCTCAGTGTGATTTGTGATTTTATTTTACTTTTTTTTTTGATTTGTGATTTTAAATCTTGATTTCTTTAGTGTTTATCTTAAAAATAGGAAGCTTAATTTTAGAATTAATCTCTTTGCCTTTGGATAATCTGTTAGAGATTATAACAATAAAAATACCAAAATGAAAATATAAATAAAATCCTTTAGAATAGGATCTTATTTATTAGAATACTAAAAAATGGGAAATCTTCGTTTTTATGAGGTAAATGATAAACACCATAAACATCATCTACACAGATTATTTTATTTGAAAATTTATTAAAGTAGGGAGATTATGGAATTTATATTTGGAAGTTAAAGACTTAAGATCAATTGTAAAGGGCAGAATCAGGACTTAGACCAAGACTTCCAGACTGAATCACCCCTTTATGCTTTTTTCATTATGTCATTTTAATAAGAGAATGTTAAACTCTTATGTTCAGTAAACGTTCTCACAGATCTTTTATATCTATAGCACTCTGTAGTAACAATTACTGTTTACAGTAATGACACAGGTACCCAGTGTGTATATAGGAAAGGGTTTATGATTTTCAGGAGAGGCTGAAATCCAGAAGCCCCGGGGAACACAAAGGGTGGCTTCTGTTAACCAGAATTTATAATGAAACTGGAAGCCTTCAGCAGTCAAATCTGTATGTACTTTTGTATACACCTTCAGTTTCTTAAACAGTCATGTTTATAGACACCTTTTCCAGAATCCCCAGGTTTTTTACAGTAGAAAAAATAAGTACTTAGATCACCTTCCTACTCTCTTTTCGTCCTTTGCAGTCCATTAGACTGATTTAGGACAGTCAGGTTCTTGCCCTTTCTCATTCCTTGAAAACCCTCCTGTAAGTGGTCATTCAGCAGCTTTTCACATCTTTCATTAAATCCACTACATCTGTAAACTGTACATCAGTGGAAATGTTTTTTTAAAAATAATTTTTGTTTCATTTCTTATTTATGATTAGATATTCACGGGTGGAATACTTTAAATATGTATTAACTATGCTGAGCTGCTATGAATGCTTCCAGTGCTATATAATTAATGCCCCCATAGCAGATATTCATTCCTTAAAATATGCCTGCACATGGCGCCTGCCCCTCCCTCTCTCTCTCCCCCTCCTTCCCTCCTGCACACACACACACACACACACACACACACACACACACACACGCGTGCGCAAAGCACACACCAAACTGCCATTCTCCAGCAGGCCTGTTTTCTGGAGTTGGGAGATGTCAGCCGTCCGGGAGGGGTGGGGGGAGGAGGAAGAGGTGGGGCTCCACTCTGATTAATTACCTTAGGCATTCAGGGGTGGGGCTTCCTTCAGCCATCTGCCTGAGATATGGGAGGGAGCTGGAGAGAGAAGGAGGGGGAGAGGCTGCCAGAGAGGAAGAGAAAAGAAAGGAAGAAACGCTAGAAAGAAAAAGGAAGGGGAACGGGATAAAGGGAGATCAGTAGCCTGCCCCGAAATAGCTAGCCTGGGGGGGGGCGGGGGGAGCTGTGGAGGTGCGCCCCAGCAGGACTGCCCTGAAGGGCTCATCCTCCGTGCCGTTTGGTTTATGGAGGAAAAGAAAATGGTCACTCAGGTAAGATTTGTGTTTCCTTCGCGTGCCTCTTTTCTGGTTTCTGGGATCTAAATAAAGACCTGGGGGTCGGGCATAGTAGGCAGAGTTTTAATAATGATTGTCTTCTCAGAGAAGGCCAGATTTATTGTTATCAACTGAAAAGTGTTAGTCTGTGTCTGCTGTGTGTGCGTGCGTGTGTGTGTGTGTGTGTGTGTGTGTGTGAGAGATGTATCCATATCCTTTTTTCTCTCCCCCTCCCTCAGCTCCATAGCAGATTCCTGTTTCCTGTACTGTGCAGCTGTAGCTCAGGAAAGACCCTGTGGGGATTTGTCTACCTCTTTGTCTTGGTTCTGAGAAGAGGGAGGGAGAGAGACTGCAGAGGTAGGAAGAGATTCTTACAGACTGCCAAAAAGAGGGGAAAGGGATTGACTTCCTTTTAAGAATTGCAGAAGAATTTGTGTTCTAGGGAAATCTGATTCCTGATTCACTGTGGTTTCTCAGGATTGGCTGTGGAATTGCCATTCTGCTGCCTTCTCTGTAAATGGCTTATTAAAAATGAAGGCTAGAAAAATAGGCTTCATTTTCATGGCTTTGTTACTGGCAAAGAATGTTTTCAGTAGGAACCATGGGAATATCCAGGTGTAGCAGAGGTAGGTAGAGCCCTCTGTGAGAGGAGAACAAATCTGAATGTATAAATGACAATCACACGGGCAGTAAAAGGCATTTGAAGGAGAGGGAGTAGGAAATGGAAGATCTCTTTCTCTCTCGCTTTCTCTCTCTGCCTGTCTTTGGTTATGCCAGGCAATATCTAATCTGCATTTTAGCAAGTCATTCCTGACAAATGGAAAGGTGAATACTCTTCCACGGTTCCCCCTGGCCGTGCTCTTTCTCTCGTTGGCACCCTCTGCATGTTCCTTTTACCCTTTTTTCTTTACACATAGGTTGAGAGGGAATGATGAGACTGCGATTGATCAGTGAAATCATTTGCATGGGTGAGCGTTCCTGTCCTTTAGGCTCAGACTTAGGATCGGTGTCACTCCAGGCTTTTATGCTCTGTAGGGAAATTTCATCACTGGACAGTGCTTTCCTTTTAAGGAGTTTGCCCTTTTTTTTGTATTCTCTCTTCTCTTTTCCTCTCCGAGTCACCACCGGAGGGCGAGAGAGTCGGCTAGCTATCTGGATAGAGGCATCATTTTAGGAGCAGGAACAGTGTTCCGTTAAATGTTATATAATGCCCTGCAGTGCTGTTTGGAAGGAGGGAAAGCATTAGGGAGATTCTGCCAACGTGACCTAGAAGGAAGGGAAGTTCCAAAGAATATGTCTTTCCAGAGTGATTTTTCACCAGATCTGAGTTTGGGGATTATCAAGAAACCCTCCTTTTGGAAAGGGGAGAAACCTTTGAAATATTTTCTTTTCCACTTCTTATCCCTTTGTTGTTAGCCTAATTAACTCTTTAGAAATATTGCTTTACTTTTTAAAAATTTCCATAAAAGAGAAGACCTATTTCTGGATTCTCTTTGTTGCTTGGGAGATGATACTTCTTAACCTTGGAGCCCTCATTCAATTTTCATTAACTGGCACTATTACAGGGGCGACAGCTCTCTTCTTTCTCAGCGGTTACTGAGGGCTTTCCAACTACTTGACTTTTCATTATATATATTTTTAAATCAGTGAAAGAGTTCTCTAAACTAGTGCTTTTTCTAATCAGAGGGTTTCTGTGGCCTCTTGGAACGTGTGCCCTTCGTTTCTGGACGAGCTGGGTGAGCATGTGTAAGCACAGGTTAGAATGCACATGCTCATGCACACTTCATATTGCAGTCTGAAGAACTGGTATTTAAGAGAACTGTGGTCCTAGCAGCAAAGCAGAAGAGAGAAATAAACTGGAAAGAAGGATTTCTTGGTGGCCAAGAATTCTAAGAGATAAATTAAAATCACTGCGGTTGTCTCAGGATGTGCTGGATGCTGAGAGAAGGAAGTTGCTCATTTTTGCCCATCCCGAATTTCTATAACTGGGAAGTACAGAGTATCAGATTTGTGGATTTTCAGTATATATGCCAGCATATTTGTTTTGGTACATATTCTTTCTGTGTAATATAACATACATGGTTCTTAGTAATCTAGAAAAAAAAATCAAAGGAAATAACCAGATGGGCCACATCTTTATTTGTCCTTACAAGGTTTTGGGTTTTTTTATTTGTTTGTTTTTCGTTTTTGTTTTTCAAGCTAGACACCTAATCCCAATATTTGATAATGATCTGTCAGATAAACTTTCTGAATATAAAATGTCTGCGCTGTTCAGGGTTTGGTTATCAAAGTTACATGGTTAATTATGGTGTTTAGTGCCTTGACTAGTATACTAAGAAAGGTATTTGGATATATTTTTATCATTTTGTCACCTAGGTTCTTTGCATATTGGATCCTGACATTTCTGTATCCCTTTATTTTAAATTAATTGCTCACTTTGATGGAAGAAGGGCGAAGTGGATGGCAATATTAGACCCATATCAATAGTTGCGCCTTATTATTTTATCGGCTCTAGTTTTATAACACCAGTTCTGGGGGTAATTAGCGAACTGCTCTGTCATTTATAATAGGTAATCAGTGTTTTGTTTAAAAAAAAAGCAAATGACAATTTAATCACAAAATTCTAATATTCTAGACACATGCTCCTGTGACTTTTTAAAATACAACTTTAGGTGTATCCATTGTTCATGTAAATGTCTTAGGAGTTTTTCACTGAGATACTTTGTTATTTCTGAGTATGTGAATGAAATTATTGCATCTCTTCACATCTATAAAAACAATGTAGAATAAAAGGAAGGAAAAGAGAAGTCATTCTTGTAATATGTGTAAAATTAGAAAAACAAAATTGCAAATGACTTCAATTAATAAAAAAAATGTTTAGCCAGACTCAGACTCAGTTATACTGTTTGTTGTTGAAAGGAAAAGTATACCAGGCAGAGAGGAAAAGATCTTACAGTATGGATGTGAAAGAAAATTTTTGTACTCCTATAGTGTAAGACTGCCAGTTTCTGTGGAACACAAAGCCCTTCCTTTCTTGGATAGCTCAGTGCTTTGCTGGCATTTTCTTCAAAATCTGTTTTCCATCAGGACCGAGAGGAGGGAAGGTGTTAAGAATAAGGGAGGTTGGAAAGGGGGTTGCTGTTCCTTTAAATAGTGCAGTGAGCCCATGTGGCAGCAGGCCGGCTCTGGAGTGTATTCTTTTGTAATGAATCACCAGTTCCATTGTCTGCTATCTCCCCTCTTTGTAGCTGCAAGGCTGAAGTCTTTCACCTGAGCTGCTGCCCGTTCGCTATTCTGTTCCAGGGTGGTTGGGAGAAGAGAAGAGGGAGGGTATTTTATGCTTTAATTAAAGACAGATAACAGAGCAGGTATGTTTTGCTTTGTTTCATTTTCCCCTATCCTTTCTGTGTTTGTTTTTTTGAAATGAGTTGGAGCAAGGAATCAGTTCTGTGATCTAGCTTAAGCATATTCCATTTTTCTGTGGATTTTGAAAGTGCTCATGATTATTTAGTCTCCATTTTGTGGCATTGCTTTAAAGTGATTCCATTCGCTTGCCTGCCAATTCCACCAAACCTCATCCCACCCTTCATCCACAGAGCTTCAGCCCACACTGTTTGTTTTGGCACACTTTCCACTTTCTATGGGCTGCACAGGACGCTGGGAAGTTGGGGGTAGGTGCAGATTGTGGGTTGGAGACTAATTTATGTTACTTTACAATGAACCAAAAAAAGCCCTCACTTTTTCCAGAGATTTGGTTTCTTTCTGAATTCTTCTACACTGCTCCATATCTTCAGTTATAACCATTGCCTTGCCAGAGCCAAGATGGACTCTTGAAAAATATTGCTATGCTAAAAATTACTAAGCTTTCCTGAAAAGATACCCAGAGTTGCATAAATGTGATTAAATCTGAGCAATTTTGACTCATTAGATGATTTTTCTTCCCAGTCATCCCCGTTCCCCCACCCCCACCACCCATACACACACCTTTTTTGCCCCTTCTCTTTTTTTTTTAACTTCACCTTTCTCCTTAGTTTTACAGTTGAGACTCAGTAAGCTTAGTGTTTGATAATCTACTCTTCAAGTTTTTATGGCCATGGAGGACATCTCCATGTTGCAAGGTAAAGGACACTCATCCCCGTCTCCGTGATAGCGCATGGCAGAAAGGCCTGGTTTTGTTCCTCTAGTTTTCTGTTTTTGCCTGAAAATTTTCAAACTCATATCTACACCGATGGCCATGTGAAAACAGTTTCATCTCTCTTTTGACTTCTGGTTTGTGGACCAGTCACGTTTTAACATCTTTGTATAATTCCTTACCTCGGGTTGTTTCTTGGGCTTCGCTAGATGACACTTGGGTCATCGCCAGGAACCAGTCACAGAGCTGATACCGCCCCTCTGCCCAGAGGCCTCTTTCTGGTGTACTGTTCCTCTCTGGAACCTGACATTGTTGGTGTCCCAAGGCATTCCCTTCTGCAGCCATAATCCTTCGCTCTTTCTGTTTCATCCTTCCAGAACCACTGTCCAATCTTTCTTTTAAGCTTCCTTCACAGCGCTCGGTATGTGAAATCCAACAAACGCCAATGGGACGCACCCTGCTGTACCTGCTCTGCCGTGTTGAATGCAGCAACTTTACGACTGGGCGTCGGTGCTCAGTGGCCAGGCCAAGCGTTAGGAACGCTGCGGTCTGCCGTGCTGCAGTGTTGCTGTTTCCCGGATGCTTAAATGTGCCTCTGTTTCTATTAGAATGATGACATTCAGGAAACCTTAGAATAATTCGTTAGAGGTCATTGACAGAGTGAATTATTTAAAGTGCAAGTCTCATTTTGTCACTCCTGTGCTTTAAACCTTCCCAGCTATTTCCCTGCAGACTCAGAATAAAATCCAGTGTCCTTACTCTGGTCTCTGAGGCTCTGCGCGGTCAGGAACCTTCCTGCCTCCCCGGACTTCTCTCCAGAGGCCAGTGACTCTGGCCTCTCTGCTAGTCTCTTAACACACCTTGTGTCCTCCTGCTCTGGGCCTTTTCTTCTGTTTTTCTCTCAGCCTGAAATGCTCTTCCCCCAGATAACCACAGGGCTTCTCATGGGAAAGCACTCCCTTGACTGGCCCATCTCAGCTGAACTCCCCTATACCCACAGGCTGCTTTTTCTTCACTTAACACTGATTGTAGTGCTTATCATTACTTGTTATAGGTATGCTTGTTTGTTCATTTTCTGTGCCACCAACCCCTTCAAAGAATATAAGCCCTGCAAGGTCAGGGACCTTGTCAGCAGTCTGCTGTCTACTCAGTGTCTGGCATGTAGTCAGAATGTAGTCATAATATAGCTAATCAGCTAATCCTTATATATAGGATGTGGTACTATCAGGTACTGTGCTAAACACTTTATCTACATTAACTCATTGAAATCCTCTCCACAACCCTATCATTATCCCTTTGGTATAGAAGAGGAAACCGAGACGTAAAATGGTTAGGTAACTTGCCCAAGTTTATACAGCTGCTAAGAGATGTGAAGATTCATATCCATAGACTGGCTTGGGAATCCACACTCTAAACCATGGTACCCCAATGCCTCTTATAGGTATTACATATTCAGTACATGTTTGTTGAATGTGTGAATGAATTAATTTAGTTGAGACTCTCTGATTCACTTCTGGAATTTCTATCTCTGACTTACTCAAGGCTTTGATAGAATATAGTTGAGCCTTGAACAACACAGGTTTGAACTGCACACACTGACTTATGTGGATTTTTTTCAATAAGTACAGTATTGTAAATGTTTATTGTAAATGTATTTTCTCCTCCTTATGGTTTTCCTAATATTTTCTTTTCTCTAGCTTACTTGATTATAAGAATACAGCACATAGTACATGTAACATACAATATATGTGTTAATTGACTGTTAATGGTAAGGCTTCTGTCAACAGTATACTATCAGTAAAGTTTTTGGAGAGTCAAAAGATATGCAGATTTTTGACAATGTGGGGGCAGAGGCACGGTAGGCACCCCAACCCCCACATTGTTCAAGGGTCAACTGTACATGCAATAATGTACATACAGTGCATACCTTACATGCACAATAACATACATACTTGCAGTAACACAACAACAACATAATTTACATACATAATCATTATTGTGGTCATATCATACATCATTGTCATCGTATCATACATCATTGTCAATCTCTCTTTTTTTTTTAAAGATTTTATTTATTTGAGAGAGACACAGAGACAGAGCAAGCAGGGGGAGGGGCAGAGGGAAAGGGACAAGCAGACTTCCTGCTGAGGAGGGAACTCGATGCGGGGCTTGATCCGAAGACCCCGAGATCGTGACCTGAGCCTAAGGCAGACACTTAACCGACTGAGCCACCCACGCGCCCCTTGTCAGTCACTTTTTGAGATAGGTGGTATTTTTCCCCATACATTAGACTTTGAGATTTGAGAGATCAGGCACCTGGGTGGCTCTAGGTACAGAGATAGGTTTCAAACTTGAATCTATTTAATTCTGTATTTGCATACTCTTCCATTGTACTAGCACAGCCTCATAAGATAAATAGTTCCATTGTTGGCTATTAAAAGGTAGAAGTTTTCCTTACAGCAAGCTGTTTTCATTAGGGTTTTCTCACCTCACCTTGTTCTGTCATCCAGAGTCACATAGATTTAATCTCCCTTCTTCATGAAAGCTAAATATGTGAAGATAACTGCTAAGTGTTCCCTTTCATCTTCTGTCCTTTTTGCATTTCTTACCTACTTCCTCGCATTAGTCCTCACAGATAGAAAACATACAGTTTCCAGAGACTTGACTCTCGGACTGATTATTTCAATTTCTGTGAATGATTTACCATTTATATCTAATTACTAAGTAAAATATCAGTTATGAGTATTAAGGATCATATCTTTATTATAAATTTTATTTTTGATGTGTTTTGATTTTACTCAGTTTTTTATTTATTTTTTTTACTCAGTTTTCATAGCTTATTGATCATGTAGTGTTATCAGCAATTTATAATTTCAAAAAATGAGGGGATCTCTTAAGTAGAATATTATTTTTCTTCTCCATAGTAAAGCTATGCAGGCTGTCAGCTGTTCGGCAAGAATCTACCCGTCTTCTAACCTAGGTCTTGCTCAGATCCCTTAAAGGTTAACTAACAATGAAATTTTCACTTTTTTAAATTATTTTTTAGAAATACTGTTTCAAAGATGACAGTTGGACTGACAAATAACATACTGAAAATCAGCAAAAGTAAATATAACTTCCCTTGAGATGTTGAAATTGTATCAAAATATGTTGAAAAAACAAAATTAGGAATTATAAGAGGCTTTGATAGCAACAGTAAAACACGATCTTGTTTTTCTGTTGAGAACAGAGGTAAAATACAACCAAAAGATGACTTCAACCCTTGAAAAATATTCTGTAATAATACTTAGTATAAATCACATATCATAGAAATAATCTTAGATTCCCTTCCTTTGGCATATTCTTTTCATCCTGCCTCTTGAATTCTTTCAAAGCGCTATCAGTTTCAGAACATTAGAATATTTCTTATTTAATTAAGGCTCAGGAAATAAGTATGGCTAGTCTTACTGTAAACAAAAGGAAATGCAGTTTTAAAAATTATAACTTTGATATTTAATTCTTTCAGAATTACAGGATAAAGTAATCAGAATTTGATCTTTCATATATAAAGGAATGTTTAAGTAGAAAATATGAAAATGGAAATCAGCAATTATTTTATGAAATTATAAAATAATGCTTTTATATCCATAAATAACAGAACTATATTTTTATCTAATATTGATTCTGAGATTCCTTATAAAAAGTTCTGAAGAGACAAACTGAGACATAAGTGAAGGAGATGAAATTTTCTGAAAGATCAGAACCCACAAACTTTCTGCTAATGGCTTGATAGTAAATATTTTTGGTTTTGCGGGCCATGGTGTTTCTGTCACAACTATTCAGCTCTGCTGTTGAAACATGAAAGAAGTCCTAGACAATACATAAATGAATGAATGTGGCCGTGTTCCAGTAAAACTTTATTTATAGACCCTGAAATTTGAATTTCATATAATTTCCATGTGTCACAAAATATTCTTCTTTAGAATTTTTTTCGCTATTTAAAAATATAAAAACCATGCTTGGCATTTAGATCGTACAAAAACAGGTGGTGGACCGCCTTTAGACCAGAGTCATAGTTTGCCAACCCCTGACTTAGAGGGATGCGGGTCCTCCCTCCTTTACTAATAGCGGGAAGGTTTTCTCACAGAGCTTGATGAACAGGGGCAGGGACACAGTTCCTAGCGGTTTTGACGTGTCATCTTGGGTCCCTGTTAGAGTGAAACCCTTGACTTGCTCTCTCATTTTCCCCCAGAAAATATGAAAATTCTTCCCCCTTTTTCCTTCCATTCTACCCCCAAATCTGAGCCATTTGCAGTCCCCACATGTGTCATATTTTATACCTTCCTATTTTTCATAGTTTTTTGTATACTATTACTTTGAGCCAGAATACCTTTCTCTCCAACATGGTTAATTTCTTTTTTTAAGATATTGGTCTGTAGTTTTCTTTTTTTTTTTTTTCAGATTTTATTTCTTTATTTGACAGAGAGAGACAGCGAGAGAAGGAATACAAGCAGGGGGAGTGGGAGAGGGAGAAGCAGGCTTCCTGCTGAGCAGGGAGCCTGATGCGGGGCTGGATCCCAGGACCCTGGGATCGTGACCTGAGCCGAAGGCAGACGCTTAACCCACTGAGCCACCCAGGCGCCCCAGCATGGTTAATTTCTTGCCTTAAAGGTTCAGCTTTACCTTGCCCTGTCTCATAGGGTTGTCCCTTTTTTGTGCTTCATTGGCGTTGTGTGTATGTTGCTCTCTTAGCCCATGCTATGCAGTGTTGTAGTTGTGAGTATAATTATCTGTTTTTTTCCATCAGACTAGTTTCTTTCAGGATTGCCACTATACCGCCAGTGTTCATTATCGTATCTGGTTCAATCTGGTATCTAGTAGATACTTTGTGATTGAATTAATGGATTTTAACTTGTTAATTCATTAACAGGGTTCTCTTTTGAAATGAAAAATAAGAGAGTTAAATTGGGTAATCACACACATCGTAGTGCTTATTACTTAAATCAGTTAATACTTAAAATATAAGTGTCATTTTAGATATGGATGCTTTATTTGGCTAGAGGAAAGGAGGACTTGGGAGTAAACAGTTATTTGGGGAATACACAAATCTTTTATAGATGTTCTGGTGGAAGGCAGTATATATCTAAAAGGTAGCATGCAGGTAGGTGGCACAGGAGTTCCAGTCTCCAGGGAAGCCAGGAAAGGGGAAAGAAGAGCATGGCCCCAACCAGTGGGAAGGGCAAAGAGAAGCAGGAAGGTGAGAGTGAAATTTTAGGGTTTGGCAAACCGTTGTAAGTATATTAAATGTGAGTATATTCAATAGTGCCGTCTCCTTCTCTTTCGCTTCTACTCAGGATGACCAAGAGTTAGATTCTTTGCATACTACTTTTGAAAAGCTGTCAATACAAATATATATTAGACCATGACCATTCCATGTCATCTTCAAGGCTCACTGTTCATTGTTTTATAGTCTTTCTTCCTCTCTGTATATTTCCTTTTGGATAGTTTCTTTCATGGTATTACCAAGTGTGCTAATTTTTTCTTCTGAAATGTCTAATCTGCCATTAATCCAAGCCAATGTGTGGTTGGTTGGTTGGTTGGTTTTTAATCTCAGACATTATAGTTTCTGTCTCTGGAATTTGATGTGGGTCTTTATATGTATATGTATATATATATAAATATCTTCCATGTTTCTTAACATGCTCAATTTTTCTTTTACATACAGTTTTTCTTGAATGTGTGGAATACAAATGTTTTAATATTCTCATCTGGTAATTCTAACATCTGTAGTAGTTTTGGATCAGTTATTATTGATTTTTCTCATTATGGATTGTATTTTTCTGCTTGTTTGCATGCCTGGTAATTCTTGATTGGATACCAGACACTGAATTTTTTACCTTGTTGGAAGCTAGATATATATATTTTTATATATGTTCTAGAGCATTGTCTGCAACACGGCTGAGTTTCTTAAAAATGGTATACTCCTTTCAGGTCTTATTTTTAAGTTTTATTAGAAAGGTTCAGAGCTGTGTTTAGTTTCTGCTTAATTTTTCCTCACTGTTGAGGCGCAAGACACTTAGTACTCTACCTGATGTTTCTTAAATTACCAGGTTTTCCACTCTAATCATTGGGAACAGGCTCTGTTCCTAGCACTGTGTGATCTCCTGGCATTATTCCCTCCAACTCCTTCAGGTGGTCGTTTCTCCAGCCTCAAGTAGCTCCTCACACATATGCAGTGAGCATGACTTAACTGAATATTTGAGGGCAACCCTCTGTACCTCTTCAGAGTTCTCTCTCTGTGCAGGTTTCTCTTCTGTGGCACTCTTCCCTGGGAACTCTAGCTTCCCTAGACTTCCAGCTCCGAGTCTTCAGCTCACGGCAACCGCCTGCTCCCACCCTGCTTCCCCGTCCGTGCCACAGCCTGGAAGCTTTCTCTGAGCAGTAACTGGGCAGTTACAAATCACATTGGCTTTTCCTGTCTCGGGGATCAGTGTCCTTTTTTGCCTGCCGTAAGTGTCTTGAGTGCTGTTGTTTCATGTATTTTTTTTTCTGGATTTTGTTTGTTTTGTTTTGAGGCAGCAAGATAAGTCTCGTTCTTGTTACTCCATCTTGATTGGAAGCAGAAGTAAGACCAGTTATTTTTAAATGAAAACTAAGTGGTATCTCATTTAATATATTCCTAATTTATGAATGAAAACTCAGTTGAACAGTAAATACCAGGAGTATTAGAGAATGCATATATGTATAAATAATTAAAATACAAGGTGGAACATGGTAAATTCCATGAATACGATGTCAGTAAACTACCATTATAAGTTCAGATGAGGAAAGAATTAGTTTGGGAAGTTTGGCAGCAGCTTTGGGTGAGAGGAAAGGGTGTGTGTGTGTGTGTGTGTGTGTGTGTGTGTGTGTGTGTGTGTGTGTGTGTGTGTGTTATGCAAGATGCTTATATGAATCTAGAACCAAATTCTTGAGTACTGAATGAGATTCAGAGGTAGAATAGTTTCAGAGGGAGTCTAGGACTGATTTAATTAAAGGTAAAAATAGTTCTTTAACAAAAATATATGGACAAGATCACAGGAGAAATAGGGTTTCTATGTTTTTATAGTTTAGCATGCTTTGTGGTCTGTTGTGGAAAAGGAAAAAGATTCTTTTCTCCTGTGTATTACCAGTTAACTGCAATTCTTGCAGAATAGGGAGGGAGAAAAATCCAAGTACCATTTGTTCACTTAGTGTAGAAGATAGGGTACTTTGGACTGTGGAAATGATGATTATTGTTCTAAAATGTATGGAACTTTAGAAACCCTCAGTAAAGCAGTAGTTAGACTTTTAGCCATTGCTCTTTCACTGGGTTTTCAGGTTCTCTGGAAATTTCAGTGGGGAGAGGGCACTGTGTAATGCGTTGTACATATTAAAGAATGTAGATGGCACTGCTTAGAGTTTTCTTAATTTCAGGTGACATGGTTGTCAGTCAATTTGCTAGCAGAGCAACAGAGCAAGAATTCACCTACATATATGCTTTCAAGTCTTCTCTCTTGAGGAACCAGGAGGGTTTTAAGAAACTGGGAACGTATGTGCTTTGTTTGGGTTAATTTCACTTCACCTGTGTGTTGTGGTTTTTTTTTTTTTTTAAGATTTTATTTATTTGACAGAGAGAGACTCAGTGAGAGAGGGAACACAAGCAGGGGAAGTGGGGGAGAGGGAGAAGCAGGCTCCCCGCGGAGCAGGGAGCCCTATGCGGGGGCTCGATCCCAGAACCCTGGGATCATGACCTGAGCCGAAGGCAGATGCTTAACAACTGAGCCACCCAGGCGCCCCTCACCTGTGTTTTTATATAAAGCCTTTAGTAAGAAGAATGTGGTTGTTTTCCCCGTTTATGTTGATGTAACTGTTTATGTGAAAAAGAGCATGAAGATCTTTAAGGTTAGAGCTCAGCTGTTGGGTCTCACGTGTGGACTATATTTTCTTTCCCTTTGTCTTCTTCCTTCTCAAATAGTGGTTATTATCTATACTGTGTGTGGTTTTTTGTTTGTTTGTTTAGAGGGGGGAGGGGTAGAGGGAGAATGGGAATCTTAAGCAGGCTTAATGCCCTGGGTGGAGCCTGATCTCACAACCCTGAAATCAAGACCTGAGGTGAAATCAAGAGTAGAACATTCAACCTACTGAGCCACCCAGACCCCCTCGTTTGTGTTTTTTTAAAGCCAAAAACAAAGAATTTTGTATACACGTTGTCAGTTCATTCTTATGGATACCCCATTAGATTGCCATCCTCTCTCTCGTTTTACAAATAAAAATATTAAGGCATTGAGAGATTAAATGACTTCTCCAAAGTCACACAACTGTACATGGCAGAGCCTGGGTTTGAACCCATGTTTATCTTATTCCAAAATTTATGCTATTTGTACCCTTTTTTTGATGATAACCATTGCATTAAGTATAATATGATGGATATAGGCCCTTAATATTTATTTAACTTTTTCTCTCTCTTTTTTTTTAAGATTTTATTTTTTTAAGTAGTCTCTGCACCCACCGTGGGGCTTGAACTCCCAACCCCGAGATCAAAAGTCGTTCACTCCAATGACTGAGCCAGACAGGTGCCCCTAACTTTTTCTTTACATAAGAAAAATCTCTGTAACTCACCTTTGGCCAAAACCTTGAGAAATGTCTGCTAATTTTCTTGGAGCCTTAGGTTCCTATGGGAAAGTGCAGAATTGATCAGTTTAACAATTCTATACACAGCATTAGCTTCCTGAAATTTTATCTCAGCACAGAAGTTTTGCAGTTGATGGTTTAGTAATCATATGGGAGCGTTTGTGCAGGATAAGAGAGAAATCAAGGTATCGTTACAGTAGCTCTTAGCCACTTTGGGCCTGGGAGCAGATGAACTACTTAATGGCACTTTGTTGACTCTCTCTGTTCCAGAGAAAATACTTAGTTTCACATGGTAATACACCTAATGTTTCTTCCTTTTTAGTGCATTTGGCCCATTGGGTAGGGCTTCTTTATCACAGAATCAATTCTTAGAACTAAAGTGAACTTTATTTTACGAGTCAGGATGTGGATCCCAAGGGGAGGTGGATTATTATCCAAGGTCATATGGCAAAGTAATGGCAGAACTGGAGCTAAAATTCATTTTTACATAGTCTCTGTCTGGTGTTCTTTCTGCTGTCAGAACATCCTCCTGAGAAGTTCAGACCTTTAACAAAAGATGTGTGGTCTGTAAAGGCTAAAATATCAAGTCCTTATGCTCCTCTTTCCCAAAAGGGAAAATCCTAGAATAAGTAAAAAATTTCAACTCCTGTATTTTGGGCATTCTTTGCTGAAAAATTATTCTTGAATGAGCTGGGTAGTCCAGTTGATGGGATAATGGTAACATAGTTGTAGGTAAGGAAGATTGTAAGTAGGAAGAAGAAAGAGATACATCCTTTGATTTTTTTGTTTTTTAAAGATGCTTAAAGATTTTTTTGTTTGTTTTTGTTTTGGAGCACTTGGTTTGACATGGAAAGAAGTGTAGAGTGAAATCTGGAAGTGTTTTGTTACTAAGCCACCATTGAAATTTAGACAGCTTCTTTTTGGTGTTCTTAGAAACTGATTTTGGATCTCCATTCTGCATTTTCTGCATCCTTTTTTCTTAAGTTGAATATTCTGTCTTACTCTGGGACAGGTTTTTCTGTTTTAGTATAACAGCGTACTTATGATCACTTTTTGGGTGAACTTTTCCAACATAGGACTCTAATTCCTTCTCTAGGTTTATTTGTCTCGCTGTGATAAAGATTTAATATTGCAGTCACTAGTTTATATTTCATTGCCATTCCATTCCTGACTGAAGGGTCAGAGTCTATGGCATGCCTTATTGATCCGTGTGGTAGAGATCAGTAGGGTGTCGGGAAATGTTTTTCTCCCTTTAGACTGCCATCTGATCTTGGCCAGATTGTACATTCTGTGAAGGAGGTAGAAGGTGAAGAGTTAGGCATTCTAATCGGTAAATACTTGATTTTTGTTTTGTTTTGCTTTGTTTTCTGAGAGTGATTAGACCCGTGAAAGTGTTTTGTATTTGTCAGGATTTAGCACATAGTGCTGAGTGAGCTTGTAGGTGATGTTTGGACTGTGACTTATAGTACGCGTTTAGTTTTGATACTTCCTGAGTTGCTTTGCTTCCTGTAATCCAAATGCATCTGATTTACAAAAGCATAAGTACAAGGACTGTTTCAGGAATTGCAGTAAATACTTTTCGTTTTCCTTTAAGCTTCTCTAGTTCACTTTTAAGGAATCTTGGTGCTCTTAAAGGGTTATTCATGGGTTCACGAACCCATGTCCTTTCGCAAAATTTAAAAAAGGAACCTGAATTCTACAGCTTACTTGTGGTTGAAATCTTTTGCAGAAAATAAATCATGACTTCGTCAAGTTATGGGATACTTTCACAGCCTCTCATCTCTTTGTGAGACCCCACTGACAATATGAAAGTGCAGAAAGAAGTAAACCAGTAACAGCAAAGAGAAAAGGGCAAAGAGTGATATTACTAATGAAGAAGAGAGTTAAACAAATTTCTGGAAAAATTAAAGCCAATGGGAACCAACTGATGGATACATGGAATGGAAGCTAAAGCCTAACAATGAGGACAAGGAGGCTCCTAGGGGTATGGAAGCCAGTCTGCCCAGCAGGAATCCCAGAGAGGCCCTGGCCTCAGAGCAGAGTGAAGAAGGAGTAGCAAACAGGGATTCCGTGTGTATTATGTAGGGATCACTGACCTGTGCAGCATCTCCGGTGCTTTCCCAGTGGAAGTGGCCAGCAAGTATTGCACTGCCCCCTTTCTCCAGCATCAAAAAAAGGAAAAACAAAAACACCAGATGGTTTGGCTCTAAAGAAGTTGATCAGAATGCTTGGGGAAATTTAATTCTTTTCACATTAGGTATTGGCAACCCTTCCTTTAGTCTTCTATTTGGGGAGATCATTCCACACTTTCCTAGCAGCTTACACCAAAATGAAGCCTGCTGGTTGACATGCTCTTTTTTTGGTCTCATACTGAGTTCCCAGTTAGAATTTTAATTCTAGGGAGAGAACTAATCAGAAAACAGATTTACTTATACAATAGCAGAGAAAACCCATACCAGCTAACTGAGTCCTTATTACCTGGATCATTAGTGCATGAAGACCATTGGCCATATGAGAAGAACTTTCAGTATGAAAGAGACTAGAAGAAACAAAAAGAAAAGTTGACCCTCAGGGAAACAGACAATCCAAGGAATAGAGGAAAATTTAAAGCAGAATTCCAACTAATATAGTCAGATTTAGGAAGATAATACATTCATAAAACCATTACTGGGTGTAATGGAAAGGGAGCGATTTGAGAATGCACAAGAGGCTTAGATAGATCATGAATGTGATTGTCAAAAGAAAACATGCCTCAGACAAATAGAAAATAGAATCAAAGATACCTCCCAAAATGTAGAGCTTTAAGACACAAAGATGGAAAATACAAGAGGTAAGGCAGATGATATCCTCAGTCAGTGTTCTTTAGAAGGCAAAGACCAAGACAAAACCTTACCTGCTAAATTATTCGCAATGGCCAAGATACAGAAACAACCTAAGAGTCCACCAGCAGATGAATGGATAAAGAAGATGTGAGATACACACACACTTACACGTATACACTGTAGAATACTACTCAGCCATAAAAAGAAGGAAATCTTGCCGTTTGCAACCACATGGATGGACTTTGAAGGTATCGTGCTAAATAGTGTAAGTCAGAGAAAGACAAATACCATATGATTTCACTTATATGTGGAATCTAAAAAACAAAACCAAAAAAAATGAATAAAACAAAGCTCATAGATCCCAGAGAACAGATTGGTGCTTATCAGAGGAGAAGGGGGTCAATTGTATGGTGACAGGGGATAATTAGACTTACTGTGGTGATGACTTTGTAGTGTATACAAATACGAATTATTATATTGCACGCCTGAAACTAACAATGTTATATACCAGTTTTACCTGCATTGAAAATGCCAAAACAGAAAAAACCGTATTCACATTTTACTGGAGTCCTAGGAAAGCAGGGGTGAGGAAAGGGGAGTGAAACAAGGAAGGCGGGCTGGCCAAGGCTTTGTGACAGGTATTGCTGATTACAGATTTTCCTTGACTTATTGTGGGATTATGCCCCGATAAACTCAGCGAAAGCTGAAAATGTGGTAAGTCAGAATGCATTTAAATGCATTTAATGCTACCAAACATAGTAAGTCAGCCTACCTTAAACATGCTCAGAACACTTAAAGTAGCCTATAGTTAGCAAAATCACCTAACACAAAGCCTGTTTTATAATAAGGTGTTGACTAGCTCATGTAGTTTCCTGAATACTGTACTGAAAGTGAGAGACAGAGTGGCTGGCTGGCTGCAGAAGGGTTGTCTGCATGCAGGTTGTTGACCTCGTGATCACATGGCCGACTGGGAACTGTGGCTGCCTCTGCTCAACATCAGGAGAGAGGATCGTACTGCATATCACGAGCCTGGGAAAAGATCCAAATTCAAAATCTGAAGCATGGTTTCTACTGAATACGTATCTCTTTAACACCATTGTAAAGTTGAAGAATCATAAGTCAAACCATCGTTAAGTTGGGGATCATCTGTACTTGATTCTAGAAGTCTTCAGATAGGTTCTGTAGAATGGTTGTTCCTCTGGCCAGTCCTTCCAAAGGGAGTGTGGAGAGGTCTTTTATCTACTTTTTTCCTCTCATCTGTTCCTCCCTCTTTTGGTCAAAGTTTGCTATATGAACAGTTAGCTCACCTGACCCCCTTCAGTGGCCTCAAGGGGAAGGCCAGGTCCTCCATCCTGTGTGCACAGATCTACAGATTGACGTGTCCTCTAAGCCTGGAGAGGTAAGAGGAGTCGGTACCCCTAACGGCAGCCTCTGGCCTTGAAGCTGCTGCCTTTTAAGAAACTGTTAAGAGGATCACTCACAAGAGGGTTGGCAAAGGGAAAGACAGGACACTGCTGCTTTTTCTGATGAGCTCTTCTGCAACCATTAGATTTGCTATCATGTACATGCATTAATTTGAGAAAAATAAAAACTAATTTAAAAAGGGAAAATATATTGCCCCAAACACCCTCAAAATAACTATGAAAGATCTTTTAGAATGCATGTGAAAAAAGAAATGAACTTCAAATACTGAAAGGTAAAATCTAATTAGTTGTTTATATCAGAATAATCTTTTTTAAGAAAATTGGACTTCTAGAATTGATCCTTTCTCCTTGCACACCCACCTCACTGCCTGTTCTCATACAGCCCCATGGACTGAGGTCTAGGAGCCCATTGCCAGACTCTGAGTCCCCCACTGCCCCGATTCCCCCCAGCACTTGTCCCCTGATGTGCTTCCCTCTGCCTCTGCTGTGGCTCATAGTCCTGTTGTAAGCTCCTTCAGAGTTTGTGGTGCCCCTCACAGATCTGTCTTCCCTTCCTCATGTCACCCATGTTTCCCCATGCTGGATGGGTTTGGGTCTCTTCTTGTACTAATCTCATTGTCTCTCTTAAAAATTAACAAAAGTCTGTAGCTATTTATACACTCTAATAGCTTTGATGTATTTGTTTTTTTCCTTTAACAAGAATTTATTTGGGGGGGATGGTGCCTGGGTGGTTCAGTCGGTTAAATGCCTGCCTTCAACTCAGGTTATGATCCCAGGGTCCTGGGATCGAGCCCTGCGTCAGTGGGAGCCCTGCGTCCCCTGCTCAGTGGGGAGCCTGCTTCTCCCTCTCCCTCTAGCTGCCGCTCCCCCTGCTTGTGTGCTCTCTCCCTCTCTCTCTGTCAAATAAATAAAATCTAAAAAAAAAAAAAAAAAGGACTTACTGAACATTTTTAAAGCAGTCACTGGGGATGCAAAGATTAATTAGGCCTGGACAGTTACATGCCCTTAAAGAGTCCATGTTCCATAGAAGCAGTATTTATGTAAACAGATAACTGTAATAGAATGTAAGTATTAGCTTCAGGGGGGTAAGGGGAGGGAATTTTTTTTTTTTTTTCCTATTTGAGTGAATCAGAGAACAGTGGATGACTGAGCTAAATATTAAAGAGTGTGTACAAGTTAGCCAGATGGGTAGGAAGGAGAAAGGCTTTCTAAGCAGAAGGAATAGCAGGTGCAAAGAAACTGGAGGTGAGACAGCACAGGCATCTTCCAGGATGTAGTACACATAAGAGCACCACCTGAGCCAGGCCACTGTCATCTCTCAGGTGGGTTATTAGATAGTCTCCTAACTGGTCTGCCTGCTTCTGCCTTTTGCTAGTTGTCCCTGTAAAACCTAAACCTGACCATGCCACTTTGCTCAAAACCCTTGCTGGAGAGTAAGAGTCAAAATCCCTGTAGTGCCCTTAAGCTTTGTAAGATGTCTACCCAGCATCTCTCATTGCCCAGTGCCACCTTTCTCCCTTCATCTCCTGCTGCTCTGCTCCCTGCTGCTTGTTCCAGTTCCGTCACACTGGGCCCCCTTGTTCCTAGTTCCTAGAATAAGCTGGGCACGTTTTCGCGGCTGAGTCTTCGCATTTGTGTTCCCGTTGTCTGGAGTGCTCTCCCCCCCCGGACAGGCACACAGCCTGCTCTCAGGATTTCTTCCGGTGTCTGCTCAGTCAGTACCTTCCTTGACTACCTGTTATCAAAAAGCAGTCCTCTGTCCCTCCAGCCCAGTGCTTCCGTACCCCTTTTCTTGCTTTATACTCCTCCACGGCTCACCAGCTGTTTCTTGTCCGGCTTGCCTGTTGCTTATTTGTCTTTCCTTTCTAGAATATAAACTCCCTAAGGGTAGGAACTTTGTCTCTTTAGTCACTGTTGTTTCCCCAGCATCTAGAACCCAGTGTGTGGCCCCGCAGAAGTACTCAGTAAATACTCAGTGGCCAGAATCAAAGCTGAAGGGGTGAAGGATGCAGGGGGTATGACTTCCATACAAGGGTGTTTGGACTTGAGACCATGGGCATTGAGGAGCCTCGGACTTTCAGAAGAGAATTAGTTAACAATACCTGATTCAGATTTTATTTTAGAGGGATCGTTTTGGGAGCTGCTTGAAAATTGATCAGGTTGAGGTTGTTCAGGACAGGAGAATTCCTAGAAGAGGGATTCTCGGAATAGCCTAGATGGGAGTTGCTGAGAGCAGAGACGCTTGTTTATTGCCTTCTGTGCACAGAGGACAGATTTTTCCCACAGCCTTCCCGTCAACGTGTGCATTTAAAAGGCCTGTGGTAGGGGCGCCTGGGTTGGCTCAGTTGTTAAGCGTCTGCCTTCAGCTCAGGTCATGATCCCAGGGTGCTGGGGTCAAGCCCCCGCATCGGGCTCCCTGCTCCACGGGAAGCCTGCTTCTCCCTCTCTCCTGCTTGTGTTCCCTCTCTCGCTGTGTCTCTCTCTGTCAAATTTATTTATTTTATTTATTTATAAAATCTTTAAAAAAAAAAAGGCCTTGGTAAATATTTAGGAACAATTCTTGATATCATGGTGAGCTTTCTGCAGACTTCCTATATCTAGGAAGAGAAAGGTTCTTACAGCCTCAGAAGCAGATACTCAACTACCTGGTCGCTTCAATTAGCAGACACTTTCTAAATATCACCTGCTGTGCACTTATCATTTGGTGAGGAAGCTATGACAAAGCACATGTAACTCAGCCCCTGATCCACTTAGGGCTTTACTTGTGAAACCAGTAGAGGAAATACAAACCATCATGTGATTGTGGTTGCAGACAGAATGCAGTTTTGTTTGGGGAAGGGTATGGGGGAAAATTCTGTCTGTCACTGTATATGTTCTATGACTTACTCATTTTGAAGAAGTGAACTAACTATAATAGGACATCCGATGCAATATCTATAAAGAACAATTAAATATTTTCTGATTCAGGAGGCACTACAAAAATCTTACTCATGTTTTATTGTGAACTATGGCTTTTTTTAAGGATATTGCAGCTTAACATACAGAGGATGCAAACTTAATTGCCCATGAAGACAAAAATAAAGAATAAGTTAAATTGTATTGAAAATTTGGTTATGGTAAAGAATAATCACCCATGAATTGTATAAATCAATTATATTGACTAGAATAGACAACCAACCATGTTGGATATAGGGACCTAACGTTTCCAAGGAAGCACGTAGCTGGACCGGAGTATTTCTTGTTGTCTCTTGTGGGTGGAAGACATGATTCATGATGTTTGAGGTTCTAAATACTACTTACAGAAGATATGGAAGAGAGAGCTTTCAGGAGATTGGAGACATTAAGACTATTACAGGGTTTCTCATTTTTAACCTAATAGACTATTGGTTTGAATGACTTTGTTCTGAAATATTTATTTTTCTGTTTAAATATTCATTGCTTTGAGATGGCAGAACTCAGCCTCGGGGAGAGGTCAGGCTGACTCTTTTCTGAGTAATTTGAAAGATGCGCACGCTGGTGTGTGTGTGTGTGTGTGTTGAAGACAAGAGATTTGGAGACAAGTGTATAGTAGACTTGTTGACCAAGCCTGTATCTATTATTTTTATTCTAAGCATGAAGTATTTCCTGTTTTATTTATTCTTGTTTGCAAGAGCTCAGGATTGCACTTGGTCCCCTGCTGCACTCCATCTCCCCTTCATGTGGCTGTAGCACACTCATGCTTTGGGTCCTGGTGCTTCAGTTATACCTACTCTAAAAGAAGGACCATTGTTAGGCTTGTACTTCAGTAGGTTTGCATTTAAGAAAACAAACAAACAAACAAAACACTAGTGTTGATTCTTTTGTCTTTTGGTTCCATATAAGAAGGCCCGTGTGCTTTCAGGTAACTTACATTTCTGGCCACTACTACCTTCCTCTCATAACTTCTTCCCTCCGTAATCTCTGCCCTTCTTCTAGAAGTATAGATGCTTCAGGGCATTTTCTGGAGGTACCTATCGCCACCATAATGCTCTCTCATTATGCCAGCAAAGCCTCTCAGTGTTTCTCCATGTTTCCCAAACCACCTATACCTGGAGTACCAGGGCCCTACTCCCAACGCACTGAATAATAATCTGTGGGGAAAGGATCTTGATTTTTTTTTTAAGACATGTTCCCAGGGTGATTGTTATGCACAATTAAATATGGGAATCTCTGCTATCAAGGAGCCAGGTAAAAGATGAATTTGTGGATGTGTGAGGCAGAGTGTAGTGGAAGTGGGTACCACGTGGGGTGAGTGATCTTTTTGAGACTGTAGCAGGAATAGATGTGTCCCTAGACTCCTTTCTTGGAATCAGATAATACTTTTGCTTAAATTTAATATTTTAGTTGGTGATGGGCTTTTTATTACTATAATCATTATCATACAATCATTAAATCTGTTGTAGTGAATTGCCTCGGAATCCCAGCTATCTACTAAGTCACAGACAACCAAATAAAGAATAAACTGTTCGGATTCAATCTGAACACGAAAACTGGAGGCTACAGGGAGACTCCATGTATAGGCTTTTCCTTCCAGTTTTTATTTACCTGTGGATTGTCTGACATCTTTCAACTCTGGGTATGATTTATATTCACTGTTAAAGAGAAAGCACCTGAGTTTTATCTAACTTATCTTTGCTACCAGAAATATTTTCAGGACTATTAGATACTAACTCTTTCAGCTCTAGGTGTTCAGAGGGTGAAACTCGGTTGAGATGAGAAATGGAAACACTTTTACTTTACAGCCCTCCCTCCAGATCAGTATGGTGGTTTGAAGAACAAAAGGAGACACCAGTAGTAGAGAACCTGACTGTTTTTAGACTGATGGAGGGGACGTTTGTTTTCAATACAGAGTGTTTCAAATACCAAAGAACAGAGATTTGGGGTGGCCCTGTCTTAAGTGTGTAAGTAAATGGAGACTCTGGAATGAATTTCACTGTATGTCTGGTAAATGTGCATTGTTTTGCCTTTGTGCATATCCATCCATTCATTTTTTTTCTCTAGGTCATCTTCTTGGTCTGTCATTCTGCTACAGACCTTTTTTTTTTTTTTTTTTTTTAAAGCTTTTATTTATTTGGGAGAGAGAGAGAGTGAGAGTGAGAACACAAGCCGGGGTGCGGGCAGAGGGAGAGGGAGAAGCAGACTCCCCACTGAGCAGGAAGGCTGATGTGAGGCTTAATCCCAGGACCCTGGGATTATGACCTGAGCTGAAGGCAGATGCTCAACCCACTGAGCCACCCAGGCACCCCAGAGCTTTTAAAAAATTATTTTAATTGCTTCTTGATGATCTTCAATCCAGTGTTCTGTCTTTCTGTGATAGTGTCACATACATCAGGCAGACGCCATTGCTTTCAGGACAAAGTCTGAGAAGAACTTAGGCTCTGTCAGCTGAGTACTTTTTGTAAAACTCTTTCTTACAAAGGCAGGTAGAGTTTGAAATTTGAGCCTATCTAGGCAAATCCCAGGGGATACAAATGATCTAATTCATAAAAGACTCAAAGGCAAAAATATTTTCTTTTTGTTGCAAAGCTAGAGAATTAATTTCCATTTTCCTATAGCATGATGAAAATGCTAAGTGACACTGGCCCTGGTAATAAACTGGTGAGAAGACGCTCTACCTAAATAACAAAATGATTATTGTTATAAAGTTCATATTGATCCCTTTTTATCAGTGATTCATTCTGATCACAGATGTAATACAGGAATTAGGAAACTTTTCTCTTGAGAGAGAATTTGCAGCCTGTTGAGGAGAAGAATGATAGCAGATCGGGTATATAAGTGGGACTCAGGATTACCAAACTGAAAAAATTAGAAAGAAGTTGAAAAATAAATGGAAAGATATAAACAAAAATACTCTTCTCTCTCCAAGATTACATAGACTTTAATCATCCTGGAACAATTAAGGCAATTCCATTTGGCCATTCTTTCTGTGTTCTCCTATTGTACTTTATGCTTAGCTTTATTTATAGCACAAATAATATTCATATAATTATTAGTTTACATGCCTTTCTCACCTTTTAATTTTGGTCCTACAAAAGCAAATCTTATTTTTTCCCATGTGCCTTCCCTCTCCCTAATGTTTAAGACTAGCAAGTTGTAGCCACTTAAATGTCAGTAAAAAAAGGATTAAAGTAATACTCAGAATAATTCAGTATAACAGAGAATATGCTTAAGAAACAATAACAACATAGACTCATTTACCCCAAGTAGTGTGACTTGTAAATAATGAGAAAACTTTTCTTTAAAAAGTATTGATGAAAGTGAGTGGGTTAATAAGTCCTGAATAGTGAGTCTGCAACTATAAGTCTTAAAAAATCATCTTGTTCTGCCCGTTGCCTATAACTGGTTGGTTGCCACATTCCTTAAATTCCCCCCACAGCATCTCTTGATTCCATTCCCTTTGCCCCATTCCCCTTGCGTAGGCCCACATGTCTTCTCCAGTATGCTCCTGTTTCTGCGTTCTAATTGCCACCCCCAAAGTATATCCCATATACTACTAACATTACATAAGCTAAGAGTCTGTTATTCTATTTTGATGGTTCTTTATTACCAGGAAATACTGGTTAAAACCATCACTATCCAATGGGTTTGGATATTGGGATACTCAATACATAGAGCAAAATATCGTAAAGGATAAGGGAGAGGTTCCAAGTAAGTCTGTTTGACTGGAAAGATGATTAACTCAGCAGAAATATGAACAGACACGCAGTTTGTAGTGTAAGTGAAACACTGAGGGTGGAAGGATCGGATCCAAGGTGGAAATGTGCAGCTGGAAGAACCAGAAGTGGGACAAGAGACCTAATCGAGTCGGGGGCCTGGTACCGTATTAATAGTTTCACTTGCTTTCATTGCAACCATTGCAACAGCCTCCGCAGTAAACAGTCCATTTTGCAGATGAAGAAGCAGGCTAGAAAGGCTTACGTAATTCATCATATATCTGGTAAGAGGTACAATTGAGGTTTTAAACTCAGGTCTGTCTTTCAGGCTCATGCTCTTTTTTGTTTTTACTGTCCCTCCCATGAAAGCATGGGAGAAAGGACATGGTTGGTCCTAAAAAATATTTGGAAGTCACCCATAGGTAGGTAATGGTTGGAGCTCTGAGATTGCAATCGGGAATTGACTGATAAAGGGTTGAGACTTGGTCTTTGGGTTATACATTTTTTCTGTATGATGGGAACTGTTTACTGTGATTGTGTATTTGAATTTAGAATTAAAATACTTAGCAGAGTTCACATTGTATACCAGAAGACCATACATACATGGTAACGCATCGCCTCTGTTACTACGTGTTGTTTAAAGGAGAAAGACGTCATTCTTAACTTTTGTGTTTGTGAGATTGAAGGAAATTGTGGATCTAAAGCACAAGCACATGAATGTTGAGTCTTTTCTCTCCTAATGGTACTCTACCAGTTCTCACTTCCTTACCCCAGCATTCTTCTCCAATATGGTATCAACCCAAGATAACACTTGTTTCAGCATGTATTATCCTTCATTAGTTATGCTGTCTCTCTAACCAAACAAAGCAGTTTGCTATAGTGTGCATAGATGTGACTCTCCATCTTAACCCTCCTTTATTTAAAATTTTTATTTAATGCTTAATATTTATTATGCACTGTATGGGATTCTACAATGTACAAAACTGTCCTCTCTCATCATAAAGAAGCTTTTTTTAAAAAAGATTTTATTTATTTGAGAGAGAGAGAGAGCACAAGCAGGGGGGAGGGGCAGGGGGAGAAGCAGACTCCCCACTGAGCAGGGAGCCCGATGCCATGCGGGACTTAATCCCAGAACCCCAGGATCATGACCTGCGCCAAAGGCAGACGCTTAACCAACTGAGCCGACCAGGTGCCCATAAAGAATATTTAATAGGAAAGATAAGACACTTATCTAGATAAGTATAAGTTTTGAATTTATAGATCTTATACACATTCAGAGTGCAGGCTAAGTGCTATGGGAATACAGGAGAGGAAGAAGTTTCTTCTAACAGGAAATGGGAATGCAACACTTGCTGGCAAGTCTGCTCTATTAGACCCTGATCTGCGGACTTTTGATTCTTTGTCTCACATTAGCCTCACCAGTAGATAGCTGTCCTGTCTGTGTTCTAGTTGACAAAACTGAGACTTAGTTTCTTGTTCAGTGTCACAGAACTAACAGGTTATCAAGTCAGGATTCGACCCCAGACTTATTTGGCTCTAAACCTTAACCTCTTTCCTTTACACCAGGGGTCAAAAAACTATGGCCTACAGGCCACATCTGGCCCACTGCCTGTTTTTGTAAGGCTCGTGAACTAAGAATAAGAATGATTTTTACATTTTTAAATGGTTAGAAAAAGATCAGAAGAAGATGATTTTGAGATGTGAAAATTAGATGAAATTTATGTGTCGGTGCCCATGAATAAAGTTGTCCTGGAACACAGCCATGCTTATTCGTTTACATATTGTCTGTAGCTGCTTTCATATTATAACAGCAGAGGCCAGTCGTTGCATCAGAAATCAGACCGCCTGCAAGGCCTAAAATATTATCTGGCCTTTTACAGGGAAAGCCTGCTGACCCCTGCTTTATGCCATACTTCCTTTCTAGGGATAGCTTCATGGAGAAGGGATTATTTGAGTTGATCCTTTATGTCCAGCTAAGTTTTCATTATGCATGAATATTCTTGATAGAGGATACAGCATGGGGAGCAAAACTGATCTGTGCTCTAGCGGTCCGGCTGGGATTTGGGGAAGCACCAGATGTGGGGAATGTAGAAGTCTAGACTCATTGCAACACAGAATTAATGGCTGGGAGTTGTGTATGATATGCCCTGGGGGGAAAATGGTTGCAGACCCTGCTGGAGACGCCACGTGGAGTAGGGACTCCAACACCAGCTTGAGAAGTGGTTTAGATTTGGATTTGAGTCTGCTTATGCCAGTTATTAGCCAAATGGCTTTTCAATAAAATAACCCTTTTAAATGGTAGTTTCCTTATCTGTAAAAGGAGAATAATGGAAATATCTATCTTTTACAGCTGTGAGAATCAAATCAGTTTATATATGTTGTGTGTTTATACATACAAAGTGCTTAGTGTATTGCCAGATACTTTATAAGCATTCATTAAATGTAAGCATTTAGTATGTACCGTTGAGGGAGGGCCTAGAGGAAGTTAGAATGTATTTAGTAGATGATGGTGTGAACCTTTGTGTCACCGATTTATTTGGTGCTCATATGTAGCACTCTGACTTGTATTGAAGTTTATGGTAGGCTCCTTAATGTGATTGTAAACTCCTGGAAGGCAGATTTCTAACTTGTGTTACGATGTTTTCAGTGCCCAGGAGTTGTGGACCCATAGCAGGTATTAGTATGTCTTAGAATTGAAACAGAATTTTAAATATCTCTCCCCACTGCCTTTTCAGCTAGTGATCATTTTAAAAACTACTTTTGGTAGATTTTTTTTCTTCTCTTTTCTGTTCTTTTTTTTGGGGGGGGGTAGTTGTTTTCCCTTATGCTATGGTTAGTTTTGTATATCTGTAGTTTGTTTCTTCAGTGTTGTTCCCATAAATACAGTCTTTAACGGTTTTTTAAAATTTCACGTAACATCCACAACAGTGGATCTAGTAGGATTTTAACATTTGCTAAGTTTGGAAGTTTGGTCCCACTACCTGGTGCTTGCAGTGGTGGAGAGCAGCTTTTATTGGGAGTATAGTGTTTTAGTCACTTCACATTTTATCTTACAATTCTTTGTAACAATGTGTGGCATTAACATTGCTGTTTTATAGAGGAAGAAACTGAAGCACAGGAAAGGTAGGTAATAACATAACTGTTTACAACTACAGTAATGACAAAGCTGAGATTCAAATTATGTTCTAACCATGTACTTCAGCATTGCCCTTGGTGAAACATGGAATTTATTGGGTCTCAGGTGGATTTGATAAGCTTTTAGGTAGTGTCTAAGTCATGTAATAAACAAATTTGTTTGTATTAGGGAATAATACATTGAAAAACTGATCCTCAGTCATTATATCCCCATATTCCTTTCCTATGCAGGCATCATCTTGAGTTTTCATCAGAATGGCATCCTAAAAATTAAGTCACCGTGGCCTGCATTCTGTGTGAAATAAAATACTATTTTTTGTCCTGTTAATATTTCTCTTCTTGAACTTTTGTGTAGGTAATAAAACAACAGTGGGATGGCAGGACATCGAATTGATTGTTGAGTAATTATTGAAATATCAAATAATGCTGTATCCCACATGTATGTGTTTCATGTCTCTTCAGGGTTTTTCTTTTTCTTCTCCTCCTTCTCCTTCTTCTTCTGTTTAAAAATAACTTTAGAAAAGCAGCTTTGCCACTCATTTATGAGTGTGCCACATCTTACTTTTTAAACCAGAGTGTTAGAAATGTAGGTAGCTTTTTTGGAAATTTGGAAGGTGTGACTGTTTAGTAGTGTTGTAAATTATGTTGCTGATGGGAAGGCAGTTAACCAAAGAATTACTTTGTTTATAATTCCCTGCCAATTCCTGTAGTAAATTCATGTGGGTCTTAGGAGGATTAGATACAACCCTCTCTGTCTTCACAGTTAGCTTTCTACAAGATGGGGACCACTCTTCACCTTAGATGTTCTGCTTCATTATTCTGCGCATGTGAACCCCTTAAGTAAGAGTTGTGCTTTGTGACTCTATGCCAGGTGTAGTTCTTAGTCCTGGGGATGTGTCAGTGGGCCAAACAGGCCAAAAACCTCTTGCTTATGTTCTAATAGAGGAGATGAAATAAATGCAGTATCATTATAGATGAGAGGACAGAGAGAAATAGGGGCTGAGAGTTTGAGTGGTCAGGGAAGCTGGCATTTTGGCATAGTTGTGAGGGGAGGGAGGTGTGAAGTCAACGCTGTGAGGGCTTCTTCTGGAGCTAGGTGCTTCATGTGGTGGGCAGGTAGTCCTGCTTTCAGAGAACCTTCATTTTCCTGGGATGTACTGATAAGAACTAAAAGGAAATGCAGTTTGTTTTTCTTCTCATCTTTCACATAAAATCACAATTTATATTCTAGGGAAGAAAGGAGTTAAAGGAGTTAAATCTTCATTAGATTTTTGTTAAGTGAGATAGAAACTTTCTTTGCATATAGTACTCCTTATTGTCTGTTCATCTCGTGGGAGGGAAAATTTATAGACTGCTAAATTAGGTAAAAGAATTTATGTCTAGTTTTTTGGACTACAAGAAAAAAGTTAATAACTCATTTTCTCAGGTGATATATACCTAAGCTGTGCTTAGCCTATGATTTTAAAAACAAAACATTTTCATATTAAACATAGAGGTAAAATCTTGCCTAGAAATGATCATGTGAACTATTATTCATAGTTTGCCTGGGGGCTATCATATTTCTTTTCTGAACTTATAACTTTGGAATATATCCTGGAAATTTAATAGAAATCTGAAACCATTTAGCATTGATAATCATTGCCATCATCATAGATTATTGGGGATATTTTCAGACATTATATAGAGTGTATGAAATAAAATGCAAAATCACTCCTATTCCAATTTCATTCCCTTAGTATATAAACATAATGTATTTTTTAAACAAAAATTTAAAAATTCCTATAAGGAGTAAAATAATCTGCTGAGAATTTCATTTTGGCCTCATAACAAAGGTTTACATTTCCCTTTTTTAAGGAAACAGTTCAGCCTCTGCCTGCCTTGTATTTCTTTGAAACATGTGTCAAGGCTACAGGTAGATCCTATAAAATGTTTTTACCTTTCTCCCCCTACCCCCACTGCTAATTGGTGTGTTGATTCAGTTGACTGAGCCAGCTTTGTCAAGACTACCCTGTGGGAGAGTCAGTACTGTGAACTCATGTGCCAGCGTCTCACTCCCAGCATGGTTGGGTTGGGGGCGAAGGGAGGCCAGAGCAGGAGTGAGTCTGCAAGGAGCCGAGTTGGAGTATGGAAAGCAAGTCCCTTTGCTGTGTTAATCATAACTGGGAAGCAGTGTCTTTTAGCCTTACTGATTATTTAGTAGACCCTTCTTATATACTGTAAGATTATATTTATGCCTGGAGTTGGGAGTGTAGATCTACAGAGACCTTTGGTGCTCTTGCTCTCCTGCATTCACCAGTCCACCTGAATTTGAATTTTATCTTTCATATCTGACTTCAGGCCAGTAAATCCTATGAGGGCTTCTGAAGCAGTGTGCTTCATGCAGGGGGCAGGCAGGCAGGTCGGTGGATATGGATACAGCCCTGTGTAACTTGAAGAAGGGAGAGGGTTGTTTTATTTCTCTCTTAGGACACCCAGGATAGCTAAGAAGTCATATACAATACCCCAGCCTGGAGATCATGAAAAGAACTTACATGGTGGTGGGTGACAAAGATAGACCTTTTTCCTGAAAAATTATGGGCAAAAATTTAAGGTTTTCATAGCCTAATTTCTAAAAACTAAGCAAAGGAAAAATTTTTATATAAAGCAATCCTTAATACCACCTAGAGATGATTCTTGGACACTGGAGACAGCTGAATTTTGATGCTGTGTAACTTGAAAATGAAAGACAGTTATTAATTTTGTCTCTAGGTAATGTCACTACCATTTTCTTTTTCTTTTTTTTTTTTTTAAGATTTTATTTATTTGACAGAGAGAGACACAGCGAGAGAGGGAACACAAGCAGGGGGAGTGGGAGAGGGAGAAGCAGGCCTCCCGCTGAGCAGGGAGCCCGATGTGGGGCTCGACCCCAGGACCCTGGGATCATGACCTGAGCCGAAGGCAGACGCTTAACGACTGAGCCATCCAGGTGCCCCGTCACTACCATTTTCTTAAGGATAGCACAGTAATAATTCAGTGCTTCAGCATATCGGCTTCCTCTTATTGATTACATTTTTCTTGCACAATACTTGATAGGCTTTATTACAAAAGTCATACATGTTTATTATTAGGAGCATGAGGAGACTTTTGGGGACTTGGAGTAGATATGCCCACTAGTTTGTGGTGGTGATTTCTTGGGAGTGCATGTATATATGTCAGTGCTTACACTATAAATGAGTAGATGCAGTTTGTTGTGTAGGTCAATTATATCGCAATGAAACTTTTTAAAAAAATTTTATTAATTAGATGACTAAAAAATTGGACTTGTTTTGCTGTTAATATGTTTTTTATATGTTAGTGAGATTGAACGTTTTGATGATATTTCATCATCTGTGAATTGTTCAGTTATATTGTTTGCCTTTTTCTGTTGTGTGTGTTTCTTATCAGTTTGTATAACCTACTATTACGTTAGTGATGACAACCCAGTGTCTGTCGTACCTGTTGCAGTTCTTTGCCCCAGTTGGTTTTTCTTTTGACTTGAAAGGCCATTTCTCCCCCTTCCCTTCCCTTGCCTTCCCTCTTCCCCCTGCTCTCCTTTCCTTCCTAACTTTTGCAGCCATGTCTGTCCTTTTTCTCCTTCCTGGTTTTTAGGTTTCCTATCTTCCTATCTTATGTGAGTCCCCCAACCCCAGTTATGTTCCCAAGTTTTCTTGTATTTTCTTAGTTTCCATTGTTCTCTTAGATTTTATTCCTTCTTGAATTTTTCTCGTATGGAGTATACACTGTGAGGGGCTCATTTATTTTCTTTCTGGTGGGTAGCCAGCTTTTACAAATCCTCTGTGGTAAATAAATAATTTTTCCCCACTGAAGTGAAATGCTCCTTTTATCTTCTATTAATTTTCTATATAAACTTGAAACTGTTCTGGCATAATCAGTGTTCTGTTAATCACTGTGTATATGCTTAGTGTTTAATCACAGTAGCTTTATGGCAAGTCTTACTGTACGATAGAGCATGCCCCACTTCATAGCTTTTCCCTTTCCAAACTTTCATAGTAGTTTTTCACATACCAATTAGAATTATATTTAGTCCTGTTTTCTTCTCCAGGCTCTGTTTGCTTCTGACTGAAAATGACATTAGGTAGGGGAGCTTGGGTGGCTCAGTCAGTTGAGCATCAGACTCTTGGTTTTGGCTCAGGTCATGATCTCAGGGTCGTGAGACTGAGCCCCATGGCAGGCTCCACGCTCAGCAGGGGGTCTGCTTAAGATTCTCTCTCCCTTCACCTCTGCCCACCTCCTCACGCACTCTCTAAATAAATAAATAAAGTCTTAACAAAATGACATTAGGTATACATTTTATTTTAGCAAGGATTAACATTTCTGTATGAAGCATTCCTCCAGAAACAAAATACATCTCTCTGTTTATTCAGGCCTTGTTTTATATCCTACATCGTGTGTTTTATCCTATACATTTTGTTGCCATTTTGAATAACTGGTTATTGCTGGTTGTAAAATAGTTAATGTATAAATATGACAAAATTTTATTATTAGGTCTACTCATTTGTAGTTAATTTCTTGGGCTTTTCTAAGTAGATAGCTATAGTTGCCTCTGCGTTCTCTTTATCTCCAGTGCAGGTTTGTCGCCTTATTGTGTGTAGAATGAGTCATAGGGGCGGGTGATTCTTAATGATGACAGGTATTTCACAGCTTAATATGTTTGCCAGTGGTTTTTTTATTGCCTTATTTTTCCCTTGTTGTAATTAACATGTAGTGACATCAAGTGTTCAGTTTAATGACTTTTAACAATTTGGTACCATCATCCTTAACAAGAAATTTAACATTTCTGTCATCCTAGAATGTTCCATCCTAGAATGTTCCAGATCTCCATCATCACTCCCTGCCCCCCAAAAAAGAAACAACTACTTTCTCACTTCTGTTACAATAGATTTGTATCTCATTTAGCACAGCTTCAAGATTCATCTGTGTTGTTGGTAGTTTATTCTTTTTTTTTTTTTTCCTCTCTTTTTTAAGCTATGTAACATTCCATTTTGTGAATAAACCACAATTTGTTTATCCATTTTTCTGTTGATTTCAGTACAGTCGTTTTCAGTTTGGGGCTATTATGAATAAAGCTTTCATGAACATACTTGTACAAGTGTCTCTGTACACATATGCTTTTATTTCTTCAGGGTGGATATAAGGAGTATTTTAACTATATAAAAAAGTAAAACTGCAGAACAGTTCTTCCACATGAATATACTGTTTTACACTTTGCCAAGCAGTATATGAAAGTTCTTGTTGTTCCACATCCTTGTCAACATTCGGTATTTTCAGTCTTGTGGCCCTTGTAATTGGTGTGAAATGGTAGCTCATTTCGTTTTAATTTCATACTCTTGATGACTAATGTTGTTGAGCCACACATTGGTGTATTTCCTGCCCATTGGCATATCTTTTTTTTTTGGCTTATCTTTTTGTGGGAGTTTGTCTGTTAAAGTCATTAACCCAGGGCACCTGGGTGGCTCAGTCGGTTAAGCGTCTGCCTTCCGCTCAGGTAATGATACCGGGGTCCTGGGATCGAGCTCCGCATTGGGCTCCCTGCTCGGCGGAGAGCCTGCTTCTCCCTCCCCCTCTGCCTGCCGCTCTGCCTACTTGTGCTCTCTCTCTATCTCTCTGTCAAATAAATAAATAAAATCTTCAAAAATAAATAAATAAAGTCATTAACCCATCTTAAAAAAAAGATGCTTTGTTCTTTTCATTTTGATTTGTAACAGTTCTTTGCCAGATATGTGTACTGTGAATGCTGCCTCCCATGCTCCATCTTGTCTTTTCATTATCTTAGTGGTGCCTTTCAGAGAGCAAGAAATGTTTAAATTTTGATGGAGTTCGGTTTATCAAGTTTTTCTTCAAAGGTTCTTGTTTTTTATGACCAAAGAATTCTTTGTTTATTGCAAAATTTTGACAATTATCCTCTTTTTTTCTAGATGTTTCAGAGTTTTAAAACATTCTTATATTTAGGTCTGTTATCTCTTCCAGTTAACTTTTGCATATGTGGGATGAGTTTAGGTTTTTTTTTTTTCCCCAGTAGGTATTCAGTTTTTTATCTGTTAAAAAGGCTTTCCTTTCTCCTACTGAATTGACTTGATGACTTAATACTGACTGTATATGCATGTGTCTATCTGGATATTTTCTGCTCATTCATTGATTGATTTGTGTGTCTTTGAGCTGGTTCCATACTGTTGTGAATACTGCAGCTTTGTAATAAGTCTTGAAATCAGGTAGTATAAGTCTTCCAATTTGTGTTCTTTTTCAAAATCGCTTTGGCTTTTCTAGGCTCTTTGCATTCCCATATAAATTTTAATAACACCTTGTCAGTTTCTGCAAAAATATCTGAGATTTTTATTGAGTTTGTGGGATTTGGGGTGCATGGCCATCTTAAGAATACCAAGCTTTCCAATCCATGATCATGTATATTTCTCCATTTATAACAGCCTTTGTACATTTGTTCTGTTTCATTTTATGCAGAAGAACTTATTGTAGCAATGATGGCAGAACCTTTCTTTCTTTTTTTTTTTTAATTTTTAAAGATTTTATTTATTTATTTGACAGAGAGACACAGTGAGAGAGGGAACACAAGCAGAGGGAGTGGGAGAGGGAGAAACAGGCTTCCCGCCGAGCAGGGAGCCCGATGCGGGGCTCGATCCCAGGACCCTGGGATCATGACCTGAGCCGAAGGCAGACGCTTAACGACTGAGCCACCCAGGCGCCCCGATGGCAGAACCTTTCTTTAAAAATAGTGTGAGATCTTTCTGCAGCTTTGGATTTATTTTGTTTGAGATATATATAAGTTTAATGGCCATCAAGTTAGTGTCGAAAGCCTGGGATGATGTCTAGAAAATGCTGCTGAGAGTTGTGTTTCCTGCAGCTCTCTGGATAGAGAATCCCCTCTTGAACTGAGGGGAAAGAAGGATAATTGGGACGGAGAGAGAAAGGAATAATTATTCCCTTGCCTGATGGAAGTGTGCTCATGAGTAGGAGGAAACCAAGTGACATAAACCCAAATGTTCTTTGATTACCTGCTGATATGATGTCTAAAATAGGAGTGGGAGGAGCCTATCAAAGTGCTGACATTTTGAAGCATTTGTCCATCTCTGCTGACTACTTACAGAAGGACAGTGGTCCAAGACTTTGCAGACTTGTGTATCTTCAGTAAAATAATGGCTTTGCGTTTTATGGAATAAAATGGGAGGCCAGGGGAGAGAGTGCAAGATTCAAACTCTTTTGTATCTGAACTTAGGACAGAAGTGAGAGAGGGGCTCTGGAGCCACAATGGCTCCTTCGAACAATTCCCTGTAGTTCCTGCATACTCTTTATTGATATTTCAGATATCACAGTGAATTCCAGGTAAGCATCTGGGAATGGTTATCACATGGAGAGGTGTCCTGCTGTGCAGTTAGCCTTATAAAGCTCACAGTGATTGTGAAGAACTCTTATTAAATTTTTTTATCTGGGGATTTTTTTGGTCTGTCTCTAATATTTATAATTTAAGGAACCTATTTTTTTTTAACTGTTAACCTAGGAACCAAGACTTAAATAAATCTCTATCTTGGAAATCCAAACATTAATTTTTTAATAATATACTTTCTTCTGAACTCTTTGCTCTTAAAATCTAGAGATCTATGTTGTCTTGTTTTGAGAACTTAATTTATAATGTCGCCCTACCTATTGTTATGAATTGTAGTTTAATGAAATTGCTTTGTTTTTTCCCTGAGAATCTCTGTAAGGGGATAGAGAGTGTCCTGAAGAAAATACTAATTTCAACTCTTAAAACTCTTCTTGTGTGATAAATTTCCTGGCACTTTTTTTAAACTTAGTTTAAAGGAAAATTTTTGACTCTTTGGTAATTAATCAATTTTAATATGGTTGTGGACCTGTTTAAGAACCACAGATTGACCAAAGTTGGGTGTATGTTTGCGTGGCTACATATATACATTTCTGTATATGGCAGTGTTTGCCCCAGTCCTGAGGCAGTAAGCCTTCCATTTTACCAGAGCGAAGAGAGAATATTCAGAGAATTTTGTATACTCACCTTAAAAATAGTCATGTAATGAGAACTTAAAGTCACTTTTTCTCCTTATTTTCTCTTCCACTATTTGTTTTAGGGTAACCAGGAGCCAACAACAACTCCTGACGCAATGGTTCAGCCTTTTACTACCATCCCGTTTCCACCACCTCCACAGAATGGAATTCCTACAGAATATGGAGTGCCACACACTCAGGACTATGCCGGCCAGACCAGTGAGCATAACCTGACCCTCTACGGAAGTACGCAAGCCCACGGGGAGCAGAGTAGCAACTCACCCAGCACACAAAACGGATCTCTCACGGTATGTGAACTATGAGGTGGGAAATGGAAGAGTGCCTGCCATCATATTGAAATCTTCACCTGAATCATCAGCCAGAAAACCTTTTGAATTAATTTAGCATCTACATGACACTACATAGCATGTGTGTAATTTCATTTCTACCCCCTGCGTTGAAATTAGAAGGTAAGTATTTAGAGTCTGAGATCGCAGTCACTGCCCAGGAGCTTAGGGTCTAAAGACAGAGCAGACAACACAAGGTGAGGGTACACTTAGGTCAGTTTCACCAGGAAGCTTCATTTTGCCACACCTTGTGGTCCCTCCTGTGTTGTCACTGTATACAGCCTCCCAGCAGCGTTCTGCACATTGCTTCCTCCCTCCTCCTGGACATACTCAGTCTCTTGCTCTTGGCACACCCCCTGTTTCCCTCCTATGCACTGGAAGTTCTCTCTTAGTCCCCTTTGCTGGTTCCTATCTCTCTGTTCAGTTTTTATTTTTTTAATTAAAAAAATTTTTTTTTAAAGATTTTATTTATTTATTTGACAGAGAGAGACACAGCGAGAGAGGGAACACAAGCAGGGGGACTGGGAGAGGGAGAAGCAGGCTTCCTGCTGAGCAGGGAGCCCAATGCGGGGCTCGATCCCAGGACCCTGGGATCATGACCTGAGCCAAAGGCAAACGCTTAACCGACTGAGCCACCCAGGTGCCCCTAAATTTTTTAAATTTTTATTTATTTATTTATTTTTAAAAGATTTATTTATTTGGGGGAGAGAGCTTGCGGGGGAGGGGGAAGGGGAGAAGCAGACTTCCCGCTGAGCAGGGAGCCCCACGTGGGGCTCAGTCCGACCCCAGCCAAAGGCAGACTGAGCCACCCACGCCCACCTCTGTTCAGTTTTTAAATGTTGCAGCGTTCCAGGCCTGGGTCCTAGGACCACCCCCTTCCTCTTATTTTATGTTCTCTCTCTCTATAATTATACTACTAACTTCACCTTGCTGCTCCAGCAAAACCTAGGAGTCTTCTCTCTTTCCTACGTCTCCACATCCAGTGTATTTGCAAGTCCAAGCATTCTCTTCAGCTCTTCTCTTTATCTTAATACTCTCACTAGGTAGTGTACATGATTAACAGCTCAGCTCTTCTGCCAGATTTCTTGGGTTTGAGTTGGGCCCTGCTTAGCAGCATGACTTTATTAACCTCTTTCTGTGTTGGCGTGCTCAGTGAGGACAAATACATACCTGTACCTAGAAAAGGAAGACAGCAGTACCTGCCTCTGCTGGCCGCTAGGAGATTTAAAAGAGTTGAAGTCATGTATCATCACCGTCATCCCCATGCTGGTCCCGGCCTCATGGCTTATTTCCTGTGTTATTGCTGCCTGCCTGCCTGTCGCTTCTCCACAGGGCAGCCAGCATAGTGCTCTGTTTGCTCATGCAAATAATGTTACTTTCCTGCTTAACTCTTAACAGTTCCCTCGCATACTTACAATAAAATCCAAACTCTGTACTTGGTTTACTAATCCCGGGCCCCAGCCAACCTCTATGGTTTTGCCTTTTACTACTAACTTGCTAAAGTAAAAGAAATGTCAAAAATCATCCAGTAGGTATATATCACATATATATCAATACACAGGAAGTCATATTGTCTGTGAGATTGCTGGTTTATCTCCAAAGATAAACATGTTCTGTACTCTGGATAGAAAGATCTGTGTCTGGTTTTTAGATTTCTTTTTGCCCTTCCTGTTTCAGATTATCAGGAGAGCTTTATTCAGCCTTTAAACCACTTGATATCATTTACTTCCCAATAAAGAGCCTTACAGTGGAAGCTTTTGTTGCATAACGATGGATTTAACCTTCAAATACTTTCCATTTTCTTTTATTAGATATTAGACTACAAAGAAATCCATTCTTTCCTTGAAAACATGTTATCTTTTCAGTGTTGATCAGTTAAATATAAGCACATAATTTTATACTTCATAAGTAATGGGCTACAGTAGACAATTTATTAGGAAGATGTAAGCATGATGGGTAACAGATGAGGATTCCATAGCATTTGTTCTAGAATCATGAATATATTGGCTGCTATCTTGGCTGCATTTCCAAATCACTTTCAAATGATTATGAATTCACAGTCTTACCAGAACTACTGTGCAAAGCAGGAATAAAATATAAATCTGAGGCTTTATCAAGTATTTTAATTACTAAGTCTATTTCTTTACTAGTTATCTGTCCTTTTTCTATTTTTATTTCTATATTCTGTTTCACATCAAATATTGGTAATTTGTGAATTTCTAGGAATTTTTCTTTTTCATCTAAATTGTCTATTTTGTTCGTATAAAGTTAATTATAATAATAATCCCATATAATCCTTTTTTTCATTTCTATAGCATCTGTAGTGATATCCCCTCTTTCATTCTTAATTTTGGTAATTGTGCCTTCTTTTTTTCTTGGTCAATCTAGCTAAGGTTTATTAATTTTGCAGATCTTTCCAGAAAACCAGCTTTTGATTTCATTGATTTTTTTAAAAATCTGTTGTTTTTCTGTTTTATATTTCATTGATTTCCATTCTGACCTTTATTATTTCCTTCCTTCTACTAGCTTTAAGTTTGATTTGGTCTTAGGTTTGTTTGTTTTTTTTTAAGCCTCTTGAGTGGAGGGGGAAGAGGGAAGCAGACTCCCCGCTGAGCAGGGAGCTCCACCTGGGGCTCAATCCCAGGACCCTGGGATTATGACCCCAGATCATTGATTTTAGATTTTTTTTTCCTGTTACATGTTTAAAGCTATACATTTCCCCTTAAGTTTCCCATACAATGTGATATATTGTGTTTTCGTTTTCATTCAAGGTATTTTTAAATTTCTCCTTATGATTTCTTCTGTGATCCTGGGTTACATAGACATGTGTTTCTTAATTTCCAAATGTTTGAGGATTTCCCAACTTTCTTTTCTTGATTTATAATTTAATACCATTGTGGAGAGAGAACATACTTTGTATGATTCAATTTTTTAAAATTGATTGAGACTTGGGGCGCCTGGGTGGCTCAGATGGTTAAGTGTCTGCCTTCAGCTCAGGTCATGATCCCAGGGTCCTGGGATCGAGTCCCGCATCGGGCTCCCCGCTCCGCGGGAAGCCTGCTTCTCCCTCTCCCACTCCCTCTGCTTGTGTTCTCTCTTTCGCTGTGTCTCTCTCTGTCAAATAAATAAATAAAATCTTTAATAAAAAAATAAATAAATAAAATTGATTGAGACTTGTTTTAAGGCTTAGTAGATGGTCTTTCCTACAGACTATTCCTAACCAGTTGGCCTTTTCTCAATATGAAATGTCCCTCCCTCTTTTTCTATCATTATTTCTTAAGTTTGTTTTGTCTGATATTAATATAATCACTTCAGGTCTCTTATCATTACTATTTGTATGACATCTTTTCCCTTCATTTTTGTCTCAAACTCTTTGAATCTAAGGTGTGTCTCTGGTAAAAAAAAAAAAAAAAAAACCCCATACAACTGAATCTTACTTTAGCCAATCTGAAAATGACTGCCTTTTTATCAGAGCATTTAGTCTATTTACATTTAAAGTAATTGTTAATATGGGTGGATTTATGGCTGCTATTTAACTACTTGTTTTATGTCTCCTGTCTTTTATTGTTCCTCTGTTCCTTCTTTACTGATTTCTGTTAAATAATTCTTAATTGTACCTTTTAAATCCCTTTGTGATTTTTTAATTATTTATGTTGTTATTTTTATATTTTCTTAGTTCTTGGTCAAGGATTACATCTTCAACTTATAATTTACTGTTGTGTGCACATGCTTGCTTACTTGTGGGTGCACACACACACGTGTGTGTGTGTCTTATCTGGTAAAATATTGCAGCTTTGGTCTAATACAGCTTCATTCCTCACCATCCTTTGTACTATTATTGTCATCTGTATTATACATATAAGATCCACTTGTATGTTTTTTTTTACCAGAGACACACCTTAGATTCAAAGAGTTTGAGACAAAATGAAGGAAAAAGATGTCATACAAACAGTAATCATAAGAGACCTGAAGTGATTTTATTAATATCAGACAAAATAGATAAGACAAGAATATTGATGGAGACAAGAAATGGAACAATACAGTATTGTAATTATTACTTTAAAGAATCTTATATTTTCAAAGAAGGTTACCATTTTCGGTAATCTTCGTATCTTCCTGTGGATTTGAGTTGTATTCTGTTACCATTTCCTTTCAGCCTGTAGGATGTCTTTCAGTATTTTCTGTAGACTAGGTCTGTTTGAAACAAATTTTCTGGTTTTGGGTATCTAGGAACTATGTCTTTATTTTTTTCTTCATTTTTGAAGGATAGTTTTGCTCACTGTAGACTTCTTTCTTAGTTGACCGTTTTTCACCACTCCCCAGCACTTTAAACCTGTCATTCCACTGCCCTCTGGCCTCTGACAAGAACGAGCTGATTCTCAGGAGTCAGCTATTAATCCTACTGTTCCCCTTTCTGTGATGAATTGTTTTTCTCTTGCTGCTTTCAAGATTTTTATTTTATCTTTGGCTTTGAGCAGTTTGACTCTGATGTGTTTAGGGTGGATCTCTTCGTTTTTATCATACTTGGAATCTATTGAGATTTTTGGATCGGTAGATTAATATTTTTTATCAAATTTGGGAACTTTTTGAATATAATTTCTTCAACTATTTGTTCTTTCTCTTTCTCCTCTCTTCCTGGGACTTTCACCACAAATATGTTGGGAACTTGATGTCAGTCACCCACAGGTTCAAGTTCTAGTTTTTTGTTTGTTTTTGAGTTGAATCGCAACAGAATCTAACGTTCTGTTCATTTTTCTTTGATATTTTTTCTTTCTGTTCACTGGATTGGAGAATTTCTGTTAATGCCTCTTTCAGTCCACTCACTCTTGTTCTGCCACATTGCACGAGCTTGTGACCCCATCTAGTGAATTTTTTATTTCAGTTACTGTACTTTCCAACTCCAGAATTCTCATTTGTGATTTCTGCTTCTCTGTTGAGATTTCTTGTCATCATATTTCCTTCAGTTCTCTGAATACATATGTCACTGCCGCTTTGAAGTCACCTGCTGAGTCCAACATCCAGGCCCACTCAAGGGTCCTTTTCTAGTTACTGCTTGTTTTCTTGAGTCTGGGCCATACTCTCCTGTTTCTTTACAGGTCTTGTAATTTTTTATGAAACTGGACATTTTAGTAATATATTGCAGGAACTCTGAAGTGTTATTTTTTTTAGAGGTATAGGTGTGTGTATGTGTGTATGTTTTAAGTAATTTGCTTGAACTTAAACTGTGGACTGTGACTTCTCGATTGTGTGCAGCCACTGCTGTTTCTGCACAAAATCTTAGCGATTTTCCCTCTCATTTCTACTTTTTTGCCTGGCTAGGCGTTAGCCCTGTGTCTCCCTAGCTCATTGGTCAGCCAGGGATTTGGGCAGAGGTTGTGTTGAAGCAGCTCGAGCTTGTAACGCTTCTGCCGAACTCTGTCAGTCCATCTCGTTGTGGGTTGGGAAGTGAGTTCAGAGTGCAGCCAGTTCTCAGGTCTGCCTGGCTTTTTCTGTCTGTTGAGCTCATGTCTGCCTGGCTTTTTCTGTCTGTTGAGCTCATGTCTCCCCTCCTCATGCTTATAGTTTCACCGTTGGCCACAGATATGAGGAGAGCATATCTAGCTCCTCTATAATTCTCTCATTTTTTCCAGGATCTCCCCTTCATATTGCTGGCTGCTCCACCACTCACCTCATTCAGACCACAAGCTCAAGATAGAAGAACTAAATTTCCCCTGTTAGGGCCTACCAAACTTGCCACTTTTAGCCAACAGAGCTGTGGGTTTTCTCCTGCCCACCCCTTCCCCCCAGCACTCACTCCACCCCTGCCCCAAATGCCCCAAGTTGAGTTTACCCCTTCTGATAGCACAGCTGCTAGTTCTCATGGCCCTGGCCCTGTCCTGATAAAAACGAAGTGCTCTCCCACAGAACTGAGGGATCGGTGGTGGTGTTGGGGCAGGGACGGCGTGGCGGGTTGGAATCGCCACAGGCAATGTGTGTGGCCTCTTGCTGGTCTTACCCTAAGCTCTAGCAATTTTTCAAGAAATTTCTTTATCATCCGCCTTTGATTTCCAGAATGTGAAATGATTGTGGGACAGCTTTTGTCCAGCTTCCTTACCGTCGTCTTGTTCTGGGGAGAGGAGTCACTGGCCTGTTGAGGCTGTCAGAGCCAACAGTGCCCTCCCTGTCCTGTCCTGGTGCTGGCCGTACAGCTCCTCCTGCGCCTCTGTTCCCCGCGGCCCGCTTCTCCTCCTGCTTGTTGTCCCTTCCTGCCACCATCTCCCATGGTTTGAGATGCCCGGGTTCTGGGTTTCTAATGGCAGGGTAAAGGGCAAGTTCTGTTCCTTAATACAAATATATACGGTGAAGACTTCTCTTCCCCATCCCTATTCGAAACTCTTCACTACATAATTTTGCATTGTATCGACCAATTTGAGTTCCTAAAGAAATACTGAAATAAAATTAGGAAGCCATGTGTATGGACTGGGAATTTATTGGTGCTGAGGAGGAAATGGAAAATCCTTTGAGCTGTGTCTACAAACAGAGGTGGCACAGGTTCTATAATTTTAGGAAGTTGCTAACAATAAAATGCGAAATTATTAGGAGGCTCTGGTTGAAGATGCTTCTTACATGTTTAAGTGTACATTTAAATGGGAGTGTGAATTCACCGCTCTTAAGACATTTGCTTTGTAAGTTGTGAATGTGTGGGTGTTCTGGGGGGGGGATGTGTGTATGGAGGGAGAGACTGAGCAGTAGAGCAGTACATCATAAAACTTAGATTTGACAACATTATAGATTATTCTGTTAAATTTTTACTATCTACTAACATGTTTCTTAAAATGGATCCAGTAATTCCTGTGGCCAATTAAATCCAGAAGGTAGATAGGAAGCTTTGTTATTTACAAAGAAATGATACCTTAAATTTCTGTAACACTTTGTTTAACAATTGCTTCCACAAACACTGTATTATTGTAGTTCATAAACTAGTCTTAGTGTATGTGAGGGTTTTACAGTCGGGGATTTCAGAGTCCGTTCTCTCCATTCTGCTGCTTGGATTCCCTGACTCCAGCTCAGCGACGGGAGGTAGTGTATGTATATGCGCTGGTCCTGAGAGCAGGCACCTGTGCATCTTTTCCCACTCAGCCCAAGTGTCAGCTCTGCTGGGAAGCCTTGCTTGATTTTCCTAGGCAAAGCCAAGCTTATCCTTCATTTAGGCTCAGGTAGACTCCTGAGCTGACCACTTTTTGTGGAACTTACAAGATGTTGTTTTTTGTTGCCTTCTGTCTCCCTAATTAAACTCTAAGCTTTACAAAAAAAAAAAGTTCTTCTAGTTCATCTTTGCATTCTCTGATTATCACAGTGCCTGGCACTTAATAGTTACTCAGTAACTGTTACTCGGGTTATCGGAAGTAGTTAAAGGAGATAAGGTGTGCCATGGGAGGTCTGAGGAGGGAGAAAGTAAGGCTTCTAGATGCAGGTGGCATTGATCTGGTCCTCATATTAAGAGTGATTAGAATTGGAACATGCACAGATTTAGAACATGATGAGAAGAATTAGGAAAGTCATTTCTCAAAGCAGAGTTAGATAGATGGGCAAGATCAAAATGTCTTTGAATAAAAGCATGTGTTTCCAATAGGCTGAAGTTTGGGGTGTTTGGTGGTTGCAGAGGGAAATAAGGTGGGGGGAAAAGTTGCTTGAGTACAAATTAGGAAGAGTGTTTGAATGCCTGGCTGAGAAATGACTTTATCGAAGGTTTTTGAGCAAGGAAATGGAAGTGAGCGGAGCTGTGCTTCCAGAAGACCTATGTGTTGCATATACCAGATGAGGGGAGAAACAGGGGGACCAGTTAGGAAAGAGTCTTCTGAGGTTCTGGCCCAGGGGGCTGCAGCAGTTATGTAGAGGAGGGATGAATGGAAGAGAAGCTGCCACAGTAGAATGCACAGAACAGCTAGTTAAATAAGTAAAACAAAGAGAGCACAGTCAAAGATTGTGTCCTCCTCAGTGCAAGAACTGTATCAGGATTAAATTATTTCACCTCCCAGACTTTAGAGTCCTCATCTACTATATGAAGCCAGCAGTGCCTACCTGACAGGATTGTATTGAAAAGAAATTAGAAATGGTTGGGAAATTACTGGCTTAAATAGTTCTTTAATTGGCTTTTTTTTAAAAAAGATTTTATTTATTTAGAGAGAGAGTGCACACACAGCGGGGGGGAGGGGCAGAGGGAGAGAGAATCTCAAGCAGACTCCCAACTGAGCACGGAGCCCAACTCGGGCTCAGTCTCAGGTCCCTGAGATCATGACCTGAGCCAAAAACCAAGATTTGGACACTTGGAACCAACTGAGCCACCTAGGAGCCCCTTTAATTGCCTTTTTTAAAGCATCTTTTAAAATTATTTGTCCTTTGATGTCCTTGGTTTGTGTTTTTTATTATTGTGAGCCAGAGCTGTACTGTAATAGAGATTTTGTTTATGTTGAATAGTGTCATCTTGTGTGAGGGAACCAAAAAAAAAAAAAAACTTCTACAAAAATGAGAGATAAACAATGAAATCTGGAATTTTATTTCTAAAATGTATTTCAGAAATTGATTTTCACATTTGGCTAGAAGCTTCTTGTGCCCTTAAGACAAGAGCCTGTTTTGATAGTTTGTCCCATACTGTGCATTAGCAAAGAGATAACAGTCAGGGGTCCTGATTACCCCTTTACCTTCCTGCAGAGAAGAAAGGAGCTCAGTTGTTACATGTTTAGATACTCTTCCAAATGCTGGCAGGCATAAGTGACTAAAGTATTTGAGGTAGACAAGCTTTGATGAGTAATCTTCAGATGAGGTTTGTGTTTGTATGCATATTCTACCCACCTAGTAGATTATACTTTCCTTGAGGGCAGGAGTTACTACTTGCCCTCTTATTTCTCCCATTGGCGTATAATGGATGTTTGATAAGTGTTTTTTGAGTGAAGAAAATAGAAGCTTATAAAGGTCCAGCATCTTCTGTGATGGGTTAGGAAATGTTAGGAAGTGTTAATAACATCTTTTGAAGTATTTGAACAGAGTTGTTGATGGCTCTAAAGCAGAGATTTGAAGGCACAGCTGAGGGGGCCCACCTTTACTCTGTTGGTCAGCTGTAGACCTCACAGCCCTCCTCAGTGGTGGCATTCAGGCACACCTCTGTATGAAAGATAACTAGAACTCCATGCTGTCCACCATCCTGTTTCTTTGCTTTGTTGCATGCCCTTTCTCTGGAGTTGAAGCCAGCTTTTGTCTCACTTCTCTATTAGATCGGTCTAACCATCCTCCATGGAATTACCCACTGACTCCCTTACTTGCAAGTGCCTTGTGGATTGGTATCCCACTAAAACATAGCCAAGAAGTGCTAGCCCTTAACATGGGTCCATTTGCCCAAGTGAGGATTTCTAGAACATAATGGGAAAGATGGGGCCCAAATCTTTCTCTCATATTATGTGTCATGGGCCGTATTACCCTCAGCCTGCAGCATAGGCATTCTCGTTAGCATGTTTTTTTCCAAGCTAGAATTAGAAGGCCTGGGACCACAGAGGAATTTACTCATCTGACTATCCACTCTTCCAAGAGAGTCCCTCATTTTCCCTCCAGACTAGTAAAAGGGAGAAGATGTTGAGCTGACACAAACCATCCACAATTGTTATCGATTTATCAGAGTTATGATGCCTATGATCATCTTGGCAGTTTCAAAGCTGGATCCACGAGCAAACTGTAGGCTGGTCTGAAAGTGCAAGAGTTGCTACAGAAAACCACACTTAGAGCCAGGCATGGATATTTTTGTTTTAGATTTATTTATTTATTAGAGCGTGCGAGAGAGCAGGAGGGAGGGTCAGAAGGAAAAGGAGAGAAGCAGATTCCCTGCTGAGCATGGAGCCTGATGCAGGGCTTGATCCCACCTAATCCTAACCCCGAGATCATGACCTGAGCCGAAATCATTAAGAGTTGGACGCTCAACCAGTTGAGCCACCCAGGCACCCCAGACATGGATATTTTTGAATAGAGAAAATTGCCCTTTGGTTCATGACACTCAAGACACCTTTCAACATATTGTTAATATTGTTCGCCTCATGATTATTGCTGCTTCTCCCTTGCGTGTCTTCATTCATTTATTTACTTTTACTTTTATTTACTTTTACTTCCCACCCCACCACCGCCCTCCCCTGCCAAAAGCAACTAGAACTAAACAGTGCTGGGAGTGGTAATTCTGCGCTCTGCTGCCCCTTCCTGCTCTCCTGTGTTAGGGCCAGAATAAAGAAGCACTAATGATTCATTTGGGGGCATGGTTTTTCTTAACTTGTCTAAAGGGTTGTACATTTTTCATAAATATTTTGTACTATTTTTTGAAGTCAGTAAACTGATTAGAATCATTGAGTTTTAAAGCTAAAATGGATTTTAGAAATTATTTTATGCCTTCCTTTTACAACAGAGGTCAACAGTTCTAAGTGACTTGAGCACGGAAGGTTACAGCTAGCTAGTAACAGAGCCGGAACTCAGGAAATCTGCTTTCAGCCAAATGCTTTTTTTCTGCTTCCCCATGCAAATTATAAAAAATAAAAAGCATCCACAGGGGATGGTCTTCTTAGCTTCCACTGATTCTTTGACTTTAAACCTAAGAACTCCACCTAGAACATACAAACAGATTTCTTTCATTCTAAAATGCACATTAAAATATTAGAGAAGCATTCAGTTAAGGATGAAGATTTTAATTGAGGTGATCTTCTGTGTGTGTTTCACTATTTTACATTATGTCTAATTTTTCTATGATTCTCACTCCTGGTTTAAAAAAATAAGTGACTTGCTATGGTTTTTGTTTCACAGTGTGATACCAGTTCATGATGCTACTACATACGCAAACGATGCCTTTGTAATTCCTTTTAACAGCACTTTGACCTGAGAAAATGGAACTAGACATTTTCTGAAGAAAATTGAATTACTAGTTAATTGAAAAAAAAAAAAATGTTCGCTTACATTTAAATGCCCAGACAAGACTAGATTCTCAGAATTTGGGTTGTCATAGCAGTATTCAAATACACAAAGGAAATACATAAGCATTTCTTTTTAAAATAACTAAATGTAAAGGTAATTTTTCTTGACTAGTGAATTGCTCTACAGAGAGATAAATTCAATTTTCCATGCCCCAAAAATTGTGTCTGGTGGTGGCATTAGATAAAATAATTTTATGTTCAGTATATCACAAGTGTTCTATCACAAGTTTTAGCAATGTGAAATACCTTGATTTTCAGTAAATAAGCATATGGGCCAAGATTTCACTTTTTAGAAAATTATTTGATCATATTAGGGCATTTTTACTCTTTAAGAAGGAATTCATATGATCTAATTCCACCAGGTTTTAACCCATCATATACTCCATTATAAACATTTATAAAAATGTTTCAAATGCTAACAAATCTAGTTGGTGGATCAGCATGGGTTGTAGTCCCCCCCGCCCCTTTTTTAAGGCAATGTAAAATGACCTAATGAAAAGTATCCCAACCCACTTTTTAAAAATATTATCAAGAAAAACTGAAATTTGTTTTTTAAAGTTGTTTTAGAAAAAACTTTATTATATAATATTGTGATTGTGGTTAGGGAGCTTGAGCCCTGGAAATCAGATTGAGTTGGGTTTAGCTCCCAGCTCCTTCCATTTGCTAAATGTGTAACCATCTGAAAATTTTAACTCTAGTGCTCATTTTCCTCATCTGTAAAAATGGTGGTAACAGTTCCTACCTGATAGGGTTTTTTGGATTAAATGAGAAAATGAATAGCAAGTACTTAGGATAGTGCCAGGCACATAGTAAATGTCAGTAAACATTAGCTACGGTACTTTTATTATATAATTATTTCAAAGAAGGTGTCCTAGGCAACCTTGATTTATGAAACGATACTAATGAACGGGCCATCCAGTTCTCTCTTCTGAGAGAATCTTCCTTCCCTCACCTGCATAGGAACTAGTGCACTAAGAGCCATACCTTTGTCAGTGAATTTTATAGCCGGCTCTACAGAAATAAATGAGTGAATTACATATGTAATACATGTTTGGGGAGAAGGGTGAATTCTCTCTCTTCAGAATTCACAGGAAACCTGTTGACTTTGTTTAGTCCGGTATTTTCCAAATTTATTTAACAGTGAAATCCATTTTCTACAGAATACCAGTTAACATCCTGTAGAACTGACATTCTACCCATTGGGAGGTATTGCTCCATGATTTTTGAAGCGCACACACACACACACACACACACACACACACACACACACACACATCCTTTAGATGCGCTTAAAAGTCTTTTGGGAATGATCTTTCCATTAGATTTTCTTGGGTATAAAATACATCACAGTCTTATTTTATATAAATTTGAATCATTCAAATTTGAAATAATGTAATACAGAAAAATTAATGAAATTTCACTTTTGTGTAAATTTTTAACTGTTAACAAAATTCAACTGGGTAAATTACACAGGTCTTATTGGCTGTATTCAGTGATTCATGAATTGGGTTGCATCCAATCTAAGCAGATAGAAAGGAGCTTGGAAGAGCTGTACAGAAGCAAGAGATTTTATAGGCAGAAGGGAGCAGGAACAAGGAAGTTCTACTGGGCATTTGCTGATTGGTTAAAGCAAGGTCACTTTCTTTACATGGAACAGAGGCAAGTCTCAGAGCTGGGTCAGGTAACTTGTGCTGAGCAAGCAAGTACTGATTGGTTGACCTGGGCCTTGCTTTTCTGGGAGAGCCCAGCAAAGAAATGGAGTTCAGTTTGGGTTTGCTGAACTGGGGCTTATCGGCATGAGTCACTCCCTCTTGGACACAGTCTGGTTCCTTTAACAGAACTAATGTGAATATTCCCAAGTGAAACCTTTGTTAATAATTGCCTAATTTCAAAGCTGTCTGAATTATAAGGTGATTGACAAGACAGCTCTACTTTCAGCAGTTAAGAGAAATATCTACTATCTTTTGAGAAGTTTAATCTTGAATTTTGCAGTTTTCAGAACCATGTCCCTTACACCATATGTGACTGACTGTAACATTGCAAAAATACCTGATTCATCCTATGAGGAGGATCCACTTAAACCTTAACTGAAGACCAGTCCCTATCCCAAAGAAATTGAACCCAACTAGGAATCATACTTTTGTTCTTAAAACAATGAGATCTTCAGGGAAGATGCTGCAGGATATGATACTCTATGTGGCTTACCTTCTGTAAGTAAGAGAGATTTATAAATTAAACTGTTTCTGATTTGGGAATACATAATAGTGGTATCAGATTAAATGGGTTTCTTTCTTCACCATGCCACTAATTTGAAATGAATAGGCTTTTCCGCCCATTTCTGACTTTTATAAGTGGTCCAACCCGCATATGGACTACAAATACAAGTACTTGTCTACAGCTGTGCCTGTGTGTAGTCATTAAAGCACCTAAGCGTTCTTTGTGTTTTAGTATTCTCTAGGGTTTAGAATCTGACATCCCAAAATACCTTTTCCCTTCTTTTTAACTTTTTATTTTGAAATAAACTTAGACTTACAGGAAAGTGGCAAAAATAGTGCAAAAAATTTCTGCATAATCCTTTACCTAACTTCCCCTAATGTCATTACCTTAGATACAGTACAGTTTTCAAAACCAGGCAGTAAAAAGTGTTGTTACAATACTAGTAAGGCAAAATACAGACCTTATTCAAATTTTATCAGTTTTTCCACTAATGTCCTTTTTTCTGTTCTAAATTCAATTCAGGATCCCACATTGCAGTTAGTTGTCATGTCTCCTTATTCCAAAATATTTAATCATACTCAGCTTATATCTGGAGTAGTTACAGTCTCTGAAGAACAGAGAAAGGAAAAAACTTTGTATTTATAGGCTTGCTGTTAGCTGAGAACCATGTCTCATTTTTGAGGTCTCTGCTTATTCTCCTGCAGCCTTTTATGTGTGCATTGGCGAAGGGCTATAATGCAGGCTCTCCTTCTTGAGATACAGAGGTTATTTTGAAAGCAAGCGGTATTTGCCAAAATGTTTTATACTTGTCAGCTCAAAACACACATAAGCTGTGTTGCATATGTACATACAGTATTATAAGGTTTTATCAAACATGAATTTGTTCCAGGTTACTTTTGAATATACCGGTCTAATTTTGCTTCCTCCAAGAATGCAGTAAATGGTTTTTGTGTTTGTGTGTTTTTAGGGCTATAAACCAATAAGAACAGGAGAATTAATAATTGTGGAAGCTAGAAAGCAGATGTCCCAGTTAGTGACAAGCTTAGCAGACCCACATGAGCTTATTTCTAAGCCAGTTGTGGGAGAAATCTGAGAAAGAATTCCATTTACACCACAAAAATTTTAGAAGTTGCAGAAACTGACAGCTCTAGATAGAAGATTGGAAAACTCTTCTCTGAGAGCCTGACTGAGTCAAGAGGAAAGATTTGAAGATGGACATGTCGGGGTTCCCCCAACAAATTGCTTACCTAACAGACCTGGAATGAGTCAAAGTTCTCATGCCCCTCCACCCCACCCATTTAGAACTATCAGTTTTTTAGCTATCTTCCCCCACTCAATTCTTAATTCTAAGCAGACAACCAAAGATAGCTAGATTCCTGAGGGAACGCTACAACGGGCAAGATAGAGAACAAAAAGAAGCAAACAAAAAAGAAGTTGTGAATAAAAGGAAACTTTTACTTCCAAAAAACAACCAAAGCAATAATCTATAGCTTTAGAAAGATAAAGAGAAGATACTGCATCTACTAAACAAGAATGAAGTTTAAAAGGGGTGTAGACTGCGGAATTCAGAGAAGAAAAACGAACCCTTGAAATTAAAAACATGGCAACAGGGGCACCTGGGTGGCTCAGTCTGTTAAGTGTCTGTCTATGTTTGGCTCGGGTCTTGATCCTGGGATCCTGGGATCAAGCCCCACATGGGGTTCCCTACTCAGTGGGGAGCCTGCTTCTCTCTCCCTCTCTCTCTCTGTCAAATAAATAAATAAAATCTTAAAAAAAAAAGGCAAAAAAATGTGAAAACTTTGTGGGAGGGCTGGAAGATGAGATTGAAGAAGTAGAGGTCTATGGTCTTTTATCCACAATTCTAAAATCCAAAAATGGGGGCACCTGGGTGGCTCAGTCGTTAAGCGTCTGCCTTCGGCTCAGGTCATGATCCCAGGGTCCTGGGATCGAGCCCCGCATCAGGCTCCCTGCTCTGCGGGAAGCCTGCTTCTCCCTCTCCCACTCCCCCTGCTTGTGTTCCCTCTCTCGCTGTGTCTGTCTGTCAAATAAATAAATAAAATCTTAAAAAAAAAAAACAGAAAGCTTTAAAAAACGGTGGCGCCTGGATGGCTCAGTCGTTAAGCGTCTGCCTTCGGCTCAGATCATGATCCCAGAGTCCTGGGATCGAGCCCCGCATCGGGCTCCCTGGTCTGCGGGAAGCCTGCTTCTCCCTCTCCCACTCCCCCTGCTTGTGTTCTCTCTCTTGCTGTGTATCTCGCTCTGTCAAATAAATAAAATCTTTAAAAAATAAATAAATAAATAAATAAATAAAATCCAAAAATGTTCTGAAAATCAGGTGATTTTTCATAAGTTAGCAGCAAAACTCACAACCTGTATGTATCTTTGTTGCATTTATATGAATGCACATAAAGAAATATCACTGTCCCAAGTCTGATTGAGTTACATTATGAGTTATATACCCATTATTACCTTTCTAAAATCCTAAAAATTCTGAATTCTGATATACATTGGCTCCAAAGTTTTCAGATAAGGAATTAAACACCTATTATCCCAAAAAATAGAGCCAAAAGCCAGAGAGCAAATAAAATAAAGAGATAAGAAAATTAGAGGACCAGTCCAAAACATCCAGTGTCCAAGAATACAAGTTCCAGAAGAGAAAGACCAAATGTGTGTAGGGTGGGAATCATCAGCAAAATAATTCAAGAAAACTTCCCAGGACTGAAGGACATTAATTTTCAACCTAAAAGAGACTACAGAATTACCAGCGAAATAGATTAAAATAAAACAGACCCACATTAAGGCATAGCGCTATGAAATTTTAGAACACTGGACACACTGGGCAGTCTCCAAACCAGAGAGAACGACGGAAAGGAAAGCCTTCAGGCTTCTGAACAGCGGCAGGGGAACTAGACACACTTTAGAATTGCCTTCAAAATTCTAAAGGAATTCTTTTCAACCTAGAATTCTATACCCAAACTATCATTAAAATGGGTTAATTTAGTAGATGTTTTCAGACATGAACCAGATTCTCAAGAAATTTGCTGTGCTGAATTAAATTTCTTCTTCTTCCCCTTCAGCCTCACAGAGGTAAAATAAGAAATGAAGTCGTCTCAGAAAACAAAAGGAAAAATAAATATTGAAGAAAACCCATAATTCATTAATCAAAATATATTATTTCTGAATTTATTAAGAGATTCCTTACTATCTCAGATTACGTGTTAAGTGTTACTATGATAGAGACTTGGAAAGTAATACTTCGTTTCATATTGCCCAGAACTCTCTTTCAGACCATAACAGCACATTTGTTCACAGTCCATAGTGAAAATATTTCCACTGTTTCATGGAGAAGTCAGAAAATTAATCCATTTCACAGTTATAGGAATTTTAGAAGTTTGAGTTCATCAAACCAAACAAAACATTTTTAGTCCTTGTTTCTAGAATGAGGCTTTGAGACTATAAGTCTGATTTGCTTTTCAGTGTAAAAAGCCCTGGCCTTCTCTGCAGTTTGGACAGATAGCTAGACCTCACTGGGGCAGCGGGATTGTTTAAAGAGTAGATATATAGACATTAGTCCCAGGATTGCATCAGTGGTGCCATGGCCAGCCCTTGCCATAAACTCTCAGTGCACAGACTGCAGCCTCTTCTGTTTCATCCCCTGCCCAGTGAATAAATTAGGTCAGAAAATGACCACAGAAGGGAAGAACAGAACCTTGGGAGGTTGTTTATGCAGTCAGTAAAGTGGCTCAGTAGCTAACAGTAGAAAATAAAGCAAACCGATAGTGTACACTGAGATTTTTCTCAGAACAAACAGTTCTACTGTCCACTTTTCACAAAGATACAGCCGAAAAACTTTTACTTTTTCTGTCTGATCTATTTCAACAATTAGTAGTTGATATTGAGGTACACTTAAAGTTGGGGATGTCAAATGGGGAAGTATCTCGTTTAATTACATTCAGTGTATATTTCCTTTTGTTTTTAAGATTTTATTTATTTGAGAGAGAGACAGAGATAATGAGAGAGCACGAGTGGGGAGGAGAAGGAAAAGCTCAGCAGGGAGCCCGATGCAGGGCTCCATCCCAGCACCCTGGGATCATGACCTGAGCCGAAGGCAGACGCTCAACTGACTGAGCCACCCAGGCGCCCCCAGTGTGTATTTCATGTTCCTATGTCCACTATGTACAGAAATCTGCTCCTCAGCCCCTTTGAATATCAGTTTAGTAGTTGTCTGGCTATTTTCCTGTGAGTACCAGTGTGCCTTTGCCAGCTTTCTAACTCTTGCTTTTCCTCCCTTTGTGGCCTGACCTGCTTCTCTTCCCTCAAGGTATAGGATACATGTCATTCTTGTATAGCTTTCCCTCTCTTACCCCCATGCCTGCCTCCAGCCCAGGGGGAGGTCTTGCTCCTCCCCGTGAGGGTACTGAGAAAGAGTGGGATCCACACATGTTCTCCCTTTTTTTTTTTTAAACATTTTTTTTTTAAGGTTTTATTTATTTGACAGAGAGAGACACCGGGAGAGGGAACACAAGCAGGGGGAGTGGGAGAGGGAGTAGCAAGCTTTCTGCCGAGCAGGGAGCCTGATGCGGGGCTGGATCCCAGGACCCTGGGATCATGACCTGAGCCAAAGGCAGATGCTTAATGACTGAGCCACCCAGGCGCCCCACGTGTTCTCCCTTCTAATGAGAAGGAGGAAGTGTGGGTGCCATGCTGGACAGGAGGCCTAGCACATGGAATTCAGCCAACTGGTTTTCAGTTTCTGCTCTGCTACTTAGTATGTGACCTTGGGCACCTAGTGTGCCTTACTTTCTGCCTCTGTCAATTGGGGTAATAATAGTGCCCCCTCGTAGATTATTGTGAGTATTAGAAAAGATGATACATGGGGGCGCCTGGGTGGCTCAGATGGTTAAGCGTCTGCCTTCGGCTCAGGTCATGATTCCAGGGTCCTGGGATCAAGCCCCATGTCGGGCTCCTGACTTAGCGGGGAGCCTGCTTCTCCCTCTCCCTCTGCCTCTGCCTCCCCTCCTGCTCATGCTCGCTCGCTCTCTGTATCTCTGTGTCTCAAATGAATAAATAAAATCTTTAAAAAAAAATAAAAAAATAAAAAGAAAAAGAAAAAGAAAAAAAAAAAAGAAAAGATGATATATGTACATTACAACATGACATAATGATTAAGAGCATGTACTCTGGGGCCAAACTGCCTGTGTTTGAACAACCCTGATCCAGTACTTAGGCAGTATTTCTGGTTTTCAGATTCCTCATCTGAAAAGTGAGGTAAAAAATAATACCTCCTACAGTCTCATGTTTAAAAAAAAAAAAAAAAGTGCCTACTGTTAGGGTTTGTTGTAAGAATTACATTAATTAAAATACATAAAATGCATAGGCCCGTGTCTGACGAATAGTAAACACTGTATAAGTATTAACTGTTATTAGGCCTACGGAATGGTCCATGATATAGCATGCACTCAAGAAATAGTTGCTATTTAACAAGGAGTTCCCACTTTCCAACAAAATTCTCTAAGTGGAAAGCAGAAAGGATCTGAGGTCTAAAGAGAGTAAAGCAAATTAAAGCCACAATATGGTGCCACTGCCGCCCGCCAGGACAGTTACAACGAAAATGACAATACTCAGAGCAAGTAGAACTCTCGCAGCTACCCACAGTTGGGTACAAGTTAGTACAGCCACTTGGGAAAACTGGCCGTATCTGTTAAGGCTGAACTTAACGCATGTTCTTAAGCCAGCAAATCCACTCCTAGTGCATATGTACCCAACAGAAATGGCTGTTTGCACCAAAAGACAAGAATGTAGCAAGAATATTCATAGGAACATTATCCTTAATAGCTAAAAACTGGAAGCAGCTCCAGTAAGTCCTGTATGTTTATAAAATGAAAGAAGAATGGATGAATTACAACAACAGTGTGTGTATGTGTATTACACAGAATGTCTAAAAGAAGACAAACACAAAAGAGTACATACTGTATAATTCCTTTTCTTTCCTTTTTTTTTTTTTTTTTTTTTAGTTCAAAAACAGCCAAACCAACCTATGGAGTTAGAAGTCGGGGTAGTGGGGACCCTTTCATAAGGGGACAGTTTTACTAGAGTGCTCCTGAAGTTCTGTTGCTCCATCTAATTTGATAGTTACATGGGTGTATTTTCTTTGTGAAAATTCATTCATGCTTCTGATTTCTGCATTTGTATCTATGTATATTAAACTGCAGTTTTAAAATATATATTGAGTCAGAAGACTTGAGAATTTTGGAAATGATAATTTACTTTTTCAACTGCCAAGTGTCCCTAGAATTAAAGACTTGAATGTAGGTGTTTGGGGGCACCTGGCTGACTTGGTCGGAAGAGCATGCGACTCTTGATCTTGGGGTCATAAGTTCGAGCCCCACGTTGGGTGTAGAGAAATAAATTTTAAAAACTTAAAAGAAAATGTAGGTTTTCACTACAAGGCAGAAAATGATCCAATCTGGCTTCTGTCCTTCTTAAATTGTGTCTTCAAGGCCGTAAAAATAATCATTAGTTTTCATTTATCCTGCCACCTCATTATAATATTACAGATTACATGAACTATATGTGTAAGTTATATATAAAACTGGTTTGGAGCTAGAGTCAATCTTTTTAACTTCTTTCAGAGTGATGCACTGACATCCTGCAGATGAGATCTGGTGGTTTTAAGTTTGGCTGAAGAAGTAGTTTTATGGGCTCCAGCTGTGAGATATAAGGGGCAAGTTTGAAGGTGCTCGAGTGAGCATTAGTTGTAATCGACACTTAACGCTTATTGCTTATCGCTTTGGTGTCCATGATGCCGTCTTAGTAACTTAGTGAGTTTCATCTTTGAATGGAATTTGTTTTGTTTAGTCTGCATTGTGCCCAGATTGACGATTGAAAACCTTACACTTTCACAGAACATTGCTTCGTAGCTCTTCCCTTTTCTACTATTTTTATATCATATGAATCATTGCACATTTAAGCCATCTGCAAGGCCTGAATGGAATGAGATAAAAGCTGCCATCGCTTAGATTGACACTTGAAAAGCTAGCATTCATTCCAAGTTTATTCCTGATAATCCTTTATAATTTAAAGTCTCGAACTTCATTTCAAGATGGTTGGTAACGTCTCTGAGCCAAAAGTATCTGTGACTCACAGTTTCTTTTACTTGAACATTGGGTCAAAGGGAGGGGATCTGTTCTGCGTCACACAGAAGAATCTGTTAGGGACTCAGTTGTAACTCACTTGAGATACTTAGAACAGTGAGTTCCGCTCTTGGTTTAATCAGCTCCGTGAGCCCTCCAGTTTGGCATGCACTTCATAGGGAATAGTGAAAACATAAGGTTCCTAAATTGCCAGATGAATACTTCAAAATAAATGTGTTTTGAATACCTAGAATGTATCACACCTGTTAGATGTTTGTCAAAAGTATTTCTCTGTGTTGCAACTTTTTTGAGGATTTATCGGGGAAAAAAATGCCTGCAGCATTGCAAAATAGATTGAGGATTAAAAGTGCACCCCATGCTTACAGGTACTATTTCACTGTGGGTGTACACAGACCTAGCGTTTACATGTTGTCCAGTAGGCTGTGCAGGGTCCGTAAAGCCTCTCCCCGCAGATTTTGTAAATGAGGCTTTGCTCTGGGCTGCAGGAGCCTGGGGTCCCTGTAATGATGTCAGCTGGATTTGTCAGCTGGAATCACATGGATTAGGAGGAGAGTGCCGATTGGTTTGAGTAGAGGCTCTTCAGGTTGAAGCCAAATGCCCATTGTCATTAGGTGTCTCCTCTTCAGGAATAATGTTACGATACTTTGGTGACCCAGTAGTCATAAACTCTGGAACTAATAGAGGGAATGAAACATGAAAATATTCCCTTATTTCCTAAAATGGTAGACCAAAAATGCAGTGATCTCCTCAACCACATACAACAGACTCTTCATTTTCAAAATAGAAAGATCTCAGAAATGGAAAACTCCACTAAGAAAATAAGAATAATGGTACAATTTTTATGTCTTAATTTTTATGTCTTTCATACCTAATGGATCTCCACGTGGTCTTAGGCAAGTCACTTAGTATTTTTGTTTTCTTCCATTTCACTAATGTACTGTAAATAGTCAAAAGGCCTAAACTTTCTTTGTAAATGATAGCAATTTGAACACAGGTAACATTTTTTTTTTTCCCCTTTGAAGGGACAACTCTAATTTTTGCTTAAAGATGCTTTTGAGAACTGTTTGAAAACGGGGGGGTGGGAGGGTGGGGCTTTAATTATTTTACATAATTCTTGTGAAGTAATCATATTTATTTTTCGCTCAATGTTGTCTGTTTCTTTGCTCAGCAGACAGAAGGGGGAGCACAGACAGATGGCCAGCAGTCACAGACACAAAGTAGTGAGAACTCAGAGAGCAAATCCACCCCTAAACGGCTGCATGTCTCTAATATTCCCTTTCGCTTCCGGGACCCCGACCTCCGACAGATGTTTGGGGTAAGTCTCTGGAGTCCTTTTGTGGGTTTTACAGTGAAAATGTAATTTAATCCCAATAATTTAAACCCAGTGTATTTTAATAAGTCATTAGGACTTTATGATAAGACTGCACATAGATTGAGAGAGATCCTAAGGTAAATCAGTGTTTTCATCAGTCTTCAGGAACTTCTGTCACCTAGCACCGTCATTCCTGTCATTCTAGACATGGGCCTTGCAGGTTCTCACATAACAAGGTGACTATGCAATCCGGTTTGCCTAGGACCGAGGGGTCTCTTGGGACGTGAGCCTTTCAGTACTCAAATCAGGACAAAGGCAGTAATCCTTACTTTTCAGAGTGTTACGAGTTCAGTGACCTAATGTCTGTGAAGCAGATAGTACCTGTGTTTTATTTTTACTTCCCTGCTCGTAACTCAGCAAGACCAATATCTAAAATCAGGTGGAGGTGGTTAGTTTGCTACCTCTGATGTGTTCTTCCAGCTTCCACTTCCTCCCGAAATCACCGTCATGAAAACAGTGTAACAGCAAAGATTTAAGTTATTGGAAAGTGAGTGATTGCTGGAAGTCGTACCTTTTTTCTGGGCTTATGTGTTGTTGCCAGATTTCATTTGAGCAAACTCTTAACTTGAACTAGGAACAAGAGATCATGGTTTAAAAAAACTTTGTTGCTGTTGCTGCATGGTGCTTTGTCAGGAAAGCAGGCGCCCCGCTTGAAGTCCTGGTCGTGGCCACTTCATGATGACAAGACCCTGAAGCAAAGTTTTGTCACTGACAGCTGAGTACCTGGAGTATTTTCTGTACCGAAGCCAAGGCCAGCATTGAGATTTAATAATGTTCTTGAAGTACTTGAAGAGCCTTTACACAGAAAACGGTAGCCAGCTGTTCATCTCTCCAGAAGAGAAAACAACAGAAAATAATAAAGGGCAGCTTAAAGAATTGATATTATATTTAAGAAGAAATTTCCCAGGAGTATGAGTTATTGGGTTCTTTACTGAATTATCAGAGATTATATGGAATCCTAATCTCTGGAGATCGGTGAAAATGGAGTATATTCTCATCTGCCAGAAGTGTGTTTTCTCTCAGGTCAGAAAAGTTGTGTCCATTGAAGATCTGCCTAGGCCAGTTATCAGTGATTTTTGAAATGTATTATGCCCTTCCTATAAGGCTGCTAAGTGCAAAAAAAAAAAAAAAAAAGAAAAGAAAAGAAAATGTTCCTTGCAAGGGACACCTGGTAGGATTGCTCTGTCTTCTGCATGGTTAGTACCGATCCCTTGGAAGGACATCAGCAGTGGTAAAGAGCAAGGATTCCATGCTTCATTTTATTAGCTGTGTAAACTTGACGGATGGCTTCCTTCAGCCTCATTTTCCTTAACCATTAAAGGAAGGCAGTCCTTACCCTAGCAGGACGGTATAAGGACACATTAGAAAATGCAAAGGAAAACTCTAAAACACCATTCCAATCTTAGTTGTTTGGATGGGCATAGAAATAAAATTAAATCCCCTCCTACCTAAAATAAGACATTTTCCTCTCTCTTTTAATTTCCTAATGTTCTGTTAAATGATGAAACTGGAATCAAGCCCAGAAGTCTTACTCTAGAAAACATGGGCTCTTAGTACATGTTTTCTGAAAAAGATAGTAATGATTCAGCCCAGGGAGAAAGCATGATTTGTCTTGCTCTTTTCATTTTTTAGTGTTTTCCCGTTTCCTGAATTCTGATTTAAAATCCAAGTGAAAGAGATAATTGGGTCTATGAGGCCAGTACTCAGAGGGAAGTGGGGCCAAAAAGATTCCAGGAGATTTCCTGCACATCCCTTCAGTTCATTTCATCCAAGCATTGAATCAAATAGGTTGGCTGGTCCCCTTCTACACGCCTCCTCCAAATAACCACTGTGTTTTAAGTATGCCCCTCCAGTCAGCTGTTGAGCTGCCTACCAATACAGTTATTTAGGCTTGGTGTCTTTAGCTTATTTCCCAAATGTTAAAATATTTAACTAATTACAAAACAAAGTTACTACTTAAAATGTTCTTGATGGTGTTCATTGCTGAAATATTAAATTGGCAAATAAATGAAATCATGTATAATGTCCGTGAATGTTTAATACGATGGAAAATAACATGTAATCTATAGAAATGAGAACAGAGATATATATTTATTGACTTGGAAAGCTGTTTATAGCATATTAAGTTAAAAAAAAAAGTAATACTTGGGGGGCGCCTGGGTGGCTCAGTCGTTAAGCGTCTGCCTTTGGCTCAGGTCATGATCCCAGGGTCCTGGGATCGAGCCCCACATCGGGCTCCCTGCTCCGCGGGAAGCCTGCTTCTCCCTCTCCCACTCCCCCACTGCTTGTGTTCCCTCTCTCGCTGTCTCTCTCTCTGTCAAATAAATACATAAAAAATCTTTAAAAAAAAAAAAAAAAAGTAATACTTGGAAATATGTCCTTAACGATATATGCCTGCAGAAAAGCAGAGAAGGCTGTGTACCAGAATGGTAAGATGGTGGGTGTGCAGAGGATCTTCATTTTCTGTTTCCTCTTTTCCTTTTTATTTATCTGTATTTCCTGACTTTTACAGTGAATATGGTTTACTTTTAGAAATTAAAAAAAAGAAGGAAAAGAAAAACAGCCTTCAGTAGTGTATCTTTCTCCGTAGGATTTGCTTCTTAAAAACTGAGACATTTAAGGCAGCCCGACATGCCGTGCGGCCCCCCAGTCTCCCGCGGCCGCCTCCCCCAGGCATGGCACCGGGCCTCGCCTCACTATGGCAGCAGCACGGCACAGCACGCTCAACTTCAAGCTCAGCGCCAAAGCTGATGGCGAGACCGTTCTAAAAGGCCTCCGGTCCATTTTCCAGGAGCAAGGGATGACGGAGTCGGTGCACAACTGGCAAGACCATGGTTATCTAGCGACCTACATCAACAAAAACGGCAGCTTTGCCAGTTTGAGAATTTACCCACATGGATTAGTGTTGTTGGATCTTCAGAGTTATGCCGGTGATTCACAAGGCCAAGAAGTTGACAGTCTTTTGAACAAAGTAGAAGAAAGAATGAAAGAATTGAGTCAGGACAGTGCTGTGCGGGTGAAGCGATTACCACCCATAATTCGAGGAGGAGCTATCGACAGATACTGGCCCAGTGCTGATGGTCGCCTGGTTGAGTGTGACATAGATGAAGTGGTGTATGGAGATTCACCTTATCAGAACATTAAAATTCTACACTCGAAGCAATTTGGAAATATTCTCATCCTTAGTGGGGACGTTAATCTGGCAGAGAGTGATTTGGCGTATACCCAGGCCATCATGGGCAGTGGAAAAGAAGACTACAGTGGCAAAGACATGCTGATTCTTGGGGGTGGAGACGGGGACGTATTGTGTGAAATAGTCAAACTGAAACCAAAGATGGTCACTATGGTAGAAATTGACCAAATGGTGATTGATGGATGGAAGAAATAATGCGAAAAACATGTGGCAATGTCTTAGACAGTCTTAAAGGAGACTGCTATCAGGTTCTAATAGAAGACTGTATTCCAGTACTGAAGAGGTACGGCAAAGAAGGGAGAGAGTTTGATTATGTGATTAATGATTTGACAGCCGTTCCAATCACCACATCTCCAGGAGAAGATTCCACATGGGAGTTTCTCAAGACTGATTCTTGACCTCTCAATGAAAGTACTGAAAGCAGGATGGGAAGTACTTTACACAGGGTAACTGTGTCAATTTGACAGAAGCCTTGTCGTTCTATGAAGAACAGCTCAGGCGCCTGTATTGTCCTGTGGAATTCTCAAAGGAGATTGTCTGTGTTCCTTCATACTTGGAATTGTGGGTATTTTACACTGTTGGGAAGAAAGCTAAACCTTGAAGACCAATCTCTCCTAATCACATGTGCTGCAAATAGCCTTCCTGACCTTCATATGCTGTACATGACATCGAAATGAGTCAGGCAATTGATTGTGATTTCCTTCAAGTTTTCTTTTTTTAATTATTATTTTTAATTTAAACAAAGCAAATGGAAAATGTATATTTTGATGCGCTAGGGTGTTAATTTTTTTGAAAGTCAGCTGAAGGATGTGATTTTTGTTACTTTTGTTGTGTGTGTGACTTGGTAGACTTCAAATTTGGTTGTTTGGAGGAATGAACATCATTGTTTTGTTCTGGAGGGAAGTTCTTTGATGGTGTTTCTTTCCCCCAAAATTGACTTAGCTATTAAAATTTGGTGCTTATAAGAAAGAGTTAAGAAAAAAATGAATAGCAATGCTTCGATTAAAATTATAAATGAGGAAAAAAAAACTGAGACATTTAAAACATTAAACACATAGTTAGGAAAAGCCCCACTTCTTGTCCATGAAGAAATATGCAGGAGGGTAACACTGTGAATATCTTCTGAGAACAGCTTCTACCATATAGAGGTGGATAATGCATGAGTGGGTGAATTGAAAAAGGAGTGAAAAAAGGATAAATTATCGGCTCATTGATGAGGGAAAACCAGAAACTGGTATTGGGACCTACCAACAAGTAGAAACATGGAAGTTGAATAAGCAGTTGAAAAAAAAAAACAAAACTCTTTTTTCAGGAGAAAATAAATTATGTGGTTAAAAAGCTGACCATGAATAAATGTTTTTATTTTTGTCTCTGCAGCAGTTTGGCAAAATCCTAGATGTAGAAATAATCTTTAATGAACGTGGCTCTAAGGTAAGCTCCATCTCAGTATTAAGTGTGCCTGGTTTCTTTTTAATTTTGTTTTAAATAGTAAGTAATCAGAAAACTTAAAGCTGTTTTTCAAGCCTGCAAAAAGTATCCCAACTTACCTGGCTTGGATCAGATTATCTCTAAAAATAAGCTACCACATGGCCAAACTTTATCCTAATAGTTCAGTTGGGGGAGTGAAGGGGTGGGAGTAGAAGCAAGAGAGTGTGAGGAGGAAGAGGATAAGGGAAATCAGGGGCAGGAGACACCTGCCCTTATTTGGACTGAAATTGCCCTCACGTGCTTACTTTAAAGGAAAAGAGAAAAGACTCAAGTGAAATTCTATGAGAATTCTATTGTGAATTCTAACAGAACAATTCAGCTTTTTAAGAATCAGACTTGAAATGACATACTTAGAACAAATTTAATATTTCAGTTCTTCAGTAGACTTGCTCTCTCTTTTGAATAAATTTGACAAGGCGTAAATACAGGGAGTAGTGACTCAGGAATTCACTGTAAGCTGATTTCCTCCTTTGAGTTCTACCCAGAGAGGTAAGATGTAGAATCCCTTCAATTACAAATAGTGAGTTGGGTTTTTTTGCATCAGAATAAATGTAGTAGCACTGCACAATTCGATATACATACTCTCTTCTAAGTGTGTTCTGTATGAGAACTGAACATTCTAATTAAAACTTATTTCCCCCTAATAATTTACTATTTTCAATTCCCAATCTATATGATTTAGAATTTCCATACACTAAAATAAGCAGCAGTGATTTTAGGAGTGAGGGAATGATGAAGTCTTACAGTGATGTGAAAAAATATTTAATTAACTGAATTTCGAAAAGTTTCATTTGACAGTTTTCTTCTTCCTCGACAAATGAAATACCCCCCACAGACACAATCAGCTGTGGTCAAGCTTGGAAATATTTACCTTGCTCTGTTTTCTTCTACTTGCATTTTTTAGGTTAGAACAGTTTTTGAGTTAATTTTTCATTTGGTCATCTCTCCTGAACTTTGAAATAGCCCTTGGCTATGATTAAATCTCTAAGAATATAATTTGAGAAAAGCTAAGTAAAGCGAATAAATGAGATAATACTTACCTCTTCAGTTTCCTACTCCAAATTCACCATACCCTGGGAATTAATAGCATATATCCACAGAGTTATATATATACCTCCTGTCCCATCTAAACTAACACAAATGTATGTACTGTTCTAATGCTCCTGATTATTATTCCCTTCCTTTATAGAATGCACTGATAGTGTTTAATCCTGATTATATTAATTCTTTGTTAATTATTAAAGAGGTAATTATACTCTAAGCTTCCAGTTTTCAGTTAAACAAAAAAGATTAATATGCCTATACAGAACTTTCTCCAGCACTTAACTTGGTAAGTATTTTTAAAGTGAAATCTGCTCAGCCTGTAACCAGTAAAACTATTTATGCTTGTAGTTTCTTCACAGTGGATTTCTGGCCCTTTGCTTTTATCTTTTGTGACCATTTTAGATCCAAGGTGGAAAAATAACAGTGGTTTAGAGATGAGAAGTGCATGAACATATCATGTGACGATTCTGTGCTACACTGTTTATCCAAAGTCATAGTTTAAACATTTTTAGTTTTAAGTGTATGCACTTAAAAACTTGTTAACTAGACCAACAACCCGAAGCCCAGTATGGTTTCATCAGGCACTGGGGCCTTGCTCCTTACCAAGAAAATAATTGGATTGAATTCTTGTGAAGCAAAGGAAATTGATCTTTCTTAAGGCTTCTTTCATTGACTTCAAAGATTTGCCTACTACCAAAAATTGTTTAATTTACCTGATTCGATTGCTTCTCCCTGTAATTTTCATGTTTAAATGACACACGCCTTCCTTTTCTCTTTGGGGAATCTAAAAGCCTATGCTGCTCCTCTCAGTAAAATGCTATATCCTCACTGCCCCTTTCTCTGTGGGGCTGCTAAAGAATAGACAGACTGTGTACTCATTGGCCGTTGTTCTTAAAACAAAGCACAGAATTCAGAATGGCCTGGATCTGCCTTCAAGGACTGATAACAAAATCTGTCTTCATCCTTTGTCCTTCTTAACTGTCACTAAAGTTCTTTCTTGGAATGGGTTCTCCCGAAACTGTTCTGGAGACTTGTTAACAGAGGTTTATTTTGGAGTCAAAACCTGGGTACCTCTTCTGGGATCCACCTCACATAAATTAAAGAGTACTTTTCTTTTTGTAAATTAAGTTTATTTTCTCATTTCTTTTATGTTTATGGTTGACTATAAAATTACAACATGTCTTGAAAGGAACCAGAGATAAGGAGACCTGAGTGGTCCTATTGTTCACTTTAGAGTTGCTCAGTCTTTTAACTGAATGTACAGAAATTAGCTTTATTGAATTTTTTTTTTTTGAAGCAGTAATGGAAAAACGAGTCACAAAATAATTCCGAGATAAGTGATACTTACATGTAAAACAATTATCAGTGAAACAGTTAAATAACTACATGACTCCAAAACAAAAAGCAACTCTTTACCATGTCTTCTTTTTTTATAATGAGACTGTCAGCGTACGGTTTTAGAACATACCCACTTAAAAACATAGATGAACACTGTCGTGCTCCCTTGCCCGTCCCCGCCCCCCCCTCCAACCCCCAACTTGCCGGCATTATGCTTTCTCAGCTTGCCTGAAAAAGTTGTTGTTGAGTATCTTCCTTTTTTTGTCTTTGACCTTCATATTCTAGATTTGATTTTTCTAGATTATGAAATGAATGTATATCATTTACATTCATACACAAGCAAAAATATATACTTAGATTATTTCGTGGGATTTTTAAAAAATCTTTTTTTTTTTTTACTCCATACTCCTTTGTAAAAGCATAAAGTCAGTCATATCTAATTTTCTGTGATTAACTAAAACAAAGGTAGACTATCCTTTTGAAAATGTTCAATTAGGATGTATGATGAAAAATGCTACCCCTGGAAAAAATGGAAGTAATATACTCAAATAGAATCTAGAAAGGAGTATACTGATATGTATAACTTTATTGATTCCCCAGATGTCACCAGTCACAACAAATATTACTATAAACAATAGAAAGATAATATATTGGTAGAGTGGCTATATGTCCTGGTTTATCCAAAATAGTCCCAGTCTGTAGCCGTCGTCTTAGCATGATTATTAGTGTCCCCTTCCTCCCTCAAAGTGCTCCAGTTTGAACGATGAATTGTATTGCCCCTCTCCTTATAGATTCTTTGAATAACAACTTTTAAAAAGAACCCTTTTCAAAACAATTATAAAAGAAAAATGTGATTTTTAATGTCCAGACCAAATAGTTCATTAAAAGAACATATTCACTAATAATCTCCTGTATTTCCTTCCAGTCTTTTTTCTCACATAGAATCTTAAACAGAACTCTAAATAATGGTTATCTAGTTCAACTTGACTTTGCATTCTATGCTAGATACTTTTAGTGACTGAGAACTCATTGCTTTTCAAAACTTTAAGTTTTACTTAAATTCCAATTGGTTAACATGCAGTGTAGTATTAGTTTCAGGTGTACCATATAGTGATTGAACACTTCATACATCACCTGGTGCTCATCACAACAAGTACACTCCTGAACCCCCATCACCTGTTTCACCCATCCCCCACCCACCTCCCCTCTGGTAACCATCAGTTTGTTCTCTGTAGTTAAGTCTCTGTTTTTTGATTTGCCTCTCTCTCTCTTTTTCCCTTTTGCTCATCTGTTTTATTCCTTAAATTCCACATATGAGTGAAATCATATAGTATGTCTTTCTCTGACTGACTTACTCAGACTTTCCACCATTCTGTACACTATCACCCAGCCCCATAACAATTTGTTTGTGATAATTATCACATATAATTATCTTATTAAGTAAAGAAATGTACACATTCTAATGTTTATATTTTCCATAAAGTTTTGTCAACCTACTTCTGGTGTGGTTGTTGCTCGAAAGGACATGTATCATAAATACTGAATGTGTAGGAGCTCTTCACATCTTCAGACAGTGCCAACTGTTAAGTTCACTAAAGGACCACAGACCAGATCGCAGCAACCATTATTGAGATTTCTAGCAAGTTTTTAGCTCATGTGTTCTCATTACTTCTCACAGGTGGATATCTGGAATGAGGGGGATCTGAATTTGGGTTAGACTTCAGTTTATTTAGGCTGGAGTTAGGGAAGATAAAGCCTCTAATCCCATCCTCAGACACAAGTAATGTGCTATAATTTCTTGCCTTTTTCCCTGGATTTTGATTTCATGCAAAGGGAAATTATTTATTTCTTTCAAAATATTGTCAAAAGACTGTCTTTGAAATTGCACTAACTAGGCCTTTGCTTTTCAGTAAAATTTGATAGGTAATGCTGAGTTGAAATGTTTTTCATTATACTTAAAACTAAATTAACAGTGCATGTGTTTCCAAAGGGCTTAGTTTATTTTCTTTTGTTACCATCTTACGGGTTTTAGTTTTCTTTTTCTTTTATTTATTTTTAAATTTCTGTGTTCCGGCCATACCCAGGAGAACGTCTGCTTTTGATTTCTCCCTTAAAAGTTACATGGTAAATTTTCTTTCTCATTCTTCTGAGATGGAAAAACTCAAGGATTATACAAATTTAAGAATATTTTTACAATGCTCATCCTATTGCTTGTTATTTATTGCAGTCTGAGGCCAGACTAAAAAGATGGCAGTTATTCGGTTCCTATAGGCCCTTGATGATAAATGAATGTCAAGACAGGTGATAAAATGTTTGTCACATTTGGTAGAAATTTTGGCCACAACCATAATCCCGATAGACACACCATTCCTCAGTTTTCACAGGACAGCTAAGATAGGGGTAAATCACTAATGGAACACTGGTAACACAGAAGAAGTTTGGGAACTGAGAGCTGTAGGTTATAGTATAAAGCATAGAGACCTGCATTGTCCAATACAGTGTCCATATTGAGCACTTGAAATGTGGCAAGTCTAAATTCAGATGTGCTTTCAGTATGAAATACACATGATTTCAAAGACTTAGCAGAAAAAAGGAATATCTCCTTAATGTTTTTTATATTGATGCCATGTGGAAATGATAGTATGTTGCATATATTTTATTTTAAATAAAATACATTATTGAAATTACTTTCATGTATTTTTACTTTTTTAATGTGGCTAGTAGAATATTTAAAATTATATATGTGGCTTGTGTTTTATTTCTGTCGGATAGCACTGGTATAGACAAACATATCAACATCGGGTTTTTTTATTAAAAAATAAAAGTTTACTTTTTGTTTATCTGTTTTTTATCTTCTTAAATACCTGAAATGTTTACTCTTCTTAAGAATTTGAGATTCAGTCTTTGACTTTGTAGCGCTTCCAACTGGTTATTTTGTTTTCCTGACTGATAGATTATGTAATCATTTTGAAGCTCTTCTAAGGAAAAAGTGTTAAGTTTAGACATAACTTTATTAAATTTTTCTTTTCAAAGCAAGAGATCCAAATGACCAAACTTAATGTGAATTAGATTTCCAAGAATGAAGGGACATTAAAACATAATTTCACGTAAACATATTTTCCTGTTAGTAACTTTTTAGGCCTGGATAATCTGTGAATATCCTTAGCTCAGTTCCTGGCACATTTTCAGAAATGCTAAATTCTATTGAAGGAATGGTACATTAAACTTTTTTTCAAGTTTTATTTAATCTTTTTTTTTAAGATTTTATTTATTTGACATAGAACACAAGCAGGGGGAGTGGCAGGGAGAGGGAGAAGCAGGCTCCCCACAGAGCAGGGGGAGCCCGATGTGGGACTTGATCCCAGGACCGCGGATCATGACCTGAGCCAGAGGCAGTAGCTTAACCAACTGAGCCACCCAGGCACCCATGAGTTAATATTCTTGAAACCAAATTGTAGTTAAGTTGATGGAAAAGCTAAAGTTTCAACACAAGAGGAAAGTATTAAAGAACAGTACTCTAAAAATGCTGGCTACACTTCTCACCTTTCTAATCACAGACTTCTGAGAGATATATGTTAATTTCCTATTGTTTCTGAACAAATTATCTTCCGAGTTGGTGGTTTAAAAACACAGATTTATTATCATACAGTTCTGGAGGTCAGAAGTCAAAATGGGTCTCACCAAGCTAAAACCAAAGTTTTGCAGGGCTGCATTCTTTCAGATGGCTCTAAGGGATAATCCAGTCCTTGCCTTTTCCAGCTTCTAGAGGCAGCCCACATTCTTTGACCTATAGCCCCCTTCCATCTTCAAAGCCAAAAATGGCCAGTTCAGTCTTTCTCAGGCTGGTGCACTCTGATTTGGACTCTCCCGTTTCTCTCTTTAACTTATAAGCACCCTTGTGATTACATTGGGCTCACCTGGATAATCCAGGATAATCTCCCTATCTCAAGATCATTAATTTAATCACATCTGCAAAATCCCTTTTGCCAGGTAAGGTAGTAACATTCACAGGTTCCAGGGATTAGGATGTGGACAACTTTGGGGGGCCGTTATTCGGCCTGCCACAAAGTCTATTTATCTTCAAAGGAAAGAAGGAAATCTGCTTACCTCTGTATCATATCAGGAAGTCCCAAAGTATCAGCAAGACCTTCTTCGTCCTTTACCCTAGGTGAAGATTGCTTCATTTTGTATCTTTGGTGTCTTGATTAGCATTTCCTTTGGAATATAAGCACTTCTGCTGGCTGTAAAATGTCAGTGCTTATGATACCACCCTGAATTCTTCTGGCTGCAGTTAGTACGTCACACATGCTCTGTCAGCACATTACAGAGCGGAGGCTCACAGAACACATTTAGCAATTAGATTTGAAAAAGAAGACTAGAAGGATTTTAGGATGAATGCAGTTTAGTTAATAGAATACTGAACTTAGGTTTCAAAGCTTAATTTCTAATTTTCTCACCATTAGCTGTAGAAAGAAGCCACCTGGAAGGAAGAAGGCCTTGTTGGTGCTTGGGTGTTTAACCTCAGTTTGATTTACTTTCTTTATCTTAAAAATGAAAATAACAGATTTATCCTTTCTCTACCCCATGGTTGTATTTAAAAGACGAACAAATGTGTGAGTGTATGGGTGTGTAGATCTAGATAGTCATAATGCCAGTACTAAAAACCTCTGGTACTAGTCTCCACATCATCTGTTATCCAGCTGCTAACTTATTGTTTATTAATTTAACCCAAGGCATATAAGTATGAGGCTGTGAGAATCAGTTGAAATACAATTTTTATAATACTTCTACAATGTGATATAAAAACTCATCTCTACATGTGACCTTTCCTGAAAGGTTCATTTAACTTTTCTGTTGGAGGATTCTCCAGTATTGGAGAGCTGGTTTACTGTCTTCAGCAGATGGCTAATGTAGATTACAAACGAACGATGTCATTAATTAGTAACTTGAGATCATATACCTCAAGTTGTCGATGTGTCTGTAACATGTTGGTATCAAAATTTGTTTCTGAAAATGTTTGATATTTTCAACATATATTTTTAAAGAAAATATTAGCTAAAATTACCTGTAGTAGTCCACCTCAAGCAGCATACATTTAGAATTTTCTGTCAGCTTAGCATTGCACTTTCTAGGGTATTTGTGGTGATATCCAGATTACAGGTAGAGATAATTCATTGGGATCCTCCATGGATCGCCACTCAACCATATAGTCATGTAGAATGCAAAGTAATGAGATCCTTCAAAATGATGGAATTGCTTTTCTAAAATCTTATTGAGCAATGCACACTATTGACCATCTCAGTTAAGAACATGTTTTATATATATATGGAAGGACTCATGGAGGACAGCAAAGCAGAGCAGAACTTAAATAAAAATAACAAAGGGTTCCAGGTTATCCTACAGTGGAATGTTCAAAGAATGCTAGAGGGACAATGCAGCTATTGAGAAATAGGTCTTTTCCAGAAAATCTTAAGAATTTACTACTCTGTACATGTAAATGGCTTGAGAAAATGTTACAGTTGCAAAGTAGAAAGAGAAGGACAAAGCACCTAGGATGAAACTGATACAATGCTTGATAAAATAGTTATATAAATATATAGTAAATCCTGCTGCTTTTGGCATTGATGGTATGATTGTGACCAAGACAGTCTTTTCAGATAAATGTGAATATAGGAGTAAGTGGGTTAACTCCCTGGGTCCTGCTTTATCACTTAGTGAATTAAAGCTCCATACAATTAATTTGTGTACAGTGCACAAATAAATTAATTCTAACTCAGGAGCAGCTGTATTGCTGTTTTATGGTCTTTTCCTGTTGAACAGTGTACAGCTGATATCACTCACAGATCTCATTCGCACTGCCTTTGGTTATTCCTTTTTTCCCTCTACATGGAAAATTACTAATACATTTAGTAGCAGATGTAGGCTTCAGCAAATGTGTAATTTAGGCAAATTTGGATAAGCTATTTTCTGGAATTCAGCTGAACCTATTTTTGCTCTGAGTGCCAGTCTGGCTGTTTAAAATTCATTGAAGAAAAGGCGTAATTGGCCACTACTTAGTGATATTTTCATTAGCTTAGATGAACATGGTGCTCTTCTTCTTCCGCACCCAGTACCTAGAGAACTGTAGATCGAGGCTATGTTTTAAATTACTCCGTTCCCAGAAGAATTATGGTGATACAAGCAAACAGGCAGAGTGGAGCTAAAATGATGAGATCTCCTAAAAACCCCATTATACAGTGATTACTCCTAAAGGGAAGGCTTCATGTGGAAGTTACTGGGGAATGATGGATTTAATTAAGTATTTTTAGCATTACATAAAGGGACATGTAAATTAACAGCATGAATTGAAAGAGAAAGAACATCTAAAAAAATGTTCAGATTCTTGGTGGAAGAGTTTGACCCGAGTAGCTCTATACCTTAATTTTGGTCTGGCCTCACATGCTTTATGTTTTATTTTATTATTGTTCTTGTTGTTAATTACATTATCATTATTATTGTTGTTGCTGTTACTGTTATTATTATTATTACTACTACTACAGTTTCGTATTCTGTTATTGGATTTAGTTTCCCGTTACCAAATATGCATGGACCAAAAATGTGACTTTGGGAGAGTATTGCTGAGTCGATGCTGATGTCAGTTTCATACTGTGATATTTTTTCTCTGTTTACCAAGAGATCAGTATTTCAATGTAACGATGTGCATGTTTTCCCCCCTTCTCCCGCTGCATGCAGGGATTCGGGTTCGTAACTTTCGAGAATAGTGCTGATGCAGACAGGGCCAGGGAGAAATTACACGGCACCGTGGTAGAGGGCCGTAAAATCGAGGTGCATGTCTTCAATAATTCAATTTCTGGTTTATATTTTTATTTCTCTTTTTGTGTATTCCCTCACTTATTTCACATTTGGAGCCCTGTCTTGTGTGTCTGCACACATGCGTGTGTGTGTGTCTGTGTCTGTGTCATTCACCTTCTTGCACTAAAATGTGTAAAAGTAACACTTCTGTCTCCTTTCCCCATTTTTTGGTTGTTGGGGGGGGTTTCGTTTTTATTTACTCGTGTGCGTGTACATGTATATTTGTTTCTCATTTACTTTTTTCCTCCAAAATGTTCATCCTTCTGCTCTCTTGATTTTTTTCCTTTGCTTCAGTTTGCGAGACTCCATATGAATACCTGGGATCGGGCCAAAATAAAACTAACTTTATAAATGTCTAAAAACTATCCAATTTGTGACATTGTGTCCTGTAATTAATCAAGGAGCCAGCCAATATCCTCTCTCTCGGGCGGCCAGTTCGCCTCCATGTGCGTGTGATAAGCAAGGAGTACAAGACTGCTGAGATGGTGGGGAGGGAAGAAAGAACCCACAACTCGTGGAGTTTTTAAGTATATTTAATATCAAGAATTTCTACAGTTAATGGATAAAATCCTCAGACCGAGGGTTTGACGGCTGCCTGGCGAATGTGCTGAGACTGTTCACGGCAGCCACGTGGTGTTCGCCAACCCTTTTGAAGAACGCAGTGAAGGTTAACTGGCTCCTTTCCCCTTTCCCAGTTTTTAAAAGTATGAATTATAAAAGCCACCATTTTGAGTAAGATGTCTGCATATTTTGCTTTTTCCCTCCCTTTCCGATGGTTTAGCATTTAGGGCCCTTCACTTGACTCACTCTTTCCATGGTAACTATACACAATGCTGGCGATGGTGCCCGTTGGCGGTAAGTGAAACAAAGCGCTAGAGAAGAAGCTTTTTCAATTGTTAATTACAAAACAATTAAATAAGAAAGAAAAAGTCCATCTGCCATCTCACATTAACACTACAAAATGTGATTTGACTTGTTCCTCTTCCTTTTCCTTTCCCCCTTTTATTTTCAATGCTCTTGAGTAATGCCGCCTGGACTTTGGATGTACATATTGTTTGTAGCAGTCTGAGCTGTTTGATTACTGACATCATGGTGATTTTTTTCCCCTTGCACATCTTACTCAGAGTTACTGAACTCCAAGTTTGGCTGGTTTTATTAATGCACTTCCTGCCCCTACTTCCTTTCCCCTTCCCCAAACCTCTGTTTGTAGCTCTGACTGTTCTTTCCTTGCCCGCGCGACACCCCTCCTGACTTTTTTTCTTTTCCCCTGCCTTCTTGCTCTCTCTCCCCAAGTTCTGTCCCCATCCTTTTCCCTCTGTCTCTCCTACCCCTTCTCTCTGTTACCTGCAGCTATTGGTCTCTTGCTGACTGGTGGTTTCTGACTGGTTCTGGCCATTTTCGTTTTAGCGCTTGGGTGCATTCTGCTCTAGTGGCTAGTGTAAGCTCTGACCCCATTCTAATCCTTGTCTGTGAGAACCTCGCTCTTCACTCTCTCCCTTCTTTCCAAAACTGATTGTTTTTTCTTTCTTTTATTTGTGTGTGTGTGTTTTAACTGCATGCTCTCAGTCTCATCATTGTTGTATCCCATTCTTTCTTTTTAAATGTGAAATGTTTCTATTATTTGGTGGGTTGAACTAGAGTAAATGGAGTTTCTTTTCCTCACAAAGGAAGATTTCCCCTCTACCAATCCTAAAAGACCTATTAAGACATTTTTTGGTTCCAGTTCCACCTAAAATTGGTCTTTCCATAACACAAATTTATAACCATACAAATTTAACTTTAATGTAAATCCCCAGAGGCAAAATAAGACATTTATATTTGGTGTGTTTTATAATTCTTTTAAAAGCTGGCCTGTTCTCTAACTTGACCACATGGTACACAGCCAGGTTCTATGGTGATGCTGCACCCTCCTTGCAAGAGCTTTAGGCTGGCTCTCACACTGGGCTGCAGTCTTCCGGCTTTGAGGCTCCATTCATCTTTTTGTCATCAGCACCATCTTTGTAACATCTACTTACCCTAGCACTGAGAATGCTCTAAATTCTGCACTTCTGTAATGAGGGTGGAGAGAACCATAAAACAAAAGAAACCGAAGCTTTATTTTTTCAGTTAAGTGCCTCATGTAAAGGCCTTCTGAAAACATTATTCTTAAATGGATAGACCACATAGTCTAGAAAATTCAGCCCGGTCCTAAAGATGGTCAACATGGGATTCTAAGTTTTGAGATTTTTTTTTATAACTCCTCAAACAGTAAAATCTTACACAATCATCAAAAATGCTGAACATTAGAACAGGTGAAATCCATAGATTTATTTTCTTATCTTCCTGTAAATCTATTCCCTGACCCATATGGCAAGCCTCTGTTTTATCAATGAACTTCAAAGTTCATGCTCAGAGTTGTACCCAATTTACTTTTTCCCATATTTTCCATAATGCAGAGACTTCTCTGTTTAAGAGATCTCCAAAGAACTTGCAAATGTATCTTTCCTTTTGATACTTTAGCCCAAGTTTTCCATTTGGAGACCAAGAAACTGCATTTTACTCTTGTTAGCCTCATTTTATAAACACTTTAATTAAAATACTATATATTAATATTTTATATTGCTATATTAATTATTTAAAATCAATGTTCTCTGAAATTTACATTTTATTAAACTGAGTGCTGTGTTATCGGATGAGCAACTTCATGTTCCCTAATGTGGTCTACTTTCTCCCTGCCCCTTCTTTTTCCTTTATATTTTTAGGTGAATAATGCTACAGCACGTGTAATGACCAATAAGAAGATGGTCACACCATATGCAAATGGTAAGAGATGACAAATCATCTTCAGAAGGATGTCGTTTATTCTTGTATTAATATGTGAACTTTGGGTAATCATCAAAGAATCTCTTGATTTCAGTCCTATGGCAGTTTGTTTCATTTACATTGAACTATTTTACTAGGAGAGTATTTTTACAGTTTTGTTTTTTTTACAGTTAACTTTTTTCTTAGAATTAAGCTTAGTTTTTCAGTTACTAAGCTATAATGGTCTCAGTAAAGTTCATCATACACACAGTGTAAACACGTCATTTGAGGTTACCTGTTAACCCAGTGGGGTCCCACTAAGGCACCCTCATTTTTAGCTGCTCTTGTTCTTTGTGATATGATACGCTTGTCCGTAATATGTGCCCACCAATGCTCACTTTTACTACTGATCCCTACCCGCACCTGAGCTTGAGTGGAATAATTCTTGACCCCTGCTCTCCTTTTAAAGGTATGCTCTAGAGATAACAGCCATGGTGTGCATGGGTGCATGTGTTTTCCATCTTCTATCCCAGGACTACATGCTATAGAGTGGGTTTCATACATGTTTCTCATTAAGAAAAAACCCTGTGAATATTTTGCCTAACAAAAGCAGAACCTTTACATCATTTGTCAGTTTAGTCTAGACTCATGTTATCTAAATGATAGAATTTATTTTGACTCAGGGGCACCTGGGTGGCTCAGTCGGTTAAGCCGCTGCCTTCGGCTCAGGTCATGATCCCAGGGTCCTGGGATCGAGCCCTGTGTTGGGCTCCCTGCTCAGCGGGGAGTCTGCTTCTCCCTCTCCCTCTGCCTGCCGCTCTGCCTACTTGTGCTCTCTCTCTCTCTCTGTCAAATAAATAAATAAAATCTTTAAAAAAAAAAAAAAGAATTTATTTTGAATCTGCAGTGCAACAGTGGTTTTGCCAGCTGGGCTCTACAGGGCCTGTTGGGGAGGGGTGGAGCGGAAACCCATGGGCTGGGTCTTGAGGCCTGCAGCAGCTCCTTCTCTGTCATATATTTTAGCATTCTGCATGAAATTTTATCTAGAATCGAATGGGATGTTTTCTGCTGCTTTTTAAAAGTTTGAATCTACTGCTAGAGTATGATAGTATGTGCTGGTAATGTCTTAAATCAAATATAAGTATCTTAGTATATTCCGTGACGTCTTCAGTAGATACATTTAGCCCAGCTTTTCAAACAGATGGTATAAATCAGCATAATTTGCATTTATCAGCATAATTTACATTTTCCCTACCCATTTTATCAATGGTATATCATGTGATACCTCCACCTCCCCCTTTACCTCTTGTTTTTTTTTGTTTTGTTCTGTTTTTTTACACTACTATCACAAAAACAAGTTTCTGGGATGCCTGAGTGGCTCAGTTGGTTGAGCGTGTGCCTTCGGCTTGGGTCATGATCCCAGGGCCCTGGGATCCAGTCCCACATCCTGCTCCTTGCTCAGTGGGGAGCCTGCTTCTCCCTCGTCCTGTCGCTCTCCATGCTTGTGCTCGCTGTCTCTCTGACAAATAAGTAAAATCTTTAAAAAAAAAAAAAAGTTTGCAATTTTGATAATAATCCAATGTAAACAAAATAGGAAGGAGAAGCAAAGTATGTCAAATTTCCTTTAGATCCAGGGAGAGTGGTGTCGTAGAAAGAGTCACTGACTGGAATTTAGAAGACAGAAATTCTACTTCTAGATTTGATTCTTCATTTTGCTCTGTGTCATTGGGCCAACTTTTTTTTAAAGATTTTATTTATTTGTTTGTTTGTTTGACAGAGAGACGGGGCCAGGGAGAGGGAGAAGTAGGCCTCCTGGCGAGCAGGGAGCCTGATGCAGGGCTCGATCCCAGGACTCAGGACTCAGGACTCGGAGATAATGACCCAAGCCGAAGGCAGTCGCTTAACCGACTGAGCCACCGAGGCGCCCCTGGGCCAATTTTTTTAACCTAATTCTGTTTTTGTCTCTATTAATTGGCAGTCACAGAATTTTAGCACCTGAAGGCACTGTGGAAGTCATCAAAACCCAGCCCTCTTAGCTTATTATTTAGGAAATTAAGCCCAGAGAAGTACAGTATTTACTTGTTGTCCCAGCTGTGGTATCTTTCTTTTAACTCTCCCTTTGGGTTTTGTAAGGGTCAAAATACATTGTAAATTGTACAAAACTAAACATATTCCAAGAATTTTTTTTTTTTTAAGATCTTATTTATTTGACAGAGAGCAAGAGCAAGAGCAGGAACACAAGCAGGGGGAGTGGGAGAGGGAGAAGCAGGCTTCCTGATGAGCAAGGAGCCCGACACGGGGCTCAATCCCAGGACTCTGGGATCATGACCTGAGCTGAAGGCAGATGCTTAACAACTGAACCACCCAGGCACCCCTATTCCAAGTATTATTGACAGCATACCATTATATACCATTATTAAAATGTGTGTTATTACTTAAGGGAATGCTCAAGTAATAATGCCATTGGCAGGAAGGAAAAACGTCATTTTTTGAATATTATTCTAAATTAGTATTCAAGCCTAACAGAGCCAAACTTTAGAGACCTATAGCTTCTTGTGGTTAAAGCTTCTGAGAAGAGTGTGCTAGGTGCCTTCTGGTGAATTCTCAAACAGCAGTTTAGTTTACGTTGGTTAGAATCACTTGATTTGTCTGACATTGCAGAACATTGTGTTCTTACAACTCCAGTAGGATTTGAACCAAGATATTTGCTCAACTTTTATGTAAAATAATGTGCTCACCATATATGAGCACATAAAATAATGAATGGGGGATTGGATTGGTTCAGAATGAATGAGTTTTCTCTTGAATACTGTCTCCATTCTTTCAGAAAAATAATGGAGCATGTTTGCTAACTTATGTGTAAAATTCTATAAATATTGATTAAAGTTTTCATCTGGAATTCTACTCCTTAACTATCAGTGGGCAGTAGTACATTTTTCTTTTGTAACTCCTGCTACATTCCTATAAATATAAAAAGGGGGAATGAAGAAGTAAAGTTGATATCAAACCTAATGTCTGGGAATACTTAAAGTATATAAATGCTTAGGCTGATGTTCAACAGCAGTCTAGTATCCTTCAGCTAAAATGACTGATTAACTTAAGTATGTATATTACCAGTAAAATCCCAAGACATGCATGAAGTTGGGGATGTACCTTGAATTTTATTACTGCGTGTCTCTTCTTGTTCACCTGCCTGAGGTTAACCAACCAAATTCCAAAGGTAAATCCCAAAGAAAGGGGATTTTGGCTTACCCAGATTTCCATCAGCATAGTATGATTGAACAGAGTCGAAGATCAGCTTAAACTTGAATTCAGAGGATACCTTTATAAAGCAGCGAGAGTAGCAACTAGTGTGAAGATAATGTATAAGAAAATGCATCACAGTGTGGTGTAGAATGACATATTCTGCCTTTCTCCTTTTTCTAAAAATAAATAATACATTCTGAGCAGTTCTATGAGAGAGACTATGCCAGAGCCCAGGATTTATTTATATTTCTGATATTTCTTTGTCCTTCTCTCATTCCTTCTCTGTCTTCCTACTTCCCTCCCAGTTTTTCTCTCCCTCCAGTTTGCACCTCTACTTGCCCCCGCCCAGCTCCTCATTATTCTCCCCTCACTGTGCTCGTCCTGCTTAAAGATGCTCAGCTGTGGAAATGCCTGCCCCACCGCCCCCCAAACCTCCCAGCTGGCATTTACAGAGAAGATGGTGATGGGTGGAGATAAGCCCAGGGATATCTGGAGCCAGCTTGCACATGCCCTCATCACCCCTTTTCCACGTGTTCCTCATGTAATCTTAAATGTTCACTGTCCTCTCTTCCCGTTTCAGGTTGGAAATTAAGCCCCGTAGTTGGAGCTGTATATGGCCCTGAGTTATATGCAGGTAGTATTTCGTTTATTTTTCCATTTGTGAGCACATTAACTGTAACACATCTGTTGTTTTTCAATTTACTATTCTTTGTAATCTTTTTGCATTTTTAAATTTTTTTTAAATGCAATCAGCATCCAGCTTTCAAGCAGACGTGTCCCTAGGCAATGATGCAGCGGTGCCCCTATCAGGAAGAGGGGGTATTAACACTTACATTCCTTTAATCAGTAAGTAGCCTATGTTGGCCTGGCATGGGTTTTGACTGTTGTGAGTAAACAGTGATGTGTGCTAGCCTTTTTTTCCTTCCTCGAGTATAATATGTAACTGAAGAGGAGGCCTTCTTGAGAGAGTTAAATGCTGTCACAGTACCCTGTCCTGCTTAACTTAACTGTGTTAGAATCTTTCTGACCAGATATTAAGATTGCCACGAAGCATAAATAGTTGGAAAAGGTCGAGGGGGGTGAGGACGTGTAGAACATTTTAGTCTGCACTTGATATTAAAGAAAACCAAAGAAATAGGTGCTTGTGGAATATATTATGTTCTCTGCAAGTCAGCTTTGGGCCCTCTAGTAGAGTATCATTTAGAAGTACCTCCGGTATTAATGATTATTCTCCGCTCTGTTGATACCTCTAAAGTCATTCTGACCTGAGCCATTTTGCTCCAGCAAAAGGTATAATTAAAAAGAGTTCAGTGAACATGAAATAAATGTTTCTGTGTGCTTTCCAAAGGATAGCACATTTAAAATAGACCTTTAGAAACTGCCTGCCTCCCTAAAGGCCACAAGATTACAGGGGAGAAGTCATTTCCCTCTCCCCTTACATTTCTGGATTAAAACATTTTAGATAAAAGAATAAAGTGGACTAATGAAGTGTCTAAAGATTATTGTGTGCCTTGGAGATTGGCACCATGTACAAACACAAAAGACTGTTCTTACGAAGAATAATTATTATATGTGCATAATAACATGGGAAAACAAGACTAATAATTGGCCAGTTAAAGAGTTTATATCAATCCACGTAAACTGCCCGCAGAAATGAAAAGTCTCATCTCTTATTACGGCAGTAGTTCTCAGAGCTTCTTGACCTGTTTCTCACCAAGCGTGCGTTGTAAATTCCAGAATTGAGAAGGAGCAGAGTAAACTCACTCAAGATGGGTGACGAACAGAGCATGCATCGTTAGCTTTGCATATTGGGTCTCTCCATTTCTTTCTCAGAAAAGGTGGGGTACATATCTTTCCACCTTTCCTGGAATTGGTTCAAAGCAAGTTGGGATTGTACCCCCTGCTATTGAATGCAAGTTGACATTCCTGTCATATTTTGGGTCTCCCTTTAGTTCCTGGCTTCCCTTACCCGACTGCAGCCACCACGGCAGCCGCTTTCAGAGGAGCCCATCTGAGGGGCAGAGGGCGGACGGTATACGGTGCGGTCCGAGCGGTACCTCCAACAGCCATTCCCGCCTATCCAGGGTAAGCACGAGATTACAAAATAAGCAGCTGGACGGAAAAGAATACCATGGCCCTCTCACAACTTCTGGGACGTTGCTGTGCCACATCGTAGAGATTCTATTAATATTTGTAAATTAATGGATTAGATGGCAAGAACCAAAATAGACCATCATCAGAATGTAACAAAATAACAATTCGTTATATAAATCTTCATTTTGGCCACCTTAAGCCCTCGTGGTAGTGGCTTAAGACAGCAGCCAGAACGGTCTTGTGTTGACTGGCAGTGTGTTGGCATGGAGTTCACTCAGCATCGCACGAATATGGATTAACACTACTGCAGAGAACGAAAATAGGAGCTCAAGACTGTAGTCCAAGACCGCATCTGCTGTGCTTACCCCCTTATCACCACCCTGTGTTGGGGCTGAGGCTACCACATCGCCCTCCCTTTTGGTTTCACTGCCTGGGTGGTGAGCAGCAGAGCTAGCTACCCACAATGGATTTGCTTTCTTTGTAGGAAACGGATTAAAAGAGGTTAATTCAAAGATGAACCAAGTCCAATTGAATCCAGGGAGAAAGGGAGAAGTAGGAAGAATTAAACTACAGTTGGCTTCTGAATGATGGTAAAACAACTAATGTAGCTGAGCATCCCTCACCCTTTGATTTTTGTATGGAGGGTGTCTCACGCAGTGGAATGATTCCATAGCAACAAATCAATCCTTTGCTGTTGAACGGGGGAGAAGGAGTGAAGGTGGCAGGTTTTGTTTTTTGTTGTTTCTCAGTGTCAGCCTAAAATGTATCTTTTTATGAAGAGTGGACTTCAATAAGTTAGCTGTACTAAAGGACATTCTTTCTTCAAAGAGGCGACATTTGTGTTCTGCATCTTTTCTCTGCCTATGACAGGGTTTTTTCCATACTCTCTCGGAGGAAGAAACGCACTGGCAGAGGAGCCTGTTCACTGCTACTTAGTTAAAACCCAAAGGGAAAGAGCCTCCTCTGCAGGTCCTTTTCTGACAGCAGAATTGGCTTTGAGGTGTACTAACTTAGCGTTCATTCATAGACCAAATGGACATGCCATTAGGGGTCCTCCGTTGCACAGAATTAAAGCATTTTTATTAGACAAGTATGCATGTTGAACTGGACAGGCTCCAAAAGCTGCCGGAAGGTAACTGCTTTAGAAATAAACTTTTGTTTGCAGTTTATAGATGTTTAAATCCCATGCATTCCATCATCTCCATCTTCTGCCATTACTTGCTTTTAATTTTATTCTTTCTTCTCTCAACTTGACCTTTGACCTTCAACCTCTGACATCTCTTTAAAGAAGTGAATAAAGATGCAGTATTATTTCATCAAGAAATAAGTAAAATATAAAAACAAACCTTTTGGAAGTTCTGCACACCAGGAAAATTGTTCATGAAGCGCCTTCCATTTCAATCCAAGAGAGTTTACCGTCATGCTGGCAAAGCGATACCACTTACCAGAAACATGGGACTTTTTTATTTTGTAATCTTCCTGAGTTACTTTATAAAAACGGTTGGATTAGTTCCTATTCTATGTAGCTCATTTCAATATATTGGCCAAACTTGAGAATCCATTCTCTGCCAAGTCTGTGTCAGGATTGTGTTCCCTCAAAGATATTTTATCTTTATGTCTAATCATACCAATCTCTGTGCATTACATTGAACACTGATTTCCCATGTTTTCTTTTTTATTAACTAAACCACCGGTTTACAAGGAAGATGGCAAGGAATAAGTCCAGTATTATATGGGGAATGGCCTAAAATTGCTTTTCAGCTTAGTAAACTAATTTCATCATTAATCATTATGTTCTAGCTTCCTTGTGGCATTTGATAGAGGGAATATTAGAATTCTTACAGAATTTAGGTGAATATTCCCAGTGAGTGATGCAACTTAGGGTAAACGTAATTCGTGTTTTTAATGCCACCACTCTTCTCTGTAGAAGAGATGTTTGTCATCTTTGCCTGTGTCCCCTACTGAAATAGTTGAAGGTTAACTAATCACCACTTGGCTTCAGTGCTTTCCATTCGGTCAGCCTTCTCCTTATGAACAAGTGTCTTTTTTACTAAAATGTAGTTGAGAGGCAGATTACGTTCTAATATCAATCTCTAACTACAGTTGGAAACTATGAAAATGGATAGAACGTAGTAGCTAAATGAGTATCACAGATGAATTCAGTCTGCCTGTTGTGTAATACAAAGGCGCAGCGTATTTGGGACATTGCAAAGTGTGACCATACTATCCTGTAAACCCAACAAAATACCATTGTAAATAGAATTCAGAAACTTTCCAGCTACCTGCAAAAAATAAATTATTTCATATTCAAGTAAAAAAATAGGATTTAAAGACCTCACTAGTTTATTTATTACAACAGAGAAGATAGTGGTGAAAATTTCCAGCTTGCTTAGTTGAATAAACAATAAACAGATCTTCTCATTTAAAATATCCAAATCTTGATTTAACAAATGTGAAGAAGAAAGTCTTATCTTGTATCTCTACTGCTGTTTCATGTCTTTTGGTCCCAAAGTAATGTTTTGGGGGAAGTCTATATGCACAGAAATAGCTCAAAAGGTTTGAAATCTATGATTATAATAGTTTAGTGTTGCCCAGGATTAAAAAAAAAAAAATCCTTGTATTTTGTTTGATACAAATTCATTTTTCTAAACAGGAAAATAAACCCTTCTATTCCTAATCAGCTACTTTCTCAGTTTTATCCTTTTAAATAAAACAGGATGATCCTTGGTCATGCCTAGAACGTCAGTTATCAATTCTATTTTTCAGAGTTCCATGAATATGCTTATGGTCAAAAAAGAACCCTTAAAATCTTCCAGTTCCTCCTTCCCGCTCTGGATTATATTGTTACTATCTGGGATCCCCACTGCACCTTTCAATTCTTGGACCTTGGACCAATCACCTTAACCTTTAGCTCATTATCTCTGCTTGTGAAAGCAATGCATTGTGGGTATTTTTGGTTGTGTTTTTTTTTTTTTTAATTACATTTCTCTGTTTACTTTGGTCAGAATTGATTGACTTGTTTTTCTGAGGTGTTGCATTGGTTCTTAAAATGCTGAATAATAATACTTTGCATGCTTGTGTGATCAGCCAAATCTTATCGCATGTCTAATGTGCAGGGTAAAAAAGCAGGTGATGTATGGATATCAGGGAAAAAAAATGTACATACTTCTAGGAAACTGAAAACAAAATACTAAACATAATTTTGAAACATACTCTACATACAGGTCCTGCCCTGATGGAATTCTTTGGGTTCATTTATTTTTCACGTTAGATCCCTCTTTCCGTGCCTCTCCCCCCACCCCATACACACGCAGTCATTTTCAGATTTTTAAAGAAAAATTTCCTCCTAGGGCAAGCTTTTTAAAAAAAAACAAAACCAAACCAAAAAAAAACCCCAAGTATGAAAACTTGATGTTTCTCATCCAGCAGATTTCCGATAGTTCTATTAGGCCCTCTGAGAATGCTTTATATTGTTGTAATCTTCTGTAATGACCCACGTATCCAGGTGTCCATTCCAGTTTGGCGCTCCTCCCCCTCCTCGCATGCCCTGGAGCTGTACAACGTGCGCGCGCACCTGCACGGTCCTCTCACGCGCTGCGGCCCCCAGCCCCCGTTATGTATTCATACATCACCTGCCTGTGTAGAGCGCATGTGCATGCTGCCGTCCTCAATAACCGGAATGTGTTTCTGTTCTTTTGTTTTTTTGTTTTTGTTTTTGTGTGGATTTTCTGCAGTGTGGTTTACCAGGACGGATTTTACGGTGCTGACCTCTATGTAAGTACACACACCGGGGCCTTCTCGACCCCATTCCCTGACAAGCCAGCCTTTTTTTTTCTGTTTCTTTGGTTTGGTTTGGTTTTTTGTTTTGTTTTGTTTTACATATAATTTGTTTAATTTTTATTTTCTTTTTCCTTGTGGATATATATATATATATATTTATATATTTAAGAATGCAAGCATGCTTCTCTGCCACTGCGCTTGCCCCTGGGTGCAAAAACTAAGCCTTTGGGTTTCCTGATCATTGCTAGAGTCAGTCTACTGGACATATTCTTTTCCCTTCCCTATACCCACAGATGTTCTGTGTATCAGTGATTTATTTGCGAGATGATCAGCAGGTTTAAAGTCTTTTATTACTGTCGTGTCATGTGCATACATAAATAACAGGATAGTTAACATTAGCTTAAACCAACTCTCTCTCTTTTCTGCTTTTCTTCTCATTTCATATCCCTCTTTAGATCATTGGAGCTTTGATTTAAGATGGCAATAAGCTTTCTGAACTATGTGTTTTCCTATTTTATATACTTTTGAGAGAGCATTACCCTGTGAAAGGGGAGGAAGGAGCTGATGCCAGTGAAGAGTGGGGATAAAGAGAAGAAACCAGACACTCAGTGCTTCCGGCCTTGCTTTATCAAAAAGGTCCACAACTGGTGGGTCTCTTTTCTTAAGAGCCATCTAGAGGGAAATGAGTGGCATAATTAGCAACTTAGACTCTTCTTACAAACGTTTGACTTTCATATAGGATCTGTTGATTCTCCCAGCCATGTTAACATCATTATTATTATCCATTATTGAGACTGTCTTGTTATATCGTGATTGGTTTGTCACATATTATTTAAAATGTGGACAAAGTGATCTAACTGACAAAGAATCCAAAAGTTTTTGAGCTTTGAAATCTTTTATTAAGACCTCTCCAGATGATCTGTTTCTGAATGCAAGCTTAGTCTAACCACCCAAATCATTAAGAAATTTCTTAAGAAAAACTTGTCAGCATGAAATTATTCCTTGGGCAAAGGTTAGAATTGTCCAGAAATGCTTTCTCCACCCTTACCTCCACAAATCAATAAGGGTATACCTTTGCAGTGAACTGTTTCCACAGATTTCTGCCAGAGATTCTCTGGCAGTCAGAAAACTTTAATGTACTTTCAGAATGTGCTTAGAGTTGTGTGTGTTGCAGGAGGTAAAGATAGGCTGCAGCGGCCTTCTGGGTCCTGTAGGTGCTGGACACACCTGTCCTGTTAGCTAGACTTCCAGAGTTTGCCTTAGGCTAACAGATGCTGAAAGGAATCTTAGCCATGAATTGGTCCAACCCTCTCACTTCATTATGTACATTTCTTAGAGAGATTGTGACTTATCCAGATTACATCAATTATTTACATAGCCAAGCACAAAACTCAATCCATATTTCATTACCTCCCGCAGTGCTTTAATTAAAATCCACATCTTTCCTCAGATGGTTTTTAAGAGGTAATGAAAGATACCTTTTTTTCCTGTGCTCACAGTGAAACTTGAGGGTTGGGGGAATATTCCTGCTTTTATTACAAATGACACTTTTCTAAATATACGTATTTGCATATGATCTTAGCATGTACATTCTCCCATACACATTAGTATCCATATTCTCATGAAACTCATCTTTATGTTATGTAAATTGTTTTCCTGAAATTTGATTTATTAGAGCATGCCTTTCCACTGGAATTATTTCTTAAAGGTGTTTTTTTTCCTCTCTCTCTCTCTAATATCTTCTTTATTTGGGGATTTTTTTTTAAGTATGGCTTACTTCTACCTTATTAAGATTTGCCTACTTCCACCTTGTTTAAGTGAACCAACCATATGTTTGCTTACAGTTCTCTTATTTCCTTAGTTCACAATGTACGATTTTATTAAGAGAGAGAGATGATTTTTCTGTACTTACTGAGAAAATACTCTTGAAAAAAAATTTTTTTAATCTACTAACTGGATCACCTTATGAAGCTAAATAGAAATAATTTAGAGACCTTGCTGAAATACTTGTTTGACCAGTGGTGCTTTCTTAACAAAAAGAATTAATCATAATGTTATCATTTCTTAGTTCCTATCTTAAAGGAGGGAAAAGTTGGTCACCAGTGCTTTCAATGATATCTGACCCCGCTAAGGAAAAACAAGACCACATGATGAGGTGTAGCCGTTGAGTGAAGGCTCATGTAACTACAGCTTGGAGAACTTAATATTCCCACTTCCAGATGTGAGGGAGCAAGGGATGCTTCTTTTAAACACACACACACACACACACACACACAGCGCCCCTCTGTGTTTCCTTGAGTTTGTTTCCTTCTCTCTGTACATTTTCCCGCCTGTGGAAATCTATCCATATACATGGAGTCCTTGTTTCCTCAGAAATACAGATGAGCAGTAAGGACGAGTGGAGGGTTTATCCACTACACGAAGTGCACCAAACCAGAGCTTGAAGAAACATCATGAGGAAAAAGAGTTTAAGCTGCCTGTTTTATCTTAAGTTGTACTAATGTAGGCTGTTAATTGTGGATTTTTTTTTTTTAATCTCTCCCTGTTCTGTTGTTAGTCCGTAATCCCTGCTAGCCATTTGCTTCTTTTCTGTTTCTTTTGTGGCTCTTGCCTCTCTGGGGAACTGATCTAACCGTTGTGCCCGCAGTTTGTAAAGAGACCACAGTGAGAAGCCTTGAGTGTAGCAGATAGATCGTGTGCCCTCCCCACCCCTCTTTTTCTTGACCAGTAGAAAAGGCATGGTTCACCCTAATTCACTTTTTAAAGGGATAACAAACTGCTCCTAATTCTTACCCTGTGAAAAGCATGCTTGCATCCAAAGGAAAGAAAAGGCTGGTGGGCCCCTTAGCGGGCTTTTTGTATGATTGTTTTCCTTCCACAGCTGTGTTTTTTGAACTGCTCTTCCTGTGTTCTGTTATAGAATAGTCTTACAGGAACCAATCATTAGCGCTAAAATACCTCAGGTAGGAGTGCCAGTGTGACCTGCCAATCAATCAGATTGTGGATTGCAGTGAAAAAATTGAATTATACTAACCATTCCAGCTCCACGTTAGAGATGGGAACAGAGGCTTTTTTGGACAACCGAGACTTGTGAGCGTGTGATCTAAGCCCTGCTACCTCAGCAGCGTGCAGTCAAGTTCTATGCGTGATGGCACCTCCTCCAAAATTAAGTGCTCGCGTCCCATTGCCGCTGTCCACGCCAGGCGTGTGCTGTGCACTGTCCCATCACGGCCGCCTCTCTTAGTTTGTCAATCACATTTCTCCATGGCGTTCAAACTGGGCTTTTATACTTGGAGATCTTAGCAGGTGGAGACATCTTCTCTCCACCGTGAAAGAAATGAGGAAAGGGAGGAAGTCGAGTCTATGTGGACAGGACTCCTGAATCCCTGATTGGGCCCCCCAGTAAGACCATAGTAGTGATTGGACCGTGCTGTTACCTAAGTTTGAAGTTGCCTAAAAATCTAGATCCACTGGGACTCTAAAACTTGAAACATGTATTCCCTTTGCCCTCTTTGCCTTTCTCCTTAAAATAAGGTCAGTGAGTTCATTTGGATAATAATGCACTGTTCAGTTTGCTGATAGCTGGATGCTCAGGGGAAGGACAGCAGACAGCCTGTCACAGTTCAGCTAGTTTCTTTTTGTGCCTACCCAGCGAGATTTGGGAAATGAACTAATTTGGGGAGAAGTGAAATAGTGGAGTGTTTGAGAGGTTTGATTCATTAAAGATCATCTCTCATCTGCCATTGAAGTCATAAGTGGAAGATAAGTTGATCATGACAGTTTCTTCCCCTCGCCCCAATTTTAAATAATAATAAAATAATATGTAAATACTTATCTTTAAGACCTTTTCATATCTACTTTTCAAAGAAGATAGGTCACTGTCAAGAATAGTAGCAATATTCTCATTATTACAAGCGTTTGTGTTCACGTCTGTATTTACTCACATTTAATCAGGGGTGCCATATTGCCACAGAAGAACAGTCTCCTATGAGCCGCTCCTGCAGGGTCCATCTAGGGCGATGGCTCTCGGCTGGAGTGGGAAGGAGGCAAGAGAAGGGAGGGGGTTAGAACCGGGCAGGGACAAATAAAGTGACAACATTCAACCCAAGCTCCTTGGGCTAGATCCTGCTCCCTGTAGTGATTTTAAGCACCACACCTGCCTTTCTCTCCACCCACCCACCCCTACTCCCCTCGCTCTATAAATCTGTACACCACGTGCAGGGAACAAGCTCTCATTTTGTCTGCTGGTCTTGAAATACACACTCTTCTCAGTGTCACATAATGTAACTGTCTTCCAGGTAGAAAGAAGGTGTCTTGACATCACATGCTCACGAAAGTCCTGTTTTAATGTAAATCTAAAACAAAAATATAATAAAATTAATGGCTAGGTTAAAATCAAGACAAGGGGAATGTCTACCCGTATGAGATCATGCTAATAGATAATGCAGATAAAGGTCAGATACGGGAGAGGTGGATATGTAGAGCCCTTCCATCTTGTTCTGGTTAAAACAGAACTGTTTTAGAAAAGTCCTGTGGTCAATGTGGCAACATTATAAAGTTAATTAAATGATAAAATCGATTCAGAGTGGAGTAGAGAATCCCTAGCAGGTGTTGATGGATCCTGGACAGCTGAGACTTGAACAACAAAAGGATCTTAAAGGTAACCACGCTTTCCTGGGAAAGAGCTGAAAGTTGAAGGCAGGGATGTGTCATGGATATGTGAAAAGATAGTCTGCTTAAGCCCAGGAACTACGTCCGAAGAACCCTGGGTCAGAATGGATGGGTGCTGCCCGAAGGCCAGCACCCAAGCTCGCTCCGCGGGTCAGGACTGAACCTCGCTAGCAGGGTCAGGAAGGGTGCATAGGGCAGTGATGGAGTGTTGGGCTGCCCCTGTTGGGGACACTCCGGAGGCATTCACAGTGAGTTACAAAGGAATAAGAGAGTAATCCTTTTAAAGGGGCACGCGTGTATTTGGACCAGGCTCAACCATGCCAAATGTGTCCAGCCATCAGGGTTCCAGAAAGCAGTCCGTGTGTGCCCTCCTACACTAGGGTGTGCTGTGGCCATGCTAATCCCCATTTTTTGTTTTATTTCAAATCACACACAGATAGAGTCTGCAAACTGCTTCAGATCCAACAGGTCTGATTGTGTGTAAATACATATGTCCTTTTTAATTTTTATTCTTAATGGTTGCTTCAGTTTTGCATCAGTGCATGGTTAAAAGCAATACACATCAGCTATTTCATGACTTCATATCTCCAAATGAATTATTTCTCCTCTTTTTTTTTTTTGTTTGTTTGTTTGTGCAGTCAGCTGAAGACACGTTAACATCTCACTCTAAATCTCTCAGTGGAGTCTCTGTTCCCTTCTCTGATATAACAGATGGGTTACTGCTTGTTATAATTATTAACATTGTGGTGTGGGCCAGGGCGAGGGGGGGCGACCTTGACTATTACCTTGGGCTGGGGAGGGCCAGTTGTTAGGGTCTGGAATGTTAACTCGAGTGGTGACTGACTGTCTCCGTAATAGCAGGGTTGTCGTGGCTGCACGCTCTAGTAATTGAGGCTGTGTACTTCACCGAGCTTGTGGTAGAGCCGAGGGCGAACCGCTGTCCCAAGAGAATGCTGGGATAGATAGAGTTAGCCAATACGAGTCTGAACGTGGTGATTTTGCTGGTTGTTTTAGCTCCAGATGTTGGCATGCTTAGTTTTTAATGTGATTAATCAATGTGGCGCCATTACCCCCCCCCCCACGCCTGAACCCTGTCTCTCCTACTCCCTTCCCCACCCTTGTTCTTTTTGAAAAACTTAAGAAACAGTAATGAAAACCTTGGTGTTTCAAACTGCACTTTGTTCTCATGTTCTAGAAAAGATTTCAGACTTGCTAGTCGAGGTGAAAGTTGAGAAAACAATTTCTCGGCCTGGAAGCTTGATGCACTCCGAAATCGGAGTAGATTAATAAATACATCTGAATTTTCTTTGTCTTACAGTTTTTGATATATTTTGTTTGAAGCAGCAGCAGAAATGCTTTGGTAAGACTCCATCTGAGAGAAGTAAATCAATGATATACAATTTAACTTTCCTAATTGGGGGATAGTCACCGATGAATGACCAGATTAGTTTATTGGAATATTATCTGTCCATCCTAAACATAGCCCCCCACCTTAAAGGACCTCTCTGTAGCACCATTGTAAAGTCATTAGGAGAGTAGTCGCTGAAATATTATCAGCTTAAAAAAAATTAGTGTAGTTTTTCTTAATGCTGATATTCTTCTCAAGCCTTTTGTTGGCAACAAAATATTTGTATCCCTGTCCCATTTTCCTGAATTTAAATAGCAAAGAACCTCATCAAATTCATACTCCAAAGTCTGAGTCCACTTATAATAGAAGGAAACTGCTACAGAGAGAGTCTTCTCGTCTCCTTCTGGTTTGGAAGGAAACTTCTTTCCCACAGTCTGATCCATTTTGAATTGTTTTGGTTAACAATAACATTACCCCCAAACCATTGCAGTTCTGATGGCTTCTTACAGGCTGAGGAAGGGGAGGGGAAGTGGTCCTATCAGTAACCTCATTCAGAACCTCTTTTTACAGCATTAGTGCACTACCGCTCAAAGCTATGATTTGATAGGATCCCCAGTGTCTCTGACTTTACTGAGACTTTCTGAGAGTCAGGTCAGTACTTTTGAGCCTCAGAATCCCTTAATGGGAATGTATACTCTGCCCCATGGCATAGAACTTCAGTTTTTAAATGTTTTGCTCAGGTCAACATAAATTGGGCTTTAACTGCTTCTATTACCTTGACTTTTTAAATTTTTAAAGATTATTTTGGTGTTTGAAGGAATGCTAAGGAGACGAACCACATACTGCTTGTTTACCGCATTATCCTTGTTTACAAAGAAGTTTTACTAAAATCAGCCCTGCTATAAACTTCACACCAGCAAACTTCAGTTCTAAACTTAATGGAATCATCTGTAGTTATAATGAAAAATTGAGCCTTTAAAGGTTCATTTAAAGCTTAAAATCTCAACTATAAAGATTAACCTGTTGCTTTAACAAATGTTTTTCCTCAAAAGGAGTAAGGTAAAGAGACCCTTTAGTTTATGTATAATGCGTATATGTGTAGGTAGATGCAGTTACACGCACAGATACGGCAGGGTATGGGATGCAGCCTGCGATGTGTAGCTTTGCCCAGACCAGCCTGGCCTGCCCGTTCCTGTAGACCTGGCCAGATGTCACAGCGAACGTGTTGATCACACACAGCCCCGAGGGTGCTTCCTGCCATGTTTCTGTCCTCTACCATTTCATTGTCAGTGTTGGGTGATATTAATTAGAATCTTCTGATGTATATAGATATCTGTGGAAGAATTTGTGATTAAGAAAGAAATGTTTGCTTTTCTGAGTGATTCACTTGAAGAACAAAGAGGAATAGTGCATGACTACTGAAATTCAATCAGGGATACTTTCAGTGTACATTTGAAGCTACTTTGGATGGCTTCAAGCAGCATACATTTAGAGAGCAGGAGTAAATGTTCCTCCATAATGCAGTGTGTTCACTTGGAGAAAGAATAAATGAAATGGTGCCTAAGTGCACCAGCTGAACATAGTTATATCTGATAGGGAGAAGATAGTAATAAAAATTCACTCCTGAATTAGGTTTAGGTGAAATAGATGAATTCTTGAAGGTTAAAGAAGAGGAAAACATAGGGCTCGCCACTTTTTAAAATAGCCTGTCTCATGTGGCACTTACTGTTGTGTTTATCTTCGAAATGCTTAATGGGAAGTACATGTGGTTCACCCTGACAGTGAAAACCTTTGGGGTATTTGGTTCCCCTAAACTGAGGGGAAGAAACAGGATGTGGGAGTCTGAAAGTCTCCAGGACTGAGAGGATATTGGGCCCATTGGCAGAAGAGCTCCAGAGCCTGCTACGAGATTGGAGTGGAAGAATCTCCGAATCTTTTGGGAGAGGAGAATAAATGCAGTTAAATGCCCAGGGCATGGAGGGAGGGCTTCCTCACCTAGGTGAGTCCCACCGCAGGGTCCTGGGCCGTTTGTAATGTGATTTGTCTGAGTCTGAAATGTAGATCAGAACTGGCAGGTTTTTGCTCTGAAGGGCCAAGTGGTAAATATTTTCGGCTTTGGAGGCCAGACGGTCTCTTCACACCTGCTTCCAAAAGCAGGTGGCAAGCTGCGTCAGCTCACAGATTGAAGTTTGCCAACCCCTGATCTACACTGGGTTTTCCTTCTAAATGTTGCCTGGTTATCTTAGCCTCTTGGCAAACGTGCGAGGCCTGATGGAGCACAGCACTATAGAGGACCTTTCCATTACATACTGTCCGTAGTCTCAGCAGTAGATCCATCTGAGAATCTGAAGTTAACACATACAAATTTAGTATGTTCTAGTTCTATAATTTACATTCCCCGTCAGGTAAAGTTCTCCCAACTCCCTGCAGATACTTGCCCTGTGAAGTAAGACAGATCTGAAATCCTATCTTCGTTTCTTAAATCTGAGAACAGGTCCTACTGAGAGAGTTGTACTTTTGTTACTGTCCCACACTGGAGAGCACATCCCTGCACTGGGTGGAGCTTCATTCTGTGCCAGAGGAACGATAACATGCAGACCAAGGCAGTTTGAAACATTCTTCCCCCACGTGTGTGTCTGTGTTTGTGTCTGTCCCCGTGTCATCGTGCGCGTACGTCTGCGTGTGGGTGGGTGTGTGTGCGGCCGGCCCTGGGGGGGAGGTATCTGTAAAGTCAGTTCTCTTCTCTCCTGTAGGGCGGATACGCAGCCTACAGATACGCACAGCCCGCTACCGCAACCGCGGCCACAGCCGCCGCCGCCGCCGCCGCGGCCTACAGCGACGGGTACGTGCCGCCCGCCGCCCCCCTGGCCCCGCCGGCTGGCCCCCGGCCCGCTCCCGCTTGGTCTCCTTGTCCCTTTCTGGCTGTGACCCCGCTCTCCCTCTTCCTCGTCCCCAGCTCCTTTCTCTCCCGCTATAGAGAGGTCCTTGAGAATTTTTCGGAGTTACTGCATTTGGGAGGAGAGAGAGAAAGTTCCCCAGTAACGTTCCAAGACCAAGTTACCCACAAGTCTTCAGCGCAGTAAACCCTGTCATTCTGGTAGCGCACAGCCTTGGCCTGCTCTCCCTGATTGTATTTCCTCTTTCAGTTACGGCAGGGTGTACACAGCCGACCCGTACCACGCCCTTGCCCCTGCCGCTAGCTACGGAGTTGGCGCTGTGGTGAGTATGGCGTGTGCCCTTTTTCTTCTTAACCACTTTACTCCTTTTAACTTTTGCCTACAGATTCCAAAAGATCTAGAGAAGTAACAAATTCAGCCCCTCTTCCATTGCCAAAGTCCTGAAGCCACAGAAGACTGTCTGGAAAGTTCACATCAGCTTCTTTATCTGTGTGTTGTAGTGTGAGCCACTTGACCTGGTTAAGGGCAGGGAGGAATGAGCAGTGACAGTCTGCCCTGAGTAACGGCATCGTGTGGGAGAGAAAGAAGGGAGCAGGTCGACGTTTTATATTGGCTCAGCTGTTGGATAGATGCCTGTGGCTTGGTTTAATCGATAGGTGTTAGCGAAGACGTAGGGGCATGAGACTCTCCAGCTTTCACAGTAAGCTTTTCAAAAAACGGACATTAGTTTCAGATGCAGATACCAAAGGCTGTCCCTGCCATTCCCGAGCCTTCTGGCAGGTGGTGCTGGAAATCACCAAGCGAATGCCTTACAGTAACATTCATGGCAAAATAGGTATTTTCCTGGAAGTGTAGGAAAAGTCCATTGAGCTCATCTAGAAGAACTCCCCAGCCCCAGCCCCCTCCAACCAAACTGGAATCCTCACGGCAGTATTTCTTTGTTGGCCTGGATGCCTCCGGGCTGCAGCAGAGACGGGCTGTTCCACAGCAACATCTCTAATGTTCTCAGCCGGGCAGCAGCCTGGGAATGTGGACAGAGGTGTCGGACGGGGCGGCAGAGTGATAAATGAAATTTGACTGAGAGGAATATGAGAGAGCCTGTCATTTCTCACACTCAGTTTCTACTGATATGAAGATTTGTGGGAGGAAGTAGCAGGGTCCTAAGGGAATGTAGGTGTGGAATTGAGGTAGAGACAGACAAAATAAAGACAGTGATGGAAATTCCTGAGATTTTATGTGCCAAAAAGATACAAGTCCCATCCTGAAGAAGCAAAGAAAGAACAAAGCCCGGTTAAAACTCCAGAGAGATAGATAGAAATAAATTCATGTATGTCCACAAGCAGCCTAGTTGGCATATATTCTAGATTAGAGAGGAGCTAGACTTGAGGAGTTGAAAGGTTGACTCCGGTTTAAATCCAGCACCATCTCAGACATGGTACGTGACAGCTAGTGGTGAGAGGAGCCTGTTCTCCACGGACAGGTGACGTGTACGAAGGTAAAATCAGCTAGCTGCTTCAGGTCACAGTTGTGATGATGTGATCAAGGTAAACAAAAACTCTCATGCTTTTAAACGTCAGATTATTTACACATCTGGTTTTAAACTGTATTGAGTTTCCCTTCTGTGCTGATTGATGTAAATAATGAAACGAAGCAGGGACAGGAGAATATCAGGTCCTCAGTAAGTGTTCTGGGCTCTGGTTTGAGCATCTTAGAGGCAGAAGTCCGTTTCCTGACTTCACTGCACTAGGTAACATCTTACCAGTTGCTTTACAGCTTCTAAAGAAGCTGTTTTTCCAAATCCCTTTTCAGGACATTTTCCTTCATTTTCAATGCTTCTCTCATCAACCTTTTAATTATTTTTATGTCTTTAATTACTGCAGGCGAGTTTATACCGAGGTGGCTACAGCCGATTTGCCCCCTACTGAAGTGACGTGAGACCCTGCAAATGGGACAGCCCCCCAGTTCATGAGGCCTGGCTATTGCAATATTTACTAGTAGAGGAACTCTATAGCAAGATGAAGAGGAAAAACAAACAAACAAACAAAAAACACAAAAAAAGAGAGAATACTTTTTTATACCTCACTATGTTCTTTGAATATGTATTTTTTCCTTTACATTTCTGCCTTTAATTCTTTTGTTCCAAAGATTGTGCATTTTTTTCTTTTTTTTTCTTTTTTTTTTTTAACTGTGGTAAAAAAAAAAAAATAATGCATTTCCATGTCTGTATGTCCGTGCTTAGCTTATTCTGTCAATCACGGAAGAGGCAGTTAATGAGGAAGGGGAGACCTTAGGAGCTGATGAATGCATGTGATCAGAAATCAGCAGACAGAGCTACCAAAGTGTATCCGGTGCTGAGTGGCTGGGGGACGAGCAGAAGTGGAGGAGGTCTGTCTGCAACAGGATATTCTTCTAGTCTTCTGAGTTTCTGGTCTTCGGCAGGCAATTCTGCTTGGCTGTGGCTGGAATCCACATGCTGATAGATGACAGGAATTTGTGCTTGCAAAGCAGGAGGATTAAAAAGACACTTTCCTCTCCTCTTCCCTCCTGTCTTCTCCATTCTTTTTACAATCATCTTACCTGCACAGCCTGAGACAGTTGGCATCGTTTTTGGAATTATAATATTAGTATTTCCAAACATGCTCTCAGACTGTGGATAATAAACACCTCATTAGGAAACCGATCTCAGAATGAACTCTGGAGTGTGAAAAAGATCATTCTTTTCTTTCCTGAGATCCTAGCATTCCTGCTGGGCTGCTTCCCTTTTCTCTGAACCACAGCTTAGCTCATCTGTCCTTCTATGAACTCCCTGCTCCCAAGTCCTCAAGAGTCAGGAATTTAGGACCCAGGGACAGGAGAATAAATAGCCAGCAACCAGATCTCCCGGCTTGAGGGTTTAGAAGTACAAAGTGTTGGGAGCCAGTAAAGAGGGTAAGGAAGAGAAAAGGGATATCAGATGATGTCTGGCAGGACTCTGATATTCCTGTGCTTTTCTCTTGCATCAGGAGGTCAGTACAAGGTATGAAACATATGGAGAGTGTTGGCAAAAGATAAAGCTCCGAGTCCCGGGGCAGCTGTCCCTGGAAGTTTGTGGTGATCGGGGCATGTGAGGGCAGGCAAAGGCACTTTGTACTAACTAGCTCCAAAGCCATAGGAATTCCCATCTTCCAGAGCATTCTGTGAGCCATTTCTGTCCATGGTCTTGAGCCCTCGTGGCCACTCCGCCCGGCTTCTCATTTTCCTCCAAAGACACCCAGCCGAGCACTCGACCGCTTGGCATACATGAACACTACAGGAGATAAAACCCAGAGCCCCTGAGGCTCCTCCCCTCCCCTGGTGGAAGGAGGGTGTGTCCTGGCAAGGATCTCACGTGTTGCCAGGAAGTCGTGTGGTGACCACAGCGGTGAGTCACTGCTATGGCTCCCTGGCTTTGATTTTATACATATTGACAAGGTAGGGGAGAAGGTGTTTCTCTTCTAGCTATTAGCTGTTAATGATAAAGGCAAGGGTCCTGCAGCATTTCCAAAATGAAGGCATTAGAAAACAGAAAAGCACGGTCTGTTTGGCTCCCTGGTCTATTCACATTGGTACTAGGGTGACCTCTCACCCAAGGGATAGCTGCTAAAGGGAGTAATTCAGAGACATGGAGCTTCTGGTTTGTTAAGGTTTGTTTTCCATTTGTTTTGTTGTTGTTTTTTCTTTTTTTTTTTACTCCTGCCTCCACACGTGTTCTTGACTGATACCTGATTCATGGCCCTGAATTAAAATGACTGACCTGACAGCATCACGCATTCTTTGTGAGCAGAGCGGTCTCTCCGGGAGGGGCTGGCCTGTTGTGTAAAACACCTGTCTTCCCCCTGTGAACCCTCTCTCTGCTGAGGACTGGGAGGAGAGGCTGTGCCTGAAACGAGGGGCACATCAGCGACGCTAGAGGCCTCGATGCAGTCTTCCCGATTCTGGGGAGGAGTGCATGGAGTGGGGGACGCCATGCTGCCCGGGGCCACTGGCCGTTCGTAAGGGTTCCCCTCCCCAAGCCAGAGTTTGGTTTGTTGCTGTTAAGACCATTTTTGTGGTATGTATGTAAATATTTTAGAGGAAGGGGTATAGGATGTGGGGCTTTCACAGTTCTAGAGAATGGGGGCAGGGAGGATTTTTTTTCTTTTTTCTTTGGCTTTTGTTTTGAGGGAGAGCTTTTACTCACTAAAGAAACAGAAATTCCATGTCATGTTCAAATAGGGGCCGTTCACAGAAAGGGCAAGCCACTGCTCAGTGGAGACAAGGCCAGATTTAACTGGTTGTGTCTGTAAGAAGGGAGGAGAGTCGGGGAATGAGTTCAGTAATTTTCTCTTCTTTTTTCCAAGAAAGACAAGGATGGTGGGCAAGGTAGAGAAGGCAGCTCCCACTGCCCTTTTAAAAGAGGCGGAAGCTCGAGCTTGGGCTGCCTTTACTGTAGTTCCGTTCAGCTGACTCCATAGGCAAGCTCTGTACGTCCTGCTGCGTTTCCAGGGAGGGTTGTCATCCGGCTTCCTCCGGCTCCCTTTTCTAAGGAAGGCTAAGCAGACTCCCGCTTTCGCTCAAGGGCCTCTGCTCTCCGAGAACTGGAGCTCTCGTGAGCACCTAGATGAGATCGTAGCGGCCTCCCCATCCCCTTTTGAACTCTGAGACTCCGTACAGCATCCTTCATCCTGAAAGCACCAGTGCTTGTCTGCTCCTGGCTCTGGTTCCCACTGGACTAAGAAACAGAGTCGGAAGAGAGTTTGGCATCTGTGGATTCGTTAGAGGATGCTGGTTGATGATTCCAAAAAAACACTGATGCTGAATCCCAGCACGTGAATGCTTTCAACAGCTTTACTGTAGCTCATGACGTGGACTTCTGTACTTAGCGTCTTACTCCTAGAAGCCGGGCTCCTTTAAGGAGACCGCTAGTGAAAACCTTTATCTCCTAACCCTTTTTCAGCCAGGAGAGCTGCCCTTAGGTCTTTTCTGGAATCCCTTGTGTTCCATGGCTCAGCTCCCACAACCCTTGGCTCAACCATTGTGACTCATCGTTTTTAAGGCTCTCAGGTTTTCCCAGACTGCCCATCACCACCATCCTCTGACAGCCACAGGTGGGATTGAGCCAATGTTATTTTTCCTTGAAAAAGAAGGGGACTGGGACTCACCTCTTCGTTTAAGGGGAGCTAGTGGAGATTATTCAATAAAAACCAGTGGTAGCAGCTTTTCCTCAAAAGTCTAACTCCTCAGGGGCTAAACTGCTCTTAACTTTGGGTTCCCGTTCCTAGCGATGTAGCAGACAAGTAGGTGAGCACCACCCCCATCACCAGTCACTTAGCTTCCAGGTGGGAGGGAGGTATAAACTCGGGATTGAAGCCGCCCTGACGATCTGCCAGAAGGGCTTCCTAACTCCCCTTCCCTCAGACAGGAGAATGGGGCCAAGCCGGGGCCCCTCTGGAAGGCACGCCAGCCAGGAAGGGGAGGGAAACTGCTCGCGCCCTTCCCTCTCACCAAGTCCAGCCTCCTCTGCTGCTTGCAACCTCTAGCACAGTAACGTTTGCAGAATTGCAGATTCCCCCCTCCCCATGATAGGAAGAAAGGGACTTTGGGGGGTGGGGAAGGGATAGCGGTGTTTTAAAAAGCCTAAGTTACCTGTTTGCACTGTTTTAAGATAGGAAAAAAGAATAGTGGGCAAGATGAACATCAGACGTAAATTTGTGTGTTTTTATTTTGTCACGCTCTTGAAAATGACCATTTGTAGCATAGACACCAGTGAGACTTGCTTCTGTTACATAAAACACTAAAATTTTTTTTCTGTTTTTGGTAATGTTATGTCCAGAAGCCTCTTCCCTCCCTTTCCCTTTCCCGGTGTACTTCCTCCATACTTGCTTTACTGATCAACCAGGCAATAGCCATCCAAGAGCTAGAGCATGAAGCAGGGCCCTTTCCAAGTAGGCTCCGGCAGTCCTAAGCCAGTGCGCGCCCCCTGGTTTAGCAAGCACAATGGAGTCCCTGGCACCTGGCTTTAAAATAAGGCTCACAGACCGGCCTACGGCAAGTTCTCCAATTCCCGAATCAGATGCACTAGGAATGAGGAGCCGAGGGCAGAGGGGATTCCTCAAGCTATCCAAGTTGGCTGTAGTAGCTGTTCTTACCCACGTTACCGGAACTGTAGCCAGTTACAGTTTACTCAGGAAAACGGTAGATCAATTCAGCCATGGTAGTGCTGGTTGGCAGGGATTGGTAACCGAGAGAACTGCTCATCAGCCAAACTCAGACCTTGCCTTTTAGGAGCCTGCCAGCGGGGGGCCCGGTGGTGCCAGAGGGCTCCCTCAGCCACACTGGCAAGCAAAAAGGGAACATCAATTCTCTTTCCTCTCCTCCTCCCCCCTACCTCCCCCCCCCCCCCGCCCTGTTAACAACATCAGATTCCCAGGGGGTCCGTGCGGTTTTGACTTTTTAAAAAGTGACTTTTGGTTTGGTTTTACTGGGGACTGATAAGTGCTTTAAGCAAGTCTACACCCCATTGAGACTCCCAGCTTAGCCGTTTTCTGGTATTTTTCTGTTCACAGTATTTTCGTGTGTGTGTGCTGTGTTCTGGCAGCTGACTCGGGCTGTATTATCTATCGAAGAGTGATGAATTGATCCTCTTTTTTCCCTAAGGGATATGAATTGTTTTTTTTTCTTGTGTTATAATTCTGCTTGTGAATAGCTGGAGCAAACCTGGGGCCTGACACACGTAAGCTAGGGTTGCAAAGTGCTGACAGGGCCGGTGGGGTTGACTTGTCCCTGACAGGCTGACCTACCTGCGTCTCTGAGCTTTTCAGCCCAAATCTTTGCAAGGCTAAAAATGCCACAGAACCTCTCCTCTCCTCCCCACTCCCCGTGGCAGGGACTGGACCATCCCAACATGCGACATGCAGCTTCTCCGGCCCCCTCCCATTGCCATGGCAAAACAGGTACCTTTGGGGCATGGGGGCATCACATGGGATGCTTGTATAATTGACCACCTCGCCTTCTCTCCCCACCCCCACCCCCAGAGTCACTTCCTAGGACACCCGAGCTGCTTGCCCAGGGTCCTGTTTCCCTGCGAACTCCAGAGAAGCACGCCCGGGCTTTCTGACAGCCTCTAACTCCCTCCCCTTCTTGTTAAGAATCCTATTGTATAGTAGCTTTCAGACCATACAGTATTCATTGGGTTACTCCTATTATTATCAAGTAGCTGGAATTGTGAAGGTCGGAGTAGTTAGATCTTTAGCTTTTATTCCTTATTTTTTTGTATTACTATCCATGTGTATAAATTATTGATCATGTTGCTGGCTTTTATAAACTCCAAGCGAAGGAGGAGCGCCGCCTCTGCCTTTGCAAACGGTAATGAAGCACTGTTTTTAAATAAAAGAGAGAAACACCGTTCTTTGGCCTGTGTGTGTTGATGGGGGGTCCCTCTTGCCTCCTCCTGAGGCTCAAAACCTGCACCTTGGATTTGACTTCTAAAGATGGAGGAAGGAGGAGGCAAAGCGCAACACTTGCTAAATGGAGGGCACTCAAGGTCACGCTGAGCCGTGGGGTAAACGAGGCCAAAGGCTGGCGCCATGGGAGAGCCTCTCCCTGGATTCCTCCAGGCTTGGCAGAAGCTGGTTTTTGTGCCTCTGCTGCTGACCTCCTTTCAGCCTTCGTGCTCTCCTGGACTCCGAGCCGCCCCCCTCCCCATCCAGCCACTTGACCTTCCTGCCTCGCTGCCCCTGTCACTGTGTACCCCGGCTCCTGGCCGCCCAGGCTTTGTGCTCCTAACTGTGGGGTCCTGCTGGCCCTTCTGTGCATGCCTTCTAACCTACCCCCTGCAGTGGTTTCCCTGCCAGTGACCACCCACCCCCCCCCCGACAAGTTCCAGAACTCTCCAGTGCCCTTCGCTTGGCTCTTAGAGGTCACCTAGCTTTCCATTTCATGGAGCTGGAGGCCATCACTGCACAGGGGCTCCCTGGAAGAATGCTTTGCTACCGGTTCTAGACATCACCTGAGTTCATGCCCCTTCTTTCTCCCTCTCTCCTGTTCTACTCAAGAGACAGTCTTCACCCTGTGCTCGCACCCCATCCTTCTGGGGACCTTGCTTTGTTGTGCCCTCCTGCAAGGTCAACCTTTCGCTTCCTACGAGTTAGTCCCTCCGGCATTTAAACGTGCTTACACCTTTAACACATTAAAAAAAAAAAATTCCACAAGATCCCAGGTCTTCTCCTACACGACAAGCTTCTGGAGTAAGTTTCTGCCTGCTAACTCCAAGGACTTGCTCTCCCCCGTGCTGCAGTCCGCTGGCTCCTCCCTCTAGGACCCTGAAGCAGCCCCTTCTGGTGACAGCAGGTGGATGGATGCCCCTCCCGGTCCCTTACCTGATTGGGTCGCATTCAGCACTGCCAGGTGTTCTCCACCCTTCCATTGGCGAGGCCAAGGGAAGCGAGGTCTCCCCTGCGGCCCCCCGGGCCAGCCAGAGTGTCCACCTCCTGTGCTGAGCTGCTCTCCCGGTTTCCATCTTTGGCCAGGCCGCACGCAGCTTCTAACACCACGCAGGGCGCGCTTCCGGCCAGACGGCCGCCCGCACCCCAGCCCGACCTGGGCACCTGGGTCTCCAAACGGCTGCGGTCCCCGCGCTGCGGCCAGTGCCCTGCACGTGTGAGCGCTCTGCAGATGCCTGTTAAGTTCCTTTTCTCAATGTTTCACATGAAGTGAGACTCCGTTTCCACCCTGCCTTCCTGTATGTTGTCACCCCAGGGGACAGCCACGCTTGCAGAGCACGATCGAGAGCCGTCCACATTATCTTCTGTCTTCCTGGCGGCGCTCCTCCCGGGGTCCTCCCGTGCCCCCCCTTCTTGCTGAGCATGTCACAGGAGCAGCGTCCTGACTGCTCTTCTCCCAGCCCATCAATCGGGGCGTGTTTGCAGCGAGTAACCGTGAGGAATGAGGGGACCTCCAGGAAGAAGAGCAAGCTAGGAAAGAGGGGGACCCTCGGCATCTGTCAGCTGCAGCGCAGACTTACAGCCTTCATCCGGGCTCCTGTCACCTCTCCCTCCACGCCCATGGGACTTGGGGACACTGATGCTCACGCTGCCCCATGTCCCCAGCACGAAAGCCCTTCGTCTCTGACCCAGTCTGGTGTTTCTGCCAGGACGCAGGAAACCCGAATCAGACCACCCTAGCTTCAAACCCCACGCCGGATCTATGATTACTCCACACTTGAGGAAGCTGCATCGCAGGGGGCTGTCATCACTTTGGCCCTAAGTCCCCCAAGTAGGAAGTGGCGGACCCAGGATCCACCGGCAGCCAGTCCAGCTCTGAGTCCTCGCCCTTTGACCTCTGGGCTCTAGTGTTTCTGGCGCTTCTCTCGTCAGAAGTCCCAGAGCCCGCTGCATCCCGCCCCGGGCTGTCCGCGCGCCTTCTGTGGGGTCCTCTTCCTCCACCGTCCACCTAGCCCGCAAATCTCCGGGGCCCAGGCTCCTCCACTCCTGAAAACTCGCTGTCAGTTTCCGCTCCCAGCGGGGGACTCAGCCCCGCACCCCGACTCTCCCGCCCTGAAGTCTGGACTCGGTCCCGCCGCAGTCCCCCAGCCCCTCGCATTCACCAGGCTTGAGATTGCCCTGTCCCCCCAAAGCCTCTGTTCCCTCGGGTGGGAAACTGAACAAACGTTGGCAATCATCGCGTGAAAACCCAAAAGAAATGAGTGAGGAATCTCGCCAAAGGGAGGGGTGGCCCCCCACCTCCGTCTCGGGCACGGGCCCATTCGTCGTCTGTTTTCACTGCCCCGTTGCCCGTTCTCCCTGCGCCAGGCACCCGCCTCTGGCGCACCGGCTCCTCATCCTGGGACCCGCCGCAAACCCCCTGGGCGCCTGGCATCCCTGCCAGCACCTAAGATGCAGCCCTGACCTCTGCCTCCTGCACGCTCCCACCTCTGCCTGTGGAGCTGCCCTGGCCGGCCTCCCGCCCGCCGGCCTCCTGCCCCTCACCCGGCCTCCTGCCCGCTGACCTCCTGCCCGCCAGCCTCCTGCCCCCCACCCGGCCTCCTGCCCGCTGACCTCCTGCCCGCCAGCCTCCTGCCCCCCACCCGGCCTCCTGCCCGCTGACCTCCTGCCCGCCGGCCTCCTGCCCCCCGGCCTGGCTGGCCTCCTGCCCCGCGGCCTGGCCGGCCTCCCGCCCGCCGGCCTCCTGCCTCCCCTGCCCCGGCCTCCCGCCCACTGGCCTCCTGCCCCCCGGCCTCCTGCCCCCTGGCCCAGCTCATTCCTACCTTAGGCCCGCGGCCGAGCTGCGCCCTCTGCTCTGAAACCCTGGCCCCAGCTCTCCTCCCTGCGGCCTCCGATGAAACCCTGCCTCTCTGTGAGACCTTCTCTCGCCACCCAGCATAAGGGAGCCCCTCTGCCCCAGCACCCTATTTGACCGTCTTCCTAGCACTCAACCACCCTGAGGTTATCTCAAATCAGCTCGTTTCTTGCTTCTCGCTCCTTCCACTGGATTCCAATTATTAGAAGGTAAGCTCTGGGAGAGAAGGGGGCAGGCAGCCTCACACACCGCTGTGGGCCAGGGCCCTGGCGCGCATCATGAACGCACAGTGGCCTGACCTCTGCCTCCAGCACCTTCTTCTTCTAGCCAGCCAGTCCTCCACACTTTGGCCTGGATTCTCCTTCTAAAATAAATGTGACCCTATCATTCCTTGCCACAAAATCCTTGAGAAATTCCCATGTTCCAGAATCTGAAATCCAAATTCCTTAACACGGCACTCAAGGCCTCCCTCTCCCATTGCCTTGGCCCCTCTCCCCCCACCAAATGAACTTGTCCTCGAATTTCAAAGCTCAGCTCAAACGTCTCCTCTTGACCTCCTTCCCTCTTGGCTCCCTGGAACCCGTCCATCCCCGGGCTCCTCAGGCAGAGCGCCTGCCTTCTGAGCTCTGCGTCCGGCCGAGTACGCGCTCACCGGGGACCAGACCGACAGCATCCCCGGGACAGCTCGCCGTTAGCACGTAGCGTGCTCTTTACACGTTTTATTTTGTTGGTTTGACCCCCCCTCCCACTCCCATCATTCTTTCCGCTCGACAAACTTTAACTGTGAAGCTTTTCTTTGCTCCAGGCTCAGCCCAGGTGTGCGGCATCCCTTAATCCCACAGACGTGGGTGCCCTGCAGCCACGTACTGGTGCCATTTGGAAGCGAGACCTGGAGAAGCCGAATTTTCTGTGAGGGAACTGTGCACGTGTCTTTTCTCCCACCAGACCACGCTTCCGGGGGACAGGGCAGCAGATTAATCCCCCGCCTCGCTGGGCACCTGCTCCCGTCCTATGAACTGTACGGAGGGTGCCACAGAAAGGCAGAGTCTGGAACACAGCCAGGGATGCGACAGGCACGGGCACAGGGTCTGCTTCTGGGGATCACACACGGACTCCCCAAAGATTTTATGTAAAACACAAGGTGACTTGAAGACGAGGGTCGGAAGGCTGGCTCCCAGCCTCCAGGCTCCCGTTTGGCCGTAGCCAGCTGTGTGCTCTTGGTCAAGTCTCTGGCTGTCGCCCCACAGCGCCCCCACGTATATACAGAATGTTCCAATAGACCGGGTAGCCCGTGGAGTCCCTCCCGAGGCTGAAGCGCTGATTCCATGTGTTGACAGAACTTCTCTCCAGGTGAAAACCAGGCCTTGGCAAATGCTCGGTCCCAGGGCGGAGGACAGTCTGGTCATTCACGCCCACCCAGGTGTTCCGTCTTGCCGCTGGAGCAAAGTTCCTTCTCCTCCTCGGTCAGTAAGAGGCCTTTGCACCCACGGAGCCCCATAAAGAAGCCTCAGGAGGGCAATCGTGCCAACACTTTGACTACGTGCTATCAAAACCCGGCACCACCCAGGGGCTTGTCAGGAAAATGACACATCAGTTTTGGAAACTCCCTGATCCGGTTCTAGGCCGGGCCCTGGGGGTTCCCAACCAGACCCGCAAACCAGAACCCGCATTTACAGCCCCAGGCTTCTGGCCCAGTCGGCCCCGGGAGAGGCCTGGGCCTCTGGATTCTGTGAGGCGGAAGGCAATGCTGGCCTGCGCCCTGGCTGGATCCTGCGCACTAGGTGATGTGGGGTCCTGCCAGCACCTCAAAGGCAGGAGACTTCCAGAGGTCTCCCCAGGGAGCTCACGTGGAAAGGCCGCCATTGACGTCTCAGTGCTGCCTGGCCCATGGGCACAAACACAGCGCGCTTGTGTGGGTTGGCAGAGCAGGCAGGTGGGAACCCTGTACTTTCACTCAGCTTTGCTCCAGACTCCTCCAAAAAATAACGTCTATGAATTTTTGCAGAAACGCAGGGAAGGAGGCGGCCGGTCCGTCTCAGTCAGTGAGCGGCTGTACGCGAGGGGCCGTGGCTCCGTGCACCTCGGCCGATCACTATTCCCGAACACGTGGGTCCTCAGGTTCTCTCCTGCTCCATCTCCACGGAAGCCTTCTGTTTTCGGTGAGCAAAATCCCAAACTCCGCAGCAGGCCTTGAGGGCGCCCTACCGTTCTGGCCTCAGACCATCATCTTGCCAGGCTTCCAATCAATGAGGAACCCAAGCTGCAAGAGAGCTGAAGATCATCCCCGTCTCCTCCTCCGCGCGCACCACCACCCCCCCCCCAGAAAGGGAGGAGGAAACATTCCCTGACGGTTCCCTCTGCACCAGGCACTCTGCTCACTGTTTTGCTCCTGGCCGGCCCTCCCTCTTGCCTTTGGCCCTCTGGTGTGGCCTTTACCCCCACCATCCTCGGCCCTGTGCCGTGTGGGGTCTCCCGGAGAAGGAGGCCGATGAACACATAGGGCGGTGAGCTGGGGCAGGCAGGAGGGGAGGCTGCCCAGCTCCAGGTCCAGCTGTCCCCAGGCCTCCCTGCAGGCCAAGAGTAAAGCCGCCCTCCAGGCTGGCCCTCGAGCTTGCAGCCGAACGGGGGACAGGTGTGAAAAGCACTCTCAGGATCACTGGGGCTTCACCATCACACCGTGGTTCCTTCCGGGTTCTGAAATTGACTTCCCGGTTCACGGGTGGTGATGTCCCCTTTCAAAAGCCAGAATTCCAGATACTCAAAAATTGCTTCTTTTGAAACATTTAGACCAGGGCTCAGCAAACTTTCTGTAAAGTGCCAGACAATCAGTATTTTAGGCTTTGCAGACCACCTGGTCTGTTGCAGCTTCTCACGTCCGGCCACTGTAGCCGGAAGGCCACCAAAGGCTGTGCACAAACAAATGGGCGTGGCTGTGTTCCAATAAAACTTTATTTACAAAAACAGGTGGTGGGCCAGATTGGGCCCGTGGGCTGTAATTTGCTGACTCTTGCCTTGGACAGATCACAAGGCTCCAGAAATCTCTGGAAGAGTTTAGATCAGTGCTTGTGAAAAATCTCCCACCAAGCACAGGCTGAATGTAGGTGCTTATTTTGGTGTGTGTGTGCAAGGGTAAAAAATACCAAATCTCCCCATAATGTTTAAAAGTGAGCCATGTCAGAATTGGCTCACATGGACAACTTTAAAATGTCTGCCTCTGGCCTACAAACACATACATGTACAAACTCCAGCCCTACTGCTCCTTAATGGTGTGACCTTGAGAAATTCACCCATTTCCTAACTGGGACGCCTAACCAAGGCAGCATAGGGCAGTGGTTATGATCGAGGAGTCAAGAGTCAAGAGGATTCTGAGTTCAGCCCTGAGCTGCCACCTGCTAACTGGTTGACCTCAAAAAATTTAATGTCTCTCTGCATTAGATCCCTCAGCTATACATTGGAAGATGATAGATGTATCACTGTAGTAGTTGCTCACAAGGATGAAATAGGACAATATTTATAGAGTACTTAGCACAGCGTCTAGAAAGTGCTAAGTAGTCAGTAACTATGGGCTATGATTTAATAACTTTGGTAAAGCATTTAGCAGAATTCCTAGTGCAGGGTGAACCATCAGTATTTCTTTCCTCTTTTCTTTCTTGAGGGGGAGAGGGACAGGAATCAAGGAGTTTCTGGATGTGCACAAGGATTCCTCAGGTTGGGAAGGTTGGAATGGACCTCATTGCTGATGGAAACAGCACCGAAGATTCCCCAGGACAGTGCTCTCTTTATATATGTGTGAAAAATGAGAACTTACCTATAGAATGTCAGATATGCAATCGTATCGCGGAGTTGCTCTGTATTTCTAACAACCATGTTGCAAGAGGTGTGGGGGAAATAGGATGGAGTTGACCCAGAGGTCCAAGCCAATATGAAAAGTCTAGAAATAGGGTTCCAGTCCAGCTTGCAGTCCAACATGGGCACCAGGAGCTAAAAGAGCAAGGGGCAGACACTGGGCATTGGCACCGCCATCTCTTCATCATTGGGTCATCTCCACCTTCACAGAACCTTGTTAGTATTTCTTCTTCTTTTTTTTTTTAAGATGTATTTATTTATTTCTTTTTAGAGGGGAGGAGGGGCAGAGGGAGAGGGAGAGAGAATCCTAAGCAGACTCCATGCTGAGCACAGACCTCACAACCCTGAGATCATGACCTGAGCCAAAACCAAGAGTCAGATGCTTAACCGACTGCACCACCCAGGTGCCCCAGGGATGCTTTCTTCTTTTAACTTTTACCAAAGTAGTCAATGAGATGGTATCTTGTTGGTTGCACTCAAAAGCTTTGTCTATACTTCGTCTCCAGTTTCCTTCTTCCTTCTCTTAAACCCTTCCAGTCAAGCTTTGGTCTTCCACCACTCCCCCATAACTGCTCTTGTCAAGGCCACCTATGGCTTCCATGTTGCTAAATCAGATCGGGGCTCATTGTCCTTGAGGCTTTCTCCACTTGGCTCCCTGGACACCCCACTCCTGGCTCCCCTCCGACTTTGGTGGCTGCTCCTTCTCTGTCTCCTTTGATGGTTCCTACTCAGTGGGAGTACTTCTCTACTTCTCCCCATCCTCGTCAGGCCAGGAGCCCCCAGGGCACTGACCTTGTACATTTACTCTTTTGTACATACACTCTAGTCTTTGATAACCCTATCCACTCTTATGATTTTAAATATCATCTATTTACAAATTTGTATCTCTGACCAATTTGTTGTTGGAGACCTCATATCCTGAATCTAGATTTACGTGTCTCACCATCTACCCACCATCTCCACTTGCTTGTCTGTTGGGTATCTCGAACTTCACATGTCCAAACCGAGCAACTTGATCTTGCCCTACACTCCCGCCCCCACAAAACCTGTCTATTTTAGGCAATGACCAGTTGTTCAGGCTAAAACCTTGGCCTCTCATCCTGGCTCTTCTTTTTCTCTCACACCACACATCCAGTCCGTGAGCAAATCCTGCAGGCTCTACCTTCAGAACAGGTCCGGGATCCGACACTTCTCACCACCTCTACGGCTACCACATTGCTTCAAGCCACTATCCGCTCTCCCAAGGATGGGTTCAGTCACTTGCTAACTGGTATCCCTGCGATAGCCTTGCCCCTATGGTCTCTTCCCCACACAACAGCCAAGGTGATGCTGTTAAAAATCTAAGATAGATTATGTCACCCCCCCGCTTGAAACCTTCCGATATTTTCCCATCTCACTCAGTAAAAGCCAAAATCTTACCATAGTCTATAGGACACTGTACCTTGTGGCTTCCAGTTGCCTTTCTGACCTCATCTCCTATCCTCCCTTTGTGTTCCCCAAGCCATTACTCTGCTTCTGGCACACAGCCTCCTTGCAGCTCCCCAAACCTGCCACCTGTGTCACCTTTGCTGTCCCTCTGTCTGGAATGCTCTTCTCCCAGATATCTTCTTGGCTGGCTCCCTCACCACTTTCATGTCTTTACTTAGATAAAAACTCCTCAGAGGTTTTCCCTGATGGTCTTATTTAAAATTGCTTTCTTGCCCCACCCTATTCTCTGTATCCTCCTTCCCAGATTTATTTTTCTCCCTCACATCCACTACTTTATATTATACTGTATAATTTACTTCTTTATTGTGTTTCTTGTTTGCTTCCCCCCTCCCCACCACCATGAGACAATAGATTCCATGAAGGTAGGGATGTGTTTTGTTCAATGCTCTATCCCAACTGCCTAGAAAAATGCCTTTCACATGGTAGGTATTCAGTAAGTGTCTGGATGGGTGGATGGGTACATGGTGGATGGATGGATGGATGGACAGATGGACAGATGAGATAGATGAATGGATGGATGGATAGGATGGATGAATGGATAGGGGCGTGGGTGGGTGGATGGGTAGATAGGTGGTGCATGGATGGATAGATGGATGGGTAGATGGATGGATGGGTGGATGGGTGGTGCGTGGATGGGTAGATGGATGGGTGGATGGACAGATGGATGGGTGAGATGGATGGATGAATGGGTTGGAGGCTACATAGGAGCAAATACTGTGTTTTATAAGAAATATATGTATTTGGTCATTCATTCGGGTGACCAAAATATATTTTTCCTATATATTTGGTCTTCATCCACAGTTCCTGGCTCACAGCTCCCAAAACCCTTGGAATTTCCTGAGTGATAAGAGCAATGGGTACACCTTGTGTATTTGGTCTCTTGTCCTCAGTTCCTGAAAACACTTCAGAGCCTCTGAGGTGAAATGAGTGTCTTGTTATTCACAGCATGTGGTGGTGAGTCCACCACAGCTGGGGTTATGTTCATGAGGTGACTTTGGGAAACACCTAAGGATGGGGGCTGGTTTCCAGGGGAACCAACCATACACAGAGGGGTGGAACTTTCGGTCTCACCCACTGATTTCCTGGGAGGGGAGAGAGGCTGAAGCTTGAATCAACCAATGGCCAAGGAGTTAATCAATTGTGCCTCTGTAATGAAGCCTCCATAAAACCCCAAAAAGGAGAAGGTTTGGAGAGCTTCCAGGTCAGGGAGCCAGAACACTTCCACAGGCTACCGTGCTGGGCCCCAGACTTCAGCAAGGACAGAAGCTCCTTTGTTCATGTCCTTGCCCTATGCATCTCTTCATCCGGCTGTCAATTCATATTCTTTAATTTCCTGTGTAATAAATCAGTAATCTTGTGAGTAAATGGGTTTCCTTGAGTTCTGTGAGCTGCTGTAGCAAATTCATCAAATCCAAGGAGGGGGTTGTGGGAACCTCTGATGGACAGCCAGGCAGTTGGACGCACAGGTAACAACCTGGGGTCGCGACTGTCCTCTGAAGTGGAGGGTGGTCTGGTGGGACCAAACCTTCACCTGGGGAATGTGATGCTCTCTCCCGAGTAGATAGTGTCAGAATTGAACTGAATTCTTGGACCGCTGCTGGTGTCACAGACTTGCTTGTGGGGGTGCGGAAGCCTCCCCCGGTGCACCCACACGTGTAAACAAACCCAAGCTCTATCCGGTGCACAGCAGAGCCAGTCACTGAGACATGGATCATGCCTCAAGGGAAGAGTTTATTCGAGAGGCAGCAAACAAACCTCAGCTCTGCCACCCAAAGGGCTGGGGGTTGGGCATGTCTAAGGACAAGGGGTCAGCATATAAGTTGAATGAAATAGGCTAATTGGATAGAGGGAAAGGCAGGTGCCTTCCTTTCTGAGCAAGAGCATCTCTTCATGGGACACGTGTTCAAAAATGTAAGTATGATGAATGGGGGGACATCTCGGGGTATGTCCTCACAGAGATTACTTTCATTCACTCCTCGTCCCTTCTGCACAGTTGCAAGAATTCTTCCTGGCTTGCTCCCAGGCTTACTGGTGGTTGGTCAACTTCTGCAAAACAAGTTTACAAATCAGTCAGGTTAGCCTAGAGTTTTCTTAGGGTAGAACGGTCCAGCATTTGCTACCTTACCATGGTGGTTACACACACATACACACACACACACATTGGAATTGGGTCCAAGAACCCAAAAGACTTAGACTTCCTGGGTTTTCAGCCATTGCTAACATCATGAGAACAGTCTTCCCAGAAAACACATTCCTTCTCCTCCCACGATGGCTTCATTCAGTGGGGAGGAGGAGGCTGTGTTCATTCAAGCGATTTAAGAAACTAAACTAAGACCAGCAGACCATGGGTCGGTCTCCTTTTTAAAAAAAAAAATCTGTTACTTTGATGTCAATACTTATTATCTACTTTCCATTTCATAAAACAAGTAGTCCACATCCTAGAAAACTTAACAATTCTAGACAGATGGAAAGAAGGAAAACATAAGCATATCCCCTCCAGATAGAGGTGGCTGTCGTGGGACCTCGCTGAGTCTCCCTCCGCTTGGATCCGAGGCAAGAAAGTGTGCATACAATTCTCATCCTGCTTTTCTCACCTAACTTGGTAGAAACGTTTTCCATGCTAATCCAATGACTGGCTCTCATGAACACCATTTGGATAGGTACCTAATGTTCTCTCAAGTGGATGAATAGTTGTCTTGGACCAGTCTCCTAGCACTGGGCCATGTTAATGGTGTCTAGTTTTTCACAACTATCAATTCTGCTGCATGAAAGGATAACTTTCAGTAACAGCCTTTCACAAATCTCTAACTCGCCCTTGCAGGGCACTGGGGATGAAGGTCGAATCTGGGTGTGAGCAATAGATTGCAGGCCAAAGACACCCCGAATCCTGGCTAATGAGAGAAGGGGTGGGGGCAGGGTGGGAAGGGGGTGGGAGAGTTGCAGAGCACAGTTTTATTTTATTTTATTTTATTTTATTTTTAGGATTTCATTTTCAGTCATCTCTACACTCAAAGTGGGGCTCGAACCTACAACCCCGAGATCAAGAGTTGCATGCTGCACCGACTGAGCCAGCCAGGCACCCCAAGCACAGTTAATTTTAAAATAAAGGGTTTTTTTTTAAGTTTTAATTCTAGGGGCACCTGGGTGGCTCAGTTAGGCGTCCCGACTCTTGGTTTCAGCTCAGGTCATGATCTCAGGGTCGTGAGATTCAGACCCATGTCGGGCTCCGTGCTCAGTGCAGAGTCTGCTTGAGATTCTTTCCCTCTCCCTTCCCCTCTGCCCCCTCCCCTGCTTGCTTGCATGCACTCTCTCTCTCTCTCTAAAATAAATATTTTTTTAAAAAACGTTTTAATTCTTTTTTTTTTAAAGATTTTATTTATTTAATTGACAGAGAGAGAGAGTTAGCGAGAGCAGGAACACAAGCAGGGGAGTGGAGAGGGAGAAGCAGGCTTCCCACCGAGCGGGGAGCCCGATGTGGGGCTCAATCCCAGGACCCTGGGATCATGACCTGAGCTGAAGGAAGTCGCTTAACCGACTGAGCCACCCAGGCGCCCCCAAAAAGTTTTAATTCTAAATGTACTGCATAGTTGTATACAATTTGGAAAAGAGGTGTTCTAAATGTGGCCCAACCTCAGCTTAAATTAGCACGAATATTTAGGTCTCCTTGGCCTCCAACTCCATGTGTACGCACAGAAAATCCTGTCTCTCCACAAAGTTCCCTTCCAACCCCGGCATTTCTGGAGTCCCCAGGAATTACCACGAGCCACTGCAGGCCTTCCTTCTGTCATCGTTAGATCGTTGCAAGCAGAAATATCCCTACCCTGAGTTTTCCTAGTTGAAGACTTGTATTTTGCCTCTGCTAAACCAAAGTTCCCTGGAGGCAGCTGGACCAGGTCGGGCAGAAAGGGAAAAGGAGTAGTTTACTCACTTCTGTGGCATAATCAGGATCTTCTAGAAGGTTCACCTGGACGTCTAGACATGCCAGGGCTGCAGAGGTAGCGCTCTCACTTCCTACCCTCGGTCCTCGTGTGTCTCGTGCGCAAGCCAGGTCTGGTGCGCTGTCGGGCACAGGGGTGCTCAATGAGTATTTGTGCATCGACCAACTTAATGAACGGCCCCTCTGGCTGCAAACGCACATGGCCAGTGTGCACACGGGGCTCGGCAGGGTGCCTGGCACACACAGCCCAGGAAGGCCCCGGCCTCTCTCCCCTCAGCCTGCCTACCACCCAGGAGTAAGTGCACCTGTTAGGAGCTCCCCTAGCACCCTGCTATCCTTGTGTCCTACCATTGACCTCTCTTCCTCGTTAGTGGCTTATCTAGGGTCTGTCCCCTTGCTGGGTCCCCAGGGCCATTGGAGCAGAGACTGTGTCCTTTCTCAAGATGACCTGTCCTAAGCTTGTACTCCATGACAGGCAGGGGCGGGGGGAGGAGGGCAAGACCTTTAGGATACGAATCCTAGTGTTTCATAGTTTACCCCCAAATCTGCCCCCGCTTATTAAGAAGCGAGAAAAAGTACCCAAAGAGTAAAAAGCATGTTGATACAGTAGAGTTAGAATACCTCATGCCTTAAAGCAGTGGTTCTCAACCTCAGCTGAACAATGGGATTATTGGAGAGCCTGTAAAACTCCCAAAGTCCAGGTCATACCCCCGATCAAGGAAATCCCAGTCTCTGGGGACACGCGGGACCCACCCACTCATCAGTAGTCGTGGAATTTTCCCAGGTGATTCCAACTTGCAGACAAGTTTGGAAACACTCCCTTAAGTCCTGGGCCCCTGTCACGGGCCTCAGTTAATTAAAATCTGTCGAACGAACAAATGAATGAATGAATGAATTTATGATTATGAGCCTTCACACCCTCAGCAAAGTCTGGTGGGTCCCTCTCTGGGACCCCAGGGAGTGGCCATGCTACCCAATCACATTCTATATTCCCTGTAAAATTAAAGAGGAGTTCTGAAATTCTCCTTTATCTTCCCGGTAGTGGTTTTCAGTTTTTATAGCTAGATATTTAATGTCCCTAAATAAGAGAGTCTAGTGGCGCCTGGGTGGCTCAGTTGGTTGGGCGCCTGCCTTCGACTCAGGTCATGATCCCGGGACCCTGGGATGGAGCCCTGTGTCGGGCTCCCTGCTCAGCGGGGAGTCTGCTTCTCCCTCGCCCTCTGCTGCTCCCCCTGCTTGTGCTCGCTCACTCTGTCAAATAAATAAATAAACTCTTAAAAAAGTCTAGAAATACATTTTTCAAATAAAAATCCTTCCCCAACTCATTTGAAACGTCACCTGTATCCTGGAATGCCGCCCTCATGTCATTCAAGACAAGTCGGTGGCCCACCTGCGGTGAGCCGGGCACTGCCGGATGCTGGGGCCACACCCCTGCCCTCCCAGGGGGTACACCGTGCAGGAAGACAGACGGTGAGTACCTACGCAAAATTTGTAATTTCAGAAGTGTGTGGGCAGTGCTTTGAGAGAAAAAGATGGGATTCTGGAAAGAAGAGGAGGAACCTCATTTGACAGAGGGGTGTGGGGAACATCCTCTCTGCAGAAAGGACAGTTATGATCCTGCATCTATTTATGCGTCTACCTCTTTAGCATTCCCCTCGTGGGACGCTTCAGGAAGACCGGGCCCACATCTGCCTTACGCACCTCTTGTACCCTTTCCTACCTCCTGATCTGGGGACAGGCTCTCCCGCCAGCCCTGCCCCCGGAGGGTCAGCCTATAGCGCTGGGTGAGCTGGCTCAGCTCCTGCTCCAGCTGCAGGGCGACCGTCCTCAGTTCCTTGGCGGTCTCTGCCCTTGCCCCCTCCTCCAGGTGCTTCCAGCTCTGCAGCAGGCTTTTCACGTCTTGCACAAGTAGGAAGCCAGCCCCAGCAGCACCCAGCGGCCGGACACCTTTGGTCATGGACAGAGCAGAGCCTTCAACAGCTGTCTGTAGCTGTCCCGCCCTCCAGAAGGGGACACGGTTTGTGGCCGTGAAATTATTGACCTTAGCCATGAAGCCAGAGTTGGCTGGGCCATCTGGCGGGCCCGAAGCTCCTCAACATTCTTGATGATGCTGACACCTCTATCGACACGCGACAAAGCAGCGCGGATTGCAGGCCACCTTATTTCTTCAAAAGCTTCATACACCATGGTTGTTTCCATAGGCACCAGTCTGCTGGCTCTGTCTCTGGCTGCCGAGATGTTCCTACTTTCTAAGATACTCGTCAACATGTTGGTGGCAGCAGCTGAGCCCCCAGGCCCAGCCCAGCCTCTGAGAGCATCAGACTGCCCCCTACTGTCACGGGGGCCAGGGCCAAACCCAAGAGGCTCATGACTCCGGAGATGGTACCTGAGGAGCTGGCCACCAGGCTGGTCTTGGTGAGCATCTTATGGGTCGCGTCAACTTGGTCTGCAATAGCATGAAGTTCTCTGATACTCTTTTCCAGCTTATACTTCTGCAAGGGAAAACATAAGAGAAACATCTTTTCCTCCTCCGACAGGTTTCCTGGCATGGACGCTTCCTTATGTCGGATCAGCTCTTCCATCAGGTATCGTACAGCGTGTTGGCCTCATTGCTGTGGACAGCCCAGGTCACATGATTATTTTTCCAACTCTGGGACGGGCTCCCCAGGAGAGCTAAAAACTTCTAGGTCATCTGTGTTCTCTCACACATTCAGGGAGCAGGGCCCTGGGCACGAAGGTACAATAGGGGAGCATCGTGACAAAGGTTTCCTCTCTAGAGGGTCACCTAGGGGTGACCACGTTTATATGTATATATGTATATATATATATATATGTTTGTTTATATATATATATATGTATATATATATATATATATACACACACACACACATACGTGTATAATTCATACATCTAGAACAGCTTGTGAGCAATGCTATCCGGGGAAATGAGAGTCCTAACAACCCCTAGAGGAGATGGCTTGATTTTCTTTTTTTCTGTTAAAAGGGGATCTATCTGGAAATTATAGTTGCTTCTGGGGTAAAGAGCCGGAGAGCTGGGAAATGATTTGAGGGAGATTTTACTTTTTACTCTTTGCTCTTCTACTCCTTTGAAGTTTTGTATCATATGCGTGTTTTAGAATTAATTCAGAAAATGAACAAAATAACCTACACTTCCAAAGAAAAAGGAGGCAGAACCTCCAAGGAGACCCCAAATATGACGCCTTCCATAGAGGAGGGCTCATTGTTTGCCATTTGGTTTGACGGTATTGTGTTATTTTGGCAACCAAAAGTAGATTTCTAACAAGAGGGTGATGGTGCTTAGACACAGAAACTTCTATCTGTTTGCTTGTGAACAGGCAAGTAGGAGAAGCACATCGTCTTAAGAAGAAGTGATAAGGAAGGAAAAAAAATGTACAACTCAGAAAATTCTCTCCATTAACTCAAATTTCCCCTATATATATATATTTTTTTTTTAATTTTATTTATTTCTTTGACAGAGAGACACAGCGAGAGAGGGAACACAAGCAGGGGGAGTGGGAGAGGGAGAAGCAGGCTTCCCACAGAGCGGGGAGCCTGATGCGGGGCTCGATCCCAGGACCCTGGGATCATGACCTGAGCCAAAGGCAGACGCTTAACGACTGAGCCACCCAGGCGCCCCTCTCCTATATTTTGGAGAAAAGACCACCATTATTCTGTTTTCCTGTGGAATCGATTTGGAACGCCACAGTTCTTGTGGCTCTATGTTTGAGAATCACCGTTCTGAGGAAATTTGTCTTATAGGATTGGAGGCTTCCCAAGTGGACACCATTGGACTGTGCAGGATGCTAGAACCGGCTGCCTATAGCACGTCTCAGAATCTGACTTGTCTGTCCCTTAGGTTTGTTTCTAGCTTCGTCCTACTTGAGCACCCACAACAGACTGGGCATGGGTTTAATCCTGGAGAGGAGGTCTTTGGAAAAGAAGGCAGGGCTCATGGGAAAACCACACTGAGACCAAGCAACCCCAAGGCCTCCAAAAAGGGATTGTTGACAATCACTTTAGAGCCCTGGGTAAGGCCATCAGCAGCCTCAGGTAGACCAGCCAACTGACCCCTGCCCAGGGAAGCAGCAGGAACCTCCCACCATCCTGCCCCAGCACCATGTCACTCTTTAACAAAGGCATACTCAGAGTTTTCTTTGGGACGTCTCTGTACACCTAGGAGTTGAGCCCTCCTCCAACTGAAGTCTTAGAGCTTCAGGGTGTTAAGGTGGAAGGCTCCCCCAGATCGTCTGGATGTAGATGGCAAAGAGGCGTCCACATCCCTGCCACAGCTGTTAGGGTGTCCAGACCACTGTCACAGAAGTATTTCAATACACAGGTAGGCTCTGAGAAGGAGTGCTGCATTGGCCCTGATGCTCTCTGCAGGCCCAGCGCAGAAGGAAAGTGGCCATCTGCCACATTCGCTCCATCAGTGAGTCCAAGCACCGCCCCCCCATCACCGAGGAAAATGCTGGCCCTGAGGGCAAGGTGACTCTCCCTAGATGACAATCCAGTTTGTGATGGAATTTGGCTAAGACTCCAGCTTTCCAGAAGCCTCTAGTTGGCCTCACCTGCTGGTCAAGGCTACTAGTCCCTTGAGAAAGGGAAAATCATCTCTCTGCCTTCACCAAAGGAGGGGGGATAAGCCTGTGCACAGGACAGTGGACGTGACCTAATTAACCTGAGTCCAAGCTGGGCTCATCAGCCAGCAGCAAACATGAAGGGCTTTGTTCTGATCTGCACCGGGATTAATGGGCGCCGTGAGGAGGAGCTGAAGAGTGGAAGAGGGACGGATTGGGGAGGGAGGCTGGGCCCACGACAGAAGTACATGGAATGGACGTTCTCGTCCTAAAAGGGCAGGCAGCTCTGGTTTGCATGTCTCAGGAAGATTTTATAATTTAAGAGCTTGGGGTAAGCCCTGGAGCTCATTTTATAGAATTTATGGACACTTGGGCAAGAGTTAGGGCAGCCTCTGGTAGGCTAGTTGCGGATTCCATTATCAACGAGTATAATGCTGCAGCCAAGCTCTCCCGGAGAGCCTGAATGCCCAGGCAAAGGCTGTGAAAGAGGAGTCCCAGGAGTTTGGGTCTCAAGGCCTAGACGTTCTGGTGACATAAGCAAGGATGGGGAAAAGGAAGCAAATTCTGCTTCTAGGAATGCATCAGCCAATAGGCAGAGGGTCTCGGCACCTACTAATGTGCTTACCAAAGGTTTTTAATTTGCTTTCCTAAGAAAATGTTTTTTGAGGATGTGCAAATCCTTTTTTCCCCCTCTTTTTGCACATTTCTAATTGCAAAGGGAGGTACATGAGATAGCATGATCAACTCTTCAGCCAACTTGGTCAGAACACATTTGTACATTTCCTACCATGAAGCTGGCGACTGCCTAGTGACACAATCTGGATATTAACAATCAGATTTCCTTCCCAAACTCAAATATCCCGGGAGTCAGATCTGTGCCAGACGCTGTTCTAGAGGCTGGGATTAGGGCACTGAGCACATCAGCCCAAACCCCTGCCCTCACAGAATGCACATCCTGGTCATTTCCCCCCCAACACATCACTGTTCTAGGATTACCTGTCCAGACAACTTCTCTCCACCATCATCTCCCAAGCCTCTGGATGAAAGAGTATGTAGTGCATTTCTTCTCTAGTCATCTTGTCCAGAAAATGTTTAATGATGCTCCAGCAAAACAGACTATCCAGTTATAACATTGTAGATAAGAAAAGCAAGGTTAGAATATCAAAAATCTTAATGTCTTGAAAATTTCACATCATTTTGGCCTAATGATTTTAACCAAACAATTAAACTCTGATAAGACCCAGTGCTAACCAGGACGTGGTGAAACTGTGATCTCTTAGGTTTCTGGTGGCAAAGCAGATTGGTGAAGGACTTTTGAAATGGTGATATTACATGTTAAATCACCAAGTCTGCCAATAACCCAACAACAGGCACAAAGATGATCAAGGTCATGTTACTGATATCACTGTAAATTTGAAAGTAAGTGAGTGATCGATCATTCTGTCCAACCCTCTACAATCCTGGCAGGACTGTCCCATCTCTGCTTAAGCCTCCACAGCTATGAGTTCATTGGCTGGTTAGTTGTTTTAACCAGGTAGGTGAAGGGTAGCAGAAAATCTGACTCCAAAAGACGCTGCTTTGGGATATGGATTATTTTGAGCTGAAGGCACTTGAAATACAGCAAATACAGGGAGAGGCTTTCTCTGAACTTCCCTCATCTGCCTAAAGACAGATCCTCCAAAAGGAGTTCATTTGTCATAGACTCCCCCCTGGGAGTGTCAGCAGCCTCTTCTCCCAGGACAGAAGGCTGGAAGTCGACACCACACCCAGACCCACTCTGTCCCAAACTATAAACCTCCTGCCTGTTCTTCTAAGGGCCCATTTGTCTTTCCCAGAAAGCATTTACTCCTCCCCCACCCCAAGAGGTCTACCTCCCCTCCTTACCCTTTTCCTATTAAATTGGTATTTAAGACTGAATTCTAAGCCACCTTGGGGAATTACTCATTTGTCCCCTGGGTCACCCCCACATGTACACAAGGTTTACATGTTAATAAACTTCTGTTCGTTTTTCTCTTGTTAATCTGTCTTTTATTACAGGGTCTTGGGCTAAGAACTCAGAAGGGTAGAGGGAAAATGTTTTCCTCCCTACACAGGCAGGGAGGAAAGTCTTTACCCCTGTTTAAAGACTAAGGTTGCATCTTTTCTTCTTGCTCAAAAATCACTTTAAATATATTTCCAATGTAATTTGACAAAGATCGCCCCCACTACTACCACAACATAACTATCAATTTTGTTCATTTACTTCCAGTTATTTTCAATGCATTTTCTTTTTCACGGGGTTTTTATAACATACCATCACTATATGTGTTATTGGTAAACTCATATTAGGGATGAGCTTTTTCCATATTGCTACTCCCTGCTATTTCATGCGTACCTTCATGTTTATAGAAACGTTATTGTGGCACACTGGGGGCTTCATGTTTTTGTCACCCATATGTGTCCTTCTGTGTATAATGGCACCAACCCTGACCTGTTGGCTGCAGCGGCTCTGGCCAGTGACTGGACCAGGGATGGGCTCTGGCGTCCCCCTCTGCTTTCTGGCTTCCTACAGTTCTGGGTGCAGGAGCTCCCATGCAGGGCCCAGGAGCTTTTTGTGTTTCTAGTTAAACTTTATAAAGGAAGTTTTCTGCTGTTGTAGTATATGTAAATATGGGTCATTGAGGAGGGCTCAGGATAGATTCTTGATTAAATCCAAGGACCTGCTACATTCCTGCCCAGCAGCACCGTACGGCTCCCCAGCGCCTCTGGCTTTCATTTTTCTTTGAAAAAATGAAAGATTTGTTGCTTCTTTACATTTCATACTAATGTTTTTCCCTAGGAGCCTCAAATTGTTTTGATGCTATTAGGTATAGTATCTTTCAGTGTTGTGTTTTCTGACTTGCTTTGTTACTCTATAGAAATGTTACTCATTTTTAACACTCCTCTGTGCCTCACTGCATTTTTGCTAATTATAATAGTTATTGAATGAATGCTTCAAGAATACATAATGTTGGGTGGCTTTCTTATTTTTTCAATACTTATTTTTCTTATTTTGGTTCCATGCCTTGTTGGATTAGCTTGAATTCTTAAATTATTTAATTTTATGAAACTGGCTCTAGTATTTCACTGTTGGCAGCTGGATTACCAAAACTACTCTTCATCATGATAAAGTTTATGTTTTACTCCTAGATTTAAATATTTTTATTAGGATTATTTTCAGGCTATAAGGAGATGATCATAATTTTCCTTTCTTATTTATCCCATGAATATAGTGTATTATGTGCATAAATTTCCATATATCAAATTGTCCTTATATTCTGTGAAAACCCCAACTTGGTTGTTGCATCAGTATGCTATAGATTTTTTATATAATAATATAAAATATATTGTATATATTATATATATATAAAATAAATATATATAATATAAACATATATTTATATTCCCTACTGTATTCAATATGTTCACTTAGGGTCATAAATATCGAGGTATAGTTTTCTTTCTGTGTAATTAAGTCTTGTTATTAGTGTTATATTCATTCGCTTCATAGACTATGCTCAATACATACTGAGTTTTTTGTTTCTGGGGCAATTTATATGATGTGAGAATTACTTGTGTTCTGGAAGGCTAAAAGAACTTGCAGGTTTTCTTATGTTTGTCACATCTTCATGGAATGCTTTTGATTTTTAAAGGTTTTTAGTGTGATTAATAAATGTTTCTCCTCCCTGCGCCTGAACCCTGGCCCTAGCCCTCACCCATACCTCTTCTTTTTTTGAAGAGTTAAGGGGTAATAACAAAATCCTTGATATTTCAACTTTGGTTCTCATTTTCTGTAAACAGATATTTCTCATGTTCTTTGAAAAGGTGTTTCACAGAGGAAGAAAAACAATGGCCAATAAATATATAAAAAGATGCTTAATCACATTAGCAGCCCCCCAAAATTCATATTTAGACCACATCAAGATACCATCTCATTGACCACTTTGACAAAAGTTAAAAGAATGAAAGCATCCTTGGGGCACCTGGGTGGTGCAATTGGTTAAGCATCTGACTCTTGGTTTTGGCTCAGGTTGTGATTGCAGGATCATGAGATCAAGCCCTGAGTAGGGCTTCAAGCTCAGCACAGAGTCTGCTTGAGTTTCTCTCTCTCCCTCTCTCTGTCCCTCCCCCGCCCCACTCTCTCTCTCTAATATAAATTAATCTTATTTTTTTAAATAAATTAATCTTAAAAAAAAAAAAAAGAATAAAAGCATCCTGGGCTGCTGAGAGAGAGGGGAATGTGTCTTCTGGGGCACTTGGTTGGAACAGAAAGCGATAGATAGCACTTTCGGAACAATGATTTGGAGTATCTCAACACATAAATGTGCGTATGCTGAAGCTCACATCCCCCGTCAGGAAAATCATCCCACGCAACACACAACGGCTTGTACATAGAGAAGCGTGTGTAAGACCTTCACTAGTTCCTTGAAGTGGTCAAGAGAAATAACAATCTGAAATATCCATGTAAGGGGACCATTTACATTAAAACACACCAATATAAAAGAAAGGCTTACGGACACAAAACAGAATGAACCCAATCTATATGAACCGACCTGGAAAGAGACCCAGGATTTGTTAAGTAAAAAAAAAAAAAAGGTGAAAAACATGATCTCCATTTTTAAAAAGATGATATATGTGGTCTAGGACTAGGGGAAAATTCTGGGTGGAGGGACACCCAGTGGTAAGGAGGCTTAGCCTGGGGGAGAGAGGCCGAGGTTGGGGGAGGGAAGACCCATACCTGTACTTTCGCTCATCTGTCTTACTGAACTTTGTTACAGAAACCATGTGCTCCTTTCACAATAAAAACCAGTAAAATGGGGCACCTGGGTGGCTCAGTCGGTTAAGTGTCTGCCTTCAGCTCAGGTCATGATCACAGTCTTGGGATCGAGCCCCGCATCGGGCTCCCTGCTCAGTGAGGAGCCTGTTTCTCCCTCTCTCTCTGCCCCTCCCCCCTGCTTGTGCTCACTCGCTCTCTCTCTTTCAAATAAATAAATAAAATCTTTAAAAAAACCCAGTAAAATAAAAACACCTTAATAACGAAGCATACTTATTCCTCACTCCCCAGTCATGACAGACTCTCCAGCTTGTATGGTAAGGCATTTAGTACAGGGAACACTGCTGAGCCCGTAGTGAGACAAGCAAAAGTTGGATGAATTAATGTCATTAAATATTAATATTGTCATCTTTTTAAAAAGCCACACGTGACAAGTTTTCCTAACCTGTTATTTTGACCTTTTGTGTCATTTTTATTGCAGGATATCTCCTGTATGCAAGAAATGATTCAAATCCGATCTGTACCCAGTTTGATACTCTTTACTTATTAATGCTATAAATATGAATTGTTATTATTTATTGCCATAATTGTTCCACTTTGATCTGAATCATATTGTTTTAGGTGTTCTGCTTTTTGTTTCTTTGCTCTCTTTATATCCCACACAGACACAATGAAGAGGTCTCAGCTGACGTGGTGAGTGCTTTTGAGTGGCTGCCCCTAACAGCTCCTTGAAGGTAGAATGTCTTTGCTTTCCTGTCTACACTATAGCTGGTGAACGACCCATAATGAGGGCACATTTAGAATAAGTGCTCATCATTCACGAAACTGAGTTTTTTCTATTTAAAATTGTGGTTGAGAGATGCCTAGGTGGCTCAGTCAGTTAAGTGTCTGCCTCGGGCTCAGGTCATAATCCCGGGGTCCTGGGATCGAGTCCCACATTGGGCTCCCTGCTCAGTGGGGAGCCTGCTTCTCCCTCTCCCTCTGCTCTCCCCACTGCTTGTGCTCTCTCTCTCTCTCTCAATTAAATAAATAAAATCTTTTTTAAAAATTAAAATAAAATAAAACTGTGGCTGACTGTCTTCCCAGTCCTGGCCTAAAATAGATCTTGGGGAGATGACTCTACCTCATTTTGTGGGGGAAAGTAAGAGAGAGTGAACGGGACCAAGGCTTGGCAGTGCTGGATCTCCTTGAGATGGGCCCGTATCCCTCCAGTTTTAGTAAGCACCTCTGAGACTTTGTGATTTATATATAGGATTAGAGGTAAGTTTCATGAATCATCATATTCCATATTCCATAACATATCTGTAGATAAAACTGTACTTTCTGGCAGGAGAGCTCAGAATGTCATACTACCTGGGAGGGAGTAGCTACCCTTCTCCCAAAGAGGGCCTCATACTCCTCTGATTGGCTTAGATTCCCTGTCACTGAGGGGCCATGGCTGTGGCTACCTTCCATTAAAAGACCACACACAAATGCATGAGCCCTCTCTCTCTCGGCTTCCTGTCTCTACCCCCGAGGAGTGATGAACTGGCCTGTCCATCTTGCTCCCTCATCTCTCCTTGGTTGGGCACTCCCAGTGCATCAGCCAGAGGCCAGAGTACTCCTGAGATCTGGGTTTGAGTTTAGGGAGAGAAAAGCTCTCTTGGATTAAACCACATAATGAAATCCACTTTGCCAGGGAACCCTGCTCTGGAGATTCAAGCCCAAGCCAGGAGATGCCATGGCCTCTTGTGCTAATATCTCCTTCAAGGACCACTGAGTGAGGGGGTGTGGCTGGACCGAGGCCAAGTGCAGGCATGTCTGGGTTCCTGAACACACAAGTGAAAGCTGACCTCCAAACTCACCACACAAACCTACCAGTTGAGGGTTGCAAGGATTGGTGGGGCTCATGCAGATGTTATATCTCAATCTGAATATATATTCTGATTTGGGGTTCATAAAATATAGTCCCTGTAGCTAAGGGGCCCTGGATGAGATGTCTCAAATTGTGAGAGGGGTGTGAGCTGGGTCTTGTGGGAAATTAGGGTAGGAATGAGGCCTTAGACCCTCGCCTTCACTTTAGGAACTAGGATCACCCATATTTAGGGCCCCAAGTCACTTGCCAATCTCCAGCATCTCCCATTGTAGATCGAGACTGCACTGCGGTCAGAAGAATCTACTGAGGGAAGGGGAATGTTACCTAGGTAGACTCCAGGTCATGCTGTAGTCAAGGTGCTCTGACAGCGCCTTGACGCTTCTCTCTCTACATGTGAGAATGGGTCCTGAACCAGAAGGGACCCAGCTTCACATCATAAAGAAAACAGACCCCACAGTCATTCAGAGAGGTGGTGGCTTCACACAGAGCTGACACCTAGGGAGTCAGACCTAAGAATTTGTAAACATATGGAAGACGGTGAGCCTGGGGCGGGGTGCGGGGAGAGAGCCAAGAATGAAACCCTGGGAAGTGCCAACATTAAAAGAGGGATTTGGGGAATAAAAGGGACCTCCTAAAGACTCAGAGGAAGTTGCCTGAGAGCTAGAAGTAGAGGGAGGGACCCAGAAGTCTCTTTTTTGTCTCCATTATTCTGTGATGATGCTGGACTTCTGGAGAAATGGATGCTGGATGAATGGATCAAGTTGTCAGCTTCTCTTGGCAATTATTCAAAAGCAACAAGGAAAGATGCAAACATCATCTATTAGAAACTGAAAAATAGGTAACATTTTTCCTATTTTTCTAAAGGATGCCAAAAGCCAGAAAAATAAGTAGGACTTTGGCAGGAAAAGGAGAGACAATGCCAATAATCACAAAAAAAAAAAAAAAAAAAGGTCCCTCTTCAAGGTGAAGGCCATTCCCAAAGTGCAGAAGTAAAATCCCTCTTTAAAATAGTGAGAATAAAGTATACAGGTTAGCATTACATCTGGATTGGTTCCAAGAATCAAAGGACTAAATGAAGAAACACAGTGAGATGAGCCATATCTGTAGGAAGCAATTTGTCCTTGAAACAGAGAAGAGAAGATAACCTGCATTGTGAACAGTTTGAAAACTGCCTGATTCCACTGCCTGAGGGAAACAGAAACAGAAACTCATGTAGAACACCCACATCAGAAAGAACAGTTCTGCTGGCATAGAACACAGTCCTGGCTTCTTCCTTATTTGAGTCTCCCATAAATAGCTGTTCCATGAAAACAAGCAACCAAAACAAGGTCTACATAAAAAAATATTAACTCAACAACAAAAAAACAATCAACCCAATTGAAGAACGGGCAAAGGACACTTGAGTAGATGTCTCTCCAAAGAAGACATACAAACGGCCAATAAGCCCATGAAAAGATGCTCAACATCACTCATCATCAGGGAAACGCAAATCAAAATCACAATGAGATACCATCTCATACCTGTTAAGAAAGAGATTATTAAACAGAAACAGAAAATAACAAGTGTTGGCAAGATTGTGGAGAAATCAGAACACTTGCGCTTTCCTAGTGAGCATGTAAAGTGGCACAGCCAACAGCATGTCAGATACCCAAAAATTTAAAAATAGAATTACCCTATGGAATTACTGGCAATTCCACTTCTGGGTATACATGCAAAAGAACTGAAAGCAGGGACTCCAGCAGATATTTGTCTTCCCATGTTCATAGCAGCATCAGTCACAATAGCCAAAAGGGTAGAAACAACCCAAATGTCCATCAATGGATGAATGGATAAACAAAACATGTGGGATATGGAATAGATATACAAAATATATACAATGAAATATTATTCAGCCTTCAGAAGGAGTGAAGTTCTAACACGTGCTACAACATGGATGAATCTTGAGGACATTAGGTTCAGTGAAATAAGCCAGACACAAAAGCAAATATTATATGATTCTTTTGTATGCGGTTGCTAAAGGAGTCAAGTTCATAAAGATGGGAGGTAGAAGAGTGGTCACTGGGAGCAGAGGGGTGGACGAACTCCCGGGGAGTCAGGGCGTAATGAGCACAGTTTCTGTTTGGGAAGATGAGAAAGTTCTGGAGATGGCAGCCAAACAATGTGAATGTACTTAATACTGCTGAATTGTACATCTAAAAAAGGATGAAAATGGTCAATTTTATGTGATGCATATTTTACCACAATAAAAAAATATATGTGTTCAAGGTCAAATTGGAAACAGTAAAAACAAAAACAGAAACAAATGGCATATAAAGAATACTCTCCAGAAAGGTGTTGCCCAAAAGCTGATGAAAATTGTGAACAATTAAAAGGGAGGAAAAAAATAAGGGGGCGCCTGGGTGGCTTAGTCAGTCGAGTGTCTGACTCTTGATTTCAGCTCAGGTCATGATCTCAGGATTATGGGATTGAGCCCCACATCAGGCTCTGTGCTCAGCCGGTGTCTGTTGGGATTCTCTCTCCCTCTCCTTCTCCCTCTGTCTTTCCCCTCGCTCATGCGTGCCTGCTCTCTCTCTCTTTCTCAAATAAATTAATTAATTAAATCTTTTTTAAAAAAGAAATAAAATTGTGAACAATTATTTTGCAATTAATTTTTTTAAAGCAAGTGTAGCAGTTTCCTGTACAATACAAGAGCAAAACAGGGATCTCAGGCTCAGTGAAGACACAGCAAGACAACAGGAGGAAATGAAGAGGAAACTGGTCAAGCATAGGAAAAAAGAGATGAGAAAAATAAAGCCATCGCAAAAATAAATGTTTATCGGGCGCCTGGGTGGCTCAGTTGGTTAAGCGACTGCCTTCGGCTCAAGTCATGATCCTGGAGTCCCTGGATCGAGTCCTGCATCGGGCTCCCTGCTCGGCAGGGAGTCTGCTTCTCCCTCTGACCCTCCCGACCCTCCCCCCTCTCATGTGCTCTCTCTCTCAGTCTCTCCTCTCAAATAAATAAATAAAATCTTTTAAAAAAATAAATAAATGTTTATCAGAATTCACACAAGGGGGAAAAGAAAAAAAATAGTAATCTATTGGGGCACCTGGGTGGCTCAGTTGGTTAAGGGTCTTCCTTCCACTCAGGTCATGATCCCAGGGTCTTGGGATCAAGCCCCACATCGGGCTCCCTACTCAGTGGGGAGTCTGTTTCTCCCCCTCCCTTTGCCCCTCCCCACCACTCCTGCTCTCTCTCTCAAAATAAATAAATAAAATCTTTTAAAAAAAAGTAATCGACAATGAAGACAAAGATGAGGGCAGTGAGCAAAGTGAAATGAAAACAAAGATCTGGCAAGAATGCATGGAATAAACGCAAAACTCCAACGTCTTCTAACTGAAATTCCCAAAGAAAACTGAAAAGCATGAACAGAACAAATATTTAAAGTTAAAATTCAGGGGGTGCCTGGCTGGCTCAGTCAGGAGAGTGTGTGACTCCTGATCTTGGTCGGGGTCCTGAGTTCAAGCCACATGTTGGATGTGGAGACTTAAAAATAAAATCTGTAAACAAAATAAACTTAAAATTCAAGAAATCTTTCTGGACATAAAGGAGCACACCATGTCCCAGGAAAAATGGCCACTGAATGGTAATACCAGCCCAGAGTCTAGCAAAGTTACCAGACTCCAGAGAGAACAAAGGGACCCTGGGGCCACCAAGCACATGGGCTTCAGACTGTCCATAACATATATATATATTTGGCATGCTATCAGTTCTTAGGAGCACGGAAAGAAACATTTTCATTCGTAGTATCTTAGATTTACTTTTTAGGATTTACCCAGAAACTGATAAACCTTCAACCTTTTTAGCCTTTTATTCAAAACCTACATACAAAAAAACAAAACAAAGCCTACATACACAAGATGCTTTAGATAAACATCAGAAAGAGAACACAATCCCTTTGGATGCCATCACCTGTGATGATCACGAGGCAAACTAATATCTTGACGGGTGGAGTGTTTCACAACTTTCTGTGCATTTTCTCCCATATTGCTTCAAACAACGTTTGTAAGGTAAGTGTGTTTATGTTTCTCCCACTTACTCGGGCTTCTCTTCCTGTGCGAGTAGCGGATGAGTTCAGGTTTACCAACTCCATGGTTAGCCCACTCTGAGCCTCTATGCCGGGTCCCCATAATTGCAAGGGCCTTCTCTCTGACTTCGGAATTTTAGGCAGATGAGATGAGGCGGCTCTGAGCCGGGTTTCCACAGCTCCGGGGAGCAGCTGACCCCTGTCGGCTGTACCACCCGCACAGCTAACGAAGAGCTCAGTAAATAAGTAGCCACTTATCACCAGGCTGGGGGAGGTGCATAACTATTTTGGCCCTCTCAGAAAAACAAAACAAAACAAAACAAAAAAACAACGCTGTTATGTGAACAGCTCAAAGGAACAAGTGTATTTACATTGGAACAGAACCATGACCATGGACAGGTCCGCCCCTCCCCCTTTCTAATCGCGGTGATCTTTCTGATGCAGGAGTGTGATCCTGAGGCTCCATCATAGAACAGCACTTCTCAGACTGCAGTGCATGCATGAGTCCCCAGCGTTCTGGTCAGGTTGGTCAGGTTGCTGACTCGGTTTCCCTCGTCTTGGACAGGGCCCGGAGCTCTGCATTTCTAACCAAACTCCCCAGGAATGCTGGCATGTTGCCCATGCTAGAACACACTCGGAGTAGCCCAGAGGCAAGGAGCCCTTCTCCCGTCCCATGGTCCTCAAGTTCAAGTTCAATCTTTTCCCTGTGACTCCTGGCCTGCTTGACCTGGCCCTATGTCCAGTCTCCACCTCTGTTTTCATTACTGCATGGTCCCCTGCTCAACAAGAGGCCCATATCAAGAAAATATCAAGAACGCCAACAAATTAAAAAAGAAAAAGACACATAATAGAAAAACCGATGAGAGACTTGAACAGGTGGCTCACAAAAGAGGATGTTCAGTAGTAAATATATGGAAGTAATATATGGAAGCATGAACAGAACAAATATTTAAAGTTAAAATTCAGGGGGCGCCTGGCTGGCTCACTCAGGAGAGTGTGCGACTCTTGATCTTGGTCGGGGTCGTGAGTTCGAGTAATATATGGAAGTAGCTGTAAATATATGGAAGGAGCTGGAGCTCCTTACTGACTAGGTGCGTGCACCTTAAAGGCCCAGTGATAGACGCCTCTTTTCCAGGCTGTGGGGGTCAGCACGTTCCCTGTGCCTCTGTGAAGACCACCCTTCAAACAGCAGGCAGACCCCTGCCCACCCGTGCCAGGGGCCTGATGTTGCTCTCAGGCCTCGTGTCCCCGGGGGAGGCTCTGCAGAACCCTGTGACCCAGCCCCAATGACACACGCATCATTCATCCTCAGGCAGGACAACAGGAAAAATGGAAAGAGGGAAGGGACCAGGAGAAGGAGGGAGAGAGCCTGGGAGAAGCCCCAGGGAGATGGGCCAGCCTCCAGCACTGGCCTCTGCTTGGTAAGGGGGTCTTCACCGAGTGTCTCCCCTCCTCTGGGCTGCAGGTGTGTCCCTGGGGCCTGCTATTTAGCGACAGGGGAGTTGTAGGTCCATCGGTTCTGGAGAAATAGGTCATCAGGCTGGCCCCAGCCCAAGCTTTCCCTCTTGCTCTCTCACTTAGGAGAGTGAGCTCTTCTCTGAGGGAAGGTTATTTATTCTTGTGGATGGGGCAGAGGAAGTAGGAGAAAAGGAGAAGCGAGGGGAGGGGGCAGGGAAGTGCAGAGACTGTGCAGAGGAATGGAAATGGGTTGCTCTCTCTGCCCCCGCACCCCTGCTCCTACCTCCCGCACTCAGTCTCTCCAAAACCCGCAACAGTGCAGAAGGCATCGTTTTGGATCAGGATAGCTTTTTCTTCTTGGTGCCTGTCAGATGAGACCAGCAAGATTCCTTGGCTAATTCCCTGACCACATTTCCTTGACTTCCCTCCCCAGGACCTCTTTGCCCCCAGCCCTGATTCTGTGGATTGCATAGAGTCAGGAGTACAGGCCCTGAGGTAGATTGCCTGGGTTCAAATTCAAGGCTTTATCATTTACTTGCTGTGCAGCCTTGGGTAAGTGAATCAACCTCTCTGTACCTGTGCACTCATCTTAAAAATGGGAGAAGGGCACCTCGGCGATTTGTTGAGGGGAGAAATAGCCCCGGAAAGCCTGAGATCATTTTACAGATTACTGGCATTCCTTTGGCTCTGGTGGTCTTATCATTGCCCATTTCGGGCGTTCCCCCCAGCGCTGCCTCTGCCCCGCGGCTTCCACAGAAGGAACGTGCGCTGCGTGGGGCATCTGGCCTCCACATGTCCCCAGGATGTGGAGCTCCGAGTGGCACATCTTCCTTCGTCATCTCTGCCAGCTCTCTGTCACTACTCTGGGACCCACCAGTTTCCTCCTCAAACAGACTCTGTCTACACCACGGTGTGTGGCAAAGGAAGGAGCAGCTTTACTCCTTCTACTAAAATCTTCAGGCGCAGGCGGTCTCTAAGCTCCCATTACATAAATGGGCCAGAGATGGCCTCTGTTTATTGGCCCCGGCTTATTTCTCCACCGTGGGCTGAGACCCATTAACTCCCAAGCCCACTGGCACCAAACTCAAATTTTTACACACCCAGTGATTTTTAAAATAGCCCAGACAAGCTGATTTTTCACCATTTAGGGCCCGCCTGCTTCGTATGCCCTGTGAATCCTCGCAGACAGCTGTGACCTATTGACATCATGGGATCTTGGTGCTGGAGGTCTCTGATTCAGACACCCCTTCACCCCCACCCCGTGTTGCTACCAGCCCCTCCCACCCCCTCCCCCTGGAGTCCCCTTGCCCTGCTCCCCCCCCACCGCCCCCTTGCCACAAGCCTCCACAGAACAAATATTTGAAGTCACATAATAAAATCCAAACAAAAACTCACATTAAGCTAGAAATACAAGGAAAAACTATCACATAAATGTATCAGAAACCAACAGCAAAAACACACTTGAACATAAGACAGAAAAGTGTAAAACATCAGAAGGCTATTTTTCACAATGTTGGATCCATAAAGGCCATTCTGAGCATGGCACGCAAGCCAGGTACCTAGAAGGAAACCATCTGACCATGTCAGATTTTAAAACTAGCCAAGTTCAATGACAAACGAGTTTCTGAAGAATACATTTGCAGGGCATTTCATTCCCGGCTGCCAACAACTTAAATGAACGCCACCTGGTTTAATCAGGAAAGCAACGTATAGAAGAGTTTGAGCCACCTCAGGACTAGAGAGAAAGGAATGGGTGTGGAGACAGCTGGTACCGGGGACAAGAGTCCCAGGATCCCCTGAGCCGTGGGCTGGCGAGAAACCCCTCAGGCTGTGGCCGCCACGGGACCAGTGTTGGCAGCCTTGCTGGGACCTTGCCCACTGGTGGCTCTGGATGCCGAGGGAGCCGCTGCTGTTGTCCCCAGAACACGTTCTGGATGGATCTTACAATGAGAAGTCTAGTGCGGGTACATCTGCTTGCTGGACTCTGCATCAGGAGAGGTGGGAACGAGTATCTGATTTCTGCAGTGGAAGCCCAGCTCTCCAGCCCAAGGGCAATCATGCAGAGAATGGCCCCAAATAGAGGAAACGTGTCTAAGAGGCAAAAAGAATAACAAACGTCCGCTACAGTCAAAGTCTTTTGCTGCCCCGCATCAACACGTGCAGACGTACGCGCACGCATGCGCCCTGTTAAACAAATTCCAGAAAAAAATGTTAGTTTTTCTTTTATATGTTGCTCTTATGCCTCATACAAACAAAAGGTCCCTCTTTTCAAAAGGTGATCAAAACACAACAGTTACTGTGTCCAGCTCCAAACCAGCTTCCAATTCCAATCCAGAGTAGAGCACCTGTCTCCATTCTGGCTTCTAGGGAGGCTGAGAAGGTGAGTTTGTGGTTCACGTGCTGGGTGGCCAAATGTTTTGCAAATGTCCACTAGGGTCAGTTTCGGTTTCTTTTCCTCCTCCCCCTCCTCCTCCTCCTCCTTCTCCCCCCCCTCCTTCTCTCTCTCTCTCTCCCCTCCTTCCCTCCCTCCATAGGGTGCTCACCACTGCTCTCTCAGAGATACCAGAGAACTCTGTCCTGCTCAAGACAAGAAGACAAAACACAAAATACCTCAACAAACAAACAAAAAAATGCCCTGCTCTGGTCTCATTCACTTGCCTTTCTCATCTTTAGGAATTAAGAAAACAGGAAATTCCCAAGTCCGTTACGCTTCATTCCCCCATGATGCTTCAGTCTGGCTCCCTGGGTGGGAGGGATGGACAATGGCCCCTCTCTAGTTTCCTGCCTGCTCCATGGGGAAACCCCCATCAGTGGTGATGAATCACATGGGCTGTGGGAAGAGTCCATTTTTTTTTAAAGATTTATTTATTTATTTGGTGGTAGGGGGCAGAGCGAGAGAGAATCTCCAGCAGACTCCCAATGAGCATGGAGCCCAATGTGGGGGCTCAATCCCACGACCCTGAGATCATGACCTGAGCCAAAACCAAGAGTCCAACACTCAACCGACTGAGCTATCCAGACGCCCTGGGAAGAGTCAGTTTTTGTTTCAGAATATTTCCCTAAGTCCTCATTTTGAAATGATATCTTCACAGAGTATCAAACCCTAGGTTGACTGTTCTTTTCTCTCAGTACACTGAAGTCATCATCCTAATAATAGCAATGCTCAATAAATACTTCATCTGCTCCCTATGATTCGGCCCCCACAGCAGGATGGGCCATGTGGCTAGTTCAGGCCAATGAAACGTGAGCTAAAAATACATGGGTCACTTCCAGATCAGAACAATGAATAGGCCAGGAGTGAGTTTCAATCTGCGACAAAAAATTTTCACTCTTTGCAGATGATATGATATGATTTGATAGCCCATCATATCACAACTTGATATTGATATATATGTAGAAAATCCAAAAGAATTGACAGGTAAACCATTAGAATTAGTAATGAATTTAGTAAAGTTACTGGATATAAGGTCTGTATGCAGAAATCAGTTGCATTTCTTTATACTAAGAAACGTACAATAATGGATGAAATAAACAATTTACAATGACATTAGAATGCACCAAATACCTAAGGAGATAGCCCCCAAAAATGTCAAGACCTCTACACTGAAATTATAAAGCATTGCTGAAGTAAATGAAAGACCTAAATAAATGGGGAGATACCAGGATTGAAACAGTCAATATTAAGAAATCAGTTATTTCTAAATTGATCTATAGATTTGGGGTGCCTGTGTGGCTGTCGGTTAAGTGTCGATCTCGTGGTTTCAACTCTGATCGTGATCTCATTGGTTGTGAGATTGAGCCCCATGTTGAGCTCCATGCTCAGTGGGGAGTCTGTTTGAAGATTCTCTCCCTCTGCCCCTCCCCCCACTTATACGTGCTCTCTCTCTCTCTCAAATAAACAAATAAATCTTTTTAAAAAATAAATTGAGGGGCGCCTCAGTGGCTCAGTCATTAAGCATCTGCCTTTGGCTCAGGTCATGATTCCAGGGTCCTGGGATCGAGCTCCGCATCGGGTTCCATGCTCAGCACGAAACCTGCTTCTCCCTCTCCCACTCCTCCTGCTTGTGTTCCTGCTCTCACTATCTCTCTGTCAAATAAATAAATAAAATCTTTAAAAAAAATAAAATAAAAAATAAATTGATCTATAGATTCAATGCAATACTAACAAAAAATCTCAGTAGGTGTTTGGTTGAAGTTGACAAGCTAATTCTAAAATTTACATGGACATGCAAAGGCCCTAGAATAATAAAGGTCATCTTGAAAAAGGATGAGTTGGAAGATTTGCACAACCAGATATCACAATTTATTGTAAAGCTACAGTAATTAAAACTGTGGTATTGCACAAGGCTAGACCAAAGGAACAAAATGGAAAATCCAGGAACAAACTGTGTAATGTCCATCAGTCTATTTGCCTAACCTTGGGCTGGTACCATCACTCCTTCGCAGTAGAGGTGCACTGAAATGCAGTGCAGGAGGATGATCTTTTCAACCGATGGTGATGATCAACTGGATATCCATATGGGAAAAAAAATGAATCTCAATCCTTTCTTCACATCACAACTAAAGAATTACGGACTTCATTGATAAAGTAAAACACTAAAACTTGTAGGAAAAAAATCCTAAGAGGCTATGTTCATGACCTTGGTATAAGCAAATATTATATACGATATAAAAACCACAGATAAAAGAAAAAAGTTGAAGCTTGGACTTGACTAACACTGAGAACTTCTGAATATTAAAATATAAGAGTACATCCGATTTCATAGCCGCATTATTCACAATAGCCAAAAAGTGGAAGCAATCCTCTTGTCTATCAGCAGATGGATGGATAAACAAAATGTGGTACATACAGACAGTATTATTCCGTCTTCAGAAGGAATGAAATTCTGGCACATGCTACAATGTAGATGAACCTTGAAGACATTATGCTCAGTGAAATTAGCCAATTACAAAGGACAAATACCACAGGATTCCACTCATATGAGGTACCCAGAGTGGTCAAATTCACAGAGGTGGAAGGTAGAATGGTGGGTGCCAGGGGCTGGAGAGATAGGGGAATGGAGTGTTGGTTTTCAATCAGCACAAAGTTTCAGTTTTGCAAGGTGGAAAAGATAGATGATGGCGATGGTTGCACGACATCATGAATTCACTTAATGTATTTAATGTACACTTAAAAATGGTTAAGATGATAAATTTCATATTATGTATATTTTACAACTGAAAAACTAAATTAAAAAATATATACACACACACCAGTAAGCAAGTAAAAGTCAAGACACAACCTGAGAGAAGATATTTGTGATAAATATATCTAACAAAAGATTTTTATAAAATATAAGGAACTCCTACAAATCAATAAGAAAAGTAACATGATAAAAATGGGTAAAATGGGGAAGCCTGGGTGGCTCAGTCAGTTAAGCATCTGCCTTCGGTTCAGGTCATGATCCCAGGGTCCTGGGATGGAGTCCCGCATCGGGCTCCCTGCGCCCTGCTCAGGCTTTCCCTCTGCCTGTCACTGCCCCTGCTTGTTCTCTCTCTTTCTGACAAATAAATAAATAAAATCTTCTAAAAAATGGGTAAAAGGCTTGGACAGGCACTTCACCAAAAAGGATATCCAAGTGGTCAATAAACACATGGATATGTACTCAACATCATTGGTAGTCAAAGAAATGTACATTAAAGTCAACAATCACACAGATATCACTACATGCTTGGCAAAATGGTTAACAGTGTAAAAAGCGACCATCTCAAGAGATGACAAGGGTGTGAAGCACCTGGAACTCTCATACATTACTGATGGGAATGAACATTGACACCATCACTTCGGAAAATTGTTCAGACATATTAATAAAGATAACTATGCATGTACCCTCAACCAGCAATCCTACTACTGAGTAGATATCTAAGTGAGATGAGTATATGGGTCTACCAAAGTACGTATTAACAAGGATGCACATAACAGCCTTATCTACAACAGCCCCAAATGTGTCCATCACCATTAGAATGGATAAAGGAATGGTGATATATTCATATAATGGAATAATAATCACTGTGGTGAGAAAAATAATGAACTCTGGCTACATGCCATCTCACAGATAAACTTTTGATTGCAAAAGACTATATACTGTACGATTCATTTGGTTGAATTTTTTTTTAAGATTTTATTTTTTTATTTGAGAGAGAGAGCACAAGTGGGGGGTGGGGGAAGAAGAGGGAGAGGGAGCCCAATGCGGGGCTCGATCCCAGGACCTCAGGATCATGACCTGAGCTGAAGGCAGACGCTTAACCAACTGAGCCACCCAGGCGCCCCTAATTTAGATGCATTTTAAGAGCAGGCAAAAGTCATCAATGGGGTTGGACACCAGAACACGGGATATGGTAAGGCAGAACAATGACACCCCCCCTCAGATGTCCCACCAGAAGCTATGACTATGTTATGTCACATGGCAAGAGGGCCTTTGCAGATGTAATGAAAGTTACTGATCAGTTGACCCCGAGAGAGAGAGAGGATCCAGATAGCACTGATCTAATCACATAAGCTCTTAGAAGAGTTTTTCTGGCTGGAGGCACAAGGAGGTTGGACAGATTCAGGGTGTGAGAAGGACCTGAGCCTCCGTGGAAAGCATGAGAAGGAAATGAATTCCGCCAACACTGTGCATGAGCCTGGAAGCGGACACTCCCCAGGAGACTTGGCTTTGGCCTTGTGAGACCCGAAGCAGAGAATCCAGTCAAGTTCCCTGGATTTCTCACCTTCACAACTGTTGGGTAATATGGGGTGTTGTTTAAGCTGCTGAGTTTGTGGTCATTGGTTATGAATTTAGTATGGCAGCCACAGAAAACTGATACACTGAGTATTGACTGGGAGGGAGAATAAGGGAGGCTTCTGGGGTGCCAGAAATATTCCATGTCTTGATCAGTTGGTAGTCACATGGGATATACATAGCTAAAAATGCATTAAGCTGTACACTTAACATTTTAAAACCCAATTAAAAATAGAAAATGAGCCCCACCCCGTCTCATTTCAGGAAAAGAAAAATGGGGAGGTGAGCGGGGGTGGGGCGGTGAAGCAGGTGATGGGATAGAGGCACACACTTGGGATGAGCACCAGGTGACGATCATCGCTGGATGTGCTGTGTCACTATCTTGCACACGTGACACTAACATAACACCGTATGTGCTAACTCGCTGGAATTAAACTTTTAAAAAACAAAATGAGCAAAAACTCATTATCCTTCCTTGTTCAGTTACAGCTCTATTGCCCTATGGTCATAGAGTGCAGCTTAGATAATTTCTTTTTCTTTTTTTCTAATTTACTGTGATTTTCTTTGTAGGCAAGGACTTGACATATTTTTACACATGTTTCCAAAGCCATTTGGAAAACTCCATTCTCTGTTAGGAACAAAGTTATGGGTGCCTATCAGGTTCTTTCATCGCACTCTGTAGGAGGAAACCCTTCCTTTTCCTTTTCCTGTGCGGAGGAAGGAGGGAACTCCGGGAGAGGAACACCCCGGCCTCTCTTCCATCTTCTCCCAGAGGAGGAGGAGTCTATCGGTTCATTTTTGCGGCAGTGGGTTCACCCAGGGCTCAGCCAGTTGCTCAAAACTCTCCTTGGGACCTGCCTGCTTGGAGGACAGTATGTGCTGCTTCTGCTCCCGCAAGCTACGCGTGTCAGAGGGGCAAGGCCACGACCAAGGCTGGCAGCCCCCCAGCATGCCGGCGCCTTGGAGGGAGAGCTGCTCACTTGTGGGGTGAAATCCTCAAGGCCCCGTGGCTTGCAGAGAAGGCTCCCCTCACTCTCCAACAGCTTCATCGGCCACGAAGGTCATATTCTGATCTCCGTCTGCCTCATTGTTGTGCCCATCTCTGGGTTGCTGCTGTGGGCCGAAAACTTTGAGAAGTATACTAAGAGTATAAGGGGCAAGAAGATACATGGAGATTGTGTTGCTAACGGCTACATTTAAGCCTTTGTCTTCGGTTATGTAGGTCATGTGTGGTTATGAACTTGGCAGCTCACAGAGGCAGGTGGCCTTGTCCTCACGAAGGGCTGATCTCTCTCTCTCTCTTTCTCTTTGTCTCTCTCTTTCACAAGAATATGTCTTGGTTGATGCCAGCCTTTGGCCTTTAAGCGGTACAGCTCAGGAAGTAGATCAATTACAGGAAAGAGAAACTCGGCTTACAGCTCTTTTAGATATTGATAGATGGGAGTGGGGGACCATTTTTTCTCTACTATTAGGGTAGTTAGTCAGCCAGGCTGCACACAGCAGCTTCAAATCGATGTCGAGCATCAAAAATTCCTGATGTTAAGAATTCACTGCGCAATGATTTTGAATAGGCGTTTTCCCGAAGAAGGCATACAAACGGCCAATAAGCCCAGGAAAAGATGCTCAATCAATTCATCATCAGAGAAATGCAAATCCAAACCACACTGAGATACCACCTCACACCCATTAGGATGGCTGCTAGGAGACACCAGGAAACAGCAAGGGTTGGCGAGGCTGTGGAGAAATGAGAACCCATGGGTGCTGTTGGTGGGATTGCAAACTGGTACCGCTGCTGTGGGAAACAGTATGGCAACAACCCCGGTGGCCACAGCGGGTGAATGGGTAAGCAGAGCATACTGCGTACGTGTGATGGAGTGTTACTCAGCCGTAAGAAGGAGGGAAACTCTGACACATGCTAGGACATGGATGGACCTCGAGGACATTATACTAAGTGAAATGAGCCAGTCACAAATGGACAAATATTGTGTGATTGCACTTAAATAAGGTACCCAGAGCAGGCACATGCAGAGTATGTATGGGTAACCAGGGGCCCCGGGGAGGTGGGGGGAAGTAGGTGAGCTAGTGCTGAGTTAGCGCTTACTGGGGACAGTTTCGGTTTCGGATGACAACAAAATTCTGGAGATGGACGTTGGTGATGGTTGCACAACCACGTGAATGCACTTCGTGCCGCTGAACTCACACGTAGAAATGGTTTCAATGGTACATTTTATGTTATGTTTATTTTATTGCAATTTTCGAAAAAGAGAAAGAGAATCGCCATTTACCCAGTTTTTTTAAAAAAAATCTGTTAGTATCTCGCATGGATAGGCTGGGTTCATGCAGCTGCCCCAAACACTGTCCCTCTTTTTTAAAATATTATTTCCATCCACCTTCAGGACCAAGAGAGGGTACCAGGGAGGGGCCAACCCTGAATTCCTCAGACTTGCCTATGGGTTCCAAGGTACGTTCACCATGATGAATGTCTTCATCACAGGAGCATCCCCACGGTTTTAGAATTCAGATACTCAAACTGTGGCTTCACCCAAAGAAGGATGGTAGAGTTTATAAATAATTTTTAAAAGGAATGGAGACAGAGGAGTTGGCTGAGGTGCTGCTAGCCAAGGCTGGAAGCAGGCCTGCCCACTGGGGTGCCGACAAAAACGCACAAGGTGGTGGGGAGGCTGTTGACCTCCCTGGGAATCCAACTGGGCAGAAGCCACCTTCGGAAAAGTCTCAGCTGAGAAGCTTGGGGGGGCACCCTTGGAACTCTCCAGAAAGCTGCCTCTGGGCTGATGTTGAATTCACTGGGATGGATCCCTTCCATCTGGCAGCTGAGCGCCACAGGAACCAGGAAAGGAGCTCACGCCAGAGCCGGGAGGGGATGCCTGCAGTGCGCCCTCTACCGACAAAGCTTAACGTGCAGCCAGCTAACTAAGGAAACCGTCCGAAGCCGTGCACTGCCGGGGGGTTTGGAGCTGAATGGCGGTATTGATAACTGGTACAGGGACAAGATGCTAAGAGTTGTGAATCTGGGTGAAGGTATATGAGAGTTCTTTGTACTATTTTTGAACTCTCCCGTATGTTTGGAATTATTCCTATGTTTAAACACTTAAATCAAAGAACACCTTTAGCCGAAAAGAACCAAAATAAGACGTTGGGGAGGATGATTTTTTGACTTTAAAAACTGCCCTGGACTCTAGAAGAAAAACTGATTTTAAACTTCTTTGATTCTTTTGGACTTTAAAAGATTTTGATCCCTTTGAACTGTCATCTCATGAGGGCAACACGATGTGATTTCGGACTCTTTAAAGTTTTAATTTGCAAGGAGATCAAATTTAAAAATTTTTTTCCTGGAAATTTGCAATGGAAGGGGGCTAATAAGCTATGTGGGGGTTCTTGTTCTTGACTTTTTACTGTTGGACTATCTTTATGCTAAATCTTGATCTCACTGCACAATCTTTGAAGAGCTGTATTTGACATGGTTTGCTATCACTTGGGATGCGAAATGAGAGAAATTCTGGTTATAGCAACACCTTGGAGTTAATTAATTAATGTTTTGATCTGACCCATTTCAAATAAACCTCTTGCAGCAAACTTCATACTGCCCAGCAGCGGACCCAGGATAATTCAGACAGAAGTGGTTGGTACAGAGGGAACAGCTGGGTGAAGCTGAAAGCAGGGCTGTTTTAATGGATGGTTGCTTGCCACCTGCTGACTATGAATTTGACAGATAAATCCAATGCTTATTTAAAAGAAGGTTAGAACTAGTGGAAGGATCACTTGTTCCCTAGTCCTGTTTCCATGTGGAGGAATTCCATCCAAGGAAATCTCCTGGCCTCTCTCCATCCTTTTGCTTACCAATTCCAAGGAAGGATGAGCAAGTTATATGGCGGACAAGTTGGCCAGAAGGAAACGCCATGAATTTGAGGTCTGCTGGCCTTCCAGAGCACTCAGTATCTGTGCTCCTAAGCTTACAGGGCTGGCCCGAGTTTGCCCAGTACTGCGCATGGCAAGGGGTGAGGCCATCTTACTGAGGAGTGAAGTAGAAGCAAACCAGCTTGGGCATCCAACCTAAAGCCACTTCTTCCAACAACTTTAATCAAGTTGATACTTTCATCTCCACCTGCCTGACTCTGGTCTACTTCTTCATTGGCTCTGGGTCTTGGGATTGAGCCCCACGTTGGGCTCCCTGCTCAGCAGGGAGTCTGCTTCTCCCTCTCACTCTGCCCCTCCCCCCCCCCCGGTAGTACGCTCTCTCTCTCTCTCTCAAATGAATAGATAATATCTTTTAAAAATATTTCTGGAGGCGCATTTTAAAAAACAGGTGAAATTGATTCTAATAATACATTTAATTTAATGCAATCTGTCCAAAATGTTATCATTTCAACATGTGATCAATTAAAATTTTTAACTGGATTTTTTTTTTTTAAGTAGGCTCATACCCAGCATGGAGCCCAGTGCGGGTCTTGAACTCATGACCCGGAGATCAAGACCTGAGCTGAGATTAAGAGCTGGACACTTAAACGACTGAGCCCCTCAGACACTCTTATTAATTGAATATTTTATATATTTTTTACACTATGCCTTTGAAATCCAGTGTGTATTTTATACTTATAGCACATCCTAATTTGGACTTGCCATATTTCAAGTGCTCAATAGCCTCATGGCCAGTGGTTGCCACATTGAACAGTACTGGTCTACATGGTCTCGCCTATCAGATAAAGGAAGCTAGTTTTCCACTGTAGTTTTGTCTAGGTGCATTATAACTACGAATTAAGGATATCTCTCCCTTTCTCCCCCTTTCCCGCAAACACACATCTTTTCATTTTCTCAAGAGACCAAGAAAGGGTTCAAATTGCTTTCTGATACACTTTCCCCCAGACGGCTATTTCTTTGAATATAACATGTTCATCGACTAGAACACATGGCCATTTGGTTTTCTTTCAGTTGAAAGTTAGATTTTAGACCCATGGGACTGTGATTTATAGATGACCAGATTTTGCATTTCATCACAAATTCAAGGGCCACCTGAAGCTCATGGCTGAGGGTGGGCCTGGGTGAGCTGGAGTGACACAGGGATGCCCCTTGAGGCCACCCCCAACTAGTCAGGTGCTGATGGATGGATCTTCCCCATCCCCAGCGAACTTGGGGTTTAGCTTACTGACGGAGATTCCCAATTTCCTTCTAGTAGAGGGGCAGGGCATGAGCAGGACCATTGATCTCCTGTTTGCTATGGTCACAGATCTCAGCACGAGCAGGACAACTTCACTGGCCACTTTGGAAGGCCCAATGCTTTGGAAAAGCCTGGAACTTGTGTCCATTGTGGCATCAAGGGGCACCTGTCAGCTGTTTGGTCCATTCTCACTGGAGCATGTGAGCGTGTGCATCTTTCTCATCTTACTGACAAAGACATTACATCTCAGATCCCATCGGCTTCTCAGAACTCCTGGGACCCCCACAAAGAATCGTACTCAAACTGGAAGAGAGAGGACAGATGGATGAAGGGCTTCTCCTGGTGCGGAGTGCAAAGCCTTAATAGTGGAGAGATACAAGGAGGTGACGGCGCCGGTTCTGCAGGATTCCAGGTGGTGGAAGAGCTCACACCCGGGGAAGCAGACAGGGATGCACAGAGAGCTCAAGCTGGGAGGCACTGCCCCCCCGGGGGGGGAGAGAAGGCCACTGGGGCTCCGAGGCAGGGAGGGGGTGCAGAGACAGGGGCAACCAAGCGCCCGTCCGGGAGCCCCTGCCCTCAGGGGGGAGAGGCTGAGGCTGAGAGACGTGGGTGAGGCAGGCAGGGTGGCCTCTGCAGCCCCTCCATACCCACGCAGCCGCCTCCGTAAGGACTGGCATTTCTGTCATTTCTGCTGAGAGCGGGCACCGCACATCCACGCCCGCGTGGAGCCCCGGGTTTCATTCCGGTTACACTTACCTCGGGGCTCAAGCACCAAAACGCAGACATGGAACCAGGCCACTGAGTGTCGCAGGAGGCTCTCCGATCGCCACTCTAATTCACTTTTTTCCGTTTTCTTCCAGACATTCGGCGGAAGAAACAAAAGGCCACGCCAAGGGACGATCTGCTCTGTGCCGGGGATGACTATCGAGAGCGTTTCTTTGGCGCTTTAAGGATGCTCATACACGAAGCCAACAGTATTAAACGTGGAGAAAGCCGTTTATTTACTTACTGTGGACGCACAGTGAACACACCTTTTAGAATCTCTAAACGTAAGAGAGTTTTATTGGCAGGAAGGACAGCTGCCTGGGAAACACGCTCTTCACAGGGGAGAACGGGCTCCAGGGAGAATGAACCGTGTTTACAGGGTGATAGCCTTTCTTACATCTCGCAAAAGCTCTAACCGTTATAGATTTGCATGCAGGCAGGAATCACGGGTTTACCAGAAAGGAATGCAGGGGGGTAGGAGCACTGATTGACTTCTCGAGGACAAGATGGTTTTCCTTCAGGCGGCTCACTCACAAAGCAGGTGTACGATGCCTGACGCATGCGTGGTGGGCCATAAGTCCCGCTTTGGGTTTGAACAAAGTTTCTAACAGTCACATTGACTTGGAAGGAAATCTCAAATGGCTTCCCGCGTATCTCAGGCCTTCAGAGAGTTTTTTCTGTCATCATTCTGCTCCTGAAGAACTTCTGAGAAGAAATGAGAACAGCAAAAGCAGGAATCACAGTGGCATGGCAACTATTTAACCCCCGCGAGGGTAAGATGTGGGAAATGGGACTGGCAGGCTGTGGTCTGAAATGGGGACAGTGGCTCTTTTTCCCCTCCACGCTTTGAATCTTTCCCTTTTCCATGATATATTTCACTACTGTAATGGGGGGGGAGGGTAGGTGGAGACTCCTCCTTTCCCGTCATAGGGTCCTTCTTTATTCAGGGACCCCAATTCAGGGACTCTATTTTAAGAAAAGAAATCGTAATAATAATGCAATAAGCTTTTGGCACACAGATATTCATTTTACCACTAGGCATAAAAAATTTTTTTTTGAAATAATCTAAATGTCCCTGAAAGCGGAAGGCATCTAGTGTAGCCCTTGCTTTTCCTCTTCTGGCTCCTTTCTCCCTTCCCGTACCCTACAGCGCCCACCGCTCAGGCCCCATCCAGCACAGGCAAAGGCACGTGACCCAGTCCTGACCAATCAGAGCGGTCCCTGGACCTCTGCCCCGCCCCTTTCCCCTTGGGAGCACCCAGTGGGAATGGGGTGCACTGGGTTGCGGGGCGGGGGGGGGAGGAGGCTTGGGGGAGGGCTCTTGTCTGAACCTGGTGCAGGCCTGCCTGAGAAATGGAAAGACAAATGCCTGATGACATCCTTTTTTGTCCCCTGGATCCAGACACACCTGAAGCCCGCTGTACCCCTAAGCTGTCTAAGCACACGAGTCAATAAACTCCTTTTTTTGTGTAAGCCAGTTTGCGTGGCTTTTGGCTACCTAAAACAGAAAGCGATGACTAACATATGTCTAATTTAAAAGATTGTATATATAATCAAGAGAATATTTCGTAACATAAAAAAAAAGTCTATAAAAACTAAGTGAAATAGAGAATGGTAGGAAAATATTGCGAAGTGAAAACAGCAACCTAGAAAGTTCTAGATCTGTAGGCAAAGGAGAGAATTGAGAATGAGAGAGAGAGAAAACTCTGGGTTGCAGAAAAAAATCTAGGATGTAACGCAGCCTTGAGGGAGGGTCCCCAGCGGGCAGTCTCAGGACAAGTATGGAAGGCAGGCACTTGAACATTCTACACCAGACTGCCAACAGTCGTCACCCTTGGTTGATGCATTATCTCTCTCTCTTTTTTTTTTTTTTTAAGATTTTATTTATTTATTTGACAGAGAGAGAGACAGCGAGAGAGGGAACACAAGCAGGGGGAGTGGGAGAGGGAGAAGCAGGCTTCCCGCTGAGCAGGGAGCCTGATGTGGGGCCCGATCCCAGGACCCTGAGATCATGACCTGAGCCGAAGGCAGACGCTTAATGACTGAGCCACCCAGGCGCCCCTCTCTCTTTTTTTTTTAAGATTTTATTTATTTATTTGACAGAGAGACACACAGTGAGAGAGGGAACACAAGCAGGGGGAGTGGGAGAGGGAGAAGCAGGCTTCCCGCCGAGCAGGGAGCCTGATTTGGGACTTGATCCCAGGACCCTGGGACCATGACCTGAGCCGAAGGCAGATGCTTAACGACTGAGCCACCCACGCGCCCCTGCCTGAATTTTTAAAAAGTTGTATTTAATGTCCATGCACTGCTTTCAAAACAGCTGCTAAAACATAAGAAAGAAATAGGTTGAAGATAGGTGACGTGGGAAGCCTGGAGAGGTCCTCACAGTTTCTGAGGAATCCTAAATTGCTCTGAACTTGGGGAGGAGAGAAGGGCTCCTGGGCCTCTCTCTTTCCTGATGGAATCTGGTCGAGCAGTTTCCAGTGACGTCCTGTTGTGTGCAAACCCAGGTTTTACCCAGCATTACCCCAGGTGCCGGAGGAAGGGAGCAGAGCAGGCAGCTGGCCACGGAAAGGTGAGCACAAGGTGCCCCTCACCTCAGGGACCCTCCTGTCCTATCCTCTGCATTTAAGATAGAGCCCGCACCAATCGACATATGCTTCATGAGGACCTACTGTGTGCGCGCGAGTGACTGGGGCACCGGAGAAGCAGCAGGAAAGAGGCGGCGCCCTAGAGAAGGGATGGGGGACAATGAAGAAGCAGGGTGGTGAAGGAGAGGCAGGACGGATGGACCTCACCACACTCACTAGCTGACCGCGCCCTCAGGCCCCAGTTGGACCTCCCGGTTGCTAAGTCCTGGGCATCACCTCTGCCACCCCAGCCCGCCCCCACCCTGTCCCCTTTTAATTCTGCTCAGAGTCTTCTCCTGTCACCTGGGGTCCTGCTTCCCCACACCTGCCTGGAGGTCAAGCCAGAGACCCCGTGGCTCCGCCCGAAGATGAGCTCCTGGGGCTTTTTTCTTGGAAGAGTTTCTGTAAAGAAATAAAAACACCAGTCACACGAGGGCTTGCAAGGGAGGGCTCGGGGGGCAGCCTGGCAGGCTGCTCTGGGTGCTGCCTCTGCCGGCAGGCTTCCTGGCTTTGTATCCTGACTCTGCCACCCCCTAGCTGCGAGCACTTGGCGAGTCACCGAAGCTCCCTGTCTTCGTCAGCTGGGGCTGCCCTAGCGGAATAGCACAGACTGGGTGCCTTATATAAGGGGAATGTGTTTTCTCCTAGTTCTGGAGGCTCCGGCCAGTTGGGTTTCTGGTGAGCCCTCCCCCCTGGCTTTGGAGATGGCCACCTTCTCGCCGTGTCCTCCCACGGACTTTCCCTCTGTGCGGGCGCAGGCAGAAAGAGAGAGCCCTCTTGTATTCCCTCCTCCTCTTAGAAGGACACCAGTCTCATAGGATCACCCCTTCCTATGACCTGATTCAGCCCCAGTCGCCTCCCAAAGGCCCCACCTCCAAATAGTCACTCTGGGGCTTCAACCTATGAAGGTTCAGGGACACATTTCAGTCTGTAATGCTCCCTGTGGCTCAGTGCTCTCTGTTGTACACCTGGGAAGACCCTCTTCCCAGCCCATGGACCTCAAGGAGCATTGAGAGAGAAATCGAAGGCATGACCAGGTCTGTCCAGGACAGGCGCCATTATCATCAAGAGGCACTTGATGTCATTTGGACCCTCCGGGCCACCAGGTGCCCCAAATCCTCAGGAACATCCAAGCGAACTTCACACACACACACACACACACACACACACACACATGCCGGCTCCCTTAACTCCCTTTCCTTAAACCTTGGTGCCCATCAGCCCCGGTTAAAGCTTCTCCCCTCCCTCCAGCCCTACCCACGAAGGAGATGTCAGCCTCACCTGCTGCTGCACGTGACTCTCATAGAGCTGGGTGAGTTCCGTCAGCTGCCTTTCTAGCTCCCGAGCGTGGGCCCTCAGCTCTTCTGCCCTCTTGCTTCCTTCTCCTTCCTTCAGTTGCTTCCAGTCGCTCAGGAGGGTGACCACGTCCTGGCAGAGGGAGAAGCCGGCCATAGCACTACACAGCACACGAGCATTTTTCTTTATCAGCACTGTTGTGCCCTTAAAGGCCCTTTGCAACTGCGTGCTCCTTCGGGCCGAGACTTGGCCAGTGGTCAGGAAACGCTTGGCAGCAGTGACCAGACGCGGGTGGGCTCTGGCTATCTGAAAGGCATGGATGTTCCTCTTAACATCCTTGATGTTACTTCCATAATCATAGGCCTTCTTTCCGACACTCATGACGTAGAAGACCTTCTTTCCCCGAGCCTCCTCGACCTCATGGTTATGGGTAGACACTAGGGTGCTGGCTTGAGTTCGGGCTTCTTGATTTTGAAAGTGTTCCATAACATTGGTGAAGATGCTGGTGAACCCGGCTGCTGTCTCCAAAACTTTACCAACAGCAGAGAGCACCAGACTTCCTCCTACTGTTGATGGAGCGAGGACCAGACCCAGGATGCCCATGGTGTCTGAGACCACAGTGATGGAGGTGGCCAACATGTTGGTCTTGGTGCGTGTTCTGTGGGTTGTGTTGATGTCGTCTGCAAGGGCATGGAGCTTCTTGATGTCCACTTCTAGCTCTTCCTTGATGATGGGAAACTCTTTCAAAAATATTATTTCTTCAGCTGACAGATCCTCATCTTGTTGCTGCACATCCTCACACAGAAGAATGTCATCCTGGTCCCTGTGGGTGAGCAAAAGAAAGGTTTTGCTTAAGTCTCCCAGATGAGAAAGTCACATTCTTAGTCAGGCTCATCGTGGTTTCTGGATGTTCTTGCCACTCCTGCCTCTGAATTCTTCCTGCATCTCCCTGACACCTCTGTTACCTCTCACCCGGCCATGGAGAGTCCCAGAGCATTGTTGGGAGCTGCTGCTTCCATGAAGAGAAGAAACACACATAGTAGAGACTTCTGGAGGGACAAATGGGAGAAACACAGCCTTGCCTAAGAGATGGAGAAGGTAGATTAGTCCCGAGGGACATGTTCCGCCTTGTTCAAAGAGACTGTCACCCAGGAGGGACAGTGAGGAAATGCTAAGATCTGAGTCAAGATAAAGAACCTGGGACTAATGGAGGGGCAGGTGTGGGAAAAGCAGGAGAAAGACGAGACAAAGTTGAGGGTCCTGTATTTGTAGAGGTGAGTCAGAGGAAGGAGGTGCCATATTGTACAATGCAGCCTACACTCCCACGGCCTTGAGTTTGGCTGCTGTGGTTTTGCCTCCATCTGGGTTTGAACACCGAGAGGGCTGAAGTAAATTATCACTAATATTCTGAAGGTTCTCCTTGGTACTTCGCCAGTTTTACTTGACGACTCAAGCAGATGGGTTGAATCCTTCATGGAAGATGTCAAGGACGAAGGGCATCTCCTCCCCAGTGTCTCACAGTACGAAGTATTAAGGGATCTTCGTCACCCCAAAGGAGTTTGGCCTTTATGGGAGAACAGTATCAGGGAGGAGCAAACCGACTCCTTCGGGCACTTTCCTCAAACCAAGGGCTGTTGGTGCATCTCCTTCAGGGTGAGCTTAGGAGGCCGAGTGATGACGGATTCCCTGGCCCAGAGGAGAGACTCAGAACTGGAAGGAGCCCTAGCCAGGGTACAAGCTACCACCTTTACTTTATATATATATATACTTCTTTTAATATCTTTCTCTCTCTCAACACACGCACACAATTTCTCAATGGAAGAGGTAAAAAACCAAATATACTTCCAAGGAAACCCCTTAGCATTAATAACGAATGAATTTAGGCCCAATGATCAGTTAATCAGCAGCTATAAATCAGTTCACAGAGCAGAAGGTTGCCAGGGGCTTGCAGGGATAAGGGGAGGGATGAAGGCTCGGAGGGGGGACACGGCTGAGGACCCCTAACCTTTGCGGATGCCACAACCCAGCCCTCCCTGCCCTTGTGTTTCCTCAAGGGAGCGGGGACAAGGAGACGAAAGGACAAGGAGGTACAGAGATTGACTACCCCACTTTGCGTCCACTACTGAGTTTTGTCTTTAACATGGTTGAGAGAGAATGGGAGTTAGGCTTCTTGTGCTTTTGGATGAACCCGAATGTCTCCAATGCGGGCATTTCCTGCTGCCGCCATCCTCACGGGGGACAGGTACAGCGTGGCGGTCCAGCTCTAGAAGGCACCACCTCGCATAAGCTCCCCTGGCTCACTCAGCGAACGTCTGTTGACTGTCCGCATTGTGCTGGAAGCTGGTGGGGTGACGTCTGCTGATTTGCGGCTCATCGGGCCTGAATTCTTCAATGCAGTGACACCAACGGGCTCTTTCGGTAATGGCTGAGGCCTCACGGGCCTCACCTCTATAAGCGGGGCAGTTTCTGCCCTTCCAGGCCTATTGCCCGATGTCGGGCACCTGACTGATCTGGCCTTCTCTCCAAAATATTCAGTGTAGGCCGTGGAATATTTGTTTCCCTGTCGCATCGCAGGAGGATGCCTGGAGCATTTCAGCAGAAGCCGCCCTCCCCAGGGACAAAGCTCTCCACCTTACCTTGGGCATTCTGTCCCTGCCTCGTTGTCCAGAGGCTCCTGCCGCCCCAGAGTTGAGCTCATTTGGTCCATGGGAGAATTAGAGGTGCCCTCGTGAGTCACCGGTGCAACGTTCTGCTTGGACACCTGGAAAACAAGGTTACTGCAGGTGCCAGGACACCACGTGAATTTCAAGGTTTGCGGCGGGATTTTAGGTTATGTAAAATCAAAGTAATAATGAAATACTGACAATATACTAAATATTTGCAAACTACCGCTGGTACATTTTATAGTGCGGGGTTGCAATATATATTCTATTTATAGAAACTTTATTCATAATTGCCAAAACTTGGAGACCACCAAGATGTCTTTCAGTAGTGAGGAAACAAACGGTGGTCCAGCCAGATAAAGGAGTATTATTATTATTCAGCACTATAAGAAATGAGCTATCAAGCCATGAAAAGACCTGGGGGAACCTTAAATGCATTTTACTAAGTGAAAGTAGCCAGTCTGAAAAAGCTACGTTCTGTGTGATTCCAACTACAGGACATTCTGGGAAAGGCATAATTCTGGAGACAGTAAAAAGAGCCGTGGTTGCCAGGGGCTGGCGGGAGGGAATGTGGAATAGACAGAGCAGGGAGGATTTTTAGGGCAGGGAAACTATTCTGTCAGCTATTGCAATGGTGGATAGATACGTGTCATTATACATTTGCCCAAACCCATAAAATACACAACACCAAGAGAGAACCCCAATGTAAACTATGGACTCTGGTTGATAATGATGTGTCAATGTAAGCTCACCAGCTATAACAAGTGTCCCATTCTGGTTTGGGATGTTGATAGGGTGGGGGGAGTGCTGCGCGTGGCTGGGGGGGGGTGGGGGGAGCCAGGGGGCGTATGGGAAATCTCTGTACTTTCCCCTCACTTTTGCTGTAGATCTAAAACTATTCTAAAATATGAAGGTTATTTTTTAAAAAAAGAACCAGCCAAACATGCAGATACAAAAAGGAAGCAAAAAGCAAGCATAATTCATAGTTAAAAAAAAAAAAAGGAAGGAAAGAAAGGAAAGGAAAAGAAAGGAAAGGAAAGGAAAGGAAGGAAGAAAGGAAAGGAAGGAAGGAAGGAAGGGAAGGAAGGGAAGGGAAGGGAAGGAAGGAAAGAAAGAAAGAAAGAAAGAAAGAAAGAAAGAAAGAAAGAAAGAAAGAAAGAAAGAAAGAAAGAAGAAAGAAAGAAAGAAAGAAAGAAAGAAAGAAAGAAAGAAAGAAAGAAAACAGAAAAGTCTGAAAACCACCCCAAATGGACTAGTTAAGTATGTGGTTTATCTAACAACGAAATAGTATGCAGTCATTTAACCAAATGAGGCAGATCCACATGAACAGAGGGAAGGCTCTCCAGCGCACATTGGTACATGAGAAGGCAGGGCGTAGGATTCTGTACAGTGTGCTCCCATTTGCATTGAAGAAAGACACATATGTTTGTAGAGACCAGAAACTAGTAACACTGATTGGATTGGGGGTCAGGGATGAGAGGGAAGCTTGCTTTTCATGCTTCATCCTTTTATACTTTCTATCAATCACTTTGCCATATACCTGCCTGTGATGCCTTAATTTTTTTTAAAGACTGTCCCCGCTAGCAGGTTGAATAGTGGTGTCCCTCCAATTCGCGTCCCCCTGGAACCTCACAATGTGACCTTATTTAGAAATCGTGTCCCTGAAGATGTAATTAGTTAAGGATCTTGAGATGAATTCATCCTAGTTTGGGGGCGGCGGGATGGGGGGGAGCCTAATTCCAATGACTCCTTACAAGGAGAGGACACAGACACATGGGAGACGGGTGCGTGATGACAGAAGCAGAGATGGGGGTTAAGCTGTCATAAGGTCAGGCTTGCTTGATTCACCAGAGGCTGTGAGAGGTGAGCAAGGACTGATTCTTCCCGAGAGCCTTTAGCTGGAGGACGACCTCTCTGGCACCTTGATTTCAGACTCTGGCCTCCAGGATTGGGAGGGAATCCATTTCCATTATTTTAGGCCACCCAGTTGGTGGCACTTTTATTCCGGCTGCCTGAGGAAAGGGACACATCCTCTCTCATCCCTTCTCCTATATTTGGTGCTTGGCCCCAGAGTGTATGTCAGAAATGATACCTGAGCTACGCCTTCTCTGTCCCAGTCATCTTCCTCTCCCTCTCTACTTCTGAAAGAACTTAGAAAAAAAGTCCTCCCAGTCTAGCACCGGTCGGGGGAGGGGGGTCCCCAGCCGGCAGAGGTGAGATGTAACTTGGTCTGTCCTATCATCTTCGTAATCCTGTTTCCACTTAAACTTCAAACAGCCCAGGAAGAGAGAATCCTACCCTGATTTACCACCAAAGAAGTTGAGCTTCAGGCCTTTCCCGAGGCCAGAGCCCTGACAGGACGGGGATGTGGACCCCGGTGGCCCTGGTCCCAGCTCTCTGTCCTGAGCCAAGTGCCTACAGCCTCGCTCTTCCGCCTGCTGTCTCGCTGAGGGCTCGGGTGCCCAGGGACAGGAGGACCCCACCCTGCGCTCTGTCCTCACCTCTCTGGGGCCTCTGGTCCGGCAGGGGGGCTGCAGCAGAGTCTCCAGCAGGTTCTGCCGCCCGGGGGAAAGCCCGAAGCTCTGCGGACCTCTTCGGAGCCAGCTGAGAACCTGGGTCCGGGCTCTGCAGGCACAGAAATGGTACGAACTGAAGCAACACTTCGGGGAAGAGCAGGGCTTACTGAGAAACGGTTTTCACTTTTGCTTTCCTTCTTTGCCTCTTTCTCTTCTAGCTGCGCAGTGAAGCAAAGCAGCAGAACTGTGGGCAGAGGCCCAAGCCCCCCTCGCCCTGCCCTCGCTGTGTGCTGGGCGCCAGGACAGTGGCCAGTAAGGCGACGGCTCAGTCTAGCGGACCACGGGGAGCTGTTCCTCACCAGCGCTTGGCCTCGATTCCCCAGCTGTGAAATGGGTCTCAAAATAGTTCTTGCGGCTCAGAGCCGTGGTGAGGAGCGAGTCCCTCAGCGCCCAGCGTGGACTGAGCGCCCCACAGATGCGTCACCTGGCTCTCCCTCCCTCTGAGCTGGGGACGGGCGAGGGCCGATGCCTCAGATCTGTAACCGTGACTTGCAGAAGTCGCTGGAAACCGAGACCCGTTTCGGTAATTCGTGTGGTGGAGGGACCTGACCCTGACCCGCCCGGGTGCAAGGACGTGGTTCTTGCATATCCCGCTTCATTCGCATATTTGTGGTTTCCCTGAGAAATAGTAGCGTGTTACCAAACAGGGCGGCGAGGGGGTTGCAAAACCTTTCCAGAACCTTTCCCCAAATCCAGACCATGGGAAACTCTGAAACACATCTGGCCCTGAAGGTTTGAGTACAGGATTGTGGTTGTGAGTCTCCCAAATTGCAGATGGCGAAACTGAGACCCCGGGGGGCGGGGGGGAGCGGCATGGGTCAGTGGCTTGCCCATGGTCACCCAGTTCTAGCCTCCATGTCTGTAGGAATAACCTGTGCAGTCGTGGGCTGAGATCTGTGTCTCCGTGTGTGTGTGTGTGTGTGTGTGTGTGTGTGGGAGTGTGGGCCGTGTGGTTTGTTCACGTCGATAAGGCAGAAAGCCCTGGGTTGACTCCCCAGCCCTCCCGGAGGCCACACCGGCTCTGTGGGCGTCCCCCAGGGCCCTCCAAGCAGGGAGGAGGGATGAGAGGCCGGTGGGCTGCTGAGCTGGGACTTGGAGGGGCCTGAGGGGCCCTGGTGTCCTGGCCTCCCGCACTCTGGACAGAGGCTGTCCTCCAACTGGGGCAGCCGCCCTCCGGCCTCCCTGCGGCTTTCCCTGGCAACAGTCCCAGAAGCCGAGGCCTCCCCCGAGGGCCTGGGAGCCTCAGAGACCAGGCCGGCCACTGGACTAGGGTGGTGTTTACCACAGCGGCGCTGGTGAAGCAAGAGCCCCTAAAAGACACGGGGCGAGCAAAAGAATGTCACATGCAGCAAACGCTGCTTCTGGGGTAAGACAGAAAACATGTGGTGCGTCACCCAGCCAAGCAAGAGTACAGAGCTGCTTCATTTCGTAAACCTCACCTCCCCTTCCTCGGGGGCCCCAAGCCTGCTGACAAGAACAAACTTACCTTATGCTCCCTCGGTCTCTTGCAATTTCAAAAACACAGTGTTGGGTCAAGTTGGTCATTCGGCAGGTGAATGTTCAGGCAAATTCGGACCCGACTTGGGCATCAGGGCTTTCCCTCTCCCCTTGAAAGTCTGCAGCCCCCTGAGAGGGCACCTGGGTGGGGATGCCTGTGCTGTGCCTCTGGGGTCTCCCTGGCCTGCACAGAGACCTCCTGTGTCCCACCATCCCATCAGGCGGCAGCTGCCTCTGGCTGGGGAAGGCCATCCAGCTGGCTGCTGCTTGGTGGCGGCCCCCGGGGCTCTGGTTTCAGCCACACCGGCCTCTGGCCCACGCACCCGTGGAATAGGCTCCCATGCGCTGGGCCCACGTCCCACCTTGCAGGCCTTGCTCAGGCCCTGGGGAACTGCAGGGGGCAGGATGGGGGGAGGACGAGCTGGGGAGACCTGGGGGCAGGGGAGGAGGTGGTCCAGCCCCTTCCTTGACCCAGCCACACACCACTGGGGCTTCTCTAGCTGCTGCCCCTGCCCCAGGCCTCTCTGCTCTGGCTGCCTGCCTCCTTCCTTCCCCCAGGCGGACTTTTCCTACCACTTCTGCCCGAGTTTGATTGCCTTATTGCTCTTGTCCCTCCCTCTGCCTGTTGCCCTCCCAATCCTGGAAGGTTTCTCCCTACACCCCTCTCTGTAGGGACTTCTCTAAGGTCAGGTCCGTGCCCCCCCACACCCTATCCTGAGGACTTCTTGTCCTTTGTTCTCATTCCTTGAGAGATTGACGGCAAAGGGGGTCGGGGAGGGAGACGTCGCACAGATGAAGGGAAATATAGGGGCACCTGGCTGGCTCGTCGGTTAAGCATCTGCCTTCGGCTCAGGTCATGATCCCAAGGTCCTGGGATTGAGCCCCGCATCAGGCTCTCTGCTCGTGGGAAACCTGCTTCTCCCTCTCCTCCCCCCCGTTCATGCTCTCTCTCGCTCTCTCTCTCTCTCAACTAAATAAATAAAATATTAAAAAAGAAAAAGGGAACTATACACTGGAACTGTTTCAAAAGCATCCCCTTTGCTCTCATCAAGGGCTTAGAGAGTTTCTATGTTATCCAACAAACCAGCCAGGGCTAAATGAGGATGGTAGGAATGCCAGCCAGTTAGTCTGGTGCGCGAAGGCAGGCCCTCCAGGTTGCCGTCCCCGCTGGGGACCTGGCCACAGTCCCTGGTGCTGGAGAATTAGGGAGCTGACAGCCAGACACCTCTGGGCTGCCTGGAGCTGTGGTTTGAACACAAGCCCTAGAGATTGATTCAGGCTAATGTAACTTAAGAATCTTCTGGAACACCCCCGAAGCAGCTCCAGCTCCAAACGTGCAGCAAAACCACCAGGCCTGGGAGAGGGCAGGGAGCAGGCCGCCAGTAGCCCATCAGGAGCCGGGGGACGACTCGGGAGGCTCGTTCCATCACGTGACTCAACCACCTGCCCCTTCTTGTCTGTTCAAGTTTTGTGATCCTTCGAGAGAATCTGGTTGGCCTAGCGGAGGTCACTGGGTGTGTTTGGGAGTGTGGCTTAGTCCTTCTGGGGCTGCTACAACAAAAAACTGTGGCGGTTTTGGAGGTGAGAAGTCTGAGATCACCTCACGCCAATATGGGCGAGCTCTGGTGAAGACCCACTGCGGGGTTGCAGACTGCTGACTTCTCCTTGTGTGCTCACCCGTGGAAGGGGCCGGGGAGCTGTGGGGTCTCTTTTAGAAGGACACCCATGCTGCTCCTGAAATCTCCACCCTCACGACCTAATCACTTTCCACAAGCCCCACCTCCAAATACCATCACATGGGGTGTAGGATTCCAACGTGTGAATCTGGGGTGGGGGGCACAGACATTCAGGCTCTAACAGGCTGGGAGGCGTGGAGGTGAGGCTTGTTGGTTAGTGCGCCCACCAGAACCCCCTGGGGTAGAGCAGAGGCAGTAACCCAAAGGAAGGGGGCGCTGTTCCTAGAATCAGCCAAGAAAGGATGTTGGGCAGGCAAAAGCAATAGGTGTCCTCTGCATCCCATCCTTTGCACTGTGCTTCCCCCCCACACACCGTCCTTCCAGGTATAGGACTGAAGAAGGCCTTCTTTATGAGCTGCGACAACCCAGATAGAGCTCTGGATGTCCCCAGTCCTCCCCAAGAGTTGCACCAGAAGTCACACCCAGGGGTTGTATCTGTAGGCAACGGATCTACCCAGTGGACCCAGGGTCTCCAGCCTTCTCTCATTCTACCACAACCCTCATTGATATTCTCAAATCTATGACCTCAGTGGTAAATCTAACCACCCTTAGTAGATAGGAAAGGGAATGAGGAGGAAAGGGAAGGAAAATTCTGAAAAATCATGCTGACACAGCAAGCAGGGAGTTGCAATCTTTTGGTTATAATCTTTTTATGAAACTGGCATTCACAATATTCTGGCCAGCTTCAAAAATATTAGTAATAATATTGGTAGTAATCATTATAGCTAGAATTTACTGAGTACTTGCCATGTACCAGTGCTGTTCCAAGGGCTTCACGAGAATTAGTTCAACGTCATGGCGGGTATTTGTGACTTTTCTTCCTAAATTACCCGTTCCTTTATCCCCTTGCCTTCGGCCAGCTCCTCATCAGGTTGGAGTCCTTTCCGAAGGGTAGACCCTAAGCTTCACATGTTCCGGAATCAGGTGGGGTTAGGCTTCCAGCAGCTTCCCCCTGGTTAGGGCAAGCAGGCACGGACCTAGGGCATGGGAACCTCCCTCCCCCAGGGCATGTTGGCAATATGCTACTACTTCTTTTGATGAGCACAGCCAACCACCCGTGTCAACAACAGTCCCCCAAAACAGTCTAGTAGTCCCTCAGAACAGTAAATATACCATCAGTGGATGAATAGATACATAAATCATGGCATATACATACGTTGGAATTTTATTCACCATAAAAAGGAATAAAGTGCCAACACATGCCACAATGTGATTGAACCCCAAAGGCCTTCTGCCGCTAAATGAAAGAAGCCAGGCACAAAAGGCCACACATTGGATGATTCCTTTTACATGAAATATCTAAAACAGGTAAGTTTATAGAGACGTAAAGCAGGTTGGTGGTTGCCAGAGAGACCAGAGGACAAGGGCTTGGGGAATAACCACTTAATGGGTTTGGGGTTTCTTTTGGGGGGTGTTGAAAACATTTGGGAACCAGGGAGAAGTGATGGTTGCACAACATTATGAATGTACTCAACACTGAATTGTTCACTTTAAAATACCTAATTCTGGGGCGCCTGGGTGGCTCAGTCATTTGAATGTCTGACTCATGCTTTCAGCTCAGGTCATGATCTCATGGGTTGCGAGATCGAGCCCCAATTGAGCTCTGCACTCAACGGGGGAGTCTTCTTGGGTTTCTCTCTCTCCCTCTTCCTCTGCCCCTCCCTCACTTCTCTCTTTCTCTTTAGCCCCCCTAAAATAAATAAATAAATCTTTTTAAAAAATAGCTAATTCTATGTCCTGTGTATGTTATTTCAATTTTTAAAAAGTCAGAAAAATGGATTTCAGTCCAAAAAGTTAGGATTTTGTTAAGTAAATGCATCCTTTTCTGGGTCCAAAAAAAAAAAAAGGTAAACATAGAAGTACCCTATAATCCAGCAATTTCAATCCCAGATATATACCCAAGAGAAATGAAAACATGTATCCCAAACTTGGGCATGGATGTTCGCAGCAGCATTATTCATAACAGCCAAAAAGTGCAAACAACCCAATGTCCATCTACTGGCGAATGGCTAAATAAAACGTGGTCCATTCATACAATGGAATATTATTTGGCAATGAAAAAGAAACAAATACTGGCACATATTACAATACAGATGAACCTTGCAATCATGCTGAGTGAGAGAAGCCAGGCACAGAGGACCACACAGAGTGTGATTCCATTTATATGGTGTTTCCAGAGTAGGCAAGAGTATAGAGACAGAAAGGAGAATGAATGGTGGCTTCCAGGGGCCCCGGGGAGGGAGGAATGGGGAGTGATTGTTAATGGCTGTGGGGTTTCTTTTGGAGGTGATGAAGATGTTCTGGAGACAGTTCTGATGGTTGCACAACTCTAAGAATGTACTAAAAACCACTAATATGTCCATTTGATGGGTGGAACATATGGTATGTGAATTATAGCTCAGTAAAGCTACGTGTGTGTTTGGAAAGGCCAGCTCATACTTTCAGCTTGAATTTAACAATTATTAAGAGAACTGGTGGCCGTATTCTCCCTTTGGAGGAATATCAAAACTTCTGGACACGTAGAGCCTCGAGTCACGGAATGGGAAGTGACATTTTGGGGCACATGGCATAAACTACAAGATGTGCCACTTGCTTTCCACCCAGTGGTTTCTGGGCTCTGTACTTCGGTTATTGGAAGAAACAGCACATGGGCTGTTGTTCGTACGGGATCCTGCGAGATGGCAACCCACCCTATCCCTGCTGTAGTCACTGGCATCTTGGTTCCTGCCGATGAGCAGGGGGACAGCTGGGCTCCCCATCACCATATGACCCTGCCCCCCTTCACACCTGTTAAGATGGCTATTAGTAAAAAAATTTCAGGGGAGCCTGGGTGGCTCAGTCAGTTAAGCATTTGCCTTCAGCTTGGGGCGTGATCTCTGGCTCGATCCCTGGGATTGATCCCTGCACAGTGGGGAGGGTGCTTCTCCCTCTCGCTCTGCCCCTCTTCCCCCCCACCCCCACTGCTCATGTTCTCTCTCTCGCTCGCTCACTGAAATAAAGAAATAAAATCTTTAGGGGCGCCTGGGTGGCTCAGGTCATGATCCCAGGGTCCTGGGATCAAGTCCCACATCAGTCTCCCTGCTCGGCGGGAAGCCTGCTTCTCCCTCTCCCACTCCCCCTGCTTGTGCTCTCTCTCTCACTGTGTCTCTCTCTGTCAAATAAATAAATAAAATCTTAAAAATAAAAAAAAATTAAAAAAAAGAAATTAAATCTTAAAAAAAATTTTTTTCCAGAAAATAAGCATTAGCTTATTAATGCTATTAATAGCATTAGGATGTGGAGAAATTGGAACCCTTGTGCATCGCTGGTGGGAGTGTAAAATGGCGCAGCCCATGTGGAAAACAGCATGAAGGCTCCTCAAAAACTAAAGGTTAAATTACCATATGATCCAGCAATTCCACTTCTGGTCATATACCTAAAAGAATTGGAAGCAGGGTCTCAGAGATACTCGAACCAAACCCATGTTCACAGTAGCATTATTCACAACAGCCAGAAGGTAGAAGGCACCCAGTGTCCGTGGATAAACAAAATGAGATATGCACGCACGCTGGGATAGGCTTATTCTACATACAATATATTCAACATGTAGGATGGGCTACTATTCAACCTTAAAAGGAAAGGAAACTCTGACACCTGCTACAACATGGATCAGCCTTGGAAACGCTATGCTCAGTGAAAGAAGCCAGCCCCAAAAGGACAACTACCCTATGATTCAGCTTAGATGAGGTGCCTAGAGGAGTCAGATTTACAGAGACCAAGAGTAGGATGGTGGTTGTCGGGCTGGGGGATGGAGGGAACAGGAAGTTAGTGTTTAATGGGGACACAGTTTCTTTCAGTTTTGCAAGATGAAAAGCTCCCTGGGGTGGATGTTGTGTGTGTGTAGGGAGGGGGCAGGGGGTGAGGCTGCAGGACCACGTAAACGTACTCCCCGCCACTGAACTGTGCCCTTGGAAGTGACTACGATGGTTGATTTTGTGTAGAACTCTCCCATAGAACTTGCTGTTCTTTGCTCTGAGCTCCCTCATTAGCTGCAGACAGGCACTCTCTCTTCCTTCCCAGAGCGGCCAGGGAGGCCCCCGGGATTGCACATGGAAGATACCCAAGCTGCTGACCGGCTCCCCCAACCCCGAGGCAGCCGGCAGTAGGAATATGGGCACACCTGCATCCAGCTGGGCCCCTCAGAGCAGGATGCTTTAGGGCCACTGTTAGAAAAATCCTAAACCACGGCTCCAGTGCTCACAGCCCAAAAGGCATTCTTGTGATCCTTGGGCAGCCCTTGCTCAGGTGGTGACCCTCGTATGTTGGGGAGAAGGGGCCTTAAGGTACGCGCTGAGCCTGAAACTCCTGGATTCTGGGAATCTCTTCCCTCCTCCCGTGCCCGGGGAGCACAATTTGCCAAATGTAGTGAAAGTTCCAACCCTGCCCCCACGGCTTCGCCTGCAATCAGCCCCGGAATCCCCAGGGCCTCGACGGAGGGGAGCAGTGGGGCAGTGGTCACACGGCAGAAAGGCACTGAACCCGGTCCTTGCTGCTTGTCCTCCGAACCCTCCAGCACCCTTTCCCGGGTTCCTGCAAGGGTCCAATGAGTTCATCTTGACAATGGGAAGACCATCACCAGGTATGCATGTCACTGTTACTGCTTTATACACACAGACAAGACTCACCTTTCATGGGATACTTGAGACACTCTTGAGGACATGTTCCCCTTCCTTCTCCTCCCCCGCAAGAAAAATCCAGATTTCTGTGATTGGGGGTTTGGAGGGATGGGAACTGCCCAGTGCAGAACATTGCGTCGGAGCCCTGTGCCGGGAGCGTACAACTCTGCACCTGCTTCCGACGTGCACGTTTCCCCCACACCAGCGAGCAAGTCTCTGACACCAGAGAGGTGACTGACTGCAATTTAATTCAGTTCCGACACTGTCTCCCCTGAGATGGCATCAGATCCTATAGGTTAGGGGCTCAGGTCATGATCTCAGGGTCCTGGGATTGAGCCCTGCTTCGGGCTCTGAGCTCAGCGGGGAGTCTGCTTCTCTCTCTCTCTGCCCCTCCTCCCCACTCATGCTCACTCTCTCTCTCTCAAATAAATAAATATAATCTTTAAAAAAAAAAGCATGTATCACACATAATAATGGTATAAATATTGCTTCATGAAAATTATATACCTTTCATCTCGTACTTGTGTGTGTGTTCTGGATTGCAGAGTGCAATGGGTCGTAGGTAGAATGTTTGTGAGCTGTTGATCTAGCTCATGGAATCAAAGGGAAATCTATAGGTTTCAGGCCACTCCTGAACCTTCAGGTCATGAGATTAGGGACCTCATCATGGTCATAGGTCTCTCTCTCTCTCTTTCTTTTTCCCCAGCTCTGTGTTTCTTTTGGGGTGCCAGCCATGATCATTCAGTCCCAGTATAGGTGGGCTTTTTCCATAGCAGAGAGAACAGAACCTCAGGCCTATTCCAACTCACGTCCTTCCGGTTCCAGGACTACGGATGTAAGGACGTCTCCCCCTCCAGATCCAGTAAGAAGACTCCTTGTGTCCCACGTCCCACTGGTTCCTTGTGGCCGGGGCAATGAGGTTCTCTGATTCCCCAGCCTGGGGCACAATCCCTCTCCCATAGCAAAAGCAGTGTACTGTTTCTGGAAGTTCTCCCTGGAACCGTGAGATTGGAGGGAGGAAGAAATAAGGCCCAAACAAAGGGGGTGCTCTCCTGCATGAGTCAACCGATGACTGTTCTCTACGAAGGGGTCAGGTGCCAAAGTGGGGCTCCTGTTGATTTGGCCCAGGGACCGCCTGGATGGCATTTTGCAAAGCATCAGTTTGCCAAGCAGCTGATCCTCCAAGAGGGTGGGGGTGGGGGGTGGGATCTGGGCATCCTGTGGGTCTGCAGATCCCTGGCTGAGCCCCCCGTTCTGCTCCAACAGAACCAACCATCTCAGATGTCTGCTAACCTCTCCAGACTTGGGCTTCTGGAAAATACAGCCAGTGGGCAGTCTTTCCAATTTGCTTGCAGAAGGGCGGTCCCTCCGGCATCAAAATTTGCCTCCTTGCTTGGTCAGAGGTGGTCACATCTGACCCAGAGGCTTTATTTACGTATCCAAGGAACTGCTGTGGGTGGCTCTAGGAAGCACTGTGATGGCCAAGGATACAAATCCAGAGGCCGCCTGAGCCGGACTGGGGGCCAGTAGACCCAGCTCTGCTCGCTTCCTGCTGTGGCCGTGGGCATGCCCCTTCCCCTGCATGGATGGGCAAGTTAGCTCTAGCGGGCTGGCCAGGGGGCTTGGGGGCTGAGGGGTGAGGGGTCCCCTGTGACCTCACAGGGAGTGTCTTTCACAGGGATGAGCCCATCCTTCAGGAATGAAGCTTGCCCTGGAACCGCCAGATCCCTGCCCACATCTGTAAAATGAGGAAATCCCACTGGATGAACGAGGGTCCTTTTCTTGGCTGTGACTCTATGATCCTTAGAACCTAACATTCCGTGATTCAGAGATCCTAGGGATTGAAAAACCTCCATTATTTTGCCTCCTTTACTATGGCTTTGGACCTAAGCCTTATTCTCTCCCCAACCCCATGGATCTTTCCAGACCCCCACTTGCACCCAAGAAGGCCATCCACACAAAATGTAGGTTGGTCTCTCCCTGGCTCTCTCATGAGGCTGACTGTTGAGTGGGTCCATTTTTATACCCACCACTAAGTGGCACAGGGCAGGGCCTGAATTTTGTCATGTTTTCTCCTTGGCCATTCCCTCCTGGCACCATGACCCTTTGTTGGCCCCACATAACCTAAATTCCACAGCTCACAGTACTTGTGGCTCCAATCTGATGAGATGCAGAAAAGCTTATTAGTCAGAACTCCAGAGATGATAGGGTAGGCCTGGCACAGGACTAGACTCAGTCCCTGGGAGAAGCACATTTTGAGGCAGGAGGGCGAGATCCTGGGATCTGGTGGCAGAGATGTGGAGCTGGGAAGGGCCAGAGGGGACAGAAGGAAAGGGCTGGTGATGGGGCTTAATTTAGCTGTTGCCCCTGCTGTGCATCAAGACCACCCTCCCGACCCCCACCCCCACCCAGGTCCCTGTGACCCCATCAGTAAGGATGACGCTGCTCATTCTTCTTGTCTGTGGGTCTGGATCTCCGATGTGGTTCTCAGGAAGTGCCGACAGAGCGAGGCCCAGGGCTCTGCCTGGAGAAGGCCAGCCCTGGCTGCCGGGATGTCCCACACCACCCGGTGTCTCAGGTTCTAGATCCTCGTTCTAGATGCTAAAATTCCATGGGAAAGAAAGCAAGTGTTTGGCCTGACACAGAACAAACCAAACTCACATCTCATCCTGGGCTATGCAGAGCACAAGGGTTGCTGGCCACAGGGTGGGTGGGTTTGCAGGGGGGGCCAGAGGTCTTCCGGGAGAGAAGGAGCAGTCCCCATGGCCGTGATCAGCCTGATCGTGTGAGGAGATCAGACCCCCACAGCCCCCACCCCGGCAGCTCGGCCCCCAGATCCAGCCTGCTGACCTGTGCTCAGGCCGCCCTGGGACGGGGGTCCCACATTACAAGAAGGTCAGACCCCAGGATTCTGTCTCGGCCACAGGTATTAGGGACCAATCTTAGGTTCTTTTATTAAGGCCAGAAAAGACCTCTTTTGCCTCACAGGTCCCAACCAGCCCTGAATGTATATGACATCAGACTGGTCACAACTCTGTCCACCTTTTTCTCTTAGAAGTTCTTAAAACCAGGATTGACTCAAATGGCCCGTGGCCATTCGCTAGAGGTGGACCTGAATTATGATTTGCACAGAAAAGCAAAACCCTGGGACTTGTGTTGATACCTGGGAAGAGGAGAGAATCTTCCAATAGGAAGAGCTGTGGGCTAGAAGTCATATTAATTTGATCACAGCAGACATTTGACTTTACCTGTAGCCTGAGCTCGCGGTCAGTGGCCCCCACACTTCATGCACAATGACGATGGCCATCTCTCCTCCCCTGAGTATGGGCTCTGTGATAATGGCTTTCTGTGCTTAGGTTAATCCTTTGAATGACTGCATAGGGTCAGTTTGCTGTTGTCCCTATTTAACCAATCAGAACACAGAGACTCAGAGAAGTCAAGGATGTGCCCAAGGCCACACATTCAGCAAATGGCAGAGCTGGGACCTGAGGCCAGAATAATTTTTCTTTTTAAGATTGTATTTATTTATTTGGGAGGCAGAGAGAGAGAGAGCAAGGGGGAAGGCACAGAGGGAGAAGCAGGGAGCCCGATGCGGGGCTCCATCCCAGGACCCTGAGATCACGACCTGAGCCGAAGGCAGACGCTTAACGGACTGAGCCACCCAGGCGCCCCTGAGGCCAGAATCCTAATCATTATTCTCTGCAGCCTCTGAGAGCTGAGGATTTAGAGTCGGATTCATCGGTTTAAATCCTATACAATGTTCCCTGGCTCTTCCCAAGGAGAGCAAGAGTCATCTCCTGGAAAGAAAGTCTCAAGGGAAACTCATTCTTCTTGCCCTCCCCATTGTGACCAGAGCCGCCTCTGGCCTCCACAGAGAAGGGGATGGGAGCAGGGACCCTGCGAGCAGGGATGTGGCCTCTTCCCCAGGGCGGGGCCTATCCGCCAGCCCAGGCCCCAGGCACAGAGCCAGCCAGGAAAGGAAACTCCCTCCTGCGATCATATTCTCGGCCATTCTGCACAGGAAAGGGCAGGCTCCCCCGAAGCCCAGACAGTCTCCAGATGGTTTTTCACTGAAGACTTTCCCAGAAAATCTTGGGAACCGGGGACAGACTGTGGGCTGGGCCAGAGCTCTGGCCAGCGTCAGGAGAACAGGCAGGCCCTTGGCTGCCCTAATGTACCGTGGGATCCCAGAGCAAACCCCTTTTCCTCTGCGCCTGCATTTCTCCATCTGTGGGGGTTGACTCGTGATCCCAAAAAGATACGTTTGAGTCCTAAGCCCCGTACCTGTGACTGTGACCTTATTTGGAAATAGGATCTTTGCCAATGGGATTAAGCGAAGGATCTCCGGACGATCGTACTGGATTTAAGGTGGGCCCTAAACTCAATGAGAGTGTCCTTAAAAGAACAGGGGAAGACACAGAGACACACGAGGGGACTGCTGCATGAAGACACGGGCAAAGATCCGAGTGGTACAGCCACAAAGCAAGGAGGGCTGGCAACCTCGGGCAGGTGGGAGAGAGGCAGGCAACAGAATCTCCTCCGTTCCTCAGAGTCTCCAGAAGGAACCAGCTGCCGACTCGTGGCCTCTGGAACTGAGAGAGGGTACGCTTCTGTTGTTCTAAGCCCCCAAGCCGTGGTCGTTCCTTAGGGCAGCCACATCTCTGAGAGAACAGATGGGGCCAGGAAGTCCCCCAGGGGCTAAGAGAGGTCAGTAAGAGCCTCAAACGTGGCTCCCACCCTGAGAAGCTCACAGCTGAGTTGAGAAGCCAAAACTCACCAGTCAGCCTGGGGGTCTTTGCCTAGGCTCCTGATTCTCATGTCTCCTAATTCCCTCCTCCCAGTCCTGCAAAGCCCTTTGCCCTGGGCTAAGCCTTGCCATCAGCACCCCTTGCTCTGAACTGGGCAGCTTGGCACCCCCCGAGCTGAGACCTTAGAAGCCCAGAAGCCCCTCCACAGAGCCACTGCAGCCCCTAGAGAAGATGCTGGCCCATGGCACTTTGTCCCGGCTCCCCACCCCAACTGGGAGGTTTGAGCTCCCAGGAGGTGGCTCTGCCACGGCCGACATCCCATGCACCCTACTCTCCACCCTCTGGTTCCTGGGGGCGAATCCTTGTCTAAGGTTTGAATTTCCACCAGCCCTGCCCTTTCCTGAGACCGTGGCCCTGGGAAAAAGGGCTTCTCCTTTCTGGACATTCCTGACCACATCCATGAAAGGGAGATAATCTTGAGACCAGGATGTGAAAGCATGCATACTGTTTGACACTCTTTCTGAATAATGCACGAATTAAAATAAAGGCAGCTGTGTGAGGCCAAGAGCACTGACAATAAATGTGGTAAGAGGTACAGACAATAGTTAGTAGTAGCCGGGAGAGCGAGCATTTGCTCCTCGGAGGTGATCAGGGAAGCTATATCAGTAGGAATCTTTTTATTGCAAGTGACAGAAATCCAACTCAAACTGCTTTGTGCACAAATCAGAATGTTTGGCCAATGTAACGATGACAGTATTTTGAATAAGCACAATGCACACCTACCTCAGGGCCTTTGCACTTGCTGTTCCCGCTGTTGGAATACTTTTCACCCAGATATTTCCATGGATCTCTCCTTTACCTCTTTAGATCTTTATCAAATACATTTAAATTTAAAAATTAATTTAACCAACACTCTTTATGCCTTTTCTCTGCTTTATTGCTTTATTTTTCTCCGTAACAGTTATCATCATTTAACGCACTATTTTTATGATTTATTTTGTGTATTGTCTTTCTACTCACATCCCGTCCCCCACTACCATGTAAGCTCCACTAGGTAGGATTTTTGTCTTTTTTAACTGCTGTAGTTCCACTACCTAGGAGTATGCCTTGATGTAGTAGATGTGATGGTTCATTTTATGTATCAACTTGACAGGGCCACAGGGTCTTTCTTTGGGGTTAGATATCAAGCTTGTGCTGGCCTTTGTTGAAATAAAATCCCTGGGGGCAGGTGGTGGAATCCCAGTTAGTGACCATTAAGACAAGTCACGGGGGAAAATGGTATTCAAGATAGCTACATTTTGTCTGAGGGGCAACTGGAGGGAAAGTTCTGGAACACAGGGTATGCTCTCCACAGGCACTCCAGCTAAGCCATAAGTAGAATGAGATCCTAGGCCTTCAGGGGAAGAGGTCCTAAGTGTTTATATCTTCACAAGTTGGGTACTTTACAGTTTAGAAAGCATTTTCCCATCTATTATCTACCTGGTCCTGAGTGGTAGGAATTTCCTTATCCAATAAATATTTATCAAGAATTCCTGCTTTGGGGGGTCATGAGGACCAAATGGGCCTCTGCATACAGAACTTAGGGCCCTGCCTGGGCCCTGGCCAGTCCGCAGTGCATGCTCATATGCTGGGGGGGGGGGGCGCGGGGGGATAGATGTCAGCATGAACTTGGCCTGTACCAGGCTATGGAACTATAGGATAGATACGGTTCCTGCTCTCGTGGGCCCCACAGTCCATCAGGAAGAGGGACATTATTCACTAATTATAAACAGGGTCAAAATTCTAACCGTTTCAAGTCAGATGTTTGAAAAAGGTGTTTTCTTTAAGAACATCGTTTCTTTATTAGCCATAACTGAGACCAGTGGCCCACAGCGTATTAAGTGCTGACTCTGTGTCAGGCCTAGTTGTAGGTATTTTACCTCGTTTCAATTTCACAACGTCCGGTAAGGCAAGTACCTTTGTGATTGCCATTTGGTTGGCAGAGCAAGAAACAGGCACAGAGAGGTTAAGTAACTTGCTTGAAGTCACACAGCTAGCAAATAGCAAAGCAGAGTTCAAACCCAGTAGTCTGGCTCCAGAATCCACACCCTTGATCCCTGTACATTTATCTCCTGCTTGTAAGCACCCCCTCCCTCATTGCTACATGTGTGTGTGAGGCGGGGGGAGGGCAACTTAGATTGAGCCAATTACTGGGATCTCAACCTTTCCTGGTAAGTGCTCAGTGTCTCAGGTTCCATGTCCACCTCTGCCCCTAACCAGCCCCAGTATGCTGGCGGGGGGCTGGGGGGGCTGGGGGTGCCTGGGTGGCTCAGTGGGTTAAGCGTCTGCCTTCGGCTCAGGTCATGGTCCCAGGGTCCTGGGATCGAGCCCTGTGTTGGGCTCCCTGCTCAGTGGGGAGCCTGCTTCTCCCTCTCCCACTCCCCCTGCTTGTGTTCCCTCTCTCGCTGTGTCTCTCTCTGTCAAATAAATAAATAAAATCTTAAAAAAAAAAAAAAGAATGGTGCCTGGGTGTATGGGAGGAGAGGGGAGATGGGCCTTTGGATAGGGCCTGCTAAATAATACACAATTTAAAAATTTCACAACCGTTATCCAGTTTACACATATGAATATTGCCACGTAGGTGAAGTACAAGCGTCTATCACCTGGTCTGCTGCGGAAAGCCCCCAGGAGGGCTTGCCTAGGGGAACGGGGAGACCATTCCAGGCCAAGGTGGTCCGAAGGTCTCACCGGGGAGTTGGGTCAAACTGCCTCACGGCCTCCTGCTGCCAAGGTCAGAGCCCCGAGAGGTGCTGGCCCAACAGCCCAGAGCAGAGGTCCCAGGATAGGCCAGAGCCCTGCTCTAACCCCGAGCACCCCCCGGTCCAAAGTAGGAAGGAGAAACAAACCCTGGTTGCCACATGGGCCAGCACCACTGTTGGCCTCGTGGCTTCTCCAGGCTGGGCCACGGCGCCTAATTTTAACTGACCTGCTGATTCATCACAGGTGGCTCCCTCTCCCACCCCGGCCCAGCCCCAGCCTCTGCCAGCTGCAGCCACTCCTCGGGGGCCTGCCCAAGGGCTGCCAAAATTCTTAAAGTTCAAGGTCATTCCCCATCTGCTCTAAGCCGGCATTCCAACCTCACCCGTGACCAGTCAGCCTCACAAAACTTCTGGCCCTGTCAACTAGTCTTCTCAGGCTTTCCTGAACATTCCGGTACATTCCTGCTTCCCTAACTCTCTGGACCATCTTTCAAGGCCCCACTCAAATGCCCCCTTTCATAGGATGCCCTTCTAGACACCCCAGGCCCAGTGGCCACCCCTCCCCAGCCCCCTGCACCTGCCACCTTATCAGTGGTGACCACGCTCGCCCGGAGGACAGACTGTGAGCTCCTACTACGTGCTCTGGGGCCATTAAGACATCAGTTATAGGAAGACTTCCTTCCCAGCCCTTCTTCCTCAACTTTCCACTAGATCCCAAGGCATTTTACTACCTCGGGCCGGGACAGTGGCAGACATCGTGCTGTGTGTCACCAAGCCCGTCTCACTTCCTCTGGGCCCACGGGGTGGTCTTGATCCCAGCCTCCCTGGAAGCTGGCACGGCCATGTGGATGGACACGCTGATGGCACAGGGCTGGAAACGACGGGCATCACTGTCAGGCGTGGACCCCAAACCTGTCACATGCCTTTGTCTCTCCCGTGGCTGGCCTGCCGCATACAGAGGGAGCAGAGCCCTTCAGCGTGCTTGGGGACAGAGCGTGGGGCCCTGGATCTCTATGCGGAGCAGAGCCCTCCCCCCAGGCTTGCATGGGACGGGAGGTGAGTGACTGAGCCCAGGCAGCCACGGAGGCTGGGGGCTGTTGGTTACCGCAGCTAGTGCTCTAACTACCGCACTCACCCACTCCTGGTACCTACGTCCTTCGTGATCACCCGAGCCCACCGCGCCGCTTCCCTCTCGTCCATCCTCCACGTGCACACCTGACCTGTCCTCCGTCCTCAGAATTTCCCGGGGCCCCCCCCTGCCCTTGGAAGTTTCCTTGTCCCTCTCTTCCTCTCCCCGGTGCTTAAAGGCTGGGGTGCCCCCCCCCCCCGCACCCTCTCTGGAAACATCTCTGCTTGCTTCCCCTACGCCGAAAACTCGCTCGGGCTCTGGCCCTGTCTGACGGGGTAAACTGAGGCTCCTCCAAGTCTCCGGATAAATTCTGGATGGGGGTCGGGGTGGGGACAAGTCCTCTCCCAGCAGAATAAGGACAGGGAACGAATTCTCAGGGAAAAGGTCGAAGTCACACTAGTGGGAAGATCGGGAGTATCTCCTGTGGACTAAGCAGGCTTTTGAGAAAAGAATCACTCTTTGCCGCCGTGAGTTGGGCTTGATTTCAGATCAACTAGAGAGAGCCCAACTGCAGTCTGGGGTGTGGGTCGGTGTCTCACTTTGTCTCCGCTTCCTCTGTCCCCTCCCAGGCAGCAGGTGCCCCCCCTCCCTGGAGGAGCTCTCGGTAGCTAGGACCTGGGCTTTGATTGTTTTTAGAGGGAAGGGAGGAGGTTTGAGGAAAAGGCTGGGTGGCGTGGGGGATGAGGAGGGAAGGGCACGGCTGCAGGATGCTAGGGAGAGAGGCTGGGGGAGTAGGGAAGGGCCAGGGCCTCCCCCTGTGACCTGCTAACTGGATGTGACCACGCCCGAGCCCCCTCCATGCCCACGTGGCTGGCTGCCTTCTGGCCAGGTGGAGGAGGGGCTCCTCTCCTTTTCCTGGTGGCAGAAGCCTTGTGGGCACTGGGACGGGGTGGGGAGGATGTAACATGGCCACCTTGCCAGATGACAATCAAGCCTCGGGGACACGTGTATCCCTACACCTGCCAGACAGATGTCCCACAGACACTCCAGATGCTGCGTCCCAAGGGAGACTTGCTCCTCTGTCCTCCCCGTACCCCACCCACCTTGGTAAATGGTGCCACCCTCTACCCAGTCACACAGCCAGACTCTGACTCCCACTGCTGGCCCAGGGTCAACCACTCACCTCTCTCCTTCCCTCGGCCTCCCGTGCAGAGTCTGTCCCCTCTCCTCTTTATCCCTCAGCTCGGAGCCCCTCTTACAGGCCTCCTTCCCCAAACCAATCTGTGCCTGAAAAAAAACACAACATCAGGACAGTGGTTGCCTGTGGGAGGTGGTGGGGGTGGGCCCTGGCCAGGAAGGGGCATGTGGGAACTTTCTGGGGCGATGATAACGTCCTGTATCCTGATAGGCCTGTGGGTTACACAGGTGTATGAACTTCCAAAACTCCGTGAATGCACAGCACCTTCACACAGCACCTTTCATTGGATATAAATTTCACATCGGAAGAAAGAAAATGCAAACAAATATTGAACACTCATGAATGACCTGCAAGCCCAAGGATTCAGGGGGGAAGGGGACGGACAGATGTCTGCAATTCACTTTGAAATGCCACAAAAATAGGAAAGACTGGTGGGTGCCTGGGGGGACGGATAGATATGCGATCAAACTAGTTTAGTAAAACGTCAGTGGTAGAACACAGGGGGTGGGCATAGCGTGTTTGCTCTAAAATTCTTTCAACTCTGCTGTATGTATGAACGTTTTTAGGATAAAATGTTGGGGGACAGTGTCTCCTGCCTCCAGACTTGTCCCTTCCATGACATGATTCCCACTGCAACTAGTTGGGTGCTCCTAGGGCAACACAAAGCCCCTGGCCCTCTCCTGCTCAAACCCCTTCAGTGGCTCTCTGCTGGGGAGAAACTTTAACCCCTGTGGCTTTCGAGGCCATCCGTGGTTGGCCACTGTTTATTTTTCTGGTTGTTTTTTTCCATTCCTTCCTTCCTCCCTCCCTCTTCCCACCACAGAAACACCAAAATACTTCTCCTTGCCTGCATATATCATGTTCTTTACACATCCTGTGGCAGAAATTTCTAGTTTTCATCCAACTTTCATTCTCCCTTTCTTCCTGAGTAATAGAAACTCCCAATTTTCGTCTGTGGATATGGCCATATAGAAATAAACACTACATTTCCAGGCCTCCCTTGCAGAAAGGTGTGGCTGTGTAATGTGCAATGGGAGGAAGTATTGATTACAGTTTCCAGAAAGTGTCCCTAAAGGTAGGGGGCAAAACTGTCTTTACCCCTTTTGCCTTCCCGCTCGTTGGAATGGTGACATGATGGCTGGAGCTCAAGCAACCACCTTGGGTCAGGAGGTGGAGGCCATGTGTGTGATGTCTTTTCTCCTCGCCGCCATTAGATGGCAGCAGGGCCACCCGGTGCTCAGCCTCCCAACTGCCAGAGCACTAAAGCCGACTGCGGCTGGGTGTGTGCCTTACCAGCCCTGGACCACTACCTCTGGACTTCCATATGAAAGAGAAATGAATCTTCACTTGTTGAAGCCATGTTATTTTGGATCTTCTGTCACCCACAACCAGATCTGATCCCAACCCACCAACTACCATGTCCCTGAATGTTTTGGTCCTTGTGCTTAGAATAGTCTTTCCTCACCTTGCTACTAGCAAACCCCTAATAATCCTCCATATTTCTACTCAGACATCACCTTCTCTGTTATATGTGCTTTGGTGAGAGTAATCATTTCCTCCTTAATGATTCCTTTGTTCTTTATATCACAGTGAGCAATTATTGAGCACTTACTGTGTACCAGGCACCAAAATGAGTCCTGTACATGCACTCCCTCTTTTAATTCTCATGAGGACATTTGGGATAGGTAATTATTTTCAAAGTTCCCATTTTACAGATAAAAACCCAAAACCCTGGAAAGTTATGATACTCCCCCTGGATCACAAAAGTAACAGGTGGCCGGGCCAAGCATCGAATCCAGCTATCTGATTCCCTGTGCTGTACCCCTATGCTGCACCATCCCACTACTACCCTTATTACAAAGCCCTGCATCACCTGTTTACACATCCATCCCTCCTGTCACCCCCTAAAATCCAGGGACTGTGTGACATTCACCTTGGCCTCTCTGGAACCCAGCAAGAGCCCGGCCCCCAGTGAGCACACGTGTCCGCGGAGTTGCACTGTTGATTCGAAGTCTCCCATCCTGGTTCTGGCACAGGAGGGCTTCCCAGGCTGGCTCATCTCCCCAGCACTCCTTTCCCCACGTGGCCCCTGTATCCCTTGGGCTTTTGCCCACAGTTCGTTACCTCTGCTGAGAGGGCATGCTCCCTCATACTTTAAGATCCAACCCCCCTTGTCACCTCTGCCAGCAGGTCTTCTCCTTGTAGCAACCCCCCCCCTTGCCCCGCCTTCTACCTTCCCAAAGCCCTTTGCTCAAATCTCTGCTGCATTCCAAATCCCCCCTCCCACCAAGATTTCCTCCACTCGACCTTGAGTCCCTTGAGAGCAAAGATCATGGCTATTTATCTTTTAATCATTTGGAGAGCCGTCCCTGGTCGGTGCCATGAATATAGAGATGGAAAGAGACCCCGTCCTGGCTGGCAGGCAGGGTGGTTGGGTGAAGGCAGGGACCTGGTGGAAGGGGCAGAGCCAGACGTGGAGGCTTTTCTCCTCGCCGCCACTAGATGGCAGCAGGGCCACCCGGTGCTCAGCCTCACAACTGCCTTTGCCTTTACCTCCAGGGAAGCCAAGACCTGGGATGGACTCAGTTCAGTAAAATACACATTCAAAGAGCTCACTGACCCAGCTCTCTGCTAGATGTGCTGTCAGAAAGAGAAGAAGGATCCAAAAGTTAGACTGGTCCCTAGCTGTGAAGCACAAACTGAAACCAGACTGCCTGGGTTCGAATTTTGTGCTTGGCATCTCCCAGCTGTGTGACTTTGGTGGTTACTTAACCTCTCTGTGCCTGCTCTTATGGAAAGGGGGGTTTATAAATGTGTCTATCAAAAAGGGCTGCTGGGAGGGGCAGTGTCCCTGGAGTTCAGTGAGTGTCTGTTGCTTTTGTATGCCTGCTTCTGAGGATACTTGCAGGGTAGAAATGGGGAGCTCAGCCCAAAGTGGGAGAGATAAAGCTGCACAGAGCCTAGGTGGGGGGAGGGGAGAAGACACACCTGCTAGGAATGGGGTGGAGTTCAGGGAGGATTCAGGCAAGGGGAGCTGTTTCTTTGAGATGGGTCTGGAGGGGAGGGAGGAAGGGAGGGAGGGAGGGAGGGAGGGGGCTGTGGGGGTGGGGCTGGATTGCATCAGGGGACAGGTGGAAGGTGGGGCTGGAGGAGCCATCCCAGGCCCGAGCCTGCTGCAGAGGGGAGAGGAGGGGGAGGAAGGCTGGTGTCCTCAGGCCACACCTGTTATTGGGATATTGGGATCCTTGTGTCCCTGCCAGCCCTATTCTAATAAAGCCCCTCCAGGCCTCCAGGGAGAGGAGGAGCCTTGCCATGTAAACCGTATTTTTAGTTCCCTGCGCCTCTCTCTGGCTGCTATAAGACACCTCTCCCCACCCCCAGCCCCACGGCTTGGCTAGAGGCTCCAAGAGGACAGCTGGGGAGAAGGGGAGACTTGGTCAGTACTATGGCTGCCAGGGGGCTGGGAGGAGTGAGGTCTCGGGCAAGCTCAGGGGTCCCGATGCCCCTTCGAGTCCGCTCTGAGTCTGGCCTGGCGCTGGACCAGGAGGGCAGACTGCCAGGAAGGAGCAAGCTAAGCTGGGCGGGAGGGAGGCACTGCCCGGGCTGGCCTCCAAAGGGGCGGCCCAGGAGGAGGAGGAGAAAGGGAGGTGGTCAAGGTTGATGGGGCCCTTGGCTCTGAAGGGCCAAAGTCACCCCCTCCCTCACTGGAGTCTTAAAGTCTAATCCCCCAGATTCACAGTGGGGAGTTGTTGGCTGCCCAAGGGCCAGCAAACTCCCAGGTCCTTGGGGGAGAGCCACCTGGGGACTCAAACCTGTGTATGTGTAGAAGTGGGAGAGGGGAGTTGCTAGAAACCCCTTGCTCTAGAGTTCTCTTTATGTGCTCGAGGAGAGGCGAGAATTGCTGCCTTGAAGATTGACCAGACAGGCTCCTGGTTTACCTTGCCAGGGGAGGGTGCTCATTTCAAATCCTGGGCATGGTTAGTACGGACCAGAAAAGTCTTCGGCGAGCCTGCAATTTCCCTCGTGAGAGAGACTCTACTGGTCCTCTATATCCCCAAAGAGCCAGCAGAGCACGGACAAGGGAGTGAGCGAGACCAGAAGGCATGTTTTGGTTCAATATAAAGGAGACGTTTTAAAGCTTTAGGTAGTGAGCCCCCTGCTCCTAGGATATTCAAGCTGATGCTGGATGATGATCTGTAGGGAAAATTCCCGCATGTAGTGGGAACTTGGACAAGATGCCATCAAAGTCCTCTGTTAGCTTCAAGACACGATGGCCCTATCCTTCTACACTTCTCTACCTCGGCCTTTCTATGACTCTGGAGTCTAGCTAGAGCCCCTTTCCAGAGTGGCCAAAGTTGAAGACTTTGGTGCCCCAGAATTTTAGCTCTGGGATCTCAAGACTCTAAAATTTGAAGACTTGAGAATGATCCTATACGTCTGAGATTGTTGCATTCAAAGGATCCTGTGACATGAGAGGAGAAAGAGGATGGGGCAGATCCGACTTGGAGGGATGCAGTTTTGCCCCGCTGGGTGTCAAACTAGCCCGCTTCTGTGCGTGTGCGTGTGTGACACGCGAGTGTAAGGCTGCTGGAGTTTTTCCTATTTTGTGCATCTCCAGCTTCCTTGCCCCGGCCATTTGAAGACTGCTGCAGGGATAATTATAGCCCCCAAACAAAGCTGGCGACTCCAGGTAGCCATGGCAACTGTTGGGTAATGCCTGTTCTGTTGTAGAGATGTGTAAGTGCAAACAGATGTCGGCTCCTTCCTATTAGCTTAAGTGGTAAAACTTAAAAGGTCCATTGACTTCAAAGCTACAGGTCTCCAGGAGCACGCCAGTTAACGGGGGCACTTGCCAAGGGGTGACAGCTAAGTATTAAACACTTTAGCATTGGTAATGATTTGATGAGCTTTTAAACGCTCAGGCTGTCCCCAGACAGCTCGGAGGCTGGAGATGGCAGAGTTGTGGCTTATCAGCCCCAGGTGGTGGGCGCGTATCCTTTCCAGGGCCCTGTTCCCTTACCACCAGGTGGGGTACCACACCACCCTGCCCTGCCCCGCCCTGCCGTGCCCTGCCGCTGCGTGGGGCTCAGCCTCCAGCGAGTGACTGGGACGAAGCACTGCAGCTGCTGAGGGTCTGAGCCCTTGGCAGACCCTCTCCAAGTTGCTTTTCCTCTTGTTCCTGGACCTGGCCAGGTGTAAGCCCTTAGTACGGGGCTGCTGAACGAACAGATAAATGATAGTCCCCTCCTCCATCCCCCCGCCCCATCCCTGTGGCATCTTTAGCTACTCATTCTGCTACGGCATCCTCCACTGGGAACGGTGGATGGGCTCCACATCCCTGGGTTAACAGGAGCCTCATGTGGGGACTCCTGGAACATGGTGTCAGGGAGGGACACCTCTGGTTAGGAACGAGCTGATTCGATAAAGAAATAGGGCTCACCAAAAGGACGCACGAGGGGTCCTATAAGAAGTGGCAGTTCATGGACCCCCAAATGGTAATTGGGCCGGGCTTGACAGAGAATGGAGTGAATTCTGGATCCCTAGGTTACACTAAAGAGCTCAGTTTGGGGTTCTTACTCAGTGCTGGCCATGAAACGGTCTCTCTTCGCTGCCACATTTCCTGCCAATTAGACAATTCTTGCCAAAGGCCCCTGTTCATATTTTGCAGAGGGGATCTGATTGGTGTAGCTAGTAGACACTGGCTGTTGGACAGAGCCCTGCCATTGGCTACCTCAAGTTACGGGCCAGCCGCGGTCCAGTCACCTGTGACTGGGGTAGCGAGGGGGAAGAACACGACTTACGTGGTCATGGAGGGGCTGGGGTTGGGCAGTTGCTTTTAGAAAGAGCTGTGTATGTGGGATAGTCATACCTGATGTGTCTAATACAGACCCAGGACAGCCAGGACCCTTGCTTCTTTCTGAACCTCATTGTTCACAGCTATAAAATGGGGCAATGCTCATTACTTTGCAAGGCTATTGTGAAAATTAGATGTAATCCTGCCCAAGGAGGCACTTGGTAAACTGTAAAATCCTGTGTAGATGGAAGGAAGGGCCTGTGTACCTAGATCATAGCACTACATCAACTGTACTGTAAGCTTATTCCTTTTATCTCCCCAAGGGACTGTGAGTTTCTTGAACACAAGGATGTGTTCATTTAGTTTTGTTGTCCTCGGCATGTAGCGGTTTCCACCACACAGTAGGTACTCTGTAACTGTGTGTTGGATGGATGAATGGATGGATGGACAGATGATGGATGGGTGAACGAGTGGGTGGATGGATGGATGGATAAATGGATGATGGGAAGATGGATGGATGATTGGATGGATGGATGGATGGACGGACAGATAAATGGATGATGGGAAGATGGATGGATGGTTGGATGGATGGATGGATGGTGGACAAAGATAAATAGATGATGGGCAGGTGGATGGATGGATGGACAGACGGATAAATAGATGATGGGCAGATGGATGGATGGATGGACAGACGGATAAATAGATGATGGGCAGATGGATGGATGGATGGACAGATGGATAAATAGATGATGGGCAGATGGATGGATGGATGGATGATGGGTAAATATAAAGAAGGCCAATCATCTTCACTTGCCTTTCGTACAAAGGCCATCTATCTTTTTATTCAACAAACATTTATTCAGTTCCAATTTGGCACAGGGCCATGTGTGAGGTCCAGAAGATACATAAGTGAATAAAATAAGTTCCCTGCTGCCCTGAAAATAAAAATAAGGTATTCAGGAGCCCGGACTCAAGAGGCTGACTTTCTGGGTTCAAATCCCAGCTCTCTACCATCAACTATGTGACCATGGCAAGTTTCCCAAACTTCCCCTCAATTAAACAAAGATAATGTCATATCTATCTTAGAGATAGGGCTGTCGGGGGATTAAACAAGTTACCAAAAGTAAAGTGCTCAGAGTGTGTATCGGCTGCTATTATACACTCATGGCGGAGCCAGCATGGAAACTACAAAATATGGCACGATGAAGGAAGCAGCACAATAGGAGTACCTACAAGTAAATGGAAAGAGGAAGAAATTAATTGTGCCTCAAGGGGGGAGGTCAAGCAAAATTTCTCAGAAGGAAATATTTGAGCAAGGTCATGAAGGCCATGAAGCCAGGAGTTTTCTGGGTGGAGTGGGAAAATTCAGACTCCAAGAGGCAATGGGTTTGTCTGGGTTCATCCAGCTATGAGCAGGAACCACCTCAGCTCCTTCCCCGCCACTGCTGGCTGGGTGAGGGGCACTCTGGCAAAATGAGCGGGCTGTGGACAAGGAGACTGCTAAGGGCCAGGACAGCCCCAGCGCCAGCCAGGGTGCTGCTGCCCGAGCTTGGAAACATGACAGTTCTTCCTGGGATGGTTGACGACAGGGAGTGTTGAGTTTCAGGCTGCTGGCGTCGGCCTTGGTGGTGCCCTTTCTGCTGGCTTCTGAGACTCCAGACAGTAGCCCAACCTCCTCCCTGCTCTTGCCACATACACAAACACCCCCACGCCCCTGTGGCCTGAGTTGTCCTACCTCCCCCCAAATGGCACCTGCCCCAAAATAGCTTCCATGTGAGAGCTACAGAAAGGAAAAGATTAGACCCCGCATGAAAAGGAGGGAGGAGGAGGAGGAGGAGAGAGAGTGAGCAAGCTGTCAAGTGATCTGTGTCAAGCTTCTGGGAAAGTATAAAATCCCTCTGGGGCCAGGCGATCTCAAACCCCAGCTGTCAGAGCCAGGACACCGAGTCAGCCGGGACTTGCTCTTCTTGTCTTCCTCAGACTGCACCATGGGGCTCAGCGACGGGGAATGGCACTTGGTGCTGAACGTCTGGGGGAAGGTAGAGACTGACCTCGCGGGCCATGGGCAGGAGGTCCTCATCAGGTAAAAGGAAGAGATCCCATTGCCTCTGTCACCCACTCCCCAAAGATCAAGGGTGTGTGCCTGTAAGGTGGAACGTTTGCCTGGGGTTGACCAGTTGGCTGCATTGGTTGAGTTTATTAAAACCCCCGCTTGGTTCTCCTTTGCTTGTGTCAGGGACTTGAGTCCAGAAAGGAAGAGAGGAAAAGAGATCCAGCTCATGCCTGTGTCAGCAGCAGGAGAAGCCTGGTGCTCAAATGCTGGATGCCTAGCACCCACCAAGAGGAATCCTAGAATTGTAGACAGAGTTAACCATCTCTCAGGCCCTGAGACGTCTTGTCCAGCCGCTTCAATTAATGGTTGAGGACAAAACGGACCTGAGAGGGACAGGACCTCCCCCATATTGCAAGTCCGTTAAGGTCTATGAACTGTCAAGGCTAAGACGTGGTCTTCAAGATGAGACCCGCAGCTCTAGAACGGGTTCTGCCACTGAGCAGTTGTGTGACCTTTGGAAAGGTACACAACCTCTCGGAGTCCACTTCCTCTCCTATACAATGTGGGGAAATGCTAATATCTACGTTTTAGAGTGGAAGTGAGATTGAATAAGATAATGCATGTAAGGGGCCTGACATTGTTCGTGGAATATAGCAGGTTCTAGAGGATGTTAGTAATTGTTATGGACAGAGCCAGACTAAGGACCTTCACAGCATTATACTTAGAAAACAGAAGACAGAGGCCCATTCGTGACATTTGATGTTGAGGAAGTCTTGAATTTGAGAGCTCTGAGTGGGGTGGTCTCCAAGTGCATCTTCACTGCTATAGCTAAGGGTTCCTGAATAAACAAAAGAAAACAAAATTCCAAGCTTTGTACATAAAGGATGGCGTGGGATTTTATTTTCCCATTGCCCTCAACCACAGATGGTGTTAGATCCCTTTCCTGGTCCCTTCTCTCATGCTCTGGGCCAGTGCGAGTCAAATATCTAATGGGGCGTAAGTCAACATTTCTGTACCTGGGAACAAGTGGGCTCTGGAGCTGCCTCAAGTGAATGGATTGTCATTCACACTTTAATTTACAGATGAGTTCCTCCTTCTTTGTTGGCCAGGTTTTCCTCTCCAATTCAGATGCGTATTCAGTCTCCCTTGGGCTTCACTCATTTCCAGGTCCCATGTCTGGGGAGAATGGCCAGTCCCGTGAACTTTATCCGAAGTCCATGCCCTTAGTGGTCCATGCTAGAAACACCTGGGGAAGGATGGTCAAGTTCTCTGTTGCCTCTGACTGGCATCATGGAGGTGTTGCCTTCTGTCTTTCTCCTCCTGTCCCTGACAGCAAGACATATCAGCTCCTCAGCCACGTTTGCTGTGTGACCTTGGACAAATCACTCCTCCTCTCTGGGTCCTGTTTGCCTATTGGTTGAGTGAAACGATTGTCTGCCAGAGTCTCTGGGGTCTGTGTCTGCTCTCATGCCCTGGCATTCCCTGAACCCATGCTCCTCCCCTGCTTTCGGAGAGGAGAGGGAGGGTAGTTGGGGTTGGGGACCAGTTTGCCGAGCACGAGACTCTCCAAGGCCATCTGGGGGCTGCCAGCCCCCAAGGCAGTGACTTGAAGGAGACTTGGGGTATTAGGCCATCAGGGGAAACATTCCCTCCCTGCCCAGGGTGGATCAAGGAGACCTGCCAAGGGCCGGGGGCCAGGGATGAGATGTGATACCTGAGACTCCAGCCCCTGGAAGGTCCCAGAAAGCCCAATGTTTTGTCACGTCTTAGGCTGTGGGACATGCAGAGACCATGCCAACTGGTTCTGCCTTCTTAGTGTTTGGGGTCTGAGGCCCCCCTGCATGGAGAGGGTTCGCGGGGGGAAGCTAACTCCCAGGGCTGCATGTGTCCCTGTGGGAGTTGGGCTCTTAGTTCTATTCCAGATGCTGAGCCTTACTGACCTTGGCAAGGTCATTTCTCCTGCTCCCCTGATTATAAAAGACAGCAAATTCTGTTTGGCTGAGTCTGCTAATAAAACACAGAGGGCTTCACTCCAAGTACATGATCATAAAGGTCTAGAACGTAAAAGCCGGAAGATCGGTTGGAGAGCCTGGCTCCAGGAGTGGGGGTCCAGGAGGGAGGCGGCTGCTGACTGTGCCCCTGCGGTTCCTTCTCCTGCCCAAACCCTTTCTGCTTGATTTATTTTTGCATTTGGACAAAGAATTTTGAGGCCACGAAGTTTGAAAATCACCGCTGGTGGCCAACACTTCTCATGTTACAGGGAGGAAACACGGCCTGAGGGTCTTGGCCAGCCAGGGGCGGCTATACACAGAACCCCAAATTCCCGAACTTGATGATAATGGAGACGGTGGTGGCCACGGCGGTGATAATGGTGGTAGGGACAATGAGGAAGGGGGAGGACAGCAAATATTTGTGCGGTACACACCGCCTGGCCCTGTGTTCGGTGCTTCATGCATATTAACTCACTTAAGCCTCACAAGTGCCTCATGAGGTAAATATTATGATCACCACTCTGAACAGAGAGGTTAAGTAACTTGCCCAAAGTCACACAGCTGAAATTCAAATCCAGGCAGCGTGGACCCTCGCTCATCACACCCCTGCTCTGGAGCCCCAGGCTTCCGTGTGGGCGTCTAATTGGGCCTCAGTTCAGAGGATGGCTGGGAGGTGGCCTCCTTTCTTGCTGACTTGCCTGTAGGCCTGTGATAGGCCAGGAAGGTGGACATAGGATGGAAGATGACAACACGAGGCAAGGGAGGGCTTCTGCAACAGTAGAGAAAATCCGTCCATCCTTCTCCACGGGGTGAGGGCTTCCTCTGTCCATTCGCAGGGACCTGCCGTTAGGTTAATCCAGGTGTGGCCTTCTGTGGCTGCCCCCACTCCCAGCGGCAGGACTGTGGGCCGAGGGAATGAGGTGGCTGAGTGGTGCCGGAATGATCTGGTGGGCACGGATTAGCCCGATTTTCCTGCACTGTTGAAAGTAAATCTGGGCTCCCTTGCCAGCTCACTGGTGGAGAGTGGAAGGTGAGGCAGGGGTCAAGCCTTAGAATTTGGAGGCTGAGATATCAGCTAGACCAATCCTCTTGTTTTATAGATGGGTGAACCAAGACCCAGAGAAGTTGAGTGATTTCTTCAATGTCACACAGCACATTGGAGACAGAGCGGAGATCAGAATTCAGCTTCCATAATTCTCAGTCCCGTGTCCTTTCTCCCATACATCTGGGGACCTCCCAGAATATCTGAGACTCCTGGCTACCTTGGGTACCAGTCCTTGGCCTTCATCTGCCCCAGATAGCTCCCTCCAGTGTCCCGACCTCCGACCTTCCCCTGTGGGTGCTAGGTCTCGCATCTGCCAGGCAGGGATCATTGTCACCAGATAATAATAGGAGCTCAGGGACCCTTGGGTGAAAAGTGCCAGAGATGAGCTGTCAGTGACGCACATGGCTTGGTGGGGCCGGGGCCGGGGCCGGGGGGTGGTGAGGTGGTGACATTGGGCAGGGTGTGGACAGCCCTGAGCATTCTGGGGAAGCAGGAGGGATTCGCTCCCGGGAGAAGGGTGTGCTCCCTGTTGGTGCTGCCCTGTGCACGCTTTTGTGTGTCTGGGTGTGCATGCATGTGAATAAGGGTGTGTGCTAGGAGATGCTTCCACAAACTGGAGTGTGTCCATAGCAGGGCTGGAGGGGGTGGCAGATCCTGGAAGCCACGAGAAAGAGGAACTTTCCGAGGACCTGAAGCCATTAGACAGGAGGAGGGAAAGCCTGGGCAGACAGGGTCACTCCTGGAAACATTTCAGGGTGTGACACAAGACAGAGAGCATGAGTTCTAGAACCGTCCAGTCTCTGCTGTGGGCTTTGCCACTGGCCAGCCGTGTGACCCTGAGCACGTCACTTACCTCTGTGGTCCATTCGCCCACAAGGGAAATGGGGAGAACCACTCCCATCTAGGCGGCAGGTAGGACTCCCTTTAACCAACACCCACCTTTCCACAGCAGGAAACACTGAGGTTCAAGGTTACAGGTGGCTGCTCAGGTTCACGGGCAGAGTCGACCTGTGGCCAGATCCCTGGCTCCCTGGTAGGAGCGGGGACCTGGTTTTTGGCAAGTGGCTCCCCCTCCGACCCCAGGGCCTCACTGTCCGTACTGTGAGGAGCCTGGGAGGGACAGGAAGTCTGAGCAAAACAAGCAAGAGCTTTCTGAGCCCAAGAGCTAATCTGGAGTGGAATGGCCCTCACAGGTAGTAGTGAGCCTCCTGTAGCTGGAAGTATTCAAGCAACCGAAGGATGATCCCTAGGTAGGAAACTGCAGAGATAGTCCCCTGCATGGTCTATTTTTTGAGTCACTCTGATCTGTTTCCAGTTGGCCCTTCTGCATACCAGCCCTGTAATATTGAGTTACGCCTTCCCACCTCTGAGCCTCTGTTCCCTCGTCTGTAAAATGGGAATAGTGGGACCCTAAAGGGAGTTGCACACAGGAGGTACTCAACAAATCCAGGGTCCTCCGGCCCCGGTGCCCCCATGTCCCCCTCTTCTGCCCAATTCCAGTTAGTCACCTACTCTCCAAACAACTTGGAGAAAATAGGGGTGAAGCCAGGGACCAATGCAGATACAACCTTCCCTCCTGCCTCTCACGGTAACGATGCAGAAGACGCAGATAATGAGGATGAGAAAAATCATAAAGCTGAGCCTCCGTATAGCACACTGCGTGCGCTCGGTGCATATGCTCTCATTTAGTCACAGCATTGCTGCTATGGGTAGGGACCCGTTATCCCCTTTGTTTGGATGAGGAAGCGGAAGCCCAGAGAGGTAGAGTGACCTGCCCAAGGTGACACAGCTGGAAAGTAGGGGAGCCCAGCCTGGCATTCGTGTCCGGCCACCTCCAGACCCAACGGCGTGTTCCTGTGTCTGACTCCCACCCTCCCTGTGCCCGCAGGCTCTTTAAGAGCCACCCTGAGACCCTGGAGAAGTTTGACAAGTTCAAGCACCTGAAGTCAGAGGACGACATGAGGCGTTCTGAGGACCTGAGGAAGCACGGCAACACGGTGCTCACGGCCCTGGGGGGCATCCTCAAGAAGAAGGGACATCACGAGGCTGAGCTGAAGCCCCTGGCCCAGTCACATGCCACCAAGCACAAGATCCCCATCAAGTACCTGGAGGTAGGAGGCAGGGCAGGGGCGGGTGGGGGGTGGAAGGACAGGCCTCGGAGGGATGCGATTTGGGTTCGAGTCCCAGCTTGGCCCACGATGCTCCTCCTTGTGCCCCAGGGCCCTCATCTGTAAAATGGGCTATTGCCCACTTTGCCTTCCTCCTGGGGTCACTGAGAGTAAACCCACTTCTCCCCCAAATCAGTCTGTCATCTAGGGGAAGAAGGGAAGAGCAGATATTGGGAGCACCCCTTGAATTCCCCTTCATGGGAAGGTAGCACTATTGTACCCACTGGGCAGATGAGTAAACTGAGACACAGGGAGGGCGATAGCTTGTCCCTGGCACACTCCCAGGATTCAGACTAGGGCTCTGTTCCTCCAGACCCCCCGCTCCTAACCCCTATGCCACAGTAGAGTAGCTGGGGCTCCATCCTGGGGTGGGGGTGGCCAGCAGGCTGGCGCCACTCATTCCAGCATCTTTACAGATGAAAAGAGAGACAGCCCTGGTGTCCTAGGCAAAGGGAATTGGTTTGAACCTCCTTTGATGGGCTGAGAAGTTGGGTGGGCAGGGGAGAGCCTGAGCTGCAAGGAGGAGGGGTGTGGCAAGAGGGAGCACTGAGATCTGGGGGATAAAGGGCCTTAGGGATAGGTGCAACCCCTGGGGATGGGAGCAGCAGACAGGCTGGTGCAGTGATGAGGATAAAGATCATGGTCATAGCTACCAGTGAGGATGGGCCTTGGTAAGCATTTGCTTGGATCACTGCGTGGAATTCTCACAGTCTCCCCGAGGTGAGGAACTGCATTCAGGGTCTTCTTTTTCTCTGACACAAAGGAAGTTCAGAGATAAGGAGTCCAGAGCCGGTGTGGGGGCCCCACAGCCACCAAGGGTAAAGGCTCTTTCCGTGCTGCCAAAGTTGGCATGAGTCCTCAAAGTTGACTCATGGTCCAAGATGGCTGCTAGAGCTCCAGCCATCTGGTCCATGTTCCAAACAGGAAGCAGGAGGAAGAGAGGAAAGCTCTCTTTTAAGGAGTCACAGAAATCCCATCCAGCGGTTTTGTTTACGTCTCATTGGCCAGAAGTTAGTTATAAGACCACACTCACCTGCATGGAAAGCTGGGAATTGTAGTCTATTGCCACTCCAACTCCAACTAGTGTTCTGTTACCAAGGAAGAAGGAGAAGAGGGGCATGGGGCAGGCAGTTAGCAGACTCTGTGCCAGGCAGGTACCCTTCTCATACCCACTTTACAGATTTGGAAACTGAAGTCTCAGAGAGGTTAAGTAGCTTGCCCAAGGTGACACAGCTAATAAGCCAGTAGGTACAGTCTGATCTACGGTACTTGGGAACTCAAGCTCTTAATCCCTTGCGACACAATGTCTCCCATCAACCACCACCGCCCCTGTCTTCAGCCTCTCAGCCTCACCTCCCTGCACCCCAGCTGCCCCCACAAATCACACAGAGGCAACCCTGCCTGCCCGTGAGGAGCGGGTCCTGCCTTTGAGACTCCGCATATGCTGCGGCCCCTGCCCTCCCCATCTTCTCTTGGCAACAGACCCCTGTCCATCCTCCAGGGCCCAACTCAGAAGCCACCCCCTCTGCATGTGGCTGTCAGCTGCTCCATCCACTGGCGCCCCCCGTCTCCCCCCTGCAAAGCCGCTTTATCCTCATCCTTTGTCATGGCGCCTGCCCGGCTGTACTGGGATTTATCTCTTTACCCAGCTGTCTCCTGGCTGGGGCATGAGCTCCCCAAGGGCAGACCCTGGCTCTCCCATTTCTGAACCCTGGTGGCATGTGGTGGGCTCACAATACAGCTTGAATGACCCCTCCCCTCTAGGGGGACAAGGAAGCAGGCTCAGAAAGAGAAAACGATGTATCCAAGTGGAGTAGAACCCAGGTCTACTTAAAACAAGCTTCATTTACTGCGTAAATCCCTGCAGAATCTAAGATGGAGCCCCATGTCTGCTCTCCTGGCTCACTGTGGGACCTCCTTCCGTGCTCTTCCTAGGGGGCTGCTACTTCCCGGTGGGGAGTGAGGGGGCCACAGAGGGGGCTGGGTGCCAAGGGCAACTTTTCTCAGTTGTCCGGCTGCCTGAGCCCACCCTAACCTGGATATTAGTGGCTGTGCCCCAGACTCAGAAAAGGCTGAGTGAGGGGACCCGATGGGGTCAGCTGAGCCCCTGTTTTATGGTGAAGTCACCCACGGGAGTCACGGCAGAGCGGAGCCTGGAACCTGGGTCTCCCACATTTTCCAGGGGCAGGGTTGACTTCATGGCAGCCCGAACCCCCGCTTTGTTTTATGACATTTATGACGTTAGAGGTGAACTTCAACATATGTCCAGATCGATGCCCAAAGGCAGGTGTTTGTGGAGTTGTCCTTGTTTCTTTTTTTTCTTCTTCTTCTTTCTTTTCTTTTCTTTTCTTTCTTTCTTTTTTTTTAGAGAGAGAGCATGGGGGAGGTGCAGGGGCAGAGGGAGAGGGAGAATCGGAAGCAGGCTCCATGCCCAGGGTGGAGCCCAGCACGGGGTTTGATCTCACGACCCTCAGATCATGACCTGAGCCGAAATCAAGAGTCGGACGCTCAACCAACTGAGCCCCCCGGGCGCCCCGCTGTCCCTATTTCTAGGCAGAACTGTGTTTACGGGCTGTCGCCGTGTGTGCCTCCTGAGCCCTCTGTCACCATGTGCCCCCCGTTACCTGCCTGTGGTCACTTGCACTTGGGGCGCCCTGAGAAACAGGGAAAAGCCACCCGAGGTGTTGTCCCTGCCTCTGTCCCTGGCTCTGGCAGCCGTTTGCCCACAGCCCCCTGGGTGCAAATTCTAGCTCTGCTGTCCACTTGCTATGTGACCTCAGTCTGGCTACTTTCCCATCTGGGCCTCTGTAAAGTGACACCACGTGGTCCACTGGCCACAGTTGTGATTGGCATCAAATCCTGACCAACTATCGAAAAGGCCCAGTAGCATTTTACACCCATGAGATCTTTCCGTCGCTAAAGCAGCCGTGCTGTAGATGTTCCCGGTAATGACATTGTGGGTGTCTGAGCACTTGTGGGGACGGTGAGGCTGGTACGGGACAAGCCGGGCCCCGGGGACGAGCCGTAGGCCCCCCTCCTTCCCACCCACCAATAATTCTGAGCACCAGCTCTGTGCTTGGCCCAGAAAATATGATGCTCTGCCCCCCACCCCCACCAGCCCCCAAGTAGGCTACTTAGAGCAATAACCACACTAAGCCATCGAATGCAAAAATTAAACACACACAGATGGAAATGGTTTCTTTCCAGATTTTCCGACTGGGAAATCCTGGGTAAAACCACGGAATGGGAGCATTTCCCTTCCTTTCTGCTGCCAGCATGGGGGCAGTGTCCTGGGCTCTTGCACCGAGGTGGGCCTGGTTCCCCGTCGGCACCTGTCTCCCAGGGTGGTAGGGAGAGAAGGAATTAATCCACAGAGACCCCTCGATAGCACGCCTGGTGTGTAATAAGCCCTCGATAAATGGCCGTGGAGTAAAGAGAAGGTGGGACTCAGTCTGATTCCCATCTGGCTCCTGGCGTGTGCGCCCCTGTGACCAGCACCCCCTTTCGTCTCCCCCTTGCAGTTCATCTCAGAAGCCATCATCCATGTCCTGCACAGCAAGCATCCCGCGGAATTCGGCGCCGACGCCCAGGCTGCCATGAAAAAGGCCCTGGAGCTGTTCCGGAATGACATCGCTGCCAAATACAAGGAGCTGGGGTTCCATGGCTAAGCACCTGGGCGCCCCCACTCCCACCCCCACCCACTCGGGCCCCGGGGCCAAGGGTCGGGTGGGCCTAGATCTCCTGTAGCCATGTAGAGTTTGCTTCTGAGTGTCTGCTTTGTTTGAGAGGTGGGTGGGAGAGGCTGAGGGGCTGGGCTAGGCTCTTCAGGGTGGCTTCGCTTGCCTGGAGACTGGGGTCCTCGTGGAGGGTCATCACCCCGGGAACCAGGAGACATGTGACCCTTTGCTCACTGTGGCCCCGCAGTGTTAATTCGCCTCTCTCTTAAACTCCAACCCAATTCCTCCAACCTCCAAACTCAACCACACCTTCACCCTCACCTCTAATCACAAATCCAAGCCATAAACCAAGGCCTGGCCATAAAGATGCTCTCCCATCACCCCCCGCCCCAAAGTCTGTCTGCAGTGAGAAAGAGGTGTGGGCGGAGAGGGACAGCCACACGCATCCCGAGAGAGGCGACGGGGGTCTGGAACATAAGTGTGCCTTCTCAGCGAATGGAGTGACTCACCTGGTTTTAATAAAAGACCTTGCAGCATCACAGTCCGTGCCTGGTGATCTTCCTTTCCCAGAGCAAGTGAAGGGGCCCCCAGGGAAGAAATGGCTGGGATTGTGTGTGCAGACAGCCCTGGGGGGCGGAGGCAGAGGGAGAGGAGGAGAGGAGGGAAACGGGGCAGGAGGGAGAGAGGGACGGGAAGCTGCCTTCCTTAGATCACCCCTCAGTGGCGGGGACAGTGCTGGGCACGGGGAAGGAGGGGGGACAGCCCTGGCCAGTGGGGGGGGGGCTGCTCAGCAGACCTTTGCAGTAAGAGGCAAACAGTTGCAGGGCGCCCAGAGGAGAGGACCTGGGGAGGGTGTGGCGGTCACCGTGGTTACGCAACTTCAATAACACGCCAAGGACACCGGCTAGCGAGCAGCAAAGCCGGGTTCAAAGCTGGGGAAGCAGCGGGGACTCCAGCTGGGGAGACGAAGAGGTGGCCAGCCGGTGGCGGGCACTGACCTTGTGGCCACAGAGAAAGGTCAGACGCATGGGGGTAACTTACAAACACGGGCCAGGAGCCACGGTCCATTATCTACAAATGCCGAGCACAGGGACAGAATGTGTGGTATTGCGGTGAGGACCCAGAATAAAACACTGGCATGCGACCGTGGCAGCCGGGCAGCAGGCTGGAGCCGAGGCCATGGACAGGGGCCACGGAAAAGGGGGCCTGAGTCCATTGGAGCACCCAGGCCGGGAGGGCCTCAAACAGAACCTAAGATTCAGGATACCAACTCCGGGAAGCCACAAGTCCTCGGCCCCGTAAAGCTCCAGGAAGGGAGCTAATCACCCTTGCCCTTGAATCCCCGCGGCCCAACCAACCCCCTGCGATGAGCCTGACCTCAGACCACACCAAGGTTCCCGGCAGCTGAACAGGGCGGAGCTCATCTGCTAGTGTAGACATGTCTCAAATCCTAAAAGGCTCGTCCATCTGGCTATGGATCCACAACAGCATGAAAGGTCCCCCTCCTCGGTCTGCTCCGGGCTTTGGGAGTTCTTCTGCTATCTGAGATGGTGGGAGAGAAGGGGAGGGGAGTGCAAGGGGAGGGGAGGTTTTTGATCGTGGAGTCTGGGGAAAATTCCATGCATTTATATAGTCCTTCAGTTGAATGCCCAGGCCAGGAGCACTTCTGTGTAGATACGTGGGCAGGATTTAAAGCTGAATGGGCTGGGCCCTGCCCTCAAGCAATTGACAATCTAGTCAGGGCACCGGGCGCTCTGATAATTAAATCAGGGCAGAAGAAAATTAGGGTTGCCGAGAAGTACCAGCCGTTTGTCATTCATTCAGCATGCATCCGACACATATTGGTTGAGCACAGCTGGTAGAAAAATCTCAGTTTATACCTCTGACGTGCACAAAATGCAACTTGGTTTTTCCTATTTGGCATCCTCACTGTGGCAGATACTTAATCACAGTCTCCTGGAGGTTGCTCTCGGTTCCACAGTTCCCTGGGGTTTGGGCTAATTCTAAGAGGGCTTACATTGGCCACGTTGTGGTTTGTGAGGGTGGGAAGGTGGCTATCTGTTGCTGTCATCTGTTCCCAGTGGTCCTCAGGGATGCTGCACCCCACCTGGTCTTCACTTAGTGTCCTCACCAGGCACTTGAGGAAACCCTGAGGCTGTCCGAGGCTCCTTCTGCCTGGGCCACTTCTTCTTTGGAACACCCCTGCCCCCTGAGGCCTTCACCTGGGACAGGAGGCACAGATTTCCTCTGTGTTTAGACCCCACGGGCCTGTCTGAGCTTTCCCAGCCTCTTCCAGGGCTTGGCAAGGGTGTGCAGGGCTGTCCTGTATGGTTGTATAGGTTGTGCACTCCACAAGAGCACCTGGGGGAAGGATCCAATGAAAGGCTGCATCCAGTCTGTGCTCCAGGTGCCAAGCTGTGAGCCCGGAAGGGGTGACTTTTCCTAATTCACACAAGGGTGCCCTCTGAGCTAACAGTGGCCTCAGGCAGGGACAGAACTACTTTCTCTGGGGACCACCACCAACTGCCATCTGTGTCTTCCTTCTGACTGTTCAGAACATTATTTTCCAGCTCAGGAAGCAGGGACGCCTCACGATTTCCTCCACATCTTTGCCCTCTCTGTGTGTTCTTCCTGGTCCTCTCAGGACCTGAGCTTTTGAATCCGCAAATCCACACAGGAGACGTGTTCTTCCTGCTTTCAGCTGCCACGTCTTTTCCTGAGGCTTGGGCTCAGAAGTGCCTTGCTGACTGAAAAGGAAAGAGCAAAAGAAGAAAAGAAATCCTGGGCAGGGGGGCAGGGGGTGGGGGGAGTAGGGGCTAATATTTTACAAATGTAATCCTGCAACGGCATTTATTCTGCATTGATTCAACGAATATTTATTGAGCCAATACTGTGGGCCGGGCTCCCGACTGGGACTAGTCTCCCAGCTGTGAGGAGGCCGGACATGGTCTCTGCTCTCACGGATCTTCTGTGGGGCGGGACTGGGGAGGAAAGAGTCTGTGTCAGGGCCTCAGGATGGTGGGGGGTGATATGCAGAGAGAGTGGGAGACGGCGTCAGAGTCAGGGAACCGCATTAGGAGAGGCTCTCCAAATAAATTCACTCGACGGTGCGTTCATCCAATATTTACTGAGGCCTGCGTCATGCCAGGCACCGGGCTGGGCTCTGGAGGGCCGTGGTGAAGCACACAGGCCTGGCCCCTGCCTTTGGGGAGTGCACATAGGGCTCTGGGCATAGGGAGGCCGGTAAGGCTGAATCCTGAGGCATCTGGGGAGATGGGGGCCCCGTCCCAACAGACCAAAGTCACAAAGATCAGTCAGGGCTCTCCAGAGAAACAAACCAAGAGGATTTATTTTTTGATATATAATATACTTTATAAATATATATCTTATATATAGTATATATAATATAAATGTGTAAGGGTTCACATTTGAGGATTTTATATTTAAAATATAGATAATAAACTATATAAAATATCAATATAGAATATCAAATTCAAATGTTGCCTTTCCTACATTTATTATCTCCTTCTAGAATTCCTGGGTTTTGTTGTTGTTGTTGTTGTTAAGATTTATTTATTTGAGGGGCCCCTGGGGTGGTTCAGTCAGTTGAGCAGCTGACTTTTGATTTCAGCTCAGGTCATGATCTCAGGGTCCTGAGATCGAGCCCCACATCAGTCTCAGAGCTCAGCAAGGAGTCTGCTAAAGTTTCTCTCTCCCTCTCCCTCTCCCTCTGCCCCTCCCCATGCTCTCTCTCTCTCAAATAAAGATTTATCTCTCTCACACACACACACACACACACACACACACACACACACACACACAGATACCATCCATTGTGTGATCCCAAACAATAAAGATTTATTTATTTGAGAGAGAGAGAGCAAACAGAGGGAGGGGCAGAGGGGAGGGAGCACAGTCCCCGCCGAGGGGGGGAGCCTGATGCAGGGCTCGATCCCAGGACCCTGAGATCTTGACCTGAGCTGAAATCAAGAGTCAGCTACTCAACTGACTGAGCCACCCCAGGGGCCCCTAGAATTCCTATTTTTTAGATTGACTCATACTCTCCTCCATGACTCTTTCCTGTTTTCCACCTTTTTGCTCTGTTGCCCTCGGAGTAAGGATCTCTTATTTCCTTGCCAAGTTCTACATTTTTGAAGTTTTTCCAGTGTTTTTTATCTGGAGTCATCTGGTATCAGGCGCGGAGTGTATTTCACCTTACCTCATCTGCTGTGCTTCCAGAAATAGAAATCTGTGTCAGAATTTCTAATTAGGAATTTGGCTTTTTAAAATCCATTTTGTTTCCCTTGTTTGTTTTGTTTCTCCCATATCGGACACAGAGTGCGTTTCGCTCACTGTTGCAACCCTGGCTGCTGGCCCCACACCCCCCCCCCCCCAGCAGCTCAGTGAGTGCTAGCTGAGGACGTGAGCTACACGGCCCTCTTTCTCTTGTGGGGGTAAGAGTATGTGGTCAACCCTAGAACATTTTTAAAACAAGTGATTCAGGAGGCCCCAGTGGAGCCTGGTTCTGAAAATCTGGTTGCTAAAGTTGAGCTGCGTGTGTGCTTGTGTGTGTGTGTGTGTGTGTGTCTGTTGCCGTGTGCGCCGTGTCTCGGTGAGCACACCTGGTGTATGTGCATTTATGTGTGTGAGCGTGACACTGACCACCCGTCTAACTCCTCCCCTCCCTGCCACTCGGAAATCCACAGGGGAATCATGCCCCCAGGACAGCCAAGGTGATGACCTTCACTCAGGGACACGCAGGCCAGCTCTGCCACCTCTGCCGGGGACCGTGCTCTCTGGGCACAGCCAAGCTGGGGGGGCTGTAGGACGGGAGAGCTACTGGGGCCTGGGTCCTAGCTGGAGAGCAGAAGCAGTAAATTGTCAGGGGCCATGTGCGTGATGGCTCCTTTGAGCTCTCAGCAAACCTTTAGCTAATCAAGCTGGAGGCATTAGGTATTGTCACAACAAATGCTGGAGAGTGCCACACAACACACACCCACGTTTGCCGTTTTATTGGTAATCTAAATTATATCTTACATTTTATACTTCCTAGTGTGGTCTCTTTCTCTCTCTCTCTCTCTCTCTCTCTCTCTCTCTCTCACACACACACACACACACACACACACACCATCCATTGTGTGATCCCAAACAAGTGAAAGGTGTATCTAAAAAAAAAAAAGGTCACAAAGCTTTCACCTTCCATTGCCCTGCATCAATTCTGTTGCTTCCGTCTGACCACAGATTACCCACAAACATGAAAATTCTTTCTGTGCTGGCATTTTGCACAGAAATAGAAACGCAATATTGAGCCCATGTTAACACATTTAGAAGAGTAGGATCTTCGCTGGAAATAGTTCTGCCCATCAAAGGATGTCATCTCCTCAGGGAAACCAGCACCTTGTCCGAGGCATGGAGCTCCTGATATTCTGGCTGGTGGCCTTTCCCTGCCATGGTGGCAAATGTTGATTTTAACCAGTTCACCAAAAGTTTTCACATGAGTTATTCGATTTATCAGATTCACACACTCAGAAGGCAGAATGTCCCCCTTGCCACACGCTGTAGGGAGCAGAGGTGATTTTGTGGACCCAGTGAGTTTGCACCCAGGTTATGTGGAGCCTCAGGGTTTGAGCCCCAGGGACCCAGGATCTCTGACACATGTGGGGGAGGGTGGGGAGGGAGGAGGTGGGTGGGATGGGTGTCCCCCCATCACCCAGGGCAGTGGTACTTTTCACCAATGTGTATCATGGGGTTCTGCATGATAGTTTGTTAGCAATAAACCAAATGGGGTTATTCTGCTAGAAAAGGTTTCTACAGCCCACTAGCCTAGATGGATGGCTCTCAGTGGGGCTGTATTTTCCCTGATGGGGGGTTTCATATATTTGTGGGAGTGTTTTGTTGCAGCGATGAGGATGCTGACATGTGGCGGGAGGAGGGGAGGAAGGGATACCCGGTGTTCTAGAATATGCAGGAAGAACACACATGGCCAATCTACCCCATGTTCTAGACCAAATTCTAGAACTTCTAAATACATTATCTTTGGACAGTTTGCTTAAAAATGTGTTGCATTGTTGGGGGGAAAAAGATTGGATTGGGACCTTTACCAAGACTTGTTCACCATTTCAAAGAAATGGCACCCCCACGGGAGTGCCCCTGCGGGCTTTCAGGGCCTGCGCCAGTCACCATGGACATCTGGCAGGGTTCTGAGTGTCCTCTCCTTTCAGGCACATAGTAGGTGGCATTGGAGTGGGTGTGTGTCGCTTCTGGGGGAAGGTTTGAGAGCCGGGGACGGGTCTCCACACAGAGGTTCTGACCCTGTGGGTCTCCGGGAGCCTCCGCTATTGGCTGGGTCTCTCCAGGAGGAGCAGAGCCCCTGCCGGCCACACTGAATATGACATGTGGGGAGAATAAACTTGTGAAGCTGTGATAATTTGGGGTGTCTGGTAGCAAAGCCCAGCCTGTCCTGACTGCGCAGCCACCGACCCCACACACCTGCGGGTGAGCACCGCGAACGGGGCGATTCTGTGCAGAAGTGCAAGCACCTAACAGCTGCGTGTGGCCCCCACGGCCATCATATTAGATACTAAAAAACAGTAAATATTGGGCATCATCTGGGTGGCTCAGTGGGTTAAGCATCTGACTCTTGATTTCAGCTCATGTTGTGATGTCAGGGTTGTGAGATCGGGCTCCATGTCCGGCTCCGTGCTGGGCGTGGAGCCTGCTTGAGATTCTCTCTCCCTCTGCCCCTCCCCCTCTAACAAACAAACAAAAATATTAAATATTGGAAAACATTTTATTTTACTATTAAAAAATTTCTTTTTATCTTTATACATATTATAGTTAGGACATGATAGTGAATTTTAAAAATTATGGATGTAGATAAGTTTTATTATCAGCAAGACTCATTTCAGGATAGTAAAGGGGGTGTTACCAAATATCTGTTATAAATAGAGGGGTACTGTCTGGTGGCATTGACAATTACTGATCTAGACGTCTGGGTTGGTGCCAGCTTCTGGTATTCAAACAGTATAGGGGGCTGGGGTGGGAGGTGTAGGAGAGAATATTCATGAAAGTTACATGATAGTTAGATAATAAATTAACCTTCACAAAATACATGGACTGGTTCTAAGCTAGAGGCTCATTAGCACCATCCTGCATCTACACAAGGAAAGGTCACAACATCAAAGAGAAAACTATATCCAAACACCAATTAATCTATTACTGAGTATATAATGAATAACCCTAATAAATTTAGAGACTCATGTGGCTCAGGCTCAGAGCAATGTCATGTTGAAATAAGACAGCTCAATAACCAAAAATAATTAAGGAGAAATTCCAGTCTTGAAATTCTTGAAGGACAATAAAAGAGCCCTTGGTACATTGGCCATATCAATACTTATTTGAATTATCTTTCTTTTTCTTTTTTTTTTTTTTTAAGATTTCATTTATTTATTTGAGAGAGAGAGAGAGCACAAGCCAGGAGGAGTGGCAGAGGGAGAGGGAGAGGGAGAAGCAGGCTCTCCGCTGAGCAGGAAGCCTGATGCGGGGCTCAATCCTAGGACTCTGGGATCATGACCTGAGCTGAAGGCAGATGCTTAACTGACTGAGCCACCCAGGTGCCCCTCGAATTATCTTTCTTTATCTACTTCTTTTATGCCTCAAGACTGCAGTAGAGGGGTACCTACATGGCTCAGTCAGTTGAGCAGCCAACTCTTGGTTTTGGCTCAGGTCATGATCTTGGGGTTGTGAGATCAAGCTTGCTCTGTGCTTGGCAGGGATTCTGCTTGAGATTCTCTCCTTCTGTCCCTCCCCCTGTTGTGTGTTTTCTCTCTAAAATAAATAAATAAATCTTAAAAAAAAAAAAAAGACTGGGGTGCCTGGGTGGCTCAGTTAGTTAAGTGTCTGCCTTTGGGCTCAGGTCATGATCTCAGGGTCCTGGGATCAAGCCCCGAGTTGGGGTCCCTGCTCAATGGGGAGTCTGCTTCTCCCTCTCCTTTTGTCCCTCCCCCCAACCCCTGGCTCATGCTCATGCTCTCTATCTCGCTTTCAAATAAATAAAATCTCTAAAAAAAAAAAAAAAAGACTGTAGTAGAACCTTCCTTCTTAAAACTCCTAGCCAGTGCAACTTTCCCCCCTCTTCCTCTCCGTCCTCCATGACTATATTATATACAACAAATTAGCTTCTCTCCCAGCAATTAGAAAATGGCCTTCCTCTTTAGGAAGAGGAGAAGGAGGACGAAAAGTGGACAAATAGTCAAAAGATAGTCTTTGCCAAGTCCAGGAGAGGGAGATTCTGTAGATATCTCACTTTCATCCTTTTGCACCATTACAATGGGTTAGAGTTTCTGAAAATGCACCCCGCTTGCACCCCGAGCTGGCTGCCCGGGCAGGAAGTGAGTTCCCCGTCATCAGACACAAACAAGAGTAGACTGAATGACCACTGCCTGGGACCAGGCAACTCATCAGCAACATTTATCACAGGCCCCTGTGCCAGGCATAGAGAGACAAGGAGAAACAAAAAAGATGAATAAGACAAAAATCTCCAGCTTCAGGCAATTTGCAATCTAGGAAGAGAGAGAGAGAGAGAGAGACAGGGAAGAGTGTCCACAGGGTACAGGGGTAAGCAGAGCAGGGAGACATGATCAATATTCCCAGAGGAGATCAGGGAACACTGGGTCTTGAAGGGTGGGCAGGAGTTTATGGTCCCTATGGCGGGGAGGGGGCGGGAGGGAGGAGCACGTGTGATGGTGCAGGGTTGGGATGAAGCGGGTCCCTTGTGGAGCCCATAGTGTGAAGGAGAACTGCGCGGCGGTTTTCTGGGATTCTGGGGGGCTGGGTGTCCTATGTGCCAGGCTCAAACTCGGGGGTGGAGAAGAGAGCTTCAAGGACTAGGTGGGAGGAAGCATGTAGAGGGGGTGGGGTCGGGATGGGTTCTCTAAGCTCCCCGCCCTCCCTGCAGATCTTGGACCAGCCAGCTCCCACAACGCAGGAGCCAATTCTTTAAAATAAACCTCTCTCTGTAGACACCTCATTGGTTCTGTATTTCCTGAGGATCCTGCAGTAACAATTGCCATCCCTACTTCACAGACGGGGAAACTGAGGCAGAGTACAAGCGACTTGCCTTGGATGGCCCAGCTGAGAAGGGAACGGGGCGGCGCCCACGGTCTCAGCTGCCCCCTGCCTCGTGGGATGCACAGGCTGACGTAAGAAGTGTGGCATGCCTCATCAGCCTGGGGACAGATGGTCCCCCAACTCCCACATGTTTCAAAGTAAAGCCAGCTTGAGCCTCCACTTTCAAATCAGCAGGAAGTCCAACTTCTCCACTGGGGCCTCCTGCCTTCCTCCTGCCTTGTCCAAGAATCCAGGGGCTGACTGAGTCCAGGGAGGGCCAGTCTAGTTGCAAATGTGGGTGGGACGAGGCCCCCAGGCCCTGATCTGTCCCCCCGTGGCTCCCTCTGGTGCTGCCCCTGTCACTAGCCACGCGGGTGTGGTTGTGATCTTGCTACCCTTCTCTCCTGGGGCTGCTGATACTTCCTTGTCCAGAGACCTAGGTCCTAGAGTCCCACCCTCCATCCTGCAGGGACCCCGAGGCAAGGCCGATGACATCCAATGATATTCCCCAGGCAAAACTCACTAATCCACCAGTCGAAGCCAAGAGACCAAATCCCCCGCTAAGTGTCTACAGTCTGGGCTGGCGAGAATCCTAAGCTGTGGGTGATGTTCCAAAGGCTACTGGGTTGGCCAGATCTGGGTCACTCATCTCTCACCTCTCACCTAGCGTGAAAATGTCTATGAGAGGCCGCTAAAGAACTCTCTGGAGCAGAAGTGAACCACCCCAGGGGAACCTGAGGTCACTGTCACTCAGTAGAAACTTGGATTCTTTTACATGGCGGCTTCTCTTAAAAAACAAAAAATTCCTAATCATGTATCCAATATGTTTAACTCACCAAATATCTATGAATCACTTACTGTTGTGATTTCTATTGTCGCATGACAAATCGCTCCAAAATGTAATGGTTTAAAACACAACAGTTCAATATTTCACTATTGCCTCTCATGGCTCTCAGGATGCTCCGGGCTCAACAGGGGGGTCCTGGCTCAGGGTCACTCACTCAGCTCTAGGTCTGGCTACTCTACACTTCGCCTTCCCCTCAAGCTCACAGTGTGGCTGCCACAGCTCCAGGCATCACATCTTCACCCAACAGCCAAAGAGGAAAAAAGGGAAGTCTTTGCCTCATGTCACCTTTTGAAGAGAAGTCATTCCTAGAAGCCCTTCTCCGTCCATTCTGACAGATTCCTTCTCGGCCCTCATTTTCCAGGACTCGATCACATGCCCTTGCCTAACTAAGTCAATCATGGGCAAGGCCACCAAGGTGGGCTGAGAGCAACTGTAACTGGCCTCTGGGGTCAGGCTGCGGTCAGGCTGGAGTCAGCATCCCCGAGCATCATTGGTGACTCTCCTAGGAGACTCTTACAGCAGCAAAGCTGTCGGGCCGGAAGCAACAGTGTTGGCCAAGGGGAGGAAGCAAGATGATCCACATTAGACACTTAGCCGGGTGCTAAGATGTGGGACGCTCGTCGAGGGCAGGCTGTCACCCTTAACAGACTCAGGTGTGAATGTGAAAGAGTGGATAGTGTTACACAGCCCTTAGTTGTCACCATCTCAGGCGCGGGAGCCGGCCCTGCCCCTTCCCAGGGTGTGAGCTGGGGCAAACGAGCACAGCACTCTGAGCCTCTGTTTCCTCACCTGTGAATGAAGATAATGATTTTCCTATGACTCACCCCAAAAGCCCTTCCTGAGGATCAAAGGAAGCAACATACATCACAGGCCTAGAAGAGTGCCTGGCATTTCTGCTGCTCTTCACCATTAGTGAGGGATGGGGACAGTCTTGCTGGTGGCTGGAGGCCGGACCTGGGCCCCTTTCCCCTGAATTTATTTCTGTCCTTTGTGAAGGGTCCCCAGGCTGCAGTTTCTCACGGAGGAAGTGGGGAGAAGGAGCCTGGGTCAGGAACACTCCGTCGCGCCTGGCTCTTTGCTAAGAGAAGGTCCGCGGAGCACGTGGGAAGCCTGTGTGTGCAGCTGGGTCTGCTGAGCACCGAGGGCCAGGGAGGGGATGAAGCAGGGGAGGCGGTGGGGCAGCCACGGGGAGAGGATCTGGGTCCTCAGACACAAGGAGGCAGGAGCCCTAGGTCTTGCTGAGTGGCCTCACAAAAACGTCTACACCTCTCTAGCTCCAGCCTCCCATCTGCTGCATGGGGTGGGTCACGGAGCCCACAGTGGGGATTGAGTATTAGAGCTTCATCCGACTCTGAAGCATTATGAGACGGGCAGGCCTCATGCCCCCAACCCATCAGAGTCCAGGGAGCGCTTGGGGTCACTTTGCTCGGATATGGTTTACAGATGACAAAACTGAGGCCCAGAGAAGGTAAACCTTGGTCTGCCCCCCCCCACCCCACTGGCCCCTTCTTGCCAGCAGGCTGTGTTGTGCACATGCTGGGGCAGGGGGTGTGCATGGGAGGAGGGGAGCTGGGTGCGCCCCTGCCCTCAGTCTGTCTCTGTCTCCTCCATCTTGCTCTCTCTCTCACTGTTTCTTCCCCGTGTCTCTTCCTTCTCTCTAAACCCTGTTCTCTTTTTCCTCCTTTGTCTCCTTGTGTTTGGCTATGTATCTGTCCATTCCTATGTCTGTCTCTGTCTTTCTCGTCTCTGCGTCTCTGTCTCTCTATGTCTCTGCCACTCACAGCCAGTCTCTATCCCTCCCTGCCTCCCCACCCCCAACCCCATGACTTCTCTGTGGCCTTCCAAACAGTTTAAAATACAAATAAAAATAAAGTTTACAAACATGCAGTGGGGGATGAGAACTGGTTGTAATCCCTGGTGTGCAGTGCGCGTGGGGGCTTAGAGATGAGTCCAGCTGTGCCCCAACCTCGGGTTCCGCAGGGGGGCAAGACTGGGCCCAGAGGGCCTGCTGAGTGAGCCAGCCCGGCCTCAGACATAGGAGGGGTCACTGCATGACCTTGGGGCTCCCTTGCATCTGCCCAGGTTCTGATGCTGAAGCGTGGTGTGACTGCCCACAGTCCTGGTAAAAATAGCCCGGGGAGCTGTGGCGGGCTTCCAGATGTTGGCCTGCCCGGGTCTCTGGAGGGACAGTCCAGCACCATGCAGAGTGCGAACCTGCAGCCCAGAGTGGACAAGTGACCGGCCCAAGGTCACAGAGCAGGTGGGCAGCAGAGCTGAAGCCGGACGCCCGCCTCTACTGTCCCCTGGCACCCTCCACAGTACTGTGGACCTCCCCGGGGGCCCCGAGGCTGGGCCAGGTCCCCATTCTGGGTCCCACAAGCCCAGCGCCAAACTCCATCCCAGCACTCACAGCAACGGACCATGACAGCTCCATCTTCTTGACTGGCTCCTGCACCTCCCTGTGAGCTCCTCGAGGCTGGCAGCGGGCAGGGGGTGGGAGTGGGTTCTGCCCGCACAGTGCACTCGCGGGGGATAGCCGTGACGATGACAGCTCACGTTCTTCAAGCACTCAACACGTGCTGGGCACTTTCTACGTGCCGTACACATACGACCTCGCAACAGCCCTGTGAGGCCGGGGCTAAATCATACCCATTTCACGATGAGAAGACTGAGGCTCAGAGAGGTTCATGGACTTGCTCGAAGTCACAGAGCGGTGTTTGGGGGAGCTGGTATTCCAACCCAGGCTGTCTGGCTGTAAATGAAGCGGTGGATGCAAAAGTGAATAGAGATTTGGGGTTCGAGCACAGTAGGCAGGGGTTGCTGTCATTTGCCTTTTGCGCCACCAAAGGTCACAGAGCTCCTCTCCCCACACTGGCAGCCTGGGCTCAAGACCATTCCCTCAGATTCCATTCCCAGGGGGTTGTGGTGCTGGGAGCCTGGGATACACGTTCACACGCCAAGCCTGCCCCTTCCCGGATGAGGGGATTTGGAGAAGTCCCTCTCCCTCCCCAAGCCTCAGTTTCCCCATCCATGAGAGAGGAAACTTGATGGCTATGTCAGCAGTTCATTGAGTCGCTGATTCTTCCGGGGGCTGGTGGGATGGATCGGACTGGGGGTCCCAAGCTGAAAGCAGCCTGAAAGACCAAAATTTAGAACTTGATTTCTTTGGGGGCAAGATATAGAACACATATAAAAAATACAACGAGGATTTTAAGAGGACCTGAGGTTATCGGGTCTACCCAAAAGGGGCTTACCAGGAGGGGGGGAGCAGGGCTTCCAACGAAAAGGGCATAGGGGCAGAGGTAGGCCAGCGGACGTGCCGGGCAGAGGCTCCCCGCCCTTGGATGCTGGCCGAGGCAGTCCTGGCACAGCCACCCTGGTGTTGGTGATAAGAATGTCCTGGGAGCTTCAGCCAGAGAGGACAGGTGCAGGGGAGGAGGAGGTGGTAAGGGGACAGCCAGCTCCAGGGCTCAGGCTGAGTCATCCTGCAGGGCTGGGGTCTGGGAGCTGGAGAGGGGGGGTTGGAGAGAGCTATTTCTAGAGGGAGAGAAGGCAGAAGTGGGGAAGTCATCTGGGCGATGTGACTGGACCAATCAGCAGGGAAGGGCAGAGAGCTGGGGGGCCTGCGCCTGCCTGGGGGGACATTCAGCCGCCCCTACCCCTGCCTGCCCAACCCCTTTCTTTTCCTCCCCGTGGTCCTGCTTCCTGGTGGTGGGACCCAGTGCCTCCCCCGACTCCTCTGCCACTCCAACCCTGGCCCCCCCTACCCTCTCAGCCTCCCTCCCACTCCCAGACCTCTGCCCCCCACCCCCCTGACCCCTGGAGCTGTCCGGCAGCTCTGGGCTCCAGGCCTAAGAGGGTGGCCCCGAGGTCTTTAGAACCAGACATAGTCCAAATCCACCCACCAACTTTGAACGGGGTGACCTTGGGCAAGCTACTTGACCCCTCTGAGCGCAGTTCCCTCACCTATAAAATCAAGAGAGCACCATCTTACTACAAAAGGGAAGGCTTCAAAAAGAGGTGCCTGCAAACGACCACATAGCGTGTGGCTCCATTTACAGAAGTGTCCAGAAAAGGCAAATCCGTAGAGGGAGACAGTAGACGAGTGGGTGCCCAGGGCAGGGCAGATGAGAGAACGGGGTTTCATTCTGCAGGGTTTCATTTTGGGGTGATGGAAATGTCCTAAAAGGGATGGTGGTGATGGTTGCCAACTGTGAATATATATATATAAAAAAACACCACTGACTTGTGCGCTTTAAATGGGTGAAGGGTACGGAATGTGAGTTCTAGCTCCAAAAAGCTAGTGAAGGAAAGGAGGTGCCTGCTCTGCGGTGGGCACACGTGGGCGCCCGCCTGCCCCACGTCCTGGGCATGCGTGGTGGCTTCTTGGCCAGAGCAAGAGTCACTTTCCAGAGGGCAGATGCTGAAGGTCAGATGAGATGACTTTGGAGAGAAAGCAGGGTGGGCCCATCTTCTACCCTCAGGAGGAGGCCACCAGAGCTGGGGGGTAGGGAAGGGGGGGACATGGGGCAAAGACCTGGGACACTTAGCAACCACTGCCAGAATTTAACTCCCAGCTCTGTGTCTCTGTGGCTGGCTGTGTGGCCTGGGGCAAGTTGCTTAACCTCTCTGGCTGCAGTTTCTTCTGGAGAAATGGAGGTGATGCTCTTCCCAGTCCTCACTTCCAGGGCTGTTGTTAGGTTAAATGACGTCCTCTGTGCAGAACAGAGGGAACGGGGCCGAGCGCAAACTGAGTGCTTGGGAAATCAGGGCTCTTTCTCTTGCTGGTGGAGGGTGGAGGGGAGGGAGGAGGAGGGCTGAGTGAGCAGAAGGTCCCAAATTCAGTCCCGCTCCTGCCTGGCATGAATTATCCCCCCACGTGGCTAGAGCAGCAGGCTCTCCACGAGGGCCCCCACCTTCCCCTCCCCCTACATTCTCAGCAGTCACGCGCCCTGCATGATGTTACAGACCTCCTCTCTGGGTCCCCTTCCGTTCATCTGTCCCCCGAGGGAATTGGACCAAAAGAAGCTTAAGGTCCCTGTTTCTGGTGGCCTTCGCCTCCTCCCTGGTCCCACACACCCCCTGAGCACCTGCCTGTGGCTCTAGGATTCGCCCCTGCCTGGCCCGGCGTCCCGTGTCTTTGGTTTTCACTGTCTCCTCTTGTCACTCAGAGGCAGGAGCCCCCACTCTGCTGTCTCCTCCATGCCTGGTGTGTTGCAAAGCAGGCTCAACGGAGCATCTACCTCGACACAGATTCACCTTGGGCTGGATGAATGACCTTGGGCGAATCCTGGCTCTGGGCCTCGGTTTCCCCCCTTAGAAAACAAGCCTAATAATTTGTGTCCTCTTTGTCTTCAAGGGAAAGTTGCCCCTAGCAACTAGGGGCAGGGAGGGACTGTAAATGACACTGAATTCAACCCCAAATCTAATGCTTCAGGACCCCTGCCACACCCAGGCAGTGCTTGCATACCTCTGGAGTGACAGGGAGCTCACTACCCATGCAACTGATTCTGCTCAATTGCTTCCCAACAAGGACTGCCTCTAACAGGGGACACACACAGTAGCAGGTGCTGAAGGCTCAAAAATAAACAGGGGCGAGGTGACACAGAGGCAAGGGCATTGCTCGGGTTTGAATCCTGCCTGTTAACACCTCTTACTAGCTCTGCATGGCCCCCGAGAATGACTTAATGTCAGTTTCTTCGTCTGTAAATGGCAGTCACAAAGCCCACCTTGTGAGGTCACTGGAAAGACTCCTAGCGGGCAAAGACCCCTTTGCACACGAACATTTGTCTCCTGCCAGGCTCCTTCATTCTTGGGGAGCAGGCACTGTCATCATCTGATCTTTTTCAGACGAAGTTTTCAGAGGCGCAAAGAGGTTAGTGAACCCACCTGAGGTCACGCAGTGAGGGTGACAGGTAGACCCCACCTGCGCCCAGGTCCCTCGTCCCTCACACTTCTCACAAGGGGCCCGGCTCTGTGCAGCCCAGTTCCCCTCTTACGAAATGAGCACTCCGAACTCCCCAGGGGACCCTGTTAGCCTCCCTTTCTCAGAGGTCAGGAGGGGCAGGTGGCTTTCCATGGTTATTTTTAGCCCTGCCCCCACCTTATTGATCCAGAGAACAGAGCCTCTGAGGTCCTCTGTGTGCCCAGCCAGCACCCCGGGGTGTGTAACCTTAGCGGGTCGGCTAAGGTGCACGGATGATAAACCGCCTGGAATCTGAGCTCTCTGACCCTCCCTGCTCCCACAGGGACTGGGTTCCACTGGGGGTGACTCGACAGATGCTGCCCTCCCCAACGCGTCCCAGCCAGCTGGCATCCACAGGTGGGGACAGGGCAGGGCTCCCGGGGGTTGGACAAGAGGGGCCAGCTCTGGGCAATGAGCTCCGCCATTCTTGGCTCTGCCATGTGCACTCAGCTCCGGGGTCGGCCTCTGCGGAAGCACACAGCCTGTAGGAGGGACCCCTTCCTCGCACCCCGGGAGCTGGCGAAGGGGACCGGGAGGGGACAGGAGCTACCCGGGCAGTGTAGTGTGGCAGTGAATCCTGTGGCCTCCTGCTGCCAGGGAGCAAGTCCGAGCTCTGCCGGCGTGATGTGGGAGAACCTCACTATACCTGGTTCTTCATCCATAAAATGGGCACAGAGTAGCAGCCATCTGAAAAGGTTGTCATGACGATTTACTCCAAATCATATGTGCAAAGCCCTTAGCACAGTGCCCGGCACAGAGAAAGGGCTCACGAATGGGAGCTGTTGTTATATATCCACATATTTATACAACAGATATTTAGTAAGTGTTGAATTCATTACCTATCGCTTCATAACAAAGTACTCCAAGACTGAGTGTCTTAAAATAGCCAACATTTATTTATTATCTCCTGGTGTCTGTGGGTCAGGAATTTGGGAGCAGCTTGGCTGGCTGGTTCTCTCAGGTCCCTCGTGAGGCTGCCCTCAGGATGGCGGTGGGGCGGCGCTCGTCCGAAGGCTGGACTGGGGCTGGAGGGCCCGCTTCCCAGATGGCTACCAAAATCACAGTTCTTGCTCTCCCAGCTGAGTGTGACAGGGTGTGTGTGTGTGTGTGTGTGTGTGTGTGGTGAGTGCAAAAAACAACAGAGCAACCCCAAAGAAAGCCCTGAGACTCTAAGGAAAACAAACAGGGTGGCATACAACAAAGTGGTCAGGGGCAAGGGCCTCTTCAGGAAGAAGGTGAGGGAAGGGGGGCGGGAAGGGTGTTCGGGGTAGAGGGAACTGCATCTGTGTATCATGAGTGGAGGCTGTGTGGCCGCCACGGGGGCCAGCCTGCCGGGCTCCAGTGCTCATTTGCTTCCCCCTTGGGCCTCAGTTTCCTCGTCTATAAATGGGGATAACAACAGTCCCTACCTCCGGGGGGGGTGGAGGGGATCAGGGGGTACCCCAGGGGAAGCCCTTAGCGGAGCGCCTGGCGCTGAGTCAGTACTGGGGACCGTGCACGTGTCCTCATCATTATTCAACAGTGACATGCAAGCCTGACAAAACCGGGTGCCTAATGTGATTGAGGCGCTATCTGAAGCATTTCATGATGCCTCTCTCCCTTCATTTAGCATGATCATCTCGCCCTGTGGCCTGGGGGTGGGAGCAGAGCTGCTGGGGGGTGGGGGGTGGGGGCTGATTCCTTCGGACCTATAGGGGAAGGGGGACGGGTGCGTGGGAGGGCCTCCCTTAGGAGGGCACAGGAATCTAGAAAGTGGACACAAGGGACACAGGCTGGGTGGGAGCCCACAGGGCCGTTAGAGAACAATGGGCAGTTCAACGTAGCTTCAGGAGCTACACCCTGGGACTCTGCAAACAAGGAAGGAGGCGAGTGAGGAGAGAGGGCGGGCCTTGAACATCACCTTTGAACAGCTTTCTGGTGGGGTGGGGATCAACGAGCAGGAAAGAGACAGGGACAGATTGATTTGTGTTCTAGAAGCTCCCTTGGGCTGCAGAGAGGAGGGGGAGGGACAGCGAGGCCGGTGGAAACACAGGTCCAGGCTGGAGATGGGGAGGCCTGGCCCAGGGTAGTGGACTTGGGAATGGAGGGGAGGGGAAGGGGGAGCCAAGGAGAGGTGGGGGAGGGGAGGGAAAGCAAAGCCAAACCTCCCCTCCTTTCCAGGCATCTGTCCTAATCAGCTCCCTCCCGTCCTCTCCCCAACCCTAAGATAACAGCCAGGCTGTGGGGCCTGTTCGGCATCCCTCCCTTAAAGCACTCATGTCAATGGTGGCTATCATTCACGGAGTCCCACCTATATCCCCTGCGTGCGCACACACAGCCCATCTCATGTAAAACCATGATGACCTAGCAAGGTAGACGTGATGGCTCCCATTTTGCAAATGAGAATCTCAAGGATCAGAGGGTTCATTGATTTGCCCAAAGTCACACAGCTAGGGAGAGAGAGTCAAGATTTCACCAAATTAGCTAATATATGGGAAGTGTTTCCACCAGGGCCTGGCAACAGTAGGCACTCAATAAATGCTAGCCAGTGTTTTCGCCAGTATCTGCAGCTAGATCTGCCTGGCTACAGAGCCCGTGGCGCCCTGGGGGCCTTGCGGGTTCATCTGGGTACCTGTTTGGTCGTCCAGTCCCCCCTGGGCCTCAGGGTCCTGCAGAGCAAGAATCGGGTCTGGTTGGCCTGAGGGTCGCCGGCACCCCCCACGGGGCAGGCCCAGAGCAGGTGGTCAGTGACTGTGGAGTGAATGAAGGTCCTTGAGGACAAGGACTACGTTTGTCTCCAAGAATCACGGGATTTCCTCAACGGCAAGATGAGGACGGTCATTCGGGTCCCTCTTGGCTCCGCCTTGTCAGTTTGCTACGAGGATCCGAGGGTCCGGCGGGATGGAAGATGAGGAGGAGGTTCCGCCTGGCTGTGTCTCCTGGTGGCTCTGTGGGTCCCCGCAGGCCCCCTGCGGAGCAGCCAGCCTCCTCATGGCCACTAGGTGGCGCGAGCAGCTCACGGGTCTCCCTGAAGGCCGTCCTCAGGAGGAATTCCCCCCCAAGGGGTTCCGGGCACCACAGCCACCCACCCCTTCCCCTGCAGGCCCACCAGCCGCCAGAGGCAGGGTGTATGGGGGCTGGGCATGGGCTTTAGGGTCAGGCAAACTTGCAGTTGGAGGCTCCACGGCAGGCCATCCTCTTAGTGGGTGTCCCGGGTCTGCTGGGCAGTCAGCTCACCGCATGACCCTGGGCATTTCATGTGACCTGACACCTCAGATTCTTCATCTGTTAAGGGGGGGCGACAGCAGGTCTCTTCTGGGGCACCATGGAGACCAAATGACATCAAGCATGGATGGTGTCTCTCCTACCTCTTGGCCCAGAGCGAGCCTCAGTGAGTCCTGTCTGTCGCTAGTCATTACTACTCGTCTCTGAGTCTCCCCTGGGAAGAACCTCAGGCAGCATGCCCAGAGATCTGGGCCTGCATTTGGCAAGTCGCTTCCCATCTCTGGTCCTCTGTTGGCCTCAACCAGCCTGGAGAGACTGGGAGTGTCATGGAAAAAGAAGGACTTGGAGGCCAGACAGACTTGGGTGTGAATCCTGCCCACTTCTCCTCTTCCCAGCTGTGTGACCTTGGGCCTCTCCGGGCCTCTCTGGTAATTACCTAATTATGTGTGATTATTTGTTCTAAGTCTGTCTTCTTGGCTCCATTGTCAGTTCCATGAGGGCCAGGATCATGTCCCAGCAGCTCACCTACAGAAATACTCAGCTTCGTGTCGGACACAAAGTATGTCCTCAGTAAACAGGAGCTGGGATTATTATTAATTATTATGACCATTACGATTACTGCATACGTTTACTCAACAATAGCAGCAAGCTCTGTGTTCAGAGCTTTCCCTGCACTATTTCAAACAATCCTCAGACATTATCTCTATTTTAAGGGTGAAGAAACAGGCCCAGAGAAGTTGGGTCCTTGCCCGAGGTCACACAGCTCCAAAGCGTCCGGAAGCTGGGATTTGAAACTGAGCTCCTTGAGAGATGTAGAAGTGGAATGATGACCCTCCAAAGATACCCACATCCTAAAGCCCAATGAATGTTACCTTACATTATAAAGGCAGCCCTGCAGGTGTGATTCAGGATCTCGAGATGCAGACATGATCCAGGATTATCCAGGTGGGCCCGAGGAATCCCAAGGATCCTTCTAAGAGGGAGGCAGGAGTATCAGAGTGGGAAGAAGGCAATGGGAGTAAAGGACACGTGATGTGGGAACGAAGATAGCATGCATCCTAGACAAGCCTTCTCTACTGAAGCCTCCAGAAGGACCCAGCCCTGCTGACCCCTTTCGCCCAGTGAGACTGATTTGGGAGTTCTGGCTTCCAGAACCGTAAGGTAGTAAGGGTGTGTTGTGTTAAGCTACCAAGTGTGGGGTCATCTGTTAGAGCAGTGAGAAATTACTGAACAGACAAATGAGATAATGCCCAAAAAGCCCCTAGCATCCAGTTAGAGCTCACAAAATGCTCTTTCCGTCCCTGCCCTAAACTTCTTTCTTCTTCCGGCTATAACGAAATGGCAGAGGGGGAAAGGACTCCTGGGATATTGCAGCTCAATGAGCCCATTTTACAGATGAGGAGCCTGAGGCCAGAGTTAGGGGACGGCTTGCTGCATCTCACAGAGGTGAGTGAGGGGAGGGAGCTGTCTCCTGGGCCCAGTCCTGGAGCTGCTTGCTCTGTCCTTCCACAAGCCAGCACTGGGCAGCCAGGGAGATGTCCGCTGGTCCAAACCCATTTGCCAAGTGAGGAAACTGAGGCCTGGAGTTGCCCAAGAGAGTTGCAACGCGAGCCCCAAGCTGACAGGACACAAGCAAACGTGAAGCTCCCGGGAGTCCTCCTCCTCACAAGGCCCTCCCCTCCCCCTCCCCCTACGGAGCGGCTCCGCCATATTTATCCCCAGCAGACAGGGGCCAGAGGGGTCTGGGAAAGCCACGTCAAGAGCAGCCCAGCTGTGCTGGAGGAATTAGAGAGCAGCTCCTTGGTGGCTTTCAGCCTGGGAAAGCTCTGAGGCCTTCCTGTCCCCTCCGGCCTTGCCCCTCCCAGACGGCCCTGCGCCCGCCCTACAGCTGTGAGAAGCTCCCCGGAGGCAGCATCCAGTGGAGCTGGAGGGAAGAGCGACCCAGAAAGGAGGACTTGATCCCTGATCCCAAGCCAGTGGGTGGCACCCTCCTGGATCACCCTAAACCCTCAGCCTGGGGCCTGGGCTTGTCCGGGGGCCCGCGGGTCTCCCTGGCCCTGGCCCACGGGTGGCACCATCACACCCAGTGACACAGGCATGTTCTTCCTAAAGCAGTCACACCCACGGGCATCCTCACTCTACAACAGCCCTGCAGAGGCCGGGCTGCTACCCTCCCATTTGACGGACGAGGAAACCGAGGCTCAGGGAGGGGAGCGACTTGCCCAAGGTCAAGGGCCCACGTGGCAGCACTGGGCCTCCGCTAACTCCATGAGCTCTCGAGGGATGACCCTGGAACTGACTGTGGCCGGCTCTGGTCCCAGCCTGGCTGACTCCTTCCCCTCGGAGCCTGGGCTCTCTCCTCCGTGAACACGGAGGTAGGGGCGCCGTGAGGGATACACGCATGGGCCGTGCACCCGGCACCTGCTAAATGCCTCATCACTGCTTGTCCCCATCGTGGGCACACTTCAGTTACTAACTAACCACCAACAGTACTGTGCGTGCCCCATGCGCGGGACCCCGACACCAAAGTCCCTGCCTGGGAGCTGGCATTCTGGTCCGGGGAAGACAGCCACCAAACAAAGTTAAGTGTGCACGGCAACCAGTGTGGTAGGAAGGATTAAGTGCCCGGGCTGGGGGGGTGCGGGGGTGGGGGCGGGGCCCGTTTACACACATCACGTGGGAGGCGAGGGAGTGACCACGTGGCTCCCTGGGGAAGGTGGCTAGGCAGAGCAGGGTGGGAGCTGCCTGGCACCTCCAAGCAACACCAAGAGTCCAGGGAGGCCCGAGCAGTGAGCTTCTGGGCCACGGCAAGAGGAACGAGGGGTGGGGTGCGGCAGCGCCATAGACCATGGTGGCCACTGGGCAGCCGGGCTTTCACATGAGTGACGTGGGAGCCATCAGAAAGTGTCCTCCTTGTCAACTAAACCCCCAAAGCCTGAAAGAGGGCCTTAGACCCCGGACCACCATCAGAGGAGTGGGACGGCCACCCTCCGCCATCCAGGACCCGTTCCCGTGGCCCACCCCTCCCTATGATGCTCCTGGAAAAGAGAATCAGATGGGAGTAAGGTGCCAGTGCTCACAGGGACCTGGGAGGTGGTTTGGATGACAGGGGAAGCAAGGAGCCTGGAGGGGGAGGGGCTCATCCCAGCCACTCAGCACGCAGTGACCGCTGCGTCCACAGTAAAGCCCGAGGCTGGGGCCTCCCAGAGCCATTCCCCTCCTGCTGCAGAGCCCTGGTGAACAGGACGTTTCGTTTTTCTGGCCCAGATCCAAGGAGTCCCCAGGGGCCCCCTTGGGGTTTGCCTTTGCAAAGGCCCTTCCGGCTAAGGGTCCCTTCCAGGCTGTGGTGTTGCCACCAAGGCTGGCAGAAGCTGTGCCCAGCTAGGGCAGCCGCCCCACCTGCGCGCCGCGTTGAAGAGGGTGTGTGCACGTGGGCTCGGCCCCTGCGCCTGGCCACCTCCCAGGCATCTTGCTCCCTAGGACTTCCGTTCCAAGCACAGACATGGGGATACAATAAGCAACGGCTGCCCCACTTCCAGGGTTGCCCTGATGGAACAATAAACAAACTAGGAAGCTCCTGCCCTCTCTCTCTGTCTCTCTTTTAGAGATTTTATTTATTTGAGAGACAGAAAGAGAGCGCGTGCATGAGTGGGGGGAAGGGCAGAGGGAAGAGAAAATCTCAAGCAGAGCCCGCACTGAGCGCAGAGCCTGATGCAGGGCTCGATCTCACAACCCTGAGATCATGATCCGAGCCACCCAGGCGCCCCGTCCCTGACCTCTTTTTCTCCCCAATTCCATGGATGTCCATGGCAGTCTGCAGCTGCCACTGCCAGCCCCTCAGCTTCAGTTCAAGGGGAATGAACACCCACCATCCTCCGGTCTCTGGTGTTCCAGCCATCCTCCTCTCTATCTTACTGCTCATTGGTCCATTTATTCATCTTTCCGCTTACTCAGTTATCCCACCCATATGTCCATCTACACACCACTGGTCTGAATAACCACCAATCTCTGTATGATTGCTATTGACCCATCCTCCCATCTATCCAGCCCATCCACCCATCCACTCACTCACCCACTCACCCATCCACCCACCTGTCCATCCATCCACCCATCCACCTGTCCATTCACCTATCCACCCACCCATCCATCCATCCACCCACTCACTCATCCATCCATCCACTACCCACCCACCCATCCATCCATCCATCCACCCACCCATCCATTCATCCACCCATCCATCCACCTACTCACCCATCCGTCCATCCACCTGTCCATCCATCCACCCATCCACCCGTCCATCCATCCACTCACCCATCCACCCATCCTTCCATTTACCCATCCATCTATCTTACACTCTCCCTCATTCACCTATTGTCTGCATCAAACCTATCTCTTTGTCTGCTTGTCCATCCATCCGTCTATCCTTGTACCAATTTCTCCACCCAGCCATCTATTCACCACCTTCCTCCCAACCATCCATCACCCCACCCCGCTTCCTAGTGTCCTGCCAACCCACTTGCCGGCCTGTGTACTAGTCCCACCCACCCATTCATGTCACATTAATAGAGGTGTGTCCTCTGTGCCTGGCACTGTAGCGCCACCTGCTGTGGGAATAACCACCACTACCACTTGCTTTACACCAGGCATTCTACCTACCTTCACTTAATCCTCCCGACAACCTACCCTGTTTGACAGATGGGGGGAGGGGGACAGGCTGGACAGCCTCAACTGGACAATTGTCACATTGCTTGATTCTAACAGCGGCTCTACGAGGGAGGTACTGTCATCACTTTCCAAATGCAGAAACCGGGGCCATGGGTTTGCCTGAAGTCACAGCACTAACAAATGACAGGATTTGCACCCAAGTGCCCTGACTCCAAGTTCAGTGCTCCTCCATCTGACCGCCGCTGCCTGGGCTCCGGCCTGGGTGTCAAGAGACTCACTGTCCAGTCCGGGCGGCCACCCTGGTGTGTGACCGTGTATGACAAGTCAGGTTCAGGACCTCAGTTTTCTTGCCCGTAAAAGAGGGCGGTGTGGGAGTGGCTCCTGACGGGCCAGGACTCCTGCGGCTCTTTGTTTCTTCCCGAATCCTCGTCCTCATGAAAGGCCATGAAGGACCAGGAGAGGAGCTGGGTTGGGGGAGCTCGGAGTCCCTGGCCTGGGACATGGCTAAGCCCAGCGTGGACCCACTCATGACTTCCCCACTCCAAATATACCACATCAGGGCATGACCCTGGGGGGCCCAGTTCCTGGCTTCAGAGCCAGGCAACACACAACCAGGGAGAAGGGGGGCAGCCCCCTGAGAGGAGAGTCATGTCTGCCACCGGCTTGCTGTGAGGTCTCGACATTTCCCTCAACTTTCTCATCTGCCCAGGGGGCTAGTGATACCCACCTCAGAGGATCAAATGACTTAATAGGATGTGGACACACCCCACATGGCCTCTCCTCTCCCATCCTCATATGTAAATAGCAGGGTTGGGCTTCAGCAGAGGTCCCCACTGGGGACTCATGGGTAGACTACAAGAACCCTGAAACCGTATGTGGTATTTTGTGTGTGCAAGTGCAATCTTCTATCAAGAGGTCCATCGTCCATCAGATTTTCAAGAGGTCCATGATATCGCTGCTACTAATCATTTACTGAGTGCCGACCCGGAGCCACTCTAGTGCTAAGTGCTAATACACCTTATCTCATCGAATCCTCAGCAAACAGTGAACCCAATAGAGATCCAGCTCCGGGACTCTAGAGCCTCATTGTCTGCAATTAAATCTTGACACTATTACTCCTCAGCTGTGTGACCTTGGGCCAATCACCTAACCACTCTGTGCCCCATTTTCCTCAGCTCTGAATTGCATGACAAAGTGCTGCATAGGGTTGCTCGGAGGAGTAAGTATGGTTAACAGAGCTTAGAGCCGTGCCTGCCACTAAGCAAGGGCCCCGTAAACATTGTCTTAAAGTAGATAAGGAAACGGGGGCTCAGAGAGGTCACGGAACTTGTCTGGGGTCAACCAGCTGAGAGAGAGCCCGGATTCTAACCCAGGGGGTCTGACATTGGAGCGCTTATACTTAATGGCTATGCTCAATGTATGCGCTCTCCAAAGGAGCCTGACCTCACGCCACGCTGCCCCAGTTCTGACATACGGGACTCTAGATCCTCTTGACAAGGGAGGGAGGCTGGCCTGGCTCGTCCCCAAGCTTCCCTGCCATTTCTGACCTTGGAGGCTTCTCCCTGTGAGCCCCCAGTCTGGGGGCGCAGACCCAGCCGCTCTTGAGGAGCGGCATAGAAAGTGCAAGAGCCACAGAGAAGAGTGCGAGCGTGAGCATGTGCGTGCACCTGAACACGTGCACATCCCCCGCCGCCACCCACAAGGTGCAGCTCCCAGGGCTCCCTGCACAGCCTCCCAGGGGAGGCGCCCCCGCAGGCATCGCTCCTTCCCGGGGCCATGTGACACGGGTTGGGGGGCGTGGGAGGGAGGAGGAGAAGAGCTCCCCCCAACTGACAGCTCTCCCTCCTGGGCAGGGAGCTCCAGGGGCTGCAGCCCTAGCCCCAGATGGCTTTTCTCAGACTGGAGGGGGGGGGGGAGGAAGGGGGAGGGGATGGGCTTTGCTCGGCCACTTCCTGGCTTGCTGTGACTTTCGCAAGCCTCTTCACTTCTTTGGGCCTCACTTTGCTCATCCATTAAGTGGGGACAATTGCTGTGACCCCACTGGGTGGTGGCAGGGGGAGCATGCATATAAAATATGCAGCTCCGAGCAGACTCAGCACCCCAGTTCCTTTGCACCCCACTCCCCCAGAGGCAGAGAGGGACGACTGCTGGTCTGAGACAGGAGGTGGCATCTTTTGGCACCTGGTGGCGGGGGCAGTTTAGTGGAGGCAGGGGCTGGAGACATGGCAGGGGCTGGGGTGGCCTGTGCAAGTGAAGGAGCTACAGCTCTTGATATCAGGAAAGTTGCTCTATGGCCTTAAGGAGCTGAGTCAACAAGCCTTCTTCTCCCTCCAGGCCTCAGTCTCCCCTTCGTCCAACTGCGTCTCCGGGACCTCCACCAGCTGGACCATCCTGTGGGCTGCAGGGCCAGGGGTTCCACTGGGCAAGGCTGGGGGCTCACTCCTTCAACAAATACCTTCTGATACCTACTCTAAGCCAGGTTCTAGGCGCTGGGGGCACGAAGTGGTCAAGGTCATACCTTAGGAAGCTGACATTCCGGAATCTGTGGAATCTCTGAGATTCCACAGAGCGAGTAGGGACGAGCACTTGGGAGGAAAATAGAAGAGGGGGAGTGACTGGGGTGTTGGTCAGGTAGAGGGTCCGAGAAGGCCTCTTCCGGGCGGGGGCACATTTGAGCAAGACCCTAAAAGAGTTGGGTGGGGACCATGTGCACAGCTGGGGCAAATGCATTTCCGGTAGAGGGCACAGCACGTGCAAAGCCCTGAGGCTCTATGCTGCTTGGCAAGAAGGTGCTGGGGCCAGAGTGCAGTGAACCAGGCAGGTGGGAGGAAGTGGATAGGGTCAGAGAGGGAAAGGTTGGGGTGGAGGAGGTGATATAGAAGCTGCTTAGGGATCCTTGCCTCCCTGGGCTAGGGAGAGGGAGCATTCCTTGGGGTCATTCCTCCAAGACCCCTGCCCCCAAAGGTAGTAAGCCGCTTGGGCTTAGCAGATGGACAAGAACACGCTCTTAAAATCTGGTCCAGCCCCCTTTGTTCACATGAGCCCACACTGCAGATGAAGAAACTGAGGCTTGAACAGGAAAAAGGACTTCCCCCCAGGACCCCCCATCGCATAGTGTGCCTCAACCTTGAGGCACACCTCCCCACTTTGGCACACTGCAGCCCTCTTTCAAAATGATGTTTGTGAAAATTAGTCTCGGTAAAGATAGCTAAAAAGCATGGGTTGGGATGTTTTTAGCTGCCTGAAAGCTGGATAAAAGGTTCTGTTGTTGCAGAAATGCTCTTCTTGTGTATGCTATAAGCATCCATCAATTTCAGAAATTATCCAGCCTCCCTAACTAAAAATGACGGGTGCTTTTTGAATTTCAGATGAAGAGGGTTTTTTTGTGTGTGTGTGCTGTTGATGTGGTTTACTCATGTCAGACTCTTTTCCTAGCTTGAGTGTAATATCCTAAATTTCAAGGAGGCAGGGGACTGATTCTTTTTCATCTCTTCAGCCCTAGCAATGTAGGTGTACCACTAACATTTACTGAAGAGAAGGTTTTTCCTGAAGGGCCATTCAGAAATCTACAATCATGATTCTCTGTATTCATGTGTAGGGGCAGAGGCATATAGTATGTTTGTAAGATGGATGGATGCATGGATGGATGCATGGATGGATGGATGGATGTATTTGGGTCAACAAAAAGGCATGTCTTTGGGGCACCTGGGTGGCTCAGTCAGTTGAGCGTGGGATTCTTGACTTCAGCTCAGGTCATGATCTCAAGGTCATGAGATCAAGCCCTGCATTGGGCTCCACGCTCAGCAGGGAGTCTGCTTGAGGTTCTCTCTCCCTATCCCCTGCCCTTCCCCCTGGCTCACATGAGCTCTCTCTCTCTCCCTCTCTCTCTCTCTCTCAAATAAATAAATAAATAAAATCTTCAGGGAAAAAAAGACATGTCTTCAAATTACATGTAGCCAGGAACCACAAGCTTGAGACCTCTGGGCATTAGGGTAAGGAGGAGAAATCATATTCTTAGGGGTAGATTATGAGCTGAAGAAGCAGCCAAAAGCTTGAAAAGAAATTCCAAATCTGGGTCCCCCCCACTCCCAGAGTTAAGATCCAGTCACATCAATGCTACCAGGGACTTGTATTAGTCAGCTCTCACCAGGTTAAGCTGTGTAACAAGCAGCCGCAAAGCTCAGCTTCTTACAGCAACACTATTTCCCACTCCTGCTGCATGTCAGCGACAGGGGCTCAGCAGCTGCAGCTTGGGTCCCAGCTGTGCACTGAGTCAGGTCTGTTGCACACGTCTCTCATTCCAGGCCCGCAGCTGAAAAAACAGCTCTTATCTGGGCTGCATGTTCTCATGACAGAGGCCAAGAGCCCAAAGAGGTGGGAGAAGACTTCCAACACCTCTTCAGGCCTCCACTGGAAACTCCCACACTGTCACTTGGGCCCACATTTTGAGGGGTAAATCAAGTCACAGGGCCAAGCTCAACACCAATGAGCAGGGCTGGTGAGGACTATTTGCTGAACAATAATATTATCTATTACTGGGATTTAGGGGTCTCTGAGTCTGGTGGATTTTAAGCTGTTCTCAGAAACACTCCCAAACTCCTTGAGCCACAGTGAATTAGGGGATGCTGGGATTGGGGAGCCACGAGCGGACAGGGTTCCCAGACCACCACCTTCAGCAAGAACACCTCCGCGGCTTCTGTCAGATCGCTACATACCTTTTAATTTGAAAGCTGCTTTAAAAAAATAAGACGTCTTAAAATAAATAAATTAATTAATAAAAATAAGACATTTTTTAAAAAGTCATTGGTCTAATCCAAATCCCCCACATTATAGAGAGGGGTCCTGAGACCTCAGGAGGAGACAGGTATGACACTGATCAGTGAGTGGCAGAGAACTCTTTGATCCGCACCCAGATGGGTACATGTTCACATGTTCATTCAACAAACATCTGCCATCCACGAACTCTGGGTCAAATTTTGGCTATCGGAGCATTCTCCTTCATTGCGTCTCTATTTTGAAAACATACTTTGCACCTCATTCACCCATTCATTCTTTCAATTGGCATTTCTGAGGGCCTACTATGTGCCAGACTGTGCTTTCGGCACTAGGGATATAGCAGTGAGCAAACCCAATCTTCTGACCCCATGGAATTTGCATGCTAGGGGAGACCCAGATCACCAATAAAATAAGCTGCATATATACAAAGTGGGGTAAATACTAAAGAGAATAATGAAGCAGAGAGAGGAGATAGAGTGCCAGAGGGGATATTTTGAACAGAGGAGCCAGAGAGAGCCTCTTTGACTAGAGATTTAAGCAGACGGACAGAGCAGGTACAAAGGCCCTGAGGTGGGTGTGAAACCAGGGCGTTGGAGGCAGGTAGAAGGCCTGTGCAGGAGTGGGCCAGGAGGCCTGAGAGGGAGCTGGAGCCTCAGAGGTCCCAGGAAGGAGTCTGGCTTTCTTGCCCAGTGGGGTGGGGAGCCTTTGGATGGCTTGCATCAGGGGAGAGGTCTGATCTGCCTGTTGTCCGGGCACAGGTTGTGTGAAGAACCGAGGTCAGGGAGACCTAAGAAGGAGGCTCTTGCCACCACGTGGGGCTCAGAGGGGCTGGCGGCTGGTTTCAGCATGTGGCCAAGACAATCCCAGGCTTGACCCCCACTTCGTAGAGGTCAGAGCCCTGGGAGGGCCGCAAGGACTGGAACCAGTGAGCAGGCATGCCGGCTTCCGGCTTCCGGGAGCGACTGACAGTGGACACAGGGTGTCCTCCGGGGTGGGGCCGAGGCCTGAGAGTGCTCATTGGCTGGGATTCGGGCTGCTGACAGGGCCTCTGAAGGCCTCCCCGGTGGCAGCCCTCAGGAAAACTGCCCAGGATGACAGGCCAGGTTGGATCTGTGATTCCCACCACGTTCAGAGCCCAGCTGCATTAGCCACCTAACCCCATCCCCAACCTTGCACCTCTCTAGCACTCTCCCCGCCCCCTCCCTCCCTTGAAAAAACAAAGGAGCTCCTGATTGGGGAAGGGGGGTACTCTTTTCCTCATTTTATTTCTGCCTGGTTATCTCCTTCTAAGCTCAGCCGAACCCCCTCCCCAGGAAAACCTTCCCAAGCGCCCCCTACTTTGCACTCCCCATTATCTGCTCCAATAACCCTTCCTAAAGTAGCAATTTCCCCCTTTCCCTCCGATTATTTGATTGATGTCTGTCTGTCCCACTCAATGATGAGCCCTGTGAGGGCTGTCTTTCATTTTGGGGGTGAGCTGGGGGGGGTCACTGTTGTCTTCCCCACTCTAGCAAGTTCCGTGTACATAATAACTCAGAAAACGAGTTTCCTGCCTCTGGGGTGTTTTCAAGTCCTGTCTCCCCCAAGGGCCAAGACCTGACGGCCAGGAGCTGTCTTGGGATTGGGGTCCTGGGAGATTTTTTTTTCCCCAATGTCTTTATTGTGGCAAAACACACATGACATACAATTTTTCATTTTTACTATTTTTAAATGTACAGTTCAGTGGTATAGGTATGTTCACATCACTGTGTGGCCCTCGTTACTGTCCATCTCCAGAACTCTTTTCCTCTTGCAAAACTAAAACCTTGCACCCATTAAGCAATGATCCCCCACCCCCCACCCCAGCCCCTGGCGACCCCCATCTACTTCCTGTCTCTAAGAATGTGACCTAGTCTCTAGGGACCTCATATAAGTGGAATCAAACAGCCTCCTCCCCCACAGTCTGGTACCTGGAGATCTGTCCCTCTGCCTTCTGAGCATGGGTTCCCAGCCTGCCAGGGCCCAAGGAACCAAGCAACACCCCAAGAGACACCACCAAACCACATCCTCAAAATATCACCGTGCTCGCAGCCTCCAAGAGGGCCTCCAATGATCCTGGCCTCCTGGTATTCACGCTGTCGTGCGGTCTCCTCCACACTGAATAACCAGCTGGATATTGCAGCAAGGATGTGTGTGATTTCTGAGGCTGAGTCGTAACAAATACTGTGGCTTCCTCCTCGCTCTCTGGGACTGCTCAGTGTGGGAGAAGCCGGCTGCCATGTTGTGAGGGACGCCCAGCCAGTGGCCAGAGTCAGTGGCCCGCCGTGTGAGGGAGCCACCTTGGACGTGGGTCCTCCAGTCCCAGTCCAGCCTTTGGATGAGGGCAGCCCCTGGCCGACTTTTGACTACAATCCCATGAGAGCCCGGGAGCCAGGACCACACAGCTAAGCTGCTCCCAGATTCCTGACCCACGGAAACTGTCTGGATCATAAGTGTTTATTGTTGTTTTAGCCACTAAGTTTTGGGATGATTTGTTACACAGCAACAGATGACCGATATCAGCCACCTCATCCTGCCAAGTTTGGCTGCCACTAGCCTTTGGATGCGTCTCAAAATCAGCTCAATATCCAAAGAATGAAGATTTGTCCTCACAATGGTTTTGGGAAAGGATGTCAGCCAACAGGGATTAGCGCAACCAACTGGTATCTGTGGGGCGTTTGGAGTTTATAATGAGATTGTGGGGCTGAGGGGGGCTGTGTAGGACAAATGGGGAAGCAGTGAGAAGGACAGGGCTGACAGAGCCTAGGGAGAGGAGTGAAAAGAGCCCAGATTTGGGCATGAAGACACGGCCTCTGTTGCTCACTAGCCACATGACCTTAACAGGTGACCCGGGCTTCTGGGCCTCTGTTCATTGTTTGTCTAATAGACTTAGCTGACAGCACCATTGTGAGGTTGTCAGTCTGGTCCCTGATAGCAGCCAGAAGGATCTTTTTAAATCGCAAATCCAATCTTGTCATCCCTTGCTTAAAACCGATCAATGGCCTCGCACTCCCCGGACTTCGGTCAGCCTGTGCTGTCTCCCTCCCCCTCCCCGCCCTCCCTCTCCCAGATTTAACTACACACCCCTCCCCTGGTTTCCTGAAGATGCCACACTCCATCCAGCCTGTGGGATTTCTCCACCTGGAATATGCCCCCCTTCCGCTTGCTAGCATGTCCGTACCCTCCAGGTCTTGGCTCGCGTGGGAAGCCCTCCCTGACCACTTAGTCTGCGCCTCACAGCCCTCACCGACAGGTGCATTTGTGTGATAGGGGATACACATGTGTCTCCCCACAAGTGAGTGAGCCCCACACGGCAGTGGCCCGGCCTCATTCCTGGCTGTACGCAGGGCCCGGACTCGTTGCAGGGACTGAAGTGCTTGTGTGCAGTGGGTGAATGAGCAGAGGGTGGTCCAGCCTGGGCAAATCTTCATTTCTATCCACTCCCCACCCTTGGATTCCACTCTGACCTCAGGAGCCCCCAAGGGACTCAGATCTCAGGCTGAGTAAGCCTTCCAGGGGCCAATGCTTCCAGATTTCTATTGGTTCCAAACTTTGGCGGAGCATTCACAGTATCTGTAGACTTTTCCCAAAAAGCTGACGCCTGAGTCCCACACTCAGAGATTCCGGTGTAGATCTGGGCTGCACTGGACATCAGAACTACAAGACCCCCCAGGCCAAGCCTCGGAACCACTGCCCTGGCCAGAGGGGAGACCAGGGGTCCTAGCAGAGCACTTCTACCTGGAGCCTGGACTGTCTCACTGTGCAGGACTGTGGGGCTGGAAATAATGAGAGAAAACCAAGAGGCTATGATGTGCTAGACACTGTTATATGGACTCTCCTTAATTAACTCGTGTAATCCTCAGAAGAGTCCGATGAATAGGATGGTCCATTTCACAGATGGGAACACTGAGCCTGGAGCTACGATGTAACTTGCGCACAGTTTCCCAGCCACTAGGTGGCAGAAGCAGGACTGGAACCCTGGGTAGTCTGGCTCTAGCGTCCAGTGCTTGGCCATTCCCCTATCCTGGCTAGTGAGTGTTGAGAGGTACCCACTGACTTCCCATCCTTTGGGGGGCTGATGTGGGTGGGGCTGCTATCCATGTGATGTCTCAGTCTCCAGCCGAACGGATGTGCCCTGAACCACCAGCAGGCATCACAGAGCCGGGATTAGACAGGCGCAGCTGACCCATTCTGGGCCGGGCCAGGCTTCTCCAACACTGGAAACGTCCCCCTGGTGATAGAACCCCATGTCAGCCTTAGGAAGAGACAAGTCGCTATGGAAACCACAGGACTCTACAGCCCAAGCACTGGCTGGTTTCAAGGAAAACTGTCTATGACTCCGTTGAGGCTCGGCTGTGAGGCGGCCGAGGGGGCTCTGGCTAATTGAGCCCCTGGTTTGGCCAGGATGTCAGGTTAACTCACAGCGCGCAGCAGCCTGGGACCAGCCCTCCTCCCTGCCGTGCGCACAGAGACGCTGTTTCCAGCCCTCCCGTGGGAAGGTGCGTTGGTGGGGGAGGTCTGCGGGTGATTGACGTGTGGGGTTGAGTCTTTAATTAAAACAGGCATCATGTGCCAATCAGAAGAAAAGAAAGTTCACCTTGAAGCCGGGGTCATTATCCTGAGCGTGATTTCAAGAGTTCTTTCCCATGGAGGGGAGTGTGACCTCGTCTAATAGCTGGGCCCATATCCTTCCGAAGCTTCCCTGATCTGTCCCGGAGCCCAGCATCTGACAGCGTGAGGCCAGTGGGCAGACCCAGCCCGGCACCACACGCTAACAGTCAACACCGCTGGCCCTTAATGAGCACCAGATCTGCGCTCCTCAGCCCTGGCGTCTGTTAGAAGCATCTGGGCAGTTGTTTTAAATCACCCATGTCTGAACCTCACCCCGGTCCCGTTAACAGAAATCTTCAAGCGTGGCACCCACGCCAGGCTACTTGGTAAAGTGCGGCCAGGGCTGAGAGCAAGCCCAGCCCCCTCTTCCTACAGAATGGGAAACTGAGGCTCCAAGAGGCAAAGGGCCCTGCCCCAGGCCTCCCAGTAGAAAGGAGCCCCAAGGCCCACTCAGTGCACCTCAGGGCCCCAAAGGTGGAGGTGGGGTGAGGAGCTGGCTCAGAAAAGGGAGGTAGGTGACACCAGTGGGGGGGGTACCCAGAGCCAGGGAGGAAGAGAGGGGGGCTCTGAGAGAAGATGCCATCATCCCTACCCCAGCCAGGAACTTGGGGTGCAGTTTGGGGGAGCCAAATCTCAGCCTCAGCCTACCTTTTAAAAAAAACCGTGGAAGAGCATTAGTCTTTTGTAGTAAAGGTGTAGTCACCTGGGAGCTTGTTAGAAAGAAATCTCAGGGCCATTCCAGACCTACTACTGACTCAGAGTCTGCATTTTAACAAGATCCCCAGGCGATTCATATGCATTTTCAAATTTGGGAAGCCCTGTAGTCATGGGCCCTGGGATGGAAGCTCCGACACTTGAGTTCTGGTTAGGTGACCTAGGAAAGTTCCACAATTTCTCCATCTGCTAGATAAGGGGACCGGACTTCCAATGTCGAAGCTGGAAGGACAAGAGACAGGGAGCGGAGTGGCTAGGGGTGAACAGCTAGAGTGACAGAGTGGCTTGAAGCAAGAGCAAGGCTTCTAGTCCAGCGAATCTCCCTCCGCTGGGTCCCCTCCTTGCCGGGAGCTTGGCGGTGGGGGGTGGGGGGGGGTGCTGCAGACACTCTGAGAGGCCTCCAAGTTCTTTCTATATGTCATTTTGTTCCAGCAGGTTCTTTGCTAGAAATCACATTACCCATCTGTAAAACCCCGGGGTTTGGTTCCAGTCCCATGTCTTTGTGATCTAATAAAATAACAAAAGACATCAAAACAAAAGTTGGTGCCAAGAGAAGTCATTTGAACTAGAGGAAAAAGAATGATGTGTCTACCTTCCTCCTCTTCCTCCTCCTCACTTGTTCTAAGCAGCGTATTGTGCCTGCCTGTGGCTGCATGCCTGTGCGCGTTGTGTGCAAGAATGCCTGTCCGTGTGTGTGCTGTATGTGTGCACGTGCACGAGTGTGCGAAGGGCGTGCCTTGCATGCATGCATATTGTGTGTGCATGTGTGGAGGTGTGGAGGCTGTCCCCGTGCATGCACACTGTGCATAGTGTGCATGCAAGCATTTGTATGTGTGTGTGTGTGTGCATGATGACTGCACATGCATGTGTGTTCCTGTGCATGTGTGGGGTTGTACGTGTGTGTGTGCACGTGTGGCAGTAGATGTGCACATGCCTGTGAGCCACGTGTATGAATGTGTGCTCATGTGTGCGTACAAGCATCTGCGTGTGCAAGCATGCTTGTGAACCTGTGTGCATGCGTGTGCCTATGTGCACATGTGTGCTCATACGTCCACGAGCAAATGCATGTGCCTGCGTGTGCATTATCTGTGCCTGTGTGTGCTTGTGTATGTCTGCATGCACATGCCTACGTGTGTGTCAGGCCTTATGGAACATTAGATGACTTAAAGGCTGTGCTCGGTAGGAGGGAGGGGGATTAGAAAGCCCCCCAAAGCCTTGACATCCGAGGGGTTAGCATGCAGTGTGGGCTCAGTTCAAGGAACCCAAAGGCCCGTGGCTTATCATCGTTGATATTTTTGATGAGTCAAAAATGTCAGCATGGAACTTAGCTAGTAAATGAGCCTCGCTGGTCACCCAGTGATAAACACTATTTCTTTCAGGAAAATGGCCCCCAAAGAATGCCAGTTGCCGGAGCTAATCATGAAAAGAGAGATGAAGAACATCTGAAACATTCTATCGGCTTTTAGTCTGAAGAGGGGAAGCGGGGAGTGGATTAAAGAGTGGAGAGTCGGATTTGGCCCCCGCTTCGATCCGCGGCTCCAAACGAGCCCACCATATGCTGCTGTCAGCGAACACCCGGGAAAGTGACTCCCCCCGGGCTCCGCGCGGAGGACGCCTCGGGCAAGGCTGCCGAGGGGCGGGTACAAAACTGGCTTTAGTTTTGACGACAAGTCACTGATCCTCTGAGACAGCAGCGTCACATTTCAGCTCTGCTCCTTCTTAGAGGGATGCTCTGTGCTGGAGACTACTGCCTGGGGTGCGATTCCTAAAGATCTCTTGTCTTATTTCTTGCACGTGTCAAAAGCCCGGCGAGGGCTTGGGTGGCGCCAAACTTATAAAGGCATGGAAATTATTAGTTTTAATATTTTAATGGCTCATCTATATTGAGAGCTAACAATATGGCAGACGCTAAGCTGAGAATTTTTATCTTAAGTATAATTATATTAAGTAGAATAATATGATTTCCCACCTCCAGGAAGTTCTTCCTGGTAAAATTCTACAAATCCTTCAGAGGCTGCTAAAATTGTTACCTCTTCTGAGGAACCTGTCCCACCCATGTCAGCGATTATTTCCCTCGATCGCGGTAATTGTCCCCGCTGCAACCCCAAGATCCCCTGAGGACCTTGTCCGTTCCTCCCCAGTCCCAGCACGGGTCGGGGCGCAGAGAGAGCTCGGGTTTGTGGGGTGGACATTAAATGTCACACGGGGGGGGCGCCTGGGTGGCTCAGTCAGCTGGGCATCTGTCTTCGGCTTAGGTCATGATCCCAGGGTCCTGGGATGGAGCCCCGTATTGGGCTCCCCTCTCAGCAGGGAGCCTGCTTCTCCCTCTCCCTCTGCTCCTCCCCCCGACCTCAAATAAATAAATAAAATCTTTAAAAAAATAAAAAATAAATGTCACATGGGCTTCTTCCTTTCCGCTGTCTCTGGGGACTCCACTCCCCACCCCCTGGACGGCAGCCAGCACGGCTGCTCTCTCTCATTTTGGATGAAAATGGAGCAGGCTTTTCACTCGGGGTTTAATTTCTTGCGAAAACACTGGAGAGCTGAGATGGGTCTCTGGGGGACCGGCCTCTGTCCCCAGCGGGCAGCACACCAGGACTCCAGTTGCCCCAGAAGGCAGGCTTCCTCGTGGCCCAGTTTGGCCCAGTCGGGCTCTACCCCCTCCGCGCCCTCCCTCCTTGGCTGTCCTCGGAGCCTTGCCTGGGCCCCGGACCCCAGGCCTTCCTGCTCTCCTTCCCTTCTGGATCTTTCTCAACAGCGTCTGGGCAAGCGCAAGCCTCTCCATCTTGGAAAATGGTGAGGACACTAGCAGCGGTGTCCCTAGCCACCCAGCTTCCTCGTTTTTGTACCCTGCGTCCCTCCTCCTTCACAGCCACGATCATTTAGAAGGAAGGAGGAAAGGGCGCCCTTGCTGTGTATGCACCACACTCTTCTGCACCGCGCGCTCTGCCCCTCAGTCCGGCTTCCTCCACTGTCCCATCGACACTTTTCGGCCCCTTTCTTGGCAGCTTTTGACAGTTGGGCCCATCTGTGCCTTCTCAAACCTTCCTGTTGCCTCAGCTTCCACGGCCCCACGCTCTGGTTTTCCGCCCCCCTCTCCTCTCTTCGGCTCTCTGTCCTCTCCGAAACCACCGTGTTCCTCCGCGTCCTCTTCTTCCTGCTTGGTCTGTCCTGTCGACGCTCTCCCCACGGTGACAGGAGCTCAGATCTACGGAGGCAGCCTTCTCCCCCAGGCTTCAGACCCTCACCTCCAGGCTCTGCTGGGCAATTGCACTTGAAGGTCTGTGGGGGCTGCCACGGACTCCACACCCTCAAATTCAGTTCGTCTTCCCCTCCCACTCGCCCCCCACATGGCCTGCCAACCTACACCCTTTTGCCTGGAGTCCCCATTTTGGTGACTGGCACCACCAGCCACCGAGCTGCCCAAACCCCAACACCAACTCTCCACCCAATGCAACACCCCACAGCTGGTGGATCCCAGCTCTGCCCCCTCAAATCTGCCCCCCACCACCATCCCACAGCATGTCCCTGAAGAGGCTCTTCCATGCCGTCAGGTCCCACCTGGACAACTGCTGCCGCCTCTCACCTGCTTCCCGTGCCTTCTTTCTTGCCCCCCAGCCCTCCCCTGCAGCCAGAGTGGGCTTCCAAAGGGCTAGCTGATCATGTCCCTCTCACTCATCTACCTGCTCCCGATGTGTTCGTTGAAGACCTACTGTGCGCCGGGCACTACGCATTGTGGGACATGTGCCTTAGTCCTGTGCAGTTCACATCCTAGGGGAAGAGACCAGTAGCCATACATTATACAGTCAAGTGGTGATAAGTTTACCCGCAAAGATAAAGCAGGGAAGAGGATGGAGAGGGATGGACTGGGGGAATCTTCAGTAGACAGGTCAGGAGAAGCTTCTTTGAGAACGTGATATTTGTGAATGGAGTGGCCAAGTGAGCCAGTGGGGTCTGTAGAGGAAGCAATGTTCCAGGCAGAGATAACGGCCAGTGCAAAGGCCCTGTGGCAACTAGGTATTTAGTAGGCTTTTGCCCTCCATTCGCCACCTACATTGAGCTCTAGTCCCTTGTACACTCTGTTTAGAAACCTACTCCCTCACTCTCCTGGCTAGCTTTTAATTTGTTAGATTCAACTCCAGCATCATCTCCCCCAGAGAGGTCAGTGCAGATCCTCACCCTGGCTGGATTAGCGGCCCCTCCTCTGAGCTCCCACAGCCCCTATCATAGCATGTGACAAACTACATTGCAATTGTTTTTTATTGGCTGTTTGTTCTTTGTGGAGCAGGGACTGCATCTGATTCATATCTGTTTCCTGAGACCTGGACAGTAAAGAGGGTTTAGTAAATGTCTTAAATTTGTCTTGCTGTCTAACCAACCATTCCAAAGTCAGCGGCATAAAACAGCAACTGCTTTATTCTGCTCTCAGATCCTGTGATCAGGAGTTTGGACAGAGCACAGTGGGAATGGCTTATCTCTGTTCCATCATGTCCAGAAGATTCGAATGGCTGGGGCTGGAGCCACCTGGAGTCTCCTGCACACACATGTCTGGCTCCCAGGCTGGGCTCAGCTAGGATGGTGCCAGGAGCACCTCCCACTGACAGCCTCCCCACGTGGATCATGGATGGGGCTCCTCACAGCACAGCGGCTGGGTCCTGAAAACAAGACAGCGTTCTAAGAAAACCAGGCGGGGCACTCGGCCTTTCCTGAGCTGGCCTTAGAAATCACATAGCATCCCCCTCGGCACACTCTGTTGATCGAAGCAGTCAGAAATCTGTCCAGGTCAAGGGGAGGGGACATAGGCCCCACCTTTCGCAGGGGAGGTACGTCATAGAATTTGGGAGCCATGTCTTTTTTTTTTTTTTTTTAAAGATTTTATTTATTTATTGGACAGAGAGAGACATAGTGAGAGCAGGAACACAAGCGGGGGGAGTGGGAGAGGGAGAAGCAGGCTTCCCGCGGAGCAGGGAGCCCGATGTGGGACTCGATCCCAGGACCCTGGGACCATGACCTGAGCCGAAGGCAGATGCTCAACAACTGAGCCACCCAGGCGCCTGTGATTACCTCTCTTACAAAAGAGGAAAGCGAGTCACAGAGAAGCTAGGTGTGGTAGATTAAGCCACGTTCACCATCCTTCATACCATACGTGCGAGCCCTTTGCCGCGTGACTCCCCTGGAGCGGACAGAGTGCGTTTCCCCACCCTGTGGATTGGGGGCTGGTCATAGGACTTGCTTTGACCAGCGAAATATGGCAGAAGTGACAGTGCGTCAGTCCCAGGCTGAGGCTCAGAAGGCATCTCATACTCCCACCCCTCCTTTTGTGATCCGATGATCTGTCCTGAGAAGTGCATTCCCTGGCTGGCTACAGGTTCTTCAGCCCGGTGGGGGTGTGGGGTGTGTGTGTCTCCAAACGAATGCGTGGAACAGACTGGAACCCAACCTGGAGCCCGGAGCCAGGGCCAGGGCCAGAGTGAGGTGCGTGTGGCAACTGCCTCTGGGGCAAAATTTAGACAGCTGTCAAAAAACTCAGGAATCAAGCCAAATAATATTTTCATGCAAAATTTTAAAAATAAAAAGTAATGCGAAAAATCTGCTGCTATAGATGAAATGCTTGTGTCCCCCAAAATTCATATGTTGAAGCCTAATTCCCAGTGGGATGGTATTGGGGGGGGCCTTTGGGAGGTGATGAGGTCATGAGGGTAGAGCCTACATGGGATTAATGCCCTTATAAAAAAAAGACCCCAGAGAGCTTCCTTATGCCTTCCATCATGTAAGAAGACTGCCATCCATGAGCAAGGAAGCAGGCTTCACCAGATCCGGAAGCTGCCAGTGCCTTGATCTTGGGCTTCCCGGCCTCCAGAACTGTGAGAAATAAATTTCTGTCATTTATAAGTCAGTTTATCTAGTAGTATGAGTATGAGTAGTATGAGTTTATCTAGTAGTATGAGTATTGTTAATACTCAATTTATGGTATTTTTGTTATAGCAGCCTAAATGGACTGAGACATTCACAATGAACAAAATATCCACATTTCCAGTAAGGACAGGATCCATATTGAAGCCCAGCCCAGCCCTGTGCCGTGTTCCTTTTCCTAGATGAGGCTGGAGTCCCTCCCTGGCTCCATTCTCCAGCCCCCTCCACCTGGCAGATGGTCCTGACCCTCTCCCCTTCATTTCTGCAGAGACCCTAAGGAGACTGATCTCAGATTCCAAAGCCAGGTGCCAAACCAAAGGCAAAAGTTTCAACATATCTGGCCAAGAACCAGCTACTTGACTCTCATACTTCTCACCTATGTCAAAGATATAAAAGAGTCCGTCGTGAGAGGGTTTTTTTGGGAAAGGGACATTTCCAAGAGCGCTATGGCATGCTGTGGGAGTGTCTGCCCCTCAGTTTAAGCCTAGAGTGCCTGACGCATGTCCTCGTAGCTGAGGGCTCTGTGGACCACTGTTTGTCCTCTGCCTGGTAAATCTAATGAGTGTTAGATCGTCTGAGTTAGAGACCAGAGACCCTTCCTGAACTCAGATCAGTTTATACTCTTAAAGTTGATTGGGGCCAAGGATGTGAGTTTCATACAGACCAGATGTGGGGAAACCACGAGAGAAAGCTGGCAGGGGAATGCCTGAGCCCCGTCCAAGAGAACACTGTGGATGGGCAAGAGGTCTCAGCATGGGAAACCGACAGGTATTAGAACATTCCTAGAGGCCACGAAGGGACCTAGCAAGCAACCCACATAAAGATGCACAGAACTACATCCCAATGCCTGCCGGTGAGCCGCTGCCAGGGATGGTGGGATGGGGTCGGGAAAATCAATGAAATTAAACCTGTGATTTTAATGTCACTGTTAAACATCTCCCATGCTCCAAGCGCGACATTGTCTTACCGTGACACCACAGTACCGGGCAAGAAAGAACTTCCCTGCTCCTCTGACCTCCTCCCCCCACCCCCACCAGACCCACCTCCCAAGGATCAAGGGCGGGGGAGAGCGAAACTAGAATTAGCTAAAAGGGAAGCCAGAGAGCAAGGAAAGGAGAACCTGCCCATCCTTCTCTTCCTCAGTTTCTACCTTTTTGTGTGAGCAGATCACAGCTGGGGCAAGGAGGGAAGGTCTTTCCTTTGCCCAAAGACTGAACTGTCCATCATCACATGGGCCGAGGATCTTTAACTGAGGCTGCATCTGCCACCTGAAGAGCCTTTGGTATCGATGAGAAAAACCACAGGACAGTCCAAGTTTTTATCAAGGGCCAGGGGAAAACAAAGCCCACACCCACTTGAAGGAAGCAGCGGGAGGTCCAGGTGCTTCTGAGTGAAATCTGGTTGCACACGGTGGCCCGAGTTCTGGACCCGATGAATGAGGGTGCAGGGTGGACCATCAGCTGGCCAGCCAGATGGCCTCTCCCGTTTCTCCAGGTGGAGGCGCCACTGGGCGTGGGGTCACCTGGCAAGGAACTGCATTTCCCAGCCCTTCCCACAGGTGTGCATGGCCAGTGGAAGTGAGGGGGAGGGCCTGAGAGCAGCATCCTCTGCAGTCTCTTCCCCTACTCCGCCGGCTGAACCTGAATGTGGTTCGTGTGGTGACTATGGCTTTGACCTTACAGATGGTGACATGGTCCTAGAGATGGGGTGGCCTGAAACCTGGACGCCCGAATGACCCGTGGAGCAGAGCCACCCTCTGGCCTAGCACACTCATCTCAGACTTTCCCATGAAAGAGTTCTTCTGTTGCAGTGGCTGGACCTTTTGCAACGAGCTGTAGAGCATCTCACTCCCTATGAATGACATCCGCTCAAGGTTGCTGAACTATGTTCAGATGTCACACCTCAGCCTCCCAGTCTCTCCCTCCAGAGAGCAGCCCCTCAGCCAACTCAGTTATGAAAACTCTGGGGAGAAAACATGCTTTGCGATCAGACGTGGATCCTAGCTCAGCTCTGCCACTTAGAGCTGTGCAACCTCAGACGAGTGGCTTCACCTCTCTGGGCCTTGGTTCCCTGGTATGTAAAGTAAAAAGGGAGTCATAATCCTCCCACACAGCTTTGCCCCGAGGATCCAACAAGAGGCTGCAGGTGACAGGCCCAGCACGGTGCTCAGTGCACAGTAGGTCTTCAACAAAGGCCACCCTCCCTCCCTACCCCCGTTCCCAGCAGCCTTTGCTGCTGAGCCCCAGCTGGCCTCCCGTCAGCCCCAGCAAACCGTGACCCAGACTGAAGTTTTTCTTTTGAGTAAGTGACAGGTTCAGGGAGGCAGAACGGAATAAGTACTTGGAGTTTGCAGCACAGAATTCTCTGAAATCAGATTCCCAGCGTTCCCTTCCTAGGGTCGGGAGCTAAGCCGGCTGTCCCGCGCTTGTCTCTGAATGGTTTCACTGTGGGGGAGTTTTCTGACCATCCTATTCTACCCTCCGTCCCAGGGCTAAGCAGAGATCTGTGGGGCAAGCGTCCCCTGCTGCAGCCAGCCCCGCGCTCAGTAACCCCGTCCCAGGGTGAGCCTGGGGGATGCAGGGAGCCGGGGCCGGGGCGGGAGAAAGCGTGTTCTGTTTAGCAACGAGTGGAATGTTGTGGATTATGTAATGGGAATAGTAATTCTTCCTTGCAGAGAACATAGGGTTGCAAGGGGCTATTCGTATGTTGTCTGGTCCAACTGCCCTGTCCCCACCTCCCCTGTAGAGATAAAGAAGCTGAAGTGTCTGGGAAAGGACATGACTTATTCATAGTCCCCAGTGGAGGCGGGGAGTGGCAGAGGTGGCCCGGGGCTTGACGCACAGGGGAAGGCTTGCCCTGGCGAGCCCAGCCGCGTCCCGCTAGCCCCTCTTCCGGCACCGCGCTGGCCCGTGATACCGGGGGCGGTGTTGGCCTCCATGTGTCGTGCTTACAAAGACCAGGACTGGGAAAGCGTCAAAGTGATTTGCCTCCTACACTTGCCCTCTCTGCCCAGTGTGGCCAAAGGATAGGAGGGGAGCTAGGCTCCCAGGTGGGCAGAGCGGGGACCTCTCCTCCTGCTCCCCCCACACCCCAGGCCCACCTGGTCTTGCTTCCACCCTGGCCAGGCTCACCTCACTTTGTGAATGTCCTGACAGAGATCTCGCCCTCTGAATTGGGAGCCCCATCACCTACATGCTCGGTGACAGTTGTTGATTGATCAAAAACACAGACCATCGATGCAAAATCCTTGCCTCACCCACATGAAGCTAAGATGGCCTCTGGTTTCGAATCCCCCATCTGCCATGGCACCAGCTTTGTGCCATCTTGGACAAGGTGGAGGGACAGCAGGGTGAACACGAGGAGCAGGTTTCTCATGGAGCTGAAGAGGGGGCCGGGGCTCGAGACACGAAGTGTAAAGCACACAGCAGGTGCAAGGCTGGTCTCCTCCTCTTCCCTCCACCCTGGGGGCAGGTTTGGGGTGGCACAGGCTCAAGACCCTGTCCCTCTGCCTCCACCCCCATCCTGCTTCATTTCCAATGAAGGCTCGCTCTGCTCGCCCAGTGTTTATTAAATACTGTCCAGAAAGTTGTACATCAAATCAACCATACAGACCTGGGCTCTGTCCCAACCTTGAGGACAAAACGTCCAACTGAGGCTTCCCACTACTGACATTTGGGGGCAGATAACTCTTTACTGGGGGAGATGACCTGAGCACGAGGGTACTCTATCCCCTAGATGCTAGCAGCACTCCCCACCCAAGGCTTGGTGATTCAAAAATGTTTCCAGACAATGCCAAATGTTCCCTGGGGCAAAATCAATGGTCTACAGGAGCCCCACAGAACTCAGACATATGGTGGCCCCAAAGGGCTGATGACCCATGGGGGGGGGGAATCTCTTTTGTCTGATCTCGCTACCCCTCCAGAGGGACACTGACAACTCAGCACACGCCTCCCAGAAGGCCCAGAAGGGCAAGGGCCAAGACAGGGACACAACTTCCTATTTTGGGGTGCCCCCTCCCTCATCTATTTAAACTTGAAGACTGACTCAGTGCTTCCACCAGGGCAGGTGCAAGCTAGGGAGGCCAAGGCCAGCTTTAGTTGGAGAAAGAAGCAAACCCTCTTAGAAATACAGAAAATTCACATGGTCAAGGACACAGTTTAGAAACAAACCCACTTTAATTGGTAGCGCACACAGAGATCTGGGGTAGCGGGGGCATCACGGGTGGGACCAGGCCACACACCTGTCCTGGCCAGGGTACCCAGTCTGCTTAGAGGGTGCAGGCTGGGGCCGGGTGAGGGCACAGAAGCGGGGCGCCAGGGCAGAGGTATGGAGTATGCAGGCCTGGAGCTGGGGCACATATATAGCTTTGTGTTCACATGTGTGTACATGGACGTATCTGGGCATGACGTACACAGAATTTATAGGAGCCCTCGAAGACCGATCTAGAGAGAGGGTCAAGGAAAAGACACCTCCGGTTTCTGAAGGGCCCCCTACCCCCGGGGCTGAAGAAGCATCAAGAGAGGGGGTGGGGGTGCCGAATACCCAGACTTAGCCCCACTTCTGCCACTCACAGATTTGCTGTGTGGGCTGGAGTGAGCAAGAGTCATTCACCCTCTCCGGGCCTCAGAAAGATTCACTAGATGATCACTAAGGTTCCTTGTAGCCCTAAATCTCAATATTTTAAAGGAGATTAAGATACAAAATGTATTTGTTAAGAGCTGATGACAAGACCTTTGGTCTGCAGGCTCAAATCCCGCCACACCTGGGACGCAGCAGCCCAGCGCTAGGCACAAGCTAGGGACCCACGAAGAGCCTTCCCACCTACCTCTCCGGGCTCGGCGGGGGTCCCAGCTGCTCCCGCACCCTCCCCCAAACAGCGCACAGGGCACAGGGCAGTGGGGCGGCAGGGGCGGGCACAGGCCATGCGGGTGAGGGAAACAGGCTGAGGCTGGGGAAGGGCCTGGCCTTGGGGGCATAAAGTGCACTGCTCACCCTCTTTGTTTCCTAGCACACAGTGGACCCAGCACCCAGTAGGTGCTCAATAAATGCTTGAGGAGCAAGCACAGTAGAAGACGGCGTGGTTCTAGGCAGAGCCTTGCCCTGAACCTGGTGGGGTGGGGATGGGCTGGAACGTGCCACCTCCCCCCTGAGTCTCAGCCGCCTCCTCTGTGAAACGGGGGGGTGGGGGTGCAGGAGGAGAAGCAGCCCCAGCCTGCACCCCCCCCCCCGCCCCCGCCCAGTGCAAGTGTAAACTGTGAAGCTCACAACCACGGAGGGCAGTGTCTAGCCGGAGGCAGGCCCCGGAAACCTTGTCCCGGATCGGGATCGGGATCGGGGAGGGAGGTGTCCCCAGCAGAGGCAGCGGGTCTAACCTGGGCGGGGGGTCCGGCCAACGAGGCGGGGGTAGCTTTTACAGTACAAGGATTTCCGTTCCTGCAGCTACGCACAGCGCAGTACGTGAGGACAGCGAAGCACACCCAGCAGACAGGGGAGGAATCTGCGGGAGACGGCGGAGGCCGGCCGACCCGGGATGGGCGGGGCCTGGGGACGTGGCCACGCCCCTCTCCCAACACAGGGTCGGAGGCCCTGGCTCACGGGTTAGGGACGCCTGGGGGCCACCCCAGGGGTGGGGGGCGTGGAAACGGCTGAGCCGAGATTGGAGGGTGAGCGTCCTGTCCCATCTGGCTCCGGGGCTCGTTATCACCCCGCGACGGTTCCAGGAGGTTCCATCAAGGTAGGGAGTCTGGCCCCTCCGCGTCAACCCCAAGGATAGGGTGGCTCTGACTTGGGTGCCGGAACAAGTCCCGAGGTCGCCCAGCCTTGTTTCCGGCCCCGCACGGAGGAGCTGAGAGCACAGGGGGACCTCAGAAGAGCAGAATCAGAGGGAAGTCGCGAGAAGGCAAGGAGAACATACAGAGGTCAGAGGCTGGGGTCGCCCAGTCTGGCGCCAGAGGCCTTCGAACACGGCTGCTGTCGGGGTCTCGTTGAGGGGCGGGGGGGGGAGGGGGAGGGGGGGGACATGGGCAGCGGGCGCCTGGGGCCACCTCCTGTAAGGCACTGCCCTAGCCCCAGCCCAGCGTCCCTCCCGCTCACTGGATGGTGCATTTGTCCCGCTCGCGGGCCTGGCCCTCCCGAAGGACCTTGGCCTTGATGTACTTGAGGTCACTGTTGACGCTGGGGCGGCGGGCAAAGGGCGAGACCATGCCGTAGGCGTCCATGTCCTTGACGCGGCGCATGCAGAAGGGCCTGGGGTGGAAGGCGTCCCCGTACTGCACGGAGATCTTGCGGTGCAGGGCGGGGCTCATCTCGTGGGGCAGCTTGGCCATGCTGAAGAGCACGTAGAACATCTCGTCCACGTTGGTGTTTTTCTTGGCCGACACCTCGAAGTAGGCGCAGTTCTCGTCCCCGGACACCAGCAGCTCGGCCTCGGTGGTGGGTACCTGGCGGCACAGCTCGCCATGGTCGTTCTTGTTGCCGCAGATGACCATGGGCAGCTCCGCCGCCTCCTTGGTCTTGTTCTTCAGGCAGGACTTGACCTCCAGGATCTGCTTCTGCAGGCGCTTGACCTCGTCGAAGGACTCCCGGTTATCCAGGCTGAACACCAGGATGAAGACGTCACCTGCGGGGAGAGGGACCCAGGTGGTGAGGCCACCCTCCCGGTCACTGACTCGACCCTCCCGGCCTAAGGGGGAGTGGCTGTTCTCCCCATTTTCCAGAGCAGGAGACTGAGGCCCAGAGGGTCAAAGCCCTTGTTCACGGTCACACAGCGAATGTGTGGCTCAGCCTGGCTCAGACACAGTTCATCCCCCCGACACTTCGCTGCAGAGCTGGAGATGGAGCGAGTTGCTTGTGAATTTGTGCAGACTGTGCTAAAATAATAATAATAAATACAATTTTCATGGCAGCAGGGGTCTTGCCCGACTTGTTCAGAGCGCATCCCCGGGGCCTGGAATGGTGCCGGACACATCGTAGGAGCTCAGAGTCCCGGCACCTGGCAGGCCTCGGGTCACATCTGGCCCCTGCCCCTTACTGGTCACGCAGCCTGCGGAGGGTCAGGCAGCCTCTCGAAACCTGACTTTTCTCCATCTGTCCCACGTGGATGCAATACACCTTCTTGTGAGGGTTTCATCGGATAATGAACAGAGAGTGGCCCAGGCTCAGAGGTCTTAGGTATCGAGATGACAAGGGGAACAAGCCCCTGCGAGAGCCAGTGTGGGTCACGTGCTTCACGCACACTTTCCTCCCGACTCCTCCCAAAACCTCTGCGGTAGGGATTTCAGTACCTTCCTGGGATAGGTGAGCAAACAGAGGCTCAGAAAGGGCGAGCAACCTGCCCAAAATCACACAGTGTGAACATGGCTAGGCCGACGTGGACCTGCTGCTGTCCTTACCCAGCCACTGCCTGGCACACACAGGTGCTCTCTGCTTCTTGAATAAATCATGGATGAATAAGTGAGTGCTAGCCTCCAAGACCCATGCGGTCCCTGCTTCAACTCACTGCATTACTCAAGACGAGTCTTTGGGTCTGAAATGGGCCATGCAGGGGTGGCGGGGGGGGGGGGGCAAGGAGAGAGAGACTGGGCAATGCCCACATCCCAATCTCTGGATGTTACTACTGGGATTATGGCTCACGCTCAAACTTTGGCTTCAGTTCGTAAGAACCTGTGGGGAGATGTCAAAACTCCCTGTTTCCCAGAGAAGGAAACTGAGGCTCAGAGGCCCATGCCACATTCAGAACCATGCTCTGGCCAATGGTATACCCTTCACCGTGCACTCCAGGACAATGAGAGACAGTGTCACCCACGACCTTGTCCCCCAGCGCCCAGCACACAGTGGGTGTCCATAAAGCTGGGTGAATGGGCGGGGTGGGATGGGAAGAATGGGGGTGGGGGCTGCTGAGAGAGGCACTTGCAAGGCGGCCCCAGCCTGGCAACTGTGTCCGCCTGGGCTGCCAACCCCGTCCCATTAGGCCAATCCTGGGCCCCTGAGGACTCGGCGGTCTTGACATATTCAAATGCAAGACCGTGATGCCAAGCTTCAGAGACAGCGTGGCTGGCAGCTGGAAAGAGAGCTGGTGGCAGAATTAATGGCTTTCAGAATTTCCTGCGCACCAGCACCAGGTCGGAAATGAGGCACGGGCTGGTGAGTGAAAAAAGCAAGCAGCAGACAGATGTGCTCCGAATCGTAAGTGCACGTTGAAAAGAGACCGGCAAAAACCCTCCCTGTTACGAAGATGATACAAATATAAAGGTCAGTGTGTTCGTGGGGGTCCAGAAGTGTCCCCACCAGACTGATGGGGCGGCCACCTCCGGGGAGGGGACAGGAGCCTGGCGTTGGGGACACAGGCCAAAGGGGCTTCTTTAGGCTTCTCTGTGTTTACAGGAGGGTGTGTTTGCATATCATTGGTGTAATTAAAAAATGCATTTTGGAAATATGCACGTGGTCCTCCTCCACATCGCTCTCCCTCCCTCTGATGTTAGCCTTATTTATATTGGTGGGCACCCAGTCCGCTCCCCAAGGCAAGGAGAGCGGACATCCCTGCACCCCCACCAGGTGCTGGAAGTTTCCCCACAGCCACACTGGGGGGAACCAAGCTGATGTCCACTGTACGGCTGGGGAGACTGAGACTCAGACCTCTGGTCACACATTGGAGCCACCAAGTGGCTCCAGGTCAACCCAGGGCTCCTTCGATCCACACACTGCCTCTCCAAAATATGGGGTGGGGGGGTCCAAGTGTGATGTGGGTCAGACAGTCAGCAAGGACAGGCTGCAGGAAGAAGCCATCTGCCCAGAGTGCTCAAGGAGGGGGCTCGGCCAGGGTACAGGGGCAGGAGCGTGCATGGTGTGGGTTTCTTGGTGCAAGAACATCTCCATTTGGGGGGTCATTTTAGTGATGGACAGAGAGGCACTTGCTCATTCCTTCCCTTCATCACTGCCCAGCAGTGGGAGAAACATGGATTAGGAAAGGACTCTGCCTAGCCCCGAGCAGGCACTCTATAAATACTGGGTTAATTTAAGACAAGTGTTTACTGAGCACTTACTCTCTGTTCACCAAGCACTTCTGCTGTATTAACTCATTTACGTCTCACAGTGACCTTTGGGGTGGGTGCTGACGTGATGCTCTCACACAGAGAAAGCCAAACCACAGACAGATAAAGTCACTTGCCCAGAGGAACAAAACCAGGAAGCCGCTGCCCCACGCAGACCGGTTTCTGGCCCGCCCTCCTACAGCCGCCACGCACAACTGCCTGACTAATGCCCAGTCCTGCATCTCCACGCACCCCCTTAATCCCTGACAATCTCCCTTCCCTCCCCACCATTCCCAGCAGGGCCAAGAGACTACGGGGCAGTTTAGTGGTAGAGAATAAGAGCCAGACGGCCAGGGACGACCTGTGTTACCACCCGGACTAACTTAACCTCTCTGGGCCTCCGTTTCCACACTTGTAAAGTGGAAGCAAAGACCCATCTCCTAGGTTAATTGTGAGGATGAAATAAATCCATGCCAAGCTCTAAGAATGGGCCGGGGCACACAGCTTGATAAGCATTAGCTATTGCCACCACTGTTACTCTGATTACTACTGAGCTCCCGGCCTGGGCAGGGCTCCTGCCTACCCTTCGACTGACCGCTGCCCGGGTCCTGCCCTGACTGAGACAGCAAAGGCCTGGGGTGTCAAGAGATCTGAGGCCAGCAGACTGACCCTGGGCTCCCTCCAGCAGGAGAGTTCCCAGAGAGGACTACCCCCCGCCACCCCCCGTACCCGCCTGCACCAGCTCCCGATCTTCTAGAAGGCAGCCCTGCAGGACTTGATCCTCGATCCACAGCCAGCCAGAGTGGAATTTGGGCCCCAGCTCGATCATCTGCTCAGGCAAGCAGCCGCCCTCTCTGCCCCTCCAGGCACACCCCGCCCTCCCCGGGAGGCTTGTTGTGAGCGGACATGCCTACCCCGGGCACCTACCTGTGAGGATGGAGAGCCTGCGCATGGCAGGGAAGGGGTGGTTGCCGGACGTGTCCAGGATGTCCAGCTGGTACATGTCGCCTCGGATGTTGTAGACCTTCCGGTGGAAGTCCTCGATGGTGGGCGTGTACTGGTCCTCGAAGCGGCCGTTGAGGAAGCGGGAGACAATAGAGCTCTTGCCCACCCTCGAGGCGCCCAGCACCACCATGCGGTACGAGTTCTTGGCGGGCACGCTGAGCGTGCAGTTCCCGCTGGACAAGGTCTTCATCATGGCTCGGGACGGCGGCACGGGGCGGGGAGCCGACGTCAGGAGGCCCTGTACCCGGCCCTGCAGCCTCTTGCTGGCAGCCTTGGCCTCCTCTGTGTGGCTCCGGTCTAGGTGTCCGTTTTCTGTCTGTAAGATGGGGGCGTTAGACTGGGGTGTCTCTAGGGGCCTTGCAGCCCTGCCAGCTCCGTCATTCATGCCCTCTCCGGCCTCCTTCCTCCGCATCCACCCACCACACAGGCGCTCATCGCCCTCGTGTCTGTCCACCCCTTGTTTATCCCGGCCCGGGACTGCTGGGGCCGGAATTTTTGCTTTACCCCGGCTCCCTATTGTTCTCGGGCTAGCAGGTAGCTTTGCAGAAGCCCCTTTGACCTGACAGTCACTTCTCTCGTCTATAAAAGGGACTCTACTCCCAGGGCTGTTGCACATGCTGAGGTCACAAAACGTTAACTCTTGCTAGAACCTGATCTCTCCCTGGCCCCTCGGTCCTGTCCCACTCTGGCCTCCCTGGAGCTGTGACTCCAGGGCACGACCTGGGGAAGGCGCTAGAGAGCGTTTCTTAGGCCTGGGCCTAAGGCCGTTTCAGGCCTTCCCAGAAACAGGGAAAAGGCCACGTCCAGACCACATCCTCCCCAGCCAGGGCCCAGTGATTTCAGCACCAGGCCCTGGGAATTTGCTCACTTGGGAGATCCAGAGACCTGGCCTAGGGGATGTGGGTCAGAGAAATGACCCAGGAACAACTCGAGTCCCTCAGAGCTCCAAGTGTTTATGGTCCTGGGGTATACCCAGAACTTTCTATGGGGGCTTCCCAGCCTTGTGGAAGAGACTGAAATGGGTCCCGGCTCCAAAGCCCAAATGGAGATAAATAACCCCCCAGGGCTCCAACAGCCCCACCCCAAAGGCCAGTCACAGCCCCGCCACCCTCCTTTCCTCTGTCAGCACCCACCAGAATCCACTTAGAATCCCTGAGCCCATCCCTCTGTTAGAGCTCTGTTGAGATCTGCCTCCACTTCTTAGCTCGTGCTAGTCCCTCTGCCAGAACACCCTCTTCTCTTTATGTTTCAGGGCCTGCCTCAAATACCACCTCCTCTCTGAAGGCTTCTCTGGCTCCCAAGCCCACCCCAGCAGGAATCCCTCCCCTCTCTAGAGAAGAGGAACTAGAAATGGGTACAGGCCCGCTGGAATATCGATCCCCTCTGCCCTCAGCCTGCGGCCACGCACGGTTGTACAGACTGGGCACTGCACAAGGCACCCAGCTGGGTGGGAAAGTGGGGGGCTGTCTTTGTGGAGTTCATCTGCCCAGAGAAGGCACCTCTTTTCAATGTGCACTGGGAGCTGTACAGACCGGCTCCCACTGGTCCGCACCCCTGACTGCTCCAGCTCAGGAGCCGGAATGCCTCATCCACTTATCCCAAGGCTCTCTCCAACAGCACATTGTTCTCTGCCCGTATACTAAGAGACTGGAGGTGGAGAGACCTGTGTGTGAGTCTCCTGGCATACGTCCTGTTCGGGGCATCCAGGCATCTGCCTCTGCTCGCCCTGCCCAACCGAGAGCCACTGTGCAGTAAACCGGCTCTCAAAAAATACCTTTTTAAAACGCTTTTATTGGTAGCATTTATCCACCTCCGTGGCACACACATTCCCACCATGGCCAATTCCCAGCTACCAAGAGGATCTCGATGAATGAATTGCAAAGAGATGCATACAATAAGCCCGCTCTGTACACCACTGACCCTAAGCCTGGAGCCCTGACAATCACCATTAACCAAGCCCCCGCCGTGTGCCGAGCACTGTGCTAAGTACAGAACAAAAACGGGAGCTGACATTGACCTTGCAGTCAATGTATGCCAGAGTGTTCTAAGAGCTCTGATTAACGTGTACTCATTTGCTCCACCCCTCCGTAACCCCAGAAGGAAGGTGGTGTTCTGCCAGGTTACAGGAGAGGATCCTGAGGCCCAGAGACATTTAGTAACTGCTCATGGTCACACAGCCAGTAACCAGCAAAGGAGAGATCTGAGCCCAGGCCGTCTGCCCCACGCAATGGAGCCTCCTCACCACCTCCCTCCAAGGAAGATATTATCTGCCCATTCCACAAATAAGGACTCTGATACTTAAAAGTCTCCTTGACTGGCCCATGTAGTTAATAAGGGAACCAGGACAGTGACTCCAAGACGAAGACCACCACATCCCCCTCTAGTTCATGCCTGCGGCCATCTCTCAATTTATTCCACAGGATTTCAGCGCCATGTACACAGCAAGTGCTCAATAAATGATCCAGGAATGAATGAAGCAAAAGGGTCTGCCTTTGGAGCTCACCTGCAGCTTCCTTCTGAGGCCTTGCCCCTCCTCTCCTGCCCTGCCTGGCTGGCCCAGGTGCTGTGCTGAGGGTCTCTGTGCCCTGGACACACCCGTGGGTGCGCATTGGGGAGAGGGGGCCGAAGGCTTCTCAGCAAGCCAGCCTGGGCCTTCAGTGGAGACGGGAGGGAAAGAGGCCCCACACCATGACAGCCCCCTCCCCGGTCCCTCTGCGGGGAGCTGGATTCTGCTGTGATCACCTCTGTCTAGACAGGGAGGGAAGGAGGCCAGCAGCCCCCAGGGACAATGCTAGTCCCCATCACCGCCTGCCCAGCTTCTAGCCTGGAGCTCCTGGTACAGACGTGCTAGGATCAGTGGCTGAAGGGGCCTGAGCAAGTCGGAAAGGGGAGGCCGAGAGTCAGAGAGGAGACGGGGCCTCAGAAAGAGGCAAGGGGGGGGGGGAGTGGCTTTCTTCTCTGACAGAAGACTGTGAGTCTTCACGTGGCCCCAGCCACGTGGGGCTGTGTGTGGCACCCAGACACCTGGACGCCAGCTGACGGCGCTTCCGTGAGCCCCACCTCCTGTCCCCATATCTTCCTTCCCTCTCCTCCCCCAGAGGCGGCACAGGGGGACGCTGTGGGCATGGCTTCTCTCCTCTGCTGCTGGCTCTCCGCTCTCCATCCTCAGCCGGGCCGACCTCACACAGCGAGGAGCAGAGGGCCAGCAGAGGGCCAGCAGAGGGCCAGGGGCCCTTCAAGAATGTAGAGCTCAATGCTGGAGGCTCAGTAGGTGGTTAATGGGGACCCCTCACAGCATGAGAACCCGAAGGTGAGTTCTGTGACTCTCAGCTGACCCCACCCCAGGGCCATTCCCAGGGCCCCCGGGGAGGCAGAAAGTCCCAGAGCAGAGATGGAGCAGGGCCATCCTGGGGGAAGAGTAGCCGAAGCCAGACGGGCTTCCGTCACACCAGGTGCTTTGCATACCTTGTTCCAATGACCTCCCGACAGTCCCATGAAGAGCAGCCCACCATCAATCCGCTGGACTAACGAGAACACTGGGGATCCGCACAGCTGAGTCACTTGCCCCAGCTCACGCAGATCACCGGCCAGGCCAGGATGAGAATTAGGCTGCTGGGCTCGAAAGCCTGGGCTCTTACCTCCATAAAAACCCACCCCCTGGCCAAAACCAGCCTTTTTCAAAACAGTGCCTGACTCAGTGAAGCCTCAGCTGGTGTCAGGCAGAAGAATGAACCCTGAGGCCTATTAGATTCTCGTTCCCTCTCTCTCCCCGCAGGTGGCTGGGGGCAGGCACCCTGCCCAGGACTCACCCCCAACCCTGCCCAGCCGGCTCCCAGCAAATGCATCTGTAGGTTCACCCCTTTCTTCACCCTTAAGCCCCTCGCCCAGGGCCTGCCTGGAAGATGGAGGGAATCAGAGGGACAAGGACACCAGGACAAGAGTCTGGACATGTCCTTCTCCCTGTGAGTCCCCAGAGCTGGGTGCACTGCACCAGTCCCCCCTGCCCCGCCACTCCCTCCCACACACCTCAAGCCCCCTCCATTAGCACACATGCCAGTTCTCTGGACATACACCTTATTCACTGGCTTCCATCCCTACGCCAAGGGGTGTCCTGGGGGCTTTGCAAAGTCAGCCTCACCACCCTTGGCAGCTCGGGATGGTAGAAAGCAGGCGGCCATTGGCTTCCAGCACACCAGCCCTGCCTCTCACCAGCTCAGCACACTGGGGCAAATGGTTTGGCCTGCTGGGGCTGGTCATCTATCAAATGGCTGTTGTAGAAGCAACCCCATAGGGTGGCCCGGATTGTTCAGCAAGAAGTCAAGAGGCTAATACAGCTCTTGACACGCAGCAAGCGGGTTCCTTTGAGGCACCCCCTCTTGGCATTCAAGGGGTCGCCTGGAACAGCCAGGTGGGGTGGGACTGGAGTGCAGGCAAAGGTCTTGGGGGGCCCCATCTTGTCACTAGGACGCCAGGGTAAGCCTGAATCATGGGCTCCTGAGCCGGCTGCCCCATCCCAGCCTGGCCTCCTACCTGCCGCGAATTCTGAACATCCTCTGTCATCCTCCCAGGGCAGGGGGCAAAGGGAGGAGAGGTCAGAGAGAGCTCCTCAGGGGTACGTGAAGGCCCTCCGGGCCAGCTGAATACAGGAAACATTTCCGGGGCAAAGAATCACCCAGGAAACTCACTCCCTGCACCAACCCCCCTCAGAAAGCTCAACGAACACTGGACAGGAAGGTGCTCCTTAATCTTCCCTCCTCCCTGAGCCCGTGTCCTCATATTTAAATGTCTATTGCTCTGGGTCCCTGAAATGGAAAGCTCCTAGCAACACATCTAGCACATAGTAGAAGCTCAGAACGTCTTTCCCACCTGGGATAGGTAATGGGCCTAGCACTCAGCCTGACACATAGTAGGTGCTCAACTAGGATCATTCTCTTTAGATATGTAAAGTTGCCTATGATCCCCGCACATAGTAGATGCTCAATCAGCTTAACTTTCCCTGGTCATGTAAAGCCTTCCTCCCACAACCCTCAAACCGTTCTATCTGGCTTCCCCCACTTCGGCCAGCTCCCCAGTTCTGTTGGGGTGTCTCTCTCCTACCTGAGAATTGCGGGCTGGGGCTCTGGCACAGCTTGGAGGGCTGCCTGGAAGCGCCTCGAGGTGCGGGGAACCGCTGGCCTCTCCAGCCGAAGCTGCTGCCGCCGCCGAGGCTTCCAGAGGCTGCAGCGGCTCCGGGGTCACTGCGCCGGGTTCCTCCTCTGCGCGGCTCTGGGCGCCGGGCTGAGCGCAGCCGGGCGAGGGGACATGGGGAGCCGGTGCCCCATGGGTGGGTTCCAAGGGCTCAGAGGGGCCTGGGCACCGGGCGGGCTCGGGCTCGCCGCCGCCGGCCCTGCCCTGCCCCGACCCGGGGGACTCCTGCTGAGCCAGGTGCCCGGAGGCGCGGGGACGTCCGATCCCGGGGTCCCCGCCTAGGTCTCCGGGGCTGGGGGAGGGCTGTAGGGGCGAGTCCGGGGCTTTAAGAGGGTCCTTAGAGACTCCTGGAGGGTCCTTTGGAGCTGCCTGTGGGTGCGTGCGTGTGTGCGCGTCCGGAGTGAGCGAACCTGTGCTGGCCGCCTATGCCACCTTCTCCGCCCGCGCCAAAGGGGGTCGCTCGGGGTGGGGGTGCTGCCCCGCTCGCCGTGGCCTCCTCCTCTGCCTGCAGCTCTGCAGCTCTCCCCGCGCCGGAGGGACGGCTCCTTTCTCCCTGCGAGGCGACGCCAGCAGCTGGAGGAGGAGCAGGGCGCTCAGCTTCGCGCGCGTGTGGGAGGGGGCCTTGAACGCCGCCCCAAGGTTTCGCACGTAGCTCCGAGTTAGCCTTAAACCCGCTCCTCCTCCCACTTCACCTCCTCTGGCCCTCGGAGGAGGCGAACTTTCTGCGAGCCCAAGCTCCTCCCTCCCTTCCTCTCCTGGAGGCGAACGCCCCTCTCTCCCGCAGGGCGAGGTCAATGGTCCCTCCCGAAAGCGATCGCAGCCGGGGCTCCCAGTGGCGAGCCCAGCGGCAGAAGCCCAGCTCAGGCCTGGGAGCTCTCCGCCGCGCCTGCGAGCGTCCCTCCGTGGACCCGTCGCGCAGCGCCCGGCCGCCCCCTCCCCGGCCCGCGAGCAGCGGGTCCCGCCGCCCTGCGCCCGCCTCGGCCTGCCGGAGCGCGCTCGCCCGCCTTGCCCGGCGCCCCGCCCCCAGCACCGCGCTCGGCCAATGGGCGGCGGGTCCCGCGGCCCGGCCCCGCCCCGCCCGCGGCCGCCCGGGCGCCGCAGTCTGGCGCTCCGCGTGCCCTGGCGCGTGGGGCCGGGGCCGCTGCTGGGGCGGCTGGGGGCGCGCACCGTGACCGGAAGGCGGCACGGGCCTCGGGGGCTGACGTCTGCGCGCGCAATCACACGCACACCGCGCCGGCCGCAGGTCACCTGCGAGGGTCCCGCAACCAGTCGCCCGAGGTCCCCCCAGCCCGCGCGCCAGGACTCCCGCGCCCTCGTCCATCGCGGAAATGCCCAGGTGCCCTGCCGGTGTCCGGCCTGGCCGCCCCGAGATCTCCGGCCCGCGGGACCCTGCGGGATGGCGCGTGGACCCCGCACGTGCCGCCCGGAGGGGCCGCGGAGTCACCGAGTGGAGGTCTGCGCGCGCAGGTCTCGGAGAGCACTGTAGAGAGAGTCTTGCTGGGGATGAGCCGGGCGCCTTGGGCATTCACCTCCATTCTCCCCGCCTTGAACTAGGGCAGACATCAGTCGTTCCTATTATGCCATATCTAGACACCACTTATTACTTAGTATTTTCTTAAGTCCAAGACCCACTCTCCCCCCAACACATTTTTTTTAGAGGATCGTTATATCACTGCCTTAAATGGGAAGCCAGTATCACTTGCCATAAATAGAAGGTAAGAGTAAAAATAAACACAATGAAAACAAACCAAGGTTATTAAATTCTAGCTGGAAACTCGCATGCCAGGGCTTGAGAAGTGCCCTCAGTGAAAGATGAGAGATTGGCAAAGTTTGGAGAGGTGTCAAAGACCTATTTATTAGCACCCATCAGAGACTTCTTCCTTCATGCTTTCAGGAGGCTGAAAAGAGAATGTTCTCACTGTGTGATAGGGTGAAGGGACACGTACTATCTATTAAACCATAGTTTGTATCATCCAGAGAAATGTCCATCACTTGCAGAACCCTGAACCTGGAGGATGTCTGCCAATCTTCCCTCCACTACCAGACCTATCCTCCCACCTCATGGTGGGTGGTGGGAGTCTGAGGGGCACCAAGCTGAGGGTCCAGCTCCAATGGGTGAGAGACTGGCATTCAAGTCCTGCCTCTGTAACCCCTCAAAGGTTACACGGGGCGGTAAACATATTTGGCCCTGGGCCAGTCATGTTTCCATAACTAGTCAATCTTCAAGGACTAGATGGGGTCACAAAGGGCTTGTCCTGTACGGTTGTGCAGGTTGCTTACTGGCTCAAGGGCGCTTAGCTAAGGAAATTCAGCTTGTGCTTTCCTCTGGGCCTTGGTTGTGTCACCTATAAAATGGGTATGATATGCTAGGTCCACAGAGTGCCAAAAGTGCCAAAATCATCTTAGACTTTGATTATAGAAAGTGGCTTGCTCTGCTTTGTCCCTGTGTGGTCTCGAGGTTCCCTAGGGACATCAACCAGAGAATATGGGGTAGGTGGAGGAGGAGGTGGAAAGTGTGGTACTTGCATTACTTGATTATGTTTAGTCCCCCAATCAGAGGATGTGAAATCTGGGCTAGGGCTAAGGGATGTGCCCAACGTCACGCAGCCAGCAAATGGCAGGATCCCAGCCCAGCACTCTTTCCGCATCCAGACTTTGCTTCTAGGAACTGGCTTCAGCCCAGGAGGGCTTGTGCTCAGCTCGACACACAGAGGCTGTGAGCCTTGAGCTGGCTGTAAGCTGGACAGCAGGAGGCAAGCAAGGTGTCATGCTTCACCGGGAAGGCTGGCGTCAGAAGCACTCAGGCCTTCGGGCCATTTCTCCCACTCCCATCCAGGAAATGTGGCAGGTGGCTAGCTCGGAGCCAGCCCAAGGCCCATTACTTGCTGCTTCAGCCCCGTCCTCCACTCAGCCGGTCACGCTCCATGGACCTTATCTTGAGGGTTGCTGCTGCACATGGAGCTGCAGGGCCCCGGGAGACCCACCTGCTCCTGCCCCTACCCCTGTCCCTCCTCAAACGCAGAATGGCTCAGTCAATAAGCAGGTGCACATAAGGGATCGATGCCCAAAGAAGCTTCACGTGGCAACAGCACGCTTCCCAGTTTTCCCTCTTTCCTATCCTTCCCCCGCCCATTTGCCTCACCATCTCGAATGGCCCATTTGTTGTCGTCACCTCCCTGCTTAGTGGGCTCCCTGTCCCGCCCCCCCCAATCCATGACCACTTTAATCTTTTTCAAAGATATGCTACCCCCTGCTCAAGAATTGTCATGGCTTAAGACATAAAATCTAAACTCCTTAGTCTGGCATCCAAAGCCTCCAACCAGGATCTAGTTCCCATTACGTCCCACCATCAGCCTGCACTTCCAGCTAAATCAAACCATTTCCAGGTCCCTCAAGACATTGGGATTTCCCTCCTCCAGGCCTTTGTGTATCTGATCCCTCTATCTGGGAGAACTTTTTCTCTGTCTTTACTCAGTGAACTTCTACACATCCTTCAAAGCATGGTGTTCACACCTCTCCCCACAAAGTCTCCTAGCCTTTCTAGTGGTGTGAATGTCGTCCTCTTCCGGGATCCCGTGGCAAAACAAAACAAAACAAAAAACCAAAAAACCCAAAACCTGGCTCTTGCATGTAGGTAACTGACCGTTCCTTTAAGCCTCAGTTTCTTTACCTGTAAAGTGGGTGTTATAGTATCCACCTTATGGGTTGTTGGGAGGATTAAAATATACTGTAAAGTGCCTCGCACTGGGGGCCCTGCATACAGTAGTCTTCATCAGGATTACTTCCTTTATGGCCTATGTCACATCCTGCCATACATTTTGGACACGTGCCTCATCATCCCCGTTAGCACGTGAGCTCCTTGGAGTGGGGACAGAGCCTGATTCATCTTCGTATTCCCACATCATTAAGGGCAGCATCTTATACATTGTGCATTTTTAATAAACGCTTATTGAATTGTGCTCAGCTCAACAGCCGCAGAGCACAAGCAATGCACAAGCTCTCCTTGGAAACAAGAGGAAGGGGAGGGCAGGACTACAGCGAGGCAGAGTTCCGTTAAGTTCTCCTAAAAACCCCACTTACAGAAGGGGAAACTGAGGCTCAGGGAGGCTGTTCAGAACCAGGCCACTAATGGGAGAGATCTGAAAGACATTTCTCCAAAGGGAAGTAATGTGTTTGCCCAACCAATGTCCTGTCACACCCCTGGCTGCTTTTCTAGAACAGTGGTTCCTATCCCTGGCAGAGAATAAAAATCACCTTGGGGGAGGCTTACGTGATAACAAAGCCCAGGCTCCTGCTCAGAGGCGCTGATTTAATTGCTCTGGTGTTGGGCTTGATATCCACACTGTTTAAAGCTCTCCCAAGTGATTCTAATGTGCAGCTTGGTTTGCTCAGTGGTAGAGCGGTGGTTCTCAAAGTATGGTTCCTGGACCAGCAGCATTAGCACTATCTAGAGAACTTGTTAGAAATACAGGTCTCACCCCGGACCCACTGAATCGGAAGATCTGAGGCAAGGCCCAGCCGTCGGGGTTTTAACTAGCCCTCCTAGGAATTCCGATGCATGCCAAAGTTTGAGAAACACTGATTAGAAGATTAAAATTGGCAAAACCTTAGCAGTCATGTGGCCCAATCTTTCTGTTTTGAAGACAAAGGGATGGTTGGTGGCTTCACCAAGTTCAACACATGTTACTAGCTGGCTAGACCCAGAGCCCAGGCATCTGAATCAGCCTCGAGCCTTTAGCCTGGGTCATTGGGTCATCAGCAGCGTGAGTCTAGCTGGATCAGGAGCATTACAGGGCCTTGCCAAACAACCCTTGAGGTGGGAACAATAAGGACGGGTCAGCAGGAACACAGATGAACCAACCACACCTGTGCCCTTCTCATCTAACCACTTCTGCCTCCTGCTGAGCATAGAGATGGCATTTGTCACGTGGTAAGTATTCAATAAATGTCCAATCGAAATGAATGAATGAATGAGTAGTGGTTAGTTTCTTCTTCTTTGCAACAAGAACATTGGGTCAGATCCTCTCTGAGACACCCATCTGTTTCTACAATTCTAAGCTAAATGAATGACTCTGGTGCCTTCCTAGCTCTAGTTTTTATACCAATTAGAAAAGTTGCCTCCTTCAGGAAGAAGCAGACCTTCTCTAAGGTTCACAGCTTTGGCAGGCAGGGGAGAGGGAGGAGCACAAGCTGAATTTCCTTAGCTAAGCACCCTTGAGCCAGTAAGCAACCTGCACAACCACACAGGGCAGCCTTTTGTGACCTCATCTAGACCTTGAAGAATGTGCCACAGGAGTGTTTTGCAGGGAGCAGTGATGCCCAGGAGAGTAGGATCATTATAGCAGGTCAGGCCAAGCTAAGGGTGTAGCCAGGAAAGAAATAGCCAGAATGGACCAGAGGCTTTTAGTCACAATGAGGACCGTTTCTGAAGCCCCCACTTCTCTCAGGTACTGGGTTGGTCCCTGCAACTACAAGAACCCATTTTAGCCAGGCCACAACCCTATGTGGGGGTAGCATATTAGCCTCATTTGTAGATGAAGAGGCTGGGAGGGATCTCATTGGCTTAAAGACATGGGGGTAGGGAAGCAACAGAGCTTGTGCTGACGTCAATTCACTTGATGGCAATGACTGCCTGTGGGTAGGGTTCACTCTCAGATACAGCAGCAACAACCACAGCTGCTTGTGTGCATGAAAATGATCATGGTGTGATCTCCATGGGTGCTCCCTGTGAAGGAAGCAGGATGGAACTGATGAAGCTCAGTGATGTGTAGTGATTTGTCCAAACTAGTTGTCCAACTAGTCACTTGACTAGTAAGAGGCAGAGCCTGGACTGAAAAGTATATGGGTCTTTGAACAAGCAGTCCTTTGATCTTTTTATGACATCCTATCGTCTTCTTAAGGCTTGGCCCGAATATGCTATAATGAGCCTTCTCATCCATCCATCTATCCATCCAATATCATGGTCATCACCTCCATCATCATCTCCATCTCCATCATTGTCGTCATATCATTGTCATCATCGTCTCCATCTCCATCATCTCCAACTCCATCATCATCATCTCCATCTCCATCATCATCATCTCACCACCACCACCACCACCATCCTTACCATCACCATTTCCCAAGCCCACGAAATTTCTGCTCCTCTCTGGATGTTTATCAGGCCCCTGGCCTGGACCTGGTGTGGTCCAGATGGAGACACAAAGATGACACAACTTGCTTTAGCCTTGCCCTTTGGACAGGACTCTACAGGTGTCTTCTTCATCCTTCATCACATTTAATCTTCCCACAGCCCCAGGAAGCATGCAGAGCAAAACATTACATGGAAGACAAACCAAGGCAGGAAAGGTTCAATGGCAATGGGAGAACAACAGGTCTTCTAGCCTAATATTTGTCAACTGCTTCCTTTATGCCAGGCTCAAGTTGGGGAGGCAGGCCCTGTTCCAAGCGTGCTGCACAATTAATTCATTTAACTTTCTCAATAACCCTATGAAGAGTATCTTATTATCCCCATTTTCCAGACAAGGAAAGTGAGACTCAGAGAGGTCAAGGAACTGGGCCAAGGTCACTCAGCTCTTATTGGTGGAGCTGGGATCCTGAATCTGTGTGGGACAGTGCTCTCTCCACGGTGGGAAGTCATCTCCGATGCAGCATTCTGACTGGCCCTCTGGGATTAACACCTCCTGATTCTGACCTGGAATCTGCCCTGGGCCCTTTTACCCAGAGGGTGTCAAAGACCCTAGGGGTTAGCACAACTTTCCAGGTTCTGACAGCCAATTGGGTTGCTGGTCTGACACCTCTTGTCTACCAAGAAGGTGCCTGAAAACCCTCAATTCAAGAGAGACTGAGGGAGACCAGACCCATAGAGGCTCAGCCAAACACTGTGCAGCTCAGCAGCCTGGCTCCAGGGTCCACCCCTGCGTCTGGCATTACTCTCTGTGAGCAATGGGGCAGAGAAGTACCCGGGCTCTCACGTATTCTCCCAGCACCCCCTGCCCCTCCCCATCACCGCTGGCCACACCTGCGTTTACCCTTATCAGCCAGGTGTGGTAGAAAGGACGCAAGCGTGGCCACCAAACCATCTGGCTCTGTCTCTCACTTCCTTCTGCCCTGGGTCAATTTACTTCTCTCTGAGCCTCAGTTGTCTCATCTGTCAAAGGGGCCGTTGCGAAGTCTCATTCATTCAGTCATTCAGTCATTCAACAAACATCTGGAGAACACTGGACTGGGAGCCTACAATCTAGCAGAGAAGGCAGGGGTCCTGATTTGAGGAGTTTCCCTGGAGTTAACCAGGGAAAGGGTGTTTTAGGCAGAGGAAACAGAACACGCAAAGGCCAGGAAGAGAACGAGTGGCCCATTCGAAGAACTAGAACACACCCAGATTGACTGGAAGGCAGGGAGAGGGAAAAGAGCACAAGTGGAGGCTAAAAGCAGGGGCCAGATGTGCCCAGCAGCACTTGGCACGCAGTGAGCACTCAATCGAGGTGAGTTGCCTTCCCCTGAGCCCAGAGCAGAACCCCAAGCGCCAGGTGCATGCTGATGCTCGTGGAGTATGCGGAGTCTACTTCCTCTCTTGGTCGGCCCCGGCACTTCTGCTAATGCTACATAATACAGTGGGCTTATTACCTCGGAGTGCTGAGCCAGGGACGCAGGGGGTAGAGGTTTGCCAACCACCTCAGATCTGCCGGAAATAGAATCCAATGTTCCAGGATGCTAATGACTGTGGTCTTGGTGTATTTCTCTCTCGCTTTAGTGGTCTCCCGCCAATACGGTTGTTTGAAGAAGAAGAAAGCAGGGTAGTGGATGAGAGGCAGAGACAGCTGCGCAGAATCCCCAGCTTCAGCCCCGTGCAGACGGACGGTGAGCCTCCCTTTACCGTGCTTCCAGGAAGTTGTGCATAAGTCAAATTGGGGCAAATCCCATCCTATGTCCCTTCCACGTTCCCTGATCCCTATCAACTTCCTGTGGGAGTTTGTCTGCAAATATGGCCGCCCACGATTCCTCCCATCAAGACGTGGAGCTTATTTCCTCCCCACCAGAGTCCTGGGTGCATCGTGACTCGCTTTGACCAACAGAATGTGGCAGAAGTGACAGTTCCAGCCTGGGCCTCGAGAGGCCCAGAAGCTCCCGCCTTCACTCTCCCCAAATCCAGCCGCCATGTAGTAAGGAAATCCAAGCTGTCCTCCAGGAAGGAGAGACCAGGTGGTGAGAAAGGCCACATAGAGGGGAACTGATGTGGCCCTTCTAGAACCTTCCAGCCACCAGCTGAATGGCTACATGCATGTCCAGCTGTGGCCCCGCCTACCAGCGAAGCACAAGAAATCATAAAACCATTGTTATTTTAAGCCACCAAGATTTGGGATGGTTTGTTATATAACAAAAAACAACAGAAATAGATCCATTTGCTTTGTTTCTGTCTTGTAACCCTCAATTTTGGCCAGTGTCTTGCAAGGATATACAGGCCCATAAAATCCCAGAAAGAAAACTGGCTTATTCTAAGTCAACATCCAGGGAGTCCTTATTTTTCTCATCAGGTCACTTTTGGGCTCATGTCAAGTATGCCTCCCTCTGCCTCTAGCTCTATTTCCCTACTCACACACCCCCCCCCCCACCAAGTCCTGTGATCTTTAGAACCCCACCCTCTCCGGGGGTCCTGGCTCATCACCGAGGCTAGGCAGACAGAGGGAGGAGCACCAGGCTAGGGATTGGGCCTGAGTTCTCCTTCCTGTTCAGTCCCCAGCTCGCTGTGTGACCTTGGGCAAACCCCCAGCATCCTGGGCCTTCGTGTCCTCATCCACAAAGGCATGGTGATTGATTGTATACCCTTGCAATCTCCCACCTGAAGGGTGTCGACAAGAAAAGAAAAGCCTCGTTACTTGCTGTCCGTTAGGCGATTCTCTAACGGAGAAGTGCCAAACCACCATCTCTGCCCAAACTTGTGCGAGGGGTTCACTCCCTGTTCGTGCATGTTCAAGCAGAGGTCAGGGTGCCTCAGAGAGAACCTAAAAACCCAACAGTGGCTTGGAGTGTTGGCCGCCAAGTCCTCTTCCAACAGATCCGAGGAGCCTGAGCTCCAGAGCAATGCAAGGTCAGAGGAAGTTAGAGATCTGGTTCAGAAGCCATGAGGCTGGGAAACTTGGGGAGGAGAGGCCCACACCCCTGGGCTGGATTTTCCGGGGAGCCTTTCCGCAGGAGGAGGGATGGAATGGGGGAAGGTGTGGGGAGGTGTTCCCGGTGGAAAACTTGTAGAAATCCTGGGCCAAGGCAAGCTCTCAGGCAAGCTAATGTTGGCTGAGACTCTGAGCCTCCCTGGCCTCGGTTTCTGCATCTGTAATGATGTTGAGAGAATTAGAAAGAATATATCAAGTCTACCACAGTGCTTAGCACACATCAGGCCCTCGATCACGGGCCATTTCTTGCCCTGTTCTGTCACCAGAAGGGTGCTCGCCCTCCTCCCTGCTCGTGATCATGGAATCCTGGATCTCACCACCCACGCCCAGGGAAGCCACCTGCTTGCCATTCTCTTGAAACCAGTCCCAGACCTGGTTTCTCTTTCCATCTTGCCTGACAAGTCCCCAGAATCACTCCTGGGTTTTTTTTTTCTTTCTCCTTTTCCTCTGGGGGCCTTTTAATTTCTTCCTCTGTATCATAAACACAAAACAAGTGTTTAAACGTCTGCCTCAAAGGCAATCTGGGAAGCAGAGCGACTCTTACATAAAGACCAGATGAAGCCCACGCTCGCCAGAAGGGCCATCTGGATGCTGGCTCTGCCACCCTTCCTCCTCGCCCTCCACTCGGAACCGCTGTTAGTACATAATTAAGGACTGTAATGAGGGACTGGAGGGAGCAGCCTGATGGGGCGCCTCGTGCAGGTTAACCGCGCAATTGCCCTGGCCTTGGGTGGCCGCTGCTGCAAGCCAGGGCTCCCCCTCCCTCCCCATCCACTTCCCAGCTCCATGGTCCTCCCCAGCTGGGGTCCAAGGAGCGGAGGAGGAGCCCCACTGGCAAAGAAGCCTGAGTCGAGGGCGGCCCGTAGAGCCTCACAGGGATGGTGACTCCCCCAGGCACTAGGGACACACAGCCTGGGTGTGGCTCTCAGCACCACCACTTCCTGCCTTAGTAACTGTAAGTACATAGTCGCTGAGCCTCTCTGGACCTCAGTTTCCCCATCTGCAAAATGGGGATAAGATTAATACCCACTTAATGGGTTTATTGTTGCAATTCACTGAGCGCATGCCTGCAAAGTGCTTAGCTTTCAAAAAAAAAAGGTTATCTGCATTAGGGAAACTGAAAGGCTGGGCTGGGCTGGAGAGGTGCCTGCCTGCGGTCAGCCCCAGCCTTCAGGGCCACACATCCAGAGAAGGCGGGAAGCAGTGTTAGGTTTGGTCGTGCATGGTAAAAACGCAAACTTAGACTAGTAACATTAGGTGACTAATCTGAACTCTTAACTAGCTTCTGAGTCCCCAGGTTCCTCTCTCCCATGGTTAAATTAAAAAAAAAAAAAACAATTTTCTAAACAAAATTAGCATTAAGTTAGAAGTGTTAAAAATTGCTAGGCCGGGGCACCTGGGTGGCTCAGTTGGTTAAGCGACTGCCTTCGGCTCGGGTCATGATCCTGGAGTCCCTGGATCGAGTCCCGCATCCGGCTCCCTGCTCGGCAGGGAGCCTGCTTCTCCCTCTGACCCTCCCCCTTCTCATGTGCTCTCTCTCATTCTCTCTGTCTCAAATAAATAAATAAAATCTTTAAAAAAAAAAAAATTGCTAGGCCGGCCTGGAGGAGCGCACGCCACACCCCCAAGGGGCAGATCATGACAGACCCTTGTCTCATCGAGCTGGGCTACGAAGAAGGGCTCCAGCGGATTTGGCTTCTCCTCGTGCTGTCACTAGCTAGTTGGGTGACCCTTCTCTAAACCCTCTTCACCACCCAGGATTATGATGAGACCAACAGACCATATTTTTATGGATGGGAGCCGGTTTCGGAAAAATGGGGCGTGGCCCGCCAACACCAGCTACGTTTTATCGGTGACGATTTACTATTGCGTAGTCACTGTTAACATAGCGCCTGTTCGGGTTTATGAAAACCCGGCACAGTTCCGGTGTGAAAGCAGCAGGTGCACGTCCACACACAGGTGTGGACACAGCACACACACACAACACGAGAGGGGTCCGCAGGGTTCTGCCTGGGATCACCGGGACACAGCCGCGCTGACCCTGCTGAGAGGCGGTAAAGGTTGCGGGGAGGACCCGGTGTCTGGAGCCACGACCTGCCCTCGGATCCTGACCCTGCCACGAGCCAGTGGCGTGATGCCGGGAGAGTTACTTCCCAGCTCTGTGTCTCTGGGAACTAGGGATACAGACGGACATCTATCCTAGAACAGAGCCCGGCCAACAGTAAGTGTTCAGTCAAGTGCTGTGTGACTGATGGCCGGTATCACTACTTTCCCTCAGTCCCAAGCTACTGGGTTTCATTGAATCTTCATGATGACCCTGTGAGAGGTGCTGTTATTACCCCCTTTACCAGATGGGAAAGCGGAGGCTCCTGCGACGGGCCCAAGGTCACCCATGTTGAAAATGGCAGTCCCGCTTGAGTCACACTCTGCCTACTGGGAAGCCTGCACTCCTATAACCGCTGTGATGCTCTATCATCCCCCTGAGAAACACACCACCATGCCCCCACTTCCCAGCCCCCCGGGGGCAGAGGTCCCGATGGCAGCAAGTACGGAACTCAGAGTCACAGAGCCGCCTAGAGCCAGAACTGCAAGATTGGGCTCCAAAGCCCACAGGCTGGCTTTCCCCCACGGCCACACCTTCTAACCAAGGTGCCATCGCGGCTGGAGCGAGCTGCTGCCTGTCGCCGGCCCTGGGCCTGTGCAGATGGGATGGGCATCTTCGGGGAGAATGCCGAGATTCGAGACCGCACCGGGTGACCTGTCTGCCCTCTTGCACCCTGAGGTTGGGGGACTGGATGAGACGAGGAATGCTGAAGGTCTGGAGAAGGCGGAAACGTGACACGCGTGTGTCCGTCTGTCCCCACCCCTTCCTCCTTCCCTCGCTCTCCAGAGAATGAACCATGCCCAGCCCACCAGCAGCACTCAACCAAGATGAGTAATTAATCCTTCATCTCTCTTATCTGGTCCCCTCAGATTTTGTTACTTTTGGCCGAAGAATATTCAGAGACATGTGATAGCCAGAGTCGGTTACAAATTTGAACTGAATTTCTCTGCCTGCAAAGGTCATCTTATAAAGGGGATGACTGGAGCAGCGCCCCGCCACGTCAGCCTGACGGCTGTCGGCGTAAACACCCCGGGCAACAGTACGTAATCTAAGCGCTGTTACTGGTCTGTGTCACCTGTAAACCATCTTTTCTGGAATCGAGTTAAAACTGCTCCCAAGGCATTTTAGACAAGGATCCTGATATAAAGGTGGAAGAAGATAACAATAGGAAGATACGCCAGCTCGAGGGTTTCTAAAATAGAGATTCAATGAATTGGAGGCGTCTGGAGAGATCCAGCTTTCAAGACAAATAACATTTCTTTTCTTTCTTTCTTTCTTTCTATCTTTTTTCTTTCTTTCTTTCTTTCTTTCTTTCTTTCTTTCTTTCTTTCTTTCTTTTTCTTTCTTTTTTTCTTTCTTTCTTTCGGGAGCAAGGGTAGACTGTTCTATTCCCTGGGAATACAAAGGAGGTAGAAATAGACACTGGTGGGCAACAGGGACATGTCCCTGCCCTTCTGGAACATTGGGTCCAGGGGAGGCCAAGGCAGGTGAGCGGGCAATTAACACGGAGCGTGCTAATTGAGAAACACTGGGGACATGGGCACTGCCCTGGAGAGGCTTAGAGTCAGCACATGGGGTTCAGCTGACAAAACCCAGCCCTGCCGGTGCGGCCCTCGGAATGGCCCGGAACCAGGGTGCGCCTTAGAGATGGGAAGGGAGACGGCTGCAGGAGGGGATGGCGTGAGCAAAGCCATGGAGGTGGACCTAGGCAGAGCGTGTAAGAATGCTGGGGTGACTCTGGCAGAGGTTCGTTTGGGGGACCGGCAGGCACAGGGCTTGGTGAGGATGTGGGGGGCCCCTTCAGCAGCTGCTGGGGAGCCCCAGGGGCTTCTGAGCGGGGCTCAGTGGTGGGGCTGAGCGGCAGTTAGCTGGGCTTCGCACGGATCGCTGGGAGGCCTGGTTCCAGCTTGGGAAACGTAAGCCTGACCAGGTGGAAGGCTTGCCCCCTGCTCGCCATCTGTTGAAGAAGGGACACATGAGTGCCACCTGGCTTCCTGGGGCGAGATAGCATCTGGAGGCAGAGAGCACTCCTCTGGGGGATGATGCTTGATGGGCCCGATAATGATTTATTCAGCAGGAGCAGACACCTGCAGCCGGGACAGCACTGGCCTTGGTCACTCTCCAGGCTTCGTTCTGGGTACACACGCCCGTCTCTTGGGGTGATCAGGGTAGCGGGGTGTGGGAGACAGGCCAGCCCAGAGGGAGCAGGCTCCTCCACCTTTAGCTGGGTGGTGGCGGTGGTGGGAGATGTGTCCAGCTCACCTAGTGGCGGGCCCTGCCTCCTGCAGGGCCGGGCGGTGCCTGCTGCAGGGAGGGGCGGTGCCTGCTGCAGGGAGGGGCGGTGCCTGCTACGGGGCGGGGGGGGCGGTGCCTGCTGCAGGGCGGGGCGGTGCCTGCTACGGGATGGGGGGGCGGTGCCTGCTGCAGGGAGGGGCGGTGCCTGCTGCAGGGAGGGGCGGTGCCTGCTGCAGGGGCCGCAGTACCAGCGCTCACAGGACTTCAGGAGAACATTCACAGCCTCCCCGCTGGGACTCAGTAAAGCCCTAGCAATTTCTATTCAGTTCCCTGACACATTGCAAAAGCTTAATGGGAACTCATTTCCAAGGGGCGCCTCAGTCTGTAGAGAATGGGACTCTTGATCTCAAGGTCGTGAGTTCAAGCCCCATGTTGGGTGTGGAATGTACTAAAAAAAAAAAAAAAAAAAAGCTTGGGCGTTAATGGAGCTCATTGCTCCCACTGTTACACTGTTAGCGCACGGCCCTTGTATGGAATTGAAATCTGTCCCCTTATAGCATCTACTCATTTGTCCCCAGGATCTGTCTCTAACCATCTCTTCCCCATGCTACATGACAGTTTTCCTCTGCTTGGAGATCAATTAGCCGATTTCCCACGAAACTTTTCTCCAGGCTAACCTTTGTCACCATCCCCCGTGGGGAACCTCATTGATTGTCATTCAAAAATATGCATTAGAGACATGCCAAGTGTCAAGCACTGGGCTGGGCACAAAATAGAGCCTGATCTCTTGGTCCTCCTTCTCCAACGGGTAGACTGGGGGTCCCTGCCCCATTCAAATCATTGTGGGAGCTTCTCCAGTTTTGCTATTTCCCTCTTAATGCTGGGGCCAAGAAATCAGCCCTAGCACGGCTACCCTGGGAGGTGGGCAAGACAACAATTACTGTCCCCTTGCAACAGATGAGGCAACTGAGGTCCAGAGAGGGGAAGTGACTTGCCCAAGGCCACACAGCAAATCTGGATTTCACAAAATTCATGCATCTGGCTTCAGCCTCCTAATTCCCTGGGTGATACTGTCTTTGAATTTGGGGGAGGAATGAGCAGGAGCTTTTCTGGGGAGGGGAGAAGGTGAGCACTGCAGGACCCTGAACTTCTTGGCATCCCTACCTACTGCGATTTGCAGGACCTGCAAAATTACCACTTTCTTTATTTCTTCCCCTGACTCTGTGGACTCAGGGGGCACCTGATGTCTTACCCCTGGTCTGAAAAACATAAAGGCTAAAAAAAAAAAAATCCCTGAGAAGTTAAAATTAGTTTTCCACCTTCTTCTGCCCCAGAAAGAGCTAACAAGTCACCTGGAAGATTCCTTTCCGTTCTGGGAGCTGAGAGGGGTGCTTGTGTGGAGGGGGGGGGTGTTGATGTTGGGGCTTGGAGGGTTATTTTACTCCCCACCCCCATCTTTTGTTTCCACAGAGAAAGCAAAGCCCTTTATTCTACTTTAATATTAAAAGCCAAAAGAGAGTTGTTTCTGCCACAGGCCTGGTCCCTTGATGACAGCAGCAAGAAGCACTGGGGCTCAGTGGGTGGCTCAGGGAGAGGGAGTCCGACAGGTCACACACCTGGCAATTAAGGTCAGCTCCAGGTAGCAGCCACCAGCTAGAGGACCTACCGGGAAAGGGCCCTGCCCCGACTCCCCATTGACTGGGAGCCCCTTCCTTCCCCTGATTGGGCCTCGGTCTCCTCATCTGTAAAGTGGGGCTCATACTGCCGGCCTGAATGGGGTCAAGTGAGAAGGAAACCCCACTTAATTAGATGCTGCCTCCGGTATAGACACCAGGCAGGGGACAGGTGCATGGAGTCACAGTCCCATGTCACCACTCTATGAGATTATGTCCCTCGGCACATTTTGTAGCTATGGAGAAACTGAGGCACGGGGAAGCCAGCTATGTGGGTATTCAAGCCTGAGTCTCAGTGACTGTCAGTCCCAAGCTCTTTCCAGAGCCCACATGACAGGGTTTTGCAAACTGTTCTTTGCCTTTCAAGTGTGAGTGACCATCCTCAGGATGGTTCCAGAGAAGCAACCTGAGCTCCATGGCTGCCCCTCACCCTCAAGTCAGAAGCCCTGCAGCCCGTCCTGGGAGCAGGGCCACCCAGGGACCCCTGTCCCAGCTGCCGTCCGCCCCTGCACCCCCCATCCCCCAGAGCTGACCCTTCTGCATTCCAGCACCCCGTGCAGCAGGAGTGTCCCCTGCACACCTCCCCCACCCCTTACACGCGGGAACTTCCCACAGAGAATGACACAGGGAGCAGGGGATGGCAGTTTCCATAGCAACGCTGGGTTTCTCATTCCCCGCACAGAAAATGCCAAACCAGGGTTGGAGAGGTGCAGTCCCCTCCCTCTCTGGAGAAGCTTCTCTCCTCCCTCTCCCGCCTCCGCCATCTCCACCTTGCGTGGTCCCATCCAGACAAGGAAAGCGGGGGGGGGGGGGGGGACCCACGAAGGCCATTAAACTCCACCCCAAGGATGGCAGACCCACCAGGGGTTGAGGATGGCCTGAGGATGTGCAGAAGGAGTTGGGGAGAGAAAGGGCGGGGCGAGGTGAGGGGGACAAGACTCACGCACACCTCCATCCTGGGAGAGAACTGTCTGTAAAGACGCCTCTGTCACCACACAGGCTGCCAGGGACGCCAGGATGATGCAGCCTAGGGCTTAGCCCAGGGGTCAGGCGGACCTGAGTGTCAGTCCACACCCTGACACTGATTGGACGTGTGGCCTCAGCTCTCTGGGCTTGAGCTCATTCATCTAGAAAACAGGAGAAAGAAGAGAACTCGGTCCCAGGGCACCAAGTTTGGTATCTCAGAGCACAACGAATGATGTTCATCCTTACTGCTTCGTTATTATTATGAATTATAACAGCGAAGTCCAAACACCTCCCCCTGGCAGGGCACCTTCTACAGCTCTCTCTTCTGCTCTCGGCTCTCACACCTCCCCTACGAGAACCCTCGGCGCAGCTCCCTGGCTGTGGGACTAGCCGAATCAGAAGGGCGTGGAGGTGCCAGGGGTCCATCATCGCACTCAAGCTCAGGGTCACCCCCACTCTCTCCCCCCACCCCCAAACTTTGCTCCTGTGCCCCACCCCTCTGAAGGTCCTTCCACATTTTCTCCTGTTCGAATCCTCCCTTGGTCATGAGGCCCAACTCAAAGACTCCGTCCCTGTCCCTTGGGGAGCCTTTCCAGCCCCCAGGGATCCTGCCTTCCCCTGAGCTCACCTTGTTCCTTGCTGCCAGCTGGGGAGTCCATACTGATATGTTACCTAAGAGCACCTGTCCTTCTAAGGAACCACCACTCCACAGCTCTTTGGGGCTAACTGCAATAACACTTGACAGTGTCCTGGGTACCGTTCATTGTGCTGAGAATTAATACATAGAAAAGCACCCAGTACCCAGCTGATACTCGATATACCATTCTTATCATAGCAGCTTCCCATACAATCTCCTTGAATCCCAACAATCACAGCAAATAGGTACCACTGTTATCCCCATTTTAAAGGTGAGGAAACCGAGACCCGCAGAGATTGAAGGATCTGCCCGAGGCCACAAAACTAGAAAACGGAAGAGTCAGGATTCAAACCCAAGGCCCTTTACAGAAGCAACAAGGCAAAACAGCCCTAACAGGTGGCACCAAAATCTTTTGTGGGGAGGAAGTGGCCTTTGTTTGGAAAAGACTTTGACAAGTCTCTCTGTTAAAATGTGACACATGAGCCCAAGGACCCAGAAAACAAAGTCACAAGAGCTGGTGCTTCAAGGGTACTTGCTCGGTCCTGGGTACTTCCGTAAGTACTTTAAGAGTCGATGACTCAAGTTGATCCTCCCAACAACCCTGAGGAAGGTAAGAGCACTAGTTCTATTTGGCAGACGAAGGAACTAAGGGCGAGTGAGTCATTATGAAGCTCTTTGCAGAGGCGAGATTCTGACCCAAGCAGACGGACTCCAGTGTCCATGCTTTCAACCCCTTTGCCGACAGGCTGAACTATTTCACAAAGGACAGGCTGAACTATTTCACAAAGGACGAGGAGTGGAAATCCATGGAAAGAGAGACATCAGAGGTCAGTAAAAACGCCACCACAGTGGGTCAAGACGGGCTAATGTGGGACAAACCTCCAGTGGCAGGTGGCAGAAAGGTCTGTTAAGAGCCCACATGCCTAATGTGATTTTAAAGGTATTTGTATTTCTGTGATGGAAACCCTCGCTTGCTGTTCATTCCCTTCTCCCACCAAATCGCCAACGAAGTGTTCCACATGAAGGACTGCTTTGTGTGAGTGCGGCAGGAGAGGGGAGAGGTTAAGTGCACAGAGAAAACTATCTTTAGTGCTTCAGTAGGCAGATTAGGGAAAAGGGGGTGGGTATAAAAACCATTAACGAAGTTTGCTTCTACCACGCGCACACGCACTTGCGTGCACACACCCTCTAATGCATCCTATTTTAGGGTCTTTTGCAAGACTTCATTTAAAGAATGGTCAGAAATAAACGAACAGGGACTCTGGACGCCAAAGGGCAGGGGGAAGACGCGGGAGAAGGCTGGGGAGGTTTGGCAGGTGATAAAGCATAGAAGCACACGGGAACGTGAGCCAAGGCTGTCAAGGCAGAGAAGTCTTGAGAGATGAAATTCTGACATCTGACTGAGATCCTCTTCAGTTTGGTTGGAAAGAGGAAAACAGGGGCTGGAGTTACTTTTTAACGACCTTTGTTTGCTGGATCTGTGCGTCCTGGATACCACTCCACGCAAAGACCAGGCAGTATGGGACCCCCGCTTATCATCGGGTTACAGTGGGAAACGAGGGAGGAAAAATGAGCTGGGGAGTCCATACTGATATTTTTGAAGCTCTCAAGGGGTAGGAAGGCTCCATCCGATATTTGAATTACCTAGAAATAATCGACTATTAGAAAAAATGCCAAGAAAATCCGCGGTCCCCATCATTTCTCCTGCCAGCTAGCCCTGTGATGAATAATCAAGACTAAAACATCGCTTCCGGCCACCCATGGCTGGCAGAGTACGAATCTGTTAGAGCGTACCATACCTGTGTCATCAGCCCTATAGATGCTGAGGGATTTGGATTCTCCTCAACTAATTTCTTTGGTTCTTTCCAAGTCTAGCAAGCTTATAAACCAGACGTCTCTAACCTACGGGGCTGTCCAGCCAGCTTCCAGGACAGCCCCCCGACCATGACCTGTAACAGCAGAGCCCGGAAAGGGATACCTCTAATCCGATAAACTGACAAAAGGTGGCCCAAAAGGAACTGCCCTTGTTCTGGGGACTCATCTGACCCAGACCCTCGGTGTTCATGGAGTATTTTACCAGATGTGAGATATTGAGGGCAGACATCACATCTTCACCGTCTCTTTCCCTAGGGGCCTTTCCAGGCACCAGCCCCAGCCCATAAAGCACTACTGAATAACCACCGTATTTACCTGGCCGCCCAAGCTAAAAACCTGCGAGTGGTCCTAGTCTCCAATCTGGCTCTCCTTCCACACGTCCAAGTTGTCACCAAACCCCACTGGCTCTGTCCACCTAAACCCTCCCCAAATCTGTCCATTCGCCACCACCTCCGTGGCCTGGCCACCTCCTGTCCTAGCCTAGTCACCATCATTTCTTGCCTGGGTGAAGTAGCAGCCTCCTATCTGGGCTCCCTGCCTCTGCCCTTGATCTTCTACATTCTATCCCCCCCTTACTGCAGCCAGAGAACTCCTTTTAAAACAGAAATCAGATTGTGTCACGCTCTCCACTGTCTCCCTTTCTCCTTCAGCCAGAAACTCAAGTCCCTTCTGTGCCCTCGCAGCCCCTCCGTGTGCCGGCCCTGCCTACATTTCTGCCCTCTTTTCTCCCACTTCCCTCCTTGCTCCTCTCTTCTGGCCCTGCAGATGTCCCGGCTGGTCCCCCAACACACCAAACCTGTCCCTCTCCCCGCCCCCCCCACCCCGAGACCTCCCTACTTGCTGTTCCCTCTGCCTGGAATGTTCTTCCCCTAGATGTCCACATGGCTCACATGCTTTTCATTCGGAGTCTTTGCAAATGTCACCCCTTTACAAAGTGCTTTGTTGACCATTCTCTCTAAAGTAGCACCTCCCATCACGTTCCACCTTCTTTCCGTGTTTTATTTTTCTTCCCAGTGCTTATCACTGCCTGTCACTTTGTTACGTTTCTAAGTGGTTCTCTGACTTGCCATCCTCTCCACCACCCCCCCCCCCGGGATGTTAGCTTCCTCCTTGATGTCAGGGGGCTTTGGTTTCTCCATGGCCGAGGCCCCAGTGCCTAGACCTTGGCACCCAGTAGCTGTTCCACAATTAGTTGTCCAGTGAATGAATGAACCATGTGTTGAAATGAACACACATGTTAAGTATCCAGTGGTTAAATTATTGACAGGGAAGAGACTTTATCATCAGGGTAGTGCGGTGGCTGGGAGGATGATGTGGTCCCCAGACCAGCAGCATCCCTTGGAAGCTTGTTAGGAATGCAGATGCATGGGCGCCACCTCAGACCTGCGGACTCCGAAGCCGTGGGGTGAGCACAGCAAATCTGTGTTCTGACAAGCCCCCTAGCACGCACGCTCACGTTTGAGAACTACACAGTTCAGGTTATTTGCTTCGAACTCGACAGGTCGAAATTATTTTGCTTGGGGGCACTGATTCCCCATTCCAAATGCTGGTGTAGAAATAATTCTCAGCATAATGAATGACAACGTGGACCAAAGACCTACACAGAGTATGTGTGGAATTGTGTGAAGTAAGCTGGTGGTAGCCCCTTCAACATTCGGAACAGTTCCTACTTAAGGAAGAACAAACTTTAAAATAAAAATATTATAAAAAACGGCACAAACAAGAAGTACAAATTCGTCCTTGGGAAGTAAAGTAGACATTCCTTTTTATTACATGTGGAGGTGACAGCAGGCTTCCCCAGAGTTGGATGGAGTTATAACACTTAACCCAATGGGCAAAAAGGGAGACAGACGCAGATGGAGACCAGGGGGAAAGATCACAATTCCTGGCAATTCTGCCCAGTGTCATTCAACGAGCAGAGGTCCCAGCTCGCTGGTCCTCTCTGCCCGCACCCCCATCCCCAGGCCACATTTAGAAGTATGTGAGGACATCTGTGTTGTCCCATTCGGGGCTGTTACTATGTTACTATGTTACACATAAGAGCTGTCGCCCCAAATGCCATGGCCTCTTCTGCACCCAAGACCGTCCCCCCAGGCGAGGGAGCATCCCCCCCCCCCCCGCCCCGGACCGCGACCACCACCACCACCAACCTCTGCATCTCCGCTCCTGCGCGCCCCTCCTGGCTGCAGTCCAGGGTTTCGAGACCCATGTTTTCCAGGGACCCTAAACGCACACCAGCTCCTGCCTCCGGACAGAGGTGAAGGATGAGCATCGGAGCCAGCGCTGGAGGGAAACGGGCCATGCTGGTCTGATGGGAGACCCTCTGTGCGGCTGCCGAGAGGCACCTAAAGAAATGGCAAGGGCGATCTGACCATTCCCGAGTCTGACCTCTTGCTGCGTTTATTACCTGAGCAAGTCACCTGGGAAGGGAGGCTCATTCAGCCGGCTCCCCCCACCCCCACCCCCCCCACCCCGTGCCTGAAGTGCGTACTCTCCTCTCCAGAGCGCCCCTTCCAGCTCTGCGGGAGGACTGCACAGGGGCCAGGAAGAAGGGCCCGTCTGCTCAGAGCCGCTGACCTTGGGTCAGTCACGGCTGCTCTTAGTCGACTGACCCCATTATAAAGTGGGAATAATGGCAGAACCTCTTTCATAGGGTTATTGTGGATTAAATGAATTAATCCTTATAAAGCATCGTGTATGTCTAGCACTATGGATAAGCCTTCGCTGTCATTATCGTATAAGGATTTGACACGGTCTCGCCCTGCTGTTACGAATTCAAGAGGAGGGGAACACATGAGGATCACCTGAGCCGGGACAGACTTAGACTAAGCCAAGAGGTGGCTACGACCCTTGGGCTTCCCCACCCCCCTTCCCTGGAGAAGGGCAGCCCCCCCCCCCCGCCCCACTATACATCAGCACACTCAGGGCGCCATCAGCTGAGGGACATGTGTTTGTGCCCAGCCACCTGGAGCCGAAAGGGAGAATTCTCCAGTTATTGTGGCTTCTTTAACATCAGCCCCTGAACAAGTAAACCCAGGAGTTACGATGTGACAGGAGGAAATGCAGTCCCACCTTCCCTCCGCCACTCCACCCCACAGCTCTGGTGCTCATCACGTTAGAACAAAAAGGGTCTTAAAAACCACTCTGCTTAACCCAACTCCCAACCCCAAGCCCCATGGTCTGGACAGTGTTTTCGTTCAGGGCCGTCAGTCTGTTTCATTCAAACTTCATCAAGGCAGACAGATGGAAGGATCCATGGAGTCAAGGTACCTAATATTTTTGAGCACCTACTATGTGCCAGACCATAAGCTCGGTGCCTTCTACATATGCGATCCCCTAGGATCCCTACAGCAAACCTGCAGTTCTATTTAATGAACAGGAATCTGGGGACATATTTGGAAAACTTTATTATACGCATTTTACAGAATGAATGACAATCAAGGAGACTGACTTATCAAAAGGCATGCAGGTGGGAAGCAGGAGACCAGACCCAACTCGGCCTGACTACACAGCCCATGCTCTTTCCCCTTCACTAGGCTGCTTCCCAAAGTTGCTTCCAAGGAAAACATGGTAATGAACAATGATAATCCTGAGAAAAGTACCTGGCAAAGGCTCTACAGATGAAAGCCTACCTTCCTCAGGAACTGGGTGCAGCCATGAATACTGGAGTTCCAACTTTAGTAGTTTAAACCAAAAGCGGCTGGCATGACACCTCCATGAGGTCTTCAGAGACTCATGAACCTTTGATTTTTCTGCTCTGCCATCCTCAGTGTGTGGCTTATACCCTCAGGATCAAATCATGGCTCCAGATGGCTGCTGGAGATCCAGTCATCACAACTACGTTCCAGGCAAGAAGGAGGAGGAAGAAGGAAAATACAAAAAGAGCCCATGCTGTTCTCTTTCTAAGGATACTTCTGAGCAGTTCGACTCAAAAAAATTTTTTTCTACATCTCATTGGCTATCCAACTGCTCTGGGAAAATGTATTCCTTTAACTGGGCACATGGTTGTCCAGGGTAAACTAATGCTCCGTTATCAAGGAAGGAAAAGAGAAGGAATGTTGTGTATATAACTGGTAGTATCGTCCACCCCAGCTGCAGTCTTTCTGCTACTTAAGATCTGATCCATTCTATTCCCCCCAGGAAGTCCCAAGCCCTCCCCAACATTTATGCAAATTCCCAGAGAATTCACATTCTCGTGACCACCTCTGGCTCCTGTTTCTGCTGAGTTCGTTCCATTTCTTCATTCCTTGTCCTGCACTTCTGTCTCTGCCTTGGGTCAGTCCAGCTGGGGAGCCCAACCCCTTACCCTGTGTTTCATGCTTACACACACACACAAACACACACATCCGTACTTGCAAGGCATTCCTGTGTGTCCTAGATCAAAGGGAATGGACTAAGAGGTTACATGGCAGCAAGAGGTTTAAAAAAACTTTTCCGTGTCCGCCCATCTAATAAGCAGCAGTTCAAATGGAATGTTAAATATTCATGTGCTTAAAAGGCTTTGGACTTTGGCCATTTTGTCCCATTGGAAGGGGCTTCATCCAGCCCTCTTTCTGGTTTTGTAGAGCAGCGTCTTAGACAAGCAACCTTGTGCAAATGCCCTATTGAGGGAGTACCTGCAGGAGGACCGTGTAAGGGAAAGAGGGAAGCAGAATGGAGGAGAGGTTCCCCAGAGTGGGGTTCAGTGGAAGCTTAGCCTCACCCGATCCCTGGTGACCCCTGGAGAGAAGAAGGGTGCCACAGATTTACCCTACCTCAAGCTGGGGGGAGGGGGGCAAGGTGGCTTTTAGACCCCTGCTTTGGTCATTCTTTGGCTGAGGGTAGGTGGGGTGGCCTCCCAGGAACTGGGTGCAGCCATGAGTACTGGAGTTCCAACTTTAGTAGTTTAAACCAAAAGGGGCTGGCATGACACCTCCATGAGGTCTTCAGAGACTCATGAACCTTGGATTTTTCTGCTCTGCCATCCTCAGTGTGTGGCTTATACTCTCAGGATCAAATCATGGCTCCAGATGGCTGCTGGAGATCCAGTTATCACAACTACGTTCCAGGCAAGAAGGAGGAGGAAGAAGGAAAAGACAAAAAGAGTAGGTGGGATGGCCTCCCAGGCTTCTGTGGGTGAGAGCAGTTCTCAGCTGAAAGGTATATTCAACATCCACAGCAGGAGGGACCTGGGCGAATGGGTCCTGCAAAGGGGGTCTGGGCAGGTCACCAAAAGCGTCTATGACATTGTGCCTTCTCCATGGCTCTAGAAATGAAATCTTCCTCCCTTATTTAGTCAGAGGATTTAAACTCCTCCCAGTTGCCCACTCCCAAACACGCTTTTCCAAACTTATCCATGTGCTCAGCAAAACACAAGCAAGATCCAGGCCCGAATTTAGAAGCAAACGGGGTTTCATAGAGCTCTGCTTCCCTAGCTAGATGGTAAATACCTTGCAGGCCTGATTCTGGGTCCCAGGCCAAATACACTCACCTAACCCAGGCTTGCGGCCACTGGAGGCTTGTGGTTTTATGGCACAATTTGATGATTTCCCTAATGAGACCACCAGGCTCAGTGGGCCTCGCCACTTCCACATGCCCCACTCCCCAGCTTGGCTCCGCCAGGGGATGATGCCGAACCCCTTGAGCAAATTGTGTCATCCTGAGCTGTTTGAGTTTATTTCCACTAAAAATACACCCTGAAACTGGGGCACGATGAAGGATTGCTGACAAATGAGAAAGAGGAATGAGTAAAGACTCTGAGGCTGTCTGACTCCTCAGAGTCACCTCCAAACACTCACCACTGAGCTGAGCATGGACCCCCACCACTCACCACCGTAAGCAGTAAAAGTTCAAGCAATAGTGTGTGGCTCAGAGGGCTTGTGAGTCATTGTTAGGAGATGCCCCGGATACAACGCAACCCCTCATTTTATTGAGAGAACAAGAGAGCGAGAAGGGAGTGACTTTGCCCTGAGCCACACTGCTAATTGGTGGTGGAGCAGGGCCTGGGGTCCACGCTCTCGGCTCGCTCCCAGGTCAGTGCTTCTGCCCTGTGCCTTGTGTCTGCGATCCCTGTGGCACATCCTAAGGCACAGGCATTTCAGAGGGGTCAGGGAAGACATCAGTAAAGAATGCTTTCAGTTTCAAGTTACAGAAAACCAAGGGCAGTGGCCTCTCGACTGTAGGGACATTAGTGTTTACTTAATGAGTAAGTAAAGTTAAGGGGGTAGACCAAGGGAGTTGGGCCCCTGACTCAGCCATGTCAACAAGGATCCAGGCTCTCTGCTCTGCCATTCAGAGTATTTTGACTTCATCCTCAAGCTTACTGCCTCACGTCACAAAATGGTTGCCACAGCTCAGGATATCAAGTCCTCATAAATGTATCCAAAGCTAGAAGGAGCTACCAATAAAAATTTTTTAAAAAATAAATAAATTTTAAAAGGCTGTCACAAAAATACTGATTTAAAAGGATATATGCACCCTGTGTTTATTGCAGCATTATTTTTTTTTTTAAGATTTTATTTATTTATTTGAGAGAGAATGAGAGAGAGCACATGAGACGGGGGAGGGTCAGAGGGAGAAGCAGACTCCCTGCCGAGCAGGGAGCCGGATGCGGGACTCGATCCAGGGACTCCAGGATCATGACCTGAGCCGAAGGCAGTCGCTTAACCAACTGAGCCACCCAGGCGCCCTATTGCAGCATTATTTACAATAGCCAAACTATGGAAGCAGCCCAAGATGAATGGGTAAAGAAGATGTGGTATATATACACAATGGAATATTATTCAGCCATAAAAAAAGAATGAAATCTTGCCACTAACAACAATGTGGATGGAGCTAGAGAGTATGAGGCAAAGCGAAATAAGTCAGAGAAAGACAAATACCATATGATGTCATTCATATGTGCAACTTAAGAAACAAAACAAATGAGCAAAGGGGGAAAAAGAGAGAGAGAGAGAAACAAACCAAGAAACAGACTCTTAACTATAGACAACAGACTGATGGTCACCAGAGGACAGGGGGGTGGGGGGATGGGTGAAACGGGTGCTGGGGATTAAGGAGTGCATTTACCTTGATGAGCACCTGATGATGAACGGAGGTGTTGAATCACTATATTGTACACCTGAAACTAATGTAACATGGTATGTTAACTATACTGGAATTAAAATTTTAAACTTTTGAAAAATTTAAAAAATAAAAAAATAAAAATTATTTTTAAAAAAAGGCTTGTCTTCTCCAGGGGTAGCCCTCTCTTCTATGAGGGAGGAAACCCCTTTCTTTATATCTCATTGGCCAGAGTCAGGTCCATGTGCACCCTACACCAATCACTGACAAAGGGGTAAGAGCACATCAGGCTTGGTTTGGACCAATCAGGATTCACCCCTGAGGGGTGGTCTCTATAGTTCCTCATCTGTAAAATGGGGTATTTCATAGCTGCCACACAGCGTTATAGTGAGTGGAAACCCTGATAGGAGACAGGAACATTATTCTTGCAATCCTGAGATGGAAAAAGTCTATAAAAATAGACCTCTGATCATTAGAGAAATACCTTCCATGAAGAGACGAGCTACAAAATGTTGCTAAGAGACATTTGTACTTAACACAGACAAAGCTTCTTTGCTAGAATAAATCCAAGGAGGGAACTCCCAGAATCACACAGAAGCCTCGGAGCTGAAGGGAAGACGGGGATAATTTGAAGGACTGGAAAGGTGGGCGGCGCGGGGGGTGGGGGGCGGGGAGATGTGGCTTCGGTTGTGGGCTGCACCTGCGGTTCTGGCTCTGTGGGTTGGTGCTCTGGGGTGGCAGACCAGGAGACTATTCCCTCTGGGTACATGAAGAATCACCCCCCCACACCTTGCTCTTTTTAAAAATAGCGTAAGATGGGGCATTTGGGTAGTTCAGTCGGTTAAGCGGCTGACTCCTGATTTCGGCTCAGGTCATGATCTCAGGGTCCTGAGACCGAGCCCTGCGTTGGGCTCCATGCTGGGTGTGGGGTCTGCTTCAGATTCTCTCTCCCACTCCTTCTGCCCACCACCCTACTCTCTCTCAATTAATTAATTAATTAATTAATTAAAATTAAAATAACGTTAAGTTTTCCGTTGTATGGATGTACCATAATTTGCTTACTTGGTCCCTCATCAATGGATATTCAGGTTGCCTCCAATCTTTGGACAGATTTCTTCTCACAATGCAATGGTGATCGTCTTATTCGCCTGTGGATAGCCATTTAGTGGCTTCCCATTTCTCTGAGGATAAAATACCAAGTCAATGCGGCCTCAGGCTCAGGCCTGGTCTGCACAGCTCCGCCCCTGCGAATCTCTCCTTCCCACTCAGAGGTGCAGACCCCCGGGCCTTCCAGAAGTTTCTCGGCTCGCCTACCCACCTCATGGTTTGTACAGAGGCTGCTCCTTTTGCCTGGAATGTGCCCCCATTTCACCTGGAGAAACCGCACCCCCCCATCCTTCAGCTCTTGGCCTGAAAACCGCTGCCTCCAGGAAGCCTCCCATGGTAAACGGTGTTTATTTTTATTTTTTTTATTTTTTAAATTTTCCAACGATTTTTCATTTTAATTACCATCTGTGTGAAACAGAGCAGGAAGAGAATAAATATGTACACGTCTACATAGTCACATACACACAGAACGCTCTGGAAGAATTCTTAAGAAACAAGTGCCTGAGCTGTCTCCTGAGAGGGAAGGCAGGTGGCTGGGGAAGGGGTGGGAAGGAGACTTTTCTCGGCACAGCCTTTTGTACCTTTTACATTTTGAACCGTGTGTTTCTTGATTTAGGTTGCGAGATCTCTTGATGGATAGATAGAGCAAAACTTCACGAATAAAGCAGTTCCTCTGGCTGCTGTGGAAAAAAGGGGCTGATGGGCTGAGAGTAGACGTCAGCAGGTCAGTGAGTCATCGTCTGGGAGCTGGGAACAGGGCTGTGCAGGTGCAGAGAAGGGGATGGAGTCAAAGGACATGCATAGAGCAAAACTGAATTCCTTTTACAGCCCGTCCTGTTCTGATACTGTCAGTGTTCGAAGGGAAGAGGAGACTGAACCAGGAGAGATCGTCCCCTGGGGAGCCCTCCTGCATCACTCCTTTGTCTAAAAGCTGGTCATTTTGTACCTGGTGGCAGAGAGTGGAGTCGGAGAGGGAGAACCTTGGGATCTGAGCATAAAAAGCAAGGAACGGTGCAAAAAGCAAGGTCCATTCTGACAGCCCCCTTTTCTCTGGCACTTTTTCGTCACCCTCCTTGGCAGAATTCTGGAAGTCAGATACACAGGGGATCCACCTGCCCGAAGTTCCAGGCAAACACACGGTCCACTGGCATCCCACATGGCAACGCCACCTCACCTTGCCTAGGCTGATCGAGCCCTACCTGCTAGCTCACGGAAAACATTTCCTCGTGGAGGAAGAAGCTAATCCTTTGACTTATGGTTTTTGGGGGAGTGTTTGTTGAATGGAACAGTTGACTTTTGGCTAAAATGCAAACGTCCTTGAGAGAGACAACATGGGCAGCTATAATTCACTCAACAAAAGTACAAAGCAACCCTCATAAAGCTGTGAGTCACACAGTCACAGACAAAGGAACACGGTTCACTAACCAAAAGGCGATTCCAGCTTGGCAGTTTGATATGAAGTTAAACATAGACTGACCCAACACTCACACACTCAGGGATTTGTGTAAGAGAAATGGCACTGTGTCTCCACACAAAGACTTTTATATGAAAGTTCCCAACAGCTTTATTCGGAACAACCAAACCCTGAAAACAACCCAAATGTCCATCAAGTGGCAAAGGGATAAATAGATTAGGCTGTGCGGTGTATCCATACAGTGGAATATTACTCGGCAATCCACAGGAACAAATAGGGACACACGTGGCGACGCGGTTGGCTGTCAAACACTGTAGGTTAAGTGACAGGCTAATCACCGCACCATTATCTGCCTGTGACATTCTGGAACAGACAAAAATGGTATGGACAGGAATCAAACCTTTCATTCAAATTGGTGGTTTCCAGGGGCTGGCAGTAGGAAGAGGGACTGACTGTAAAGGGGCGTGAGAGAATTAAGGGAATGGAGATGTTCTAGCTCTCTCGACTGTCACTGTCTGGGCGATTAGGTGACTGCTACCCAGAGAGGCTCTCAGGAGGTGCCCTGGGGCCTTTGGGGGTGGGGTTTGAGGGTGGAGCCGAGTGGGCGGAGCTCGAGGCCCCGCCTCCCCCAGAGCCGTCGGGGTTCACGTGTTTCTATACACTGCCCTTCTGCTTAACCTGGGCGAAACGGTGGTTCCACTTAGCGAAACGCCAGCTGGAGGAGCGCTGGGTCCGATATTCCTTTAAAGTCCCTTTCAGGCCTGACATAAGACACCATATGTAGAAGGGAACTAATATTATTTGTTCTAACTTCATCATTTGATTTCACCTTCACAGCAGCCCTGAGAAGTGGTGATTATTCACCATCTAACGTGTAGGAAACGGGGGCTCGCGGAGGATACCTGACTTGCCCAGCACACAGCCGGTGAGGACCCGCCCAGCCGCACCTGCCCACCCCAGCATCCATGCGCTTTTTAGGACAATCCGTAGCACCTCTGGTGTGAAGTGACTTACGAGAGGAGCCCTCCCGGGGAGGGGGGAGGGCAAGGAGTGGGAGAGGTGATTTCTGGTTGGAAGAAAAGATCCTTGAAAGCTGGACAGGAAGCCTACCAGGAGTGGGGCCAGATGTGAGCAAAACACAGGAGAGGGAAAGACAAGTGAACCCTGTGGTTGCGGGGTGGGGGGTGGGGTGGGGAAGGTCCCCTGGGAGAGGAGGGAGGCGGGCCCAGGGAGGCTGGTCAAAGGTGCTCAGGATGGGCAGAGGAAAAAGAGAGGAAGAAAGCACCAGGTCTCTAAAGGCCAGGCGGTCTGCAGAATGCAGGGCTGACGGAGGGAAGATAGAGTTTACCTTCTTTCCAGGTTTGCCAGGAGCAATGGCCCCAGCCCACAAGGGTGGAAGAATGAATGGTCCACGAATGAGTTAAACCAATATTTATTCACCACCACTCAGTCCCAGGGTCTGTGCCAGACGCTTTCACTGATGCTAACTTTGTTAATTTTCATAATAGGACTGTAGAATAAATGTTATTATTCCTAAACCTTCACTTGGCAAACATACAGAATGCTTATTACGTGCCAGGCACTCTGCTAAGCCCCGAAGATCCAGAGATGAACAAGATGATGGAACTAAAAGGTTTAAAACCCGGCGTTCGAATCACGATTCTGCATTTACCAGCTCTTGGTCACTGGTTAAGGTAGCTCTCTGTGCCTCAGACTCCTCATCTGTAAAATGGACATAATAGCGGCACCTGCCCAGGACTACTGAAGGGCGTGTTAGAAAGCTCGGAGGCCTGCATGTCACGTGAGCCCTCGGCTGCAGCTGATTGGAGGAGAGTCAGGCGCCCACACAGAAGTAGCCAGCCCATTGGCAGGGGGCGAAAAGCTGAGCTGGGCCACCAAATTCTCTGCGAATGGCAACAGGAACAGCAATGCATGCACATGCCTCACAAAGGTTGGAAGGACAGGTGGATGCTTCCGTTTCCTAGCTTTTGAAAGGTGCATCGGTTTGGCTAATTAAGCCATACCTCCTGTTTATCTAATACCATTCAGTTTGCAATGCATTTTCACATCCGGCAGCCCCACCACACCTGTGAGTTGAAGGGGGAGAGGATGCACACCTCGTTTTACCGGTGAGAAAACGGAGGTTCACAGAGCGAGGGGACGAGTGGTCCTGGAGCCGGCCGCTGGGAAGCCAGCATGCCCCACAAGCCCCGCTCTGCATCTGAGCTCTGTCCATTACGTCTGCCTTCGAGTTTCAGCTGCTTCACCGGGTGTTCACGAGAAAATCATGTGCACTTTGTAGTTCGGTAAAAATAAAAAAAACATATATATTACCGTCAGCTCTGAGATGCGTTCGGGGTTGGAAATGTGGTACATTTTGTTCCAGCCTTTATTTAGTATGTGGTTCAGATCCAGGCCCTGTGTACAAAACAGCCAGGACGGTGGCTAAATTCTCTGTGCCAATGAAGAGCCGGCGCCGGATGAGTAATTTCAAAAAACGGGCAGCCCCTGAGCCCTGCCAGCTTCCCTCTGGGACGTCTTTTTCAGCCCATTTAGTATTTTAGAATTCCTAAAAATAATCTGCTGTGGATATTTCTCAGTCTCAGTGTCAGGAAGTTGGGGTTCTGATCTAAACAGCTAAACTTGGCTTTCAAGCCCCCCCAGACTGGCAGTTCCTTCCTTTTAGCCTTATATCAAGTGATCCAACGTGCTGCCCAAACTCCAGCTAGGATCGTTTGTGCATTATTCGCTCAATGTTTATTGAGCACCTAGTATGTGCCAAGGACTCTGCTAGAGATAATGTCCCTATATTCACAGAGCATATTGTTTAGAGTGAAATATATACAATAATTAAATAAATAAGTGCATGTAAATATAAAACTGCAAAGCATGGAAGCAGAGTGGGAAAATTGGTTACAAGAGCAAGGCCTGGCTTCGTTTGGGGGGGTGAGTGGGTCAGAGAGGGCTGCTCTGAAGAAGGGATGGCTCTGCTGAGACCTGACACCCACAACCCCCGACTCTGACCATCCCCCGTGCTGAGCCTTCACGGGGGCCTAAGTGTTTCTGACACGCGCACCTGACCGTGCCACGCTCCTGCTTGTAAGCAGACAGGGCCTCCTGCTTGCCTGCCCGCTGACTTGAAAATTTTCACTTGACTCAGAGTCGGGCCTTCCAGGCAGGACGAGCGGCCTATGCAAAAGCCTGGGGATATAAACCCCAAAGGGGGGGGTCACTGAAGAAGCTCTAGATGAAGTGAGGGTCATCTCTAAAGAGGTGACATCCCTGCTCCCACACCCGATCTACCACTTATGGCCACTGGGGCTAAGTCCCGAACGTGCCTCTAGTTCACCCACTTCTCTCCACCTCATCTTGGTCCAGGTCTCATCATATCAGGGCCAGGCCCACCACAACAGCCTGCTCCCCTCTCCCTCGGCCTCTGGTCCTCACTGGCCTTGCCCTGCAGTGGCCAGGGTGCTCAGGGACCCCATCGTTGCCCTATGGCCACATCATTCCCCCACTTAAACCCTCCGGTGACTCCCGTCCCCACTGCCCACATGCTGGCCTGATGTCACAACCCGGCACCACCTGGCCTCAACCTCCCTGCCAGCCTTGTCTTCGGCCTCTGGAACCCTAACTTGAGCCACAAGGGCTTACTGGCAGCTTCCGTCATGTCCCATGATCTCCTGGGAGGCCAAGATTCTGCACTTGCCCTTCTCTTCTCAGGGATGCTCTTCCTCTCTCCGAACCCCTCCCCTCAGGACTCAAGTCAGGGGTTACCTTCTCTGGACACCCAGCCTGGGTCAGGTGCTTCCTCTTTGCTCCCGCAGAGGCCGAGGCCCTTCACAACACTCCTCATAAGGTTGTCCTCACCTGAATGCCCACTGGTCTTCCCAACCAGACTGATGCGTGAGAGCAGGACCTTGGCCAGCACTGTAGCCATGGCGCTCAGTGCAAAAATCAGGTTGCAGTGTCGTGGTGGTAGCTGATGATGGGGTGGGTAGATGGGTGGACAGATCCACGGCACAACGGAAGGAGGGGTGCATAAGCAGGCAACGAGAGAGATGGGTGACGGGAAGCTTGGGGACGGTGTGGGGGAAGTGGGAACTGCTGTGTACTTGCATTGGAATCCCAGCTCTACCTCCTCCTAATTGTGTGACCTTGAGCAAGTGATTTGACCCTTCCATGCCTCAGTATTTCCCTTCTGTAAAATGGGGATGATAATACTAATACCATGCTCACAGGGTTGCCATGCGAATTAAATGAGTTGCTATAGCACCGTGAGAAGGATGCCGTGCTGGGGTGCCTCAGCCCTGGAGAGCTTGGACACGTGATGGGGAAGGCAGGCGGAGGTGGTCCCGGGCCCAGGGTGGCCAGAGAGAACGGGGGCCAGGGAATGGGGCCCTCCTCGAAGGAGGACGGCGCTGCCAAATACCAAACAGGAGCAGCCGAAAGTAAAGAAGGTATATGCTGGGCACTTCCTACAAGAGTACAAAGTAGAGATTCTGGTCTCCATTCAGGGGGAGACAGAGTGACTGGCCTGGGGTGATGCAGTCGGTAAGGGGCAGAGCTGGGGTTCGAACCCAGGTCTGTCCAACTGCAAAGCGTCTGCCCCTCCAACCACATTGCCACTCCCATGGAAGGTGGCATCCCCTGCTGGGTACTGTCTTCTGGAATTGACTGGTCTAGTTGTGGTCCCTGGAATGCATCTCTTCCTTCTCCCAGGATGCCTGGAGGGGAAGGGCACCTCTCTAAGAAGGAGGGAAGAAGGGAACCATTTGTCTTGGGCGGGGAGGTGACCCGATCTTCAGTGAGCAGAGTTTCGGCGCTGGCAGCGACTTGAGAGGTCGTGCTAGAGCCAGTGTAATGGAGAAGGTGAGGAAACCAGACCTAGACCTTGGCAGGAACTGCCTGTAGCTGCATTGATTAGAACCTCCTGGGAAGATGCAGTAGCTCCTTTCCATAGATAAGGTGCGTGGGGTGGAATCAGGTATTGGCTGCCTGGGCCAAGGAGGGGAACCCCCCAGCTTCTCGTCATCAAAGCAGGTGGAAAGTAAGCTGAGGGGGAAACAGGACCTGGCTCTGCCCCCGCCCCCCAAGATCTGCTGTAACGTGCAGGACTGTGGGCAAGAGGAAAGAACATACCTCCCCTGGAGATCACGTGCACATGAGGCCCTGTGTACACACGTGCATAGACACCACCCCACGTGATCCCCACGGCAACCGTCATTGTTAACCCTGCTTCCACGTGGGAAAACCAAAGCTCAGAGACACAAGTAACTTGCCCAAGGTCCCACGCGCAGCAAGTTGAAGAACTGATCCAAACCTGGATCCGTCTGTCCCCAAAGCAGGTGCCACTCCCAGAGCTCAGCATGTCCCTCCCGCTCTCTGGGCCTCAGTTTCCCCATCTGTACAATGATGGTGTTTGGTGAGATGATCTCGAAGGGCTTGTTCTGGTTTGGAGCACGTTCCCAGCATCAAACACATCTGCTTTTTGGTTCTAGGGTCAGAAACGCAGCCCCGGCTCCATGCCAGTCCCATGTCAGTCACTGAGGAGAGGAAGCCAAGAAGGTGCGGTCCCTCGAGAAGGGTGCAGGCTGTGGGGGACAGACCATATAGGAATGATTCCAGTACCATGAGCTGAGTGCTCCTATACACACTGAGTCTTCCTGGGTGTGCAGCCCGGGGCCAGATGGAGAACATGGGACCCAACCAAGGGGCTTGTCTCCCTGCTGGAGGCTCACTGGGGCGCACTGCAGCTCCTGACCCCCGAGAATGAGGCTAGCCCTCACATGTGCACTGTCCTTTATCATGTACCCAGCCCTTCCCCATGGGCCCATGAGTTAGCTAGGGAAGGGATTCTTTACTAGACTCATCTACAAGGACAAAATGAGGTGTAGAGGAGATAAGTCGCTGATCCAAGGTCACAGAGCTTTGGAGGAACAGGAAGATATAGGCCCATCTATTGCCTTGTCTCCTTCTTGATCCCTTAAGACTCAGAGGAGATCTGAAAACATGCAATAGGTGGTATCCTATAAATCAAAGCTGGCGGGCTCAACCACAGAGCAGACACAAAAGGTTTCTTGAAGGAGGTGGGGACCCATTCTGGATCCTAAGAGTGGGGTGACAATTGGCTGGAGGAGAGCAGGTATCCCAGGCAGATAAATCACATGTGCAAAGGCCCAGGGGCAGAGTGAGCTCCTGAGGAGTGGTTGGAGTGCAGTATAGCTGGAACATGGCGTAGAGCTGAGGCAGGGAGCTTACCTGGGTCAGGGAGGGGGACGGGGCTAGGGACCGGGGGTGGGGGGCCTGGCTCTCACAGAGCCTTGAAGACCAGGCTGCATTTACAGAAGACGGGACCTGGGGCGGGTGCAGGGGAGAAGTGTGGGTGGTATCTGCTTATCCACTCACTCCGGAACAGAGGATTTGGCTGACCTGGCTGTCTGATTTGAGCGATAACTTTTCCTTTCTGAGCTCGTTGTTCCCTCCTCAAAGGATAGGAATCTTCAAAAGTCCATGAAGTTCTGACATTTATGATTCGAGGTTGGAATGACCTTTCCTCAGCACCATTACTGAGGAGCGTGTGGGTGCTGGCCCAGGGTGGGGCTGAGCATGAGGCCAGGGGAAGGCCGGGGTGTGGGGCAGGGAGGGCCCTGTCTGCGTTGCCTCGGGACCCCCGGGGAAAGGAGAGAATGGGGAGTTTGGAGGAAGGTAAAGGCACGCTCTGGACCAGCTGATCCAGGCTTAGGGATCATGGCGGGGAGGGGGTGACCAGGAGACAAATGTGAAATGGCAGCCCCCCACCCTGAGAAGCCCATCCTTCCCTGTGCCTCCCTCCCTGCCGGCCCAGAACCCCATGTGCTTTCTTTCACCCTCTGTGAACACCTTCCCCCCAGCTGCTCCAGCCTCATCTAGCTGGATAAGATCCAGCTAGATCTCATCCCCTGGGTCCTCCTATCTCCGCGGGGCACCTGAGACTGGGGATGAGAACACCCACCTGTGTATTCACTCCCTCGGAAAGCGCACGTTAGCTGACCACTCTGGTATTGTTCTGGAAGACTAAGGAGCCTGGGGCTCTGCCTGCTGGATCTTGCATGCCAGCGACAGAGACAGACAATGAATGGAATCAGCCAGAAGATGGTACGGGGTCTAGAAGACAGGACAAAGTAGCGCAGGGCAAGAGGAATGGGGTGGCTGCCATTGTAAATAGGGTGGTCAGGCCAGGCCTAGCTGAGAAGGCAACATTGAAATGAAGACTTGGCGGACTTCTGGGGGCTGAATCAGAGCTCCAGTAAATTACCCAAAGCTCACAGCAGCCCTAAGAGGCAGCTTTTTTATAGATGAGGAGACTGAGGCTTACAGGGTGATGTTATAGTCCAAGGTGCTCTGCCCGCAAGTGCTGGGCCCAGGATTCGAAACCACATCTGCTGATTCTGAACCAGCACAGGGGAGCGTCGTGGTTGGGGTCAGAGCGAGCGTGCTGGAGAGAAGGACCTCATCTTGGCCACATCTCAGCCGAGCCTCAGGCAGGCTCCTTACCACTCTGGACCTCAGGGTCCTCATCTATGATGTGGGGGTGGTGACAGAGCCAATGCAGTGCACGTAAGGGCTTACACGGTGCCTGGCACCAGGCAAGGGCTTCAAAGTGATAACAAATAATCACCATCATCACCATCACCATCATCATCATCACCACCATCACCATCATCATCATCATCACCACCATCATCACCATCATCACCATCATCACCACCATCACCATCATCATCATCTCCACCATCATCATCACCATCATCACCACCATCATCACCACCATCACCATCATCATCACCTCCACCATCATCACCACCATCATCATCACCATCATCACCACCGTCATCATCACCATCATCACCACCATCACCATCATCATCACCATCATCACCATCATCACCATCATCACCACCATCACCACCATCACCATCATCATCACCATCACCACCATCATCACCATCATCACCATCATCACCACCATCATCATCACCACCCTCATCATTATTTCTCCTGTGCCTCATCTGCCCGAGCCACACTACAGGGCCCCCAGTAAGGGTGCCTGGCCTGTGGCTAGAGCCTGTTGACTGAGACTGTGTTGGGGGCTGGTGGGTGTGAAGGGGCTGCCTTGGTGGATGACAGGTGCCCTTGGCTCCGTCTCGCCCTCCCTCGCTCCCTCGCTCCCCTCTCTCCGGCTGATAAAATATGGAGAAGTTGGCACGGCCGGTTGCTGCTGAGAAGGCTACCAACACCCCAGAGAGGGTGATGGAGAGCCCTGATTACACAGGCCTGGTGGGTGACCCGGGGGGGGGGCAGGAAAGCAGCAGTTGCCCATCCATCTCAGAGCCTTCAGCCCACCTGGCCTGGCATCCAGGCACAGGATCCAGCCCGTCCGGGTGCTGCCCGTTTCCATCCCAAAGGCCAGTTGTCTCTGTCGTCTCCCTGGCCCCTCATAGGAGCCCATGGTGGAGAAAGGGCAGGGGTCTGTTTGCAGATGAGCGACCTGAGGTCCTGAGCGGGGAAGAGACCTACAGAACGAGTGGCCATGTTGGGGCTAGAACCTTCGATTTCCCCCAGCTAACGCCCTTTCACTGCCCTGTCAACACCTGTCCAGCTCCTCAGGGGTATTTGCAAGAACCTGGGGAGCAGTGTAGCTTGGAGGTTCTGAGTTCCGGAGCCAGGGGACCCAAGCTTGAGTCCCAGCTCTGCCACTCAGAACACCCTTGGGAAAATTAGTTAATTCAGGCTCACTTTAAATGGGGATGATGAGCTGAGTCCTCTCCGGGATTCAGAAGCCCACGTCCCCAGATCCATGCCTGGGTCAGGGTCTCTGAGGCATGCAGAACCTCCCTGCCCTCCTGGTTTTCTCGCATCTGCCCTCCCCATGCTGTGCTTCCTAGATACAATGCCTTCCCTGCTTGTTACCCGCTGAGCCCCGGGCTCCAGGGCAAATGGCACCTCCACTGAGAAGCCCTCCCTGACCCTCATGTTTCCACATGGGGCATATCACCTCCAATCTGGAAACACTCTTAGAGCCTAACCACCCCTGGACCACAGCCTGGGTCCCAGGCACACGTTCCACTGGCCGCCTCCCCACCATGCCGTGAGATGCTGGAGAACAAAAATCCTGGCAAAATCCTCTCCCTGGAGGCCCCGTGACTGGCAGGGTGTGTGGCTGGAGCAGGGGCTTATTTCTGAGAGAGAAGAAGGTCACGAGGTAGCAGCTGACAAAGGCTCCAGGCTTTCCTGCTCTCAGAGATGTCTGACTTTCCACAAGAGACTGGAAGTCAGGAATTGCTTTTCACAATCCCGAGGACAGAATGAGCTGGGCTGGGCTTCCAGGATAAACGATAGAGCGAAAGAAAGAGACATTCAGACCAGCTGGGGCTCTACAAGCCCCCCAGATCCTACCCTGCTAGCTGCTGCCTGTGTCCCCCGGGGGCAGGGCATGTGTGTATCACCTGAACCCCGGCCTGCTATAAGCCCGTCCTGCTGCGGGATGGATAAAATCTAAATCCTGGTGCCTGCCCCATCTTCCCCAGATCTTCTGGCTCCCTAAAGCCCCCCCACTGTCCACCACATGCATATTCTCTTATTTTATTTTTAATACACTGGCTTCAACTGTCCACCCTGTCCTGAGCACTCCTGCCTCAGGGCCTTTGCACAGGCCCTATTCTTTGCCCATGATGTCCCCTCCTCAACTCTTTGGCTGGATTATGTCTACTCATTGTCTCAGTCTCCACCGAAACATCACTTCCTCAAAGATGCCCTCCCGGGCCCCTCTGACGAGGCTGAGCCCCCCTTTTTCGTTCCCCCAACATCCTCAGCTTTTCTCCCATAGCACTTACCACAGTTCATAATCACACATCTTATTTGTATCATTGTTCACATCCTGGGAGAGCCGTGACCAGGAGCACGGGCCCCGGAGCCACCACCTGAGCGTACAAAGAGGTTTCACCTTGCACGGCTGTGTGGCCTTGGCCAAGAGACTTCACTTCTCTGCACTTCAGTTTCCTCATCTGTAAAATGGGCCAATAAAAGGACGTACTCATGGCACTGCTGTGAGAGATAAAGGGCTTGATGAAGTAAAGCACTTGGAACAGTGTGTGGTCCTTGGTTGGAGCTTAATCCACACCCACTGCCCGTCTGGGCATTGGGATGTGGGCTCTGGGAGGGCAAGGCTGAGCCGGTTTGCTCACCAGCTCACCACTGGCCCCAAAGCTTGTACATGGACCGATAAGCAGTTACTGAACGAATGAACCTGGAGTGGTGTGCTGAGCTGTTTCCAGAAGTTTCCAGTTTTAGAGTGCTTTATTATTTTAAAGGACTTTATGGACCCCCACATGATAACAGTTTCACCTCAAGTAGTCATTAACAGAGAAAAATAATAATATGACAATATCACCAGGTCGCTAGCTCAGCGATGCTTTCCATTAAAGTTTTGCTTTTAACCTCAACACTTGAAAAAAGGGTCTCCTTAAGGGTGGGAGGCCTGCGGCTGCCGAGTCTGCAGATAGGTTGGCCTGAACACGGATTTCAGCGTGATGTGGATGCAGGGTGCAAAGCAGGGGCCCAGGCGTGCACAAGCCGAGCTGGAGATGGCAGCGAGACAGACACCCAGGCTGGGGTGTCTGAAGGGGGAGGCTGAAGATGCAGGAGCCGGAGGGGGCCGCCCGGCTGAGTGGGGACCCGGCTACCTCGCCAGGGGGTGGGGGATGGAGCTCTGCCGCCCTGGAAACACAGGACGTGGATTAAAATAATCAATATTTCTGAAGGACGGAGCCCAGTGCTGGTACATAGAAGCTTCTGGATTCGTCTGTTCTCCATCTGCTGCCTGGGAGGCACGTGGAGGAGGCTTCTGCCCAGGAGGCTCCCAGGGGACCTGCCAGGGACTCTCCCCAGCTCCCCTGCCTTATTCTGGACCTGCTTATTCCAGGCCTCTCCATCCCACCCCCTTCCTCACCTGCCGAGCTGCACCCCTCCTCACCCATGGCCTGGCTGCCCTGGAGCCTGGCCGGGTCCCTCACGACGCTGCGGCTGAGTCGCTGTGAGGACACAGAGCGGACGGCTGGCCACCAGGTGCAGGATGGGGGACGGACCAGCAGGCAGGGGACAGGGCCGGAGCCGGAGGCTGCGGGTTTGGGTTTTTATTTCCACACAAAGGATCAAAGAAATCAAAACAAGCCAATCATTTTTAAAGAAACCAGACTTGCAGACAGACCACGAGAGGAGTCACGCTCGGCCACACTGAGCAGCCGCACGGGCTCTCGGAACACAAGGAGCAGAGCATCGTGCCCCAGAGTCAGCTCCGGGTGGCAGAACCTTAGAGAAACCCACTCTCACCATGCCAGGGTCAACATTCTTAGGGTCGCAAGGCCTTGAGTCTCTGAGGGATGCGAAGAGGTGGTTGGCTCAGCGGTTAAGAGAAGTCTAGTACTTCCATGCCCAGATTCCAATCCTGTCTCCACTGCAGATGAGCTGTGTGGCCTCAGGCAAGCTTCTTAACTTCTCTGTTTCTGTTTCCTCTGCTGTAACAGCAAAGTTGTGAGGTTGCTGTGAGCAATCTGTGAATGCTCTTATCGCCCAATCTTAAGCCAACATATCTCAGAAACATGGAGTCTTGGGGGGTTTTCCACTCTCCCTCACTCCTCCCTGCAGGCATCTCTTCTCGAACACGCCCAAGAGATGCTTATTGCCTCTGAAAGCCAAGGGGACCCCCTCACAAAGCAGCCAATTCCACTTTTAAATCGCCTTGATTGAGAGCTGAAGTCTTCTTCTTAGGAACTTCTGCGCATCCTGGGGGCCGCCTGTGCCCCCCGTGTCTACTTGCTCCTGTCCGCGGGGCAGATTCCAGAAGTGAGACTCACCGTGCCCGCCGAGGACTGCGTGCTTGCTGCCGGGGCTCCTCCAACATGGGTAAGGAATTTCTGTTATACACGCTTACACCCCGTCATTCACTCAGTAGTGCCAGGCTCTGTTCTAGGCGCCAGGGACATGGTGGGGGGCAGATCCAAGTGCCCTGCACTTAGGCAGTTTGCAGGTTAGTGGGAAAGATGCCAATCAAACAAGCAACCACACTGAAGGGTGAAAAAGAGACTGAGGGGCAGCACAGGTGCTCCTCGGGGGGACCCCGGGTTCCGGGAGGAGGGAGAGATACAAGCTAAGTTCTATTCTCTTCTCGTTTTCTGTGTGATGTTGAGCCCACTCCTTTTTTAAAAAAAGATTTTATTTATTTGATAGAGAGTGAGAGAGCCCAAGCAGGGGGTGTGGGAGAGGGAGACGGAAAAGCAGGTTCCCCGCTGCCTCGAACCCAGGACACTGGGATCATGACCTGAGCCGAAGGCAGACGTTTCACCGATTGAGCCTCCCAGGCACCCACTGAGCACACTCCTTAACCTCCTTGAGCCTTGCTTTCCCAAATGACCAGGAGGAAAGGATCCTAGAGACCAGGAAAAGTCACCTTGTCTATCCCACAGGACACTGGGAGGCTCCCAAGAGACAGCGGACGAGACACTGACATTGTCTACTCTCTTCCCTGCTCCAGAACCTTCTTGGCTTGAATTGTGTATAACCCAGAAGATGACTGGGGGATGAATCTCAGTTGGTCTAAAGTGATCGTGGCCATCTGTGTGCTTTGCCACTCATGAGTCTTGGGCAGACATGTGGTCCCGTTTAACGTGATAATATAAAGAGGAATCTCTGGAGGGCCTGGTGAGTGGCACTATGCTTCAAGGTAAAGATTTTCCTCTCCAATGGAAGTGAAAGGCACATGAGGAGGTTCCTTTGCTCCCTTCCCTCCCTTCCTATTTTGGAGACTGTTGTGTGAGGATGTGATGCCTGGAGCTGTGGCAGCCATCCTGTGACCATGAGACGCCAAGCCAAGAACAAGGACCAACCAGCTGAAAGTGCAAAAGTGGAAGATGGTGCAATGGACTGAATGTTTGTGTCCCCCCAACTTTCATATGTTGAAATCCTAACCCCTAATGTGATGGTGTGGGCAGGGGGGGCCTTTGGGAGGTCACTAGGTCACGAAAGCTAAACCTTGTTGGATGGGATTCATGCCCATATAAAAGGGACCCAAGAGGGACACCTGGGTGGCTCAGTCAGTTATGCATCTGACTTTTGATTTCGGCTCAGGTCATGATCTCAGGGTTGTGGGATTGAGCCCCGCATCAAGCTCCAAGCTGGGCATGGAGTCTGCTTAAGATTCTCTCTTTCCCTCTCTCTCTGTCCCTCCCCCTCTAAAAAAAGGGGGGGACCCAAGAGGTCTCTCATGCTCTTTCTGCCGTGACAGGATACAAGAAGTGGGCAGTCTGCAACCTGGAGGAGGGTTCTCACCACAACCCGACCACGATGGCACCCCAATCTTGGACTTCTGGCTTCTGGACTGTTGTTTATAAGCCACCCACTCTGTGGTGCTTTGTGATAGAAGCCCAATCTGACTAGGACAGATGGAAAGAACTAGGGCGCTGGGTGACATTGCCACACTGTAGAATCAAGGCCATCCGCCATCCAGACACCCGGCTAAGTAAGCAACTGCTGTCCTTCCGAGTTAAGCTACTGACAGTTGAGTTTTCTGTTGTTACAGATAAACACGTCCTTTCTTTACCTTTTTAGCTCCTTCTCCCCCTCCCAAAGCCAGGTGAACCATTATCTCCTTCATGCGGTTTTTCCAGAAATGTTTGCTGACCATCAGCAAGCCTTTATGGAGCACCCATATGGCCCCTGCTCGGCTTTAGGTGACGGTACGGCAGGAGGGGGCCATTATAACAATGAACAGTAGTGAAATAGATGATAATGAGATACTGATTGAACTGATTACAAATTGCGATAAATTTTATATATTCAACAGTGGGGTGCTGAGATAGAAAATGTGACCCTTTTGGGTAGAACTGTCAAGGAAGGTGTTTTTGGGGAGGTGATATTTAAGCAGGGCCAGGAGGTCCCCAGGCAGTGCAGTGACCCAGCCAAAGGTCCTGAGGTAGGAAAGAGCTCATGCAGCAGACGGGGGGCGGGGGGGGGGGGGTTGAGGGACCAGCAGGGACAGCACGAGATGGGGCTTCACTCAGTTTTGGGATTATGCCCGTGTTCAGGGACGGAAAAGCCAGGTGGTTCCATCCCCCTGTTAATGTCACCAGCCCGGACTTCTCCTTCCTGGGCCTGGCTGCCTCCTCCAGGGGCTGAGTCAGGCTGGCCCGGGACAGAGGAACAGAGGGAGTGTTCAAGCGACGTGGCAAGGCCCTCGCATCACCAGCAGCCCTCGGGCTTTTCGGCATGTGAAGACCCCACTGCCCCGAGGGGCTGCATCCCGGTTAGCAGCTCATGGCCTCTGCCATCAGAGGACAGCTGGGTGCTGGCTCTGGGACACGGGGTGAATCAGCTCTTGGGGCAGAGAGAGAGAGATTGGAGAGGGAAAGGCAGGGCAGGAGGAGTGGGGAGAGGCAGGGGGAGAGTGCAGGGAATTGCCTCAGAATGTCTTAGGTCTCTACCCTCGGCAGCTTGGTCACATCCTTCCTCCTGTGACATTTATTGCTGTGAACGTACATTTCAGACACAAGTCTTAGCATCCTGGAACACCAAGAACCCTCAGAGATCAGGCCTGCCTAACACCCAAGGGTTAGGAGTCACACTGCGCAGCCGGTCACCCTGGCCCAGCAGGGGAGGGGGAGGGAGGGCCTCGGGCTGCACCAGAACCTCCAAGATCTGACCCACACCCCCCCCATGGTTGGACCCTCCGCCACCAGCGCGGGGTCCCTGGGCCTCCGTGCTCCCAGCCAGCCTCCCTCTGGAGTCTCAGCCCCTCCGCTGACTCGCTGTGTCCGTTTCCACATCTGTAAAATGGGAAGGATAAAAGAACGTGCCTTGGATAACAGGGTTACTGCCACGCGGCAAATGCTCAAGATGAGTTGGTCTGCCATTGTTACTCGCCACCGAGGCTCCGGCCGTCCAGCCAGTCTGTGGCCCATCCAAGGCCAGGACCCTGGCTTCCAGGCTGGTGCTGTGTCGCTGAGCTCACCAAGACTTGACGGCTGCAAGGACTTTCCTTCACCACCTTGGGAGACGCTCCGTCAAGGCATCGAGCTGCTCCCCACAGCCACACAGAGACTCGCCCCATCCGCCCCAGGGGCACACAGACGGACTCCACGGACAGATGCAGGAGCAAATACGTACACCCCTTCACGCATAGGCTGAGAAGCAGGTGCTCAGAGAGCACACGCACACCAGGCTCTTCACGCCCCAGGCCCCCAGACCCCCTCCTGGAGCCCACCACCTTCTCCGCCCTTCTCCGCGTCCTCTCCCGCCCTCTACCACTCCCATACTGTGGCGGCTCTCCCAAAGCCCCCAGCTGTCACTTGAATGAGGGGGGATGTTGTCAGCTCCTATTGGCAACAGAAGCCAAAACTTCCGCTCCCAGCCTAGGGTCTTGGCGTCCCAGCTCACCTGGAGGTGAGGTGAGGAGGCCGTGGGGTGGAGGTTTCAGCCAAAGCCAGCTCCAAACTGAGGGCCTCCAGTTGGGGCCACCTCCTCCGACCCTCATTCCCCCCCCACAAGGATGTCTTGGGGCAGCTAAGTGCTCTGACAGAAGCCCTCTGGGGGTGGGGGGGAAGCTGGGTGTCTGCATGGTCTCTACCATCCGGGCAGCTCAGCGAGGCCCAGCCCTCCGGAGCCCCCCATGTCGTGTGACCGATGGAGCCTCAGAGCCTTAGAGCATCAGAGCTGGAAGGACCCCTCCTGTCCATCCAATCCTGCCCCATCTTCCAGATGGGGTGACTGAGGCTCAGAGAGGGGAGGAGATTTGCCCAGAGTCACACAGCAGAACCAGTCTCCCAGCCTGTGCTCTATCCTCCCTCACTCTGAGTATGGGGGGGTCGATCCCAAGCCTGATGCTGACCCCAGATAGCACTGATCCCCACTGCTCAGCAGCCCCTTCTCCCCAGCCCTCCAGACCCTGCAGACTCAGGCTGTGGTTCCCAAGGCAGAGGCCTCCTGGCTCCTTCGTGATGGTCCCCAGAGCCAGAGACCTTCCCAGATCCTGTCCAAACTCAGCTGTGATTTACTCCCTCTTTCCCTTCCTGTTTATTCAACCCCTTGGCAAAAGGCCCCAGGGGGAGAATTTATGAGCCAGAAGGAGGGGAGTCGGGAGGGAAGAGGCGGGAAGATGAGCGTGTGTGGTTGAAAAGGAGGAGGAGAGAGGAGAGAGCAGAGAATTTAAGGAAAAAGCAACACAGAACGTGTGTTTGTGTGAGAGAGAAAAGGAACAGTGCTGGCTTCGCAGTGGGGCTCGTTGGACAGGGATCTGCTGGTCCAGGAGAACCCTCCCCAAGAACCCCTCAGCTGCCCTGGGGTGCTCCCTGGGGATGCCCAGGGTCAGGAGCAGGTCTTGGGGTCCCCAGGCCACTCCCAGGGGGGCAGGCAGCTGGTGATGTTGCACCAAGGAATCTCCCACGCTTCCCAGAGTGCCCGTGTCCCCTGCCCCCTACTCAGTATTCAGCGACACCCCAGGTGACCCCGGGTACTGGTAGCACTGTGTATTCAGCAGGAGCTCCTTAAACACTGCATAGACACCAAGCAGGAAACAGCCCCTGACTCAATGCATGGCTTCGAGCAAGATGGGTCCCCTGGGGGCCTCGGTTCCCTCCTCTGTCCCGCGAGGGGCCACTGGGTGGTGGCTAAGGGGCCCTCCAGCTCTGACAGCCCACAGCTTTGTGATCCCAGAGGCCACCCAGCTAAATGCCATCTCAGCACAAAAACCTCCACCTTCCTGCCCACTCCCCATTCTACCTTTGGTTATGGTTGGTAATTTCCATAATAAAACATCAAATCATAACAAAAAATTAAAAATGCATCTTGCCCAGATACCCATGGAATGCCCAGAAAGTAGCCAGAGAAACCATTCCTGCTGCAGGGACAAATAACGTGACACCTCCTAGCGACTTTGAACCCGAGGGGGCTTAGGAGGGGTGTGCGTGCTGCCCTGGGGTTTCACAGCAGTGCGCAGAGTCTCGGCGGCCAGGCAACAGAAAAGCTAAGGGCACAGTTCCCTTCCACCTTTTGGCAAAATCATGCTCCATTGTCAAGTTCAGTCACTTGGGTATTTGTGAGAGTTTACAACCACCCTACATGATATGTCCTTAACCACTCTACACTAATGAATATGTCTTGAGTAGTTTGTTTCTTTTTTTTTTTTTTAAGATTTTATTCATTTATTTGACAGAGAGAGACAGCGAGAGAGGGAACACAAGCAGGGGGAGTGGGAGAGGGAGAAGCAGGCTTCCCGCCGAGCAGGGAGCCCAATGCGGGGCTCGATCCCGGGACCCTGGGACCATGACCTGAGCCGAAGGCAGACGCTTAATGACTGAGCCACCCAGGCGCCCCTTGATTAGTTTCTTTATCTTTGTGTTGTATGTATGGGTTTTCTCTTACTTTCGACTAAGTATGTCCACAGAATTACGCACTTACTATTTTTGAAGGGAAAAAAAGTAATTTGGGTCAAATAAATATTTTCATGAAGTTAAAAAAAAAATGCTCCCACCCCCTGGCTCTGGTCTCCTGCCACTGTCCCTCTCCTATCCTCTCTCTCTGCCCCTCCCTCTGGTGCTAACAGCAGAGCTGTCTTCCCAGAGCGCCCCGTTCCCTCAGGCCCCTCTGCCCCACTACACCCCAGACCTGCCCCCCATGCCCTCCACAAGGACTCAGCAGACACTGCTCCCTCTGCAAGAAGAATCATGCAGAGGACGGATGCAGGACTGGGAAGGCCAGAGTGTGGCTGGGAATGAAGGTGACAGGTCCATGTGAGGTCCAAACCGGCTCGGCACTTGCACTGGGACTGATGTGGGGACCAGGACCTTCCCATGCCCATGAGATCCCTCTAAGGCGACTGACAGTTCTGCCAACCCCATGCCCAGGCTCCGCATCCTAACCTAACATGGGAATTCAATGGAACCCAAGAACCTACAAGGCCAGCTGCCTCGGTTTTTTGGGGCTTGGGTTTTTTTTCCAATTTTTTTATTTATTTCATTAGGGGCGCCTTTGTGGCTCAGTCGTTTAAGCATCTGCCTTCAGCTCAAGTCATGATCCCAGAGTCCTGGGATCGAGCCCCATGTCGGGCTCCCTGCTCAGGGGGGAGTCTGCCTCTCCCTCTCCGTCTGCCCTGCTTGTGCTTTCTCTCTCTCTCAGTCTCTCTCTCAAATAAATAAATAAAATCTTAAAAATAAATAAATACAATTTAATTAACACATAGTGTATGATTAGTTTCAGAGGTAGAGTTTAGTGATTCATTATTTGCATATAACACCCAGTGCTCATCATATCACGTGCCCTCCTTAATGCCCTTCCCCCAGCCACCCCATCCCCCCACCCCCTCCCCTCCAGCGACGCCCAGTTTGTTCCCTGGAGTGAAGAGTCTTTTATGGTTTGTCTCCCTCTCTGTTTTCCTCTTATTTTATTTTTGCCTTGTTTGACAGAGGAAAGGAGGGGCCCTTGTTGGAAGCCACATGGCAGAGTCTGGGGATTCGATGTAATCGGACCAACCTCTCCCCTGCATAGAACCTTGCAGAGGCTCCCCCCGCCACCCCCACCAACGCCCCCGGCCCACAGGACAAGGTCAGATACCCCGGCCTTGGCACATAGGCTTTCAAGACCTCCTGCTGCCCCCACCCAGCCCCACTTCCCACTGGACTCCCAGCCTGGCTCCCTTCCCTCCATCCTTCCCCAGATGGATCTAACGCCCCCTCCCGATCACCCAGACCTCCTCTCTACCAGGTCCACTAGCCCAGGTGGTGGAGCCGGGATTGAAAGCGGGGCAGTCGGACTCCAGAGCCCACACTCCTCACCACTGCGGGCTCCTGGCCCAGCCCGGGAGGGAACAGCCAGCAGAGACCCCGTCCCTGATTGCAGACTGTGCGCTCCCTTCCACTTCCCCCACACCGCTGGGCAGAGGTGGTCTGCAGGTGGGGGTGGCGGTTGGCAGGGGAGCCAACTGCCCTTTGCCTTGCACTCTGCCACACTGGGTTCTTGAAAACATCGAAGAGAAGGAAAGCCCAGATCTGAGCTTGTGCTGGGTGGAAAGGAAGATTCTTCTGCTTCCCTCCTACCCCGTACCTTTCTTTTCTCGAGCCCGGGCAGGACCAAATGAGGAGCAAATATTGCCCTGTGCTCTCAGGTGGGGCGTGGGCTCTGTCCCGCCCCAGGGCTCGCACCCTGTCCAGTCCTTGCTCGCCCTTCCACCTGCCGGCCCACCGTCAGCCTCAGCATCACCAAGGGATGCTCGCAGCATGACAGGGACAGAGCAGCCCCACACAGAACATGCTTCATCCCCTGCCTCTGTCCCTTCTCGTCTACACGACCTTAGGCAAGAACTGGACATTCCCTCTGCCTCAGTGTCCCATCAGGGAGATGGGGACGATAGCAGTCCCTACCATGCGGTGCTGGGGTGGTTGTGCCAAGAGAAGAAGTCAGGACGTATGACGTGCTTGGAAGGGTGTCCGGCACATGCTGAGAACCCTGCAAGCACCGGTCCTTATCCGTGGGCTCCAGGCGCTGGGCCAGGCTCCATTCTCAGCTCAGCTAGCTGGGTGGTGGTGGGCAGCTGACCTGGCTGGCGACTTTATTCTAACTCTGCTGTTAAATGGGTACACTCCTCACTTTGCTTCACGGCACCGAACATGGCGGCCGGCACGGTGGGGGCCCTTCTCAGGATGATATTAGTGACAACGACGTGTTTGCCCTCAAGGAGCTTGCAGTAACGGGCCTCTCACGCAGTAGCCCAGCAGCCGCATTCCTGGGGCCGTGTGCAGGAGCCGCCAACCCGCCTAGCAGCTCAGAGGGATTGCGTGTGCAGGGGTATGCAGGGAGAGGGCACGGCACAGAGGAAGGACATCCCCCTTCTGGAGAGTCTGTCCCCCACGGGCCTCCTCACCCTCTCCCAGATTCCATCAGTGCAGCTTAGGGAATTGGCCAGAGGGAGCAGCTCTGCTTCACTAGGGAAATAAAGAAGCGACTGGTGACCTGATCATCTCCAAGGAGAGACCATTAGGGAGACATTCCTAGGCAAGGGGGAGGGAAAAAAGAAAAAAAGAAAAAAGAAAAAAAAACTGGGCCATGAATCTGGAGATCTAGGACTAGCTGCTGTGTGGCCTTGGACAAGTCACCTGACCTCTCTGGACGTCAGTTTCATCTTGTGTTGTGTGTAGTTTGAGGGGAGAGGGAGATGCTGATCGATCAGCACTTACCCAGCTGGCCTGGGAAACCAAGCCTTGTGGTCTGGGATGGTTGTCCTGGGTCCCCACACAGGTCACTTCCCAGAGTTCTCCCTGTCCCCTGGGACTTGCTGCATGGGAATGCCAAGCCCAGCTTTCTTCAAAGCCACTTCCAAGCTGCCTAACACCCCCCCACCCCATCCCCCACCCTGTCCAACAACCCCAAGGCAAAGGCAAGGGCTGACGGAGTCCCATTCGGTGGGAAGCAAGGATCGAAGTTCGTGGCGCACCTGTTATGCGCTGTGTGCGCGCCAGGTTCTTGACAAGTATTAAGTCCTTCACCCTCACAATAACCCGATGGGGAAAGTTAATATTTTCATTTTACAAATAAGGAAACTGAGGCTCAGAGAGGTTAAGTCACTTGCCCAAATCAGTAAGTGGGTAAGTGGCTGATCCAAGATTCCAAGTCAGTCTGACATCAGCTCTTCTCAACTCTGAAATGGGGAGCAAGAAGGACACGTGGCGTTGGAGAGCGTGGAGGCCATCGTAAGCAGGGGCTAATGCCATGAGCGCCGTCCTCACCCCCAGAATTGGCAAAGAGGTCCCCTTCCTCCTGGTTCTGAGAACCACCTTTGTAACTGCTCAGTCATGGAGGAACCAACCATGCATCCAGCACCTACCATGTGCCGGCTCTAAGACGGGCATAAACACCATGCCCACACACAGTCCCTGCCCTTTCAGGGCTCATGGTCCAGAGCGGGAGACAGAGGCAGGTCAGAAGTACGCTGAGTGTCATGACAGAGGGGCCTGGGGGGCTATGGGAGCCTAAAGGAGGGACCCTAGCCTAACCAGAAATCAGGGAAATCCTCCTGGAGGAGGGTACATGTAAAGTGGCTCTTCAGTGGGCTCAGACAGAGGAAGGTCTCTCTTGTTCACTGCCATCTCCCTGGGATCGAGGACAATGCCCGGCAAAAGTGAACTCTCAAGAAAGAACGGCTGAAATGATTTGTTGAACTGCAAGCTCCACGACAAAAGACTGACACCTCCAAGAATAATGTCAGGAAGGATCTGGAAAAGAAATTGATAGGGTTGGGGGTGCTGAAGGTGCACGGGGATGGGCGGGCAGTGGGAGAGGACGAGCTCGGTCTTCAAAACCTGGGAGGCGGGGCGCCTGGGTGGCTCAGTTGGTAAAGCGACTGCCTTCGGCTCAGGTCATGATCCTGGAGTCCCGGGATCGAGTCCTGTATCGGGCTCCCTGCTCGGCAGGGAGTCTGCTTCTCCCTCTGACCCTCCCCTCTCTCATGCTTTCTCTCTGTCAAATAAATAAATAAAATCTTTAAAAAAAAAAAAAAAAAACCTGGGAGGCACTCACCGGGAAGAGAAAACCAACGGGACCTGGACACCCCGAGGGGCAAAGCCAGGAATCATTGGAGGAGGCCCATTTGGCTCAGTTTAAGCAAGAGCATTTCAGCAGTTCAGCAGCTGGGAAGGCTGGGAGCCAGCTCGTGAAGTGGGGTCCCCTGTTAGAGGACTCGAGTTGAGGCTGGATGACCATCTATTAAGGATGCTGGAAAAATAAATCAGTCAGAGGGCTGGGTGGGAAGTGGTGTTAGCTGAGTTTTAAGGTCCCATCTGTGGCCGAGTCTGGGATTTGCCTGCCCAACAAATGACTTACTTTGGCCTTGCTAACAGAACTCCCATGCAGGATGGAACATCACAATGCCCAAAACAGGGGCCAAAAAGGATTGTTCTAGGCCACTTATGACTCTCCCATTCCCCTTTGCCAAACCCTTTCCCAACTTGCTTTGCAGTAGCAGTAACCTTATGACCCGCTTCTAGCTGACAGTATGCAAGAGCAGGTCTGCTGAGCATCTTCTAGAAAAGATCTTGTGTCCTCCCCACACCCCACCCAGCCACTTCTGGCTAGCCCCTTTCACCCTTCCTTATGGGGATGTTGGTGTGAGGACATGATCCCTGGCAGCTCTTCTGAGACCATGGGGCGACAAAGCACAGGCTAAAAAGCAAGCACTCAGGATAGCAAAGTTTAGCAATTCTAAGATACATCATATTTTCACATTGTGACATCTTTGAAATCAAGATGTATCTTATAATAATCATTGGATGTCAAAGTATAATTGGCTTTTTTTTTTAATCCACAGAGGTGCAGCATAGCCTGGGGACTTGCCCAATACCACATAAATAATAACAGATGTGGAACCAAGATTCCAATCCAGATATTTTCCATCTTAGCATCTAAAACATGGTCTGGGAGGAGGGAGGGGAGGGAACATAAAAAGACTAAGCCCCCACTTACAGATGAGAGAAATGAAGCCCAGAGAGGTTAAACAGTTTTCCCAATGCCACAGAGCCTGTCAGTGGTAAAGTGAGTTCCAGCCCCAGTGTCCAGCGCATTCCCCAAATGCCTTGACCTGAAGTATCCGATGCAAAGACACGACTCCAGCAGCGTTTATTCAGGGCCCACGACCAACCAAGTCAGGCCGGCCTGGTTAGGGCTCTTCAAAGCACAAAGTGACTCCAGCTGCCTCCTCACCACCTGACTCCTTCATTAACAAATGGCGTCCATGGGCACCCCCGTCCCTGCCGGGGCCTTCTGCTAAGAGCCGAGCTGATGGGAGGGGCGGTCCTCGGCGCGGTCCCGGGGCAGGTGCCACATAGCCACCTCTGGACAACGCTGTCCCATGGCTCCTCTGGCGCGGGCCCCGCTGGACGCACCACACTTGGTCTGCCTCGGTGCCGTGACTATAGGAAGTCACCTCACCCCTCCGCGCCTGGGGTCTCCGGAGTTTAGGGGACGATGGTAGCGCCACCCCCACAGGCTGCCGTGAGCCTCTGATGCGTGAACACGCACACAGCTCCAGAGGGTTACCCCGTGTGCCCTGACTGCACAAAGGAGGGAAGGTACAGGCCAAAACAACGTGATCCAACTGCAGCAGAATCCCAGGGAATGGATGGGTGGATGGATGGGTGGATAGGTAGATGGATAGGTGGATAGATGGATGGAAAGTGGATGAGTGGATGGGTAAATGGATGGATGGATGGATGGATGGATGGATGGATCAATAGGTGGATGGATGGATGGATGGATGGATGGATGGATGGATCAATAGGTGGATGGATGGATGGATGGATGGATCAATAGGTGGATGGATGGATGGATGGATGGATGGATGGATGGATCAATAGGTGGATGGATGGATGGATGGATGGATGGATGGATGGATGGATCAATAGGTGGATGGATGGATGGATGGATGGATGGATGGACAAGTGGATGAGTGGATAGGTGTATGGATGGGTGGGTGGATGGACTGGTGGATGGGTGGATGAATGGGTATGTGGGTGGGTGGATGGGTGGATGGATGAATGGACAGATGGGTGAATGGATGAGTGGACGGGTAGATGGGACAAAAGCCTAGTAGAGGCTGGCGCTGGGGCTCAGGGAAACTACTTGTCTCCTCTCCTGCTGCTCAGGGTTGAGAGACTGCGGTCCCTTCAGGGATCAGTGAGTCAGTCCCCGAGCTCCCCAGGCAAGGAGAGAGCAGACTAAAGAACAAGATCTGACAGAGGATTAAGGTGACAGGAGCCAGCGGGCAGGGGGTGAAGGGTCAGGGCAGAGCAGCCAGAATGAAGGTCTGTGAAAGCAGAGAAAGCTGTTTCTCAGGTGGAGGAGAAACAGGGGAGGGAGGGGGCAGCAAAACCAAAGTTGGTGGTGGAGGGAAGAACTTGATCAAAGGAAAAGCAATTAGGCCAGTGCGCTCCCTGAGTCCCTGTCAGCATGTGACTCCCAGAGCCCTTCCTCTCCATCAGCCAGCTTAGTCTCACTGCATCCCGCATCCTGGCAGCCGCTTTGTTCCTAGCCTTCTATTAGCTGTGCCCGGGGAAGGAAGACGGTGCAGGGGCACCCCTCCCCAGCCAGGATCCTGCTCCCCATCCCCAGCAGGAGGACCTTCAAGGGCCGGGTGGCCCCTCTGAGTGTCACCTCCCTCACCTGTAAAACAGGGACAGCAAGGATGCCACCTGGCGGGGAGGTCATGAAAAGGAAGCTAGAGCAGGTGTGAGAGGGTCTGGTACCCAGGCAGGGCCGCCACCTTCCCTTCCGCCCTCTTCCCGCCCCAGATGGACTACGAGGTGCCCAGTGAGTCGAGGGGCAGGCGGAGCTGTGTTTCTCCATCGTGCCTGCTCAGGAGTGAGCCGGTTGGCATCTTGGACCAGTGCTGGGCCTGCCCCCAGAGACGGGTCTCCTGGAGGTGGGGTCCCCGGGACATGTTGGCGTGCAGCCGGAGCGGAGCAGCTCGGATCTAAGTGGATGCATGGCAGTTAGGCGGGGACTCGGACAGAGCCCCCAGAACCGGTCACAGTGGGCAGTGCTGTTGGGGAGGGCAACCCCGTGGCCAGGGGCCCGAGGGGGCCCGAGGGGGTGGTGTGGGAAGGCAGAGGACGTTCCTCTCATACCCCTGGGCGCTATGGGTTCTGTTCCATGGGCCCACATTATCTATTGAAAGAGAGAATACTAAGAAGCAAATGGAATTAAACCGAGCGCCACCCTCCCCCGAGACCGGCAGGAAGTCCTTAGTGACACAGCATCTTCTGCTTCTCCTGCCCGTGGATTCCACAAGGACAAGGTCACCGGGTCCCCGGGACACGGAGGTGGCTCCGGCCACTAGACAACTTCCGTGGGCTGAATTGTGTCCCCCCCAGAATTCATCTGTTGAAGTCCTAACCCCAGCACCTTGGAAATGTGATTGTATTTGGAGATGGGGCCTTGAGAGAAGAAAGTCGGGTGAAAATGAGGTCTTTGGCGGCGGGGAGAGGGCCTGGTCCAATAGGACGGGTGTCCCTCTAGGAAGAGGGGATGTGGCCACAGACAGGCACAGGCTCCCGCACAGAGAGAAGGCCACGTGAGGACACAGGGAGAAAACAGCCCTCTACCAGCCGGGAGATGGGCCTCTGAATAAGCGCACCCCGCCCACATCTTGATTTCAGACCTCCAGCCTCCAGAGCTGAGAGCCGAGGCATCTCTGACCAGGGAGCCGTCCAGCCTGTGATGCTTCATTAGGGCGCCCGGCGGATGACCACGGCGGTCCCCTCCACCAGCACCTTCCATCCCCGCCACCAAATGTGGCCACACAAGCACCAGCTCTGGCCCAGACAGCCCCCAGCCCCGGCCTCCGCCTTCCCAGCCCCTCACCCTGGGTGGTGCCCCAGGCCTGAAGGGAACCACAGCCCCTCTGACCCTCTGCCTGTCCTGGAGGGGGGCCTCCCCTTAACCCTGAAAGCATCAGGCCCCCCACAGCCCCCACAGCCCCCACACCCCCACTGGCCTAGGCCTTTGGGGCTGCCTTCTGTGACAACCTCGCTTTGTCAGCCCCGGAGAGCAAAGAAGCTGCCACGCTGCCTTCCAAATACAAAGGCCAAGGGGCGCCTGGGGGGCTCAGGCGTTAAGCATCTCCCTTTGGGTTCAGGTCATGATCCCAGGGTCCTGGGTTTGAATCTCGCATCGGCTCCTTGCTCAGCGGGGAGCCTGCTTCTCCCTCTCCCTCTGCCCCTCCCCCTGCTCGTGCGCGCGCTCTCTCTCTCTCTGCACTCTCTCTCTCAAAATAAATAAATAAAATCTTTAAAAAAAAAAAAACAAAGGCCTGGCCAGTACCCTTCCTTCCGTCCTAAGGCATCCGCAAGGGTTACACACCCTGCAAGCAGCTTCCTCAGCCGTCTTGCCCTTCCTCCCCTCCCCCCCTTACCTCCTGTAGCCTCAGGACTCTTGCAAATGGCAGGACCTCACTCTAACCTCATTAAGAGAATTGGTTGACCCCTGGGACTAAAAAGCCCCTAAACTTCAGGTGTCAGCACTCTGGGGGCTGAGAGTCGGAAGGAGCCCCGCTGAGGGCGAGGGCTGCTGAGACCATGACCAAGGGAGCTTGGGAGTGGCGGTAAGGAGCAACACCCCCCCAGGGTCCCGGGACAGGCGCTGTCACCTGCATCTTCCGTGACCCGCCCTGTGCGCCCTCCGGCACCCTGCACCCCCACCCCAGCGCCCACACTCAGTGACTCTCTGGGCGCAGAGAGCACAATGCAGATGTCAAGGCACCTGAAGATGCCTGTGCCACGTGAGCAGGGGGACTGTCACTGAGCAGGGAAGGGGCAGAGTAGCTGCCGCAGTGCTTGCAGGACTGTGCCCACAAGCCCCTGCCCAGAAGGACTCTCATGCCCACGGTCTCTGTTTCCAGAAGGAAACGGAGGTTTGGACAAGTAAAGCTCAGCCTGCCCTATGCGCACAGCTAGGAAGGAGCAGAACGGTGCATCCAACCCGCAAAGCCCTTGCTCTCTCCCTTTACAGCACAAGGCCTCCGTGTCCTCCAGCGGTCCCCTCCTCTAACCCCTCTTGGCTTCTTGGTTTCCCGCCCCCTCACCTAGGTGGCCTCCTGTCCCCACCTCCCTCCACATTGCTCCAACCTTGACTCATCTGCAGAGGCACTTCTCCCACCAAAAGCTTGCATTGTGTTTCTGTTCTGACCTTGCTCTCAAGAACCTGCCATGGCTCCCATTACTTCTAAGAATCGACTCAGAAATCCCCATGGGGGCACCTGGGTGGCTCAGATGGTTAAGCGTCTGCCTTCGGCTCAGGTCATGATCCCAGGGTCCTGGAATCGAGCCCCACATCGGACTCCTGGCTCAGCGAGGAGCCTGCTTCTCCCTCTGCCTCTCTCCCTGCTCATGCTTTCTCTCTCTCTCTCTCTGTATCTCTGTGTCTCAAATGAAGAATTAAAAAAAAAAAATCTTAAAAAAAAAAAAAAAGAAATCCCCAGCCAGGCGCAAAATGCCTCTCAAGCATCCGGCTCTTCTCGCCTGTGGTATCTGATCTCTCCTTCCTCCCCTCACAGACCCGCAGCTCCAGATGGGCGGATCGGCCATCCCCTCCTCTGAGAAACCTTCTCAGTGGCTCTCTCCGTGCAACAGGCCAAATGACGGCTCCCCAGAGAAGTCCTAACCCCTGGAACCAGCAAATATACATTGCTCCATGACAAAGGGAAATTAAGGTTGCTCATCAGCTGACTTTAAAATAGGGAGACTATCCTGGATTATCTGGGGGGGCCCAGCGTACTCACAGGGAAGAAGGAGGCCAAAAAGGTCTTGACTGCTCTGCTGGTTCTTCAGACAGGAGGGGCCGGGAGCCAAGGAAGGCAGGAGGCTGCAAAGGGCAGGAAAACAGACTGTCCTCAGAGCCTCGGAGGGAACACGGGACCAGCCCTGCCCCACATCATCCGCAGGAGACTTGTGATCCGCAGAATCGTACGTCCATAAATGTGTATTGCTGAAGCCACTAAGTGAGTGGTGATATGTTATGGCAGTCATAGGAAAGTAACGCACCCAGACAGAGAAAACCACACCAGGGGCCAAAATCACCCGGTTCCTGGGCCCTTCCGTGAGCCTGAACGTCCTCCCCCCACAACAAAAGTAGCAGAAGCCACCCTCACAGGCTCATCATGCAGGCCGAGGGACGCTGGTGTGAGTCCCCTGCCTCTCGCCACCAGGGAGGGAGCATGATCATCAGTCTGAACACTGATAATAGTCCTCTTCCCACGTTTCATCTTCTCCAGATGAAATATTCCAACTGCCAACTGGATTCCGCGTGTTCCTAATCATTTCATAAGTAGGGTCCGGCTCCACACACAAGTAGTCAGCAGCATCCCGGGTATGGGGCTGTCTTCATCACGGCCCTTTAAAAAAAACCATTCTTTTCATTGGCCACAATAGCAACGGTTATCCCAGGAGCTGGGAGGCTGCCCGATTCATGAATCGCTTGGTAAAGCCAATTGGACCTTCAAATTAAGAAAAAAATGTCTCTGATTTTTCCAGTGGTTCTCCAGCAGGGTTGATTTTGTCCCCAAGGGACATTTGTAAAGATCTGGAGACATTTTTGGTTATCGTAACTGGAAGGAGCTACTGGCCCCTAGCGGGTAGAGGCCAGGGATGCTGCCGAACGCGCTACCATGCACGGGATGGTAGCCCCATGACAGAGAATTATCCCACCTCAAATGCCAGTAGGGCTGAGCCTGAGAAAGCCCATCACTCAGATGCTCCCCACGTCCTAGGCCAGTTCTAGATATTTAGTATCAGGAGCTCTCAACCTTGCAATGACTTTGCAAGGTAACATTAACATCCAGAAGACAAAATCCAGGCTCAGAACGGTTAGGGAACTTGTCCTAAATCACACAGCTTGAAAGGCCTTGCCAGGACTCCTCATGAGACTCCCCTGGGTGCTCTCAGAGCCAGGGAGGGCCCTTCTGACGTGTCTGCCTCCCGCAGATTATGGGGGGAGGCTATGTGGGGGCACGCGCCACTGGGCTCAGCACCTACAGGAACCTAAGGGAACCCCTTGCAGATGAAGGCCCTGGCACCAGGCTTTCCCCATCAGATCAGAGCTCACACCTTGCCAATGGGTGCCCTCCACTTTAAGGACAAAAATATTGCATAAAAAAGTTTGGCTTTTCAAAGATATCACCAAAAAAGCACTCCGTATTTTATAAAGCATGTCATTCAGCTAGGGGGTTCGTCAGTGAGTCAAGTTTTACTGAGCTCCATGTCCCAGTCTCTGAACATGCTTTCACAGCCCTTTGGACTGTGCAATGGGGGCCATCATGGTCTCCCCTTGGGGTCATTGTGAGTTAGATTTGTATGCTTGACACACATATGCCATAAATGTTAGCTCCAGCCTCATGACCTGTGACCAGGAGCAGGGACCAGTCAGCGCGGATGTGGGACCCTCCTCGCCTTCCCCCACCCACCCCGGGATCCCTGAGGGTCCAGTCAGCTTCCCTGCCCTCCCTGGTGTGAGAAGAATCATAAAGGAGAAACTCGTTTGGATCAACGTGTTAAAATCCAAGCAGAGAGATGCTGATGGGTGGTTTGGGCTCGAAGTCTGGGGGAGTTCGGATGGGAGTGGGGAGCGGGGATGGGGAGAAGCAGCTCCAGTTTGTATGGAGAATACTGGGGAATGGGGACTCCTAAATTTTGCTATGAATTAGGAATAAACTTCTCCTTGACCCCAATCCTCCTGCCCACCTTGGGGAAAGGCCAAAGTAAAGACTTAAATTTCCTTTTATTACACTCTGGTGGCTCGTCGGTGATTCTCTGCATGTGTCCCCAAGGCAAGACTGGACCATGTGGAGCACAGCGACCTGTGGGGCACATGATGTTCACCCCACTGTCTAGATGGGGAAACCGAGGTTGAGAGAAGGGATGTGCTCGCCGCCCCCAAGTCACAGAACGAGACAAGGGCACCATGGGAGCTCAATCTTTGGCCTCCTGATTCTAATTCTCCAGGCTCCCAAAGGAGTATCTGAACCCCCTTTTCATGTATGGATTGGTCAAAGGGGCCAGTTTCTCTGGTGCATCTACAATCGGATTTGGGTCACATGGAACCAGCAAGCTTGACACACTTAAGCTTGACACACTTTGCTTAGAACAAGAGCTCCAGGGCCTTGGTTTCCCTCAGCAGAGGGCTTGGAGCTGCCACTGGACACTCTCTCCTAGGAGACCAGAATCCTGGTACAAGGGGTATTACCGAGCCCCCTGCTCCCCGGATCTGCTGGCATGGCCTCGGCATGGTCCTCTCCCTCCCACATCCGAACCCCTGGAATGAGCCGCCGTCAGGAGAGGGTGGCTACCACCCCCCTCCGGAATATGAGAGGGGTGGGCAGATTGCCCACGCTGATAGAAGAACCCAGAGCCTCTGACGGGTGTCTCCTTCGGCACCCAACACCTGCTCATGAATTGTGCACGGTTCCTGGGGCTCACTGTCCTGCGGGCAGCCACTGTCTGTCCAGCCTCTCTCTGTTGCGTGCCCCAACCTGGTTTCAAAGAAAGAACATCCATTCAAGTGTGACCCACAGACCCGAGTTCAAGTTACATCTCTACCATGACTAAGCTCTGCTGCTCTGGCCAAGCTGTTCACCTTCTCTGAGCTCCAAAGGAGGCCCTTCAGGTCCTTGTGAGGACTGAGCGGGTGGGGAAGGGGCCTTGCACAGGCAGTGGAAGAGACCCCTCGGCTCCCGAGGCCCCCCACGCCCTGCTCTAGGCCGAGGCGGTAAAGGGGGTGGGGAGGGAGAGGCTCAGGGGACCCTCTTTTCTTCAGTGACATCTGCTTGTTTAAAGGAGGAGGGTAACGACATTCCCCAGGACACCCTCCAGGTGTAAATATTTACCCATCAAGAGTGGTAGGAAGGCCTGGAGGGAGGTGAGGTCACCCCGGCCACCCCCACCCCCCACCCCCCGCAACCCGGACGGTGCAAAGGGAGGCAGGAGAGGCAGTGAAGGAAAGCGAACAGGAGGGGAGAAATCACACATAAACATTTGCCGAGAGAGAACGAATCCCCGAGTGGCAGACCCATTTGAAAACGTCTTATTTGCACAAGAGCTGGCCATGCCGGCACCACGGGCCCAGCGGGCGGTGAGAGTTACTCTTTAACGCAAACACACAGGACTAAGCACAAACTGGGAGGCGAGTCGGAGGTGGGCTTCTCTCGCAGGCACTTCCTTCTCACCTTCTGCACGACTCAGGGAGGAGGGCGGTGGGGTCCGGGACGGGCGTGGTCAGGCCAGGGGCTCTGCGGGTGCAAAGGCCTGGAGGACTGAGCTGAGGGGCGTGGGAGGGCCAGGGAGAGGGGCCGCGGTGCTGGGCCACCTGTAGCCAAAGGGACTGTGGTGGGGCAGGGGCAGGGTGAGATGTGCCCCCCAAGGGCCCCCGTGAGTCAGACAGGTGCCGGGCTCACCGTGATGGGAGTCCCCGTGGTCCTTCTGCAAGGCTTGAAGCCTGGATTGGGGCCGGAGGGAGGGGCTGAGGGCAGACCCCGGCTCAGCCAGCCCCTCCCGATGGCCCTGCCCCTGAAAGGGGACCCCCGAGAGGGCTCAGACCCGGAGGAAGCCAACAGCCCGATTCCCTGCAAGCAGCCTCGCTCCTTCTCCCTAGAGAGAGATGCTCATTCTTCCATCCCGTTCCGAAACTACTGTTCACCAGTGCCCAGAGCCCTCCTGGCTTCTGCAGGGGGACAAAGGACAGACTGGTTAACAAAAGAGGGGGGTGCAGAGTGAGTCGGTGACAAAAAGCGCAGCCCAACATGGAGATGAACGAGGACACAAAAGCTCTGGGCCAGGAGGCTGCCCTGCGTGAAGTCACTTGGGGCTTAGCACGCGGTCCAGAAGCCTGGAGACAGTAGATGGGCCTGGAACAATGGGCCCTTCAGTCCCTAAAGCGCGCAGCTTGGCGTTGGCAAGGGAGCCGAGTCTGACTTGCTGAAAGTAATCTCCCCACACGGAGACCCACGAGGAAGTTTGACTTAAATATTCGGTTGCCGTGGCAACCTTCTCCACTGGTCCTCCCCATGTCATTCTCCATCGCAGCAAACCGTGGCTGGAACTTTTTGCTTCAACTGGAAACTTACGGTTGCCAAGGCAACCCCCTTAAAGCACCCCGAGGATGCAGGTGGGCTGTGGGGGGGGGGGGACCTGTCTCTGGGGGGCCCAAGACGGCTGCCCCCGGCTGCCCGGTGGGCAGAGGAGGGGTCCGGGGCAATGGGGCGGTGAGGTGAATAAGTTTGGGGTAGAATACGGTGGGGAAGGGGGTTCCAGAAAAAAGAGGACAAGGGGCCTCCACGAAGGCACTCATTCATTCCCTCCTTCACCTGTTTGTAAGTCATTCATTCATTCATTCGCTCACCTACACACTCTACCATGCGAGCCTCTGTTCTGTTGTCTGGCTTTTTTGTTTCCCGCAGGCTTGGGTGGATGGAGGGATGGGCAGGACCCTACACACACACACACACACACTCAGCCCACATGGAAAAGCAGGAACAGAAAGAGCACTGGCTTTGGAGTCAGACAGACATGGATGTTCATTCCGATTCCTGACTCTCCTCATTGATCCGTGAGAACGTCAGACTCGAACCAGCTTCGGAAGGTACGGGAGCAGCAAACAACCAGAGGCCCCGTAACAACGCGCTGACACAGGCCTCCTCCTCCCGAGCAGCGGGTGGACACCGGTCATGCCCCGGCTCGGACCCAGCTGCAGCTCGGTGCGGGGAAGCCGGGGGGCCAGTGCAGAAGCTGGGACTGGGCCAGGCTGGGAAGGTCCTCACCTGCTCCCTCCCCTGAGGTGCCTCCAAGAAGAAAGCAGGGGTGGGAAGGAAGGGGAGGGAAGCAGGTGACATTCCAGGAGGCCTCCCTGCCTGGGCTTCTAGGCACCGCATCCCGCATCCCGTATCCCAGCAACCCCATGAGGCCGTTTTCTTTCCCTCTGTTTGGCAGATTAGGAAACTGAGGCTCAGAGAGGTGGAGTGAGGTCACCCAGAGAGTAAGCAAGTTGATCCAGAATTCACCCGTGGGCCGCGTTCCTTCCAAAACCCCTCAGAAAATCCTCACCCTGTCCTAGGAGGCGGATTCCATTATCCTGCTGGCTGACGCAGAACTCGGAGCTAAGTGAGGTTAGGCAGCTCGCCTGACATCACAGAGCTCCTCCGTGCTGCTCCCCAACCCCCTCAGCCCAAACGCCCGGACCTGGGGCCACGGTCTGTGCCCTGCAGTCCACCACAAAGTCACCCCTGGGAAGGGGGATGGGAGGGGAACCAGCAGAAATCCATTATTTCTGCTCTACCCTCAACCTCCAACATCTGCTTCTCTAGGACCTGGGTGTGGCCACTGGTCAGGGTGCAGGATTGGGGGCGGGGGTGGGGGACCCACCGAGGTCCTGTGGCCACATGGAGGATGGACAACAGGCTGGGAGACGAGGCAGGCAGCTGGGACAGGACAGCTCCGTTTCCTGTTCCTTCCCTAGAGTCGTCAATACCAGACGCCCCTTAAAAGTGTGAGGACTGGGCGCCTGGGTGGCTCAGTTGGTTAAGCGACTGCCTTCGGCTCAGGTCATGATCCTGGAGTCCCGGGATCGAGTCCCACATCGGGCTCCCTGCTCGGCGGGGAGTCTGCTTCTCCCTCTGACCCTCTCATGCTCTCTCTATCTCATTCTGTCTCTCAAATAAATAAACAATAAAATCTTTAAAAAAAAAAAAAAGTGTGAGGACTGTAGATGGGGGGAGGGGGGCAGGAGGAGGTGACCCTGGGAGGTGGGGAGTTGTGTCTCCCCTACTTCCAGGGGAGGAGGAAACCGAAGTTCAGAAACCTTAAGTGATGCATCCAAGGCTCACAATGACCAAAGGACATGCAGATCTGAGCCCCAGGCCAGACCTGTGGACCCATGTCCGGGGCTCCTCTGGCTGCCGAGGGGCCACTTCTGTTTCTGAGCCTTCTCCTCCTCTCCCCACATGCGGCTGGGCAGCCCCTCGCTGCAGGCCTACAGCCGCACGTCCTGCCGCCAGCTCTTCCTTCTCCCTCCACCTCCCGGGGAACTTGGTCCCTGCTCTCCCTCCCACCCAGAACATTCTTCCCCCAGAGGCCCGCTCACACTCCGTGCCAGACTTTGCTTTAACGTTCCCTCCCCAGAGAGGCTTCCTCTGACCATCTTATCTGAAACAGGCACCCTCTGTACTTAAAATAATTAGCTTTGGAGCGGGGGTGGAGGGTGGGGGGGTGGGGGCCGGGCAAATGCGACAAGACAGCCATGCTGGGAGATGGGCACCTCGGGGTTCATTGCTCAGTTGTCTCTATCTTTTTATATGTTTGAAATTTCCCATAATAAAGTTTTTTAAATAATAAACTATATAAGTTGTATTTTTTTATCTTTAAGGAGGCTCCACACCAGTGTGGAGCCCAATGTGGGGCTTGAACTCACGACCCTGAGATCAAGACCTAAGCTGAGATCAAGAGTTAGATGCTGGGCGCCTGGGTGGCTCAGTTGGTTAAGTGACTGCCTTCGGCTCAGGTCATGATCCTGGAGTCCCTGGATCGAGTCCCGCATCGGGCTTCCTGCTCGGCAGGGAGCCTGCTTCTCCCTCTGACCCTCCCCCCTCTCATGTGCTCTCTCTCTCTCTCTCATTCTCTCTGTCTCAAATAAGTAAATAGAATCTTTAAAAAAAAAAGAGTTAGATGCTTAACCCACTAAGCCACCCAGGTGCCCCAAATAATGAATTATAGAATCAACATTCCTGGGGAGCCTGAGTGGCTCAGTAGGTTAAGCGTCCAACTCTTGATTTCGGGTCAGGTCATGATCTCAGGGGGGTGAGACTGAGTCCTGCATCAGGCTCTGCGCTCAGTCTGCTCATCCCTCTCCCTGTGCCCCTCCCCCCACTCGTGAACTCTCCCTCTCAAATAATTAAACTTTTAAAGAAAGAGAGAGAAATCAACATTCCTTCCGCCTGTCTCTATCCCGTCACCTGGTTTATCTTCCTTCCTAGTACTTAACTCCAGCTGGCATCACACGATGCACCATTGGGCCACCGTGGGCCCTACCTCGGGAGGAGCATGGGGACAGAGGACTGCTGTATTCCAGTGCGGCTCGGGCAGAGGGCCTGAGGGGGGCACTCAGCATGGACCAGAGTGCGGGGGGCTTGGTGGGCAAGCAGAGGAGCCTGGGCCTTGTGCGGAGGATGAAGATGGAGAGCACACACCACACCTGTGTCCCACCCGCCTCACCTGCCTCCTGACTCTTCCAACGACACAGTGATTCATCTCCACTTCTGAGGTTTTACACGTATTCCCTCTGCCAGAAAGCTCTTCCCTGGCTCTCCTCCTCCTTCGGGTTTAAGCATGAGTGTGGGCTGTGCAGAGAGACTGACCCCGAGCAGCCCTCGGGAGCAGACACTCGGGGATTATCCGCACCAGCACCCCGTTTCCTGCAGAGCGAGTGGTAGGAGGCTTTGCTGCTTCCAGTTGTCCAGCCAGCCCCGCACGCGCACCTTCCCTCTGTGGCTTTGCAGGGTGTCCCTCTAGAGGCAGGGTGTATTTTCCCAGCACGCTGACGGTGGACTTGACCACGAGACAAGCTTCGGCCGATGGGATGTGGGCAGAAGTGAGAGTGTCCCACTTCTGGGGCTGCGGAAGCACGACAGCTTTCTTTTTGCCCCCTGGTCCCCTGCCATCTCCATGGGACACACACGTCCCCAGAAGTCCAAGGATGAGTGGCCTATTGAGCAGCCCAGCCAGATCCACGGATCCCCAGCCGATCTGCAGACTTGTGAGGGAGAACGAATGATTGTTGTGGAAGCCCCTGAGTTTGGGCTTGTTAGGTGGCATAATGGTGACCACCGATGACTGGTCTGCAGAACTTAACATGCTCTCATTTATCTGCCTGTGTAGTCGCCATGGTCTGGGCGCATGCTAGCCCGCAGGCTCCCTGAGGCCAGGGCCCTCCCCGTCTACTGTAGTCAGTACCCAGTACGGGACAGGGTCTGACGGCTGGAGAACATCGAATATGCACATCGAGCCAGGGAATGAATGGATACAGTGTCTTAAAGGGTCGGAAGCAGGGGAGTGGTGGGAGCAGACCAGTGGGGTCTGTGGCGGGGGGGGCATTTGCAGGAGATCCAGCGAGGAAGGTGGCGCCATGGTCCAGAAGGAGACACAGGTGGCCAGGACTCTGGAAAGAACAGAGAAGCCGACAGATTTGGGATGAGTAACCCCAAAGCTGAGGCCGATTCAGCCCGTCCTACAGGCCAGGCTCTCCCTGCACACCCCTTCGTTAAATCCTCAAACCACCATACGGGGTGGGTACTGTGATCATCCCCGTTTTCAAGAAGAAGAAACCGAGGCACAGAGAGGGTCATAACCCTCCCAGGTCACACAACGAGTAAGCCGCGGCTGCCAAACGAGGCAGCCCAGCCCTGGGGTCCTCACGCTGACCCCCTCCCCACACCCTTGTGTTCCAGTCTCACATTTCAGAGCAACATCGGGGGGTCCGGAGACACGAGTGGCATGAGGGGGGCAGAGAAATTCACCCCCAGCACGTGTGGGAGGAGGGGATGCCTCACCACCAGGAGATACCAGGGAAAGCGTTTTGCTTTTTGCCATTTAATTCAAGTGGTCATGCCTTGGATTGTGTATTGGGACCCCTTTCCCCTGGGGACTGGGGGGAGGCGGGATCTGTGAACACGGAGAGGGGAGCTCCACCAGACCATACACTTTCCCTGTTCCCTCTCCCTTGCTCGCCCCACCCCGGGGAAGACTAGGTGGATGGTTCCTCCCAGAGTTAATGACCCCTGTGTGGACCACCCACACCGTTCGGCCAGGGTTAGAGACAAAGCAGTGAGAGAATTCCTAGTGACAGAACCTCAGGCATTGGTGAGAGGCCTGCAGAGCAAACCCAGGAGGAGGGAGTCTCTGTACAGGCCCCCAAAACTCCTCTGGGTTGGGAACCCCCAAGCTGGTGGGCGGAGGTGTGGATGGGAACCCTCCCATCTGCCTGCTCTTTGCAGTTTACAAAGCACTTTCCCACACGGCGGTCTCGCAGGACAGGACGGAGGCTTGCTGACTTCCCAGCGCACACACCTGGAAGGACCAGAGCTGGGTGGGACGCCGGGCTAACGGCCACCCCCTCCTTGCTCTGCACCCCCGGGTGATGCGGCCGTCTGTCCAGGCGTTGGAGGCGTGGACCGGGCTGACGTCACGAGGGTGTGGGATCGGCCCACGCAGGGGCCTGGGGACTCACCGGGTGGGAAGTCAGTGCCCCACGGAGTTGTCCCCGTGGAGGGAGCCAGAATCCTTAGAACAAACCTCATGCGTGGAAAGACTCTCGGAAAGAATGTGGCTGACAGTGATGCTCAGCGAACTGAGGTGAAGAAGGGGAGGGCTTAGGTCATGCCGTGCCCCAGAGCTGCTCAGACTGGGACCGGAGGAGAAGTCAGTCTGGAAAATTCCGTGGGCAGAGCCCAGAGAAGCCTCCAGCTCCTGACTTCTTCCTCCTCCCTCAGACCAGCAGCCACTCCCCCCTCGGACCCTCTTCTGCACACGCTGTCGGGCCCGGGGGTTCTGGGTGCTAGGGGTCCAGCAACAGGAGTGAGGGACAAGGTCTCCCGCACGGCTGGTGGGAGAGGCAGAACGGGGGTCAGGAGGGAGGGCTTTCCTCTGGCCCCACGCGGGATTCCTGGCTTTCTCGGCGGGGAATCCAGGGGCTAGAATGTTCCAGCCACGATCTTGTTTCCATGGTCCCCCTCCTCTCCCACAACAGCCTGGCTTTCCCCAGCCTAGACTCTCTTCCTTTTGCTCCAGATGTTGCTCCCTGTTAAACTCCGATCTGCCCACCGAAGGCGAACACACAGGCCTCGTCCATCAGGGACGCCTAGTTTATCCTTGGTTTTATTTGTTCCTGTGCAGAGCCTGCCACCAGCCCCACTCCCCCCCAAAAAAAAGTCACCGTGGAGGCGTTTGCTGAGTGGTCACGGATGAATTCAATCATTCGGCAGATATCCCGGGGAACGGCTGCTGCCGGGCCACCGGGACATGAACACGAGCCAGACACCCCGTTACAGATCCGACGGTGGCCATACAAGGCGATGAAGAACCACCTGTTGTGTGGTCACTCCAATTTTCCAAGTAGCAGGGATCCTTACAAGTATCTGCCAAACTGGGGGCGCCTGGGTGGCGCAGTGGTTTGAGCGGCTGACTCTTGGTTTCGGCTCAGGTCATGCTCTCAGGGGCATGAGACCGAGCCCCGCAACGGGCTCCGGCTCAGCATGAGTCTTCTTCACATTCTCTCTCTCCCTCTCCCTCTTCCACCCCGTCCCCACTCTCTCTTTCTCTCAAATAAATAAATAAATCTTAAAAAAAAAAAAAAAGTGGGGCGCCTGGGTGGCTCAGTCGGTAAGCGGCTGCCTTCAGCTCGGGTCATGGTCCCAGGGTCCTGGGATCGAGCCCCATATCAGGCTCCCTGCTGGCGGGAAGCCTGCTTCTCCTTCTCCCACTCCCCCTGCTTGTATTCCCTCTCTCACTGTGTCTTTCTCTGTCAAATAAATAAAATCTTTAAAAAAAAAAAAAAAAAGTATCTGCCAAACTGGACTGGACCAAATGCCAAAAACACGTCCAACACACAGTCAAATGCATCGACGTCAGTATTCCACTGTCCTCTGGTGGCCCAGAAGGTGCGCCAGGCCCGTGAGTCACAGCAGGGTCTCAGCACTGGTCACTCTCTCTTCTTCCCATTTCTCAGCTGAGACGACCTAGGCCGAGGAAGGTCACGCAGCTGGGCACGGCCGGGATGAAAACTCAGATCGTGTGGGGTGAATGTCGATGTTCTTCCAGCGGCCTGGGCGCTCCCCGGCCTGGGCTTCTCGGCCTGCTGGAGAAGAGCCATGTGCAGCCGGACGGAAGGAGGCTAGCACAGAGACGTGGGGAGCACCACAGCCTTCTTGGGGCCCTCCTTGCTGACTCGCCCTTACATCTCAGTGGCCAGGAGTGGGTGCCCTGGTCGGCCTAGCTGCAAGGGAGTCCGGGAGGTGGGTGTGTCCCCTGGCCTGCCCCCAACGTCCCCGGGTCCTTGCAAAAGAAAGAAGAGGGATGGACGTGGGTGGGCAACTTTGCTGGGCTGGCCTCATTTTTTATGACGGGGATGAGGACCACTATCGTGAGTATCATTATCAGTCTGGCCATTCCCTGCCTGTCGCCAGCCCAGCCTCCAGCACCGACCCCAGGGCACGGGACACACACGTGCACACAGACCCGCAGGGAGGGACCCCTGAGCCCCCGCCGCAGCCCCTCAAGGCACAGGTCACAGAGGCTTCTTGCCAGGCTGGAGACCACAGGAGCCACGGGCCCAGCACATGTCCCCACAGGGCTCCCGGTGTCCCCACAGGGCTCCTGGTGTCCCCACAGGGCTTCTGGTGTCCCCACAGGGCTCCTGGTGTCCCCACAGGGCTTCTGGTGTCCCCACAGGGCTCCTGGTGTCCCCACAGGGCTCCCGGTGTCCCCACAGGGCTCCTGGTGTCCCCACAGGGCTCCTGGTGCCCCACAGGGCTCACGGCCCCACCCTCCACTGGCGCGGCCCCAGCAGGGACAGCTATTTTGAGAGTAGCTGGCTAGCAGGTGTCACCTCATGATGGAACAGTTCTCACTTGAGCCAGACAGACCCTGGCTGGTGGCCTCTGCTCTCTGCCTCCCCGCCTCCACTTGGCAGCTTCCCCTCCCAAGCTCATGCCCCCCTTTCCCCTCTGCCACCCATAACCCCCTCCCCAACCTTCTCCTCCCCATCTCTTTCCCTCTCCCTCCCCTCCCTCCCTCCCTCTCCTTCTCTTCCCTCTCTCCCTCTCTTTCTGTCTCCCTTTCCCCCATCTCCCTGTCTCCCTCTCTCTCCCTCTTTCCCTCTTTTTCCCTCTCTCTCCCCCCTCCCCATCTCTCCCTCTCCTCCCCGCCATCTCCTGCTTCTATGACATCCAGCCAGCATTCCCTGAGTCCCCAGCAATGAGCACAGCACCGATACTGACTCACGTTGGTCCTTCACTGCTGGCCTGGTAACAGCAGAGCGGGGATTCACGGCCCGGTGTTCTGGCTCCCGCACCACATGTCTGTGGCCTGGCGCTCTCCCGGAGGGCCTGCGCGGGGCTCGAGGGACGAGGGACGTGGGCCCGAAGAGAGAGCAGTGGCCGCTCTTGAGCTCACTGTCCAGCGGGGGAGCAGCGAGGGCTCAGTTGCCTGGATGGACACGGGCACCCCATCTGGCCTCACTGTGCTGGTGGCTGGGGAGCTCACTAACCAGGCTGGAGGGACCTTGAAACGTCACCCAAGGGGTAGAGCTTGGACTTTGTGCTCAGGCAGTGGGGAGCCATGGGGGCTCCTGCACAGCTTGATCGGGTTTAGGTTGAATCGGATTGCTGAGGGACTGGACAGTAGTGGGGAGGCTGGAAGGACAGAGGGAGGACGCTTGCTGGTCAGGGTGCTGTTGTGATACGCTGGCCGGCCAACCAGAGGGGCCTCCAGACACGTGCAAGGGGCCCGGCGTGTGGCTTTGGGTCTGCTTTGGACAGTCCTGGCCATGCCCATGGGTCCCCCTCCCCGCCTTCACACCACGCCCCATTCCCACCCCCACGCCTTTGCACCCACCACTTCCCTGGCCTCGACACCCTTGCTACTCCTCTCCAGTGAGCGTTCCCAGACTTCCATTTCAGTTCAAGGGCACCTATTCCAGGGGGCCCTCCCTGATGAGCCTCTAAAGCCATAGTGGCCTCGGGAGCTATCTTACCCAGCCCCTGCCCTGCTCTCTTCCATCCCTCTACACCTCTGCTTACACGGTCCCACTGCTGGAGAGCCCACCGCCTGAGTTCAGATCTCACCCCCTCCGCTTCCTGGCACGTGACTTTCCCTCTCTGTGCCTCGATGTCCTCATCTGTGAACTGAGGACTGTGGCGCCACCTACTTGGCAGGGTTGTTATGGGAAATAAACAGATATGCCCGGAGCTCACTTGACACAGGGCCTGTGGGTTCGTGGTAAGCAGCCAGCGGGCAGCACCCAGGGCTGTCCTATCTCCCAAACCGAGGGCTCAGGGGTGCGGGGCATCCTCCCGGCTCCCCGCAGTGCCAGCCCTGCCCCCGGGGCCACCAGCACACATCCAGCCCATCCTCCACATGGCGCTGGGAATATCGGAAGGCAGGGATCAGTCCCCTGAGTTTTCCTGCCTCCTGACCAAACAGCCCAGTCCCTCCCCCCACCCCTCCCACAGTGAGGGTTCCAGGCCCTTCTGCACAGCCCTTTCCCCAGCACATTCCTAGGCAGGGCTTTCTCAGATCCAAGGTCCCCTCGTCGGTGCTCCCTGGGCCCCTGCTTTGCGCTGGGGCCATCCCTGCTTCCAGAGCTGCTCTTGCCTTCCTCGGAGCCTCTGGAAGCAGGAGTCCTGCTCCTGCCACCTGGGACAAGATCAAGTTCAAGTGCAGTTGTTTGCTGATTGAAATTATATACTTTCCTTTTGTATAATTCTTGAACGATGGTTCTTGAATTGGGTTTTGTGGCCTGGCTTTATGCCTCCAACTGGACCTTCAGGTTGCCAAGGGCAGGGTCCACCTTTCCTTCCATCAGATCCCCCATAGCACCTAGCATGCCAAAAATACTCCAGTCGGTTAATGGGTCACAGGCCCCCAGAAACTCAGAGCTTCAAGGGGTCTCAGGGATCAGCCAGCTCGATGCTCCCATTTCACAGATGGGGGAGCTGAGGTCCAGAGAGGTCACATGGCTGGTTCACAGCCATTTCCAGTGTGACTCCCCAAGGGCCCTCATGCTTCTCACAGCCCCAGAAGGGCCTGTTTATCTCACTCAGGCTTCTGTCTCCAAGCCAAATCCCCCTTTCTCACGACTTTTTTCACTGACATCCTTTATCAAAGACTCTGAACGACCGGGTGTGAGCCAAAGAACCAGGACCCCAGACTGCGTCCCCAGGCCAATCACAACCGCATGAGGATGAAGTCTGCGGGCGGTCAGGCCTGGAGGGAAACGTGCAACATTGTCGGTGGGCAACCTACGAAGACGGGCGTTTTTTCCTCCTTCCTTTTCATTTTAACATTTCCACGTGGCTCTGAAATCAAGGCATAAGGAAGGACAGTGCCACCAACGTCCCCACACAGCCCCCTCCCACAGTTCGGCTGTATGGCTACAGCAATCCTGGAAAGTTCTGTTTTCCCCGCTTCTCAAAATGAGAAAGGTGGGGTGCCAAGAGATTTAGAGAAATTGAGTGCCCAGTTCACGTAGGTACTGAGTGGTAGCGGCTGAATGGCTGAACATGAACGTGAGACCAAGTCTAGCATTCTCCCCCTAAAGAGGGAGGGGGTGGAGAGTCAAGGAAGGTGGGACTGGGGGAGGGAGGAGAGAGGAAGGAGGGGAGGGAGAAGAGGGGGGAGTAGGGGGAGGGAGGAGGGGGGGAGGGAGGGAAGGCATAAATAACCTACAGAAGCTACATTCACTGGTTTGTTCTGGGCACACACAGTGCTTAGTACTTGGTGGATGGATGGATGGATGGATGGATGGACGGACATCAGGCAAGCAGCAGTTCCAGGACTAACAGCACGGTCACTTCTGTACACTCTCTCGGCTTCTGACTGAGAGGTGAGGGTGCTAGACAATGGTCTGAGCCTGGGCCCCTCTGTGGAGGATCTTAAACCTTCCCCTTCCTTGCCCTCACCCTTGGAGCAGGCAACAGGAAGACAGGAAAGGGAGAAAGAACAGATGGGGAATTACCGTGAACTTGCTGTGTGTTTCTCCCTCTGGCCTCAGTTTCCCTAATGACAGAGTGAGGGGATAGGACTAGGTCAGCAGTTTCCCACCTGGCTGATACCAGAATTCCCTGGGAAGCTTGTGGAAATGCAGGTTTCCAGGTCCCCGGTCTAGTGAACCAGCATCTACTTTAACAGGCTGCCCAGGTGACCTCACAATAGGCCAGATTCAGGGATGAGGGACTAAATGGACTCTGTGGTCCCAGTTGGGACACCCTCTGACCCATAGCCTTTCCTGTAAGCTCCCTCTTTATCTTCCCATCCTCCCTTTCTGATAGTCAGGGTCCTTTCAATTACACTGTCAAAAGCAACCCACAGCAGCTGAGGGGAATTTATCTGCTGACATACTGAAAATTCAGAAGTGGATCTGCCTTCAGGCCCAGCTGGATCCAGGAACTCAAACATCCTCCAGGCTCATCACCTCATCTTTCAGACGTTCTTGTTTCCTCAGCATGTTGGTTTTCTTTTCTGGTAGGTTCTGTCTCTGCATGGCATGGCAATGGCTCCTGACCACTCCTACCTCATTCACGCCAGCCCAGGAGCCAGTAGAAAGCAAGAGACCCTCTGTCTTTGGTGTCCAGGTATCAAATCTCATGGAAGACTCTGATTGGCTCTGCCTGAGTCAGGTGCCCACCATGAGCCAATCTCTCTGCCAGGGGGATGGGGCTTTCTGATTGGCCAGCCAGGGTCACGTGACCCAAGCAAGTCCATGGGGCAGAAAACCTGTGTCTCTGCTGGGCTCCCCATTTCCTAGGCACAAGGCCCTGGTCAAAGCCCAGCCACAGAGACTTTGTGGGAGGGGGCGAGATAGCCCAGCGTCCTCCGGGAGTCGACCTGCGTGAACAGGTGTCAGGTGACACACTCACTCAAAACGGTTGTCCCTCAGCAATCACCTGTCTGGGGGTCGGGGCCTGTGGCAGCGTTCAGGAAACTTCCAGCAGATCCACGCTGACCACCTTTATACATCCTCGAAAGGAGGTGGTCCTAGTGACACATGGCTCAGTGCCGAGTCTTGGGGCGCCTCCCTGTCTGGCTGTGGAATGTGCCCTTGGTGCTTGCAGGACCCTCTCCAGCGGGGCAGAGCTTAGACTGCTAGGTCCCGGAGAGCAGAGTCTTCCCTGCACCCCACAACCCGCAGGGAAGTTCCCCAGATCTTTATGAAGATTGCGGGAAGGGGGGTACAGTGCTGGGACCCAGACAGTCCTGTGCTTCTGCCCCGCTGGGTTGGGAGGGGGACAGGAGAGGGGGCAGGGGCCACAGTCGGTCAGGGCTGGCTCTGCGTGAGGGGGAGAAAGGGGTCGTGCAGGCATGGGGGAAAGAGCAAGCCTTTCCTGGGACAGGGTGGAAGGCCAGGCGCTTCCAGAGAGAACGTGAAGCTCTCCGTGCAAACCCTCCCCCACCACTGCCCTCCCACCATTCAATATATTCCCCTGCCCCAGGTAGGAGAGAGGGGTTTTGTGGAAACTGAGGAAGGGGATGGATTCCACCCCCGAGCTGGCGTCACACAGGGCAGAGGACCCATGGGAGATGGAGGAGCACCAGGAAGAGGAGCAGGAACCTGAGGCTGGAGGACCGCAGGGCTCTTTGGGAGCCGAGGCTGGTGGCACTGGTATCAGGATTTGCAAGGGCAGGGGCCCAGTCGACATCCGGCCCACGGCCCAGGTAGGTGCTCCATACTCTCCTTCCGATCTGCAAAGCTGAGCCCAAACACAAGCCCCTCCTCACTCTGCAGGAGGTAGTAGAGACAGAACTGGAACCCAGACCTCAGGCTCTAGGCCGGGTGGAGTCCGGGGAGGGAGGCTGGCAGATGGCAGAAGGAGCAGGAAGGGCTGAGGTGGAGAGGCCCGCTCCCTCTGCCTGCCCCTTCCGGCCCGGTGCCAGGGGACAGGCTCACAGAACAGGAGGGGCTGGGGATACAGCTCGCTGCTGCGTGGACCCAGTTCTAATCGAAGCCCAGTTCACCGGGCGTCTGTCACCATGGCAATGGGAAAGTTGCTCAGCAGAGGCAGAATCAAGCACTCCGGCCTGTCACCATCACGAGGAGGTGCCTCCTGGGGCCAGGCCCAGGGGTAGGCACTTTCCAACACGCCGTCCCACTGAGGCCCACCACTGCCATGGGCATTCTGCCTATGAGAGGCACGCCACTGGTCTGCTGGCTCCAGGTCCCACAGTGGATAGGAATCGGGAGGGCTGGATCTGAACCCCCATCTCCCGCTGGGACGTCTCCCAGCCTGCCAGGCACCTCATCCCTTCTGAGCCTCCGTCCCCCCTCCCCACCCAAAGCACTGTCAGGGGTAGATGGGGGTAGTTCTGCATCCTCCGCGGTGGAGGGCTGGCGGACAGGCGTGATGACCCATGAGCAGGGCTCTGGGACTCCTGTGACAATCTCCCACCCTCTGGGCTTAATTACCGCCCTGTCTCTTGTGGGATTCGCTAATGGTGCTTCCCCTTGGCGGGTCATGTCGGACAGACGTGGCGGCTCACACACTGTGCTCCAGGCCTTCTCAGCCCCTCTTCAAGAGACGGGCCCCATCCCCCAGCTGCCGTGGTAGGAAATGTCCCCATCATTCACTCCCCATCTCTCAAGACAAGGACTGACCCAGCTGAGCCAATCGGAGCGCTCCCCGGGGGACTGATGTACGTACGGCCACCAGGAGGAGGATGCTGAGAGGAGACCTCCTGGGACCCCTTTGTCCCAGATGTTCTGGAGAAGGTGTATCAGTTGGGCTTCAGTGACCGACAACAGAATCTATTCTTTTTTTTTTTTTTTTTTTAAAGCACTCTAAGCAGCGGAGCGTCCAGGAGCAACTTCCGAACCGTGCCACCCAGGGGCCGCGGCTCCTGCTCCAGCAGAGAGCTGGGGAATCGGGAGGTCACCGCTCAGCGGCCAGCTCCAGAGCCCCGATCCACACGGCGACACGGGCGCTCGGTGCCGTCTCTCTCCCCGTGAACCCCGGTTCCGAATTCTCGCCCGCGTGGGGGACTGATGTGGCCCACGGGTGGCCAGCTGCAGGCGAGTCCAGGGAACAGAGCGGCCGGGCTCCCCGGCTTCCACAGCCCAGGAGGCAAGCTACGTGCAGGGTGTGGCCAGTGAGGCACGAGCCACAGTCGGACCCTCACTGTCCTCACCGTCGTCCCGGACGATGCTGTCACAATGTCCCACGCCGCCCTGCGTCTGTTCTGCTATCATTCGGGGACATGGAGACCTGTCCCAAATACATCTCCGAGCAGTTATGAAGGTCAAGGTGAGAGAATAGTGAGAAAGACCTGTGCACCTGTGGCCTTAACCAAGTGGAAAAGGAACCCAGAGGTGAAATGCCTTCCCCCAGGTCAGGCCTTCAGGCAATAAAATGTGGGAGACTAGGACATAAGCCTGGGACTTCCTCCGTGGGCCTCAGGGGAGGGGGGGGAGCCGGTGGGGCAGTGGCCCCAGGAGGAGGTGGTGGTGGGTTGTAATAAGTTATCTGTGGCTGGAGAGCACATTTCCCCAAACCTCAGTGGCTTCAAACAACAGACATCCACGATCTCAGTTCTATGCGTTCTCTGGCCCGGGCTCTGTTGTGAGGTTGCCGGTGGGGACTCGGCCAGGGCTGTGGTCTGATGTGAAGCCTCACCTGGGGGGGTTCCCTCCCAAGCTCACTGTCACGACCGCTGGTCGGCTGCAGGTCCTGGCTGGCTGTGGGCCAGAGGCCGGCAACTCACAACACGGCTTTCGAGCAAGCAAAAAGGGGCAGAGAAAGGGAGCCCCCAGGACACAGGCCCCCAAATCTCAGAAGGGACATCCCATCACTTCTGCTGTATTCTAGTTACTAGGCTCAGGTCACGCGATCAGCCCGCACTCAAGGGGAGAGTCTCCCCCAGGAGGTGGGGTCATTCGTGCCCTCGGAGTGACCACCCACCACCGGCTCCCGCCCCCAGGCTCTGAGAAGAGGGGTGGGCTGGGCCAGGAGGGGCGGCTGTCCCCCAGCTCCTTTGCACCCAATGCACCCAGCCCTGGGTCCTGCAGATGGAGAGCCTGCGATGAAGCCGCCCTTGGCCACTGCCCCTTCCCCAGCGAGGCCAGCCCCCTGGAGGGGAGGGAGGATGGAGGAGTGAGGGCTCCACACCTCAGCAGTGGCAGCGGCATGGCCTCCCCTGAGGTCAGACCTCCCCAGCAAAACAGGAGGCTCCAAGGCCCCAAAAGGCAGCATGATGTCATGCAGGAGCACCGAACTAAGAGCAAAGAGGTCTGGGTTGCGGCCCTGGGCAAGCCCCGACTGGCTGTGTGTCTGTGAGCAAGCCACACGCCTCTCTGAGCCTCAGTCCTCCAGCTGGAACACAGAACGGTGGGCCGATACTGCCAAGGTCCTCCCGGGCTCCGACGGTCAAAGTTCGCCTCCACGCAAAGGGGATCTCGGTTGGATGGAGGCAACCTAAGGGCTTGGCCTGGGCCTCTACCACCTGCCCCTGAGGCACCTGCCCCCAGCAGCCCCTCCCCTCCCTTCTCCCCTCTCTCCCCCTGCCCAGCACCTGAATCCCGGGTCTCCCTGCTGACCTGCCATCTCTGTGCTCCTGCAGCCCAGCCAGCCCCCAACCCCCAGCCCCCAGCCCTGCCCCACAGAGAGCCAAAGAGGCCGGACTGGGCTTGAGGATGAGGCTGAGCCGATGGCGAGAGCCAGGGACTAGACAGTGGCCACAAGCCATTCACCTGTCACCAGGTGTTGGCACTGGAGGCTGGCCTCTTGTCTTCCTCCCCAAGGAAAGTGAAGAAAGATGCTTCCAGACGCGGAGCGGCTGCTCTCGGTCCCCCCACCCCCCGCACCCCAGCTCTGCTGTGGAGGAGCAGGTTCCTCATAGGGGGCTGTGAATGAGGCTGTCAAAGCCGCGTCTGGCTCGCAGGCTGGGGGCTTACGTCACTGACGGCTGGCACCCCTACCCGACTCCACCTCAAGGCCCAAGGCCACCTGCTGCCCCCACACCAGGCCCCGTGGAGTCCCTCCTCCTGGAAGGTGTCACAGCACCAGTGTCCTCACACGAGGTCCTTCGCACTGCCCGGACATTCTTCTCCGGGCCTTTCTGCTCCGAGGCAGGAGCACCAGTGTCCTCACACGAGGTCCTTTGCGCCGCCTGGACATTCTTCTCTGGGCCTTTCTGCTCCGAGGCAGGAAGAAACAAGCTTTGTTCTCCGTATTCCTGGTGTCTAGGAAACGTAGTGGATGCCCAGGAAATGTAGTTGAATGAACTAAAAAAAAAATCACTAATAATAATAGAAACACATAGCACGTACCATGTGCCAAGGACTCGCCCAGGAACTCTGCATACACTAATGCCTTCCAACCTCATCCCAACCCTACACTGAGGTCCTATGCACATCTCCCCAACACGGGTGGCTGAGCGAATGGCACTCTTTCAGGAGAAGGCACTGACCCAGGAGAGCCGACATCACGGGGCGTGAAGCCTGAGAGGGTGTAGGGGAGCGATAACCAGTTCCCTAGCTCCTCCATCTCTTGATGATCACACCTCCCCAGGGAGGTAGAAAGAGCAAAAATCCTGCCACCATCCCCGTTTCCCTGATCTGTAGCAGTCAGGATAGGAAAGATGAGGCCATGTAACAACCTCCGAATCTTGGTGGCTTAACGCAGCAAACGTTTCTTTTGCACTCACGTAACACAACAATCTGGGGGAGGGCAGGGCTCTGCTCCCCCGTGTCCCCACGGAGGAACCTGCCTGCAATTTCCCCAGCCGCTGCTCAGGACGAAAGGAGCTGGAACAATCGGGCAACAGCCCTGCAAGATTCCTACCCACAATTGATCCTTCTAACACTAAGATTCTGTGATTTTCAGAGGCTGTTGGCAAAGATCCGCGGGTCAGATGTCCCCAAGTTTGGATCCAGGCTTTCCCCGTTGCTGTGTGACTTAACCCTGCAGTGCCTCAGTTTCACACCTGTGATCAGAGCCGATTCCCGCTTCAGGCGTCCCCCAGGGTCTGGTACTCGCAAGGCCTCTAACCCAAGCGAGTGGTGAATATCCAGAGCCTACTGGATTCTCCAGGCTGAGTCTGAGCCAGGGAGTTTCCAGATTCCCAGGGTCAGGCCGGGAGGTCCCTGGGAAGCCACCGACCAGAGCCTGCAGCCGGTCCCCGCGGGGAGGGAGGTGGCAGTCGGCTGCTGCCGTGGCTGGCGCTCTGGCTCCCCCTCGTGGACACTCTCCCCTTTGCGCGCCCAGAAGAACAGGGGCTCACTTTTATTTTTAAAATCTCCTGATTGCTGCGCCCCAGAATGCCCTGAGTCCTTGGAAAACCAGGACAGTTGGTCACCCTAAAATAGGGGAAATACAGATCCATCTTGGGGACTTGTGGCCAGAGTTGGAGAACACATATGAAAAGCCATCAGCTCGGGACCCACCACAGGGCCCGCACTCTACAAGTGGAAGGGGCACTTACCCTTACAGAGTGAGCCTGAGTCTGAAACCCAAGGCCCCCCCCTTCCTGGCTGTGTGCCCCAAGATCAGTTTCTTTATATCCCTGGGTGTCTGTTTGTTTCCCCTGGTTTCAAAAGGGGCTAATAATCATGCCGACCGAAAATGGTGTGGGGAGGGCAAGGTGAAATAATGCAGGTAGAGCACGTCACTCAGAGGGCACCGTGCCCGCTCGGCAGCTGTGCCTGTGGTTGGTAACGGGGTCACTAAGGCGAGGGGAGAGCTGCTCCATGTTTACCAGGGGCTGTACCCCACCGGGGCCCAGAGCAGCCAGTGGGTCTCTTACTTGGTCCTGAGCCTTGGTTCTTTTTTTTACCTACCCACAACTGACCTAGGAGGTGGGGCCTGGCTGTGAGCAGCCTCCCCCTTGGTACCTTCACTCCCAGCCCACCCACCCCTCCCCCAGGAGGCATTTTCCTTGAGAGCAAGCTGAGGTTCAGGCCTTCCGGGGAGCAGCAGCTCCGGACCCCTCCAGTTTGAGGTTCTCCTGGGCCCAGGGGCCTCACACCTTGTCTATGCCCCAAACAAGGCTGGAAGTCAGGACAGAATCTTCCCCAGAGCACAGGGGCCTGTTTGAGAACAGACCCCAGCAAAGGTCCCGGGTGGGGGGTGGGGGGTCTTCAGACATTACGGAAGGTAGAAACCCCAGACTCTCATCCCTCTTCCAGGCTGCTCATTTGTTCCTTGTCAGAGTCCTTTCTCTCATCTCACCACTACCATTCATTCGCTGTGTGACCTTGGGATGGTACCCAAGCCCTCTGTGCTGTTTCCTCATCCCTGACATGAGGGTAATAAACCCCTAACTCAGGGTCTTCTGGAAGGAGGAAATCACAGAATGTACTCGTGCCTCGCACACAGTAGTGCTCAGCAAGGGTGGCCCATTACCATCCATCCATCCATCCGTCTGTTCAGCACTGTGCTGCGGAATTCGACTCAACCTGCCCATGACCTGCCAGGGGGCAGCCCAGGGCAAAGGAAAGCCCCAGAAGGCCCTGGCACCCCGCATGAAATCTGTTCCCAGCAAGCCCTTCATCCTGGTCTCTAAAGCCCTCCTCCCCGAGTCATTGTGCTGTCATAGCGACAGGGGACTTGGCTCTCCCTTGAACACAATGCCACACGGCTCCCTCTGTCTGCAATGCCTTCCCTTCTTCCCCTATCCCTCGTGAAGGAAGGCTGGGGGACTACCCAGGAGGCACCAGGCTGGCCCTGTCCCACCGTGGCATACATGAGAACACACTGCATTTTCCTCCCCCACTCACATCCCCTTTGTGGTGGGCACAGTGGTGTCCCCCCACCTGAGAATCCTGTTGGAGCCTTAACCACCAGGATCTCAGAATGTCACTAAGAGAGGATTGTGTTAAAATGAGGTTGTTGGGACAGACCCTGACCCAGTATAATTGATGTCCTTTTAAGAAGAGATCGGGACATACACAGAACAATGAGGACACGGTGCCAGGTGTGAGGACATGGAGCGAGGTCGGCCATACATAAGCCAAGGAGAGAGGCCTCAGGGGAAACCAACCCTGCCAACGCCCAGATCTGGGACCTCCAGCTTCCGGAGCCGGGAGGACATGAAAGTCTGCTGTTCGAGCCCCCCAATCTTAAGTACTCTCTTATGGCAGCCCGTGCAGAGGGGACCCTCCACCCCCTAAATCCAAACGGCATATTACAGGCTCATCCAAACTGGCCTTTTGCTGAATTGTGGTAGAAGCTTACCAGTCTACTACTCCCAGCCAATTCCAACTGCCCGTTGAAACAGCTGTAATGACTCCAAAAATGGGGGGGGGGGGGGCGGGAATCATAAATCGCCTCTTGCAAAGAATTCGGTTTCCAAATACCTTTGCCCACCGACACTTTGTGCCAGGGTGTTATCAATGCTCAGTCGAATAGCTGATCCCCTGGTCCTGGGGCCTGCCACAATCCCCCCTCCTCCCCGGCCCTGCTTCCTTGATTCATCAACAGGAACGGGCACCCAGAGTTCGAGCCCACTTTGAAACGCTGATGTTTAGGACTTCAGCACGAGCACTCACTTGGAACACTATGTACCCAGCACAGGCCTGTGTGCTTTGTAAACATTAACCCATGTCACCCTCACATCCCTCCTTATGAGGTGGGCCCTATGATCCCCATTTTCCAGGGGAGGGGATGAAGACACAGAGAGGTGGAGGGAGCAGCCCCGGGTCCTGAGCTGGAGAGTGGCCGGCTGGGGTTTGAACCGAGCCATCTGGCTCTGAGACGATGCTCTTAACCTTAACCACCGTGCTTGATTGCCTCATATTTTAAGTGTGAAGTGCTTATTTTTGAGCTGCACATTGCCAAAAGTTGTAGTCGACATCATCACAAGGCACCCTTTGGTCTCACCATACTGCTGCAAAACAAACGTCTACCTCTGCTCATCTAGACTTGAAGCTTCTACATCGGTCGCTGTCAAATAAATCTACAACATTTATACTCGTGCTCAAATATATATGAAAAATAGTTGTTACGACACCCAAAAATATAAAAGCTGCTTCTTTCATGAGCTGACATTTGGAATGCTCATCTTCTGCATTTTTTAAATGCAGGGTTTTTTGTGGTTTTGTTTCTTCCACACAAGAGAACGGGCTTTGGGCTGCTCCCCACAAGCCCTTGTCTGAAATAAACCACTTCAAGTGTTGGCCATCTTTGTTTCCAATGAATAAAAACCCAAACTGGCAACATCCTCACGACACTTCCTCATACTGGGTTTTTAAATACATCGGTTCCGTAAGACTTCTGACCTGGGGGCGCAAAGGCACGGGCCTAGTGAAGGTGCCCTTCAGTTACCTCGGGTCCCCCGAGCCGGGCTGCTTGGCCTCCTGTCGGAGCCCCCCGCCCACTGTGGATAGAAACTCAATCACACGCGCCTGAGGACAATGAAAACGTGTAAGTGTCCAAACCAACAGGGAGAAGAGCTGAGGAGCAAGTTCATCTGGTCTCCCCTCACAGAGATGGGGGACAGGGTAGCCCCCTTAGTGGGAAGAGGAGGTACGAGGACCACAGAAGCCAGGGGTGGGGTAGGGGGCAGGGGCGCCCAGAGAGGCCCGGAGTCACCTGGGCAGGAAAGGTGAACAGCGAGCATGCAGGGGGAGACAAGCTCGGCCTTCCTAGGAGCGGCTCTGTGCCCGGGGCTGAAGGGGCTGACCCGACATCTACCGTCTCCACTAACCCTTGAGCCCTCCCGGGGACGGCGGGGGGGGAACTATTGGCACCCCCTTTCCACGATGAGAAAAGGGAGGCCAAACAGGGAGATGAAGCCGCTTGCCCCGCAGAGGCCCGTGTCCACAGAGCAGCGTGCAGCGGGCCGCGGGAAGGCCCACCCCCACAGCAGCTGGGAGCTGAACCCCCACCAGGCCTAGGAGCCTTCTCCTCGGAGCTCACGAAGACCAGCCCCGGCCCGCCCTGACTCCCAGCCTGGATGCTCCTTCCTGGGCAGCTGTGCAGCCTCCCACTGCCACAGTAAAAGCCACAGAAGAGGCCGGGCTGCCCCCGTCTTGCTCCTCGCTCGGTCTTTGTGGAGGTTCAGGGGGCTCCCCACAGGCCTGAGTGTTCTCAGGGCACCAGGCCCTGCAGCTCCCTCCGCGCGCACCCGCCTGAGCACAGCGGCCACCTGAGTCACAGCCAAGCCAGCGCCCCCTCTGGTCCCTCCACACAGGGCCTGCCAACAGGGCCAGCTACCCAGGGGATGGGGACTCTGCCAGGGCGGTCTTCCCACTGGACCAGCACCTCCTCCCAGGCCAGACCCGTGTCTATGCCAGCACCCCGCTCAGCCTGGGCACAGCGCCTGCCCGGTGAGGGCGTGGTGCAGGCGGCAGAGTGGCACGGGGGTTCAGAGCACTACCGGGGTTGAACCCGGCCCCTGCCCTCCACACACTGTGACACGTGCCTCTCTGAGCCTCAGTGTCCCCATCTGTAAAATGGAGGTGACCACAGGACCCACATCCACGACTGCTAGAGGGTTAAGTGCATCCCAGCTGACAAACGTGGGTTGACAGAGCCACCATTTTGCAGTCTCCGCAGGTGGGGCACCAACCATCACAGGTAAGACCCCAGGTGAACACACTCCCTGGGGAAAGATCCCTCTCCACCTCCCAGAAACGCACACCCCGGCTGCAGGGGTAGAGCTGACTCTCCTTCCGGCAGCCCCCAGAGGAATGGAAAGCCAGGGTCTCCACCTGCACAAGATGAAAGGTGCAGAGGGTCCGGAAGCGCGCACAATGCTCTCAGGAAGACGGGCACCCCGACAAGGCAACAAAGAGCTGCTCGAAAGTTCTCCCAAATTACCAAAGAAGAAAGGCCTTTGAGCATGAGCGCATCAGAGGAAAACTGACTGAGCTTCTCTCGTCTCTGCATTTCCTGGCACTGGGGAGTCGGAAAGAGCTTGAAGCAGCTGCAAACGGCCACGCACACACACTCTCGTGACAACAGTGACCGTACTCGGGCATCCGGGTTTCCTGCCTGCGTTTGGAGGAAGATCACACAATCTCACGCCGAGGTCGTGGCTGGCTTCGTTTTTACATGGTGGTTATTTATAAACACTTTGCTCATAATTTATTAGAATAAAATGTTTAATACACTTGTCGGGATGCTCATGTTTTGCTTGAGGTTCTGTATTTCTAAATGCACCTTAAATATCAAGTATTTTATTTCACTGACTTTCCTTTAATTTTATGAATTCTACCCTCATATTGGTATATCATATTAGGCAAAATAGGGACACCTGGGTGACTCAGTCAGTTAAGCCTCTGCCTTTGGCTAGGGTCATGGTCCCAGGGTCCTGGGATAGAGCCCTGCGTTGTCGGGCTCCCTGCTCAGGGGGGCCTGCTTCTCCCTCTCCCTTTGCCCCTCCCCCCACTTGTTCTCACTTGCTCTGCTCTCTCTCTCAAATAAAAATTAAAAATTAAAAAAAAAAAATTAGACAAAACCATGACAAAAAACTAATACTATGGATTTTCTCCAATACATTACTAGTGCTTTCTACCACTTGAACCTCGTGACCTATGGTGCTGAATGCCACGACTTCCGGCTTACTGATGATAAACTCAGGTGCCCACAGATCAATGGGACAGAGCCCAGAAATAGACCCATGCACATACGATCGATTAATTTACAACCCGGGACATGAAAATATACACTGGAGACAGGACAATCTCTCCAGTAAGTGGTGCTGAAAAGCTGGAGAGCCACATGAAGAAAAGAGAAACTGGACCACTACCTCACACCGTACACAAAAACTCAAAATGAATTAGAGACGAATGTAAGACCTGAAACCATAAAACTCCTAGAAGCTGGGGCGCCTGGGTGGCTCAGATGGTTAAGCGTCTGCCTTCGGCTCAGGTCATCATCTCAGGGTCCTGGGATCGAGTCCCGCCTCGGGTTCCCTGCTCAGTGCAGAGCCTGCTTCTCCCTCTCCCTCTGCCACTCCCTCTGCTTGTGCTCTTCTGTCTATCTCTCTGTCAAATAAATAAATAAAATCTTAAAAAAATAAAATAAAAAAACAAAACTCCTAGAAGAAAACGGGGAAAGCTCCTTGACATAGGTCTGGGCAATGACTTTTTGAATCTGACACCAAAGGCAAACAAGGAAAACAAACAAGTGAAGGGACGACCTCAAAATAAAAAGCTTCTGCACAGAGAAGGGAAGCATCAACAAAATGAAAGCCAGCCCACGGAAGGGAACAAAGTATTCACAAACCACATACTAACAAGGGGCTAATATCCAAAATAAATGAACTCATTTAACTGAGCCGCAAGACAACAATACAATTAAAATATGAGCAGAGGATCAGAAGAAACATTTCTCCAGAGGCCTACAGTCAGCCGACAGACACATGAGAAGATGCTCACCACCACTCACCACCAGGGAAATGCAAATCAAAACTACCACGAGCCACCATCCGTCAGAACGGCTAGTATCAAAGACAAGAACAGGTGTCGGCGGGGACAGGGAGAAAAGGGAGCCTCGTGCAGTGTTGGTGGGTGTAAGCTGGTGCAGCCACTGTGGAAAACAGCATGGAGGGGCCTCGATTAACTAAAAATACAACTACCATGTGATCCGGCAACCCCACTTCTAGGTATCATGGTATTTCCGCATAGAAAATGAAAACACTAATTTGAAAAGAAACAAGGCACTAACAAGTTCACTGCAACATTATTTGTAACAGCCAAGACACAGAATCCACCTAAGCATCCCTGACCGATAAATGGATAAAGAAACTGAGGAACACAGACACACAGACACACACACACAAATATTATCCAGTTATAGAAAAGGAAATCCTGCCATTTACAACTCGGATAAAACTGGAGGACACCATGTGAACTGAAATACGTCAGAAGGCGTCAGTCGGTCAGCCAGACCTCTGGCTCAGGTCATGATCCCAGGGTCCTGGGGGTCCTGGGATAGAGTCCCGAGTCAGCCTCCCTGCTCAGTGGGGAGTCTGCTTCTCTCTCTTGCTCTGACCTTCCCCCACTGTTTGTGCTCTCACTCATTCTCTCAAATGAATAAAAAATCTTTAAAAAAATGAAATACATCAGAGAAAAAAATATTGTATGATCTCACTTACACATGGAATCTTAAAAAAAAGAGAGAGAAAAACCTCTCAACAGACACAGACATCGCATGGGTGGTTGCCAGAGGTGGGGGTGGGGAGTGGGCAAAATGGGTGAAGGGGGTCAAAAGGTGCACACTTGCTATAAAATACGTCAGCCGTGGGGATGAAACACCCCACGTGGTGACTTTGGTTCATAATACTGTACTGAACATTGGAAAGTTGCTAAGAGAGATTTAAAAGTTCCCATCACAAGAGAAAAAAAACAACTGTGGTGACCGATGTTAACCAGACCAAAAAAAAAAAGGAAATGGCAAAACAAATTAAGGCATATCCTCAGGCCCAGAGAAGTCTAGTGCCAGAACCAAGGCCACAGAGCTGTGGGTAGCCCAACGGGAAGAAAACCGGTCCACAGAATCCCAGAACCTTCACTCTTAGTGACTTTGCTCTAAGGCCTAGGGGGAATGCATGTCCCCAAATCCCAAAGGCCACTGGAGTCTCACCACACTGCCCCGTCCCTTCCTGGGCACTTTGCTGCCACTCACCCTAAACACAACCCTGCAAAGCAGGGGCGGCATCCCTTCACGGATCAGGAAACTGAGGCACAGGAAGGTTTGGTGACTCAGCCAGTCGGAGGCAAATCCACGCCCCCCCCCCCCCAAACCGCTGAAGCACAGTGGGGGCCGCCAACCCTCCGCGCTCTCCAGGGCACGTGCACACGGGCTGGGTCCGCTGGTAACGTCGCCACTGCCGGAGGCCAGAAACTGGCCGCACCGGCCCCACGGACCAGTTCAAGCACGCGGAGCCCAGAACGTAAAGGCCTCACCCAAGAGCCCGAGTGGCAGATGCAGGTCAGAAAGCCCATTCAGGCCGGCTGCGAGGCTGGTCCTTCGCCCACACCTGCTCTGTGGGGACGGCAAGACGGGGGCAGCCACAGGCTCCCCAGCACAGAGCCCACAGCGTGCACACACACCACGGCTTTATTAGTTCCACAGTCTTCCAAAGCACATCTCCTGGCCCTGCACCAGAAGCAGATGCCCAGAGGCAGCGAGGCAGGCAGAAAGCGCCTTCCTGGGGGGCAGCTGGGGCCCCCTGAACTGGGGGAGGGGGGGGGGGAGCACAGGGGGCAGTTCAAGACACCGGTGGCGAGGCAGAGGACAGCGATGTCCCGGGGGGGGGGGAGGGAGGCTCCCCGGGGGGGTGGGGGGTGACGTGCAGGAGGCCTGGGCAAGTCCGTGGGGCCACGGGGGCTCACTTGAGGCGGTAGAGGACCTTGCGCTGCATACGATGCTGGATCTCGCCCCGTCGTAGCATGAGCTGCAGGACCTTGTGGACGGCGTGCTCCGGGTATTTCTATGGACACAAGGCCAGATGCGGGAGCGTGCCTCCCGAGGGGACCCCAGAACACCCCGCTGGCTCACCCTCTGGGCTCTCCTATCCTCCCTGCTCCCAGAGAACATTCTGGTTTAGAAAAGGCCTTCATACCCGTCTCCGTCCTTCCTAAGAAGAGCTCCCACGTCCTTAGCACCTACAACATGCCAGGCACTGTTCTGTTCATCAACTCACTCCCTCCCCGTGCGGCTAGTCTGCTGATTACTCCCGTGTTACAGGGGAGGAGCTGAGGCGCAGAGAGGCGAAGTCACTTGCTCAAAGTCACACAGCAATTAAGTGGCAGAGCTGGGACTTCAACGGAGTCCACCTGACTCCAGAACCCAAGCTCCTGACACCCTACACTTCTCTAAGCCTCGGTCTGCTCGCCTACAGAATGGGCGTAGTCCCACCTACTGCCCGAAAGTGCTCTAAAGACTGAAGCAAGATGACGTACATGAAGAGGAGCTGAAACCAGAAACTGGTGGACTGTTCCTGTGGTTTTAAAGACCACAAGTTCTCCACAGCATCTAGAAAGCCCCACTCCTCTCTCTCTGGGGTCAAGAGCATTGTCCTCCAGGAGCTGGACAGCTCACCCTCCTGGCTCTGCCCCCGCCCCCAGCCCCATAAAAGCCAGGCAGTGGGGGAAGGGATCGATGGGAAGGGCTGGGGGAGCCTGACTGTGGTTCTACCAGAACGCCAGCCCCCTGTCCTCTCCCCTAATGGGACAGATAAGTGCCCCCTCCCCAGATTGAAGCAGTCCCTAGGGGACGAATGACAGGAACAGGTCCAGGACAAGAAACAGCTGCCCTGTCCCCATCCCAGGCCTGTCTGTTGAGCCACAGGACACGGCTGCTGGGTAGGTGGGAAGCAAGCTACGGAAGTAAGCAGGAGACCCCCACCGGCCCTGTTTCCAGGCCCCAGGGAAGGCCTACCTGCTTGGTGAAGTCCTGGATGATGCTGTGCTCGGACACCTGGGAGCCGATGGCAAAGCGGCGCTTAAGCTGCTTCTCGATGCGGCTCAGCAGCTCCTGGTCCTCCTGGCTGGTAAAGCCCTCCACCCCTGTGGGCAGAGAGAGACAGCTGGGTGGGAACGGGGTGCCACGGATCTCAGTCTGCCCGTGGTGGGGCAGAGGCCTGGAGAGACAAGGCCCCTGAGCCAAGAAAGAGGACTCAGAAGAAAAACTTAAAAAAAAAAAAAAGAAGAAGAAGAAGAAACAGCTCAAAGAAGGCGAACATGTGGGGGACAGCACAGGCCTGAGCAGATGGCTCAGCAGAGCCCTGAAGCCAGGGGACGAGGCACAGCTGTGCGAAAGGATGCTCTAGGCAGAGGGAAAGGCAGGTGCAAAGGCGGGGAGGTAGAAACCTGACTTCGTTCAAAACCCAGTCCAGGGGCTCGGGACGTGGCCAGACCAGGGGTCAGGGGTCAGCTCCTGGGGACCCCTAGGCCATGGCACGGGTTTTGCTTTGATTCTGGGGGAGCAGCCAGTAGAGGGCTCTGAGGAGGGACAGGAGCTGACTTGTGGGAACACGTCTCTGGCCGGTCAGGCAGCAGGGACGAAGTTCCAGGAGAAGCAGATCTCAGACAGCTGAAGCCCCCTGTGACACAGGAGGGAGGCACGGCGCCCCAGGGAGCCCGGGCCAGCGGGAGGCTCCTGACTTCCAACTACTGATGCGGGGTGACCAAGGCCTACAGATAGATGCCTTGGGGTTTCAGCTAAGGAGAGCGTGGGGCATAGTCAGCGAAGCCACTGGGACGGACTTCAAGGCTCCAGGTTGAAAGGGGTCTGCAAGGCAAACTCCTACACAGCCTACAAGGCCCAACTCAAATTCCACTGTCCCAAATCACACCTGACCTCCATGCATCAGCATCCCAGAGAGCTCTCCGTTGGCAAATGTCTCACAGGACAGAAATCCCCTCCTGGGCAGAGACAGTCTTCGCCAAGGGGAGGGTGGGAGTGATCCCTCTCACCACCCAAGGTACCAGCCACACTGGCCCTCGAACCTGCCAAGACTGCCCCCTCCTTGGAGGCATGGCACTGAGCCTTCCCTCTACCTAGAGGGTTCTCTACATCCCCCACCCCCCCACACACACACAGAGCCTTATGTCCTCATTTCACACCACTGCCTCTATGTCCCCTCCGCAGTGAGGCCGTCCTGACCAACCCCCGGATGCGGAGGCACCCAATCCTCCTCCAACACACCTGGCCTGCCAGAATCCCCCCCAACTTTTGACTGCCTGAACCTGATCAATCTGCCTTTGCTCTCTCTCCCCCCACTCAGAATGAGAGGCCCACAAGGCAGGGACTTGGAGATCTATTCCCTCTTACACCCCAACACCTGGAACAGCATCTGGCAAATACCACCCCCCAGCGGGTGAAGGAATGGATCTATCCCAGGAGAGCCTGGCACACAGTCAGTGCTCCAGAAAAATCTGTTGGAAGGCTGAGCCTGAAGCAGGCAGTGGGACTGACAGCAGTGTGACCGACACTGGCCTACGGTTGGAGAGATCTGCATTCTAGCTAAGCAAACGGCCATGCTGGCACCACGAAAAGGCCTCTGAGTGTCCATCTTATTTCTAAGTGCCCAGCTGGCTTCTGGAAGGCAGCTGGAAGTCAAATGAGGGAAAGAGCTTCGGAAGCGCTCAAAATGGTTATGAGGTCACAAGCAGAGTGCTAGCGTTCTCAGACAATGACAAAATTACAATCCTTAACGATTAACGGGGTCCAGACGGTTGTGTTCAAGGGTCTGGAAGAGAAGCTGCTGCTTCTCATCTGGGAGGAAAATGGCTGGGGGCAGAACGGGGAAGGGCGGCTGACCGCCAAGAGGAAGCTCAGAGACGCTGGGCAACCGCACAGGAGCAACCAATGCTCCAGGCCCCCAGGATGCCGCCCGGCCCCCCGGGACCCCGAGCCGGGACCCTCGGCCCGTGCCCCCGCGTCTGCTCACCTGACAGAGTGCCGGACATGGCAGCGTCCAGCGTGGACACCTGGAAGAGCCGCAGAGCCTCCTCCACATCGGCCTCCGTGGCGAAGGGCTGCAGCTTCATCTTGCTGAGGGCCTCCGCGATGCGCACGACGGCCTCCAGCTGCCTGCACGGGAGCGACGGGGTGGCCTCAGCTCACTCCCCGCCCCCGACCTGCGCGACTGTCAGGGAGGTGCCTGCCCAACGTAGGAAGGCCACGGGGAGACTGCCTGCGGTTCCCATGACCCGTCTCCCTTTCCTCCTCAGCAATGGAACCGATTTTGACTCCAGCACGTGGCACCCAGCTATAACACATTTCCCAGCCTCTCCTACATCTAGGTGCGTCTATGTGACTAAGGTGCGGCCGAGAAGTTCTAAGTTCAAACGTTTTGTGGGGATTTCAGGAAACGTCCTGAAAAGATAGGCCCTTCTTCTCCTTCCTCTCCTGTCACCTGGAATACAGAGGTGAGGGCTGACGTTCCAGCAGCCATCTTGGACTATGAGGACGAGCCCAAGTTGCCAATGACTCTGAGGAGCCATCACACCAGTCCTGGACCACCCACCCTCAAACATTTTTACATAAGAGAGAAATAAACTTCCAATTTGTTTACTCTTCTTTATTTGGGTTTTCCATTACATACAGCCAAATTCACTCCTAACTCATCAGCGCTGGCAGCAGGATGCAGCCCAGGTAGGTCCAAGCTCCTAATCACTATACTCTACTGTATAAACTCACAAGAAGTGGAGTTTAAGAACTATGAAAACAGGTCCAGAGAAGGAAAGCAATTTCCCTACTGTCACACAACAGGCCAGAGTCTAGGAGCCAGGCCTCGTAACTCCCATGACTGGACCCTTCCCTCACCCTCAGGCTTCCCTGCAATGAGGGAAGCCAGACAAAAGTCACAAAACAGGGTTCCAGGTTTTCTCAACCTTAAAACAAGCCAAGACGTACATGTAGTCAGAGAGGCCACTGTTTATATAAACTCCCAAAAGCCTCCCTGGCCAACGGCCCATACTACAGGCCTACACTGTGGTCAGCAAGGGACCCTGGCCCAGGGCTTGCTAGGCACACCCTGCTTTGTAAACTGAGGCCCATCCAGCCCGCCTGGGTCCAGCCCTCCTGCGCCTGCTCACCGCACGGTGATGGGGATGTTGGAGCGGCGGTCGATGTCCCGCTCATGCTGACGGGCTCCGCTCCGCATGATGATATACCGGTTCTTCAGTTTCTCTGCAGCCTCTGCCGACAGCCGGGGGCCACACTTCCTGCAGGACGGTGGGGGGCAGCTGTCATGAGGCCAGGAAGGAATCTGGGGGCACCCACCGTGTCCCCCAGCCAAGTGATAGTCACTCATTAAGGGGAATGTTGAGATCACCTAATCCCACCCTCATCCTGAGGATGAGAAGACAGAGGCCGGAAGGAGGAAGTCAACTCCCCAAGGCCGCCCAGGACCTGGCATCAAGGTGGGGCGAGACACAGCTGGGGGCAAGCCCCTGAGGACGGAGCCCCAAAGATTCAGAACCAGGACGAGGACCCAGGACTGCTGGGCAGCGCACTGCTCGGGACCCCAAAGGAGGGGATGAGTTCAGGACCCACCTGAATACAGCGCCTCACTTCCCGCTGGGGGGGGGGGTTCTCGAAGATTCCCTGCCCTCAGTTTCCACCTCCAACAAGAGACAGCTGAGGGCATGTGCAGGCTCTCGGCGCCGGGGCTAACAGCGCGGCCTCTGGGGCCGGGTCCCTGGGTTCAAATCCTGGCTCTGCTCCCTCCCACTTAGGACCTTGGACGAGTCACTTAACCTTTCTTTCCCTCCACTTCTCTGCCTCAGCCCCACCTGTAGAATGGCTCACTACAGCACCCTCAAAGGCTTCGGGACAGGGCGAAAGCTCAGTTACACGTGAAACACTCAGAGGAATGCCTGGCACAGAACGGTGACCATACGCATGGTTACTGTTATCGGCAATCTGCGAGTGAAACAAGACTAAGTCGCACACACACACACAAAAAAGACTAGAAGTCACAGCTGCCATTTCCTGAATGTTTCCTCAGTGCAGGGCTCTGCCAAGCTCTCAGTCATCTGTGCAGTCCTCAGGAAAACCCCAGGCCACACCAGTCCAGGGAAAGCGAGGCTCAGAGGTCACCCGACTTGCCCCAGGTCACACAGTGGGGGCGGACGTTACCCAGAGCCCACAGCCACACTGTCCGCACTGCAGTGCCTCCCTGCATGGGAGAGTCCCGGGGGTCTGCAAGACCTTCTAGTTCCTACACCCTTGTTTTAGCAATGGGGAAACGGAGCCCAAGAGCCACAGAGCAACCTACGCAAGGTCACAAAGGAGCAGAGCTGAAACTGTAAGAAGGGCCTCATCTCAGGCACCCTGTGTGAGAGGCAGGCCCAGGCTTCAGGGTTCTCTCCCCCAGGAGAGCTGGGCCACCCCACTCCCGCAGGGCCCACGTCCAGGACTCACGCTCGGCAGTAGGCAATGAACTTCTTCAGCTTGGCCAGGTCGACCTCACCCTCCACGGCCTGGGTCTGGGTCAGTGCACTCACATGCAGAGTGATGACGTGTTTGGCCAGCATCTGGGGGGGCAGAGGGGACACTGGGTCAGCCCGCAGGCCCTCCTGAGCATAGGTCCCAACACAGAAGTTGCACAGGCAGGGAGGGAGGGTGAGAACTCATGGAAAGGAGGAGGCCCCTTTCCTTGTGAGCTATGAGCTGATTAGACAAAATCCCACAGCTGCCAGGGCCTTATCTGCCGCCATAAGGAGATCAGCTGCCTGAGAATAGGTCTCCAGCAAGGGAGGCAGAGCAGAGGGACAGAAACAGAGAGCTCTGGGGACATCGAGCCCCGGATCCAGGTGGGCCTCACACCGCTAGGCTTGCCCATTACATAAGCTATTCTGTTCCTTCCAGAGACGTTCTGACCGGAGCTGGGGTTCTATCACTTGCAAAGGTCAACTCCCCTGTTTCGTATACAAGGCGCCTGAGGCCCAGGGAGAGAATGATTTACCCAACTGCACAGCACAGCCCCGGCAGGAGGCAGGACTCTGGACCCCTAGTCCAGCGTTCCCTGCAGGCCGCAGCCGCCCCCCCCCCACCCCGCCCTGGGCTGCCGGCTTACAGGCAAGTCTGACAGGCAGGACTTTGGGCCAAGCCCCTTGTTTACCCTCCCCCAGAACTGTGGGCCTGGCTCCCGCAGCCCCAGCCAGCTCCAGACGCCCCAGCCAGCTCCAGACGCACCACGTCCCTCTCTTCATTGTGCTCGTCCTTGACGATGAAGATCATGTCAAAGCGGGACAAGATGGTGGGCATAAAGTCGATGTTGTCCTCCCCCTTCGTCTCATCCCAGCGACCGAACACCGAGTTGGCGGCAGCCAGGACGGAGCAGCGGGAGTTGAGGGTGGTGGTGATCCCAGCCTGAGAGGCAGAGAGAGGGGAGCAGACAAGAGAGCTGAGACCCTGGGCACGCGTGTCTCCCATGTACACACGAGGCTCTCCCATGCATACGCTCACACAGGCCGGCTGCTGCAGCCAGCAGAGACCGGGGCAAACGGGGCCCAGCCCGGGGTGCTCAAAGCAGCCTGAGGCTGGGGCCCGGTCGCGGCCCCAGGCCAGCACCCTCCACGTGGCCGGGCCAGGCAGACGGCAGCCGCGCACCTTGGCTATGGAGATGGTCTGCTGCTCCATGGCCTCGTGGATCGCCACTCGGTCGTCTTCCCGCATCTGTGTGGGGCACAAACGTCTGTGAGGCCCGGGCAAGGGGGCGGGAGAGCTGGGCAGCCGGAGCCCTACAGCAGCGACCAGTCCCAAGTCCCGACTCTATGCCTGGCCCACGGCAGGGATCAGGTGGCCTCTCACCCTGGTGACAACGAGCCAGGTGGGCTTGGCTCTCCTCTCCCCTCTCTCCAGATAGGGAAACTGAGGCTCAGAGAGGTTCAACTACTTCCCTCTAACGACAGGCCCAGGACCGAACACCAGTCTCCAAGTCAGAGGTAGTTTCTGCTATCCCAGCCCAGGAGGCCACGCCTCCGGCCCCATGACCACAAGGTGCCACCCACCTTTTGGCCACCACCTCACCGTCAGACCCACCTTGTCAAACTCGTCAATACAGACTACCCCCCCATCAGCCAGGACCATGGCTCCGCCTTCCATGATGAAGTTCCGGGATGAGGGATCCCTCATCACTGAGGCTGTCAGGCCGGCCGCACTGCTGCCTTTCCCAGAGGTGTACACCTAGGGGATGGGGGGGGTGGCATCAGGACATCACCCAGCTCCAGTGAGTCAAGGGCCCAGACTGATGTGGCTTGCCCAAGGTCACGCATCAAAGCTGGCTGCCGAGCCCAGAATAGAACCTGTGCTCCTCCCTTCGGGTGGGAAGGCCGCCCTGGGCACCGGTCTAGCCTGGAGGTTCTCCCCCAGGGGGCGTCCACATCCACGGTCAGCTGAAGCACAGCCCTATGAAGCAGCGCTCAGGGGCCCGCTCTCAGATGAGCAAACTGCGGCCCAGAGGAGAGGAATGCCATACTTCCAGGAGGCCTGAGGGCCAGGATGGGGACTCCTGACTCCTAAGAAGCGTCCCCCTCCCCAGTCCCTTGTCGTCTTTGTACAGACCCGCGCACCACAAGCCGCCACCCTGGCAAATCCAGTGTGAGGTGGGCTTAGAGTGTAAAACACACACGCCTTCAACAGCGCTTCAAGAAAGACAATGTAAAGCATGCCATGGTGTTCTATTAACCTATGGGCTAAAACAGTAACACTTCAGATAAAATATTATAATTAATTTCGTCTGCTCCTTTTAGTTTTTAACCAGGGCGGCCAGAAAACGGGACACCACCCCCATGGCCCATATAGTAGCACCCGTGGGTCTCTATCACGCGGCTATGGCATGAACACCTGGCACTTCTGATCCCCCAGACCACACCTCCCCCCACACAGCCCTGTCCTGCTGGGCCATCTTCACCCCACTCTGAGCCCCCAGGCCCACCGATCACTGCACAGAGGACCCCACCAACCACACACTCGGGGTCAAATCCCTGTGCTTGCACTTACTCGCTGTGGGACCCTGGGCAAGACTGAGCTATTCTGTACCCCAGTTTCCTCCTTTATTTAAAGGGGTCACAGCACCCACCGCACAGTGAGCGGAACGTTAGGCCAGTAAACCAAAGCAATGCACTGCAAGCAGTGCCTGGCCCTTGATCTTCAGGTGCTGACCGATGTCATGATTTAGCAGGTGGATAAACGGAGTCTCAGGGAGATGAGGCAACCCGCTCAAGGCCGGCAGCCAGCTAGCTACTGGCCAGGCTGAGACCCAAAGCCCACGCCGCCTCTCGGGCCGCACTCCACCCACCGCCCCAAACCACCCCATACCTGTTGGTCCCCTTCCTCCTCTCTGTGCCGTCCTGACCCACAGCCAAGAGGAACGAGGAAGAGACTCTGGTGAGCCGGCCCACCACGGAAAGCCCAGGGACCAGGTGGCCTGGGCTGCAGCCTGCCCTCCTAAGGGGGCAGCCGAGCGGAGCGGCATGTCCCCAGGCACTCACCCCTATGGGGGAACACTTCTCCACAAACTTTAGCAGCTGGGACTTGGCCGTGCCCGGGTCCCCCAGCATCAGCAGGTTGATGTCTCCTCGGCGGGTGAGTCCATCGGGGAGCCTGGGGGAGGACAGGCAGGTGGGCCAGGCTGGGACTCAGGCCGGTCACGGGGAGGGCTGGCAGTGGGCCCCACAACCCGCATCACAAGCCTCGGTGCCACAGGCAGGCGGGGGCTCTGGGCTGAGACCCTCGTTCACAGCTGTGTCCCCAGCCGCACCCACGGTAACGATGGAGGAGAGAACTTGCCTCCAGGCCAGGGACAGCCAAAAACATGGCACTCACGGCCGGGGCACACACGCTAAGGGTCTGATCAGATAGCCCTCGTGGCTGGAAAGGAAAGGGGGGGGCCCCAGCAGCCCGTGCACAGCACAGTGCGACCGGCACCAGACGGGCAGGATCCTGGCCCCACTGATGTGCCTCTCAGCAAGTCCCTTTCGCTCTCCATGCCTCAACTTCCTCACCTCCAAAGTGGGCTTGGTCAGAGCTTCCTCTGAGGGTGACTGTGAGGGCTGGCTGGGTGTCGGACACACGAAAGCGCTTGCAAGAAGGCCGGGTGCACAGTGAGGCCCAGTATGTGGTAGCTACTAGTAACGTTATCTTCCCTAGCTCTACTACTTTCTCGTTTCAACACAACATGGGCTGTCCTGCGAGGGCCAGGTTCTCACCTGCCCTGTTCCCATGGAAACTTGGGTCCAGAGAGGGAGTGTCTCTCGCCCAAGGTCACACAGGAAAAAGTGGCAGAGATTTAATCTCTGGTCTCCAGTCTCCAAGCCCAGAGCTCTCCCCACTGCAGCTGCTGGCCCCTCTCCCCCAGTCCACCCCTAGTTCGGGTGAGGGGATCCCTCCGGGTAGGAGAGCATGGATTAGCCACTAGCCGGCTGACAGCAAGCCTCGGAGTAGGGGAAAGGGCCTGGAAGTAGCAGGCAAGGCTGAGGGTCCCAGGAAAATGAGAAGAACATTCAAGTCCTGACCATCGGCGGCCATCCTCCTATAGGCCAAGTCACCCCCCACCCCAGATCTGGTGGGACTGGAACCCCACCTCTTTCGGGAACCCCCAAACAGCAGGCAGGCGATGGCCTTCTTCATGTCTGTGCCCCCAAAGATGGATGGAGCGATGCTTTTGGAGATGACCTCGTAGACATTGGGGAGGGCGGCCAGGCGTCGGAACTCCTCCTCCTCCTGAGGGGTCACGGCCCCGGCAAAGCTGCGGCCTGGGTGGGCCAGGGAGGGAGGGCACGTGAGTGCTGTGTGAGGCAGACCCTGGCCAGCCAGGTCAGGGCTCCCTGCAAGGCAGGGCCTCAGAGCCCAGACGGCATAAGCCTGAGGAGACAGAGCCCAGGTCTCCCTGCCAGGAGTGGGCCTGTGCTCGCCATCCAGGGAGTGAGGGGAAGGGGGGTGTGAGGAGCTGGAGGGCCAGATCGTAGAGGCCCTCAGGGACCACTGGGAAGGGTGGGGACAGGGAGACCAGGAGGCCTGACCATAATCCCGGAGAGAGACGGCAGGGGCTCAGCCCAGGGTACAGCACAGCTGGGCCCCAAAGCCAACTCACCAGAGCCATCTGTGTCCACCTGGATGCCCAGGACACGGATGTAGGAGCTCCGGATGCCCACACCCACCCTGTCACGGCCCCTGCTGGAGGTCAGGCCAAACTTCTTGATGGAGTAGATGCCCATGACGGTGACTCTATTCCCAGGGACAACCCTGTCACACAGATACCTGAAGAGACAGGGAGGAGAGAGAAACAAAGTGAGAGCCTGGCAGGGGGGACAGCGAATCCCTGACCCTCTCACCCACACTGTCACACTCACAGTCCACCTTAGCATTTGTACTCCAGATCTCTCCATCCCTCAGGGCCCCCCTCCAAGCATGCATGGCTCAGCTGCCTACAGGATGGTGCTTAGCACCCTTGCTCATGGTGGTGGCCTGACCCTTCCCTGCCCTCAAGGGCTCTTTTGTTTTGCCGGTTGGGGCCCCAAGAGAGGCTTGGTGCTAGCCCACCCCAGCCTCCAGAAGCCCCATCCCCATATACGCTGCCAGACTCGCCACGGGGCTCCCCTTGGCCAACTCGGGGGAAGCCTTCCTCCTCGGGCCCCCTGGCCTCTCTGCAAGGCCCCCCCCCCACCATTTCTGCCTCTTCGGGGCTCCACGAGCTCGGGTACATCCTGCCTCTGGACGTCCACGTCCTCTTTTCAAAACTAAGACACTGCAACAAGGAGTCTCCAAGTCGCTCCAGTGAGAACCAGTGTGGCGCGGAAGGGACACTGGTGCACGCATCTGCACTCTGCCATTTAGAAGTTGCATGACCTCAAAGAAGTCACCGTACCTCTCTGAGCTTGAGGGAAGGGGAGGGGGCAGTGACAGAGTAACCGGACCTGCTCATATAGTGGGATCAAGTGAGGAAACAGACCACACGTGCTTTACATGCCAGAGTCACATCCCACAAAGGAGCGTCACTGTCACAGTTTCAGCCCTGAGATGATCCTAGGGCACCCCTTCCCATGCACCACTTTGTTTTTCTTATTTTGGAGACAGGAAGAGAGTTATCTTCAGCAGACTCCATGCCCAGTGCAGAGCCCGACATGGGGCTCGATCTCACGACCCTGAGGTCATGACCTGAGCCGAAATCAGGAGTTGGTCACTTAAATGACTGAGCCTCCTCCCAGGAGCGCCTTCCCATACACCATCTCTTACGTCTGGACTAGACTGCCTGGAGAATAACCTAACGAACATCAAGTACTTAATTCGTGTTAAGGACCGGTACGAAACACGTGCATTTTCCAATTAACATCTCCCAGCAGCCTAACTAGAGATTAAGGATGGTCATCACGTCCGTTTTACTGCTGAGGAAACCGAGCCTTCGCCAGCTCATGTAACTTGCTCCTGTCCGGCTCCTCCACGTTTCCACCGTCACTGACAAAGCTAACAAAAGCTCTGGACCCATTCCTCAGGAAAACACGCAGCACAGAACACCTGCAAGCACATCCAACTCGGCACCCCGGTCACATCTCCAAGCCTTCCTCCCAGGTGGCCATGAGAGGACCAGACCCCAGCCGAGCACCTCTCCTCCTTCCCAACCGGTCAGCAAAATCCAAGGAACGATGTTATCAGAAAGCCCCGGGCACAGGCGGGGCGGGGGCATCAGACAAGCAGAGGCTCTCCGAGCTGCAGCTGTAGGGACTCTCCGGGCAGGGCCCGGGCTCCAAGCTCACAAAGCCATCTGCCTCTCAGAGTTCCAGGGGGCTCTGGAACTGCACAGCGGGGGCCACGTGCCTTGCTGATTTCGGGAAGACGGAGTGAGCGGAAACGTCCGGGAAGTACCGGTGTTCCAGTGAACAAGTGTTGCCGACTGAGCCGTCCTCTCCTCCCACCGTGCTCACCGAGCCTCGGCCAGGGCCACCCGCCCCCGCGGATGCCCAGCCCCAGCCCCGGCCCCTGCCCGCTTCACCTGTCACAGTAGAGCTGCATGTGTCTGGGCATCTCGCCGTGAGGCACCGCATCAGGCAGCTCCTGCAGCTTGAGAGTCTGGAAGTCCACACACTTGCACTTGTCAGGCATGATAAAATATGGGTCCAGTGGGCATTTGGGGCGCCCGGCTTGATCCCTGTATGGGGGTGGGGGGAGAAAGGGTCACCAGAGCTCCCCTGAGAACCCAAAGCCCAGGGAGTCCATCCCAGGAGGCAGCGACAAGATCCGGCCAGCAGCAAGTTGAGGGTCTCTGGGATAAGCTGAACAAGGCCCTTAAAAGGAGGGCAGCTCTGTGGGGGACCACGAACCACATCAGGAGTGGGGAGGTCTGCTCCAGGCCTGGCTCCTCCATTAATTTATGGGACACAGACAAGTCACACACTCAACCCCCATGAGGTCTCAGTGTCCCCACAGGGAGAGGGGCCAAATCACCAATGACCTCACGAAACCCCCACTCAAATCCCAGGATCTCGTGATAAGGGTCTGAGCACCTACAGATCATTCTCAGGGTCTAGGCCTCTTTTTACCTCCATGTAATGAAGTCATGGTTCAACTACCATAGCAGTGTTACTGCAGAGCACTCACTCTGTGCCAGACCTTGTTCTACAGGCCAGGGACCCAGTAGGAACAGAAATCCCTGCTCTTACAGAGCTCACATTCTAGTCAGGGGCCGGGGAGACTGAAAAAACCAGCCAAAAAATGGCTGAGTGACAGAATGACAGCAGTGCCCCATGCTGTCGGGTGGGTGGGGAAGAGTGACAGGGTATGCGTGCACCAAGTGTAAGATGGAGGAATCTCGGGGCGCCTGGGTGGCTCAGTTGGTTGGGCGACGGCCTTCGGCTCGGGTCATGATCCTGGAGTCCCTGGATCGAGTCCCGCATCGGGCTCCCTGCTCGGCAGGGAGTCTGCTTCTCCCTCTGGCCCTCCCCCCTCTCATGTGCTTGCTCTCTCTCATTCTCTCTCTCTCAAATAAATAAATAAATAAATCTAAAAAAAAAAAAAAAAAAAAAAGATGGAGGAATCTCTGGGACGTGACATAAGAGAAAGCTGACGGAAGTGAGACCGAGGACTGCAGAGGTCAGAGGGCAGAGGAAAGAGCACGTTCAAAGGCTCTGTGCCAGAAGTGTGCTCAGTGATCCTAGGAAGAGGAGGGAGGCAGTGAGGCTGGGCCTAAAGAGAGGGAGGAGGACCACGGAGGGCCGTGCATGCCAGGACAGCGCCTGACTTTGGATGACATGGAAATGACTGGGTCACCTGCAGGACAAAGAGTCCTCTCCACCAGCTGCGGGGTGGAGAAGAGACTGGGGGACAACCACTCCAAGTGAGGGAGAACAGCAGCATGGAGCAAGGCAGATGTGCCCAGGTGGTGAGAAAGGGCCTGATTCTCTACGTGCAATCTTAGGAGCAGAGCCAAAAGGACTTCTCAGTTGTCTAGATGCAAGTAGGAAGAAACACTCTGAGACCAAGGATTTGGGCCTGAGCACCTGAAAAGATGGTGATTCCATCTGGGGTGCGGGGAGGGTCTGTGGAAGGGGAGATGTGGGGGTGGGATGGAGGTCAGGTCTGTGTGGGATGCGTTCAAATCTGCAATGTCCACTGGACACCTACATGGGGGTATCTGGCTGCCGGCCAGCAGCTGGATCCGACCTTGGAGCTCAGGGGAGACACATGTGTGAGTGTTCTCTGCATGTGGACCATCCTTAAAGCCCGAGATCACCCAGGGAGCGAGTGCAGAAAGAAAGCAGCGTAGCTAAGCCCCGGGGCACTGCAAAATTTAGGTCAGGAAGCTGAGGGGGACCACAGAGGCCAAGGAGCAGCCTGAGAGAGGGGGCGGGGCCTTCAGATCAAGGGTGGAGATCATTTCCTGTAAGGGGCCAGAGAGCAAACATTCGGTCTTAGGAGCCAAGAGGCCATATACTCCCCGCCTCTGCAGAGCAAACGTGGTCCACGGCAATGTGTAAATGCACAAGCTTGCCGTGTTCCTGGGCCGGCCACCCCAGCAAACCTCCAGACAGACTCATTCCGTTGGACTGCTTTTCCCTCCCAACCCTGGGTTCCCCACAAAGGTTGTCTGGGAGTCCCGGTGGGGACAGAACTCGCCAATGGAGGACACCAGCCCTGAGCCCCAGCGCACGGGCCTGTGCCACTCCCACAGGATACATGCCCTGCTGCAGGCCGGTCCTCCCCCTTCCCGTCTCCCCCCAGACGTCACCCCCCCACCCCAGCCGCTGGGCCCGGCAAGGCCCACTCACGTGTTGCACTTCCTAGGCAGGGCGTAGCCCTCCAGGCCCGGGTGCATGGCGATGTTGCTGAGCGTGTTGCGGCAGCTCCGGCACTGGATGGAGATGCGGGTGGCCTTGGCGCGGACCCCAGACGCCGAGATGATGATGCCAGGGATCTTCACCAGGTGCGACATCATGTCCGACTGCAACAGAGCCATCAAAAGCATGGTTGGTTAAAGGGAGACAGGGACAACGGAGATTATGATAAAAATCTCTTTTTCTGGGGTGCCCGGCTGGCTCAGTCTGAAGAGCATGTGACTCTTGATCTCAGGGTCTTGAGTTCAAGCCCCACAGTGGGCGTGGAGCCTACTTAATTTAAAAACAAAAACAAAAAAAAACCCCACACTTCTAGAAAATCTTTTTCTAGTGCATGCTGAAGTATTTAGGGACACAGTGGCACTTCTGTAATTTACTTAAAATTTAGCAAGGTCGCCTGGGAGGCTCAGTCGGTTAAGTGCTGACTTTGGCTCCGGTCACGATCTCTGGGTCCTGGGATCGAGCCCCACATCAGCCTCTGCACTCAACGGGGAGAGTCTGCTTCTCCCTCTCCCTCTGCCCCTTCCCTCATCTGTGGGCACGCACACTCTCTCTCTTATAAATAAATAAAATCTTGTAAAAAATGAAAAAAAGTACTTTACCAAAAGAAAAGAAAAAGAAATAGCAAATAAAGCAAAACGTTAACCATTAAGCCCAGGTGAAGGTATATGAGATGCATTACACTATTCTATTTCCATGTGTAATTTTCCATAAGACAAAACAAAACACAAGAAAAATTCCTTTCATCACTTTCTTCCCATTCCCAGCAGCTTCTCTGGGACAGACAGGCTATGGGTTCACGCAGCCTGGGACGTGGCGGGTGGAGAAGGAAGGAGGCTGGCCCCCTCTGCGGTACGTAAGGGCAGACGTGCCTGCCATGACCCAGGGACACAGAAACTGTTGGAGCTGCCACAGAGCATGATTTTTTAGAACACAAGCTACAAAGCTGCAGGTATCCTAGCACTCCAGAATCCCGAGCTGGAAAGGACGGGGTTGCCTCAGCCCCTCCAAGCCATCCCGACAAGTGATCCTTCTAGAGGGGGATCCTCCCAGATCACAGGAAACCCATCAGCTGAAACAGGCCGTTCACTGTGTCCTCCAACGAGTCTGAGAGTAGGAAGGTGTCCCTGGGGGGAGCTGAGGCTTGGCTCCCTAACCAAACAGCTGGCCCCCCAAAGCAGGTCCAATGCCACTTCCACAGAGAGGCAAACGCGTGACACTGAACTTGATTCCAAACATCGTCACGGAGCCCCTCCCTCATGCTGGAAAGACAGATAAAACTCACAAGCTCCAGAGCCCACCGCCCTGCTTCTGGAACCACCTGCCATCGTGCGAAACAAAGGCAGCTTGACAGGGGCCCCAAAAGAGCTGCAGGATGTGGGGACACAAGCAAAGACCACAGCATGCCCTCCGGGTGCAACACACGACGAGGAGGTGCCATTAGCTCAGTGGGTGACACTCGGGCCCCACTGTGGAGCGTGCCGAGCACAGGCATGCGCATCACTTGCCTGGATTCTAACAAGAGCCCCACGACAACCACTAACGTCCTGACCAGCATCACTTCCTGCTCACTGCTCTCCTGCTACTTTATCAATTCTCCACATGGCAGCCAGAGGGACTGTTTGCAAATGGAATCGGCCCATTCTACTTAAACATCTGCTGCTTTCCTACTCTGCTTCCTACAGAATCCAAGCTCCTTCCCATGGCTGGAGAGGCCCTGGCCCTCAGGCCTCTTCCCCCCGTTCCCCCAACCCTCACGCTCACTGGGGTCCGGTCACACTGGCTGCTTCTTATTCCATGAAGCATGCCACTGTCCGTACCTCAGTGCCTTTGCACCTGCTTCTCCCGAAGCCTGGAATGCTCTTCCCTTGGGCTGTCATGCAGCTGACGACGCATCACTCAGACTCACTCCAACATCACTTCATCGGAGGCCTCTTCTGACCACCATCTACCTCCCTCGGCCATTGTCACGTTTAGCTCGTTCTTCTCTTTTCTTCATGACTGTACATGGCTCCTGAAGCCATCACAATGTCCCTTACCTGGCTCTCCCCTCATAAGCTCTGTGAGAAGCAAGTCCCGTCTGTTTATAGTCAGGGTCTAGCCCAGCACCTGGGGCGTAGCAGCCTTTAGTATTTGTCGATTAAAACAAATCAACACCTGGGGCACCCCTGGGTGGCTCAGTCGATTGGACGGCTGACTCTTGCTTTCAGCTCAGGATCAGGTCATGATCAGGCCCCACTCCGAGCTGAGTGGGGAATCTAGTGTGCTTGTCTCTCTCCCTTGCTCCTCCCCCCCACGCTCACGCTCGCTTGCACTGGCTCTCAAATAAATAAATAAAACCTTTCAGAAAACAAACACCTGGATGACGGCTGGCTCTGCCAACCCCTCCCGCTTCCCAGTCACTCTTTAGCCATGCTGGCTGTCCTTCAACACAGCCTTGAACATAACCAAGCCCTCCTCGCCCCTCAGGCTTTGCAAGGGCTATCCTCCGCCTCCCTGGGGTGCTCTCCCAGTTGTCTGCCCGCTCAGGTGGTTCTCCACCAAGGAAGCCTTCTCTGTCTTTCCCAGAGGGCCACCCCCCGACCCCGATTTCTTCCACTGCACTTACGATCATCTACAACCATCATGGGTGACATTCACTGGTTTACTCAGGTCCCCCCACACACACACCTCCTGGGAGGATATAAAGTTCACAAGAACAGGAACTTGTTTAGTTCAACATCGTTTCTCCATGACCCGACTCAACGTCTTGCCCACAGGAGGAACTCACTTGTCCAGTGAGTTAATTTTACCGGGGAAGAAACGGGCTCAGAGAGGCTGAGTGAGCTGCTCAGGGTCACACAGCTGGCACTCAGGTCTGCCCGTGTCTGAAGCTCCTACACGCCATGCAGCAGCCACCGTCACCCTCTGGCCAGCCTCTAAGTGGACCCACCTTGAGGCTACGAATGCTGGACGGGCTGGCATCCGACTTGAGCATGACCTGAATGTCCTGGAGCACCTCCTCGCCCGTGGGCCGGGGCCGGGTCACCTCATCAGCCACCTCCTTGGCAGCTTCCTCTAGCTGGAGAAGAGGAAGGCGACAACTGTTGGTGACCAGAACAGGACCAGGAACCTGGGGGATTCAAGGATGGGGTCCCACTCACCAGCTGCAAGTGCTCGGCCGGTTGCTTGTACAAGTAGTCGGCCAGGTCCTCGTCGAAGCTGGCCAGGTCCTCCATCTCCACTTCGACCCAGTACTCCCCCAGATTGTAATGGCGCTTGAGCTCATCCCTGGTGTGGGCAGGTAGCAGGGTGGGGGCAGGGCAGGGAGCAGAGAAGAGGAAATCAACACTGGCTGAAGTGCACCTGCACCCCAAATTTGCCCACACCATCGCCACCACTACCCCCACTCCTCTTCCCAAACACACATCGAGTTCCAGGCGGCTCTGTGACATAACCCTACGGAGGCTCCCAGCTGCCCATAGAGGCATCCTCCAAAAACAGCTCCGTGGAAACAGTCCACAAGATGGCTGAAGGCGATTTCAACACGTAAAGACAGGGCTGTGTGCACAGGTCAGTTTGGGAGACTCCGTTCTTTCCCTGCAGGACCCCCTGGTGCCTTTTAGTTTCTCTCAGAGACTAACAAAGCACAAGACTCAAACTCGGAGACCACAGATAACAGTGTGTCTGTCTTATCAACCACCAGATAGACTTTTTACAGAGCATCCCATGGGACTATTGTCCCAAAACACACTTAGGGACCACTGACCTATGCTACGCAGAGGCCTCTCCTCAGACTCATCTTGGACCTTATCCCCTCCGAACCTTATGTGCCAGGGCCACACGAAATGGCCATCCCGGCCCAGAAAGCACCTTGCTATTAACAGGCCACCCATACCTCTCCACCCAGGCATGCAACTGCTCCTATCGGAAATGCCCTCCACACCTGAAACTCTTCTCTCAGCCGAGGGTCAACTTGGGCTCCTCTGGAAGCCCTCCCTCACTCCCCTTTTATGTTCCTCCTTTGAGACAACCGTCACCTTGTAATTTATCTCTTGACCTCTTGGCCTTGCCCCCACTGACTCAGGAGCTTCACTGACCTCTGAGCTTCTAAAGAGTGAGCAGTACGGAGTCTCTTCATCTCCGTATCTCAGTGCCTAGACACAATGCCTGGCCACATATGGTCAATGTCAGCTGGTACACGAATAAACGGGAGGCAGAACTGCTGACGTCCATTTACTGATGACACAGAGAGTCTGTTACTTGGAAGTCATTCAGCTCATAATTTGCCGCGCCCAAGCCTGGACCCACAAATTCACCTTTCTCTGCATTTTAAGGTGCTAGAGATAGAGGCTGGGCCTACGAGGATTTGGCATGATGCCACAGGTTAGACAATGACTAAGAGCGGGTTCAGTGGTTAGCCCAGCACCGGAACAGTGCCTGGCACAGGGCAGGTGCTGATCAACAGAAGTTGCAAGACTGGAACGAATGCGTAAGTGAAATAAATCCTGACAACCATCTTCACCTTTTGCACACGCAGAGAACTTGAGTTTAGGAGGCATCATAGAGACAGGACACAGGAAAACAACAAGAAGGAAGTGAAGAGCGAGTCCTGGGTAAAGAACCAAAGGGCCCAAGAACTTCTAGATGGTTATGAGGGGCCCACTCAACAGGTGGCCACGCAAAAGTTAACTTCAGGTATAAAATGTAAAATGTACAAAGCCAAATATCACACTGGCGCGGCCAGGATGCAGCTTCGGCTGGGACCCAAATCCTCAGAGCTAGGACAGGCTCCTTCACCTCTCTGCGCCCGTGTCCCCATCCGTGCTCTAGGACACGAGAAGGCTCTGAGCGCAGACGCGTGTTCGCACTGGGTGTGCTTGCTCCTCACCCGGGGGAGTGCCTGCCCACCTGCCCTCCGGGCCCGCCCCAGCCCGCACCTGTATTTGAAGGTGAAGCCGGTGCGGTCGGTGCCCACTCGGTACTGGCGCAGGAACTCCTTGAAGCGCCTCTGCAGCTGCGATTTGCGGGCCTGCCCCTCGTCGGCCGCGGTGTCCCCCCCGAAGCTGTCGCTGTAGAAGATGCCGGGGTCGTCGAAGCCCGACATGACTGCGCCTGGCGCGGGGACAAACAGCTGGAGCAGGCCGGGGGCTCGCTCCCAACGCGGGGCGGGGGGACCCCAGCCCTCCCAGAAGAGAGACCCTGCCCACCCTGCTGCGCCCTCAAGTGCGCACGCCTGCGCACTCCCCGGCCCCCACCCCTCCAGACCCGCCGGTCTCACCCCCCCGGTTCCCGCACTCCCGGGACCCAGGCACACAAGGACGTCCACACTCCGCCGCCGAGTTTCGCGGGAAAAACGAGACGCCGCGTTCCGACGCCGCAGCCGCTGCGCCCCGATTGGCTCGCCGGGGTCCCGCAGCCAGCGATTGGACCGCTCTGCGCCCGCGAGCACCGCCTCCCGGGCAGACCACCGGAGCGGATTGGCTGCGGGGCGCATGACGTCATGCCCCTGGCCTCCTTCCGGGCTCCATTTTGCAGGCCGGACAATTTGGCGCGAAACTTCTGACCCGGGAGGAAGCGGCGGCGCGGCGGGCGCAGAGATGGCGGCGGGGGAGCCTTCCGGCCCGGGCGGCGAGTGCGAGCGAGGGCTTTCCGTGTACACCCCTCGAGCCTTTTTACAAGTCTTCTGGGAAAATGGCCGCCTGCAGAGCCGGGGCCTGGAAGACCTGGGGGCTCCAGAAGTCGTCGTCGCTCCCGGCGGGAGCCCGCTGCCCCCTGCGCCCAGCCCTCCCTGTCACACACCCTCCTGACGTTGGAGATGAGTCAGAAATAAGTCCTCTCTGGGCCCGAAATCGCCCCATCCTTGCGACTCAAGGATGTTTTCTTAGACCCAAAGGGTGATACCTTTTTTCGTTGTAGATTTCTCATTACTTGGCAATGCTTAAAATTTGCGAAAATTCACGACCAGATACCCAACCTAGCTTGAAAAACAGAAAGATTTGGCAAAACTCAGCGTTCTCCAGCAGCAGCATCTCTCTTCCCTTCTTTTCCATTCCCACTCTCGAGGAGGAACAACCGGAAATTTTTTATCCCCTTTGCCACAGTCACGGAAACATTCACGCGGAGTATGTAAAATACGTGTATTTTTACAGTGTGTAAAACACAAATGAATCTGACACTTGCTTTTCTTATTAATACTTCATGGAGGTTCCTCTGAGGACAGAACAGACTTAACTCATTCTATTTTTTTATCTTTTTAGTATTCTCTACACCCAACGTGGGACTCGAACTCAGGATCCCGAAATTAAGAGTTGCATGCTTTGGGGACTGAGCCAGCCAGGCGCCCAACTCATCGTATTTAACAGCTGATTCTCCATAGTATGAACAGAATACAGACTATTGGGCCATTTTCCTATTAGTAGAATCAAGGTGGTTTGTTTCTCTGTCTCTCGCCTCCCTCCTTTCCTTTCTTTATCACTACAAGTAATGAACATTGACATCCCTCACAGAAAGCTGGGAAGTAGGCTTAGGGTGGAAGAGCTACAGCTATTTGAGTGCCTGCTCTTGGCAAACAGAATCTCATAAACTGTGGCTCCTGGGCCCGGTTGCACTTTGGAATCTCTCAGGGAACTTTTCACAAACAGGATCCCAGAGTCCTGCCCCAGGTCTCCAGACTCAGAACCTCTCAGGGTGGGGCCCAAGATCCCCCAGTGATTCTGACGCCACCAGCCATGCACTGGCATTTAGATACCCCTGGGCCCTCCACCGGCTGTGGGAGGTAGGTGTATTATTTTCATTTTGCCAGTGAACAAAAGGAGACGAGTGACTTACTTGTCCAAGGTTCCAGACTTGGTGACAAAGCCAGGACTGGGCACAAAGCTCTCCTGACTCCCAATCCTCAGGTACTAGTGGTGTTAAGGAAACACTTTCTCTTCTGCTTTCCCACCTTCAGGGCGGGGTTTTCACTTGCCCAGATTGGGAAGCTGCACTATTAATATTTCAGTGGCTTTCATGACTTAGGACAGGGTTTTAGAGCTGCCCAGATCTGGTTTACATCCTTCCTGCCCCCCAGAGTGGTAGCACCCCTCACGGGTTTGCTGTGAGCATTAAATGAGGGGACGTAGGGGAAGTGACTCACACGCACAGCACAAAAATCACTTAGCAAAAATCACAAACCCCCGATCACCCTCATTTCATAATAGGAGCTCATGTGGTCCAGTGTTGGCATTTTACCTGCATCTCATTTGCTTCTCAAGACAGGCAGGTGAGATGGGTCTCCCTGTATTCATGTTACAGGTGACAGAACTGAGCCCCAGAGAGGTTAACGACTAACCTCAAAGGCAGAGCTACAAAGCAGAGTGGCAGGGATTGGAACCCAGGGATCTCACTGGAGTCCCAAAGATTCACTGTATCCACTAAGTAAATTTTATCCCAGAATCGGCTCATTTGAGCCTAACAGGGCAATGCCATCCTCAGTAAAGCTGAGTCTTGCATCAAACAAGGTTCAACACAAAGATTCACACACCAGCTGCCCAAAGCTCACCCCCCACATCCTCAGAACGGAGACCAGCATCCGAAACCGGTCCCTTCCCCCCCCACTTCACCCGTTCTCCCCACCAGGCATTCAAGAGACAAACGGGGAAACGTACAGCTCCCCAAGGGTAACAGAGCCCAAGAAAAACACTTCCAGTTACTATCAGGCACTGAAGTTTATTATTTCACACAAAAGTTAGAGGCCAAGGCCACAGTGTTGTTAAACACCTCCCTCCCCACCCCACCCCCAAAATTCACCCCAACTCTGCTATAAAAACAGAATATAACAAAATACCACAGTTCAGGTGGAGCCAGGAACAAAGAGTGGCTCCGACAGAAACAAGACAAACACAAGACACAACACTGTTGCACATTTATATGAAACTCGCCACGGCCCACAGAGAAGGCAGTCATGGCATATCAAGGAGACCGTGGACCCAGGGCATCTGGAGGTTCAAGACAGCTGCCACTTCCGGCCATGTCTTCTGGGCTCTGCTGCAGGAACTGGGAGTGCTGAGGGGCCAGGCAGGATGCTCATCCCACTTTGGAAGTTCGTGTCAGTGAGCTGGATGTGCTTTTGGTTGGGGAAGATGATGTCACAGACTCCCTTTCCAAAGACAGGGATGCAGGGACAGGGTGGGGGGCACAGACAGCCCCCCATGCCTAAGATAAGGAAGCCAGCCAAGAGATATTCCCTCTCCAGAAAGCGGGCCCTCCACTGGACACAGCTCACAGCGTAAGGAGCCAGCGCCCTTGCATTCACATGACATAAAACCCCACAGCAACCGTTGCCACCAGAAAGCTGAGCGTAAGGACCCATCGGAGGAGCGGTGCCTGGGAGAGAAGGCTGAGCTGAGGCTTCCCTCTCGGAGTCTCCGTGGGAGTCGAGTCTGAAAGAGAGAGGGGTGCAATGTCACCAACAGGTGGACAGAGGTGGGGCGTATGGGAGGTCACAGAAAAACACAGCAAAAGGGCCTCAGCAGTCTCTAGTACAGTCCCTGCTCAATGCCAGGATTCTGCTAGCGCAGACAGGGAGCCCTCTGGCCACTGCTTGGATACCTCCAAAGACAGGGAGCTTACTACTTCTCCAAGCTGTCCACTTTTCCATTTTCAGCCAGCCCACATTGGGAGAACACACCCTCCAGGAGCACTCGAGGGGCCCACACTGTGTGAGGGTAAAGACCCCTCCCCCCTACCAGGTAGCTCATCCCATCCCATCAGGACTGGCCTCCTTCCCAAGTTCCCAAGCACAATTCCACCAACAGAGGGTTCCACGTGGTCCCAGCTCAGGTGGGGAAGCCACAGGGCAGGTGGGGGAGGGTGGCTCCAGGAGCAAAGTCTTCAGTAACCTGCCAAGCAGGCAGCTGGGCTTCACCTCTCTGTTCACCGCGACCCCCCCACCCCTGAGCCACAATCCCGCCCAACCGTGTGTCAGGCTCGGTGAGGGTATATTTCGTGGAGCACTTTGGTCTTTCTGGAAGTTTTCCAGATATTCTCTCAGCACATGTCCCTCTCCGAGGCACATGAGAGAGGGACTGACGTGCAAGAAGACCCAGGGGTTCCTTGTCTTCCCGGTGTCCCATGGCACGGTAACAGCTACAACCACTCCCAGCCACCCTGCCCCACATCAGGCGGTCTCTGCTCAGGAACCATGAAAGGGCCGAAAAAAAGCATCTAAATTAAGAGGCTCATGGGGCACCTGGATGGCTCAGTCGGTTAACATCCGACTCTTGATCTCAGCTCAGGTCACAACCTCAGGGTCGTGAGTTCAAGCCCCACGTTGGGCTCCGCCCACACACAAAAAGAGGCTCTGCCCATGACTCCTGAGGGTCCTCTGTGTGCACGTCTGTACTTGCAGCCAGTGAACTAGAACTTGTCGGCCGCCCTTGATTTTAGAGATGGCGAGACTGAGGGTGCACAGCTGGCCCTGAGCCACACTCCGAAAGATGGCCCCAGGCCCCTGTGCCCACGCTCTACTTCTACTTAAAATACTCAGAAGACAGACACAGACAGCTGGGCCCCGGGCTCGCCTCCCACAGAGCCCATCCCGGGGGGCAGGCCTCACCTTGCGCCCCGCTGCCAACCCGCCGGCGCAGCCCCGGGGCCTGCGAGGGGCTCTGGTCCTCGGCGTCCCGGCTCAGCAGCTCCTGCAGCTCCTCAAACAGCTACAAGACAGAAGACATGCGAGCCCGCCCCAGTGAGATGGCGCTGGGCCCTGGCCGAAGGTGGTATGTTACGTTGTGCTAGGAAATCTCGAGGACTTCACGAAATCGTTAAGAAAAATATTGAGCAGTCCCATTCCCGTCACCCAGCTTTTGAGAGAAAATGTGACAGGTGCATCTGCGTCGCCTGCTTGCTCCTCCCCTCGTGCTCGCAGGCCACCAGCATCCTGCCGTGAGGGCATCCTGTTCATGCCCTTCTCCCGTGTCCTGGCCACGTCTGCGCCGCCCGGGACCCCCCGCAGTGCCAACCTGGCCACACGCACACACGACGGCAATGCTGTGGCGGAGGGCTGTCGCAGAGGGCTACGGCAGCGCCCGTCACATCCCCAAAGGAATACAGCTGACACAACAGGGCCAGCCCTGTGGCAGCCCCTGCCATCGGGCCTCGATGGGTATGAACTCACTTGAGCCTCCCAACAACTCTAAGAGGCGGGGGCTGTTATAGCCCCATTTTACAGACGGGGCAACTGAGGCGAGAGCAGCCAGCTGGTCAGTGGCAGAACCGGAAGCCTGGCTTCACCACGACCCACAGCCCCTTCCACTGTGCAGAACCATCCCCAGAGCAGCCAGGGAGGGGGGGTGCGGAGAGGGTGCAGCGGCGGGGGGGGGGGGGGGACAGCGGCCGCCCCGGGCTGCCAGACCCTCACCTGAATGTTGAGCAGGAACGCAGTCTTGGCCTCCTCGAGGACTCGCTGCCTGACCTCGGGGGTCATCTCCAGAGAGTTCATGCGGGAGCGGTAGAGCTGCTTGAACTTCGTGGGGCTGGCGATGTTGGGGAAGGTGAAGAAGTCCACCCCCTCCCCGGAGCTGGGCAGGGCCAGGGCCTTCTGAGCGATCTTCTTGAGGACCTGGCCCCCCGACAGGTCGCCGAGGTAGCGGGTGTAGGCATGGGCCACCAGCAGCTCCGGCTGCCTGCGCCCCACGTCCTGGAGCCTCCGCACGTAGCGTCGCGTGGCCTGTGTGTAGGGGATGGCCTCCTGCCAGCGGGCTCCGTACCAGAAGGCCATGTCCCGCTCCAGGGTAGCCTTGCGGTGCAGCTCTTCTGGGAAGTAAAGGGGGGCGTAGACCGGGTTGTCCCGGTTGCGCTCGATCTCCTCCTCCAGGGCCACGTAGATGTGGTAAAGAGAGGCCATCACCAGCTGAAACGGTCAAACGAGCAGGTCAGGCTGCTGGCCTCGTGCAAGAACCCCACCCAGCCCCTTCGCGGCTGCCTTGGTAAGACCCTCGGGGACTCCCCAGGCTGGGCTCCCACCTGCTGCTGGCCACCCCCCCCCCTCCAGTGGAACCAAAAACACTTTCACTCCACTGGATGAATGCGCAGCCTAACTTATTCCTTATAAAACCCCAACAGAGGAGTTGCTATCCCCGCTTTACAGGAAAGGAAACTAGGCTTGGAGAGCGTAGGAGACGGTGAGACCTCACAGGAGCGAGAATGAAAACTCGAGTCAGGCCGAGTCGTTGCTAGGAGCCAGCCCAGCTCTGGAGCAAGGGAGGACCTGAATGAAAGCCTTCCCGGGAGCCTCCCAGCGCCTCTGGACTTTGACCTCCGATTCTCCTTCCCCGAGACCCACTCTGAACTCCAGCACCTCCAGAGGCTGGGCTGGGGGGACCCGCTCAGCACACCTTGGCTTGGGGATCTCCCATTACACATTAATGCTCTAGTCTGAGTTTGAAGGAGGACCAAGTTTAGATGTTCCGGTTGAGGTTTCCGACTTATTTCTGAGCCATGAACCTTCTCAGTGGGGCAGAAAGCCAGGCAGCCGGATACAAAACAGCCTGGGTTATCGAGCGTGCCGACCTGGTTCTAACCTCAGCTCCCTGGGCTGTGTGACCCTGGGTAAGCCACCTGCCCTCTCTGGGTCATGGAAGGTCCGAGCGACTGTCCCATCAAGCCCTGGTCCCCTCCCCTGCCAAAGGCGACAATGATGTCCTAAAGGGGGCTGATGTGAGAGTCAAGCAGGGTGACACAGCTCAAGTACTAGACAGAGGCTGGCACTTGGCCCTCAGTTCCAAGGCTGTGGTGATAAATGCCCCCTCCATCAGCATCCTCTATGTGAGCACTGGGTTCTCTCCCGGATCTTCGTGCCCACTTTGGACTCAGCGGCTTAGAGGCAAGATCCAAAGTCCCAGTGGCTGGGGATGGAATACCCCGGCAGTCACCTCCCCGGATCCTGCTGCCCGCAGCCACAGTCCAACAACTGGGTATATGCCATCTTCTTGAGAGAGGGAGGAGGAGGACGGGGAGAGGGAGCCAAGACTGGATGCGGTAGCCAAGGGCCTGACCCCCTAGCACTGTATGACACGTGTCACCGAAGCATCTCTCCGGTTGGAAGGGGGAGGGTGCAGGCCGCAAAAGAGAGGGGTGTCAGGGGTCGGGGGATAGAGCTCCCTACCCCACACCCTCTGTTCAACCTGAACAAGCCTCTCCTCGCACTGATGTCTGAACACCCAACACCTGCCCCATTGGGTGTTCGCCTTCTATTTGCGTGAATTCCTCAGCCGTGCTGGGAAACAGCAAAATCCATGCCTAGCAGAGAGCAGGTGCTTAAGAAGACCCTGCTGTGGAAATCCCACTTCACAGAGGAGATGCCCACAATCTTCCTGTGAGCAAGGGGTTGTGCTCGGCCTCGAACCCATGCCACCCCTTACCCTCAGAGGCACATCAGAATTAGGTCAGGGGCACTAGCTTTGAAGGGAAACCAGCCTCGGTGTGATTGCAGCCTTTCCCATTTACCTGCTGGCTGTGTGACCTCCCGCTAGCTACTTCACCTCTCTGAGCCTGCCCTTCCTCGTCTTCCTTACCCAGAGCTGAGGCACAGATTAGAAATGGAGTGAGTAAAATGCCCAGCACAGAACAGGGGTTCAGGTGATGACTCTGGTACCCTAGCCCCTCACGGCACTACACAGCACGCTGTCAATTTGCTACGTGACCTTGAGTAGGTCACCTGCCCTCTTTAAGCCTCAATGTCATCTGCAACATGATTCCCTTGGACATGCCCCTCTGGTCCCTCAGCATCCCTGGTCCCAACCCCCACTTAAACCACTGGCCTGAGCACCTCGGACACACACCCATCACACCCTCCAGCAGGGCTGGTCCCACCAGGCCACATACCTTAAAGCCTTTTTGGGTCACCTGGCCCTTCTGGAAGTTCTTCATGAACTCGGCATTCTCCGCCTGGACGTGCACCTCCTTGGTGGCCTCCTTCAGGGCCTCTGACAAATCCTGGGGCATGCTGCAGAGGGGAGGGAGGGAGGGAGGGTGAACAAGGATGGCTCTGAGCAGGGTTCCTCCCAACGCTGAGTTTCTGAGGATGCCACCTGCCCATCAGCAGGCCTTCGAGCGGTATCAGGCTTCTCTGCAGAAGTAAGTCCAGCCTGCCATCTGATACACAGGCAAGGTTCCCAACTACCTTAGGATGCAGCCCCATCAACACGCTCCAAGTCATACGACCAATTGGGAAATCCTGGTACCAGTTATTGTTTGGGGGGGCGGTTTGCAACACCCAGGGAGAAGTAGCCCAAGCAGTATGAACATTCATATTTTATATGAACATTCATATTTAATAAGAACATTCATATTTTATATCATAATTGCTTTGATTGACTTGAGACCCAAATTTAATTCATTTATTCTATTGACATTTCACACTCAAATCCCTTACAATGTTACGCTCATCATAAAAGCACTTGGGTTAAAAAATCTGCAAAACTCTGTTTTACTCAAAGAAAAAGTCCCTTTCTGGGAGTATTTCTGCCCCATGTCCGTCTCCACCTACCACAGAATTGTCTTTTCTCCTTTCTCTCCCGTACTCCTTCCAGAAACATCACCCTGGTTCTATACATGCTCATCAAACTCTTGGGAGAAGGGAAGGGGCCAGACTTGGAGGTGGACAGACTGTGGTTCAAATCCCAGCTTGGACACCTGCTAGCCAGGGGGCCTTGGGCTTCTTGCCTCCCTGAACTGTGCAGTGCTCATCTGTAAAATGGGGGACAGGACAGCCACGGTGGTGTCTGGTTCAGGTGCTGGACCGCTAGTGAGAGGAGGATGTGGCCACCAGGGGGCTCTGGCAAGAGAACCAGCCGCTGTCACCCAGGCTCCTCGGCAGCCCCAGGGATTCTAGATTAAGCAGAGAGCACCTCCAAGGACAGTAAAAAGTCCAAAAAAAGAAAAAAAAAGATACCATAGGGACACTCCCATCTGGTTACCCACCCTGTGCCAGGGAGTCAGACGTGTAAATCACCTTTCATCCCTCTAATCACCCCACCCGACGAGACCGAAACCGGGCTCCTCCTTATTCCAAAGCCCAAGGGACTCAGCGAAGAGGCTTCCCGGCTCTGTCTCGGAGAGGGACTGCAGACCACAGCTAGGCGGCACGACAGGGGCCGCCCTCCCGGGAGAGACCGATCCCCCGCGCCCCGCGCCCCGCGCCCGGCGCTTGCCTGTCGGGCTGCGGGCGCTCCATCGGGCCGGCGCTCGGTGCGGGCTCCGCTGCGGGCTCCGACGTCTCCGGACGCGCAGAAGGACGTGCAAGACTGGCTGTGCCGAGCGCGGCCGCGCCGTCCATTTATCCCAGCGGCGGGTCACGTGGTGGCGGTCAGCAGCTGATCCCCACATTCGGCCCGACGTTGCAACACCCGCGCCGCGCCCGCCCCAGGCCAGCGGGGGCGGAGGGGGAGCGGTCATATGACCCAAGGAAAACAAAGCAATTTAAAACAGGACGCTTAAAAAAAAAAACAAAAAAAAAAACACCTCTTGTGGAAATCTGAGCGGCTGTGTGATTTCGTCCCTTCCAGAGGCCCCCATGGCAGGACGGGACTTGCGCACCCTGGGATTCTGAAAGGTCCAGAAAGCTGGGAGGCTAGTGGGCAACGGCCGGGACTTACCAGCCCCAGACCCTGCCTGCTGTCCCCTCCTCCCCGTGCTGGGAGCCTGCTCTCCCTAGACGTCACCTCTCCCCAGGGGATCCTGCACTGACAGCCTGCGTCCTCATTCTCACTTTATATGTACATTTAGGACCTTTTTTTTTTTTTTGAGCACCTACTAAGTGTTAGAGACTGTATTGTGTTTATGGTTCCTCCCTACAACTATTCTCTAGGGTAGATCACCACCATTTTACAGACGGGGAAACTGAGGCAGGGGGCGATGAAGTGGCGTTCCCGGGGTCACACATAAAGCAGGAAACTGGGACCCAAACCTGGGAGTGAGTCGAAGTCTGCCCTCCTCCTCCAAGCTGTCTTAGCACTTGGTGCACACGCAACATGAGAGCCGTGCCCAGCGCACAAACTACTTCCCTGCCTGCATGCCTAGGGCGCTCTTCCAGAACTTGTCACAGCTGACTCCTCTCTTCACAGAGCTGGCCCTATCTGGGTCACTATTGACCTAGGTCTGCAGGAGATCGATCACTTAGGACTGGGGGAGAGCAGGTTACTGGGTGAGCCCAGGTGAGAAAACTGGATGATTCCTGAAGTCCTGTCCCAGTGCCACCATTCCGGATTCTAAATTAAAATACAGAAACACAAACAAAAAACAAATTATAAAAAGGTGACTTTGGCTCAGGACAGGGATGCTGTTGGGAAATGGAGGTAGCAGGTGCCCCACATCTGGAAAAATGCAAGTACAGGCTTGAGCATGGTCTGTCAAGCATGGATTCCCCAACTGGGGGACTGTGGTGGCTGAGTCCTGCCGTTCCTTCCGTCCTCGCGCGTCTAGGAGGCCCTGACGCTTGGAGGGAGTCTTCAAGAAGTGGGCAGTGAGTGCATCTAATCCGAGGTCAGAGTTCTGGCCCGTGAGCCACCCTCTTGCAGGGTCACTTACCTGAGTGTCAGTCACCAAATCAATCCGGCTATCGGGAGGTTGCTGAGCCTTCCAGGTAGAGGGGCTATGTCAAGGAGTTTAGTCTACAAACTATAGAACCACCTCTGTTTCTATGAACAATGGTTACCATGCTAATAGCTAATATCCACCGAGCCCTAACCATGCACCAGCTACTATTTAAACACTCATGCATTAGCTCATTTAATCCGCACAATTACCCCATAAGGTTGGTATTATTATTCCCATTTTACAAACGAGAAAACTAAGGCAGAGGAAGTTAAGGTTTTGAACCCAGTCTGGGACAAAGATTTTAAAACTTCAAGGTGAGGTGTCCTCTCCCAGAGATGACAAGATTCACAGAGGTCAGAAGTAAAGCTGTAGCTACTAGAAGATTTAAAAAAAAAAAGAGTTGTCAACGGGCACCTGGGTGACTCAGTCGGTTAAGCGTCTGTCTTCGGCTCAGGTCATGATCCCAGGATCCTGGGATCCAGCCCTACGTCAGGTTCCCTGCTCAGCAGGGAGAGCTACGCCCTCCCCCCTACTTGTGCTCTCTTTCAAATAAATAAATAAAATCTTTAAAAAAAAAAAAAGTGTTGCCAAGAATTTTCTAGAAATGAGGGCTATTAGAAACCAATAGCCTCATTAGAATGCAAGTTTCCTGGAGGGCAGGGACTTTGCTTTGTTCTGTAAATCCCGGAGCCTGGAACAATGCCTGGCAGGTAGCTGACTGGTCTGCACCGATTGATTGGAAAGAATGAATAGATAAACCACAAGATCTTTCTGGTAAACATGATAATATTGCTAGGCTGCCCCGAGAGGGCTGGAATCAAGTTACAAACTGCAATCTTAGCCCAATTTTATGGACCACTTTCCATGGGCAGAGCCTTTAAGTGCAGGATTTCATTTAATCCTGACATTGGCCTTCCAGGTTATTGTAGTTTCATCTCCATTTTGTCCACGTAGACACTACGGCACAGAGAGGTTAATAGCTTTCCCAAGTCACACAGCTAGTAACAGCAGAGCTGGGATTCCAACCACGGTGCTTTGCAGCCAGAGCCCATGCTCCTGAACCCCCCCTGGCCACATGCCCTGTCACAGAGGCGTCCATCTGTGCCCCAGGAATTTGGGGGATAAGGGTGCCAAGGTCTGAAAACTTCCCTCAGCACATCCAGAGCCTGTCAATTCAGGAACCCCAGAAAGCAATGCTTGTGTGATCTGATTCCTTCTTATCTAACATGGGGGAGCAGAGGCCCCAAGTGGGGACCGACTTGCCCTGTAGGACAACACAGAGCCTTCAGTGACCACGCGTTCCCGGCTCCCAGTCCAGGCTTGCTCCTCATTCTAACTGCTGCCCTAAGAGCCCCCGACTTGACCAGAACAGACCCCACACACCGACAACCCCGGGGCAGAGGAGGTTGGGTCAGAGCTGATCTGGCTCTTTCCTCTGTCCCAGTGTTGAGTTTGTGGTCCTTCCGCGTGCTGATTCAGCTTCCTGACTTCCCCTTCCCTGGCCTCAAGCAACTGGAATGATCCAAATGGTATTCTTTCTCCTCCTGTTGGTAAGCTGAATAATGCACTGCCCCTCCCCCCAAGGATGTCCGCATCCGAATCCCCAGAACCTTTGAATATGTTCCATTATGAGGTAACAAGGATTTGGCAGATGTGGTTAATTTAAGGATCTTGAGATAGGGAGATTATCCCGGATTATCCTCGTAGGCCTAATGTAATCACCGAAATCCTTCTAAGAGGGGGGCTGCAGGGTGACAGATACAGAACGGGACATGACAAGAGAAAAAGGACTCCAAGACTGGAAGATGCTAGTGTTGAACAATGGAGTCGGGGGCTATGAGCCAAGGAGAGCAGACAGCTTCTAGAAGCTGGAAAATGTGAGGAAGTGGATTCTCCCCTAAAACTCCAGAAGAAGCACCCCTGCTGACCTGTTTCGGGACTTCCGACCTCCGGATCTCCAGAGAATAAGCGTGTGTCATTTTAAGCCGCTGTGTTTGCGAGAATTTTTACAACAGCAACAGGAAAGGAGGATGGCCCACCTCGAGGCCTGCCTTCCTCATATGGGGAACAGAGCCTCAGCTTTGGGAAGCAGGACACAGATGGATAGACCCTGAGGGTTCCCCCTCAACTGCTCCCTTCTGTCACCTCCCAGCATGACGTGGGGCATTCCACCACAAGAGTTTGATTCCCTCGGAGAACCCACCCCCTCTTCTCCACGCCTTCCTCCCGGGGGCCAAATGCTTGAGCGGCTAGAATGGGCCCGTTTCATTCGAGTGCTAGAGATACAAAGCTGAAGAGGTTGGAAGCCCACCTCGACAGAGCATGTGTGCTCAGGATCCTAATGGAAGAAGTCTGGGACCAAGGGAAAATGATCTGGAATGGGGGCAGGGGGCACGGAAGACAAATGTGGGTAGAAACCGGGAAGGAATCCAGAGGTCTGCCGTCAGCCAGGCATTCTTCCCAGCATGGTCTCATTTCATCCTCACCAAACCCAGGAGGCGGGAGTTCCTCTGTGGTGGGCAGAATCACAGCCCCCCCCAGAGATGCCCGTGCCCTAATACCTGGAACCTGGGACTAGGTTATGTGACTGGTTGAATAGGCTCACTGCCCTCTGCCTCTGTCATGAAGATTGCAGACTTCAAAGTGGGGGAAATCCTGCTGGATTCTCTGGGTGGGCCCAGTCTATTCACAGGAGTCCTAAAGGTTGAGAGCTTTCCCTGCAGAGAGGCAGAGGGAACAGGGCAGGAGAAGTCTGATGTAGGGTCAGGAGGACTCAGGGATTGCAGTGTTCAGTCAGGGTCAGGTCACGGTGGACTCACAGGCTGGGAGGTGTGGGAAGAAAGTTGTTCCGGGCAGGCGGGGAGAGGCAGGACCGAGGCCTGCAGGTGGGACAAACCCGGCAGCAGAGAGAGGGAGGTCTCACTTGGGATGGATCGCTGTGGATGCTGAGGGGCAGAAGGCTGCCCATCACCGTAATCCAGGGCTCGGACAGGACAGGCTGAGAAGCAGCCTAGGACCTCCGCATTCTAAAGGCAGAGCCATCAAGAATGTCAGAAGAATAGGAAGTGGGATGTGAGGATGGAGAGGAGTCCCGGAGAACTTGGAATTGCCAGTTTACTACCACGGGGGATGCTCAGCGGCACAGTCTGGGATGAACCGCCTTTGAGATGCCTGGGACGGGGCTTTGCAAACAACGTGCAAAGACTAGAGATATACTGGAGGCTTCTGTTCTTTTCTGGAAGCTTCTCTTCTTCCAGACTGCTGTGAAAGCTGCCCTTTCACCGAGACCGCTCGGAGGGAGGCTGAGGAAGTCACCGGTGACTCAGCAAAATCCGCCTTCCTTCCCTTTGTCTCCGCGAGCCCCCCTCCCAACTGTGACTCAGCAGAATCGCAGTTGCTCGAGGGGAATGTGGAAATCTGGACTCAGCACTTGGCTGGCACCGCCCATCGCTCGCCTGGAAAACAGAAGTGGTTTTGGACGGAGGGCGGGCGCGGCCGTCTCCCAAGGCTCTGATGGTGAAAAACAGAGGTGAGGCCCCAGCTGAGGCTGGGGGACACGGGGGGGCTGGCCTGGGCTGGATGGTGTTCAGGGAGAAGCAGGAGACCCGCCTGGATATCCTCAGGCAGGGAGCATCCCAAGTTAACAAGGTGACCCAGGGTGTCCTGACCACCCCTTACCCCACAAAGACCCAAGAGGCCATGCCCTTGACCCAGTGGAGGGATTGGGCGGGCGGGGGGGGGGCGGTGCGGGGAGGGGGAGCCCAGTGGGGAGGTGCAGCCTTTCTCAGCAAGGCAGACAAGCCCAAGCCATAAAAACATCCTCAGACAGGACGGCAAAACAGACGCTTTCTGGGTTACAAGCGCCCCTATACGCAAGGCTGAAACCCCACGAAACACTGGGAGAAAAGGCCACACGTGTCACAGACAAGAGACTGAACATTCCTAATATTAAAAAAGAAAGACAGGACAGGCCCCAAATGGAGTCACTTGGGCTAAGCCCCGTGTCAGCAAACCAAGGCTAATGTCTGACCTAATTTCAGTTTCTGCCTCTTCTAGGAATGTTACCTTTTTACCCAGTGGAGTCCCCTGGTCGGACCAGTGAGGTGATCAGCCTGGTAGACCCTTGCCACCCTTCCGCTAAAGGAAGGTGACCTTGCCTGAAACAATCCATGCTTTGTTTCCCTGCCCCCCCCCCAATTCTGCCTATAAGAACCCTTCAGAGCTCCTTTCTGTTTGCCAGGTGGGATACTGCCCGATTCCCAAATCACCAATAAAGCCAATTTGATCTTGAAATGTACTCAGTTGAATCTTGTTTTTTAACAGTGATAAAAGAGCTCCGAAGGGGCGCCTGGGTGGCTCAGTGGGTTAAGCGTCTGCCTTCGGCTCAGGTCGTGATCCCAGGGTCCTGGGATTGAGCCCCGCATCGGGCTCCCAGCTCAGTGGGAAGCCTGCTTCTCCCTCTCCCTCTGCTTGCCGCTCTGCCTACTTGTGCTCGCTCTCTCTGTGTCAAATAAATAAATAAAATCTCCCAAAAGCAGTAGGACAAATAGTCACCAGGAAATGTTAACATTTAATTCGGGGAGCTTATCATTAGCCTCCTGCAAGGGCTGGGGAGCGAATAGCAGCTTCCAACCTGCCAGTGGAACACCTTTTGGCTCCTTACCTCCTTCACTCCTCCGGCCCTGGGTTTTGCAGATAAGGTGACTGTGACCACATCACCCCTCTCTGGTCAACACCCTTCACTAGCTCCCACTGCCCTTGGGATAACATGCAAGCTCCTTTGCCTGGCACATCTGGCCCTCCGCCCTGGGCCCTGGCCACCTGTCCAGCAGGAGGGCCTCACCCCACCTGCTCCCTCACACCTTGCATGCCACTCTTAGAAATACCCCCTCCCAACTATCCAGGCACACACCCCTCTGGCTCTTTGCTCAGGGTGGTCCCTCCCGTCTAGAATACACATCCGCCTCTCGGGCTCCTTTGTCAAGCTCTTCATTTTTCAAGACTCAGCCCGGAAACAGATAATAGATCTCAATGAAAGAGTGAAGCCTATAGGGGCGCCTGGGTGGCTCAGTCGTTAAGCATCTGCCTTCGGCTCAGGTCATGGTCCCAGGGTCCTGGGAACAAGCCCCGCATCAAGCCCCGCATCAGGCTCCGCAGGAAGCCTGCTTCTCCCTCTCCCCCTGCTTGTGTTCCTTCTCTCGTTGTGTCTCTCTGTCAAATAAATAAATAAAAATCTTAGAAAAAAAAAGAGTGAAGCTTATAAAAATAAAGAATAAATCGGGGCACCTGAGTGGCTCAGTCGTTAAGCGTCTGCCTTCGGCTCAGGTCATGATCCCAGGGTCCTGGGATCGAGCCCCGCATCGGGCTCCCTGCTCAGTGGGAAGCCTGCCTCTTCCTCTCCTCCTGCTTGTGTTCCCTCTCTCGCTGTCTCTCTCTCTGTCAAATAAATAAATAAAATCTTTAAAAATATATAGAATAAATCATAAAGGAAAATCTCAGGGACCTTAGATTGGCAGATTTCTCACATATGACACTAAAAGCACAAAATGTAAAAGAAAAAATATTAATCGGCGGGACCTTATCAAAATGGACTTTTGCTCTTCACATGACACTGTTATAAAACATAAAAGGCGAGCTAGAGACTAGGAGAAATTATTTGCAAACATATATCCGACAAAGGACGTGTCCTGCGTCTCTAGAATACGTAAAGAACTTGTATGATTCAATGTTAAGAAGGCAAATAAGTTAATTTTTGAAATGGGTAAAAAGTTTGAATGGACAATTCATCAAAAGAAATATATGGATGCTAACTAAGTGCATGGCAAGATGTTCAAGTTTATATATCATCGGGGAAATTCAAAGTCCAATGAGATAGCACTACCCGCCTATTTGAATGGCTAAAAATAAAAGGACTGCCCCCACCCTGTTGTGATTGTAAAGCAACCAGAACTTTCACTTTCTGCTGGGGAAAGGATCTGAACCTGATACCGTAGGGGTCAGAATATGCCACCTGGAAATATGCCACTTTGCATAAGGTTTATTTTGAGCTAAAGACAACTGAGAAACAGCAAACGCCAAAAAAAAGCGATCTGCCTTCTACCTTATTTGCCTAAAAGCAGGCTTAGACTCATAATCAGCCGAGATGAATCCAGACTCTTAACAGCTCAGAGATGGCACCCAGAGGAATCAAAACAATAAGCCTTCGTGTATTAACCCTTATCTTCCCTAAATTTCCCCCAAGTATTCACCTGCTTGCTGCCCCTAACAAATCAACCCCTTTTCCTTTGCTCACTTCTCTGCAAATGTACTTCAAGGTTGACCCTTGAACCACATGGGTTGGAACTGTGCAAGTCCACTTATATGGGGATTTTTTTTTCCTGATAAATACAGTACAGTACTGTAAATGTATTTTCTCTTCCTTATGGTTTTCTTTTTTTTTAAATATTTTATTTTTAAGTAATCGTAAATTACGCCCGATGTGGGGCTCAAACTTACACCCTGAGATCAAGAGTGGTACCCTCTACCGTCTGAGTCAGCCAGGCGCACCTTCCCTTTTTTTTTTTAAAGATTTTTATTTATTTATTTATTTGACAGAGAGAGACAGCGAGAGAGGGAACACAAGCAGGGGGAGTGGGAGAGGGAGAAGCAGGCTTCCCGCTGAGCAGAGAGCCCAGTGTGGGTCTCCATCCCAGGACACTGGGATCATGACCTGAGCCGAAGCCCAGGTGCCCCTGGGTGCCCCTTCCTTATGATTATCTTAATAACATTTTCTTTTCTCTAGCTTACTTTATTTTAAGAATACAGTACAGAATACATAGAACATACAAAACATGTTCATTGATGGTTTGTGTTCTCAGTAAGGCTTCTGGTCACCAGTAGGCTATGAGTAGTTAAGTTTTTGGGGAGTCAAAAGTTATCACGGATTTTCAACTGTGCGGGGTGTCCCCGTGCCTCAGCTGCATTATTCTTTGTTGAGATGCTATATAAGCCCCAGTTCCTGGACTCTTTTCAGTTACTCCTCACTGTTTCTCCCCTGTGTGTGTGTGCTACATGTGTTAATCAACTGTTGCTTGTTAATTTGTCTTTGTCATTTTGATTTCTAGGGCCCTGGCTCCAGAACCTAGGGGTAGAGGAAACTACCTCTTCTACAGTACAGCCACTTTTGAAAAGAGTTGGCAATTTCTTTTTTTTTTTCTCAAGATTTTTATTTATTTATTTAACAGAGAGAGAGAGAGCACAAGTAGGCAGAGCGGCAGACAGAGGGAGAGGGAGAAGCAGGCTCTCCGCCGAGCAGGGAGCCCGATGCGGAGCTCAATCCCAGGACCCTGGGACCATGACCTGAGCCGAAGGCAGACGCCCAACCGACTGAGCCACTCAGATGCCCCAAGAGTTGGCAATTTCTTAAGAGACCAAACAAACACCTGCCATAAAACCCAGCCATTCCACCCCTGGGTATTTACCCACGAGAAATAAAAGCGTGTTTCATCACAAAGACTTGTATACCTATGTTCACAGTGGCTTTATTGCTAATAGTCCCAAACTGGAAACAACCCATATGTCCATCAGCAGGTGAATGGAGAAACAACTGTGGTATAAACATACACTGGATTCCCAGCAGTGAAGAGGAAGAACCACTGTTCCATGCAACAAGACGCATGAATCTCGAAATAATAATACTGAGTAATGGAAGCCAGATTAAAAGAAAAAAATTCTTACTCTCTAATTACACTTATGTAAAATTATATATAAAACGAATACAGGATTTTACAAAATTCGGCGAAATGCAAGCTAATCTCATCAGATCGGTGGTTACCTAGTTGGAGGGGAGATTACAAAGATTACAAAGGACCGTGAGGTCGGGCTCAGTGCTCAGTGTGGAGTCGGCTTGAGATTCTCTCTTTCTCCTTCTGCTCCCCTCCCCCCCGCTCATGTGCACGTGCACACAAACACACTCTCTCTTTCTCAATAAATAAAATCTTTAAAAACAAAACCAAACAACAACAAAAAACAAAGGACCATGAGGAAACTTCTGGGAGTAGTGAATACAATCATTATCTTGATTGTGGAGATGGCGTCACAGGTATACTTACGTCAAAACTCATCAAATTAAGGGGCGCCTGGGTGGCTCAGTCGGCTGGGCGTCTGCCTTCGGCTTGGGTCATGATCCCGGGGTCCTGGGATCGAGCCCCGCCATCGGGCTCCTGGCTCGGTGAGGAGCCTGCTTCTCTCTCTCCCTGCCGCTCCCCCTGCTTGTGCTCTCACACACACATTCTTTCTCTCAAATAAATAAATAAAATCTTTAAAGAAAAACAAAAACTCATCAAATTATATACTTTAAGTATGTAGGGTTTGTGTCAATTATATCTCAATAAGAAAAAAAATAAAGTTGAAAAACAGACTGAGTCCAGGCTTTCCTGAAGTTTCTCCCCCTAACCTTATAAGCCCCTCACTGAGCTTCCTGTGCCCCAGCCGCCCCCCATTCCAACCGTGAGCTCCACGAAGGCAGCAAGGACTGCACGGGACCCACTCTCTAGGCCCAGAGCCCAGCATAGGGCGGGCAAGCACAACAGATTTAACCAATGAGGCTTAGCCGGGTTAACTCCCCACCTGCAGTCACATAGCTCACCAGGGACTGGAGGCCCGGTGTATCTGTCTCTTGTAGGGGAGAAAAACGTTTACTTTCTTTCCTTCTAGGTTCTTAGGCTGATTTAATAATTACATGGACATAAAACAGATTAACTGGAGAAAAACAAATTTAATTTTGTACACATGAGAGCCTATAAAAATACGGGACTCAAAGAAATGACCAAATCAGGGACGCCTGGGCGGCACAGTCGGTTGAGTGGCCGGCTCTTGGTTTCGGCTCAGGTCGTGGTCTCGGGGTCATGGGCTCGAGCCCCACGCTGGGCTCTGTGCACGCGTAGCATGGAGTTGGCTTGGGACTCTCTCTCCCTCTGCCTCTCCCCCCGCCCCCCACTCTCATGCTCATGCTCTCTCTCTAAAATAAATAAATAAATCTTTAAAAAAGGTGGGAAAAAAAAAAAGAAATGACCAAATCAGGCAGCTTTTATAGCTTTCAGACAAAGAAACAATAAATTTGTGAACAATTGACAAGCCAAGGAAGTGCGGGTTTGGAGTAGTTACTTGGGGGAAGTAACAAGCTTTATTTATGCCGGCTTCTCTGCCTCGGATGCCCTATCTCTGGCGATAAGGATGCCTTCTACTTTCCTGGTACAGGGAGGGCACCTTTCACATGGGAGACTTATTTCCTGCTTTCAGGGGGGACAAAGGGGATTCAGAGTGTCCTTGGCACTGGCTGTTTCTTAAGTAACTTTAACTCAAAATAATCAATATGCCAAAGTGGCGTATTTTGGAGTGGCATATTTTGCTCTCCTTCACCTTCAAGCACACTCAAGTTCTATAACAAGCCGCTGTCTGGAGACCCCGGGCCTGGGGCAGTGAAGGGAGTAGAAAGAGCAACACCTTTCTCAGGCATTGTCCAGCTTCCGTTTGCCCAGATCCATGTGACTGAAGACCGGGGACCAGACCAGGCAGCCGTCTGGACTCTGGAGAGTTCAGGCTGTGAGGACAGCCTGGCCAATATGGAGCCTGACTCCAGCTCCAAGACCTGGTTCAATCTGGTTCAACAGGATCAAGGCACTTCTAGGTGATGTAGACGGGTTAAAGCAATGAACTCTAGAAGAGATTGCAAGTCCAGGATCCATGACTTACCACACGTGTGTACGTCAACTCCCTAAGCTTTATTTCCTCATATGACAAATCGATAAGTAATAACAGCATCAGCTCCAGGGAATGTGGTCAGGATTAAATTAGTTTAACATATGTAAGAGGCTCACAATGGGGCCCAGGGAAGAGGAAGCCTTCGCTAAGCATTCCTCCTTCTGTTTGGTTAGAGTGGCATCCAGTTCCCCTTTCAGGATTCCGCCAGAGCCTTTTTCCTACCTAGAAACTTCTGGATGGCTCACTAAAATCTCACAAACCTTGCTCTCATTTGGGAGTTCAGAACCTCAGGGTCCTTGGGGGCGCCTGGGTGGTTCAGTCGGTTAAGCATCCGACTCTTGATTTTAGCTCAGGTCATGCTCTCAGGGTCGTGAGATTGAGCCCCGCATGGGGCTCCATGCTCAGCTCCAATCTCAACTCTGCCTGAGATTCTCCCTCTTCCTCTTCCTCCACCCCTACCTGCTGCTAGCTCTCTCAAAAAACAAACAAAACCCCACCAGAACCTCAGGGTCCTCATCTTAATTTTTTTCTCAATAGGTAAACTTCCTTGAAATAATTTCAAATGTCCAGAAAAGTTGCAGGGATAGTATATAGAATTCCTCACCTGGATTCACCATGTGCTAACATTTTGTCACATTGGTTTTATCAATCACTCTCTCTCTCGATTATAGATACACACACTCTCTTTTATATACATATATAAATATATTTCTGGTTTATTTTATGCTTTATGCAGACATCATGCCCCTTTGCCCCAAATTCTTTAACATGTATTATGCCAGAGTACAGCCTCTTCTAACCACAGTACAATTAGTACGATTATAAACATCAGGGACCCTAACTTCAGCACAAATACATTATAAACAGCCTACATTCAAAGTCATCAATTGCCCCCCAACTGTTCTTCCCACTGTCTGGGTTCCAGTCCAGACCCTGCACTGCGTTGAGCCGCCCCGCTGCTCTGCTGTCCACAGCCCCCGAGCCTTTGTAGACAGCAAGATGGAGGCACTCACGTCCAGCAGGTGCCTGTGCCAGCAGTGACGCAAGCCATTAAGGGTACGGCAGCTAAGAGCTATCCTGAGACCAGATCAGCTGACACCCCAGAACTGATAACAGGCACAAGTACAGTGGGTCTGCAGGGGTCCGGGACTGCTGAAATCCCTCTAAAAAGGGAGGAGTTTGGCAGCACACGGTCAGACCCCTCAGACATGACCCCTCTCCCTCTGACCACTTAAAAAAAGCAGCTGCCGCCAAAGGTTCCGCCGGATTGAGCTCTGCTGCTTGAACATCACACGCAGCAGGTGCCCAGAACTGACCCAGGCGCCACCCAGGTCTTATCTCCCCTGCGTGCCCACAGACTGATTTCACGTTTGGTTCATTAACTTCCTACCCACTCTGTTATCTTGTTGACTGTGTGACTTGTCTCGTGTTCTGCTTTGTGAGCCAGTAAGAAGCCAAGTCAATCACGTCTTCCAATGCCACTGAGTTTGGAATCCTGAACCTGCTTTATAATGATGTTAATCTTGCTTTATGACTGAATAAAGCTGACCTCATGGAAGGACACAACTCGTGTCTTTCCTAGCGTGCTGGGGACAACGAGCTTGTGGCTGGGAAGATAGGAAGGGGCTGCTTTTTGCACTGGACCCCCTGTTTTGAGTAGATCCCCGCCTCTAGGTGGGATCACACGCCCACCTCGCTGGGCTGCCGGGTCTGCAGAGCCGGCCCTCGGAGGCGCTGAGCAGGTCGGGGTCCCTAACGTGAGGCTGGGGAGGCCGGGGAGGACCCGCGGAGCAGGTGGCGGGGTTGGAGGGAAGGACGCCGGCTCTGCGGGGACGCGGCCGCCTGCGGGACCTGGGGGCCCCAGGGAGTCGCCGCCTCCGCCGCCGCGGCGGCCCGGATTTCCCCCCAGGGGAGGGAGCCGGAGCATCTGAACCGTGACTCAGCGAGAGCGGCCCTCGGACCGTGACTCAGCGAAAACAGACCTCGGGACCGTGACTCAGCGAAAACAGACCTCGGGACCGTGACTCAGCGACAACAGATCTGAGATCGAGACTCCGCGCCGAGCCTGCCGGTGTGACTCAGCAGGAAAGGGGGCAGGGGTGCGGGGGAGAGGGTTCCTCAGCGGGAGGCCGTCCGCGCCCCGACCCCTGCCCCCAGCCCCCGCTGAGCTCAGCAGCCACCAGCGCCCGCGGGGCCGGGCCTCGGGGAGCGCGGGAGTGGCAGGTACGCGGGCTACCTGAGCAGGTGACCTGGAGCAGGTAACTCGGCCCGTCCCAGCGTCGTGGGCAGCGTGGGGACGGCTGCGGCGGCCTGGGAGGGTCCTCGGCCCCATTGAGTGATCCCACCATTTCCTTCTGCCCAGCTCAGCCAACGCTTGGCTGCCTCAGTGTCCCCATCTTCAAACTGAGGCGCAGAGAGAAGCTCCCTTCCCTGGAAGGCATTCCGTGGGTGTATGTTTATACTTTAAATAATCCATTTTTATCCCCTAGTTAGAAGACGCTGCCCGGCTACTGTATTGCACTGAAGTCTATGATCCCCAACCTGCAGACCACCGTTGCTAACGTTCTAGTGTATTTCTTAGGATTAAAAAAATAATCAACTCTATCATGCCCACAAAGGAGTATATTCTACAGTATGATTCTGTGCAAGGAACAGTGATAAGGGGAACATAGCTTATGAAGCAGCTCTTTCTCTTTTTTCTATGCAAATTCTATATGATTGTGATCCTAATGTCTATGGTATACCTTTGTCTTCCTTTTGCTTCATTAACACAACTGTTTTCCCAAATTATAACAAGGCCCTTGTAAGCATTATCTCAAAGGCCTCACAAAAATCCATTCAGGAGACATTCATTCATTCAGCACAGTATCCCGCCCTAGTGCCTGGGGCCTACTGTTAAACCTTTGGGTTGCTTCCTATTTATTTTTTTCCTATTGAAGGAGAAAGATAAGGAGTATTTAAAACAGTCTCAGTGGCTTTCACATACTAGGGGAAGGGCGTTTTTCATATCAGAGAATTGTCTTTTTTTTATTTTTGAACATACGTTGCTTGCTTTCCCCTGCTCCCCAAGATCTGGATGGAAAGGTTAAAAACAAAGGAGGAAGAAGGGTGGGCTGTGAGGGACTTCTGAGACCAGGGCCTTCAACAGATGCTGGAAAGCAGGTAAACTGACTTCTCCCTGAGGCTTACCTAGGGTTCACCATACTTAAGGGGGCCACAGAAATGTTTTAATTTTTTTTTTTTTAAAGATTTTATTTATTTATTTGACAGAGAGACACACAGCGAGAGAGGGAACACAAGCAGGGGGAGTGGGAGAGGGAGAAGCAGGCTTCCCGCTGAGCAGAGAGCCCGATGTGGGGCTCGATGTGGGGCTCGATCCCAGGACCCTGGGATCATGACCTGAGCCGAAGGCAGACGCTTAACGACTGAGCCACCCAGGCGCCCCAGAAATGTTTTAATTTTAATTTCTTTTAAAATCAGAAGAAAACAGGGGTGGCCTGGACGGTTCAGTCAGTCCCAGCGTCAGAAACCTGACTCTTGGTTTCCGCTCAGGTCATGATCTCAGCGTCCTGGGATCGAGCCCCAAGTCGGGCTCCCTGCTCAGCAGGGAGTCTGCCTCTCCCTCTCCGTCTCCCTCTCCCCCTGTGTGCACGCGCCTCTCTCTCAAATAAATAAATAAAATCTTTTAAAAAATAATAAAATCAGAAGAAAACAAAAGAATACAATAATAATAAATATAGAATAATGAATCCAGTCGAGAGTGTATTCATCTGTATACTACTTCAGTCCTAAAATGCTATTTTTAATTTTAATTTTTAATTTTAGTTATTTAGTTTTTTATTTTTTTAAATGGAGGAGAGGGTCCTCAAAGACAAAGGTGCCTTGGGCCCATGAAAGTCAGAATGCATCCTTGCTGGTAAGCTGGGGTCTAGGATGAGAAAGTGAGCAGTAAGAAATTGCCAGGGGTGAGAAATGGCCCGTGGGCTTGCCAGCAGAGGTGGCTGATTCTAGACTCCTAGTAGCTACCTGGGTGGTGCGCCCGGCAGTGGTCCTTCACTGCAAACCCTCCGTCAGATCTGCCATTCACCAGGGCTCCGATGGGGTTCTTTGTGGGAATGAAGGAATAGGCCCCCAGAGAAGAGATGGAGGAGGGGTCCGAAACCGGCCAGGGGAACAAGGGGCGCTTGCAGGACAGTGAGCTCCCTGGAGGGTGGGTGGGGCTGGGACCTTGGCGTTTAATTTTCCTTTTCCTTTTTCCTAATTAAAGGGAACACCAAGAACTTGGGGGTACCATGGAAGCACACACTGGGTTACAAATCGTTGTAAAGAACAGCAAAAGGAACATCTTCAGGTGAAGTGTTTCCTGCATTTTTGACTATGGGTTTAGATGGAAAACCAAGAGCAGAATTACTAACTGGGCCAAGCATAGAACTAACTAATTTTAAGGCTTTTGGAGTCTTGGTGCGCCTGGCTGGCTCAGACAGCAGGGCATATGACTCTTGATCTTGGGGTTGTGAGTTTGAGCCCCACGTTAGGGGTAGAGATTACTTATAAATAAGCTCTTTGAAAAAAAGACTTAAAAAAGATTTCTTTATTTATTTGAGGGGGGACAAAGAGTGGGGGGGGAGGGGCAGAGGGAGAGAGAGAGAGAGAGAGAAGCAGACTCCCCACTGAGCATGAAGCCTGAGGCAGGGCTTCATCCCAGGACCCTGAGATCATGACCTGAGCCGAAATCAAGAGTCAGATGCTCAGCCGACTGAGCCGAGGCACCACCTCCCCCCAAAAACGCTTTTAGAGTCTTTTGCCTAATTATGGGTAAAAGTAAATGATTACTTTTTTTTTTTTTTTAAAGATTTTATTTATTTATTTGACAGAGAGAGAGATAGCGAGAGCAGGAACACAAGCAGGGGGAGTGGGAAAGGGAGAAGCAGGCTTCCCGCCGAGCAGGGAGCCCGATGTGGGACTCGATCCCAGGACTCTGGGATCATGACCTGAGCCGAAGGCAGACGCTTAACGACTGAGCCACCCAGGCGCCCAATGATTACTTTTTGTAACTTTATTTCTCATGTTTCTATAGTAAATACGATTTTTGCCACTGGGGCTCAGAGTGGGGGCAGTTTGCTTTTGTTTGAGTGACAGCCGGGAGGAAGGACCACCCCAGCACTCTGTGGGATGATGTGCTGTTTGGCTGCAAGTGAAGGCACCGAGGGGTCTGGGACTCACCCCCTAAGGTAGGAAGAACAGGCACTGGGGCTTCAGGAAGAGGCCTTTTACCTTGTACCCAGGGCTGGGAGGAGCCCTATCACAGGTTGGTTGGCATGACTTTGCCCCTGAGCAGCTGACTGGGCAGTTGGGTGTCCGTGGTGTGTGTGCGTGGGGTGGCGCGGGGTGGAGGAGTGTGGTGGGGAGAGGTGGCAGGAGTGGATGAGAAGGTTGGTGGTCGTCGAAGGTGGAGGAAACGCTCTCTCTCTGTCTCTCTCCTGGCAGGTGCCTGCAGCAGCCCCCTCCTGCCCGGAGCTCAGCCTCAGTGCTCTGATTTCCTGAAAAGCCCTCTTTATGCCCCTGTGGAATTTGGGGTGAAGCTCCAGGGAGCCTGAGGGTCTGTTATAGGCAGAACCGTGTCCCTCCCCAAATTCACCTGTGGAAGCCCTAACCCCCAGTACCTTTCAACGTGATTGTATTTGGAGATGAGCCTTTACAGAGGGGATGAAGATAAAACCATGCTCTTCGGATGGGCCCCGATCCGGTCGAACGGGTGTCCTTCTAGAAGAAAGACACCCGGGCGCATGCACAGGGGGAGGACCTGTGAGGACACACCAGGAAAGCTGTTGGCAAGCCAGGCAGAGGCCTCGGAAGAAACCACACCTGCTGACATCTAGACCTTCGGCCTTCAGAAGTGTGAGAAGATGAGCTTGTGATCGTCTGAGCCACCCAGTCTGTGGCGCGGGGTCACGGCCCGTGGCTGGCACACTGACACCGGGCCCGAGACTCAAGACCGGAAGGACCCCTGAAAGAGCAGCCTTGTTCAACTTCTCCTTCCTCTCCTCTTCTCTCTCCCTTTTTATTTTGAAAAAATGCCAGACCTACTAAAAGGCTCATGCAAACAGGACACTGCATGCCGGTACACCCCTCCCTGGGATCACACCTTGTCGGGAACTGGCTGCTTTTGTGTGTCTCTCTCCTTTTCTCTCTTTTTTAAGATTTTATTTATTTGACAGAGAGAGACACAGTGAGAGAGGGAACACAAGCAGGGGGAGTGGGAGAGGGGGAAGCAGGCTTCCTGCTGAGCAGGGAGCCCGATGCGGGGCTCGATCCCAGGACCCTGGGATCATGACCTGAGCCGAAGGCAGACGCTTAACGACTGAGCCACCCAGGCGCCCCTCTCCTTTTCTCTTTTATTATTATTTTTCCAGAACCATCTGAGAGTACGTTGTGGACATCCTGACACTTCACCTGTAGGAGCAAGGACACATCCGCATTGTTATCATCACAGTAAAGACATAAGGCTGACGCCTTAACGTCCTTTACTTTACTGTCACACTTTCCCAGGGATCCCCCAAAAACAGTCCTTTGGAGGACTCCCAGAATCTAGTCAAGGTTCATGCCCACCTTTTTGCTGTCATGTCTTAGGTCTCTCGTGGCATTGACTCTGGAAGAATTGTTTGGAAGAGACAGGTTAGTTGCCTTGAAAATGTCCCATGTTTTGGATTTGTCTTTTTCCCTCACGGTGAGATTCTGGTGGAACATGCCTGGACAGAGTCCTATATGGTCATGTTGCGTCTCCTCATCGGGTAGAACCAAGGAAACTGAAACCCAGCTAGCCGGTGGCAGAGTTTAGATGCATTTCAGTACCAGATTATTTTTTTTTAAAGATTTTATTCATTTATTTGAGAGAGAGAGAGAGAGAGAGAGCAAGCGGGGTAGGGAGGGGCACAGGGAGAGGGAGAAGCAGACTCCCTGCTGAGCAGGGAGCCCAAATGACAACAGGGCTCAATCCCAGGACCCTGAGATCATGACCCCACCGGAGGGCAGACGCTTAACGGACTGAGCCACCCAGGCGCCCTTCAGTACCAGATTTTTTATTTGCCTTTATCAAGCCTGTGACTGATTGTGTAGAACAGGAAAAGCGCCTTTGTGTCAAGTGGGGGGTGTTCATTAAACAAAGGAAAACAGAATCTATTGATATAAGCATTGCTGTTCTTCCTTGTAAAGCCTGGTGGTTAAACACACACGTAGGACACAGCTTTGAATCTCATTTGTAATAAGCCATGTGACCTGAATAAGTCTTTTAACATCTCTGGGCCTCGGTTTTCTTATCTGTGAAATGGGGATAATAATGGTACCTACCTCCCAGGCTTGTGGGACATGAAATTATCCATGTCAAATACTTAGCGTGGTGCCTGGCTTGTAATTAATTGCCCAATAAAAAGTAATTATTCTCATGGATGTGTTTTTATAATTATAATTATTGACAAATAAAAGTGCCCTGGCCTTATCACTTCCGTGCTTCCCCACTCCCTGAAGCAAGTGAGCAGGAACGAGGTAGAGGCAGATAAGAGTGGGCAGACCATAGCTTGAACTTGAGGGAGCCCCCGCTAGGAGGAAGGATGTGGCCTGAAGCCTGAGTGTCCCAGGATTCTCCGCGGGGCACAGGACTCTGGGCTGCACACTGTGGACCCTGTGAGTGGTGTCTGAGGAGCAGCCTCTTTCCCCAGAGCCCCTGGAGGGGGGTCATTCTCCATGTACCCCTGGTGAAGGATGGGGTTGCACTTCCTGCCTCCCCTGGGGGAGGAGGAATCATGTCAAATTTCAGGCCTGAGCATCCTGTGGCCAGTGTGAGACCCTGCACGGCTCTTGTCCTCTGGCTTGGAACAGGCCATTTGGATGATGGCTTCTCCCCCTGCCTAGGTCCCCAGGTGCCTCTCCCTGCCAGCCCGCCATGGACACGCGTGTGCACAGAAGACCACCCTTTCCTGGGGATGTCGTGTCCAGCACGACTACAGTCAGCAACCCCGTCTTGTATGTTTGAAAGTCGCTAAGAGAGCAGATCTTAACAATTCTCATCACAGGGGCGCCTGGGTGGCTCAGTCGTTAAGCGTCTGCCTTCGGCTCAGGTCATGATCCCGGGCTCCTGGGATCGAGCCCTGCATCGGGCTCCCTGCTCAGCGGGAAGCCTGCTTCTCCCTCTCCCTCTGCCTGCCGCTCACCCTGCTTGTGCTTGCTCTCTCTCTGAAAAATAAATAAAATCTTTAAAAAAAATTCTCAACACAAGAAATAAAAAAGATAACTCTGTGAGGTGATGAACGTTAACTACATTTGTGGTGATCATTTTGCAAGGTATGCATATATGAAATCATCGCATCACGCCCCTTAAACTAGTATAAAGTTCTAGGTCAATTACATCTCAATAAAACTGGGAGGGAAAAAAAAAGAAACGCTTTGTTATTGGAGTAGTAGAGGGGGGAGGCTTGTTTATGACCTCAGCATCACCCAGCCCACCCGCCTGCGGCCCCTCAACCACGCTGCTCCCTTCCCAGCTTCCCCCTTCCCTTCCGAGGGCTGCCTCAACTCCCCCTCCTCTCTCTGCGGCCACACCAGCCCCGCCCCGCCCCTCGCCCCCCCCCCCCCGCTCCTCTCCCCCCCCATGCCTCTCACCTTGCCGACCTGGCCACCCAACAGTCCGCCTGGTGCTTCCAAACCTACCTGGGAGGGGCCTCGGTTCTGCCCGCCGCAGCGGGACCCCCCCCATTTTACAGATGAAGAACCAGGGCCCACAGAGCGGACAGGGAGAGACGCGGGGTCAGGATTAGACCAGGGGAGACAGGATGGTGGCGAGGGATGAAGCCCGTGGCTCACTGTGTGTCTTCCCCCGACCCCCCCAGAGGGGAGCGGGTCTGTGGCTGACCGGGGTCCCTCCTGACCCCCCAGCCTGCCTGGCCCGGCCGGCTCCTCAGGTTTCCCAGCGAGCCACACGGGTGAGCCCACCTTGCCGCCCATGGCAGGGCTCCTTCAGAGGTTCTCTGGAGGATTGGAGTGGGTGCTGGGTGGCCCCCCAAGAGTCCAGACCTTTTTGGTCCCCGATGAGTTACTGGGGAAAGTCCCTCACCCTCTGGGCCACCTCCGGGTCCTCTGTCAGGAGGGCTGCATCGGAGGCCTCCAGGGTCCCGATGGGCAGCGTGAGTGAGGGAAGCCAGTTGGGGCCCACATGCCCCAAGTCAGGGGCAGTTGGAACTCAGCTCCAGCCAACTCTCGGCCATGTGAGACATCCCCTTTTATTTCTTTTTTCTTTTTTAAAAAGAGAAATGAGAAATGTCACATTGGTTTTCAAACACTGGCAATAAACTCCCATTAGAAAAAAAACCACTCCAGGACTTGAAACGGCAAACTCCATTAGAAAAAAAAAACCACTCCAGGACTTGAAACGGCCTCCGGCGGCCAGTTTGAGGCCTCTGGGGTTTGGGTTCCCTCCAGCTCTCCGGCTGCTTCTCTGATTGATTGGTCTGTGATTCCTGGGGGGGGGTCAGGTGGGGCTGATCCCGGAGGGGATTTCGGAGATGGTCATTCCTGCCTCCTGTTTTTTGGCATGTCACCAAGCTGCCCTGTGTCACCCGGCCTTCCCCGGGGGGGCCACAGACTTCATCCTGCCAATGCTGTGTGTGCCGAGCGTTCGGGGGACCAGTGTCATCTGCGCTGTTGTCATCATTCCAGCCGAGTGAGGTCTTCAGGGACAGGTCATCATGGTCCAGTCCCTTGGGAGTTCAGTGGCTGGTCTGGGTTTCATGGAGACTGGAGCCCTGCTTCGACTAAAGAAGAAAAGGAAAGAAAAATCTGCTCATTCCTTGGGTGTCTGGGAAGACAAGGGCTGTGGCTTGCTCCTCGCTGAGTCCTCCGAGCCTAGCACAGAGCAGGGCAGGGTCACAGCGACGGCAGCCCCTGTGGGGACAAGGCCGGACGGACGCTGGGAATACTGGAGCCCGGCCTTCTGAGCTGGGGGAACAAGACTGAAGAAGGCAAATCAGGATCAAAGAGGGTGGGGTGTGTCTGTTTGCCCTAACCACCAGTTCGATTTTTTTTTTAAGTGACCTTTAAAAAGGTTACTTAAGTAATCAAAGCCACACAGCTTGTAGGTTGTGAAGCCCAGAGGTGGTGGTTTTTTTTGTTTTTTGTTTTCATTGTGGTAAAATACACATAACATAAAATTTACCATTTTAACCATTTTCAAGCATGTAGTTCAGTGGCGTTAAAGACATTCATACAATTGTGTGACCAGCACCACCATCAGGCTCCTGTACTTTTTCCATCATCCCAAACTGAGACAAAGTACACATTGAACAGTATGTCAGTTAGAGTTTATGGCTTCATTGATGGGTTGGCGTTGGTGAAAAGGGTTCCCATAAGAGATGGTGAGTGTCCCATCACTGGAGGCATGCAAGCCAAGACTGACCTGACTAGCAGAATGGCACCACCAGTCTATGACTGTGAACTTGTCCTTACCAGGTTTCTCTTGGAGGGTGAGACAAAAAGCCTTACCTGTTGCTGAGGTGAGAAGTTTTGCCAAGTGGGGTTTTTTTTGTGTCCCAGGGGACATGATTTGACCTGCACTTTATCTGCGTTACAAACAAGCTGCCCAATAATGAGGCTCCGTTATATCTCACACATCCCCCAGTCTCGTCAGGCCAGTCTGGGTCCAGCCCCCAGACGTGGCAAATTCATTCATGCTCCTGCCCATGCCTCGCCTTCCAGAAACGTCGAATAGCCCCCTCCACTTCTGCAAGGAGTAGGAGAGTATGTAGTGTATGGTAATCTGAGGGATAATGTTGGTTTTCTACTCCACAGCCTCCCCCCTTCCCCTTGATGACAAGACTCCCAAGTTGTTCAGGATTCAGATGAAAACATGCTCAGGGAAGGTGGGCCCAGGGCCAGGGCATGAATCAGGATTGGTCTAAGGTGTGGACGCTAAGCTATCTTGTGGTTTATGCCATTCCTCTTTGCCAGCACAGTCATGGAGGTGAATTCCCAGATGGAGGAATGACATGGTCAGGAGGTTTGAAGTGACTTGTCTTGAGCTGAGTCCTGAAGGGTGAGTTAGTTAACTGGGGGTCGGTAGGGCAGTTCTAGAGGGAACAGCACGTGCAAGGGCCCTGTGGTCAGGGTGTGAACCGTCTGAGGTGTGAAAGCCAGCCTGTGTGTGTAGAGTGCAGAGATCCGGAATGTGGCAGGGCGTAGACACCCCCTGACCCCCACCCCAGGGCCTGGGAGGCCAGGCTAGGAAGTGGGTCTCTAACCTGAGAGCAAGTGAAGGGTTTTAGGTGTGTGTGTGTGTTGGGGTTTGGTGTGGGGGTTTTGTGAAACCCGGTCAGATTAGCCTTTTGGCATTTATTCTGGCTGCGTGTAAGGAAGGCGTTGTGGGGAGGGCAGGGTTGATGCTTTAATCCCCTCGCTTCACGCCAAGTCCAAGTCCGAAGCCCTCTGAAGATCTCTCAGAGCCTGGATGCTGACGTTTTCACCACTTCCCCTGCCCCCACGGCTCCTGCTTCTTCCTCAGTGATTCTGCCGGTCCTGTGCTGACTCAAATGTGAAACTTCACCCCTTCTCCATTTACACAATCCTACTCTTGACAAATACTTGTGAGCAGAGGATTTACTAAAGACCCTGAGGTCACAGAGACACTTTCACATGGCAACTGCGATAGGTCTGTTCTTCCGGACCTTTTGGGGATACCCTGTTCCCTCCCCTCCCTGGGTCTTCCCTGCACCCTCGGCTCCTCCTCCCCTCTCGCAGGTGGTTTTGGAAACCTGGGATTCCCTGTCACAGGCAAAGCGGTTCCAGCCCCCCCAGCCTCCCATCCCCACGCTTACACATCCGAGTCATCGTTCCCAAACCTGAAGGTGACAGCGGTTCACTTTCTCCCACCGCCGCCTTCATCCAGGCCCAGCCTCCCGTCCACAGCCTTTGTGACGCCTCAGGCAGTTTTGCTAACTTTCTCGTCACTCACAAACTTGACAAATTCCCTTTCCAAGCTCATCCTCCTCTGGTTTGACATCCCCTCCCGCCCCCCCCCAACCTACCTGCCCCTCAGTACTTCGGGGCCTTGCTGGAGGGACATGGGGGGTCGAGTGCCTGCTCCTTTGCCCCCCTTGGCTCTGTCCTCCTCCGGGTCCCTTTCTTGTCTGGTGGGCTGTGGCAGGGAGGAGGGAGACGGAGGGGCCTCTCATCAGCAGGGGCCACCCTGGTTCTTGCTGCGTGACACCCCTCTCTGGCGGGCCCTTGATGTCCTCTGTGTGGCCGGTGTCCATGCAGGCTCTGGATGGACGGGGGTGGGGGGGTGGGGGAGTGGAAGAAGGCATGGCTCCATCTGCGTCTGTGCTGGATGAATGGACCGCAGGGCAGGATGAACGAGGGAGGGAGGTGGGGCTGGAACGGAATGCTCTGGCTGGCTCAGCCTAGGGGGCTCGACCACCCCCTCCTGGCCCCCTAGCTCTGTTGCAGCATCGGGAGACAGCCCAACGCTGTCTGCTCTTGACCCTCAGCTGGTCAGCCACGGCCAGGGCCACGGCCACGGCTGAAGGGCTGGTGGGACAATAACTGGGGGGTGAGGGAGGGAGAGGGGCTTCCTGCTGGAAGTTGGGAGGCTAAAAGCCAAGATCCCCAAGTGCCGGGGAGGGCGGGGCCAAGGGGAGAGAACCAGTAGCTCATCTGAGAGTCAAGGCGCCCAACCTAGAGCCAAGTTTGCAGAGTGGAGGGACCAGTGCAGAGGCCAGGGTGGTCCGGACAGGTGGTGTGCGATGAAGAGTAAGGCCAAGGCCTGTGGCAGCCATGGTGGTGCCCCGGCCAGGGTGAGCCCAGCTGTCCTCGGCTCCTGCCAGTGTGGGTCGGGGTTCTGGGTGGGTGGGCCCAGTGGGGCTGGACGAACGTCCCTAGTTCCCAGGGACAAGGCGGCCTGGAATGCTCTGGCTGGAAGGAGAAACTGCCCGGCGAGCCACGCAGGACACAGAGTCCAATGACGATGCATACCGGAAAAGAAAAATATATTAATCCCTCCACGCATTGTAAAATGTTTTACAGACAACAAACCAAAATGGACAAGAAAACTTCCAAATCCAGGGTCCTTGGTGGAGAAGTCTACACCCCGCTGGGCCAGTTGGTCTCTGGGGTGTAACATTCTGGAGGAATCTGGTGCAGGGGGGGCTGCCAAGGAGGTTTTCTGCACAGCGACTTCCAGTGCCCTTAGCCCCCCTTCTTGCTAGGCGGGTCGGTGGGAGGTCTGCACTCTAGTCTCCCCTCCCTGCAGGTGGCCAGGAAGCTTCTCCAGACTCCATGGTGCAGTCCCGCCCCCCAGCTTAGGACCCCACCTGCATTTGCCTGTGCAAGCGTGCGCGCGCACACACACACACACACACACACACACACACACGCTCACACACATTGTGCCTTTGCTGGCTCCCAAGCAGCCCCAGCCCCGGAATAAACTGCACCTCACCCCTACTCCCGCAAGGACCCTTTCTCCCCAGAAAAGAGCACTCAACAAGGCCTGTCCACTCCCCAGCTGTGTGACCTTGCTCTGGTCGGCTGACCCTCCCGAGCCTTACTTTTCTCCTCTTTAAAATGAAGAGTCCTTTTCTTTCCGTCTCAGGAGCCTCAGGAGCGGCAAGGGCAGGGTCCCACCGCCTCAAGTGCATCCCAAGGGCAGGGAGCGTCAACAGCCCCCTGGCCCTCCTCCTCAGTAGACCAGCTGCTTCCCCTTTCTGGGGGCTAGCTTGGGGTGGGGCCAGGGGTTGGGTGCCAGCGTGTTCCCAGCTTGGGTTTCACTTCCCTCCTGCTTCCGAGAGAGCGGGCCAAGCTCCCCAGTGGGCACCCAGCATGCTAGCGAGGGGGGATTGCCTGGGGACCTTGTCACTCAGAGCCACCCCCGCCTCCCACGCCTGCTGCTGACCTGCCCGGCAGGTGGTTCCCCAGCCTGACCCAGGAGCCCCAGGCCAGGCTGGAACAAGGTAGCCCCCAGCCACCTTGCCCTGGGTGGGGAGGCAGCGCGGTGCCGAGGCAGGCCCCTCCCTTCCCTGGGCCTCTGTTTCGCTGTCCGTGGCTCTATCACAGTGGCCCCGCCGGCTGTGACTCTTATTATCAGGGATTTGTGGCCTGGGTAGGTGTGGACTTCTTCCCGGTGTCAGCCAAATCCAGAGGTGCCGCGTGAGCATGGAGCCAGACTGGACAGTGGGGGAAAGAGGAGTGGGGCGTGGAGTGGCCTAGGGCGGGGGCAGGGAGAGGCCACAGCCCTGAGTCAGAGGAGAGGGGAGAGGATGCTTCCCCAAGTGGGGTCCTGCCCTGGGGTAGGCAGGAGCAAACCCTGCAAACTCACGGTCTTGGGTCTGCTCTAAGACATATACTGGGTGGCGTGGGGACCAGGACAGCCCATAGCCCAGGCTCCATGTGGGCACCTGTGACTTCCTTTCCTCTACTCTCCCAACCCTGGTCTGCCCTTGGCCCCACTGACGGCTCCTTCCTGGGCTCTCAAGGCCAGTTTGGCCCAAGGATGGCCCTTCGAGCCACCCCCACTCCTGTCCCAGGGGAGGGGACAGGGGAGTGGTGGGTGTTCTGCAGGGTCACCCTTCTGCAGAGCCCGTGTCCCCGTGCCGAGCAGGTGGGCCTGGGAGAACGGCCCGGGCCTGGAGGGCTCGGTATATCTGACCTTGCTGGGCTGAGTGTGTCCCACCCCTGATTTAATCTGTGAAGTCCTAGCCCCCAGGCCCTCAGAATGTGACTGTATTTGGCGATGGGCCTTGAAAGAGGGGATTACGGTTAACTGAAGTCATGAGGGTGGGCCCTGACCCGACCTGGCCGGACATTAGGACACTGCACACACGGGGACCGCGGGATCGCAGGGAGGCAGCGGCCCCCACGGCGGACACACACACCTTTGCTGTGGTTGAAGCCCCTCAGCCTGTGGTCCTTTGTGAGGACGACCCTACTTAACACGCCGACAACGCAGGGCTTTGGGGGGCTTTCTGACACAGGAGGCAGGCAGAGGCAGTTTGGGGGCGGAAATTCCAGAACCGCACAAACGTTCGGATGGTTTGTGGGGACAGTGGGGACGTGGACGTCACTTCAGAGAGGCTTACTCGGACCATCCTTCTTAGAAGCAAACGTCCTCGTCGTTCTCCTTCTGCTCCTGACCCAACAGTGGGTTGGAAGCCAGTAGATGGGGATGGGCCCAGCAAGGCAGGCGGGGTGCGGGGTGGGCTGCCGCAGCTCGGAGTGGGGTGCTGGGGCCTGCACAGGGTGAGGAGGGGTCTGAGCAGGGGCTCTGGGGGGTCCAAGCAGGGTGAGGAGGACACCTGCGGGGCAGGGCAGTGGGGGCAGCGGGGGTGGGGGGCCAGGTTCCGCTCTGTTGAAGGAAGCAACAGACAGGGAAGGGAAGGCCGGGAGGAATCCCGCGTGGCTGGATTATAATCGGAGAGGCCGGTGTGAACGCGTGCGTTTCTGCACGCACAGGCAGAACCGGGCACGCACCACCTGATCTGCACACCCCGTCCAGTGGGAAGCGCGGGGCCAGAGCGCCCCGTGCTTTGCAGGAGGCACCAGCAGCTTCTGTGGGCTCAGAGAGGACAGGGCTATTGGCTGCCCCCCCCATTTGTCTCATCCAATCCTTCCCATAACCCTGTGAGTCGGACGGAATGAAAGGGCTGAGGTCCCTTGTCCAGACCCACAGAGGATCCTTCCCACTGGAGCTCCCAGCCCCGCACCAGTCAGAGACAGTGTCCTGGGGCCGGAGGCAGAGGGCAAGGGAGTTTGTGTGGTTTGGATTCGGGGACAAGGACCCTTGTGTGGTGGCGCTGAGGGCAGGGAGGGGGCAGTGCTGGAACTGGCAGCCACCTCGCCCCTCTCGGGGTCAACACCGGGATGAAGGAGGGCCGCCTGGGCGGTGGTGGACCCCGTCCCCACTTGCTGCTGCAGGCCCGGTGCGTGCGGCGCTGCTGCCATCTCGTGGTCACCCTGGGACACTGCCCTGAGCCCCTGTCACAGGCGGGGGGCGGGGGGGTGGGCTCTGCAAACCACCCACCGTCCGCTGAGCACGCACGGCCACCTGGGGCGGCAGCCCAGGCCTGTGAGTGGCACAAAGGCACTGTCGCAGGAACTGGGCTTGTCCTGGAGGCAGCGAGCACCCGGGAGAGCTGAGGTCCCTGGAATGACCCGGGAGTCCGAGGGCCAGTGCCCCTGGCAGGGTGTCGGGAGCAGAGGCTGTTCCGGAAGGAAGGGGTACCCCCGTGGCAGTACGTAGGGGGTACTTTGACAGGGGCTGGGCTACTTGTCGTCTCAGTGAATCCTTACCACAGCCCCCGAAAGAGCAAAGGCCACAGTCCGTTTTACAAGCGAGGCAACGGAGGCACAGAGAGGCTACTAATTTGCCTAAGGTCACAGAGCTCTGGAGCGGCCAGGCCTGGATCTGCGGTGAGGACGGTTGGCGAGGCTGGATGCTGACACTGGGCTGAGGGACAGGTAGGGAGGTCAGTGTCGAAGCCCAGGGCGGGGTTCTGGAGGCTCCGGGAAGCCGGGAGGGAGCGCGGCGGGTGGAGGCTCTGCCGGCAGCTCTGGGGCGAGCTTCCCACAGCCCCCGGGGGCCGCCTCCTGGGAGCCCCTTCCCCTGCCAGCGGGCTGGGCTCCATTCAACTTCCCCGCGTCCCTGGCCTGGTGCCACCTTCCGAGGCAGCTGGGCCCAGCAGGAGCGGCTGGTGCCTCATTAATCCTGTCCCACCGCCCCCGTGGCCCCCGCCGGCCGCTGGTCCTCTTTCCTGGGGGGCCGCGCGACTTCCGGCCGCTGCCGAGTGACAGCCTGGAGCCTGGGCCTGGGCCTCAGACACAGCCTGCTGCGGCAGCAGCGGGCTCTTGGGGGGAGGCTGCCCTTGGGGGGGGTCCCCCAGTGCTGCCCCCTGCAGGGGGAGCCCGGAGACCTTCCTGCCGGGCCCTGCCACCTGCCCCGGCTCACCTGTCCAGCCTCAGGCCATCCCTGGCCTCCCAGCCCCGTCACCGCATCAGTCTCCTTCCTGCATCCAGAGCAGCACGTGGTGCTTTTGTATTTGTCTTTGTTGCCCCCTTCCCTGCCGAGTGACCCACCGGCCTGGCACCAGGCCGGTCACCTCGTGCTCCCAGCGCTTAGAACCACGCCCGGTGTGCAGCCGGCGCTCGGGGGATCCCACACACAGGAAAGAACCAACAACTTGGCCGCTCTAGCCATTAACTGGGCCACGAGCCCCTGGAGCCAGCCACAGAAGGTCCCCTGGGCTTCGGGGCTTGGATCCCCATAAAATCACCATTCCCCACAGGGGACCCCTGAAACGGTGCTGTCACTCACCTGGGGGACAGATGAGGGAGGAGGCAGGCACTGGGGGGTGAGTCGGAAAGGGAGGAAAAGCAGCAGTGCAGAGGACTCTTCCATTACTTAGTGGGTGACTAGGCAAGTCCTTGCTTCCCTGAGCCTCAGTTTCCCCACGGGTAAGCAGCGATCAAAACCATCGACCACACAGGGCTGTCGTGACTGTGGAAAGGCCCAGGCTCCGCTGAATGAGGTGCGGAGGGCTGGGGGAGCTGCAGGGGAGAGGGAGGGAGGTCAGGCCTGGGGAGAGGTCTGCGAGCAGCACCAGGATCGTGTGTCCCCCGTGCCCTGCCACGTGAGCGGGCATGCGTCTGTGTAAGTGTGTGTGGCCGTCAGCGGTCCAGCCAAGCCAGGAGCAGGGGAGTGGTCCTCTATGGTTGCCATAGTACTCTTGTCTGACCCGCAGCTGCCGCCGACCTCAGCCATGGAGGGGCCAGCCGGAGAAGGTTCGTATGCCGCTGAAGGTGAACTGCTCCCCGCACGTGGAATCAAGCACACAGCTCAGCTCAGTGCCTGACGCCGGTGGCCTGCCGTGTTGTTGCTGGCCGCCAGCAAGGAGGGGGCCTCTGGAGGCCATGTGCTGGCGCGAGCGCGGACCCAAGGGGGCAGCGGGGCTAGCGACATAAAGCCATCCAGGGCCATTCGGAGGAGGCCAAAGTCGCCAACACCTGGTCCCCTCTGAGTGCTGGGGCAGGCTAGGATGGAGGGGGTGCTGATGCCCGAGGGGAAGCAGGGAGCAGAAGTGGCCAAGCCAAGCCACTCTGGCTTCCTCCCAGCTGTGAGTCAGAGCAGCCTAGCCAGGGCTGGCAGGGCTCCACACCTTGGCCTGGGGGTCACGTGCCCGAGGACTAGCCCGTGTCCAGGAGCCGCTTAACACCTTGTTTAAAACCAGAGCCTTCCCGTTGCCGGAGCTCACGCGCAGCTCAGATGTGCAGGAGACAGGAGAGCAGCTCGAGTCTGGACCAGCCGAGCCTGGTATGAGTGGAGGGGGAAGGCCCAGGGGGCCTCTAGCTCACCGAAGCCATCCGACCAGGCTGATGGCTGGCTGCCCGGGGCAGTGGCATAGCTGCTCCCCCCTCGTCCCCAGAAAGAGGTGGTTTAGGTTGGAAAAAGAGATCAGATGTAGGGTGTGGCTGCCACCCGCCTCCAGCTTGGCTTCTCTGCAAGCTCTGAAGCCTGGCCCAGACAAGGAGACCCCCGCCTCCCCTGCTCAGGGTATGGACAGGCCTAGGGCTGTCCCTGGAGTTCCTCGCCCCACCTCCACCTGGAGGGCTGGCAGGGCCCGGTCTCCTGCTTGCTCAGCTCCAGGCCACCCCTCACATCATAGGTGCTGCCTGCCTGTCACAGATGGGAGCCCATGGCTGCTCAGAGACAGACCCGGGCCACACCCCAGGCCCCCCTGGACCCAGGCATTCTGACTTGTGCTCTCTCCCACAGGCTGACCTTTCAGGCAGGTCAATTGCTCCACCAGAGGGCTAGGCCATGAGGGTCCAGCACACGCCTTAAGCACTGACTCTCCGGGAGCCTGGCGTGGAGATTCCAGACTGGGAAAGGTGGTTCCCCAAGACCTGGAGCTCTCAAGCTGCCATGTTGCATGACTGAATAAGAACGGACACCCTACGCCTGGCCTGTGGCTCAGCTCCCCGAGCTGTGCGCCAAGTCACCCAAACTGAGCCTCAGTGCTGCCATCTGGAAAATGGTGACAAGGTACCGACGCACGAGGAAACGCCCAGCACATGATCAACGACTGCATCTATGCCGTGTTCTCTGGGCCGGGGCAGCTCACGTGACCCACTGAGTCACAGACTCAGCATCTGTAAGATGAGATGCTAACTTTACTTCCCCCGGCGTTTCGTGACAACTCCATGAGGCCATGTGGGTGCCCGCACTGTCTACACCTGCTCCCATGTGCCTCTTGTTGCCAGGCAGGAGCTGGCCTGAGGGGGCACGGCAGGGTGGAGGTGCCCTTGGGATGGAGGGATGCCATTCAGAGAGCAGTGCGGCCTCCTGGCAGGGCAAATCGTGGCTGACCTGCCCGTACCTGGTGACAGGTGTTGCTGGATGCCCCGTCCTGCTGCTCGTCCTATACCATCTGCAGGTGCCCGTCTCCTGGACGGCCCCCAGCCCAGCCCAAAGCAGTCCCCGTAAGCCACTTCCCAGCTGGAGATGAACAGTGTCACTAGCAGGGTGCTTTTCTACCTTTAATTGGGGATACAAAAGGCACCTCTCCCAGTACGAGGAACGATCAACAGGTGGGTGGGCCCAGTGCCCGGTGGAGCCCTGCCCGGGAGAACACAGGAAGGTTGCAGGAAAAGGCAGTGGAGGTCGTGGGGGTCACAGGTGCTCCAGGCAGCCCCAGATGCCTCCCCTTTGCGGCCTGGGGAGGTCTCACCCCCACCATATGCAGCTTCGTACCTGGACAGCGTGCAGCTTGGCAGCCCCCTCAACAGCTAGCCAGAGCCCTTGGGCTCCACGAGGCAGGTGCCAGGGAATGGCCCAGGGCCCGTGACAGAAGGTTCTGCTGTCCCCAGCCCCCAGCCGAAGCCTCGGCTGACAGTGTGGGCCCCTCTGGGGATGGGTCCAGGGAGGGGATCACCCAGGGCAAGGAGTCACACCAGGGAGACCAAGCAGTCAGCCTGTCACAGGACCTCCCGCTTCTCAGCAAAGTAGTGGTCGGTCGGGGTAGGGAAGGAGGCAGGAGTCGGCCGAGATTCCAACGTGGAACTGACCCGTTACCCCAGTTCATCCAGCTGCCTCTCCACAGCCCAGGCAGCGTGGCCCAGCCACAGCTGGGTCAGCCCATACTCGAGGAGGAGAGACGGGGATAACAAGCCATCCTCAAAGCAGCCTTAACACCAAAGGAGGGAAAGAAGCCCCGGCCAAGAGGTGCAGGAGCAGCAGGGGCTTGAGCTGCAGGCGCCAGGCCCCACGCTCATAAGGCAAACAGCTTGTCCTCATCTTTCTCTTGGGTCTTCTTTCGAGGGGCAGTGCCACGAGGGGGCCCCGGGGGCCCCTCGGCTGAGGGGCTGGAGAGGTTGGGCAACCGATCGGCTGCTTTGGCCCGTTCTTCCAGGAACTTGTCAAATTCTAGAGGAACAAGAGAGGGGCTGAGGGTGGGTTCTGCGGCCCCGGGGTGGGGGGCGGAGGGGCAGGGGGCCGGGGCCTTCTACCTTCGCTGGTGACGCCCTTGGGCTCCTCTGCGTCATTCCCCTGAGAATGCAGAAGGAGGCAGAGGTTAGCCAGGGTGGTCCTGCGAGGCAGGCACAGGCTGCTGAACCCCAGTGGGCCAGGCTCAGGCTCTGGCTGGGCCCAGAACCTGAACCTCAGCCCACCCCTTCCTGAGCTGCAGCCTTAGGTTTTGCCTGACTGCTCTGTGCCTCAGTTTCCTGCATGGCAAAATTGGTTGTCGGGAAGCTAAAATGGAATATTACACAGAACGCCAAGCCCAGTGTGTGGGGTGCATGGGTCCTCAATAAACACCAGTTCCTTTCCTTCCAGTGTGTAGAGGGTGGACAGACTTCGCCTTGTGGTGGGAAGGGACCCAGAAACGGAGACCACGCAGGCTAAAGTTGGGGGTGGGGGTGCCTTGTGTCACCACCCGACACGGACCCTTGCCTGACCTCAGGCAGAAACACGGTCTTGGCCGCCGGCAGAAGGCAGCCTCTGGGCCTGGGAGCGCTCAGGCCCTTGGTCTTTGCTGCCCAAATGTGAGGCGGCAGATGCGGGGGAAGGAGCCCTGGACGGGAGGGCTGAGGCTGGTCACCCCTTCTGATCCCTGGGGGCCGCAGGGCTCTGCAGACAGCCTGGGCCCCTGCTTCCTCCCGGGCTCAGCACCCCTCATGGCTGCTCATCAGCCTCCTGATCTGTAAGATGGGGCTGCCGGTGGTTTCTCTCGGACAGGTGCTGGAGGGCTCCCCGGGCTGGCGCAGGCGCAGGGCGCGGCGTGCTCACGGTTACCCTCAGCCTGGCCTGCCTTCCCTCCAGCCGGCCGAGACTCCCGGGGACCCACAGTGGTGGCACGCTCAGAAAGGGTCCGCTCCAGCAGCTGTGAGGCGTGCAGGGCCCAGGCCCTCCTCCGAAGGGAGTGCCCACCAGAGGGTGGTGGGAGGTGTCCCACACTGATGCTCCCCTCCCCACCAGCTGTTCGCCCTGCCCTGTGACAGTTACTTCCTCGTGAGACGAACGGGAGCCCGCGGTCAGCTGGGTGAGGAATGCGCCTGAGCCTCTGTTCCTGGGTTGGGCGGGCCCCAGCTTACCACGTCTGTGGACAGCCACTGCTCGATGTCCTCCATGAGGCAGGCCTGGGTGACAGGGATCTGGAAGGAAGGGCAGAGGGTGAGGCAGTGAGGGGCAGAGCACTGGGCGCCAACATGGAAGGCCTCAGCAGCTTGGAGCCCACTGGCTGGCCGGCTTACAGCTGTCACCCCCCCCCCCCCATGAAATGGGGCCACACATGCCACACACCCTTCTGGGGAGGTCAAGATCCTCGTAGCCCCTCTACCATGGCTCCTGCCAGCTCCCTCCCCCACTGGGCTGGGCTGTGGGCAAGGGGGCTACAGGGCCACTAGGCTAGGCAGGGCGCGGGGAGGGGGCTCCTAACAGCTGGAGCACGGACATGAGGAAAGAACGGACCCCCCCTGTTGCCTCATGCCAAGGGCGCTGAGGAGGTGCCGGGCATCAGGGCCGGGCCTAAGCACGGCTGCTCAGGAGCATCTGATGGAAGAGTATCTGAAGCCCGGGGAGGGGCCGGCCATCAGGGGTGGGGTAGGAACAGCTGCGGGGCTGGGGCAGCCAGCCTCTGTCCCCGCAGCCCCTCTGCAGACTCAGAGCTCCCGTGTGAAGGGGCGGAGAGGCACCAGAGCACAGGGATGTGCCCAGATGACCAGACCAGGCCAGGCTGGTGCGCTCAGGCGCTGTGGCTACTCGCGGGGCCTTTCGCTTTGTGCGCCGACACACGGGCTCTGCCACAGAGGCTCCCACACAGCGGCGGGGGGCTTCCGTCTACACTGGGAGAACCCAGTGGGGAGGGGGTTTTGGGGACAGAGTCAGAGATCGCAGTCTGGCTTGGTCCGTGACGCGGAACCTACTGGCCAGGCTGCTGCGGGGATGAAAGGAGGGGATGGAGAAAAGGGCTCGCACAGAGGGGGTGCTCGAGAAGCCCTAGTTACTATTCACCTCCTTCAGGCAAGAGAGGGAGACTGACAGTCTTTCCCCAGCCAGGCGGGCTCTGTCCCCGGCATCCGAGGAGAGCCCGGAGTGGAGCAGAAGCCCCCTTCCTAGCAGCGGCGGCGGCGGCGTGTGCTCTGGGCCGCCCACACTACCCCCTCTCCCCCTCAGCTCTCTGCTGCCACTCAGCCCAGAACCGGCGAGCCCCAGTCACCTCCCGGCTGCCAGATGGGCCACCTGGGCCTGGCTTCCGAGGCAGGAGCCAGAAGTGGGCACCGAGGGGCCGTGGAAGCAGGAGCAGAGGGGGTGGGACAGTGCTGATGCTGGGTGGGGGGGCACCCACAGCATCCCTTGTTCTTCTCTGCGTCTCACGGTCCTGCCCCCGCCGATGGCACCACTAGGTGGGACCCCTGCCAGTGGCAGCCTCCGCTCTCTGGGCTGGCCGGCCTGGCCTCTCCTCACCATGCCTTGTCTCCTCATCCAGGCACTGAGGCTCTTCTCACTGCTGCCTCCCATCTGAGTAAGGAAAGGTCACGCCGAGGGTGGTGGGAAGGGCAGGGTCAGGGCCGCTGGTGTGCTGGCAGCCTTCTCCACCACGGATGCCCCTCTCAGGTCGGCAGGCCGATCACTGCCTTAGGAGGCCGTGCGCGCATGTGTCTGGGTGTGGGCGTGCACGTGCGTACGCACACCTCTGCAGGTGCTGGGGCTGTGGTGGCAGTTGGGGGGGGGGACAGGAAGCAGCAGAGGGTGTCTCACTGTGGGATGAACCACAACGGCCCTGGGACCCCAGGGTCCTGAATACGCTGGGCAAAGCTTCTCCTCCCTTTCCAGAACGATCCTGGGGGCGGGCCTGTGCAAGCCCAGAAGGGCGGAGTAGGCAGCTGTCAGCCCGTCTGGTGGGTCTGGTGGCTCTGCGGCGATGCTGATGGGTGTCCCAGGATTAGAACACGGGCTTACCCAGTCCCCTCATGTGTATCGATGGGCAACCGGGATTCTCGAGGACCCCAGAGATGACTGGTGCAGAGACAGGCTAGAGTCCTGCCTCCCTGATCCTGGACAGACCGGCCCGGAGCCGGGCACTCGCTGTCCAACACCCCCGCGACTTGTGGAGCCCGGGGGCAAACCCTGGCTGCCCCCAGAGCTGGAACTGGACGCCACTCTGCACCTGGCTGCTTGGAATCACAGCCTGACAGCTTGGTGGGAGAAAGCCTTACCAGCACCCAGCCAGACGTACCCACGTCGGGAGCAGGTGTGTAGGAACAGTTTTAAGAACATCATACCCTGATCTAATGGAAGCCGCTTAAATCTCTCGAGGGATCAGAGAGGAATAAGCAATCATTTAGCAGCTTCTGCTCTTGTGCAAGTGGAGCTGTGTGTACGTGACCTCTTTGGGGCTGTGAGGCCATGTTGGAGCTAGGAGATCTGGGCTCTAGTTCTTGTCATGCCCCCGACACGTGTGCCCGAGTCGCTGTACGCCCCTGGGCCAGTGACACCTGTCCTGGGCAGCAGCTCCTTCATCTGCAACTGGAAGGGGTTGGCTATGGAGTTAGCCTCTGCGCATGAGAGGCCAGGTGGCCCGAGAGGGAAGAGCTTCTAACAGGCTTCCAGAGTGTTTGGATTCATCTGGATTCCGGGCGCCAGATTTTCTGGAGTGTTCCCCCCTGTTCCTTAGAACTCTGCAAGCCATCTGGGCCTCTTACTACCAGCTCCAGCCATGGAGCCAGAAAGACCAACGGCTGTGAGATCTTGGCAAAGGACCTCGCCATGCTAAGCCTCGGTTTTCCCATCCGTAGGTGGGGGTAACCACCCAGCAGGGCTGGGAAGATCAAACGCCTCCCTACGTGCCAGGTACCACGCTAAAAATGTTACACCTGCTGCCTCCCCTGGCCTGTCTCTGAATCTCAGTTTTCTCACCTGTCAAAGGGGATAACAACACACCCTAAGGGTTTGTGTGAGGACTCAGAAAGGGGGATACGTAGAGGGTCTGGCACAGGGCACAGGCTGGACAGATGACCGCTTACAAAGGAAAATCACGGAGGCTCTGAGACACGGGTGTGAATGCGCTCTGCTTGGAGCCAGCCACGCAGCACGCTCGGGGGACGTGTCACGTTCTAGCTGCTCCTGCCCCCACAGAGTACCACATCTTGCTCTGCTCTCACTTGGGAAGGCCTCCTGAGATGCTGGGGACGCCTTTGGTGAGTCTCTGGGATGCCCCACCCACTGGCATACTGGGCAGCTTCCGCCTCCTAGCTGCTCTCCCAGCCTCCCACACTGGATCCTTCTAAAATGGACAGATAAACCTTCCCTCTGCTCAAGACTGACCATGGCCTCCACCTCACACAGTGCTCCTGGCTGCCGGAGGCCCTCTGGTCCCTGCTGCCTCTCAGGCTCTGTCTCCCGTCACCTAGTCCCACCCTGGCCTCAGAAACCTGTGCTGTCCCCAGGCCTCTCCTCTGCCAACCCTTCACCCCTGCCTCTCCGATTCCTGGGCCCTGCCGTTTCTAGCCGCCTCCCAAGGAGCCACTCTGTCCACTTACTGGAACAGGAACTCTCGCTGCCCCAAAGGCATCCAGAGACAAATTCAAAGGGACGAGAACCGGACTTGGAGTTCTTGCCAAGGGGGAGGGGCCACCCAGAGAGCACGCTCAGTGCCGGGCACGTGGCTCTCACTCTGTACGTGGCCAAGTACTTCGAGCCCTGGATGCCTCCCTGCAGTTTTAGGGTCTGTCCTCTGGTCCTCTCTGTCCACACTCCTGCCAATAGCGGGGCTCTAGAGAAGCGGTGAGGCAGAGTGTCGACGGAGCTCAAACTCTGCCAAGCACCTTACACACTCCCTGTCACACGTCCTTCTGTAAGCCACCGTACAGGTTAGCCGCGTGCCTCAGGACACACAGCCAGCAAGCCATGGCGCTGGGACGGGAACCCAGGCTGTGGGAGTCCAGCTTCCCGGCCCAGACCCAGGTGCATCCGAGTCCTTGCTCCAACCCTTCCTCGCTGGGTGAACTTGGGCAGATGACTTAACCTCTCGGAGCGTTGCCTCCGCTGTGTGATGGCAATTACCACATAAGCGGCAAAGGGCCCAGCACACGGGGCGGGGGGGGGGGGGGGACACCGGTGGGTAAGCATTCCTTGGCTTCCCTTCTGGAAAAAGTGGCCGCAGGACCCTCTGCTTACCGCTCCGGTGTTCTGCTGTCGGGCATCCAGGGCTCCCGCCAGACTATCTGCTGCTTGGGGGGCTTCGTATTTCACCCTGAAACAGAGGCCACCGCCACCATGAACACTGCCCTTGCTGTTCCAGGTATGGCGGGATCCAGCTGGGGCCTAAGGGAGGGACTCCGAAGCAGGACAAAGCAAAGAGGAACTCGACGCTAGGGCACTCCCCTCCCTGTGGGCTGTCTTCTGCTGTGGGGGAAGCCAGTCCCCAGGGAGGGCGTGCAGGACGTGCCCTCCCCCCAGCATCTCATGCTCTCCTTGCCTCCGAGCCTTTGCACACACTGTTCCTATAGCCTGAAACAGCCTTCCTGCCTCTCATCCCCGAGGTCCAGCCCTGAGCACCCTCTGCAGAGTTGCCAGCCACCACGCATGCGTCCACAGTGCCTGGCACGCCCCTCCAGGATAGCGGTTAGCACAGCACGGTCTCCCCATGAGACCGCGGGCTCTGGAGAGCAGGCGCCGGGTATGCTCTTCTCTGCCCCACCCAGGGCCCTGCTTCCGAAAGGAGCGATGGCATAACAGCGAGCCTCAGCCAGGCTGGTGGGCCAGGCCAAGTGCCAGGGGCTCTCTGGCACGGCCCGTGTGCTGCCCGCTGGGGCCCGGTGGGCGGGCCACCCTCCTGGCTGCAAATCCCACTGGACTCATTAGCTTCCACCCACACAGTGGCCTCACAGTGCCCCAAACTCCATGGCAACCGTGAGCTGCTGGTCCCTGAGCACCGGAGCTTGGGAGTGCAGACTGCTCAGACTAAAGATGCAGCTCATAGCCCAGGCTGCCTCTGGTCAGTGGGCAGGGCTGAGCAACCTCACCGAGCCAGGCCAGCCTCTCAGATCTGACCTGGATGTGGTGTGCAGAGGGCATCCCTGGGCCCTCGGAGGCCCACTGACAGTTCCCAAAGACAGGGCAAGGTGGGGAGGCCAAAGGTCATTCAAATGACCAGAATGACCACTGGGGAGCCAGGGGCAACTGCTGAGGGGATCCCTTAATCCAGAGCTTCCTTTGGCTGTAAATCCTGGCTGCCCAGAACTCAGTCCTGGGTCCTGAGCAAAGGGCTAAGAATACCAAGCCAACTGCTTCCCCGGACAAGCCTGTGTGGGGCCAGTCTTGAGAAGCTGAGGCAAGGGGCTGGTCTGGGCTGCTGAAAGCACCTCCCTGAAAACACTGTCTCCAGGAAAGGACAGAACCCCAGCTCTGGTGCAGAGGGATCAGATCCGAGTAGAGCAACAGGGACCTCTGGGGGAAAGTTAAGGGTGGCGAGTGATCACAAGAAATGACTCGACAAGTCCCTGAGGTTTTATCAGGGATCTTCCCTGCCTGCCCTGGAGGGCTTGGTGTGTGGCCTATAGTGTAGTGGGGAGGTGGGTCGGGCTGGAGACGGTTCTGGAACCAGCAGCCTTGGGCTCTCAACCTAGTGCTGCCACGTATCAACGGCCTGACTTGGGGCAAATGACCCAGCCCCTCAATGCCTCGGCTTCCTCCTCTGATCAGATCATGTAGGACTCTGGCACACAGTTGATCATCAAACCACAGGGGTCCCTTCCCCCTCCCAGGCCTGCCTGTGGGGCATGAAGTCTACCTCTTGGCCACAGGGCTATCTGGGCCACGAGGACTGATCTAGGGAGTAAGAACTCTGCCGTCCTGAGGGGTAAAGGCAGGGGGCTATGTGTCCTTCCACGTGGCATGCCAAACAACTGGGTTCAGGGGCCCAGAGAGGGTCTGCCCTGACAGAGGGCAGCCCAAACTGTGGAGGATGGGGTGGGGCGGGGGCAGGCCACTCACTCTTTCCGTTGGTCAGCCAGAGAGCTGCCCCGGGTCAGCGCAAACATGTCAAACTCGCCTTCCAGTTGGCCAGAGGCCTCCAGAGACTGCAGGCCAGCCCTCACGCTGCTGGAGCCCAGGTCTGCAAGGACAGAAAGGCACATGAAGGGCCCGCCACCTATTCCTGCACACTGAGCAGGGGCTGAGCTGCCAGGCCCAGGGATGATTCTGGAGAAGCAGCGGGGTGGGGGGTGGGGACGGTGCGGGCGTAGGAGGGGGCAGGCCACCTGCTGGCTGAGGGACCGTGGGCACGTGACTTGCTCTCCCTAAGGCGGAGACCCAGGCCCCCTCCCACGGCAGCTGTGCGGACAGCAGGTAAAACGCGGCCCAGCGCATCTGGCGCAGTACATGGCTGAGCAGTGGGGGGGAGGTGAGACGTGCGGCTGAGTTTTCAAACAGCCTAGCAGCAGTGCTTCTGGGCTCTTGATTACTTCCTAGGGCTTGGCACAAGCACGCAGCCAGCTGTAGGGACACTAGTCGCAGCGACGGTGATGGCGACTGCTGGCGTGCTGGGGGCGCGCACCCCGGGCCCGGCGCCGGTCTAAGCCCCCTTTGCGCGTGTGCTTACCCAGTCCTCACGGCGACCCTGCCTGTTACACGGCAGCGAGGGGGACACAGGGCGTTCAAGTGACTAGCCCAAGCTCGCCCGGATGGCTCGGGCCACAGAGAATTCGGTGTTGAGGGGCGACCACAGAGCACTGGGCTTCTGAGGTCCGAGGGCGCTCGGGAGTTGGCGGGCTGGGAGGGAGAGCTCCACGTGTTCGGTCCTGGGCACCCAACCTTGCAGTGGGGGTCCGGCCCAGCGAGGTGAGGTCTGGGCCGACCTCCTGCTGCTGGCACTCCAGCTCCAACAGTCTAACAGGAGGGCACCCCCAAACTGCAGGGGTGCCCACAGCACCATAATGTGCCCTCGGCCAGAAACCCCACACGGCACTTACTCATTCCCGCCAGCTGGGACGAGAGGCTGCCGGTGGCCGCCTGGTCAGGGCCCATGTCGATCAGGTCAGCCGCCGCCTCGACCTCTCGTGGGGCCTGGGGAGAAGGGAGATGCCACCGTTGCTCGAGGATGTGTCACGAGGGCCCCAGCAGCCAAGACTGGGAATCAGCCCCACTCTGCCTCTAGCTCAGCAGCACCCCCTGGGAGGCTGGGAAGACCCTGGGGCATCAGCTGGTGGCAGAGCCTTAGTTACCTTAAAGGAACAGTGACAGAAAAAGTGAGAAGGGGACTTCTCTCTGGGCCTGGATAAGAAGGCACATCCTATGCAGGATGTCCACGGAGGGAGGTGAGCACAGCCCTCCTCCTCCTTCCCATCAACACGGGCATGATCTGGTCCCAGAAAAGCGCCTTTACCTTGCCGGTCTGGCCTGTTCGGAACCGTTCAAACCTACGAAGACAGAAACAAGGCGGGTCAGAGAGACAGAGAGGCCCCTCAGCACAGCCCAGCTCTTCACGCTGCTGGCAACCAAATCCACGGCAGTGAGTCACGATTAGGGGGACCGATCCAATTTATGCCTGCTGTCCCCAGGGAACTGTTAGCAGCGCCCCTTGTTCACTTGCCAGACTGTCCCAATTTGAATGATCAATCATCTGGCCACTTGTCATGACCAGCAGTAAACGAACCAACAGGAATAGGCTAGAAAAGAGGAAAATGGGGATGCACAGCACATGGCAAAGCTAAGTGCTGTTTTATCAAACGTGTTCGGTGATTCGCTTACACACGTGTACCTGTGTCACTAGCTCTCCGAAGTGGTGTCAGAAGACACGCATCTCTTATGCTGCCTCCTGGAGCCACTGGGACTAGCCTCCGGGCTGCCGAGGTGGCTGCAGAAGGCCGTGGTCTGCTGAGGCCTGGCCCTGTCACTTACTGAGTGACCGTGGGTACGTCCCTTCTGAACCTCAGCCTCCTCGTCTATTACAAGGGGACAGCGGAAGCTCCCTCCCAGATGTGAGGATCCAGCGAAGACCCTGACTATAGGTAGGACCGTGAACTAGGAGGCAGCAGGCATGTCAGGCCTGACGCCTGTGCGTGTCAAGGGGTCCTAGTCATCCCCAGACTGGGCCCTTGGGCCACCTCAGCCTACACCTCAAAATGGCAGAAAGTGACTCTTCTATTCCACTGGGCCAGGGAGCAGGAAGGGCTGGGCAGACGTGGCCCACAGCAGGCCACCCCCCCTTCCCCTACTCTCCACTGACTCAGAATCACTCGGGGTCTGTTGCTGCAGAAAGACAGGAAATGAACGAAGGCTGGAGAAGGCTGGATAACTGTGTCTTGACCCAGACATCCCTGGTTGCTAAGTGCTTACAGGTATCACTGTGCGGACTCTTCGTCACCCCACGGGGCAGATACAGAGAGCCCGGCACCCCCTTCTCCCTTCTTTGGTAATAGCACCCGAGTGCCGTCTGGGAGCAGCTCTTCCCCCATTTCCTAGGGTCCTGGTACAACCACCTGCAAGGGGCCCTCTTCCCTTCGCCAACTGGTGGGTACAACAAAGCTGAGCAAATCCATTTCTCCTGGGGAGCTGACTCTTGAGCAGAATGACAGAAAGTGGGCAAGTGTCTGGGGCCCATTTCCTGATGGCCACACCCTAGGAACATGGTCCGGGAGTTTCTGCCCTGAGACCTCCGAGCCAGCCTGGGATCTCTCTTTCCCACTCTGCTGGCAGGACTCGCTGTTTGACTCTTCTGTGGACTCTGAAAGCTCTCCTGTCCGTAAAGGCTATTCTCCTCATGAATTCTTTTCCTGCTTAAGTGAGTTCGTGTAGCGTGCAAAGAGCCAAAGTCAAGTACGTAGCGGGCCCACAGCAAGGACAGAGCAGCCCGCACGCAGGGACGCGGCGGCAGGGCACGCTCCGGCCTGGAGATCAGCGGTGGCAGGCTGTGTGGAGCTCATGCCCACCGGGGAGGGAGAGAGCTGACGGCACGCATGTCTGAGAGGGCAGCGGGAGGAGGCCAGACGGTGCAGACAGGCAGGCTGGGGAGGGAGCGGGCTGGGGCACAGCCGGCCAGAGGCCGGGGGAGGTGGCGGGCTACCGTTCGTGGCGCAGGAACACGTTGTTGAGGTTGTCATTGACGATGAGCAGCTCCTCGGTGAGCTGCTCATTGGCGATTCGGGGGATGAGCTCCAGGACTCGCTGCTGCATGGCTCGGCACGTCCGGTTGAGCTCCTGCGGAGGGAGGGGGAGAGATGGCCTCAGCCCCTGGGCCCAGAGCGCGGCCGTCGCCGGGGGCCGGGCCCCACTTACGCGCTTCTGGATCCCGCCGCCAGTGTCCTACGCCAACAATGAGCACAGGGGAGACAAGCCACAGGCGAGACGGTGCGTGCAGACCTCCCGCTGCCGCCTTTGCTCGGGTGAAAACCAACAGTGCCAGTGGTCGGTGGGACACACCGCAACTTCTCTGGGTGATTGGGATCTTTTCGTAACCGAGACATAAAAACACCAAACCAGACCTCTCCAGCTATTATCTGCAAACCCTGATTTTGAATTTTTCCCTCATTATTTTCCCTAATTTTTTAAAAAAAGATTTTATTTATTTGAGAGAGAGAGAGAGAGCATGCACGTGTGTGCGGCAGCCAGAACACGAGCTGTGGGGAGGGCAGAGGCAGAGGGAGAAGCAGACTCCCAGCGGAGCATGGAGCCCAACGTGGGGCTCGATCCTAGGACCCTGAGATCATGACCTGAGCCGAAGGCAGGCGCTTAACCGACTGAGCCACCCAGGTACCCCTTCCCTAATTTCTTTTTAAATACTTTTTACTTTGGACTAATTTTAGATTTGCAGAAAAGTGGCCAAGATAGTAGAGCTCTCCACTCAGCTTCTCCTCAGGTTGGCGTTTGTCAAGACGAAGACATTAACACCGACCCAACGCTACGAACTCAACTCCAGGCTTTCTTCAGTCTCGCTGTTCTCCGACTAATGTCCTTCTGCTCCAGGATCCCACACTGCACTCAGTCGCCGTGTCACTGACTGACTTTTAATTGGTAAATTATATATTTAAACTCTCTTTGGGAAAGAGAAAAAAACCAAACGCTACAGCAGTGTAAGTTTTTCATTTGTAAGACGGACTCTTTCTTCAGGTACCAGCCACTAGGCGGCCGGGTGCCTGGGTCACAGTCTCAAGGTGCAAGGAAGCGGTCGGCACTTTTCTCCCACAAGCACCGTGAAGACCAGACGCTGCCCCACTACTGACTTCGGTTCTCTTTTGGACCCTGTTACCCCCCCTCCTAGAATTTCCTCATCTGCCTTTATTGTGGGGCAGGGCGGGCCCGAGTGACTTTCAACACCCTGTGGGCCTCCCTTCTCTTCCTCCTGTGACCAAGCACACTTGTGGCTTTGTCCCCACTTCCTCACCCTCCCCGCTGAAGAGCAGAAGAGCAGTGGCCGGAGCCAGGCTCCTGGGTTCGAATTCCAGCTCTGCTGCTTACCAGCCATGTGACCCCGGGCACATTACGTGCCCTCTCTTCGCCTCAGTTTGCTGACCTGGGAAACGGGGATAATGACAGTACCTGCCTCCTGTGGGGGGTGGTGAAGATTAGGTGAATGGCTGTATATCAAGTGTCTGCATCAGAGCCTGGTGCACGGGAAGTGCTCATTACTTGTGAGCTGTCACCATGAAAACGTAATCACTCACACCTGGTGGCTCCTGGGCCTTAGGGTCCCCCAGCTTTCTTGGTAGCGCTATGAACTGACCTCCACAGGTAGGGTAGGGCCTTCAGTGGTCCCCAGCTGGGGATGGGACGGTGGGAATACTGTGTGACACGTGGAGCGAAAACCCGTGGCTCCTACCGGCCCCAGGGGCCCGAGACCAGCTGCCCTCTCCTCCCCAAGCTGGCGCTGCTCTCACACCAGCCTGCTAAGCTCCGTACTCTGAAAGGGGGAAATCAGAACAATCTTACAGATGAGGAAACTGAGGCAAGAGAAGCTATTCTGTTCAAACCAGGAAATGCCAGAGCCCTGAATTCCAATGCAGTGGAGCCCAAAGTCTCTGCCCGGTTTCAATCTCTCCCACTGTGACCACAAAGTTCTGAGTAAGCCGTGAGAACTGCAGCGCGGCTGGGGAAGAAATGCGTGTGGGCAAGTGCTGGAGAAGTCACCTGGGGGCGGAAGGGTGCCTGCTCACCTGTAGGAGCTCCAGGTCCGCAGGCTCCGCCTGGGTGGGCACCAGCTCCGTCAGCATCTCCGACATCACCCTCACGTTCCCACTCACCATCTCGAGCTCGCTGCGCAGCTTTGCGATCTGAAATACACCGGCGGCCCTGGTGAGCGAAGCCAGGGGTCCAGAGCCACTGTCGCTAGCGAGGAGAGCCTGGCACCATGAGCTGGGGTGGGGTGGGGGGGTACCCAGAGGAGCCGACCTGCCAGTGCGCTCTAGGCTCTTGAGCCACAGTCCTTGGTGGGTTGCCCCCACCACCCTGAGACCCCCTTACAGAGGTGCTACCAACCGTTACCATCTCCAAACTGGGGAGCCTGGTTCAGGGAAGGCCAAAAGCAGCGGAGCTGAGAGTAAATGCACACAGAGTACGGCTGGAGGCCGCCAGCATTCCCTGGGCCCCAGGCAGCAGCTAACAAGGCCCTGGAGGGCAGCTCCCTGCCACGGGGAGAGGGGACAATCAGCAGGCCTGCTTCCCTCCCTAGGGTGACAGGATCTCACTCTGTCTCCTAGGACGGCAGGATTTTACTCCCCCGTCCTGTCCTGTGAGGACGGGATTTTGTCTTGCTCCTGGCTTGCTCCTCCTGGTCTGTTTCAGTGTCCCGGGCTCTTCCAAGCAGGAGTCCCAGTGCCACCCGCCCTCTTGAGTATGACACTGAGATTTAGCACTGGTTAAAAAGACGGTAGCAGGTTTTCAGAGACCAAAGGGTTCCAAGGTCTTGGCTTGGGGAATCGGTGAAAATCAAGTTGCAGAGTCTCCACACAGGGGAGGTGGTGAAGGGTCTTACGCTGTGGGGCTCTGTGGGGAGTGAGGTCTCCTCAGGAGCACTATGGACACTGTGAATGTCCAGGAAGCAATCAGTATGGAAGTTCTGAAATTAATCTGGACGAAGAACCCTTTGCCATGGAATACCGCATGGGTCTAGGATTAAGTGGCCTACATTTTGAGAAATGCATGTGACCCCGCTAATTCCAGAACAGGAGTGTCACTAGATAAATTCACAATGCCTGTGCGAGCAGTGACCATTTACTGACCACCTACTAAGTGCCAAGCATTTAACTTTTATTGCTAATTAAACTTCACCACAGTCTTAGGAGGCACATATCGTTATCCCAGCCTCTGCAGGTGAAGAAATGGGGGTGCAGACACTGCGGCTCACGGACACCTTCGAAACCCCGCAAAATGTTTGGTGTGTTTGGCCTATCTAATGAATGCTCTCGGTATACATAAGTGGAAAGACTACTGACCACAAGCCCAGCGTGTCCGGGTCAGATGGGACCTAATTACAACGGAGTCTGGGAGTGATATCACTGCATGCCTGAAAGCCTTAACATGCCCCAGGAAACAAAAGGGGAGCTGGACATTAACTCCCACTCAGTTGGGTTTTGCAAACTGAGCAGGCACTGGATGTAATCAGTCTTAATCCACGCAGATGCTAGACTTCAGGCAAATTGGTTAAAATCATAACCTGGTGACATAAAATTTAGATCACAGGGTGATTTTACAATTTTTTTTTTTTTAAAGATTTTATTTATTTATTTGCGAGAGAATGAGAGACAGAGAGCGTGAGAGGGAGGAGGATCAGAGAGAGAAGCAGACTCCCCGCTGAGCAGGCAGCCCGATGCAGGACTCGATCCCCGGGACTCCAGGATCATGACCTGAGCCGAAGGCAGTCGCTTAATCGACTGAGCCACCCAGGCGCCCTGATTTTACAATTTTTATATACCTTTAATTGTCTGTCCGGTCAGGAAAACTTTTCTAGTAATACTTGTGAATCTGGGAGGTGATTTTATAACTTGCTATAAGGTATCGAATACGGAAGTCTCTCTTCAGATAGGCTGGGGTGGGAAGGGCTGCTGGGAGGTTTGTTCATAAATCCAAATGAGACAGTGCAGATCAGCAGGTGCGCTTTGGAAGGTCAAGTTTCACTTTGTTTCTATCACACACCTGTGTCTCTCTCCCAAGTACCTTTAGCAGCTGAGCTTTCACACTTAGCCGGTATGATGGCTCTGAAGTTCTTAACACGCCTCAAAAGTGAGCACCCCAACCACGCAAGGCCTCCACCTGCATCCCAACAGCCACGGCTAAAATGAGAGTGCACTAGGGTGCTGAGCGTGCAACTCTTGATCTCAGGGTTGTGAATTCGAGCCCCGTGTTGGGTGTAAGATAGATAGATAGATAGATAGATAGATAGATAAATAAAATGAGCACACACCCAGCGCACGCTGGCCATGGCAGCAGACACCCTTTGTTGGGGCGAGCAGTCTCAGCAGGTGGCCTTGCCCCCCTGTTCCCGGTGGAGGAAAATGAGGGACAGAAGCTACGTCAGTGGCTGTGAGTCTCTGGTGGGTAAGCCCGCAAAGCTACTCACAGAGCCCTAGACTCCGGCCCCTGGAATCTCACACTACACCTCAAACCTTCTTCTTGGGGCTTGGTGGGAAGCATCATGGTGCAAAGGAAGGGTTTAAAAATTTTTCTGTGTGCAGATGGTTTAAAACTGTTTTTAGCCAGAACCTCTGTTCAAATGGAATCTTATTTGAGCACATAAACAAACCCCACAAAGAAAATGGAGATGCTGTTGTTGAGGAGGCCGCCTGCTGGGCACTCCCCACCCCCACCCCCTCAGGGGTCCTGCCTGAAGGGCTCCGCGCACAACACAGCTTGGCAAAGGGCTGGCCTGGCTGAGGTGCAGGACAGAGCCTGCTGGGAGTCAGGCAGACCTGAGCTTGAGTCCCACCACCATCTCTGATGAGCTGTGTGTGGCTCTGGGCAAGTGAGTTTATATAAGCCTCATCTTTGAAACATGGGGCTGCTACGAGGACAGTACTTTTCAGACTGAGAGGGGCGCTCCCTGACCCGCGTGGCTCTGACTCAGGCTTGTTTACCTGCTCAGAGGTGGGTGTGATGGGTGTGTCACTGGGGAGTGTGGCCGGCACGGGCAGAGGGGTGGTGTGCGGGGTGGAGTCTCCTCCATGGCTGGCGTCCGTGCCCACTGAATTCGGCCCTGATGGCGCCTCTGAGCTGAACACGGTCTAGACGGTGGAAAACGGGATCAGTGAGGCCTGTAAGGGAGGAGGCAGCTCCCCCACCCCCGGCTCCCCTTCCCACTGCCCCCACCGGCTGTGTCTCCTCACCCTCTGGGGCGTGTGGATGGGTGACAGCATGTCCAAGTCGGTCATCGGGAATTCCAGGCCCTTCCTCCGCAGGTCCTCATAGACGGCCACCACACCTGTCAAGTCGGGTGAGCTGCGGAACGCGTCAGCCCAGGACTAAGAGGGGACAAGGGGACACGGCCGGTAACCACTGCTCACAGTCTCCCCTGCAAGCCCGCCTCCCTGCCCCCCCCCCCCCCCCGCCACTGGAGAGCAGAAATTCCCTTGCTGACTTGCTGGTCCTTGGACTATTGTGCCCAGGCCTCCCCACACGCAGAGCCCTCCAGTCAGCAGACGACCAAGATGGCCCCGCACAAGTAACAGATGGAAGCAAAGGGACACAGAGCAGCAATGGCAGGGGGCACCAGCTCTCCACCCGGCAGGAAGCTGGCCCGGAGCTCGGTCCGGTGCGCCTGCCCACCTGCCCGCGCTCACCTGGATGAGGTGGAGCACCTTGTCGTGCACGATGGTGGGCGGGTTGTTCTTGGGCAGGATGGTCCTCACCAGCACGCCCTCCACGAAGTCCTGGCTGGCTACCAGCAGGTGGAAGCGGTGCCCACAGTTCTTGACGCAGGTTTCTAAGACCTGGAGGCCGGGAGGTGCCCGTGAGCACTCATCCACGGATGGGGGGGGTAGGGGGTGTCCAGGACTCCCACCCTGGCACTCCGCCTCCATCCCAGAGGACAGGCTGAGTCCAGGCGGGGCTCCCTCAAGTGAGATCCTGGAACATGGAGAAGGGGGGACAGTGCCCTGATTCGGGGGCTGGTGTGCTGGCTAGCGGCCCTGCCCCGCGGGGTGGCCTCAGTGCCTAGAGAAGCCTGCCCGGATGCCGTTTCCGAGGGGGCCACAGCCTAGAGGGAAGGTAGCTCTCTGAGTAGAAACCAAAGCGAACTTTCATAATCCTATGGTGACCCTGCAGCCCCAGAAAAAAAGGCACTGAACTTCCCTCCCCATTTCTGCTCCCACTTCCCGGCAGGAGGTGCCTTGCTCTTCCGGGAAGCTGGATTCACCGGCTGTAAGCCCTGCTCTCATCTCCACCCCAGCCAAGCCCCTCTGGCAGCCAGGATGCCCACTCTCGCCTGGCTTGTCCTCAGCCGCTGGCATTTGCTTTATGTTCATTTCTCAGGGCACCAAGTGCCAGTCAGCAGCACCCAGTGTGGCCTGCCAGGCTTTCTGCCCCGCCAACGCCTGGCTTCACTGAGCTTCTGTGTCACCTGGCAGGTCCTCCGGCGCAAGCTCTCCGTGTCTGGCTCTGGAGGGATGTGGGCCTCAGTGCGTCTGCTCCCCATGCCCGCGGGCTGGAGAGAACTTTTCCAAACGGTCTCTCTTGCCGCTCCGTGTCTGCCGGCACTGTAGACAGGACAGCGCTCTGCCCACAGACCTTTCCTTCCCAGCCCTTGGAAGAGGAGCCGCAGGGTGGCTGGAGTCCTGCTGGGCCTGGGGGACGTGTGGTTCTACCATGGATGGACAGACGGATGGATGGGGCACTCACCGTGAGAGCCAGCATCACCTCGTGGAAGTTCTTATTCCCTACGATTCTCTTCTTCACTGCTCGGAAGGCATCTTTGGGACTGGGCAGAAGGACAAAAGGAAGGATGGGCTGAGGAATGGAACCTTCCTATCCAACATGCGGGGCTGCCTACCTAAGATCAGGAGGCACTGCAACACGGGGATGGCTTTTACTTATCTGTCTTCCCTGTGTCCTGTTTCCTGTTGAACACACGAGTTCTAATCACAACACAAACTACTTGCACCAAAGTCCTCAGTAGATCATAAATACTTGGCAGAGATTCTCTGCGTGGACCCTGGACCCCCTGCACCAGAATCCCCTTGGGGGGAAGTGTGAGGATGTGTTAAAAATGCAAAACCCTGGGCTCCCAGCCTAGACCCCTGAAGCAAGCTCTCAGGGAGGCCCCCAGGAGCGCCGTGTACATACTGAGGTTTAAGAACCAGTCAGCTGCCAACACAGAGTCCCAACGCCCCATCCTGGCCACTTCCTCTCTCCACCCATCCTTCTACTTGGCTAAGTAGCCACGTGGGCCGGCACTGTGGGGGGCGACGCGTTCCCGGGAGACCCACATCAACGTGGGAAAGAAGAGGGGCCTGCAGTCGGAGTGAGTGGGGGTCGGGGAGGGCGGCTCAGGGCAGTCCTCTCCGAGGAGGTGGCATCACAGCTGGGTGTGAAGGACGAGTTGGAGCCAGCTGCGGGGAGCAGGGGAAGGGGTTCAGGCAGAGGAGGGAGGGACTGAATGGAGGCCGTGCGGGGAGGCAGAGGGAGAGGCTGAAGAGGCCCAGTGGTCATGGTAGGGAGGGTGGATACACCTAAGTGCAGGGGGAGCCCTGAAGGCCTTGGCGGCCGCCTGCTCCCCCTGCCCCCCGCCCCACCTGCTGCCCGCACTGCCTCGCCCTTGCATCCTGCCCTTCAGCACTGTACAGGTGAAATCAATGTTGCCCCGACGGCTATGGCCTAAAAGCCTTTGTGGCCCCCAACTTCCACGTCTAGCTGGTGAAGGCACAGCTAAAATCCGCCTTGCGCACGACTCTTTCCCAGTCCCCCATTTCCCTGGTGCGCACTGCCACACGGCCCCCACACGGCCCCCACCAGCGCTGCACAGCTAAAGAAGCTGCCTCCCAGAGGGCGGGGATGGGGTCCCCTTTTGACACTCTGCCTCCCCAGAGGAGCACTCTCCACCCACAGGAGCATAAGCAGCATTTCCTAGGCTGGTGAGTGGCCCCAGGGGCCTGTCCTGCTGTCTGCCAGGCATCCGTCTGTACGGTGCTGACCCCGTCATGGGCAGGTGAGGAAAGGCGGGCGGCAAGCAAGGTGGGGAGGTGCCATGGAGGCCTATCAAGGCTGTGACAGAGAGGACACGCACCGTGGTCCCTGACGGGTGGGCCCCTGTCCCAAAAGTGTGAGGGCAGTTTGCAACCCAATGCCCTGGGGCCCCTCCTCACCCTCAGGACTCCTCACCTGTGGCCACTTCAGCTAAAAGGACTTGTCCCCGCCTCTCATAGCGTGGCCCAGAGAAAGGGCATGGCATTGGGAATCAGAAGTCCCGGCTTAGGTGCCCCTCTCCCCACAAAGCACTATCAGGCTGAGGGGGACCTCGCTGGCCAACTGGATTATCCCAGTGAGAAATGGAGACGGAAGTGAGGTCTGCTCTGGCTGTAGATTCTGATTTTCCGGAACAAAGGCCTTGTCAGATAGTCTTTCCCGATCACCTTGGCCTTCACACCACATCCCACCCTTCCTGGGTTTTCCTGAGAAGGACAGTGACCCTGCTTTGCCTCTCTGCTCCCCTTAGGATCTTGGTCTTATTGCTGGAAGAATCTAAAAGAGCTTTATGTCTGAGGATAAACACCCAGGGAGGTACGGTGCCTTGCCCAAGGTCACACAGCTGGTCAGTGACAGCTAGTCAGAGACCAAGAGCCCAGGACCACGATGCCTCCTCCACAGCACGTGCCCTGGTGTGACCTGCAGACGGGAAATGTTCAGCAAAGGCTAACGCTGATGGGCTCTCAGTTCTGCTTTACTGTCACTGCCTTCTCAGTGTCCCCTGACCCAAATCTTAAGGAAATGAAAGTCTATTCTTGCTCACAGAGAAAGCTGGGAGTCCCCCTGCCCATTCCAGCTCACAGAATGCAGAACGGTGCTTGGGGCCACGTCCCAGTGCCGGGGCTGCCAGCTGGCCTTGTCCCAGGAGGATGTGGCCCAGGTGACATTCTAAAAGGTCCAGTTGGCCAGGCTGCCGCTGAGACACACGCGTGGGCTGGCAGCCTCCTGGGGCGTGTCTCTCTCGTCTAACTCATGACAGGGCTGTGTGGAATCTTGGTTCCCAAATACCTAAAATGCCACACTGTTGCCTAGGGTGGGATTCAGACAATGTCTGTAGCCCTCCTGGCACCAAGGACCACCAGCGGGGTCTACCTGAGCACCACAGCAGGGGTGGGATGGGAGTGCTCCGTAGCAGAGGGCAGGCTGGGTCCCCACCCCCAGCCTCCCCTGCGGGCCTCACCCTTCCTCCGTCTCGTTGATGATGTCGCAGATCTCCATGTTGAGGGCCCAGTCCTCGCTCTGCAGGGAGCCATCTGTCGCCTTCTCTGTGGAGGAGAAACCACAAGTCACAGTGTGGGGGCGCCCAGACGGATAAACTTAGCTGTGTGCAGGTGTGTGGTGCGGGGCCAGGGCAGGAAAGAGCCAGGGAGGAGGAAGACGACAGATGCTTTCTGGGCACCCAAGAAGGAAGGGCCGGGCAGTGCGCAAACGGCTACCTACCTTGTCCTGTTTTGTCATTTAATGTGTTTTTTGGCTGTACTTGATCTCTGTATTATTTTTACTTTTTAAATTGTGTTAAAATGCACATAATGTTTGCCATCTCAACCATTTTTTAGTGTACAGTTCAGTGGCATCAAATATACTCAGTGTTGTGCAGCCATGCCCACCACCCTCTTCATCTTCTAAATCTGCAGCTCCCCCTCCCCATCCTCCCCTCCGGCAGCCCTGGTAGCTACCACTTTTTTTTTTTTTAAGATTTATTTATCTGACAGAGCACAAGCAGAGGGAGAGGGAGAAGCAGGCTCCCTGCTGAGCAGCAAGCCCGATGTGGGACTCGATCCCAGGACCCCGGGATCATGACCTGCGCCGAAGGCAGACGCTTAACCGACTGAGCCACCCCGGCGTCCCAGCACTACACTGTCTTTGCAATTCTGACTCTCTAGAGACCTCATTATGTGGAATCGTACAGTACATGGCCACCTGCATGTTCTTGCCAAAACACAGGTGCTCGGTAAGGCGGTCCTTTCATTTTTACATTGAGGTGAAGGTCGCATCTCATAAAATTAGCCATTTTGAAGTGTGCCATCCAGTGGCACTTAGTGCACTCACAGTGCTGTACAGTCGTGACCTCTACCTCCGTCAGGTTGGGCTGAATCAGGATAAGATTTCCAGGCCGGAGTCAGCTAGGACATTCTCGAGGCTGTCAAGGCCAGGGTCCCTCCAAGTAGGCTCTACGCCCAGTGTGGAGCCCCACGTGGGGCTTGAACTCACAACCCTGAGATCAGACCTGAGCTGAGATCAAGAGTCGAATGCTTGACTGACTGAGCCACCCAGGCGCCCCATTAAATAAGCTCCACCACAGCACAAAGACAGTCTGATCCCCCGCTTTTTGGAGCCGACATTCAACCACACAAATTACCCCTGGCTGGCATGCGCTGTACCCTAGTTAGGACTCTGGGACTAGCCAGGGCTGGTCAATGTTTTAAGGTGCAGGGAGTAAAACCCTTGGTGTCCTGACCCTGGGCTCTATCCAAGTCCCCCTCCATCACGGCCCTCTCCTCTGGCTCCCACACCTGGCCCTGCCGGCACAGTGTCCCCACCGGCCATCTGTCATATACCAACAGCACCTGCGGGACCAGGCACGTGCAGCTCATTATCCCCCGTGACTGTACAGCCGTCCCGCACGGGAGGCCCCCTCGCTCTGTTCACACCGACAGCTGCCCCCTCACTGGCTGTAAAACTGGTGCCCAGAGGGGCTGAGGCGTCCTCTGAGCCCAGGCCCTGTGACCAGGCAGGCCCGTCCTGCGGGACAATGCCTGGGCTGGGCTGGCGGTCAGCTCCCTAGAACTGTGGCTTCTGTGATGTCGGTTTTGAAATTCGCCTGACCTCAGTTCCGCCTTAGGTCCTGCGGACAGATGGACGCTAGGGGAGCTCAGGGCACAAGCCTGGCAGCTGGGGCGTCCAGGGAGGGACCCAGCAGCAGGGCGGGGTGCTTTTCTCCCTAGACTATGGCTGCAGGAGGGGAAGAAGAAGGCTTCCTTTAAAAGGGTTGAAAGGTGGGCTGTTTCATCCCACAATGATGTCCTGAGTGTGGCTTCTTTGTGTCACACTCCCCACCCTTGGGGACTTACACACTTACTGAGCCACGTGGGAAGAACTAAAGAGAGCTGGACAAGTGCCACTCTGGGCAGAGGGAGCCACGCTCCATTTTGGAGGGTCTGGGGGGACAGTGCTAATCAAACATGCGGGATCTGCTGCTCCTTCAGAAACCACACCTTGGCGACCCCCAGTCACGTGGGCCAGACTTCCGGCCACAATATTCTGCCACCTCCAGCTCCTGACTCTCCATCTTACCTGATCCTTCTCGCCTTGCCGTCTGCCTCTGCCTGGCCTCTTCCCCGCAGACCACGGCCTCCGCTGATCCGGCCTCGCTCCTCCCCCTCCATGCCCCCTGCTGCCCCAGACTGAACTTTCTGAACCCTGGAAGTGACCCTGCTCCTCTCGTGCCCCCAGTGCTCCAAAGGCTCCACGGCCCTCGGCCCGGCCCACATGCCTGTCCTCAGCAGCAGGGCACTCACTCCCCAGTTACAGACCAAGCACCGTGAGCTGCTGACACGCGGACACAGCTGAATCCTCCCAACCCCGTGCGGTGTGCATCACTGCCCTCATCCAAGTGGTGAGGGAATGGGGACGCGGGGAGGTCACACAGTGGTCACCAGGGGCCAGGGAGCTCTGCCATCCCAAAAGCGTCCTCCTGCCCCCTCCTCCCGGATCCCTGGCTCCAGCAGCAGGCCTTTCGATGCTTCCTCAACTGGACCCTCCCAGTGACCCCTGAAAAGGAGGGGCACCTCGCTTCTCCCGGGGGAGGATCCTTACGGTTTTAGAAGGGATTCAGGGCATTCTGGAAAGGCAAGCAGGCTGGTAAGGGGCAGCTGGGGCATTTATAAGCCAGAGGAAGGCAGCGGCCGGGAACTGGGCGGGTGCAGGAGGACCCGGAGCACAGGAATCTGGGGACATCTGTTTTGTTTTTGTTTGGAACCACAGAAGTAGCTCAGCTTTGCAATTTTGGAAAGGAGGGAGAAAAACACTGGCACTGGTCATCAGTTCCAGAATGATAACCGGCTTCCCGCCCTCTGGGCTGGGGGTTGTAACCTCCCAAGGTCCCGGGCAGCTGCTCTGCTCTCGTCCCTAGCTCCTGAGGCTGCCAGACCCTGCACCGCCCAACCCCCCCCCCCCCCCCCCCCCCCCGCCTGGGTTCAGGCTGCAGGGCTGCTGTCTGGGGCTGGCAGTCCTGTAGCCATGGCCATGGATCACGGCCCTCCCCGCCCCACCCCACCCCATCCCACCCCCGCCCCGGTCTGCCTGTCCTCTCTGTGTCAGGCTGGGTGCAGACACCACCTTTCCGGAAGGCTCCAGAGAGTCTGCCTGGTGCGGTGGCAGGCCCAGTCAGGCTGGGCAGTGGCAGAGGCTTTGGAGTGGGATGAGTCTAGCCCCTTGTCCTAACTCGGGGACCGCAGGCCACTCAGTCTCTGTTCTCTCCTCTGTGAAACGGAGATAAGACGGCCTGCCTCACAGGCCCTGCGACTTTTCGGGTAAAGAGCAGTCCTGAGTAACTGCTAATTACCGTGACTGTGACCCGGGCCGAGAGCAGGCAAAAGTGGCCCCCAAAGATGCGCCAGCTCCAGGCCCCTGGTCCCAGCCTGCTCATTCTTGGGGGGGCTCTGAACAGCTGGAGGACAGTGGCCTTCTCGGCTCCTTCCACTGCTTTGGAGAAGTCCACGTGTGCAGGTGCTCCGCACCACGCACTCAAACCCCACTGACCATGTGCTCCCACGTCAGCCTTGGGGGCAGCAGCCTAGAGCCTTCTCCCCACCACCCTGCATGCTCAAACAGCCACCAAGTCTGTGAATTCCAGCTGGTCAACGCACCTCTGAGTTGTCCCCAGTTCTGTCATCACTGTGGCGGCTCTCAGTCAGGCCCTGTCACCTCCCCCAGGCCTGGACGTCACCTCCACACTCTTCTCTTCAAACATAAATCCAACTAGTACTTTCTTCCATCTAAAAATTGTCCCTTCACCCCCTCAACTGCCTGAGGGTCAAAAACCTGAACTCTGCAGGGCGGAGAGGGACATGTGGGACTGACCTCGGCCACAGCTGGCTGTCTTCCCCTCCCTCTGGGGCCTTGTTCTTGCCTGCCTCTGGGCTTCTGCCTGGCATGCCTTTCTTCCCTCTGCTAGGGCGCCGGCGTCACAGATGATGATGACAACCCCCACCACCAGTATACTCACCCGACACTCAGTAAGCACCAAGTATGGGACTCAGCACTTCGCACTAACCCCTCACCACACCCTTAAGAAAGACGATGAATAAACTGAGGAGCACAGAGGGGTCCGTGCCTTGCCCACAGTCACACAGCTCACACACTGCAGAGCAGAGATTCAGACTCAGCGAGGTCTGGTTACCAAATCTCTACTCTTACCACTACCTTCTGTGCCTGGACGACAACAAACACTGAGTGTGTTCAGGAGGCACAGAAGGTAGTGGAGATCGCATGTGCCGACACAGAGAAGGAAATGAGCCGGCTAATCCCGGCTCATCTTTTAAGGCCCTAACCCCAGTGCCAGCTCCTCAGTGTATCTGCCAACCGGGCGGACTGGGTCACTGTGACCTGCACTGTCATCCCGCATGGTGACAGTAACACCGGGAGGAACAGTGGCAGAACGACTGGCATCCGCTGACTGTCCACTTGTGCAAGCTGCTCAGTAGACCTCCTCTCGGGTCACCTCCCCCCCGTCCCTACCATGGAGGGGGGCAGCTGAGGTCCACCACCCGGAAGCGCAGGAGTGTGTGGCTCTGAACCCCTGCACCTCTCACTCTGCTCGGGCCCTTCAAGGACGTCTCTACCCAACTAGGGCGGGCCCTGAGCTCTTGGGGGCCTCTCTCTCTCACCAGGGCCCTACCTCTGCTGGGATGGAGAGTAGAGGCTCATTCAGTGTTTGTGGAAGGCCAACAGCCCTCAGACTGCTTTGATGCTCTGGTTCCGCTCTGAGTACCTGCCCCCTCCCTCCCCGCTCCACCTGCCCCGATGCCACACACGGTGTTTCTCTGATTGTAAGCTCCCTTCCCCCTTTCCACTTTGAACTCCTCTCATATTGGGGTGGCTCTTACAAACGATGACCTGCCAGAGCTCAGTTGCCAGTTTTTTTCTTTTCATTCTCCATGGTGTCTTAGGTTGAACGAAATGTGGCTTGTAAGCAGTGAGGGATGGCCTTAAAGGGCACGGACAACCTGCAGACCTGGTCCCACCCTAGGCTCCGACCCAGTCTAGGGCAGGTTCCAGACCCAGGGCAGAGAGATGCAAATAGGAGTCAGCTGACCGTGATAAGAAAAACAATGACATGGCAGATCAGCTCGAGTGGCTCCCATAGGCCCTCTTCGAGACCCTAGCCCAGCAAGGGCGTACGCAGCCATGTTCCGTTTAGACCACATTTACTGAACACCATCTTTCCATCGGAAACACCACCCTCTCATGTCACTCAAAGGAACCACAGTGATCCCTCCGGGAACTTCCTTCTAGGCTTTACTGTTTGGGGGTTTTAAAAAACATTTATATACTTTTATACACTGGTACTGTGGCTAAGGCTTGTTTGTTTGTTTTTAAATAAGAATCCGATTCCTTACCTTTTAGAGATACACTGAAATATTTATGAGTGAAATGATACGATGTTTGGAATTTGCTGTAAGTAATACCCGCCCTCTGTTCGCTTCCCTGTTCCCTACCCATCTGCCATCTGCCTCCATCCCCTGCCTAGTGCCCCTTATCCCACCACCCACCCTCTACTTGCTTTCTGTACACCTTCTTCCCGCCCATCTCCCTCGCATCCTTCTCTCTGCCCTCCCACAACATTCTTGGAGCTGTATTATTCGTCCAGCCCTGTGGCAGGTGCTAGAGAGGCAAAGATGAAGAACAGAATCCTGGTCCTAAAGTGGTCAGGGATGGCAGCTAGACAAACATTTTCAGAGCAGAGTGACATGACTGAGGCCAGCTCAGGGTGCTGGAGAGCCAGGAGGCAGGGGTGAACACCTGCAGAGGGAATAGGAAAGGTCTGAGCTGAGCACAGAGCACAAGGCATTGGGCTGGGCGGCAGGGGTGGGGGGGTGGGGGGGGAGAGAAGGAGGTTCTTGGGAGAGGAATGGCATTTGCTGAATGAATGAATCAATGATAGTCGGAGGATGCCGGGAAGAAGAGGAGAGAAGAGGGGCTTGCAGGTCAGTCTCAGGCACTGGGGAGAAGTGACCTGAGGGAGGGAGAAAATCCCAGGGGGAGTGAGGCAGCCGGAGGAGAAAGGTGAGGCTGCTGAGGTAGAGGGAAATATGCCAGCAGCCCAGGATGGCCCATCCTCAAAGCTGGCATGGACCCGTGCCAAGACCCACAGCGGCAGACACTGTGCAGTCTACCCAGCAGCCATCCTCCCTGCCCCGCCCAGAGCGCCAATACCATTCCCCTTCGCAGCACCTGCTCCAGAAGTGGGCAAGAGACCCTGTTCTGGTTCCTGGGGGGAAGAGGGCTGTCTGCTGGGCAGTGGTGGGGAGAGGCATCCCTTCTGGAACACAGAGGCACTCAGGGAGGAGCAAGCCTTTTCTCCCCCTTCACCTTTTTCCCTCTCTTCTCGGAGGCCAGCCAGGGTGGTGCCTGCAGCTTGAGCCCAGGAGGTGACAAGCTCAGGACAAACACCTTGGTATTTGTTTATTTTTTTAAAAGATTTTATTTATTTATTTGACAGAGAGAAAGACAGCGAGAGAGGGAACACAAGCAGGGGGAGAGGGAGAAGGAGAAGCAGGCCTCCCGCTGAGCAGGGAGCCTGATGCGGGGCTCGATCCCAGGACCCTGGGATCATGACCTGAGCTGAAGGCAGACGCTTAACGACTGAGGCACCCAGGCGCCCCACCTTGGGTGTTTAAAGACACTGTTGAACAAACCAACCCTGCAACTTCAAGATTTTTATTTTTTTTTAAAGATTTTATTTATTTGTCAGAGAGAGAGCACAAGCAGGGGGAGCAGCAGAGGCAGAGGGAGAAGCAGGCTCCCCGCTGAGCAGGAAGCCCGATGCGGGACTCGATCCCAGGACCCTGGGATCATGACCTGAGCCGAAGGCAGACGCTTAACGACTAAGCCACTCAGGCGTCCCCCCAACCCTGCAACTTCAGACCAGACTCAGCTGTGGGACCTGAGCTACGCTGGGCTGCACCGGGGCTTGGCGGCAGGACTTGGGGTGGAGACCCGACTCAGGCCTTCTGTCCACACGCCCGGGTCCTGCTCCTTCAGGGCTCTGTGCTGTGAGCTTGTCCCCCTTCCAGGAATGTGCTCCTGTCTGCCTCCCCACCTTAAATCATGCTCCTAAGCCCAGCTTAAGGTCACCATGCGGAGCCTGCCCTGACCCCCTAGAGGGCCTGCTCCTTCCCTCCTGGGGCCAACAGCATTTTGCACAGGCCCCAACTGTTAAGTTCTGCTTGTGGGGCTGTTAAAATAACTACAGAATCGATTTCTTTGTTTCTGTCTCTCCCATTAGGCTGTGAGCTCAAGGGTGGAGATGATTATGGCTCAGGAATTCGGTACATCAGACGGAACCTGGCCCCTGATAAACCTGTGGTACGTGTTTGCTGAATAACTAACTGAATGAAGGATGAGGTCATACACACCAGGATAATAAACCTTTTTAACATTTTAATTTAAATGAAATACTCCCACCCTTCAGCCTCCATTGATCCCTTAGTAGATACTGTGTAGAATCTTAATCTTTCTCCCAACTGGCAGTCCTCTGAGTATTTTTTTAAAAGATTTATTTATTTGTTTTAGAGAGAGAGTGAGCGCGCATGTGCTTGAGCAGGGGCAGGGGCAGAGGGAAGGAGAGGGAGAATCTCCAGCAAACTCTGCGAGGAGCCCAACATGGGGCTCGATCTCACGACCCCAAGATCATGACCTGAGCCAAAATCAAGAGCCAGTGGCTTAACCGACTGAGCCACCGAGGCGCCCCTCCTTTGAATATTTTTAAGAAGTGCCACGTCCCCCCTTAATCTGTCCTCTACACTAACGTCCTCAGTCCCTGCAACCATGCCACCCTAGACGTGATCTCTAGAGCCTTGCCATTCTGACTGATCCACTGGGGTGCAGGCCAGCTCACCAGTCCTTCTGGAAATGCAGCATGGGAACTCACTCACCTGCCCACACTGGATACTGTATTTGTATTAACGCACTCTGTGACTATGTGAGATATTTATTAATTCCACCTTGTGGAGCTGACTCCTACAGAATTTGTCCTTGTGAAAGGCACTCATTCTCCACTGGCCACAGCACTTAGCTTTTCTAGTTTCCCCTGCAGCTAGAAGTGGCCAGGTGACGCAGGTCTGGCCAGCTCCTGAGGAAGGTTCTGCTCCCCTGATAAGAGGGGCAGGGCAGCTGGCCCCTTCACCTGCGCCTCCTGCCACACAGGGACAAGTGACAAGCATGAGGATGAAAGCAATATGCTAATGATGGGGGTGGGGGAGAACTATAGAAAGAGCCATTACAAATAAAATCATTCCAGATGGACGCAGACATTTTCACTCAAAAGGAAACCCAGCACCCTCCTTCCAATTCTAAGGGGAAGCAATGAGGCGAAAAAGTTAGAAGAGTGGGATCTGGACAAAGACAAATCCCACTTTAAGTCCCGACTCACTGGCTGTGGGACCCTGAATGAATTCCCCTTTCTTAAAAAAAATATATATATATATTTATTCACTTATTTACTTATTTGAGTAAACTCTACACCTAACGTGGGGCTTGAACTCATGACCCCGAGATCAAGCATCGCATGCACTACCGACTGAGCCAGCCAGGAGCCCCCATCCTGAATGAATTCCTTAAACTCTCTGTACCTCAGTTTGTCCCCTGCAGAATGGGGATAAAGAAAACATTCACCTTCCAGGATTGTGTGAGGAGGAAGTGAGAGAATGCATTTCAAGTGCTTTGCATCCTAGCACACAGTGATCATGAAAACAAACGTTATCAACTACAAAAATGTCAATAAAAAAATGTTTGAAAATTTCAAGCACTCCACAAAATGGATTTTTTTAATTTTTTTTAAGTAGGCTCCACATCCAGCATGGAGCCCATCATGGGGCTTGAACTCATGACCCTGAGAGCAAGACCGGAGTGGAGATCAAGAGGATGCTTATCCAACTGAGCCACCCAGGCGCCCCATACAAATTAGATTTTTAAATCACATACATGCAGAAGCCATTTTTTCTCGGCCAGCAAACTGTCTTGAGGCCTACACTCCAAATGAACAAGTCTCTCCAGACCCAGCATGGAAAGTTCTACCAGTTTCCTAAGTTGCTGAGCCGTCCTTCCTCAAAACCGTGGCTCCCTCTCTCCTGCCACTCTAACCACAGGCCACAAGAGGAACTCTAAAATACCTTGAGAGGGCATTACTTCTGCAACCCACACTTTTAAAGTTGATGTAGCTAACTACAATAGCTAACTGAAGAACAGTTTCGGTTACGAGGAGGAGGGTTTGGTAAAACTGTCCAGGTAAGAGGAGCCAAGGCCGTAAAAGCAGAGGCTTGACGTGGCTGGCCAAAGTGCCTGTGACATTCTTTTTCCCTCCTCCAACTTGTGAGTGTAAAAGACGTTACTGACGACACCCTCTCCCCTCCCTCAGTCCTTCTTTCTCTCATCTCTCTTTACCTACTGAGAGAAATTAATTTTATTGGATTGGCTCCTGTGAGTGTGGAGGCTTGGTAAGTTCAAAGTCTGCAGGGCAGGCCAGCAGGCTGGACACCCGGGGAACAGAGGCAGCTCGAGTCCAAAGGCTGTCTGCTGGTGGAATTCCCTCACCTGGGGAAGCCATCTTTCTTCTATCAAAACCGTCACTTAATTAGACAAAGCGCACCCACACTATGGAGGATCATCTGCTTTACTCAAAGTCTACTGATCTCATTTGAAAAATACCTTCACAGAAACATCTAGAATAATGTTTGACCAAATATCTGTGGATATCATGGCCCGGCCAAGTTGACACATAAAGTTAACCACCCCAGGTTTATACTGCCTCAACGCCAACAAGTTCCCACTGAACAGGGGACACCTCTGTTTGTTCTGAGATTCTGCAGGTCTCAGCCTCACGCAGTCTGGAGGGCTCCGTTCTCTTCTCCTCTCGCCCTTGTCCCTGGCTCTTCCCTTCCCTCCTCCACCTTCCCCGTTTGCGGAGGCAGGGGTCTCTCAGAGGTTTCGTCACTTGCCTGGGGGGCACAGAAAGGGCCAGGAAAGGGCAGAGCTGGTGCTGACACCAGATCTCCTGATGCAGGATCCAAGCTCTGACCCTGTTCACACTGCTGTCATCGGAGTGACCAGAAGGTGCTACGCAGGATCACATCAGGTGGGCTCACGGGCCAACTTGGACATTGTTAGAGTTGTGTATTTACTTGAACGTGGATGAGAAAAACAAACACGAATTCCTTCATGATTTCACGGATATAATTACACAGGATGAGGTCATATTAACAATGGTGAGCCAATAAAAGGAAAACCCTATGAAAATAAAATGAAAGGTGGCACAGGGCAGATATAAACCACAAAGGTGGTGCATAAGGGACAAAAGTCTGCAGAGTGCTAGCCTAGAGAGAGACCTCCTTGGTAAGAAGGTAAAGAGTTAACTTGTCCTGAATCCCTGTTTCTCATGGGGGTGGGGGGGTGGGGGGGGGAATGGTCCCAAGCTAATTAGAAGACACTGAAGGTTTTGTTTTTCGTTTTTTTCTAAAACCAGAAGAGCGGAAATCCGGCACTTTATTCTTATTTCTTTGAGCTCAGCGAGGGAACAAAACCTATTCACCAGTTCTATCCGCAGGGTCAGGCAAAGGCTTTAATTCCCAAGGAAGAATGGGATCCACCCCACAGCCTGAAACCTGACCTGTCTATGAATGTGGCTGCCACCAGCCAGTGACTGCTCATCACCCAGGGAGAGCAAGACCAACACCAGAGCCACAGCCCTGGGTTGATACCTTGGCTCTGTCATAATTTAGACTATGCCCCAGCAACGAGGATAACACCAGTAAAGAAATCGCAGCGGCTGACAGCTACGGACACTTACTGCCTGGCAGGCCCTGGGCTGCATGCTGCCCAACACAGGAAAATGGCAACCCCAAGTGATAACGTGTAAAAAAATTCTTATTTTACAGATGTGAAACTGAAGAACAGGGAGGTTATGTAACTCGCCCCAGGTAACAAAGCCGGTGGAGGCTGAACCAGGACTCAGACCATCTGGTGTGACTCAAGAGCTCATCCTGGATGCCTTACTATGTAGCCCCAGTTGACCCAAAGCCCTTTCTAGACATCATTCCCTGTTGTCCTCAAGACAGAGACTTGGGCTCTCAGCTGGTTCTAGCACTTAGAGAGCAGGGACCCAGAGCTTTAAGACATGAGCCCTCTACCCCCCACGCCCCGAAGGGCACACTCTGGGAAGTAGGAGGGATTTAGACTTGGGAGGCCCAGTGCTGGAGCATCCTCAGGCATCTGTGACTTGGGGTTCTCTGGGATCCCACTCTGAGGAACACTGCCTTCCATCATTCTGCATCTGGCCAGCTGGTCTGATCCAGGGTGGCGAACTATGAACGCACGTGCCAGTTAAGTCTGCTTTTGTATGGCCCAAAGGCTAAGAATGGTTTTCACATTTTTAAATGGCTGAAAACGAATCCAAATAATATCATTTCATGGCATGTGAAAATGATATGAAATTCACATTTTAGTGCCCACAAACAGTCCAAATGGAACACAGCCTTGCCCATTCACCTACACACAGTCTATGCTGCTTTTCCGGTAGAGCGGCAGAGCTGAGCAATCACAACAGACTCCACAGGCCCACAGAGCCGTAAACATTCACTTTCTGGCCCCTTCCAGAAAGTTTGCAAATCCTGGTCTAGTCCTTCTTGGCAGCCACTGTGGGAATCCTCCTTACAGCCTCCCTCCCTCCAGCCTCTACCTTCGCCCCTCCAGCGGTGGAGAGCAAGCAACACCGATGCAAAGGGCTGGGGCTGTGTGTGCTGACCCTGAGCTCCCCTCTGGTGATGTCGCTCTCTGCCCTCCAAGTCTGTGGAGTCACTCTACCACTCCTCTTGAGGCCATTGGTTCCTTTCTTCTCTCTAGGGTCCACCCTTCCCCGTCCTCCTCCGTTCCCTCGGCTGTTCCTCCTCAGTGCTCTGGAAGGAAAGGGAAAACGGCAGCACGTTGCAGGCAGGCTACGGGCAACGGCGAGGGGGACGTGCCATAGGTAGGAGCAGAACTGGAGCTGGGCCCAGGTCTCCTGCCTCCCAGCTCGCCGTTCCCTTAACGACGTCGCTTGGGCGGCCAGTTTCCAGCTCATCACTCCCAAAATGGCCCTCCAGAAGGCCCGCGGTGTTCCCTCTACTAACACCTGGGGTCTCCCCTCTACGATTCCTTCCTGTGGCTCCCCTGGCTTGGCCTTTGTGGATCCCCAAGGGCAGCTCTGCCTGACTTCTTCCCCTCTCCCGTCCATCCCAGGGCTTGGCCCTAGGCGCAGAGCTCTCCCGTCATCCAGCAGCCACCACCTCCAGCCCAAGCCCTGGGAGCTGGTCCTCGGGGACTGCCCATGTTGACAGCATCTGTCGCGTGCAGTGTGCTTTCTGAGTCAGTCGGGTCTCTAACTCAAAGCGCCAGGGCTGAGCTGACAGTCAGAAACGGGCCATGCGCTTCTTGGGTTGCCTTCTGACATCTGTCTATAAAACAACCCTTAGGATGTGTCCTCAGAGGATACTGGAAAGGGTTTTGAAATCCTTGCAAGGAGAGAGCTGTGTCAATACCACCTCGTTCTAATGATCTGGCATCCTTTCAGCCACAGGCTGCTGCACTTGGGAAGCTCTCCTACTGAACGATAAGGCTGAGTGACCTGGCAGTGGCATGGACTCACGTGCACGTGATCATCAGCAAAGCTAATCTGTGGGTAGAGCAGAGACTGTGGAACTTGGAGGGCTGGACTAATGTGAATTCCAAATAGGCACCGATCAGCCAGATACAGCGTGGTGAGGGGTAGGAGAGGACAGGGGCTCTGAGCCAGAGAAACCTGGGTCTGGATCCCGACCCCAAGTAACTGTGAAATGATATGTTCCCTCACACTTACTTTTGGTGAAATGGAAAAAACAGCAAAACCTTGCAGCGTCACCGTGAATATTAATAACCACGCATGGTCCGTGGCCCATGGTATTTGCTCCCAGGATGTTACTTTCTTTTTCTCCTTTCTTCCCTCCTATTATGGGCCCGGGACCATGCCAGGTGCTGAGGGTCCTGACCAGTGGGGTCCAGTCCCTGTTCTCAGGAAGTCTAGTCTAGCTGGGGAGACACACATGCACAAGTACTAATAGAATGGGACAGTGCTCTGTTAGCGTGCGATGGTGGAAATAATAAAAACAATGGTGAGGACAGCAAGAGCTAATGTTTCCTGCACACTCACAATGTGCCAGGCACTCCCGGGGAGGGTGGAGGGCGGCTTGCTTCATTCTCACCACCACCTGGAGAGGTGGTGGATGCTCTTGTAGCCACCGTTCCAGCCAGGAGGAAGTGGAGGCTCAGGGCCCAAAGGCAGAGAGTGAAGAAGCCTGAGGAGCGGGGGAGATGCAAGGGCACGAAAGCAATGGCTGGATCTGAAGGGGTCAGGAAAGGGGTCAGGGAAGGCCTCAGGGAGGAGGTGACAGAGCCTGAGCTTTGAAGGATGCACACTGGAGCAGGCATGCCGGGGAGAGGGAGCAGCAAACAGAAAGGTGCTTGGGTGTGTGGGAAGATGTGGGCTTTGTGAGTTGAGTGACACTCACCCCTGATGAGCATCACTGGAACTCTCTGTGCTCAGGGAGGCCAACTCTACAGGGCCCTACTTGCAATAAAGGGGATGGAGTCCGCAGCCTGGAGATTCTTTTACTCCTACAGCTTATAGAACTACTAGGTCATCAATAATCACAGCCAATCAGCAGTCCTTCCATCTCTTTGTTTAAAACATATGGACTACTGAAGGCAAGGCGCCTGGGTGGCTCAGTCAGTTAAGTGTCTGCCCTTCAGCTCAGGTCATGATCCCAGGGTCCTGGGATCGAGTCCTACGTCAGGCTGCCTGCTCAGCAGGAAGTCTGCTTCTCCCTCTGACCCTAGCCCCTCTTGTGCTCTCTCTCTCTCACTCTCTGAAACAAAATCTTAAAAAAAAAAGACTCATCTCCTTTAAAAAAAAAAAAAAAAGAATACTGACGGCATTTACTCAAATGGCAGCTATTCTTCATTTAATTCTACTTTTAGAGCCTCTTCAGCTTTGGTTCAAATTTCATAATTTCATAGGTTCTGGGGAGTTCATCACAGCTTCACTACCAATTCACTGGGGGCTTGGGTGAGTCAGAGTCTTCTCCTGCGTAAAATGAAGGGGATGGGCTAGAATGGAGCTTTTCAACATGTGGTTTCCAATTCAGTGGCATTAGTCTCTCCTGGGAATTTGTTAGTAATGCATAGTCTAGGGCTCACTCCAGAACCTAGAGTCAGAAACTCTGGGGGTGGGGCCCAGCCATCTGTCTTTAACAAGTCTTCCAGGGAATTCTGAGGAGAACCCTGAGTTAGAAGACCCCTAGGGTAAAGACCCCTTCAGTAGTAAAATTTTGTTTGGGATCTAAGCTATTATAACTTAGTAGCATTTTCTCTGGGCAGAGTATTTCTTGTGACAAACAGGCAACCGTCAGGATAAGAAGAGAAGCTGTTTTCTTTGACAAACTAAGGCCCAGAGCTCAGGTGAGCTTTTCTAGAAAGGTTCAGAAAATGTGGCTGACTTTGAAGGTAAGAAGTAAGAAGTCTCCAACTTGGCATGTGATGAAAGAGCGGTACCTGTTGTTGGAGAAATAAAGATGAGGGAAGAGCCGCTTTCTCTTTTCAGCTCCAATACAATGACTCATTGCGGGGTGTGGGTGGCCAGGAGCTGGGAGGGTGTTCCTCAGAGAGCAGCCTCCCCTCTCTGGTCCAGGAGCTTTCTGGCTGTAAATAAATCCTGGACTTCCCCCCACCCCCCTTTGGACAAATTTGATTACAAAACCTCAGAAGAGCCACAGACAGCCATGGCGCTGATTACATTGCAGACCTGGGTTGACAGTTAAGTGAGGTTTGGCTTCCAAGACAGTAAGAAAGGAAAGAACGTCTAAAAGTTCCAATTTTTCCAGTCTGGACTGAATGCTAAAGGCCATCAAGAGGATGAAGGAAGAATTTCACAGTAATGGCCACAGTCTCCTAATTCGAGGAGGCACATCCAGACTGCCCCTGGGGAAGTGCTGGCTGTTTGGGCCAGGGCCTGTGGTTCTTCCCTCTGTTGGTGCACCACAAGGAGTACCTATGAAACCCTCCGCCCAGCTATTTCCAGGGATTCCCGACCCTCACTTGGTGGTATCTCAGTAACAATGCGGATAAATATTACCACTTTCTTTTATATAGCAGGGCCATGTGCCAGGCACGGTTCTGAGTACTTTACAATTATTAGCGAGCTGAACCTTCACAACAACCCCACGGAAGCAGGGACCATTAATATACCCCTAATTACAGTGAGGAAACAGGGAGGAGGCAACGTCACAGAGCTAGTCAGTCTCCCATCAACAGGGGGCAGGAGAGCCAGGAGACCCGGGCTCTCAGCGAGTCTGTGCCTCCCGCCAGGGTGCTTGGCCCACCCGTCTACTGAGAAACGAGGGAGGCGGAATTAGGTGGTTCCTGAGATCACTTCCAGCTCGAGGAGTCTGCGACCGTGCGGTCGACCTGCTGCTGGTCTGGCAGGTTCGCCAGCGTCCGGCCGGGCCCCGGGAGTAGCAGGGTTGCCTGTCCCCGTCCCCACAAGTGGCCGGCCCAGACGCCAAGCCCCGGTCTCCTGGTCCTGAGAGAAGGGACTTATAGCCCTTCTCCGGTATCCGTGTCCCGAGAGCGCGGCGAGCCAGGAGGGAGTAGGCAAGAGCCCAGGCGCCAAGCTCCGGGCTGGGGAGGCGACGAAGGAGACAGGCCAGGGTCCCCAAAACGGTAAAACCACGCAGCCCCTTCCACCCCCAAAACTTTCTCCCTGGATTCACCGACCCCAGCAGCCACACATTGGCTGAGCCGCAACCGCCCGGACCCGCCCTCTCTCTTTAGCTATTGGCTGGCGTAGGCATCCATTACAAGTCCAGGCTTCCTAATGGACCGTAGCTTTTGTCAATCAAGGTAGGCGGGAGGCTGGGCGGGGCCAGGTCGGGGAGAGACACGCCAGCCTCGTTCCCCTCCCAGCCTCCCTCCAGAGGGTGGTTTGGGATCTGGAGGGGCCACGGGAGACTGAGGCCGGGTGCAGGGCCCTGCGGCGGGGCTAGCTGGGGCTCCGGGGACTCACCGATGCGCTGTCCCACCGGAGAGCTGAACGGATTCCCCAGGAGAAAGTCCATCGCTGCGGCTGCCCCAGCCACCAACCCGGGGAATCAGCTGACAGCAACCGCCAGCGACGCCGACCCGTCACGTGACGTGCCGGAAGGTCCGCGAGGAGGCGTCCGTGGAGGCGGGGCGTAGGGAGTCGAGCGCGGCCACAGGCCCCACCCCTGACGTGGAGGGTCGGGTGCCCGGAGTCGGAGGGCGATGACCTCACTGCCACTCACTCGGCATCTGCGGACATCGCGCACAGCGTAGGGCTGGGCGGATCTGGGGGCGTGGCCTCTCCAAGCCACGCCCCAGTGTTTTTTTTAAGGGCGCTGCTGTCAGAGTCGTAGAGCAGGGAAATGACTTGGGTAAGGTTACACAGCAAGCTCAGATCAGTTCTCACTCTAGTGACCTCACTAGACTACGCCCCCATCGCTGGGGTTGACAGCATCTCTGGCCTGTTGTCTCCCTGCCCTGGTAGAGCTCTTCCCATCTGATGTCCGGGCCTCCCGGTGGCAAGATGCACGCTGCTTGCAGCCCGCATTCGCTTATCTCAAATTGGAAGCCAGCACCAGGGGATTGCTATCCCTTGACAGAACCCACTCAGTGACCTGCAGCGAGAATGGGCTAGAGCCCGGAGTGGCAGAAAGCACCCAGATGTAGTCATAAGTGGGGCCTGGGACTCATCTCTACCATTTACTGTGTGATTCAGACAGCGAGCTTCCATTTTTTCCGGATGCTGGAATTAGATCAAGGACTGTACACCTTTTTTTTTTTTTTTTTTTTTAGGTCACAGGCTCCTTTGAGAACTTGAAGAAAACCACCAACCTTTCTGAAGAAAAAAGGGCAGAGATACAATTTAACTTCAGGGACTTTCTGGGGTCCCCGAAGTACAGCAGTAGACCCCAAGTTACAAATTTTGACTCTCAAAGGCCTTTCCTAGTTCTAGGATTCTAGTATCTTCTTCAACCTTCCTATGTACCAGGTTTTAGATATTTCACCCACACATTAGATCAGATCTGACCTATTATGTTTTTTTTTTTGATCATATGTAGTCCAAAAGATACAATAACCACTGCTTTGGTAGTCTGGGCTACTGCAGAGTGCTTTCATATTTAATTGATCACAGTAATTGTGATTTTAATTAGAAAGGCTAGTAAATTGTACAAAGTTAGGATGAAGGAGAACCTAAATTAAAACGTAATCACTTCCTTATGTTACCTTGTTTGAGCAGCCACAGGGGCTGATAACTTTACTACTGTACAGTATAAGAACTTTATGGAAGTCTTGTACTCCTGCGCTTTGAAGTGTTTTAATAATGCTCATGAGACCTATTCATAAATACCCTTCTCCCCACTAGTCTAGCTACTCTGTGAGGGCTGGGATACTGTCTACTTTGCTCACCACTGTTGTCTAGCATGGTGACTAATATATGAAAATTTATTTATTTTCAAAGATTTTATTTGAGAGACAGAACACGAGTGGCAGGCGGAGGGGTAGAGGGAGAGGGACAAGTAGATCCCCCCCTGAGCAGGGCTAGATCCTAGATCCTAGGACCCTGAGATCATGACCTGAGCCGAAGTCAGATGCTTAACTGACTGAGCCACCCAGGTGCCCCTGAAATTTAAATCAATCTACCAAATAATGGTATTTGGACTATAAAGGGGGGGATGTACATTTAAGATGACTTCCATGTCAGGTACCCACCATGCTTTTCTTCATTAAGCATATTGCTAGGTTGTATGGAGGATATTTTAGCATAAACTTCTTTTGGATTCTTCCATTAGCAACCTTTAACATGCTCATGTTGGTGGTGATTTACCTGAATGAGGTTCTTGCCTCCTTGCACCATTCTGGTTTAAAGTGATTATGGGCAGATCTTGGCTTTATTGACAAGAATAAAACAGCCACAAGTTATATCCTTCATGGTGAAAAAGCAGAAACAATCCACATACTCCCAAACAGGGAGTGGAATCATATCAACTCCATGCAAACAGAATACAATATAGCTCTTAAATTAGAAGTGGAAGTATGTGGATTTGTCAACACAACAGATAAGAATGTAAATGGCAAACATTAAGTGTAGTGCAAAACTGATTAAAACTAGTGATTGCTGGGGTGCCTGGGTGGCTCCGATGGTTAAGCATCTGCCTTCGGCTCAGGTCATGATCCCAGGATCCTGGGATCGAGTCCCGCATCGGGCTCCCTGCTATGCGGGGAGCCTGCTTCTCCCTCTGCCTCGGCCTCTCTCTCTCTGGCTTTCATGAATAAATAAATAAAACATTAAAAAAAAACACAAAAAACTAGTGATTGCTAAGGGGCACCTGACTGGCTCAGTTGGTAGAGCATGTGACTCTTGTTCTCAGGGTCCTGAGAACCTATTTTTCTTTTTTAAGATTTTATTTATTTATTTGACATAGAGCACAAGCAGAGGGGAAGGGCAGAGGGAGCGGGAGAAGCAGACTCCCTGCTGAGCGGGGAGCCCGATGTGGGACTTGATCCCAGGACCCTGGGATCATGACCTGAGCCGAAGGCAGACGCTTAACTGACTGAGCCACCCAGGTGTCCCCAGCCTATTTTTTTTAAGTGTTTGCTAACAAGGAATAAACTCATTTAGTAAACAGTGTTTTAATTTTTTAAGTATTTTAGTAATATTGATATAAAATGCCTTCTTGAGGGCAAATATGTCCCTAAGACTGACATATTGCATAAATGGGATGTAATCTGTTATATCCTTCAAGTCCTTTTAGACAAAAATCAAGATCCTCTACCTCCAAAGTTGAAAGACAATAGTATGACAAAAGTGAGGCCTGTCTAGCAAAAGCCAGCCAGGACAAGCAGACATTTGAACAATGGAAAAGTCTTGGGTAGTCTTCCTATGATCTCATTTGCTCAGGACTGTTGATAACAGAGAAGGATTCTGATGGATTCCATACATGATCTGACTGTGAATGTGGTTTGGGGCAGAAGAGAGCCTAGGCCCTGGGTCAGCTGTGCCAGTGTGCTGCTTCCGGCTTTGCCATTCACTAGCTGTGCGACCCAAGGAGGAGCACTTTTCTGCATCTGTCTCATTTGTAAAGGGGGTAACACTCATAAGGCTTGTGCGAGGATTAAGAGAGAGAAAACATGCAAATCGCTCTTTCCTAGTCACTCAGCAGTCTTGGTCTCCTTCTTGTAGCCTCTCCGTAAGAGGTCAGCCTTCCCATTGATTGAATATTCCACTATTTCTGACTAGTAACACCTTGGGTTTGCATTGAAATTTTTACCTTGAGAGGTCAGGTCTCCATATATTAAATGTTCACAGTGTTACTAGACACTCATGTCAGGCTGGCTGGCCGCAGGCTTGGGGGTGGGAGTGACCTGAACACTATTTTACTGGTGGGACTTCAGATGCCCATAAGGACTAAGTGACCTATCCAACATCACTCATTTAGTCAGGAGAGGACTGAAATGGCATGAAATATGTCATGTCTAAGCACATGGTTCAGATGTGACCCTTAATACACGACTGCTATTTTCTTGTGTTAGGCCAACACTGTGGTGTACATACAATTTCATTTATCAGTGAATACAGCTTCTCTTATCAGAGTCACTGGTTTTTAGTTTGCAAGAGAGAGAACACGAAACTCTACAATGTAAAAGTTAATAGAGACAGAGCAAGATGTATGTTAGGAAAATGGCTAAGATCAGAAACTTGGCCTCTAGTCCGGACAGATTTTTCTTTTTAAGAAAATCATGGTGGGATATAGGTGGAAAATGACAGGTTTTAGAATTTCATAGCAACTTGGCCAGGAACAGGGAAAAGATACCAGAGACCGGACTACAAATATTAAAAATGTGATTTTTAATAATATAAGTACAAAATTTTATTTCTTTATACAACTGTAATGGGATTTGGATCAAACCGCTAGAATTTATTTAAAAAACAAAATAAAACAATGATATAAAAACTGCAAGAAGGTCTGAATCCAAAGTTTTTCCTCTAGTAGTACCAAATACCACAAGGTACAGATTATTATACAAATGTATACAAATTTAAATACAAATACAATAGGGTTGGGTTTTAAAGGAAAACAAACAAACAAAAAGCAGGTCCTCATCAGGATTTCATTAATGTGCACAAATGACAAGGGTAGGATTGACTTCTTCCGTACTAATCTGTGTCTTCAAGGCCCCTTGTTGATATACCCTGTGTCAAACAGGAAACTTCCATGGGTACGGATGAGGCGTGGCACAGGGTCTAACACACGAAATCAAACCCAGATTTCGGCTCTTCTTGATTTTGGTTCCCAAACATACCCGTTTCCTTCTGTTTCCCCAATTAAACTTCACAACTGCTCTGAGCTGAGGGCTGATCAGCAGCCAGAGTACCATCAGGAAACAAAGCCCTGTGACCACACTGGTGGGGAGAAGGGAAGGGATTAAGTCAGATGCAGGCTGGCTGCACGGTCCTCAAAGATCTACTCTGATGCTGTAGTGCTCCGTCTAGGCCAGGGGAAGAAAGCACAGTTACCCCGGAGCTTGGTTTTGGCAGGGAATCTCACACCAGATTGAATAACAACCCTGAAGTGCTCAACTGTCTTCTTTGGAACTGGGAAGCAAAAGTCTGGTTCTTTGGAAAAGTGGGCAGCTGGGAATGGTAACATTCCTTTTAATTTTGCTTTCTTGACATTATTGAATTATAAAGAATTAGAATCCTGACATAATGATTCCTTTTTGAGGCACGATACCTTAAAATGTAGATGATTTGAAGTTCTCAGAGGAGACCAGAGGAAAAGAAGGAGGGAAGAAATGACAAATCTGTATCTTCCACATGCTGTTGCTGGTGGAGGCTTTTGTTATTAAATTATATATACAGAAATTTACAGGATAAATTAAAATCTAAGAGATTTTAAAGAGTTAAATACACATAATTAAAACACATTCACACGCGCACATAAATAAACCTACATGAGAATCGAGTACTTTCTTTCGCAATTCAGTTATGTGTGGAATGCAGAACACTGGGTATCTATCTGCCCACCAGGGGAGCCAACAGGATGAACCCAAGAATCATGCTGGGCAAAGTTCATCTTCCCCAACCATCAAGCAACTAAGCAGCAAAACCTTTGAGGACTCAGTGACTGAGCTAATGCTGCCGATGGAAGATATCAGCAGTTAGTTCTGTAGATGGAATATTCTGGGTCAGCTCACAATATATGCAATTCAACTTGTGCAATAACAGCTTTACCCTCTCCAAGGTGTTTTATGCTGCTGGGGCTCATGTAACTCCTTAGCCCCTACTGAGGCTGCTAATGGTACCAATGATTACAAGAAATTTTGAGACACGGACACCTGTAGAGCAGGAATGGGAATGAACCCCCTACGAAGTTCACCTAAGCCACTGTAGTAACTGTAAGATGGGAACGATTTCATCACTTCCTATCTAGGTCACTTAAGTTGAAAGGCTTTGTACGTTCAGTCAACTGGCATCTTCCCATAATCTTTCCTATTACATTTCCGACTGTAAGACAGGTAAGGCAAATGGTCAGTGATGGGTCTGGAGGTACAACTGAGTTTGGAAAAAATCACATTTTAGCTGTCCATAAAGAGATGCCCTTGGCACCCAGAACAAGCCCCCAGCCCCCAAGTTACACTGATTTTTAAGGCAGATTTATCCACCACAGGAGAAAAAAGAATCCCAAGCCCATATTCATGCCAAGGTTTCTTCTTGGCTAAACCTTTGCCATTTCATAAAATTATTAAAAGCAAAGTAGTTGCAGTCCTATGTATATATTGTACATTATATATATATATATATATATATATGTATATATATAAAAATTTAAAACCTACACCTGGAGGCCAGTGAAGGGATCTGGAACAGTCATATATACACAAACCAGCAATGGGGGAGGATAAGGTCTCTGTCCCGGGACTCCTTGCTGTCACAGTCCAGGCATGATGTAAGCAATGTTGTCTAGTGTGTTTGACTGCAAAACAAGGGAAAAGGTTCAGCTGAAGAGTACTTTACCCTAGTTCCCCGAGACCTATTTCTTTGTTCAGAGGCAAGAGATGAGAAAGGAAACCGAGCGTTCGAGAAAGCAGCGGGAGCTGCACCCTGCTGTCTGCTCTGCTAGGAGCCTCTCTGCTGGCTCTTCCCATTGATCCTCGGAGAAAAGGCAGAAGACTCCTGGTACTTTCTTTGTGTGTAGAAGAGCAACTAGGCCACAGAGGCGTTGCAGCCCCTCGAGGGCAAGAAGGCTTCCCTCCAAAGGACTGTTTAGGGAAATGGCAGGATTTCTAGCTGCCCTGAAGGCATGGTCTGCGCTCAGCAATACGGTACCGTGTTTGTGGGCCAAGAGACAGAGGGAGCACCATCTGCCAGGAAGCCTATGAGCCTGTGCCCGACAGAGCTCATTAAGGCAGGACCTCTGTGGCTCCCGAGGGGTCTGGTTGAAAAAATCCAAGGAAAACTCACCAAGACCTGCTTGGGACAGCCGTTCAGTTCAGGTAGTTGTGTGGTCAGACAGGCTAAGGGGCCAAGCGCACAGATAATGGAATCCAGAAGCACTGACAAGCTGCCGGACACAGCCACCATACCCTGAAAGGAGAGCAGTAAGGGAGAGCGGGTTGTAACTTGAGTCCCACTCCTGACACGCCCTCCATGTTCTGGCCGCTTTCCTCACATTGTTCTTGAAGTCTTGCCACTTCTCTGCAACTTGCAGCAGAAATGGGAAGGTATCTGCTTTGAAAACTCTGTAAGTTGTTTAAAAAGAAAACTTTTACAGTACGTTCCCAGGTTCCTTTTCTATATTCCCAACCCCCTTACCCTCTGTGCGACCTAAGGTCAGTCACTTAGACTAACCTACTCCGGAGAGCTCCTGGGAAGATTTGTGGAGGTCATGTGTGCAAAAGTACTTTTCTTATGAACTCCACGAGCATAGCTCAAATGTGATAACTATGAGAGTTCTACAGCCCTACCCAACTAACATGTGACACACACATACGTGTACTTCTCCACCTACGTGGCTTTTTAATAGCTGACGATACCACTTTTCTGGGTTGAACTGTTAACTCTCAGAAAGAAGTGAATTGAGTTCATGTCAAATTTTAACATCTTGCACAATTCATAATGTCTCTCTCTGTGATTCAAATAGGTAAGAAATAAGACTGCTTGCTGCCAGTGTGCCTGCCCAGCTCTGGTATCATCTGCTTTATCCAGAAGCACTGGCGTACTATGGCATCTAGGGAGGCAGCACAGCACAGTCCTTCAGAGAATGAGCTCTGGGCTCAGGACTGCTGGGTCCCCAACTCACTGCTTCTGTCCTGGGGCAAGATGCTTCCTATGCTGTCAACGAGCCTATGCAGAGGGGATTAAGGGAAATAAAAGGTATAAGGTATTTGGGATGGTCCCAGTTACATGGTAAATGCTCAAAAAGTATCAGTAGTTCTTATTATTATTACCAAAATCTTCGTCTCCCAAACTGCATTTCTGTCTGCCTGCTAGGTCTCTCACTGTGTTTCCAGATCTCAACATGCTGTAAAGAGAAATCACCTCCTCTCCTCCTAGAATCCCTTCTCTGCTAAAGTCACCACCACTCACACGACTATCCAGTCTCAAGGCCTTGCCATTACTGACTCTTTTTTCCCCCTGTCCTAAGGAGGCTTCCCTCTCCTCCTCCCAAGGGAGGTTGTGCAGCAAGGGGTTAAGATTAGCCTGGACCTCAAGGTCGTGCCACCAAATTCAAGCCTCTGTTTTAGCACTTGGGGCTGAACTCCAGAGCAAGTTACTTAGTCTCTCTAAGTCTGTTTTTTTCTTCTGTAGAAGAGGGGGAACACAAATTCTGCCCCATGAAGCTGCGGTATGAATTACATGAAAGAATCCACATGAGGCACCTGAACCAAAGCTGGCTGAGGAAGTAGTCAACCAGTTAGCAATTAATAGTATTATTCCATTACTTTTGCCCTATAGTTAATTATAGCTAATATTTTATATTTGACTCTCCTAATGAATTATAAACAACTTGAGGGCAGGAATCATGTCCTATTCCTTTTTATATCCTCTCAAGAACTACTAGTGTTCTGCACACAGTAAGCCCTCAATAAATATTTGTTGAATTAATTCAAATCTTTGTCATTTCTGGACTGCATTACTGTTACATAACGTCTCCCCAGTTCTGGTCTCTTTTCACTCCCAATCTGAAATAGAAGATATTTCCAGAGAAAACCAAATGCAAGCTCTGATCACATCCCTCCCTACTCAAAAAAAAAAAAAAAAAAAAAATCCCTGTAGTTCCTCCATAACAGAGTATAAACATTTGAGAGCATCCAAGGCCTTCTGTAATTTGGGCTACGGCCTTAATTTTCAGCCTTCTTCCACCTTACACGTTGGATGTTCTAGATTTTCATCATTTTAGTAGTAAAACCCTTTTTTCAAATAAAGCCTGATGTTGAAGAAACAAAACAAACGAGCAATGGGAAAACAAAAAGAGAGAGATGGGGCGCCTGGTGGCTCAGTTGGTTGAATATCCAACTCTTGGTTTCGGCTCAGGTTGAGATCTCAGGGTCCTGAGGTCGAGCCCCATGTCGGGGCACCACACTCAGTGTGGAGTCTGCTTGAGATTCTCTCTCCCTCTCCCTCAGCCCCTCTCGCTCGTGCTCTCTCAAATAAATGAAATCCTTAAAAAAAAAAAGAGAGAGAGAGAGACGCAAACCAAGAAACAGACTCTTAACTATAGAGAACTGATGGTCACCAAAAGGGAGGTGGGCAGGGGGATGGGTGAAATAGGTGATGGGGATTCAGGAGTGCATTTGTTGTGATGAGCACCAAGTGATGTATGAAGTGTTGAATCACTATATGGTACACCTGAAACTTCTATTACACTGTATGGTAACTAACTGGAATTTATTTTTTAAAAATTTTAATTGTTTTAAAAGGTTTTATTTATTTGTCAGAGAGAGAGAGAGAGCGAGCATAAGCAGGGGGAGCGACAGGCACAGGGAGAAGCAGGCTCCCTGCTGAGCAAGGAGCCCGATGCAGGGCTTGATCCCAGGACCCCGGGTCATGACCTGAGCCGAAGGCAGACGCTTAACCAACTGAGCCACCCAGGCGTCCCAACTAACTGGAATTAAAAAAAAAAAAAAACTTAAAAGAAACCCTGATATGGAATCCAATATATAAAACAGCTGGAAGATCTGGTTAAAGTGGGAGTGGGGTCTACGGCCCCAGTGGGGCTCCTTTCATCCATCTCTGCAGAAGACCGCAAGGTCGAGAAACAGAGATGTGCACCATTTTCTGGTTTTGGAAGGTCTCTCTCCAAAGTCTCCATGAGACAAAACCCTCCAGATCCTTTCAGGCCCTGTTAGAAGAGTACCTCCCTTTGACAAAACCTCTCCTGACTCCCCCTAACTCTCTTTGTTCTCTAGCTGCTCTCACTGCATCAGTGAGCATAGAGCAAAGAGGGAGACAGGGTTAGGAGCAACGCATGCTGGGCTCTGCCACAGTGTGTCAACTTGTAATAGTCACTTAATTTTAGTAGGCTCCTGGTATCCAATCTATAAATGAGTGACTTGTAGAAATCAATGTTCCTTAAAGCATAGTATGCAATTTCAGGTGGCATATAGGTGTACATTAATTATTCTGACATACCCATTGGGATGTACTATATTAGAAAAATATTAGAATCTCAGACTTGTGACATCAAGGATATCATTGTGAAAGCATGGATAGATTTATTCAAATAAAAATATAAGGTAAATAACAGTGTGAGTGGTGCAAGGAAATTGCAAAATCGTGAGGATATACGCAAGTGACTGAAGTCTGGGAAAAAGCGGCCTGGAGGGGGATGGGGAATTATGCTAATGGGTACAGAGTTTCTTTTGGGAGTAACAAAAATGTTCTGGAATTAGGTAGTGATGGGGCCATGATTCTGTGAATATACTGAAAACCACTAAATCCTAGAGTTTGAAAAGGTGAACTTTACAGTGTGTGAATTAGATCTCGGTAAGACCATTTGTTACATAAAATAAAGTGGCTGGAAAACCTATGCAAGTCTTTCCCTCTTCTGGTCACATGTATGTGTAACTCTCTCCAAGCAGCTGCTCATAGAGGCTGGCTTGTTTTTTTTTGTTTGTTTTGTTTTTTTTTAAAGATTTTATTTATTTATTTGACAGAGAAAGACAGTGAGAGAGGAAACACAAGCAGGAGGAGTGGGAGAGGGAGAAGCAGGCTTCCCGCCAAGCAGGGAGCCGGATGTGGGGCTCGATCCCAGAACCCTGGGATCATGACCCGAGCCAAAGGCAGACGCTTAACGACTGAGCCACCCAGGCGCCCCGAGGCTGGCTTGTTTTAATTGCAGATTATGTATATGCTCTACCTTTCCAATGAGACTCTAAGTTTCCTAATGATATCATCAGGAAACCATCAGGAAGAGCATCAGATTTTCTACTCCCCCAAGTTTTGGAATAATATCTAGGTACTCAACAAATATTTGCTAAACTAAATGGAAATATCAGGGGAAGTGTGGAATATGGAAGGGGCATAAAACAAATCATTTTAACTTCTAACTTTTTAGGAAACTAAGAATCACTAAATATGAAAAATAAATAAGGATCCCAGAATATTTTACTCTGGAAATATCTATATTTATTTAAATATCTGAGTCTATATGAAAATACCCTAGTTGTTTTGAAATCTGCTAAGTTATTGAAATTAGTCAAAAAACCTGGATAACCTTCATCTTTTGCGGCTTTTGCCATTTTATTTGTTGAATAATAATTTGACTTCCACAGAGAAGCAAGTGAATAGTTTTATATTCCTACACTGATTTCTCAGCTTAGAAATGGCTTTAGCAGCTGAGACTGATTTCCTTGCTGGAATGTCCTATTAGGACCCAGTGGAAAACTGAAATACTACACTATTGTGTTAGCCAGGGGGGCAATATGATTAGAAACTGAATATGGTAATAGAAATGGAACATGACAGCTTTGCAGGTTAAGTGATTTTGAAACTGAAGCTTAAAAGGACAAAGATCTCCCTAGGGCACACAGTGCTGTATAATTCAACGGGGAGTAATGAAGAGCTTGAGAACCTCAATTTCCCTATTTGCTACCTATTTTCTTTTCTTTTCTTTCTTCTTCTTCTTCTTTTTTTTTTTTAAAGATTTATTTATTTATTTTAGAGAGCATGAGAGACAGCATGTGGGCCGGGGGGGCGGGGGAAGGGGCAGAGGGAGAAGGAGAGAAAGTTTTAAGCAGAATCTGCATTCAGCGCGGAGTCCGATGTGGGGCTCGATTTCAGACCCTGAGATCACAACCTCAGCCGAAACCAAGAGTCAGACGCTTAACCAACTGTGCTACCCAGGTGCCCCTTGCTACCTATTTTCAAAGTAGTAGAGGCACCCTTAATCCCCTATACAGTTTACTCTGTCTCTCCGAGACCTTACTGGAAATGTGCAGAAAAATTCAAACCATCTTAGAAGTACAAGTGATTGAAACTTCCAAGGGATTTGTATTCATTTTTCCCATGTCATTTAAAAAAAAAATCAAAATGAGTTTCAGGATCATATGTCGACTCTATCTCAGTAAAAACCGGGAAAAAAAGTTATAGGAGATTCTAACTCCTTTTTGTGCCATTGTTCAATAGGATGGTGTAAGCGTAAACTTTGAGAGCCAGTAGGAAGATTCCAAATCTCTAGATGTTTTTACTAGCATATATCTTCTTTGTGACTGTCTCCTGAGCACCTGGCATATTCTAGCACACAGCAGTAGTTGCTCAATGGATGCACGTGGAAGGAGTAAACGGACTCACATCCTATCAGAAATAAGCTACGCTGACAGTCATACTCACCTCAGTTTCCTGCAGGCGGTGTCCAATGAGGCTTAGGGACTCTCCCAGCAGCTGTAGATGAGCAGCGACATCAATGGGCTCTGTCTCAGGGGCTTTGGCTGGAGAGGACGGCAACAGCACGGTAGTGGGCGGGGATTTTTTTTGGGGTGACAGTACTCCTGCAGAGGAAGCTGAGAACAGATGAAATAGAGAGATAAAGCTTGCCTATGGCCTGGAACACCACAAAAATGTTCTTCCCGCTTTTTCCCCTTTTATGAGCTGTATCAGGCATTAGCAAAACTATGGACTGTGGGCCATATCTGGCCCATGGCTTGTTTTTGTATAGCCCGTGAGCTAAGAATGGTTTTACATTTTTATTTTTTATTTTTCTTTTTTAAAGATTTCATTCATTTATTTGATAGAGAGAGAGAGAGCACAAGCAGGCAGAGAGGCAGGCAGAGAGAGAGAGGGAGAAGCAGGCTCTCCACTGAGCAGGGAGCCCGATGCGGGACTCGACCCCAGGACCCTGGGATCATGACCTGAGCCGAAGGCAGACGCTTAACCAACTGAGCCACCCAGGCACCCCTGGCTTTATATTTTTAAATGGTTGTAAAAAAAAAAATAAAGCAGAGTGCGGTATGGACCACAAGACCTAAAGTATTTACTCTGGCCCTTTACAGAAAGTTTGCTGACTTCTGATTCACATTTTCTAAATTTTTTTTGCAACCTGTAATATTCGGTAATAACATCTGGGTATCAAGATCCACTTCTGAACAGACTGTTCTCCCGATTCCTAGTAAGGAACAAGATTCACAATGCTCTAGGGAAGAGAGGGTCGCAGTCACTACCTTTCACTTTCACGGGAACTTCTGAGCAGGATGCTTTTCTTTTCACAGTTGTAGCTTCTGCTTTGTTCTGTTTGTGTTGCAGATACTGAGCTTTTTGCTTCCAAATCTGCAGTCAGATCAGGACCAAACAAATTATGATAAATGAAACAACAAGACATAAAAGGGAAAGCAGTTATGGGAGAGGAGAGTGAAGGAAAAAAAGGGAAGCCTGGAGGGGGGAGGGCAGGGGCTGGACAGCAACTTAGAAGCTGAAGCTTACTGAACAGGCAGGCCTCAGATGCTGACTACCGTGATATCTTAGTGGAGACTCTAAACGTTCCTCTGTGCTAACAGGCAGGTCTCGGCATGGATTTTGAGATCACTCGAAGGTCGAAATGTAAAATCATGGGGTAAACAAGTGGCTCAGTACGCTGTCCATGGGGTTCAAACAGTTCTTTCGACCTGCTGGTTGGCAACGCCAATTGCAGGATGACAATGACACGGAAATGGGAACAAAAAATAACCTAACCTGGGTGACAAATATTTTCGTTTCACCCAGATGAATTCCCAGACCACCTTCACATCACCTGACTGGAGAGTGACTGGGAATGATTCCGATAGGATTAGTTACCATTGCCTTCCTGGTTTGTTGATAGTGGGGTACATTATTTGATAACAGCCGGTGAGGATGATGACCTGCAACCAGCTCACCTAGTGAGCACAGCCCGTACTTTTACGGTTGGCAGTAATCAGGAGGCAGGTGACCTTTCTTCATTCTCAGATCTGGTCTCACCAGTTGCTGTTTGCAGGAAAGGGCTGATTTTAGATTCTCTTTTCACCCTTAATCACTGCCCAAGTTAGGTCGTCTTTTGGCTCAAATGTAAGGTTGTGGAAAATAACTAGATGAGGCTAGAAAAGATAGCCTTCCTGTAGCTGAATCCTCACTAGAGTAAACTGGCACCAGCCAGTGTTAACGCCCTCTGCAAAACCATTTTCTATTGATTTGTGATTTTTTTTTTTTCCCCCGCTGTTTTCACTGTTGGCTGGATGGGCTATAGGAGAATGACACATTTTGGAAGGCATAAAGCAATGAAAACAGTGTTCGTAAGGAAGTGTACTCACCAGTTTGTCCTTTTCTGGCAATTGCTTCCACACCTCAGCCAGTTTTTTACTAAGTTCCCCAAAATCTGGCATAAAAGAGTAAAAAAACATAACACAGTAAAGGCTTGACTATAAACCAAACAGAAGACTGATAAGAGCAAAAACTAGAAAAAGGATTTTCCACTCAGATTTAAATAGCACAAGGTTCTTTCAGAAAACCAAACTAAAACCCCATCACTTTTCTTGATTCTTTTATCTAGGGAGTGAAGGGGCTATTTTAGTGGTCATGAGACAGGCTCAAATTCTCACACATCTATTCTCTAGGGATTTATTATCCCTTAAACATCTTTCTGGTGTCTTTTAATTTGATCTCATTTTACAGAGCTTATCAACTTAGGTTAAAGAAAACATGTTCTGTAAAATTTGATAAAAGCTGTCAGATTTTTACCGAGTTTTGAGAGCACAGAACCAAAGAATTTCCCTCGAGCAGTCCTCTAGATGCGCAATGTTGCCCTTCCATTTGTACGGCAAGGTCATGCTTTATAAAGCACTCAGATCTTTTATGGTACTTCCTGGTGCCTCACAACAACCTTGATGTGCAGGTTGGGAAGTTATCGTACGCATTAGGCAAATGAGATTTGTAGAGGTGAAGTGACTTGTCAAGGTCTGTGGCGGAGTGTTTTTCTCACCTCACTAACTTCTGACACAGAGACAAATATGAGCAATGTAAGTCCTCTTGCTGTAACTCACACCCAAGGGCCAGATTAAGGAAAAGGTCAGCTGTAGGATCTTGGAAACAAACAACCGAGGATTTATGTACTACGCTTCAGAACATTTAATCTTACTCAGTTTCCCATTTTATCAGTTTAAGAGATATAAACAGAAAGCTTATCTCTTTTATGGATGGGGTGGATGAAGACAAAATCTAAAGTGACTTCAGAACCGAGGGGAAAAATGAGATGTGTGTTATAAAGATAGGAAGAAGTTGCCTGCTGATTGGCTGAATTAACTGCACTGCTGCAGAGATACAAATGGAAAGTAACAAAACTGAAGATCGGAAATGTTCTTACCTATACCTGGATGGTCAGCCACGATGGTTACGCGATACTCTTTACAGAACACCTGGTAGGCTGACATGTTCTTCTTTTTTGGCTAGTGTGACAAAAATAGAACAGGGTAAGACTTCATTAGAACACAAGTCGGGTAACCCTGAATCCATGGTTACAAAACAGAAAAGAGACCTATACTTTTTCATCAAGGGAAGAGTTCTAAACCCCTAACCAGCTTCTTAAACAGGATAATTTTTAATTATATTTCATTTGTAATTATATTTATTTAATAAAATCACATGCTAAATGATTTTTAGATTTTTCAAGTTGCTGCAACTACTTGATAATTACTTGGAAAGCCATTCATTCTTCCTACATACAATCCCATGTTACATGTTTCTTTGAGAACTACATGCTGAGAAAACCTTATACCCTCTCCTGGGTTATTTTTCTTGTCTTTGAAAAGAAGAACCATGTAATTTCCCTTTACTTTGTATTTTTTTTTTTTTTTAAGATTTTTATTTATTTAAGAGAGAGAGAGTGAGAGAGAGAGCACGAGAAGAGAGAGGGTCAGAGGGAGAAGCAGACTCCCTGCTGAGCAGGGAGCCCAATGTGGGACTCGATCCTGGGAGTCCAGGATCATGACCTGAGCTGAAGGCAGTCGCTTAACCAACTGAGCCACCCAGGCGCCCCAATTTCCCTTTACTTTGGGACCAGAAAGCCAAGAGCCAAATCTATGGTTTGTTTTGTTCCTCTGGTTTTGATTTCTAGTCTTCTAAGTTTCCTGATCTTGCTTTTCCTATTACTTGTAGTTTATCATTATTTTATTACTCACATTCTTGTGGTCCAATGTGAGAAGTAAATAACTAACTGAAGACAATTCTTTGGTAGTCAGTGTAAGATGATCCTCTCTCACTTCAACAAACTGCTTTGCTACCTGAAGCATGTTTATTCTTCACTGTATTATGACACCTCCACAAGCAGGAAGGGAAGAGTGACAGGATTTAGCAAGGCAATATAGCAAAATGGAAAGAGCCTGGGCTTTGGATGCCACAAGATCTAGGTTAGAATCCTGACCACACTACTTATTAGCAACACAAACTGCTTCATTTCCCTGAGCTTTAGTTTCCTGGTAAGTGAAACGTGGATAATACCATTTAACCCAGAGGTGGGAATTAATCAAACAGTATCTGGCACTTCAGTAGGTACTTGGTAACATTATTACAGTATTATTTCTCTGAGGGGCAGAATTCCAAGATGGCTCCCAAGATTTCCGCCCCCTGGTGTACACACCCTGCATAATGCCCTCCCGGTGAGTGTGGGCAGGACTGGTGAATATGGTGGGATATCACTCCCGTGATTGTTGTTATATGGCAAAAGGGACTTTGCAGCTGTAGTTAAGGTCCCCAGTGAGTTGACCTTTTTTCTTTTTTTAAGATTTAATTAATTAATTAATTAGTTAATTAATTTGAGAGAGAGAGAGCATGCATGCGAGTGGGCGGGGGAAGGGAGAGGGAGAGGGAGGGAGAATCTTAAGCAGACTCCGTACTGAGTGCAGAGCCTGATGTGGGGCTCCATCTCACGACCCTGAGATCATGACCTGAGCCAAAATCAAGAGTTGGATGCTTAACCGACTGGGCCACCCAGGCGCCCCACGTCCCCAGAGAGTTGAATGTGAGTTAATCAAAAGCGAGAGCATCCTGAGTAAGCCTGACTTATCCTGGTAAGTCAGATGAGCCCCTGAAAGAGATGAGACACAACAGCAGACGCCCTCCTGCTGGCCTTGAACTTGAGGAAAACAGTTGCCAAGAGTTCTACAACTGCAAGGAACCGAATGCTGCTGACGGCCTGAGGAAGACCTCTCGCCTCACAAGAGAACCCTACTCCGGCCAACACCTTGGTACAGCCTTGTAAGAGTCCAGAGAACCCAGTGGAGCCCTGCCTGGACTTCTGATCTACAGAGCCGTGAGATAATAATGGATGTTGTTCTGAACTACCAAATTTGTGCTAATTTGTTAGGCTACAATGGAAAACTACTGTGAGTTCTTTTCTATTCCCTCCAAAAAGCCAATACAAGCCTTTTTTTTTTTTTTAATTTAAATAAGGAATGTTGGTGAAGGATATAGGGTAAAATCATTTGACCTCAACCAGATAAAGAAAACGGCAGCAAGGCCTTTACTTTAACCATTTCATCTGAATAGTGAAGGTCCTATTTTTGGTGTTCTGGTGAAGCCAGTCCTGTTTTGAGATGCTACAGAAGTGAGTTCTGGGTGCTGCATCTTTGTTATTAATTTAGGAGCAGCCGCATATCCACAAATGTTCTAAGGGTTCTAACTAAGGTTTGATTATTTCAAATCCCCTTTATTGGGCCCCAGATACAATGGAGTGGCGCTGCACAGACGGGAGTTCATGTAAGTTCTACATTTGGCCATTTGCGAGAGAGAGGGATGGACTGATTAGTCTGGGTGATTCCACGAACCTATTTTTTGGAGGTAGTGTGACAAACAGCATAAATCTGCTTTCCCTAGATAGTTCCTATAGGTCCCTCTTAGTGTGTGCAACTCACTACTCAAATGTGATTCTGATATTTGTAGTTAACATAATTAAAAAAAATAATTTTTATGGCGCCTGAACCTACGCCAATGACTTCACCTGGTGCTAAGAAGAAACCAGCTGCACTGGGCTGACATTCTGTCGGACTCAGAGTCTGTCAGCCTTCGTTGTGAAGCCGGCCTTCCTAAGGGATTTTCAGGGAAACTTGGACTACTTAAAATCCTCACCTTATGTGCTGATCTTAGAACCTAACCACTGTGCAAAATGCAACTCCCCTCTGTGGACTGAAAGTTGGGAATTCAAACTGAAGGGTTCAACTTTCTCCAGGGTACAGTGATTTTTCTAAATGTAGTTTAGTAGTTAGAAATATACAAATAATGGATGATCTCTTTGCATATAAAACATTTCTACATGATTCCAAAGACAAGGCCCGTAATTCCACTCTAGACTTTCTAATGCAAGAAAACACACAGTATTGCAAGTGAATCACAGTGGTTACATCTGGAGTAACAGGACTCCCCTTAATACAAAGGTAATATTTCAAAAACTTGGATACTTTATTATTAGTAGCAAATGACTGCCAACAAATCCACTTACTAAGTGTGACTCACAATGTTGTAATTGTGCAGCCAGAAGCTCCTTTTAAGTGTTTGATGACATATACCACAATATCAAGACCGTTCAAAGAGTAACTTCTTAATAATGCTCTTTATAAAGCAGTCATGCTCAAGTCTTGGACAATAGAACTCTTTGACAATCTGATGAAAATCCCTCTTCAAGCCCACTCAAAACTCTAGTCTAAGAACATTTTTTAAAGGATAAAAAACATCTGGAGCCTAAGGCAAAACATAACCCGTAAATCTTAAAAATAAAACTTGGCTTGGGGCATCTGGGTGGCTGGCTCAGTTGGTTAAGACTCTTGGTTTTGGCTCAGGTTATGATCTCAGGGTCGTGATACTGAGCCCTGTGTTGGGCTCCATGCTCAGTGCAGAGTCTGCTCAAGATTCTCTCTCCCTCCCCCTCTGCCCCTCCCCCACCTCATGGCCACACCCACAAGCTGTCTCTTGCTCTAAAATAAATAAATAAATAAAACCTTAAAACAAAAACAAAAACAAGGGGTTCCTGGGTGGCTCAGTTGGTTAAGCATCCAATTCTTGATTTCAGCTCAGGTCATGAACTCAGAGGGTCATAAGACTGAGCCACGCATAGGGCTCCACAGCTGGTGTGGAGCCTGCTTAAGATTCTTCCTCTCCCTCTGCACACCCCCCCAATAAAACAAAAAGAAAACAAAAAAACCCCACAAAAAACTGGCTTTCTTCTGCTGATGACAAGAATCCAATTGCCTCATTGATATTAATACTATGTAGGAGATGCTGTATAAAAGCATTATCTGTAGAAATTCATTTAAACCTTATCATAACCCTATGAGGTAAATTCCATTAGTACTGCCATTTTATCTTTCAAACTTAGAAATTTTTTTTTTTTAAAGATTTTGTTTATTTATTTGACAGAGAGAGACACAGTGAGAGAGGGAACACAAGCAGGGGGAGTGGGAGAGGGAGAAGCAGACTTCCCACGGAGCAGGGAGCCCGATGCGGGGCTCAATCCCAGGACCCTGGGACCATGACCTGAGCCGAAGGCAGACGCTTAACGACTGAGCCACCCAGGCGCCCCTCAAACTTAGAAATCTTTTAAAGTAACCTTTCTGCCCAACATGGGGCTCAAACTCACAACCCAGAGATCAAGAATTGTATGCTCTACTGACTGAGCCAGTCAGGCGCCCCATTACTGCCATTTTAAAGATGAGGAAACTGAGCTCCAGAGTCGTATGTATTAGGAGTGGCAGGGCTAGCATCTGAATGCAGGCGGTCTGGCTTCAGAGCCCGTACCTGTAACCATGATACCATCTGATGTTCTTCTGAACTAACTTGACTGAGATCCCTAAATCTGATCTGGCTAAAGGAAAGGGTACCAGAGAAGTAAGGTTTTCACACCAAAGCTTTTATTTGAACCATTCTGAATGGAAATCTTTCTGAAACATACTCTATACTTCTGTTATCTCTCATAATACACCACTGAATATAATTTAAACAACCTTTCTGTACAGTGGAAAGTGCACAGATTGTGCAATCACAAAAACCTGGGTTCAGATTCCTGCTCTGCCCCTGAAACAGGAGGGTGCCCTGGGCAGGTTCTTTCACTTCTTCGAGCTTATTTCTGTGAAATGGAGATGATACTGTCTTCACCTCATTGGGTTCCTATGAAAATTCACTGATAAAACACTTAGGGCAGCACTTAGAACATACTGCAAACCATAGATATAGCCGTTCTTGTCGTAATGTACTAATTGTGACTCAGCTCCACAACCCTTTCCCAGAAGGCAGGCCGGCAGCAACTCTTCCCGCCTTTACGTGCTCACTCTAACCTTCTGCCGGCTTTACTTCAGTCGCTTGGACTTCCTGTGGTTCCCTGAACATCCTTTGCCTTCTGGCATCTCAGTACCTTCACACACACCTTTCATTCCTCAAATGAAATACCTACTCTTCATTTCTACCCGATAGTTCCTATTTGGCCCTAAGATTCGGTTCAGATGATATGGCCCGCCTGAGGAAACCTCTGACAACCCAGGCTTCCCTTGTACTCCCTCGGCACTCCGCACATGCCTGCGCTGAGGCTCGACTCACTGAAATACTTTCTGACCTCTCTTCCTACACCCAGAGTGCTCTTTGAGTTGACAGGATGCTGGCTGGCATGGCATCTTACTCATCTTTAATCCACAGCACCTGGCCAGTGCCCGGCACAACTTAAGTGCAGAAGAAATATGCACTAGATGGATAACAAAGTCTCAGAATTGTGTGTGAAAAGGGCAGAGTGTGAATCCATAGGCTGGGTGCTAGTTCGCTCTTCTACGAAGAACAGAACAGGGGCAGGGAGGTCACGTGACTCATCTCTGGCCAGCATTCCTTTCCCCAGCGCCCAGGAAGCGCTCATAAGAGCTGCAGGAAACTTGTTTTTGCTCCTTGCAGACCCTGTTTTCTTTCTAGATCTTCACGGTTGTCCAAACAGGTGAGATAACTGCAGAGTCTGCTTCCTACAAGGTAGGTATTATATTATAAAGCAAGACAAAACAAAAACAAAACCATAAAAGCATAGTCTCCTTGCTTGGTCTAATATGCGAAATGACCAGATGAGAAAAAGGCTTTAAAAAGATGTTTTCAAGCATATTTATGCTTTTGAAGAACTTGGGATAAAAAACAGTAATTGTAACCACGGCTATTTATGGGGCCAGGCCCTGTGTGGAGCGTGTTCTGTGTATCTGCTATTAATCTAAAACAACTGTGCTTTACAAGTGAGCTGTGAGGAAGCATCACCAAAGAACAAAGCTGGTAGCAGCAGACTAGAACAAGGACCGAGTTGGTGGTACTTGAGCCCAAGCTGTCTGCACTTCATCATACTCTGCCTCTTCGACTTAGAAACAATGTCTGTATGTCTCAGTGGGACGGATCTCAGACACTAGCACATGGCGTCGGTTTCCTTTGACCCAGAACCTACTTTTAGCTTTGACGAAGACACACGGCACTGGACGACCATCTCTCGAAGTTTTAGAAGGCCATGTGGTATAGCTGAAAGACTATGGGAGTGGGGTTCAAGAAACCTCTATTTAAAATTCCAGCTCTGTGTCTTTTCTTCTCAGCTTCTTCCTCTGTCAAATGGGGCTACTGATACCTATCAGTGAAGACCGTTAGAGATGCCAAATGCCTAGGATGTCATATGCCTTAGACACAGAGCAGGCACACATTAGATGGCAGCTACTAACTTTTACCATTTATCGCTATTGTCACTCAACTTTGGTTTTACCAGAGGGAGAATGTGTGTAATACCATCACAAGTCTAGCTATAGCTGAGACTTCAGGGTATCACTTGATCAACAACAATGTCTGAGTGTGCCAGATACCAGGCCACCTGGCTGGCCTCAGCTTGCTTAGAGGAAACATGAACGTTCTGGAAACATACAGATAATTGGAGGCATGCCTCTGAAGTGGCAACATCACGGATACTATTTTGAATAGTAGTGAATGGGCTTTTATTGATTTAGTAAAACCCAAAGTAAGGTATCTTTGCAATGTTACTGGATCCTGCTCCTCCAATACAAAGACTCCCACGCCACTGGGATGATCTTAAAGGGGACATCATCAAGGTATTACCAGCTGATTGCTCTACTCCTTCTCAGAAAGCAGGATTCAACAACGAACCAACACACAAGCAAACAAATAAAAACACAAAAAGCCCCTCCCCAAACAAAACTCAGCACTGAGAGCATTACTTTTCCCCAGAGACAGAGCCCAGTCCCCTCGTCTGTATAAAGAGTCTCCAGTGAGAACTTCCGCCCCTGCTGCCTCCACTTCTCACTCCTGCATGGACTCGGCCAGGGTGGTTCCCATTCTCCCTGCTGCACTGGAGCTCCTCATCCTCTCTACTGGAGTCCAGTCTGTTCTCGAACCATCTGCTCCCTCACTTCTGTGACACTGGCCGCTCTCTGGTTTCTTCTCCCACACCACTGCACCCCCCTTCCTTCTCCGGTGCCCCAAGCTGCGCGCCCTACAAGATTCTGCTCTGGGCTCTCCTCCCTGTCCCCGCTCACGGATTTCATCTGGTGCACAGGAACACTCCAGCTCTCACCCCAGTTCCAACCGCTCTACTGAGTTCCAGGTCTTGCATTTCCATCGCTCTCTGGAACTTCTCCCGCGATGATGATTTTAACAACTAACTTTTACCGGATGCTCACGAATGTGCAAAGCCAGAGTTCCTGAACTCAGCTGGGTGCCCATGTGGGTTTTCATGTGGTACTGGCTTTTCACCACAGCCATTACGGCAGACAGCATTGAAAAGACATGGCATTATTGAAAGAAGTGGAACAGGATAAGATGTTGCAACCATGAATTACCTTGAGCTAGTGGTTCCTAAGGTGTCCGACCGATGCCACATACCGCTGTTTCTCTTGAAAACTTAATATATTTAAAATATCCAGTGGTGCCCCTGTGAGTTGGCTGTGGCCGCAGAGGGCCTTGGCACGCTGTGGCCCTAAATAAACCCTTTTACATCTATTATCACCTCATTTAACCCTTAACAACCCCATCAGGTAGGCCTGTCATCATCCATACTTTCTAGATGGAGAACTTAAGCAACCTGCCCAACAGCACATGGTTTGTGACTGGCACAGCCAGGATTTGAACTCAAGTGGTTTGGGACGCCTGGGTGGCTCAGTCGGTTAAGCGTCTGCCTTCGGCTCAGGTCATGATCCCAGGGTCCTGGGATCGAGTCCCGCATCGGGCTCCCTGCTCTGCGGGGAGCCTGCTTCTCCCTCTGCCTCTCTCTCTCATGAATAAATAAATAAAATCTTTAAAAAAAAACAAAAAAAGAAATGAACTCAAGTGGTTTGGCTCCCCAGCCCACACACTTAACCTGAGAGATGCTGAATCTCCTGACATGTATATCTTAAAATCTAACCTGACTTATCTTCTCCGAAACCAGCCATCCTTCTTGCTTGTCTTTTTTGTTCCAGTCCTGGTCATAGGACCCAAAGTAGAAAGGGCACACAGAGGCTTTCAGCATTCCTACCAGTTGGCTTTCCCATCTCTGCTCACTGTAGTTGGAGGAACGCTATTCCTGAAGCCTTCCCTTCTATCTTTTGGTGGACTTTTAGATAGTTCTTTTTTACTGAAACAAAACCAAGGGAAGGATTTTTTTTTTTTTAAACTCCACAGGATGGGGCACCTAGGTGGCTCAGTTGGTTAAGTGTTCGACTCTTGATTTTGGCTCAGGTCATGATCTCGGGGTCATGAGATTGAGCCCTGCATTGGGCTCCGCGCTGGGCATGAAGCCTGCTTCAGATTCTTGCTCTCACTCTGCACCAACCCCCAACCCCTGCTTGCGCATATACGTTTGAGCCCTCTCTAAAAAAACCCAAAAACCAAAAAACAAACTCCACAGGAAATTTTTATGTATAGGTCAGGTTTTAAAAAACATGGTATATGTTCCATAAATACTTGCTGGATAAATAAATGATTACATTCCTAGTATGACTACCTCAGGTTTGGACAGTCATGATCAAATACTGATTCCTAGTAAAATTTTTGCTATAAATCAAAGTATCTTTTTTTTTTATTAGCAATTGCTAGCTACATGGGGGAATTATAAATAAGTCCTACACTGGAGGAGATTATAATTTTATTTTCCAAGGCGCCCAGGTTCAAAACCTTAAGCCATTTTTTAAAAGATTTTATTTATTTATTTGAGACAGAGAGAGAGAGAGCATACAAGCGGGGAGGAGTGGCAGAGGGAGAAGGAGAAGCAGGTTCCTTGCTGAGCAGGGAGCCCGACGCGGGGCTCGATCCCATCCGGGGATCACAACCTGAGCTGAAGGCAGACGCTCAACCGATGAGCCACCCAGGTGCCCCTTTAAGGGCCATTTTTATACTCATTTATGCTTCTGCTTTCCCAGACCTAAGCCCTACTGCCAGATCTTGTCAGTTTTTCCTTCAGAGCCTCTCCTGAATGTCTTTTCAGCTGTTTCCATGAGGCTTTTATAGTATTCAAAACCTCAGACTGTAATAAGCTCCTGGGTGGTCTGTTACAATCTCTCCTCAGTCTCACCCATCCGCTGCAGTGCTATCATTTTATTCTTAAACGATCACTGAAAGCACATCTACTAAGTCCTGCTCATAAGCCCAGAGTGCCTGCTGCCAAAGCCTTAATTCAAGATTCTTTGCAATTTGCACCTGACCTACCTTTTCAATACTTATGTTTGCATCCATATATTCATTCATTTGACATCTATGACAAAATGCCAACCAAGGACATTGAGGAGTTGAAGATAATAGTAAGGTGACTAAAACAGTCCCTAAGGAGCTTATAGTCTTTAATAGAGGAAATGGAATATGCACAAAGAAAACTCCCAACATAAGGGACAATAAGTGCAGTGACTTCCCATAGCAAGGTGTTATGGGAAGTCAGAAGTTAATTCTGACTGGAGGATCAGGATGCCTTGGAAGAGGCGGCATTTGATTAGGTCTTGAAGGGAAGGCAGAGCTTCAGTAGATGAAGGAGAACAAAGAAGATCACTATAAAAAACAAGCAAAGGAAGAGGTAAGACTGTAAGGGCTAAGTTTGGTTTCCATACAGTGTGTGTAACGCAGACTAAGAGGTAGAGCTGAGAAGGGAGGTTTAGGGCTAAATCCCAGACAATTATGAATGCTTGACGAAGGGTTTGGACTTTGATATTTATTCATTCAACAAGTATTTATGGACTAACTATGACAGGCCAGACTGCGGGTTCAGTGCTAGGGATGAAGTGGAGAGCATGACAGACATGATTCTGGTCTTCTCCGAGCTTACGCTCTAACGTGAAGGAGGTAAGGATCCACTGAAGATGCTGAACCAGAGGACTGTCCACAACAAAGTCGTACTTAAGAACATTCTGGCATCAATGTATACTAATTACATTAGGGAAGAAACAGAAAGGAGGCCATTTATTACATTAAGTACAGGGAGGGATGAGGCCCAAGGTGGGGGAGTGGTAATGGAGGACATAAAGGCGTGGAAGTTATGAAGGAGGAAGAATATCAGGCTCAACCCTTGAGTGGACATAGAGGAGAGGGCAAGCAGGGAAGAGGGAGATGTAAAAATGAGCTGTAAGACTGGGAAAAAATCAGAACAGTGAGGACTGACTGGGAAGGGGTATGAGAATGCTATTTTGGATGATGGTGATGTCTATATCCTGACAGAGGTTTGGTCACACAGGTATGTGCAACTGTCAAAACTCACACAAATGGTAAACATGTGTACACTTGTGCATAAGTAAATTCTACCAAAAAAACCCACAAAAAAACAAAAAACAAACCCTGAAAACAAATACTGAACTTAAGTTAATGATATGTAAGCTGAAGTGTTTGGGGGTGAAGTGTATGATATCTATAATTCACTTCAAAATACATTATAAAAGATGGATTGATGGACGGACAGATGTGTGATAAAGCAAACAGCAAAACAGTAACGATAGAATCTCATTGGGTGGCATATGGTGTTCACTGTACGATTTCAAAGCTTTTTGTTTGAAAAATTTCATAATGAAGTGTTGAGAAAAATGATTTATAAGCATACAGTTTTGAGTTTGGGTTGACTGGAAGGACACGGGGGACACAGAAGCAGATGGAGGAGGAGATGCAGGTTTGGGAGGCTGGATGATGAGCTTATTAATCACTGACACATGGGTCTGAGGAATCCAAGGAATTAAGGTGGAAATATTTATCAGGCAGTTAGAAATGCAGGACTAGAGTTCATTTGTTCTGCTGTGCTACTTCCTAAACATCTTTCTGCCTTCTTGTATTCCCTTCCAGTGAAATCCTTTTTCTTCTGTAAGCTTTCCCTGACTACCCTGGTCCTCCTGCATTCAACACCGTAAGATTAGTTCATGGCATTATCATACATTAATAGAATGGAAGTTCTCTGGATAAACAGAATCTTACACAGAATATATATGATTTCATGAAGCAGTTTTCAAATAAATAAATGAATAAAACCTGACCTAGTATTTGACTATCCAGTTCTTTATGCTCACACTCATTCTCGGCTCAGAAGGTATAGTTTTGTTTTTAATTTCTGAGGTATACATACTTAAAGGGCACTCTTTGGGGTGCCTGGGGGGCTCAGTCAGTGAAGTGTCCGCCTCTTGGTCTTGGCTTAGGTCATGATATCAGGGTTGTTGAAATCGAGCCCCTCGTCAGTCAGACAGAGCACCAGAGCCTGCTTAGAGTTTCTCTCTCCTCCTCCCTCTACCCCGTGTGTGCACAGGCACACACGTACGTGCCCGCTCTCTCTCAAATAAATAAATCTTAAAAAAAAAAAAGGCACTCTTTGTAGTGGGAAACATGACTTGAACCTCAATTACAGACTGACGTGAAACCGCCATTCCCAAATTCTTAATACACTTGACTTTCTCCTTCTTAGTAGCGCCTCTTTCAGACTTTATCTGACATTTCCTTTTGCAGAACTCTAAACATGGGAAGAAAATGGTTGTCCTTAGGTGGTGAAACTAACCTTTTTGACCTTTTTCTTTCCATGACTCTGAATTTCTAAATTTCTATAAAATTAATATATTACTTTGATAGCAGGGGGGAAAAAAAGCTTATTTTTTACAGAAAACCTTTAATGACATAGTCGTCAGCCCCTAAAGTACAAACTGCTAGAAGATTTCTCAAGTTGCAGGAAAAGAAGTTAAACCAAGGTGGCTGATTTCTCCCTCCTACCTCCTCAGCAATCAGCATGCTCCCTAAGGTCAGGAGCTATGTCCTCCTCAGCTCTGCACCTCTCTCCACCCACTGGAGCACAGGACCCAGCAAACAGTAAGCACTCACATAGTGAAAGAACACACATTTAACACTAAAAATACCAGAAAGTGGCCCACGAAGGGTAGTGGAAAGCCATTAGCTTATCCCATGAACTTGGTCATTATTTTCCTAATTTTGAAGATCTGTTTCTCAGAAGGAACTCAGAGAATACCTCTTCATCTCTCTCAATTGCCCCAGGCAGACAGTGCTGCTCAGTGAAAGAAACCAGGTTTGGATCCTGTGAATTCCAAGTTCAACAGTATCCCTAAGCCTACGCTTGGCACGATGGGAGAACAACTCTATTAAGAAAACCCAGGAAAAATTAAGATTGCTCCTGTTTTTGCACCAGAGAGACTTGGCCACTGGCCATATTTTACCTCCTGTCATCCCATCAGATTGGCCTCACCACGCTCCCCGCCGTTCACCTCGGCTGCCTAATTCCAAATCTGCTTACTATTATCATCTCTTACCACCACACTTTAAAAAAATGGTTTACCTTTTCTCCTCTGTCTCTTTCTCTATCTTTCTCCTCTTTTTTCTTTTTTTTCTCACTATGCCCGTCTGTGTGGAGGCCAGGCAGTGGCTGGGGAGGGGCAGCGGCTCCAGTGTGGGGGACGCTGGGAGGAGGGCCAGGTGCTACCGCGACCTCTCCCACGGCGGTAGCTGCAAGGCTTGAACTTCTCTTGGACTTGGAGTGCCGCTTCTCTTTATGCTTCTCCTTGTCCTTCTTCTTTTTGCTCTTCTTGGACTTCTTTTTCTTCTTGATTTCCCGGTAAGAGTCGTCGATGACTAACTCCCCAGCCTCTAGCTCCCCACCAGAGGACGAGTCCGATTCTACTAGAATAGGTTCAAGTCCTGAAAGATCAAGGTTAGCACTGTGGGATTCTGGGAACTGGGAGCCATCCGCCCCACAGGCTTCGGGGCCGGGAGAGGAATGTGGGTCTGAGGAGGACTTGTGCTTCTTCCGGGCTGTTTTCAGAAAGCTCTGTAACTCGTGTCCTAGGAATAAAGCACCTTGCTCATCCCGAGCTGATTTCTTAGAGGATTTTTTCACAGTCGCTTGCTGAGAGGGGTACTGAAAAGGCTCCTCATCAACTGAGCTGCTTCCCTTCTCCTTTGGTGAGAGAATCAGTTTCATCTTTAAGCCATCGGGTTCGCGGAGGGTCAGTGTCTCTGTGTTCACATAGAGCGGTTTCATTTTTTTTGATTTGTGGGAACCACCATCCTCCAGGGACAGCTCCCCACTGCTTCCGCTTACTTTCTTCCTGTGGTGTTCCTTTTTACTCTCTGAATGACTTGAAGAACTAGAGGATTTCTCCCCCATCTTTTTGGAAGGCTTGGAGCCTGTTGCCAGCGGGGAAGTGATGGCTTTCAACAGGTCCATGGCTGTATCGGTAGACTGCGGGCTGGACTTTTTCTTTTTCTTCTGTGACGATTCCAAAGACGAAAGGTCTGGAAATAATCGAAAGAAGTAATGTCCACACGACAAACCAACTTCCAACAAGTTTCCTCTCTCACCAAAAAACACTCAACTAACATGAGGAAGAGGCTAAGAGAAATGATTTGAGGGGAGGCCCTTCCACTGATTCCTGATGACGCCCGTGTGCTTCTTGGCTCGGTAAATGCTGCCTGACCCTGGACACAGTTCTTGCCACTAAAGTTGCTTCTCTTCACGGAGTCTTCACAGTAACCAGAGAGGGTAGACCCAGAAGAACGGACTAAGTTGTGGGATTACGAGCAGTTACAATTTAGGTTACGCTGTAGACAGAGTGTCATTTGCTTCTGTGTTCAGGACAAGCCCATTCTAGTAAAGGGTTAGTCTCATCAGCTATGCGCATAAGAAAGCTAAGAAAAACTGGTCTTGTGAGTGGCTATGCACTGGACTGAGAAGTAACCCACAGGTGCAGGCCAGAGGGCCCAGGACTACATATGGCAAAAGGGATGCTAGGTAACAATGGGCAGAAGATAAGTGGATGATTGGGGGGAGAAGGAACCTGGTACCTGGTGTATCACAAATGAAGACTGTTCTTCTATGCTGAATCCTCCAAAATACCAGCCCTCCACCTCTCTCCTCCTTCACACTGGTTTATCGGCACTCAGAACAAGAACCACTGTCCTGTTAAATAGGCCACTGAGTCAGCAACATCTGGATCCCTTTCCCCTACCCCGACTCCAAGAACCAGTGATGTGTTCATCCCACCTGCTGCCCCTTCCCCTCCTTACCTCCATAGTAGTAATCATCAGAGGAGTGCTTCCTCTTCTTCTTGTGCGTGTCCGTCCCCAAGAAATAAAGCTCACTATCCTGGAATTGAAGAGGAAGAAGAATTGACCACTGAATAAGATGATGAGGCAAAAGCAGTTTGGAACCAATTTTGTTCTCTGATTTCTGACTTTGGAAAACAAAGTAAAACACGGGAAATATTAAAAATAGACAGCAAACGATGTTTATTTTTTTAAAGTTTTAAAAATACGCTTCTTTCTTCAAGTACTAGGAAACAGGACGTGAGATAGTTAAAAACTCTCCTAATTCACATGTTTAGAATTTACCTTTAACTTCTTCTTGGAAGAGTTTCTGACCTGAGCAGCGATTTCTTCCTCTTCCCTTAAAAAATCTTTGTAAGAACGTTTCTTTTCTCGTTGGCTTCGGCCAGCGGCTAGTCCTGTATCCTCAGAGCTGTGATCACCATCAAAGCAATCTGAAAGCCAGGTTCGTTTGGGAAAGGGAAGGAGAAAGGCAAGTAAGTGACAACCAAATCACCACATATGTAATGCAACAGTCCCTCCATTTCCAAGTTAATATAATGTTTCAACAAGTCCATTGGAATATAGGGCTAGATCCAGGGGGACAAGAGTATTTCTTGATGACCTGGCTGCAAATACAAGAACCAAACCTGAAGAAACAATGCTTCCACGCTATGCAAAGGCCCAGTGTGCATCCTCAGACATGGTTTCTTAGTTGTGATTTGGCAGGTGGACACAGACTTGCAGAGGTAAGGCTGAAAAGAATAAGGATTCACGTGCTGTGCTGCTCTGTGGGAGTCCAAAATGTGATTCCTATCCCCAGACTCCTGCACACTGGAGCTGGCAAGGACCACGAGTGCTGCAGGGGATCACCCCAATAGACTACAAAGACTTATATTTCAGACTCTCATGTTGGAACCCTGTCCTGGTTTTCGCTTCCATGGGCCCAGTCTGGGGATGATGTGGAGGCTGAGTGTCATAATACTGCTCTAGGCCATCACTTGGGAGTCCAGGCTGTGATGGCCAGTCCTGGTCTCTATGTCCATGGGCTGCAAGGACTGAAGAGGAAACCCCCTTTAGAATGCTTCTCAGATTAAGGGGTCATACCTTCTTTCTTCATGGAGTCATCATAAGCCATGGCGGTCCTGCAGGGCCTTTGTGAATGTGTCACTGTGTCCAGGCTCCTTCCCGTCTACAGGACCAGGTCTGAGAAACAAAGAAGGAAAACCCTCCTGTAATGCGAAATCACTGTGGAGAAGCAACCTTCCAGATGGAAATGCGTAGTGATCCAAGGGCAGACTGGAAGGGCAGCAAGAAATAAAGGAGTGTCTTGTCACCTCCTCATTCTGTTTGTAAATATACTGGGGTTGAAACTGCAGGAAGTGTACTGGGCTTAATTTGATTTGATTTATGAGTTAGAATTGTGGTTTGGTGAAGTATATAAAATACCCCCATATAATAAAAAATATCTCAAAATTAATGAGAATTTCTGAAATGCCAACAGGACTGACAACACTGAGATGGTAAATACTGACATTAAGTCAGAGGGATAAGTTCAATCACAGTTACAAAATGCACAGATAAAGCAGGATGCAGAGGAAGACAGATTACAGCAAACATTCCAGACCATAAAATCCTACCATGTGGATCGGTGACAGGCTAAAATCTATTGTATTGCAGTTTAAACAGAAATGATAAGATTAAAGGGATATTAAAGAGATTTAGAGTGTAATTTTTTGGTATGCATTTTGTTTATATGAATTTGCTCAAAACCACAGAAGTGTAAAAGCAAGGACACTTCTTATATTGGTCACATGACAGCTTTCAAGGCTATCAGGCCTTTCTTAAAGACTAGGTGAAAATAAGGAAGAATTATCATTTGTCCATTGGTGGTGAGTTTTTATGATTATTAAGATTTTCACTGATTTGAAGAATTACTGTAATTTAAATGTTCTAAATATTATTTTGTATTCGTTAAAAAATTTTTTTTGGACATCCAAGTTTATGTCACTGACTTTGACAATGACAAGCCACAGACTGTACTCTAAGGTAAAGTTCTTCAAATACTTTAAGGACAGGCAGTGTCACAAATCCTGTAGGAATTCTTTGCAGGAAATTTAAGAATGACATTCTAAATATATTGAAAATGTTCTCATTCGGTTAGTGAAATGCTTACAAGGTGACTGGATTGGTTATTTATTTACATTTTATTTTACCTTCATCACTATATGGGGATTTAGAAATGCTGAAGGGCTCTTCAGTGAGACATTGCCAGTCCCTTCAGGTGGGTATGGGTAATACTGAAGTATGTAATTCTTGTCAAAGAAAATTTGATTAACAAGGGAAACTCTCCTAAGAGTTACATTTAAAATAAATGAAAGGAAAAAAGACCTAACTGCACAAGTCAGATAAAATACAATGCGCAGACATGCCTAAGTTGAACAAAGAGAAAAAGCATTACCAAGAATGATTTACAAGGAACGTAAAGAAAAGTAACATAAAAAAGCATTTCTCCACTTCCCTGAGGAGGAGAAGGAAGAATGGACTTGGCCAAAGTTACGAGAATCTAGAGTGAAGTAAAGAAACCAAATGGATTCAATTATTTTAGTGATAAACCAAAGAACTGCTTGCTCCCAGGGCTTTCACAGGAAATGAAGGGGATATAAGGTCAGAGCTCATGTAGAAATACGAAGTAATGTACATCATGTAGCCAGTTTTTCATGCTCCAGCATTCTCAACTTTCTCAAATAGAAATTACTGTCCTCCCCTTTCCACACAAGTGGCGCTGACTCCAAAAGTAGTGAAGGAAGGGGGAATGTCATAGGGAATCACGTCCATTCATTTGAAAATTGTATGCCCTCTCACTAGCACTACAATATACTGACTTCATTAGAAAAAATATATAGGTCCCGTTAGTTTTCATAGGCTGGTAATGCCAAGAAATACGACAACTTGAGACCTCAAGTTAAATGTTTTCATGCCAAATGAATTTTGGCTAAGAATGTTTGACAAGGAAACAATCTTAAACATTCATTGTCATAAATATGGCCATCAATCTGTTGTCAATAACAAAATTCACTTCTAAATGAAGCAAAGGCAGGCCCTGAGACTTACAGGCCAGCCTTCTTTTTAGTAACATCAAAACTAACATAAAACAGAGTTGAACAATCTAACAGAGTGGGAATAAGCACCTCCAGAGACAGTAAGAGAAAGAAAACCATGATGTGACTTCTGAACTATGAAAAAAATGTTCATGGTCTCGTAACTGACTGCTTTGAAAAACAACCAGTGGATTTAAAAAGTTGTGAAAGGGAACAGGAAATCAGTTGATCTTCAGAGGCACAGGCAACACAGAAAACACGTGCTGGTGTGAGCACTATGTATTGAAATTAGGCCTGCTGCTGTTTAAATTTTCATAAAAACACTGAAAAGCGTTTTATAAATTACAGGATTAAATAACCTGTAGAGAAAAAAACTGAGTGGGGCCTGAAGGCAAGGCCCATTCGCTAAAGAACTGAACAGTCAAGAGTTTAAAAAATAAAATTAAACACAATGGACTATGCCACTCACAGCCTGGGCAGACTGATGGACCTTGAATTTTTAGGTTCTTTAAAAATCAAGATATTATTGCAGCTCAGGGGTTAGTTTTGGTTGCTGACTCATAAAGGAAAGATGAAACCAGATAAAGAAGTCTCAAGCAACAGTGTGGAAGAAAGGCAGAGTTAGGACAACATTTATATAGGATCAGATGACCCATTGATATTCCTTCCAGGTCTTGCATATTATCCATGATAAACTCAGAGTTCAGGGTTAGGCAGCAGATTGTAGGATTAACGAAAGTAAAAAAAATATTAGGTTTGATTTTCACATTAGAAAGCAGAGGCCATAATTATATTAAATGTTGGCAATAGTAAAACAGGTGTTAAATCCCATTCTCCTGAATTCCATCGAATTCAATGTTGTCAACTTCAAGAGGCAGGGATAGTTTTACAATTATGTTCCTCTCAGTGTGCTAAGAAATGACAACATAAGTGAAAGTTCATTATTTAATGTTGCGTACGGAGGCCAGATACATGCCATCACAAAAAATGCGTACTTCTGCAATGTGCAAAATGTTAAATGGCTCTTCTGGGACTCTTCAGGATATGAAAAAGGGGAGGTGGAGCTGCTGTTCCACGTGTAGAGAAGTGTCCACATTTTGTTCAGCACAGCTTTCGGGATTACCAAAGTGATGAATGAAAAAGCAAAAATCATCAGGTATAGTACTTTCTTATGTTGCAGGTCCAAATGATAATTATTGGGGAAAAAAAAAAGTTTCAGAAGGTGATTTGTTTGAGGTAATCTGAGCCCCAGCAATCGTTAACAAGCTTCTTCATTCCAGAATGTAAATGAGTGTTGAAAAAGAACAAATTAATCCCCCTGATCCGAGCAGTAAGCAAAATCCTGAATTCCGGGTCTAGTCCGGGATGAGAGCCTTGTTCAAGAGTCCGCGTTCTCTTCCAGCACTCCCTCCACGAACTGAAATCGCCTCTCCGTGGAGGAAAAGGAAGGAAGGTGCACATCCAGCTGTTGGCAGTTTTTAAATTGTTGCTGTTGTTGTTTACTTCTGGGATAGCGCAGGTGCTGTCTTGTCATTTTTGTAGAGATCTCCTCCAATCTCAGAACACAGATACTCCGAATTCCTGCCACTCCCTTCTCCAGGAACCTACCTAAGCAGCACTCACAGCCCCTGCCAGCTCTGGAAACTGCAGAGATCCCGGCAGCCTGGGATGGGGATTGAATCCTATCACTGCATGGCAGCTAAACGGAACCACGACCACCGCACAGATCGGCTGACAACACACATTTCCAAAAAACCACCAATACAAATTTTGACAAGCTTTGTCCAATCAACAAGCTTTCCTTTGAGTTTTTTATTTGTTCTGCTATAAGGGAATATAATCAGCCACCTGCTTAACCGGCAGAGAGAGGGGGAGATGGTGCATGATATAAAGTGAATCTACAAGTAATAGCTGTGGGGGGAAACGGGCCTGCACGGAGAAGATCGCACTACGAAGGCACGTTCCAACTGGGTCGCCCGCAAAAAGGACACACAACACCGGGTTATTTACACAGAGAGCCCCCAGGACCACCGTTTTTGCGGTCCCCACGCAAACCAATGGGATTCTCCCGGCCGTTTTGCAGCAACAGCTAGTTCAACAAAGCTCTGTGAAGAGGAAAAGAAGAAAGCTCCTCGCATCCTCTCCCGCCGGCCGAGGGCCCTGCCCTCCCGCCGCCCCGACCCCGGGGCCCTTTCGCCTTGACAGCCCGGAGACCCCGCACCCCGGGTCCCGAGCCGCAGCGCGGCCCCGACCCGGTCCCCGCGTCCCCGGCGGCCTCCCGGCGCCCCCGAGGGCGGAGACGGCCCCGGCAGGGGGAGGGGCGGCCCCGGCCCGCAGGCCCCCGGGGCGGCCGCACGCCCCCTCCCGGCCCCGCAGCTTTCCCGCCTTCCCCATTTGAACAGCTCCCGCCCGCCTTCCTTCGGCGGCCCGCTCCAGCCCCTTCCCGGGGGCGGACTGCGGCCGCTACTCCAGTCCCCGGCTCGGCCTCTGGGCTAGGCCGCACCGGGCCTGACGCGCCCCCGCGGCGGTGTCGCGGGCCCAAGCGGCGGGTGGCGGCGGGGCGGGGCCGCTGCCGCCTCGGGGAGGGGGCCCAGGCCGGCCTCGTGGGGGCTCCGCTCGCCGCTACCTTCACTCGGCTCGCCCGGATCCCGCCTCAGCGCCGCCGACCGCCGCCATCTTGGAGAAGGAGAGAAAAGCGCGAGCGGCCAGGGAGCCTCAGTCGAGCCCAGAGCGCAGGCTCCGGCTCGGGGAAGGGGAATCCCGCTCCTGACAGAGCGCCGAGCGCATCGAAAGAAGCGCGCTGCTTGCTGAGCCCGGGAACCCGAGTTGATTGAGAATTTGCGGTGGGGCCAGGCTTGGGCTGGAAGCTTTATGAACATTATATCATTTAATCCTCACTGCATCCCTGTGAGGTAGGTTTGATCACATTTTACAGATGAGAAACAGGCTCAGAGAGGTTAGGTGACTTGCACAACCGTACACAGGTAGTTGGAGGAGAAGGCAGATACTACTCCAAGTCTTCTGATTCTTAATGAAGTGCTCTTTCCTCAAGACTGTGCCATTTCCTTCGAGATATTTTTGTACATAAATGCTCTTTCTGCGAAACCTAGATCATGCAGATTAATAGCATCGGTGCTTATTTGGAATTTGGCGTCTATGTTTGGGTGGTTGGCATATTTCGGATGAGGTGGAAGGACATATTCTTCTAACAATGCACTATAACATAATTTGCATGGTGAATCCTCTGCATTTCTCCTCACAAATTATTTGCATTTAAAAGTTGGAAACAGTCCTCAGACAAACGAAGGGATGCCACACACAGGAGAAAGAGGGGTTTTTCTGATTTGCTCTGGAGAATTTGGACTCATAAGTAGAAATTACTGTTTGAAGCTCTTGGTTCCATATGAAGACAAACTCATTTTTCTAGAGCAGTTCAGTCGTGTTTGGCTACCTTGTAAGGTAGTGAGCTCCCCATTACCAAAGGAATTCAAGAAGAAGCTAGTGCCTTCGTTACTGTAGAATGGAGAGGTTGGAGATCTAGATTGGTTTCTAGCATTGTGAACCCCATGAAACTCTGTGCAAAATTATGCTTTTGTGCAACTGTGTGTTTTTCTGGGGTTTAGATCCTATCAAAGATTAGGAATCCCTATTTTAGAGGGCTTTCCAGTCCAGAATTGGATGGGTGCTTTAAGGGGATGTAGTAACGCTGCTCATTTTGCAGACTTAGAAATTGCGACCAAGAGAAGCAGATGATTTGACTCAGAACACACTGCTAGATAGTGATTGGATAAGGATTAGAAACCAGATTATTGGACTCTTGACTCAGTGCTCTTTTCACCAAGATTGAGTGCTCTTTCTCTCCCTCTGCGCTGAGTGGAATATTGGATTCTGTTTAATCTGCTTTTATAGTTGTGAGATGCTGAGATGCTAAAAGAAACATTCAAAGTTGTTGAATTTATTCCCAAAATGTAACTGCGAATAGTAAATAAAATGACCACCATGGTCCCATCCTGCTCACCAGAAATATAGTCAATAAGTTTCACCAAAAGGTATGGGATTGCTCTTCTGGGACACCTTGCCTGACATTAGGCTTCCCTGCGAGGTATTGAAGAGCCGTGAGAACGTATTTCCCCCCTGTTCTTCAGTATTGGTCAGGATGTTTTCAGTTGGGGATGACATAATCCCAATTCAAAATAGCTCACTGGAAAAGGAGAATTTATTGGCTGACATTACTGAAATGTTCCTGTGGGCATGGCCGGATCCAGGGAGGGACTCAAATCTCTCAACAGAGGTGCTTTCCTCTGAGTTGGCTTTATTCTCGGGTTCCAGGTGATGATTCCACCTCCCGGCTTGACCATCCTTCCAACTACCAGTGTCCCTGGATAGGAAGTTTCTTTTACCCATTTGTTTTGGGAGACTCTCATTGCCTGAATTGGATCAGCAATCAGTATGAGCAAAGGTGTGGGGCATGCTGATGGGCTAAATCAGGTCACAGGCTCACCCCCCAAAGCAGGATAAACTCAAGGAAGATCAGGGGTTATTGTCAGATGCGTAAAGGAGTGTTAGGTAGGGAAGGTGTCCACCCAGCTCTACCACTAGCGTGGACCTGCCTGCCTCAGGGTCCTGTTTGTCCAGTCCCTTCCTTTATCCCACCTGAGGTTGGGCATATCAAGTTATTGCCCATCTTAACCTCCTGAAGACCTGAAGTACATTGCTCCTTAGTCTGTTCCCTTCCTCCAGTCTTGTATCACTGTGTGTATGTCCATTCATTTAACAAATACTGATTGGAAACATGACATGGGTCAGACACTGTCCTGGCTGTTCAGAAGAGAACAATGAACAAAACTGAGAGTCTTTGACATCACTCCCCCCCGCCCCCGAGCTTACATTCTAATTGGGGTGGGGAGCAGAAAATAAATAAATAAGGACCATGTTAGGTGGTGATCAAAGGTGGAGAAAAATGCCAGGTAGGGTAAGTGATACCAGGAGGGAGTGGAGGTGGGGATTTTTATTAAAATGTGATCAGGGAGGCTCCTCTGATGGGGTGCACACCGGAGGCTGAGGCTGGTGGCTCAGTCAGAAGTGGGCTGGTGGCGGGGGCTGGGAGGCCAAAGCCTTCTGGAATGGATGCAAGGCCTTCTTCTGAGCCTTGATGGAAAAATATTCTCGACTGAGTATCCTGCCCTGGTTCTTTTGTTTCTGCAACTTGCAAAGGGAGAAAGGAGGATGGCTTGGTAGCCCCAGGTGGGGAGGGGCCTGGTCACGGTGGGCTTTGTGAGTAAGAACATCTTGTCCTGTGATGGCATCTGAGATGTGTGAAGATTGGGTGCTCCCTGGGCCTGGGGCTGGTCTCTGGCCCGCTGGACCCCAGTAAGCTGCCCAGCACATGGTAGTAACAGGTGGCCATCAAGTTGTGCTTGATTTGGACGTTTTCTTCTTCGGATTGTTCTCCTGTGCTTTGCCCTCTGCCCCTGTGTTTGGAGCAGCTTTGTTGTGTCAGGCCCAATGGATATGCACGTGACAAGGCCCTTTTGGCTGGGAGTGGTGGGACCGAATTAAAACTACCATAAGCAACAGGAAGTTTATGGCTCATGTGAAAAAACATTAAGAGTCGGAGAGAAGCTGGCTGTCTAGGCCTCCGGGTCCAGGGATTCGGATCCCTCCCTCCTAGCTCTGTTCTCTTAAGTTGGCCGTCCTCATGGGCCTGGAGTCATGGCCGCAGGTAGCCCAGGCTTCTGTGCTTACAATCTCCTGACCAGAGAGGGAAGAGGGCTTCCCCACACCTGCTCCATGGGAAGGAATCTCAGGGAGGAACGACTGGTTGGCTTGGGGTCACTGGTCATTCCGTGTTGTGATGGACCATTCCCAGCAGAACCATTAAGTTGGAACCGGGTGAGAGTTGATCCACAAAAGGATACAGGAATCTCTTCTGGGACAACAAATAGTAAATCCTCTGTGATGAGGGACACCTGGGTGGCTCAGTTGTTAGGCGTCTGCCTTCAGCTCAGGTCATGATCCCAGGGTCCTGGGATCGAGTCCCGCGTCTTGCTCCCTGCTCAGTGGGGAGCCTGCTTCTCCCTCTCCCTCTGCCTGCCACTGCCTCTGCTCATGCTCTCTCTCTCTGTCAAATAAATAAATAAAACCTTGAAAAAAAATCCTCTGTGATGAGGCAATGATGCTCTGTTCCTGCTTCTGAGTAGCCCCGATCTTGTGTGCAGCCTTGATTCGGCTCATCCCTTGATACCTGCCCCAGCCACACTGACCTTCTCCCGATTCCCTAAGCATGTGGTGCCCTGTCGTGCACCCATGCCATTGTGCACACATGTCCTTATGTGTAATGTGTCTCCCCCACTCCACTGCTTTTGCCATCTCGGCGCCCAGAAAGCTCCTATGTATTCTTCAAGACATAGCCTGGATGCCCCCTCTCCAATCATGCTCTGTGTTCCCACGCACCTGATTACATGCACTTCCCACCCTGCACTGCGGTCATCCTTTGACATACGTCCTTTCCCTGTTCCTCAAGTGTAGGATCTTTGTCCCTCCAACCACATGGTAGGTGTTCAGTGAATCCTTTTGATTAAATGTTGTTGAGTGAAGAGTGGGACAGACCATTTTTCCTGGGACTCTGGGCAAGAGAGGTGAAAGCTGCTTGGGAGACTTACAGAAGGTATGGCAGCATTGGGTTTGGTTTGCCCACACCCTCGCTCATCTTCTGCCCCAGACGTCAGTGTGCAGACCTCAGGGATGGCCATGTGACTCCAGCCTGGTAATCATAATCCACAGCTTGAGCTTTCCTGGGGCTAGATCAGGCTGTCTCCTGCCCCTTCCATGCTTTACTGTGCGAACCAGGGATTCCCCCCTCCCCCTTGGTGTGTGCTGGCTGGGGGCTTCCCTGTCCTTTGGAGCCCCTCTGGGCTCCCTAGTCCCTAGGCTTCAAGAAAGAGGGACCCCTTGAGCTGGTCCGTGTCTGTGGGGTATGGTTGGTGGGATAGGGTGGGAAGGCATTCCTGGTGGAAGAAACCGGGTAAAAGGAGGCAGGGAGGCTCAGGGCCGTATCATATCCTCAGAATGACAAGCAGTGGGGTCAGCAGTGGGAATGCTGAGGGAGGTTGGGGCCACCCAGAGAGTTTGTACTTCATCTGAAAGGGCAAGGACCAGCACCCCACCTGGCTGTCTCTCTCCCCCACTGCACATTTCTAGCTGATGGCAGTGACCCTCTGTTTCTTCTTTCCTCCCCCCCCCAACCCCCGCAGGAAAATAATTTTAAACTTATAAGTTCAAAGTACAAATATTCATGTATGCACCTCCTGGATGAAACAAATGTTAACATTATATATATATATATATATATATATAAATTTTTAAAGATTTTATTTATTTATTTGAGAGAGAGAGAGCCAGAGCGAAAGAGCAAGGGGGAGGGAGAAGCAGACTCCCCACTGAGCAGGGATTCACACCATGGGGCTCGATCCCAGGACCCCGAGACCATGACTTGAGTGGAAGGCAGATGCTTAACCGACCACCATCCAGGTGCCCCTATTCTACTTATATTGGCTTGTTCTAAATTTTATTTAATTTAAAAATTTTTTAGGAAAGAAAACATGAATACAGTTTGAATCGCATCTCCGCCTCCAGTACCAATAGCTCACTCCTTTCCCTCTTTTCTCAGAAGAATTGAAATTGGTGTGTGTCCTTCTTGTCCATGTTCTGATCACGTATATGCATGGGAAGTGAGAGTAGCCTAATTAATGGTTCAGGGCATTAATTCAGGAGCCAGACTTATTAGGTTAAAGTCTAACCCCGTTACTTTCTAGCTGTGTGATCTTGAGCAAGTTCTAGAGAGCTCTGGGCCCTAATGTCTATCTTCTCAAAATGGAAATAAGGAAAGTGAAGCCCTTACACAGCAGTGCCTGGTACCTGGAAGGTGCTGTATGTGTTAGTTACTGTTATGCACGAATAATATATGGTGTTACGTTGTATCGCACTATACCATCATTGTTTCACAAAGCTAAGTGGTATAGAACCATCTGGGTAGCAATTTGTGTTTTTCACTCAACATACCACATTTGGGAGACTTTGCTTCTAGCCAAATTGGAATGACAGGGACCAAATTTCTCTTGCTGCCCGAAACAATCGACAAAAAGATTCAGACCAAAATATAAGAGACAAGGGTTTTCAGACCTTGAATATCAGGCAGCGCGGGACAGCAGTCCCTGAGATGTGGGGGGACAAACAAAGTGAGTCCTATGATTGCCTCGGTTTACCGCCTGAAGTGTCCAGACTTCAGCGTAGGGAAGGGTAACCCAGATGGCACCTGTGGTCTCCCTGAGTTGTGGAGATGGAACTGGGAGTTTGGAGAGGTCAGGGTGACGGATTCTCGGGCGGAGTATGAATGAGGAGAGCCCGGTCCAGAAAGAGCTCCGGAGCACCATAGGGAGCCCCCCTTGAGTCTTCTGCTGAGGACGCATCAGTGCATGTATGTGAAGAAACTACCTAAAGCCAGGGAAAGAACTCAAAAGGATTAGAGAGAGCGATTCCTATAGTTCATGCAGGGCTGGGAATGGTTCAGGTTCTCATCAACCAGAGTGGAAAAACGTTGTAATTCATGGGATGTCTTGCAGAGCACTCAGTTGTGGGGGAAAGGTAGCCCAGAATAAAGGCTGCTCTGATCCCACCTAACAAAACTTAAAAACAAACCTTAGGAGGATCAAACTGTTTTCAAGTAACTTAATTGTATTACAGAGCAAACCCCGGGACTATCTATAGGAATACAAAATATCCAGTGCATGCCACGCTAAAATTCACAATCTCCGGCAGTCAGTAAAAATCACCAGGCATGCAAACAAGCAATGAACTATGACCCATAACAAGGAGAAAAATCAATCAATATAAACAGACCCATAAGAGACACAAATGATAGAATTAGTAGACAAGGACATTAAAACAGTAATTATAACTATATTCCATATGTTCAAGAGGAGAGAACAAAGATTAAGCATGTTAAGCAGAGACATGAAAGGTATAAAAGGGGTCCAGGAAGTCACCAGGTTCTGGGCAGATCCTCCCACTAAGTAAATAAAATTCCCCAAAACAGGGGCACCTGGGTGGCTCAATAGGTTGGGTATCTGCCTTTGGTTCAGGTCATGATCTTGGGGTCCTGGGATCAAGCCCTGCGGTCAGGCTCTGTGCTCAGCTGGGGGTCTGCTTCTCCCTTTCCCTCTGCCCCTCCCCCTGCTCCTGCTCTCTCTGTCTCCCTCTCAAATGAATAAATAAAATCTTAAAGCAAAACAAAACAAAACAAACAAATTAAGAAGACACTGAAAGGTGGGGAGAAGAATGTAGATTTCAGGACCTAAACAACGTATCCTTCCTTTATCTTATACAAAAATCAACTCAAAATACATTAAAGTCTTAACTGGAAGACTTGAAGCTATAAAACTGCCAGAGGAAAATACAGGGGGAGAGCTCCTTGACATTGGTCTTGGCAAGGATTTTTGGGTATATGACACTACAAGCAAAGGCAACAAAAGCAAAAATAAACAAGTAGGACTCCAAACTAAAAAGTTTCTGCACAGCAGAGCAAACAGTTAACAAAATGGAAAGGTACCCTATGGAATGGGAGAAAATAATCAGAAATCATAAACACACACATATATATTTTGGGGGGTGAAGGGCAGAGGATGAGGAAAAGAATCTTAAACAGGCTCCACACCCAGCACAGAGCCCAATGTGGGGTCTGGGCTCACAACCCTAAGATCATGACCTGTGCCGAAATCAAGAGTCTGACACTTAACTGACTGAGCCACCCAGGTACCCCTGCAAATCATATATTGGGTAAGGGTTTAATGTCTGAAATATATAAAGAATTCATTCAGGTCAATAGCATAAGAACAGATAACCCAATTAAAAAATGGGCAAAGGGGGGCGCCTGGGTGGCTCAGTTGGTTAAGCGACTGCCTTCGGCTCAGGTCATGATCCTGGAGTCCTGGGATCGAGTCCCACATCGGGCTCCCTGCTCAGCAGGGAGTCTGCTTCTCCCTCTGACCCTCCCCCATCTCATGCTCTCTCTATCTCATTCTCTCAAATAAATAAATAAAAAATCTTTAAAAAAAAATTATAAAAAAAATGGGCAAAGGACCTCGATAGATGTTTTTCCAAAGAAGACCCACGGATGGCCAACAGAAGCATGAAAACATGTGCGGTGTCACTAATTACCAGGGAAATGCGAATCAAAACCACGAGAGATCACCTTACACCCGTTAGAGATGGCTATCATCAGAAAGTCAAAAGATAACCAGTGTTGGGAGGATGTGGAGAAGAAACCCCTGTGCACTGTTGGTGCGAATATAAACTGGTACAGCCACTGTGGAAAACAATGTGGAGGTTCCTCAAAAAATTAAAAATAGAACTACCATATGATCCAGAAATCCCACTTCTGGGTATATACCCAAAAGAAATCAAGTCACAGTCACCATCTCAAAGAGATACATGCATTTTCATGTCCACTGCAGTATTATTCACTATAGCCAAGATATGGAAACAACCGTAGTGTCTGTTGACAGATGAATAGATAAACGAAACGTGTATATAGATATATATATCAGGACATTATGTGAAGTGAAATAAGCCAGAAAGATTTATATGTGGAACCAAAAAAAAAAAAAAAAACCCCACTAAACCAAAAAACCAGTCCTCTCTCCCCCAAACCCAAACTCCTCAAACTTATAGTAATAGTAGAGTGTGGTTCGCAGAGGCTAGAGGTGGGGCAAGGAAAAAGGAGGGATATTGATCAAAGGGTACAAATCTCCAGTTAAAAGATGGCTAAGTTCTGGAGACCTAGTGTAAGGAATGATGACGTAGTTAGTAACAGTGTATGGTGTACTTGAAATTTGCTGAGAGAGTAGATCTCAAGTATAGGAACACACACAGACACACATACACAATGACTATGGGAGGTGATGGATGTTAATTAGTTTGATTGTGTTCATTGTTTCACAATGTATACATATATCAAAACATCATGTTGTATACCTTAAATATATGTAATTTTTTAATCTGTCAAATAAAAGAAAGAGTCAAACTTGCAAACGTATGTAGAGTTGTTCTTAATATTTTCTCCTTCTTTTGGTGTCTGCAGGGTCTGTAGTGATACCCCGTTTCATTCCTGATCCTGGCAATTTGTGTTTTCTCTCTCCCTGTGTCAGTTTTATTGATCTTTGTTTCACTGATTTCCTCCATTGTTTTTCTGTTTTCAATTTCACTGATTTCTGCTCTTTATCGTTTCCTTCTTTCTGCTGCCTTTGGGTTTGAATTTCTCTTCTTTTTCTAGGTCCTTGAGGCGGAAGCTTCAAGGACCGATTTTAGACATATCTTTCTTTCTGATGTATACATTTACTGCTGTCAGTGTCCTTCTTAGCCCTGCTTAGCTGCTGTCCTGTGAATTTTGGTATATCGTATTTGCATTCAGTTCAGTGCTTTTGTGCATTTCTTTGAAACTTCCTCTTTAACTAAAGGATTCTTTAGAAGTGTGTTGCTGAGTTTTCAAGCATGTGGACATTCTTCTGTTATCTTTCTGTTCTTGATTTCTAGTTTGATTCCACTGTGGTCCACCAACACAATGGGTAGTATTTCATTCTCTCGACGGTGGTGATTGTTTCACTGGTGTTTACCTATGTCAAAACACCATCAAATATCACACTTTATTTTATTTTATTTTTTTAAAGATTTTTATTTATTTATTTGACAGAGAGTGAGATAGCGAGAGAAGAAACACAAGCAGGGGGAGTGGGAGAGGGTGCCCCAAATATCACACTTTAAATGTGTGCAGTTTAAAACATGTCAGTTATACTGACATAAAGGTGTCAAAAATGTAAAAAAAAAAAAAAAAGACTCAGAATTTCTAGAAGTGAAATCTATAACATCTGGGATGAAAAACGTGAGAGATGGGGTTGATGACCAATTAGACACTCAAGAAGGGAAGGTGAATGAACTTTGAAGATAGAATGAGATGAACAATCCAAAATGAAGCACGGAGAAAAAAGACGCCCCAAAACGAAGAGTATCAGTGAACTGTGGGAAAACTGTAAGCTTAATAGAAGTGCGATTTGAGTCTCTGAAAGAGGAGAGAGTGGATTAAAAAAATATGTATTTTATTATATATATATATTAGAAAAAATAATGAGAGAAAATTTTCTGAATTTCCAAACTCACAAACATAAAGAAAATGACACCAGTGCACATCATAATCTACTTGCTTAAAACCAGGGATAGAGGAAAAACCTTAAAAGCATCCATAGAGGGGCACCTGGGTAGCTCAGTTGGTTAAGCGTCTGACTGTGGCTCAGATCATGATCTCAGGGTCCTGGGATCAAGTCCTGTATCGGGCTCCCTGCTCAGCGGGGAGCCTGCTTCTCCCTCTGCCTCTGTCACTCTTCCCGCTCATGCTGTCTCCCTCTCTCAAATAAATAAATAAAATCTTAAAAAAAAAGCATCCATAGGAAAAAAAACATTATGTGCACACAGGGCTTACCTCTGTGGGCCCAAGGCTACTATCCCTAGAAAAGTCTACGAATGAGTTTGGCCCTTGGCTGATGTCTGGGAACTTGGCATTTGGTTGGGGGGTCGGGTGGGGTGGGGAGTTGGGGGGAGTTGGGGGCAGGAGGCTTCTCAAATACCATGAGCTAAGAAGGACATTTCACCTTTGTGGCATTCTTCCCCAAACCCACAATCTTGGCCTAATCATGAGAAAATACACAGATATACCCTAAATTGAGGGACATGCTCCTCAAGATTGTCAAGGTCATGAGAAACAAGAAGACTGATAAACTGTCACAGATCAGAGGAGATTAATACAACTCAATGCAAAGTGGCATCCTGGCCTGGACCTTGGAACAGAAAAGGTCAGTGATAGAAAATTGGTAAATCCCAAAGTCTACAGTTTAGTTCACAGTAACGTACCAACATGGGTTTCTTGGACTTCACGGATTTACAACAGTCATGTGAAATAATAACATTAGGGAAAACCAAAACAATGTGAGTGGTGTATGAGAACTTTTGCTTCTGTCTGTGCAAGTTGTCTAAGTCAAAAATTATTCCAAATAAAAGGCTTATTTTATGGGCAGAAGACATGAACAGACATTTCTGCAAAGAAGACACCCAAATGGTCAACAGACATATGAAAAAGTACTCAACATCACTCGGCATCAGGGAAATACAAATCAAAACCTCAATGAGATACCGCCTCACACCAGTCAGAATGGCTAAAATTAACAAGTCAGGAAACGACAGGTGTTGGCGAGGATGCAGAGAAAGGGGAACCCTCCTACCCTGTTGGTGGGAATGCAAGCTGGTGCAGCCACTCTGGAAAACAGTATGGAGGTTCCTCAAAGAGTTGAAAATAGAGCTACCCTATGACCCAGCAATTCACTACTGGGTATTTACCCCAAAGATATAAATGTAGTGATCCGAAGGGGAATGTGCACCCCAATGTTTATAGCAACAATGTCTACAATAGCCAAACTATGGAAAGAAACTAGATGTCCATCAACAGATGAATGGATAAAGAAGATGTGGTATATATATATACATATACATATATATATGTGTATACACACACACACACACACACACACACACACACACAGGAATATTATGCAACCATAAAAAATGAAATCTTGTCATTTGCAATACATGGATGGAACTAGAGGGTATTATGCTAGGTGAAATAAGTCAATCAGAGAAAGACAATTATCATATGATCTCACTGATATGTGGAATTTGAGAAACAAGGCAGAGGATCAGAGGGGAAGGGAGGGAAAAATGAAACAAGATGAAACCAGAGAGGAGACAAACCATAAGAGACTCTTAATCTCAGGAAACAAACTGAGGGTTGCTGGAGTGGTGGGGGGTGGGAGGGATGGGGTGGCTGGGTGATGGACACTGGGGAGGGTATGTGCTATGGTGAGCGGTGTGAATTGTGTAAGACTGACGAATCACAGACCTGTACCCCTGAAACAAATAATACATTATATGTTAATAAAAAATAAAATTAACAAAGGGCTTATTTTAAACAGGTTGTCCTTTGAGAAGACCAATACAGTTGATGAATCCCTAGTTGGAATGATCAGGAAAAAGAAAAGAAGGCATAAAATACCTCGATCAGAGATCAAGCTATAAAACGCACACACACACAATTATCTTTGCTCTCAGTCTACGTTGGTGCAGGTACGTCCAGGTAATTAATTTTTGCAGCTGTATACTATTCTGTTTTTGCAGTGTGCCAGATTTGATTGATTCATTGTTGTTACTATTGGCATTTACATCGTATCCATTTAAATGATTATTAGAAGCAGTAGCACAATAATCTTGTTCAAGTCCCTTGTGCAATTGTGTGAGAATTTCCTTGAGGAGACTCCCGGGAATGGAAATGCTATATCCTAGGACATATATTTACCTTTGCCAGAGATTGTCAAGTTGCTTTCCAAAGTGGTTGAGTGGATTTCTGTATTTTTCCTACCCTTGGCTTCCTGAGGTCTGTTCTGCCTGATTTGGGGGCTTCCATCTCTCTCCCTCTGCTCCATTCCTCTTATCCATGAGACGGCCGATCAAGGTTGATCCTAGGTGATAGAAACAATGTTGCCCCTCTCACCCAGACCTGAAATAACCTTAAATACCTCTTGAATTTCAGTCTTCCAAAACATTCTCAAAGCTGCAATTTCCTGGTCAAGTCCAGCATAAGAGAAATCAGCATGGTGTACGTATCTGCCCATTCCCCCGCTAACCAGGAAACTGAAGATCACGTTCATAGATACCAGTTAGTCCACTTGGTAGTTCGAGATACACATCTTATTCCCATAAGAACTCCTTTTGGTACCTGGCTGCTGGTCTCATCCTGTTGGTTTCTCAGATGAGGAGAGTGACATTTGGAAAGGTTAAGTGATATATCCAAGGTCACATGATAAATTGATGGCACGATAAATTTTTGATGTTCTTACCGAAGATGCTTAACCCGAATCTAATTGTGAGCAAACATCAGACAAACTCAAAACGAAGGACATTCCACAATATGACTGGCCTGTATTGTTAAAAAATGTCCGTGCCAGGGGTTATGAGGGAAACCTCCTTCTCAGTTTTGTTGTAAACCTAAATCTGCTTTAGAAAATACTTAAAAAATGTCATGAAGCATGCACGTATGGATATGTGCATACACACACACACACACACACACACACACACACACACTGAAGAACTGTTGTAGGTTAACAGACTAAAAAGACGTAACAACTGAGCACAATCATGATCCTGGATTTTCTTTTGCATGAGTGACATTATTGGGACAGTGGGTGACTTCTGAATGAGGTTCCTGCAGTAGATGATAGTATTGCTTTTATGTTAATTGCCTGATTTTGACAATTGGGCTGTGGTTGTGTAAGAGAATGTCCTTGCTGAGAAACACGCCCTGAAGACTTGGGGGCAAAGGAGTATGACGCCTGCAACTTTCTCCAGATGGTTTGGAGACAGCACAGACACCCATCTATCAAGAGGGAGGGACGGAGAGACGGAGAAGGACTGTGTGATACAAGTGCACGTGTAGGGAATTTGAGGGAAGAGCACGTGAGAATTCTTTGTGCTACATTCTTGCAACTTTTTTTCTCCATCTGAAATTATGTCAAAATTTGTCAAAAAAGAAAATGCTCCCTTAGCCCCATCCATCTTGCATTGTGTAGGGGACTTCCAGGCTTCTGTTCACGTGGTGCTTTTTTTTTTTTAAATAAGGATTTTATTTATTTGACATAGAGAGAGAGAGAGAGAGAGCACAAGCAGTGGGGAGCGGCGGAGGGGAAGGAGAATCAGGCTCCCCCCTGAGCAGGGAGCCTGACACGGGGCTCGATCCCGGACCCCGGGATCATGACCCGAGCTGAAGGCAGGCCGCTTAACTGCTTAACCGACTGAGCCACCCAGGTGCCCCACGTGGTGGGTTTTTTCTAAAGCTTGTGATGGCCTGGGAGACAGGGACATGCTGGGGGGCGGGGGACCTCTGGAGAAGAGTCACCCCCCCTTCTGGGGTCTGCAGAGTGATGCATGAGGTGGACACACACCCTCTCTACCCTGTGCAGTGTCACTGGGGCCTTGGGTGGGTTTTCTTGGGTGCATAGTACAGGCGATTTCTTCAGAAGTGTTGGTTGAGAGGCAGAAAAGTATGCCCATGTCAGTACATTTTCCTTAAAACATAATTTACAGATCAAAATGCCCTTTGTATCAGGCAGCACTTACATGTGAATCATCTTATTGAATTCTTAGAACCACCCTCCGAAGTAGACAATCTTATTTATTTATTTATTTACTTATTTATTTAGATTTTATTTATTTATTTGACAGAGAGAGACACAGCGAGAGAGGGAACACAAGCAGGGGGAGTGGGGGAGGGAGAAGCAGGCTCCCCGCGGAGCAGGGAGCCTGATGCGGGGCTTGATCTCAGGACCCTGGGACCATGACCTGAGCCGAAGGCAGATGCTTAACGACTGAGCCGCCCAGGCGCCCCGACAATCTTATTTAGATACATCTTAGTTATGGGAAAAGAAACCGAAGCTCAGAAGGGTAGTTCCTTGCTTCAAATCGAAGTACAAGTAAGTGTATATCCAGATGCTGATCTCTGAGCCTCTGAGGATGATGACACAGCTCTGGGGTTAGAGGGGGGGCTACAGGCTGATGAGCAACGTGGAGGAAGCTGACGGCCAAATTGACCCGCCTGGCTTTGTGCTGGGCAGGTGCGGTGTCAGACAGGTTCTGGGCTCCTTGAGGCTTTCCTCCATGTGTCCACCAGAGGGTGCTGCTGGCCCAGTTTAGAAATGCTTTCCCCTGGACCTTCGCTGTGGTCAGAGGAGGAATTGCTCTACAAGCCAGTAAAGCTGAAGCTTCAGGGTCCCTCCCCTGCACAGACCCCTTCTACTTTTGCACCCAATTTTGCATTCACAACGGGCCGTGTTTCCATGAGAGGGCTCTCTGAATAAGCTTCAGGTTCTCTAAATCTGTGTTCTCCTGGTTCATGCAAATACTTTAGTAGCTCAGGGTTGGGAGGCTGGACGCTTGATGCTCTTGAGCTGCACGGACAGATCTGCATGGTCTCAGTTGCTCAGGTTTACAGGTAGGGCGATGTTGGATAGAATTCACCTCTAAGACTCCTTCTAGCCAGATATTTACTCTAGATTCTCTCTGTGTCCTCTCTTCTCCTGCCGCTCTGCCACCTTTCCTTTGATTTCCCCCTTCTGTTTCTGCCCTCCCTTCCAGCCCATGCCTTAGCATGGCCAGAGTCTCCTTGGTTCTGCTAACAGCTTCGGGGGAGGTCTTGAGTCCTCATGGGGTGGAGTGTTCTGGGTTTCTGTGTCTGAGGAATCAGGGATAACACTGGGTGAACACAGTGGGCAGGGGGAGAGGGAGGAGGTGAGTCGAACTTTCCTCTACTATGAAACACCAGGGAGGACTCTGCTCCCTCCCTACCTGATCCTCCTCGCTTCCTCCACTGGCTTTTTCTTCCTTCTAGTCTGCAACCCTGGCTGCCAGGGCCACCGCAGCCAGGGAGAAGTCAAGACTTATACAATGGCTGTCTGCTCACTTCTTGGACACCATTCCTGATTTCCCTTCCCCTGCTCTGATAGTTCTTCTCAATCTCCTTCTTGAGCTTGTCCCTACCTCTTGAGGCTCTGCAGGGTTGCACCCTCCCTCTATGGCCCTCCTCACCCTGTCCACTCTTCCTAGGTAACCTCCTCCACTCTCTGGGTGTCTATCATGGACATCCTGATGACCCCCACATCTCTCTGCAGCCCAGGTGCTTCCTCTGGGCTCCAGACCCATCTTCACCATCATATTCCACTGCATTCAACTCAAGGTGGTCCAACATTTTATCAGCTTTATCGGGGTATAATTTATATACAATGTGTTTGACTATTTCAAGTGGGCAATTTTAAGTTTGGACAAATGCATTCAGTAATGATACAGAACACTTCTATCATCCCCCCTCCCCCCCAATTTCCTCGTGCCCTCTTGCCTCCCTCATCTCTGGGGCCCTGGCCACCATGGATCTGCTCTCTATCACCGTGTTTTGCCTTTTATAGAGTGTGTGTAAATGGAATTCGATAGAATGTAGTCTTTTGTGAGTGGTTTATTTTCACTTACCATGTTTTTGAGATTCACCCGTGTTCTGATATATCAGTATATGTATTTTTATTGTTGAGTAGTATTCCCTTGTATGTGTGTACCATAATTTGTCTATCCACCTACCAGTCGATGACCAAGGCATCCAAAATTAATCTGCAAGTCGGACAGAGCCGCCTGGGTTTGAGTTTAGACCCTGCCACATATTAGCTATATGACCCCGAGCCAACTGTGTTACTTCTCTAGGCCTCACGGCTCTCGGCTGTGCTGTGGGGACAGTGATATCTTCCTTGAAAGGTGGCAAGGAGGAGTACATGAGCTTACCTGTGAGAAGCCCCTGGCTCTGTGTCTGGTCCTCAGTCACTCGTCGTCATATGGATGTACCGACCTTGTCAACCAGGTGGGGACATAATGTGACCCACCCCCTTCCCCTGATAGCACCACAGGCAGGTCCTAAAGCTCTTTGATTATTTGCTGCTGAGAACCTCAGTTCCATGTGCCACTTAATGCTCTCCTCTCTGTCCAGTTCAGCCGGATCTGCCGCCCCAGGGACCTGCTCTGGGAGGGGGGTGGGGAAGGTTGAGAGCAAAGGGGCCCCCGTGCGGGTTCCTCAGAGGACCCCACTCAGATGTGCTCGTTGTCCTCTGACCACCCTCACCCCCTTTGCTGGCTGTGGGGCTCCCAGCATCTTGCCCCTCCACGCTCTCTCCACTTCGGCTTTTCCCTCCTTGGTTAGACCTAGAGGGGAGGTCGAAAAGTCTGTGGCTTTGACACAGACTCGGTTTCCATCCTCTCAGGCAGCTGAGAGTAGAGGCTGGGGTGCCCTGCATTTCTTGACTCTGCTAAAGTGCTCACCAGCTGCCTTCTCGGGCAGCCCCTGGCTCTCTTTGCCCCGGAGCTTTCCAGGGGCCCCTCAGCAGGCATGGCTGCAGGAAGTGGGGAGAATCAGCCCCCAGCAGCAGCCGCTATCTCATGACTGATGAGTGTTGGTGGTTCCCTTGCCCCTTCAGGGGGTGGCTCTGGGGCTGCCGTTCCTGCTGGCTCCCAGCACCCCACAGCAGGGCGGACCTCCCGCTGCTCATGGGGCCACTTGCCCAATGACCACACCCTAGTCCCTGCCTCCCTCCTTTCACTTTTAACACCCCTGCTGCTATTTTCTGGGGTTATCTCACAAATACACCTCTCGTCCTTGAATCCTTGCCTTAAAGGCTCTTTCTGGGGGAACCCAAGCTGAGACAGAGCCCTGATCTTTGTCAGAGGCTTTCCTGCAGTTGGCTGGGGCAAGGTGGGGGGAAGGGGCAGAGGGAGAAGGAGAGAGAGAGAATCTTAAGCAGACTCTGCATTGAGCACAGAGCCTGACTCGGGGCTTGATCCCACCACCCCGGGGATCATGACCTGAGCTGAAACCAAGAGTCAGATGCTCAACCGACTGAGCCCCCCAGGGGCCCCAGTTCCGACTCCACTATTCCTTATTTTGGGAAAGACACTCTTCATCCCTGATTCCCTCCTTTCATATCTAATCAGACACCAAGTCTTATCAGTTCTACCTCCTAAGTGTCCCCACATTCTCCCCTGTCCCTCCACAGCCTCTCTAGGTCAGCCCTCCTCATCCGTATTGGCAAGAACGAGGACCAGACAGCTGTGCTGCGGTGGCTTAAAAGGGCAAGGGGCCAGAGGTGGGACAGAGCAGGGACTCTAGCTCCACCATCCTCAGACCTCATGGTCACAAAATAGCTGCCATTCTCTGAGCATCGTTTCCACGTTCCGGGCCATCACTCCCAGTTGAGAACCTTTGTCTTTTTAGTGGGGAAGAAGGCCTCTATAGGGTCTGCCTCTCTTTGGCCAGGACAGTGTCACATGATTTCACAAGGGAGGCTGGGCAGGTGAGCGTTTCACTTTCCAGCCTCGAAGTAGAGGCTGGCAGGGGCAAGCAGTGCTAATGGCAGATTGTATTAGGTGTGTAACTTGTCTGTTGAACACCCAGGACTTGTGAGGTATAATCCCCAAAGCCACTTTTTTGTGGTCTCCATCCCTCCCCCACCCCCCACCCCTCTAATCCTGGCTCGAGGAGAGCTGTCTCCTCCCTGGCCCTGGATGGAAACTCAGGTGGTCCCCGTGGTTCTACTGGTCAGCTGAGGGAAGAGAAAGTTCTATGGTCACTTTAAGGGGCAAAACAGAACCTAGGTTCGGAAATCGGAATGTCCAATCTATTAGTCGGGATTTTGGTGTCTTGCCAACTAGTCTGCCTCCCTCCCCTCTCCAGCGGGGGCCAATGCAGACAGGGCGCTGGCTTTGAGAAGGGGGATAGTCCTCTCTTTTCCACTGAGAGCTGCTATTTCTGATCCTTCTGGGGATGTGGAACGCTGGGTAAGGAGGATGTGAGGGGAAAGAGGAAAAGGGGTCAGGAAAGTTCTTATTTGTCTGGTATTGTCATCATACGGCTTCCTCAACTTGGGTCTGGCAGATCGGAGCTGACTTGCTCTGCCGGACACTGCGTGGATCTTCTGGAGACCCTCCTGCTGTCCTCAGCTCCCATCCTATTTCCCTGGATACTTGCTGTCTGGTCGGCTCCTGGACTTCCCACAGCCCACTCACACAGACCGTCTCAGTTGGTGGAGGTCTCCTGATGGTAAACCCTGTGTCCTTCCCGGAGGCGGACCCTGAGATGAACATTCGTGTCCAAATGCTTTATTAAGTTGGTGCTCCCAGGAAACACCTGTAAGCGAATTGGGGGAGGAGGACAAGGACGGGAAAGAAGCCAAGCAAACTCTCGACTTTAGGTGAGGCTCCAGCGTCAGCCTGACTCCTCGTGGGATGCTCGGGAATGTGTGTTAGACCTCAGAGCCTGTCCCCACTCTGAGCAAGGTCGCTGGGCTTTCATAGTCTCATGCTAGACCGTCACTGGCTAGGAGCTGCCCCCAGGGGGCTGCAAAGCTGCAAAGCCGCTCCAGTAGCCATTTTTACAATGGAGTATTACTCAGCCATCAGAAAGGATGAATACCCAACTTTTACAACAACATGGATGGGAATGGAGGAGATTATGCTAAGTGAAATAAGTTAAGCAGAGAAAGTCAATTATCCTATGGTTTCACTTATTTGTGGAACATAAGGAATAGCATGGAGGACGTTAGGAGAAGGAAGGGAAAAATGAAGGTGGGGGAAATCGGAGGGAGAGATGAACCATGAGAGACTATGGACTCAGAAACAAACAGGGTTTTAGAGGGGAAGGGGGAGGGGGGATTGGTTAGCCCAGTGATGGGTATTAAGGAGGGCACGTACTGCATGGAGCACTGGGTGTTATACGAAAACAGTGGATCGTGGATCACCACATCAAGAACTAATGATGTATTTTATGGTGACTAACATAACATAATAAAATTAAAAAAGTTAAAAAAAAGGCAGGCTTCCAAAGAGAGTTTGCAGGTGCAGCCTTTAGAAGCAAAGCACTGAGAAGCTGCGAGGTGCGCACAGGACTGGGAAGAGCCTCCGAGGGAATGTGGGTGGGTGGGGCACTGACAGTGTCCCCAGTACCATCCTTCCTGGCTGGTTTTATTTTGTTTCCCAAGCCTGTTTTTCTTGCGATCGGCCCCCTTGTTTATCCTTGTGGCTTTAATCTTCCTGGAGTCTCATCGATAAAACTCCCCTTTGAGAGGCTGCTCCACTTGCCTGGGGAGGGATGGCAGGCAGCAGAGTGTCTGTGCCTGAGGCCACCCCATCATCCCGCCATCCTCCCACCATCCATCACAGCTCGCCACCATTCGGGTAAACTTGGACACACTCTTTGTGTATTTCCATAATGTTGTCAGCTGCCCATATAGCATTGAGAATATATTTCCCCATTTTAGAGTGCTGGTAACTCAATTTATAGCAATTTATTCCACAAAAGCAGACAGTAACTCAACTGGCAAGAGGAAAAAAAATATCCTACCAACCCACCACTGTCTTTGTGCGCTGGAAATCAAAATGGTAATGCATGGAATAGATTTCTGCAAGTAATAGGCTTGGTCGGCAGACGTGTGAGCTGAGTTAAATGCCTTTTAAGTAAATCTCAGTGTGAGTTATCTGTTCACTCAGACGTGCATGCATACAAACAGGGAGGCTGTGTGGACAGACGGCACACGCTGTCCCTTTCATTATCCCACACTGAGATGCGTTGTTAATAAGCACAGTCCAGGGGACTGCAGATTTTCCCATCATTGACAGGCGGCTACCAGTGTGATGTAGAGGTATTCATTCATTCATTCGTTTGTTCATTCATTCCCCAAGACTTTGTGAGACCCAAGGTGCACCAGGCATTGGAGGTGAAGAGACGCAGAGACAGAGCTGGGGGGAGACAGAGGGACAGACAGGTTAGGTGGTAAAATATTAGCTGCTGTGAGAATGGGCAAAGTCGAGGGCTCTGGAGTCAGACTGCAAAGATTTGAATCTGGGCCCTGCCACTTACTCGGGCAAGATGCCCGATGTCAGGTTCTTCATCTGTAAGATGGAGCTAGAAATCTTGCCTCCCTAAGAGTGGATGGGAGGAGTAAGTGATAGATGCATAGCATGGTACCTGATTGTAGGATATGCTCAGTAAATGGTTGTTGCTATCATGGTTACTGACATCTATCTGTACAGGGCTCCACGGAAGGAAGGTCGGGAAGTTTTTTTTTTTTTTTAAGATTTATTTATTTATTTGAGAGAGAGAGAAAGAGAGAGCGTGCATGAGTGGGGGGGAGGGGCAGAGGCAGAGGGAGAAGCAGACTGGGGCTCGATCCCAGGACCCTCAGATCATGACCTGAGCCAAAGACAGACACTTAACCAACTGAGCCACCCAAGTGCCCCGGGTCAGGAAGGTTTTGATGGAGGAGGTGATACATCTCCAGAGATTTGATGTTGCTGGCACATGTAAGCCAGGGAAGGGACTGAGTGAGGGGAAGGTGCTGGGGTTTGTATGAGTCTGCTCAGGCTTCCAGAACAAAGTACCACAGACTGGTGGCTTCACCAACAGACATTTATTTTCTCACAGTTCTGGAAGCTAGAAGTCCATGACCAGGATTCCGGCTGATTCGGTTGCTGGTGAGAGCTCTCTTCCTGGCCTGCAGATGGCCACTTCCTCTCTGTGTCCTCACATGGCCTTTTCTTTGTGTGGGTGCAGAGAGAGAGACAGAGACAGAGATCTCTTGTGTCTCTTCCTCTTACAAGGACACTAGTCCTACTGGATGAAGGCCCTACCCTTATGACCTCATTTAATCTTAATTACCTCCCCCAAGGCCCCATCTCCAAATATAGTCACATTGGGATTTAAGGCTTCAACATATGAATTTTGGAGGGACACAAGCAACCAGTCCATAACAGAGTGATCGGAATACGATCTAAGGCTCCTGTTTCCCTACTTACTAGCTGTGTGACCATGGGATCGGTAATATTTGGTCAATAATATTTGTCTAACTCTGGGGACTTTTATATGGATTAATTCAGGTAATACTCTGTGTTGGAGAGACAGAAAGTATTGAAAACTATGGTATTTAGTGCAGTGATGGAGCAGGATACGGCTCATGACAGCAGGGAGAGGCAAGGAAAAGGCAAGAACGTTTTGGTGCCCACCAGTAGAGAGGTCGTCCAATCCACTGGCTCATTGACCCACAGGAGAAGTCAGTGCTCAGGTGTGTGCAGTGGTTCTAACTCTGGTGGCACATCTGTCTGAGACATCCACTCCTGCTGCTTCGGACAACCCACACCGCAAGAGTGACAGGGACTTTGGCATTGTGAGATGCTGCACCTGTCATTGACCAATCAAAACTACGCAACAGACCTTCTCATTGGTCCTTTCTTGTCAGTGCATCTGGCCTCCTTCCTCAGCAGTGGCATGAATGAAGCACACATTGGACAAGCTAAAAGGACCAGACAACACACTGATTGTAGATCAATGAACCTCAGGAATGCCCTTCAGCAGCTCAGGTTTGCAATATGGCAAGCTAATTCTATGGAATAATCATCTTGGCAAGATTGGTGTGTCATTGCCAATGGACTAAAGTTAGGGTCTCCTACAATGTTAAAAAAAATCACAACTTGTATAACTCATAGGCCACCTTGTGTCTAGTCTCAACATGAATCTCATGCAAAGAATTATAAGTCCAGAATCCAAAATAACTGAAAAGGTGATTACTTTTTTATTGCAATCCCCCTGTGAAAATGACAAAGGGAATGGACATTAAAAGGCGCAGCGAGACTTTCTGGAACTCCTTTACCCTTATTTTTTGTACTCTTCATGTCCCTCACATACACAGCATCCCTCTCCCCCATCCACCCAGCTGCAACATCCCTCTTGTTTTTGTCCCCTGCCATCCACTTCAATTACTCATTTATTCAAATTTGTATTGAGTCCCGTATGTGCCAAGCTATCTGAATACAACAGCAGACCAGACACCCACGGATCTTGCTTCCTCAAATTTGCATTCCTTTCCCTGTCTGCTTTGTTGAGATATGATTAAGTTTACATTCTTTGATCATGGACATCTAGGATCATCTGTGCCCTCCCTAGAAGATTCCTAGAAACCACGTGTCCTACATGAAATTGATAACTTCTAAAGGATCATTAGGACAAGAAAAACAGATCTTATATTTGGAAGGGACTTTAGAGATCATCTGGTCCAATGTCTAGGGGTCTAGGTTGGGGGGATCCCCTTCTGTAGTACTTTTGGAATCACCTGGTTTTACCTTGGCTTATCCAGCATATTGTGTCAAAGAGATGGTTACCTTTCTATATTGTTTACTGTAGCAACCCAACCACCTGGAACAGTTGGTGCTCGATAAATAATTGTTGACTTTTGGGTGAATGGGGAACTCCTGAGTCTGTGAAGCAGGCTTTCCCACTACTGGACAACTCTAACTTTTAAAGAAAATTCTTGATATTGAGCCCAAATCTGCCTTCCTATCATGAAGGCTCTGAGTTCTGCCTGCACAGAATGGCAGTTGTCAACAAAGCTACCCTCAGACCAAGTCTAAGACAATTTCTGCAGCATCTCTTTAGGAAGTGTTTCTTGGTGCTTGTTGCTGAGCCACACAAGGGAATTGCGCTTGGTGCTTTGTCTTAATATCAGTGTCCTAGAGTCTTTTCTGTATTGGGATTTGCAGCACTCCCCATATTTAGACCAAAGGAGACTCAGCTGTCTGGGGAGGGCTTGTCTGGGTTGTGGAAATCACTAAGCTGAAGCTTTTATGGGACTCATCACTATCTGATCAATACGTTGAAATTGGGTGTCTAGATATTGTTGCTATGTGCTAGATATTTTCACTTATTTATCTATTCATTCAACCATTCATTTATTTATTCAACAAACATTTATTTAGCACTTACCATGTGCCAAGCCCTGTGTTAATCACTATGGAATCTGGGAAGAATGAGAAACCTCTTTCTCAAGAAGCTCAGTCTGGTGGGGGAATCAGACCTGAAGATAAATAATTATAATATATTATGATACATTCTATAATAATCATCTGTATAAGGCACAATGGGAGCTCCAGAGATGGAGGGTCCATTCTACTTAGCAGATGGGGTCAGGAAACTCCTCCTTGAAGAACTGACACTTGAGCTGAGTTTTGGAGGTGGACCAGATAGATGGCATTGAGGAAGGTGTTGGAAGAAATCTCCAGGTAAAGGTGCAGACAATGCAAACACTTGGAGGGGGCAGAGTAGCACCATGTGTTTGGGGAGCCAGGCATGGTTTTGGATGGCAGGGCTAGGGCGTGTGGGTAGGAGAGCAGCACACTGGAGAAGGAGGCAGGGACCTTTGAGGACAACCCCATCATCAGCTTGGAGCCACTCATGTCTGAACACACTTTCACTCAATCCTCTATGTTTCTTGTAGTTCTTGGTTTTAAGGAGATCATAAAAGGCTAGCCAGATTTTAAAAAATCATTAAAAAATTTGAACATGCTTGAAAGTTGAGATATACTGCAATGAATTCTCATATATTCATCACTCAGATTCAACAATTACCATGTTTTTGCATGTTTGCTCTATCTTTTTTTCCTTTTTTCCTGGCCGAAATGTTTGAAAGCAAACTTCAGACATCATGGCATTTCATCCCAACATACTATACTGTATTATGTATTTCTAAAAAACAGTCTTTTTCTTATACAATCACAATGCCATTAGCACACTTAACAAAATTAACATGATTTTCATCATTTCATCTAATATATGGTTTATGTTAAAAACTTTCCAAGTGCCTCGAAAGTATTTTTTAGGAGGTGGGTTATTTGATCCAGGATCCAGGCAAAGTGGGTAGGAGGATTTTAATGTGAAGAATTTGCTCGATAGATATTATCAATAAGGGCGTTGGTGGGTAGGCTATTGGGCTTGCTGTAATAATCCCCACCTCCTGGCACACATGCCCATGTATAATTCCTTCCATGTGAGTGGGTGGGACCTGTGACTGCATCTAACCAATGGAATAGGTAAAGGTGAAGGGACATCACCTTTGGGAATACATTCTGGAAGATTCTGACTTCCATTGTGCTGAAGGACTCCCTCTCACTGGTTTTGATACAGCAGCTGCTGGGCTCTGAGCTGTCCCATGGAGCAGCCCCATTGGCAGGGAACTGAGGGCAGCTTACAGCCAATAGCCAGCAAGGACTCCAAATGTGTCACAACCAGAGTCCTTTCAGACAAGACCCCAGGCCCAGTAGATACCTTGACCACAGCCTCTCAAGAGATCCTGAAGCAGAAGACCCAGCTGTGCTGTGCCTGGGTTCCTGGCCTCCAGAAACTGAGATAATAAATGTGTCTTGTTTTAAATGGTTAAGTTTGTGCTAATTTTATGCAGCAATAGATAACTAACACAGATGCATCGGTTGCTAATAATAGAAAGCCGAACTACCGGTGGCTGAAAGTATAAGGAGATTAATTGTTTGTGTAACACGAAATTAGGGAGTTACAGGGCTGTTTCAACAACTCACTGCTGTGGTCATGGACCCAGATCTTTCTGTCTTCCTGCTCTGTCATTCTCAGTGTGTTGGGCAATGTCCCCTATCATGACTGAATTATGGTTGCACCAGCTTTGAGCATCCCATCCTGCCTGCCACTGATCAGGTAGTAAGGGAGAGGGTGTCCCTCACTTATTAAGGAGACATAGCTTTCCTAGAAGCACCTGGTAGACCCTCCCCAACATCCTAATTTCCAGAACTGGGTTGATTGCCCATACAGGGACTTAGTGCCTGGCAAAGGGAAATAAGACTGCATGACTAGTTTGGACCTATCAGTTATGGTTCCTCTCTTGAGCTGGGTACTTTGTCACCTGAAAAAAAAATTGATGTTTTACTCACAGGGGAGAAGGAAGGAACAACACCTGGACAGGCCAGAGCAACACCGCACACCAGTGGGGGGCATGTATGACCTTTCCACACATTGAACCTGCACACCGGGCCTCTTCCCTCAGCCTGGCAGGAGCTAGACGGAACTTTCTCTCCTTTGGCTGACAGCACCAGCCATCACTGGGCTCCCGTCTCTTGTATCCTGATGGATCTGATGATCATAGGAATCCAACCATCAGGGCTGGGCCCCTTTGGAGCACATATCTGTTTGTTTTCCGAACTCAAGTGAAAAAAAATGCCCATGCATTGTTGAGAACCGAGCATCACAATCTACTGAGTCAATACATGTCAGACTCTGTCAAACTGCTGTCATTATCTGTACTGTTAAATTAGGAAAATAAGTTCTGTGAGCTTCCATTGCCCAGTCTATAAAATGGAGATAATCATGTCTACCTCATTGGGTTGCGAGGAGTAATGCTAAGTGCCTAGCAGAAGGCTTGTACTGTAGAAAGTACGTCCTACCTCGGTTACTCCATCTGCCCGTCAGGTGTCTGCTGAAATGATGCTGGGTAACAAGTATCTCCAGGCTCGCAGGCATGCAGCACCAAGCGTTTGGTCCTGTGAGAGCTGTGGTTCTGCTGGGCTTCTTGGCCAGGCTTGGCTCCGGGTTCAGGGCTGCTCCACATAACTCCGTTCTGGGACCAGCATCTCCTGAGGGCATGCTCTTCCCAGGGCAGTGATGGAGCACAGGAAGCCAAGCCACACTGTGCAAGCACATTTGAAGTCTCTGCTCACTTCATGTCTCCTCCGGTCCCTCTGGCTAAGGCAAGTCATGTGATCAAGCCCAACATCAATGGAGTGGGGAAATCTAAGAAATCTACTGGGAGGTGCTGGAGAATCACATGGCAAAGGGCATGCATTTCTATTACAGAAAGGGAGTGAAGAATGGAGAATAATCCAACCCACCTCGGGAGAATGCCTGGAATACAAAGACTAAGTGCTTGTTTTAAGATTCTGAGTATTGGAGTTAATTATGCAGCTTTATGGCTGTAGAAACATAGCTAATACATGTCCTTTCCTCCTTCCTATGGTATCAAGAGGACTTTGCACCCCTTATTTTCTTTGCTCGGAGCCCCATCCAAGGGGTGCTGCACCTTGGGTCCACCTGAGGGACCCCAGTTCACTGCAGCCCCTCACCAAGATGCTTTGCCTGGTGGGGTTTCCTTACAGTAACCAGTTGCATGTAATAGAAACCAAATTCAAACGACTTCAGGGGCACCTGGGTGGCTCAGTGGGTTAAGTGTCTGCCTTCGGCTCAGGTCATGATCCTGGAGTCCCAGGATCGAGCCCCACATCAGGCTCTCTGATCAGGGAGAGCCTGTTTCTCCCTCTTCCTCTCCCCCTCACCCTGCTCCTGCTCACTGTCCCTTGCTCTCTCTCTCTCTCAAAGAAATAAATGAAATCTTAAACAACAACAACAACTTCAAGCAAAAGGGGATGTTTTGGCTCAAATGATCATGAAGAGGGGCACAGCTATGTTTCAGGGACAATAGGAATGGGGTCTCGAATGTTGCAAAGACTCTCTCCCCATCCCACCTTTGCTTTATTTGGATGTTGGCTTCATTCTTTCAGGCTGGCTTTGTCCCCATACTGGGAAATGTGCTGACACTCCTCTCCTCACATAGCTCACATTCCCCACAAGAGAGGGACTGAGGTTCATTTTCTCTGCCCCGATTCCCAGGGAACTGGCCCAAATGGAATCAGGGCTTCTTCCTGAGCCCATCACCGGTGGCCAGGAGTGCAGAGGCTGAGGAAGGTGGCAACTCCCATGGTTGGTAGAGTTGAAACATCCTCCTGAAGGTGGTTATGACTCCAGAGTAAGGGGAATGGGGTTCTTGAGATAAAATAGTATAAATCCACCCAATACCTCTTCAAGTCCCCAAGCTCAAGAATAAGTGCAGAAGTGGTGGGACTATTTATTTATGAGAGTAGTTTTAGGGGAAGGTAGGAGGTAGGAGGTAGGAGGTAGGAGACGTGAAGTGGGCAGAGACTTCAAATGTGCTTGCACACTGTGGCTTGGCTTCCTGTGCTCCATCACTGCCCTGAGAAGAGCATGCCCTCGGGAGATGCTGGTCCCAGAACGGAGAAATTTCCCATACATCCCCTGCCCCCCACTCAACCTCCCCCATTATCAGCATCCCCCCGACCAGGGAGGTACATTTGTGACAACGGATGCACCGACCCTGACACACCATACCCACCCAAAGTTCATAGTTTACATTAGGGTTCACTCCTGGTGTTTGATGGATCTGGACAAATGTGTACTGACATGAAGGAACTGTTTTTAATTTTTGATTTGCCAGCAGCACCTATATGACTTTTTAAGCACTAGGTGTTATACACACCTGATAAATTATTGAACACTACATCTGAAACTGATGATGTCCTATATGTTGGCTAATGGAATTTAAATAAAATAAATAAATAAATAAAAATTCTTCTGAAGCCAGGGTTTGAGGTTTTCTAAAGGACTCTGCAAGTGTTTTACCTGGGGACTCCTGGGGACTTTAATTGGGGTCCGTTGCCAAGGGCCTATGCACTGCACTTGGAAGCAGAGGCCTGACAACCCTCTTCCTGTTGCCAGTAATTCTTTTCCTTCTTTCCAAGAAGGACAATTCACAGTTTTTCAGGAGCTCATCTGGTATGTGGCTTCATGCCATGGTTCAGAGACAGTGGTGACTCTCTCAATGGGATGGGGGGCAGGATGGACTTTTTAGCAAGTTCAGTCTGGATGAGGTTTAGCTGGGAAGGGATGGGAATGTCCATTTATGTATTGTGAATGAGGGCATCAAACCTTACATATCCAAATGAGTGGAAACTCCTCCAGAATGCTCCCCTGGGGAGGGGCAGGGCTCAGGACCTCCTGGACTGTCTTGTTTAACTAGAGCAGCTGATAAACCAGAAGCCTGGAAGCAGAGCCCTGCTAAAGTAGAGGGTGTGCTGGATGGAAGGTCTGGCGCAGCTGCAGGGGCTGGGAGGATGTCCAGGAGACCAGCAATTCTCAAATGCCCAGTGGAACCATTTGGCAAGTTTAGAAAAATCTGCATGCCCAGGCTGAACCCCATACCAGTTACATTAAAATCTCTAGGAGTAGAATCAGCAGCTTTTAAGACTCCAGATGATCCCAACGTATAGCCAAATTTGAAAACCAGTGGTCATTCTAAGCCAGAGTCTCCAAACTTTTTTGGTAAAGTGCCAGATAGTAAATATTTTGGGTTTGCAGGCATGTGGTCTCTATTGCAACCACTCAACTCTGATGCTGCAAAAACAGCCATAGACTATGTGTAAATAAATGAGTGAGGTGATGTTCTAATAAAACTTTATTTACAAAAACACACCTGCAGTGGCCTGGATTTGGCCTACAGGCCCTGGTTTGCTAAGCTCTGCTCTAGACTGTGCTGTGTAGTTTGGGCTATAAGCCTCATCTGGGATCTTTTTGGAAATACAACTCCTGGGCCCCTGGATCTGCATCTACATTTTAACGAGATTCTCCAAGTGAGTCATATGTACATTGAAGTTTAAAAAGCACTCATCTAGACCAGTGGTTTCCAACTGTGGTTCCCGGATCAGCACCATCAGCATCCCCTGCGAACTTGTTAGAAATGCAAACCCTCAGGCCCCGCCCCAGATGTCCTGAATCAGAAACTCTGGGGATAGTTCTGATATACCTTAAAGGTTGAGAACTGCTGGTATAGATAAATGGTTCCCAGACATCAACTCATCTCAGGAGATTTAAATAATCCCCAGGTTCAGAATCTCTAGGATGGAGAGTGGGCATCAGTATTTAAAAAAATTTCACCAAGCAATCCCAAGATGCACGTGAATTTGAGAACGAGTGCTACAGGTGGATATTGAGAATGTGGCCATTGGTTTGGGTGGTGCTTTAGTTAGGCTGTGGTGTGAAGGCCCACCCTGGGAAGCAGATGTGTGGAAGACACTGCTGATTGATCAGCCAAAATTTCCCCTACCTTGTTTCCTTGCTCAGAGAAACTATGTGCTTTTTTAGATGCTGGGCCGTTTCTCAGCCCCAGGGAGGGGATCATGATTGGCCTGACCAGTGAACAGCTCAGTCATGGGTGTATGGTCCAATCTTGGCCCAGGGGACTGAGAGCAAGTTGGTTATTTGTTGTTCTGGAAAGCTAAAAACAAAAAAAACAGACAAAAAACCATGGTAGGAAACTCCTTTTTTCTCTGAATGTGTTGTGTGATTCCTGGAAGTGCTGCAGCCTTCTTGGGCCTATAAGGCATGCTAAAGAAAGCAGAATAGAAAGCAAGCAAAGCACCTGGGGTCTTGAAGGTGGTATTGAACCATTGAATTGACCATTCTTGGACTTTTTTGGATTTCTTGTTATGGGAGATAATAAATTCCTTATCATCTAAGCCACTTTCAGTCAGGGCTTTTATTACCTGTAGGTTGGAGCATCCTAACAAATTTAGGGAAGTGATCACTGACTGATGATATCAGGATCATGGAGGTTTGTCTGCAGATTTGACACAGCCATCTATGGAGGGGCATGGAAGTAGAACTAACATTTATTGAACACCTATCTTGGGCCAATGGCTTTTTATTCTGTGATCTATGAAATACTCCTAAAAATCCTGCATTGGAGGTTTCTTGCTTTCATCTTACAGGTAGGACTTAGAGAGTTTGCAGTTTACTTTAAGTTAAATAGTAGATTCAGGATTCAAACCCATGCCTTTCTAATTCCAAAATTTATCTGTGATCTACAGGCATACAGGATCATACTTTCTCTTCTGACAAGACTGCAAAATTTTAGACTGGGGCTCTCAGTGGAGAGCCTGGGGTCGGTAGGCAGGGATCCCTTCCCAAAACAGTTACAGGGAACAATGCTAGTAACAAGGGATACCGTTGTCATAAGTGGAATGTAGTTAGGAATCTCTCTTGGAGGCAAGGCACACTCTAATTTCAGAAGTGAAGCACATGGGAAGAGTTAGGCTAGGAGCATGGGCAACCATAAGCTGTATCCTAAAAAAAGGTTTGAGGTTTCTGTCACTCCCGTTGAGTCCCCTGGGCATCTCCTCAAAATGCAGATTTGGACTCAGTCAATCTAGGGTGGGGCCTGGGATTCTGCATTTCTTTTTTTAAAAGTGATTTCAGATATTTTAAAAATTTTTTATTTTTTCCCAATTTTTATTTAAATTCTAGTTAACATACAGTTTAATATTGGTTTCAGGAGTAGAATTTAGTGATTTATCACTTACATATAACACCCAGTGCTCATCATAACAAGTGGCCTCTGTAGTACCCATCACCTATTTAGCCCATCCCCCACCCACCTCGCTCCATCAACCCTCAGTTTGTTCTCTATCGTTAGGAGTTCCTTATGGTTTGCCTTCCCCTTTCTCCTTCTTTCTCTCTTTTTTCCCCCTTCCCACACATTCATCTATTTTGTTTCCTAAACACCACATATGAGTGAAATCATATGGTATTTGTCTTTCTCTGACTTATTTTACTTAGCATAACACACGCAAGTTACAGCCACATTGCTGCAAGTGGCAAGATTTCTTTTTGATGGCTGAGTAATATTCCATTGTATATACATCACATCTTCTTTATCCATTCATCAGTTGGGGATTCTGCATTTCTACCAAGCTCCCAGGTGATGCTGATGCTGTGTGTCTGGGGACCCCACTCTGAGTGTTAAGAGCTTAAATCCATCCTTCTGAGGCTCAGTCCTCACTTTGTGTCTGACCAAGAGCAGGGACAGACTTGCTAAATGGCATTGGTTGTGGGGAGAGGAGGGTTCTAGGGATCGAGGTCCAGGAGGGACCTGTTGTAGGGCTTCTGGGTGAATCTAGTGCCATTGTCAAAATAGTTTCTGGAATTCTGTCAGAGAATCACCTTCAGTCCAGTTCTGCCATCTTAGCAAGGGGAGCAACGATGTGAGAAGGACATTCAGAGGAGAGGTCTTTGGGGAAGTTCTTAGAAGTAGCATTTGTCCTGGGGACAGTGTGATGTGGCAAAACATGTAAGGGTTTGGAGTCATTCTTTACCTCTCCACCCATCCATCCATTCATTCATGCATGCATGCATTCATTTGTGCAATAGCGACCAGCCAGAATTGTTCTAGGTCTCCTTCTGGCTGCGTCCTTTGGCAAACCACTCTATTTCTCTGATTCTTAAAATTCTCATCCATAACATGGGATGAGCATAACAGGTCACCTCACAGGCTTGTTGTAAGGATTAGATGAGACAGTCTAAGGGGGAACTGTTTCTTAAGTCATGAAAAGGCACCACGGACATGGGGGAAGGTTGTGTTTTCTCATTCACCATGTCCTTCACCAGGTGCTCCTAGACGCAGCACTGGTGTGAGAAGCTCTCTGAACTTCTGCCTTCCGACTGGGACGGGGAACTATATTATCATATGACACGGCACCTCCGCCTCCCCACCTAGGCCGCCCAGGGGACTCTGTCTTTGTCAGGTCGATCCCTGGGCCCTTGTGCAGGGCTGAGATAATGAGTCTGGGCAGAAGCAGTCACTCAGACTGGCTGGCTTGATTAATGCTGGGAAGAGAAGGAAGTGCAGAGAGATACAGCTGGAAGCCAGAAGAGTCTGGAAGGTGCGAGAAGATCGAAGAGAGACGAGGCAGCCGGACTGAGCTGGGGCAAGAGTTGGGGGAGTCTGGAGAAGGTGAGAAGAGGCTTTGGGGGCGGTTTGTTAGATACTGAGGGTGTTGGGGCAAACGGGCATGAGAGCTTGCTGTGTGTTACGAACACAAGTTGCTTCTTCGGAGGTTTTGTGAGACTTTGTGTAGGATTTACGTTGCCTTCCAAAAGAAAAAGACACAGTGTAGAGACCACTTGGAATACAGTGCTGGCTCGCATGCAATACGGTGTTTAGGCAGGACCCAGGCGGCTGGGTTTTACAGGGGTTACATTTATAGGGGGGATGAAAGTAATGATGTGGCCAAGAACTAGGTGTATATGGGGGAGAGGGGGTGGAGAGGGAGGGAGAGACAGAGAGAGGGAGCGATTTCAGGCGCTCCCAAGGTAAGGGGTCTTCTACATAAGGACCCCTCCTCGGAGAGATGCCGTGACTTGGGGGCCCAGCACATGAACCTGGTGACGTTAGCGCCCTCTCGGCCACGCCTCCCTCACGAGGGCTTTGTGAGGGGCACAGGAGAGTGACAGGCCGTATCGTGCTGGGAACACCGAGTTAGAGACAGCACTTGAAACGGAGGCCTCCCAGTGGTCATTTCCGCCCCACCTCCCTTCTTCCTAAGGAGTCCAGCTCCGTTCAGCTCCCGGCCCCTCCCCAGCTTGGGGGGCGGTGCTGAATGCTGATTGGTGTAACGGAACACGTCACCCCATTCTCCTGGCCAGCGACGGGCGGCGGCATAGGCACGTGATGCCAATTGCCCAATGAGGCTGCTCGGGGCTTCTGGGAAATTTTTCCTCCTCCTTCAAAAGGGGGAGGAGGGGGAGGAGGGGGAGGGGAGGACTCGCTCCTTCTTGTCTTTGGAAGTTGTCCTGTGAGGTTGTGATGCTTTGAGCAGGGTGGCCTTGTTGCAAGCGTGACGGGAAAGCCGGGAGAACCCATGAGAAACTAGCTGGCCCCCTCATGTCGTGGAGTTGCCAATGTATCCAACCCAGGAGCAGTTTGCGTCTGCGCTTTTTGTGATGTAAAATAAGAGTCTCACGTTCTGTGTTGGGTCAGGGGAGAGGGAGGTGGGGTCTTGCCAGAAGCCCGTGTGCTCCTGGCCCGCTCTTTACTTGCGCGTGGGGATATGTACACCGAGGCAGGGGTGTTGACACGACCATGCAGATCTCCTGAGCTTCCCCTTGACTCCTGAAGACACCCCAAGTGACACTGCATCCTCACGAGAAGCGTCCCTGTCTGCTCCACCTCGGAGCTGAGTGTGGCCTGGCCGTGGGCCTGCTGTGGGGTTTAAGGGGAGGCTCGCGGGGCCACCATATTTGGCAGGAGAATCTGCACGCTGCAGAGCTGTAAGTGGTAGCCCTGAAGAGTCAGGCTTCCAGAATTCGTCAGACCAGTGTGTTGGGTTTTTATCTTCTGGGAAGCTATGGCTGTCACCCGATTTGCCTTCTGTAGGAACTGAGAGTCCTAGAGGGGGGCTGTGAGGCTCAAAGTCTCCCTCTCTGCACCGCATCGCTGCCCAAACTGAGTCCCAGAATAGCCACCGAAGTAGAGGTTGATCTGTGCTGTTAGTCAACCTCCAGTCTTGACACAGCTCTTCCAACACCCTTACCTTCCACAGGACCCCCCGGAGGAGCAAAATCCACTCAGGATGCCCCTCCCAGGCTATTACTGACAAGGCACATTCCAGAGTTAGCCAAGCAGGTTCAGCATGGACTGGTTTTCTGGAATCTTCCATACTGGCAGGGCTTATACAGAACAGCTCCAAAGGCAAGGAGCCTCCCAGAGGCTTTTTCCTGGACACGCTCCTGCACAGAATGGCATCAGGGCAAGAGTGTGACCCAGAGCGAGTGCTCTGTTCTGATTTGACCTCTAGCCGGTCACTTTAGGTCATGTAATGTCTGGGAGACTCACTTATCTCATCTGTAAAAGAGGAGGACTGCATAGGGTTGCCGGGGGAATAAGGTTAAGCAAGATAACGGATGGGTAGAGGATGGATAAATGTTAGGTTGTGCTAAGAAACTGGGCTCTTGGTAAGATGCCCTGGATTTGTACACCAGCGCCTCCACTTCATAGCTGTGTGAAGTTGGACAAGGGCATGTCTTGAAGTCTCAGTTTACTCATCTATTGAATGGGTTATTAATAACACCTACATTATGGGATTGTTAGGATTTGAAAAGATGTCGATGTAGCTCTTAGCACAGTGTCTGGTGCATAGTAAAGTTTCGTTCGGTGTTCGACATTATTACTGCTACTATTAGTTTAGGTTATGTATCCTGGACACACCCAAACTCTTGGGGAATCAGCAGTATGGACAAGGAAAGGGAGCCCAGGGGTCTTGACCCTCCAGTCCCTCTGATCTCCCCATAGCCATAATTCTTTTCCTCTTAGACCAGGCTCTAGGGCCTCCAGTGCTTAGGGCTACAGTTTCAGAGTGGAGCAAGGAGCTGGGGATTATAGCCTGTTGCTTCTTTCTGTACCAGCCCCGGCTATTTCTATAGAAGTAAAAACTGACTCATGTCAGAGTTATAGATCATCTGGTTCAGTGCTTCTCATTTTATAGATGAGGAAACTGAGTTCACAGACCCAGGTATGAGAAGATCCTGATCATCTGACTCCCAGGTCAGTGCTGTTTCTACTATCCTGCACTGTTAGCTGGTTTATCCAGCACCTCCTCCCAACATTTTCTCCCATTAGGACTAATCTAGAGTACAGCTAGGTGTGTGGGTGTGATCCTATTTAGTCAGAGAGATGTAAGTATAAGTCTGCTGGCGGTGGGGTTGAGGTTTTTGAGAAAGCATTTGCTCTGTTGGTAAAAGGGATAGGTAGAGCTGTCCTTACTCTCCTCTGCCTTTCATCCTGACTAGAATGTGGGCATGATGCCTGGAGCTGTTGCAGCCATTTTATAACTGTGAGGGAAAGGACAAGAGAATCACACAGACACTGCCCTCACATCATTGAGCCACTGAATCAATTCTGGTAGGCCCTTGTTTGTTTGTGTTCCTCAGGTGTTCTGTTACCAGCAGCAGAAAGCATCCCTAACTGATAGAGCTCCTTTGCCTTTCCCCCTGTTGAGCTGCTCTTCTAAGTGAGGGCACCGAGACCTTCAGACAGGAGGGAGGGCCTGTGGACTAACCCTTTGGTCTAGCCATTTTTAGAAGCAGCTTTTGGATTTCACTAGCCTCAGGGGCCTCACTCCAGCCTGTGTCTTAGGGCTGAAAGCTCAGTTACCAGTTAATAATATGGGCTGTTGCAAGGTAATATTTGCAGGTGCTCCTTGCTGAACAGTGGTCTATGAATACACAGTGTTATTATTACTAACCCTCCCCTGGCCCCCTGAGCCTCCAGGAGCCAGTGAGAGTGAACCATTTCACTCGTCTGAGGAATAGCGAGAGAAATGTAATTTTGATTTAATTCTTGGTCCCTCTGGAAGGTGCCTGTCCACTGGGAGGAGAGAGAGCACAGCGAGGACACTTCTAATGGATGGGGAGAAGAGAAATGGCAGCGTGCAGGAGCATCGACTGCCATTTAAAGGCCATTTTCCATGTGACACTTTATAAATTAGTTCAAATACAATCTTGAATGTAATCAGCAGTCTGCCTTCTGCCTCCCTCCATGCACTCCCACCTCCTCCCCCACCAGTCCTTGAAGGAAAAGATCTTGGGTAAGGCTGCTCTTCCACTGGACCCTCTGGAGTTGCGGAAAGCTAAAATTATGGCTTACATGACCTCTTAGCTTCAACAAGGGTAAAGCCTTGCCAACCACAGAGAAGCGACGGTAAGTTTGGCTTCTGTGGCCCAGAGTGGCTCCCATGCCCCCAAATGCAATGAATAGGTAATTAAGTAAATATTATGTGTGGGCACTCATTCTATTTCATGTCTCTGGTCTACTCTCTGGGTGCAGAGACTCTGCCTTGCTTATTTCCACAAGGCACCATCTGTTTAATTTGTGGTGAAGTGATGGATGCTGGTGCCACACATCCTGGGGTCCATCCTTGGCTCTGCTACTTAGCTGTGTGACCTTGGGCAGGTTAATTTACCTCTCTGTGCCTCCTTTTCTTTTCTTTCTTTTTAAATATTTTATTTATTTATTTGAGAGAGAGAGAGAGAGCACAAGCTGGCACAGAGGGAGAGGGAGAAGCAGACTCCTTGCTGAGCAGGGAGCCCGATGCGGGGCTCGATCCCAGGACCCTGGGATCATGACCTGAGCCAAAGACAGATGCTTAACTGACTGAGCCACCCAGGTGCCCCTCTGTGCCTCCTTTTCTTATCTGTAAACTGGGGATAATACTAATATCTACCTCTGGATGTTGTGAAGCTTAAGTGAAATAATATGTGTAAAGCTCTTAGCTTTAGCTCTGAATGGGTTAGCTGTCACTGCGCCTGGCCCACAGCCAGGTGGCTAGCACTCAGGAGGAGTAGTTACCATGGAAGTGGTGGTAGAAAGAGCAGCTAACAGTGATCGAGCCCTTACCCTTACCTAGGCACTTTGTTAAGCCAGTTGCATCCATTGTCCCATCTAGTTCCCGTGCCAGCTTGGTTCGCTCCCTGGCTCACTCACCATGGTTATTGGATACTGCGCTGTGCCAGGCATTGTGACCGTCGTGGGGAACCCAAGAAACAAGGTCTCGGCTCCAAGCGAGTTACATTTGTTTGCATTCTCATGGGAGACAGATGATAAGCTAACGAAAATGGAATCTAGAGGAAATGTTATAAATTGATAGAATAGATGCTCTGCAGAGAAGCCACATGGCCCGAGAAGCAGAGCATCATGGGAGGAGCTGTTTTAGACAGGGTGGTCAGGGGATGCCTCTCCATGGAGTCACCTGTGTGGAGACCCCAGTGATGGGAGAGAGGGAGCCATGCTCCTCACTGGATCGGAAGGGTGTGGGCAGATATCCAGTTCTCAGGGGGCTTCTGTTTTGGTGGGAGGGTCAGATATGACATCTGTGCCTTCAACAAGGGTGATAGAGTTGTTACAGGAGAAATTCAAGGCACTCTGAGGACACCAGACGAGGGGCCAGATTGATCAGATGTCTCTCTTGTGCAAGTGGCAGAAAACCAACTGGATTGATGAAAAGGGGGACTTGTTGGCTCAGGTGAGTGACAAGTGGGGGGTAGTTGGCTTCAGGCACGGCTCAGTCCTGGAGTTCTAATGGTGGCTTCAGGACAAAGTCTCTGCCTCATCTCTCAGCTCAGCCTCTGTGTGGGCTTTGTTCTCTACAGGTTTCCAGAAGGGCGCCCTCAGTCCCCACACTGATTGCCGTGGTCAGGATGGTTGGAATGCTCTGCTTGGCCAGGCTGAGTCATGCGCCTCCCCTGCCTGCCCCCTGAGAACTGGCAGTAGGTTTCCAGAAGGAAACTCAGGCTGGTGATGCAGGAGAAGATCTGCCAGGCTGATGGAACTAACAGCCCCCACCTAGTCTAGGGGCACAGGGCAGGGCTCCTGGTGGAGTGCTGTTCAAACAAGTCCTACAGCTCAAGTGGGTGGGGAGAGGCTACAGGGTGGGGAAGAGAATCACAGACTCTCGGGGTTGAAAGAGGTCTTCAAGGTAGGGGTCCATATGACTCGTCATTCACTCTGGGGCACTTCTGGGAAGGAAGAGAGCACTGTTAATGACACTGGGACAGTTGTCCTAACAGGGACCACTGTGGGCGAACTGCAGTGCAGGGCCGGTCAGCCCAAACTGATCCTCAGTTCCCCTTCATATTCCTGCTAACTACTCACCTTACCTTGGCTTGCATGCCTTCAGGGCCGGGACTCTCACTACTTGCATAAGCCAGTTTTTTTTTGGCTCAACTTTGCTTATTTACTTCTCTGTCCATTGCACCATTGCAAGGTTCCTCTGAAGCTTGCTTCCGTCATTCTAGGTCCTGAGTCAACACTTGGGAGTGCCACAGATTTTATTCCTCTTGTATGAGCCAATTAATTTTTTTTTTAAAGTAGGCTCCATTCCCAGCATGGAGCCCAACACGGGGCTTGAACTCACCTGAGCCGAGATCAAGAGTTAGACGCTCAACTGACTGAGCCACCCAGGTGCCCCAACCAATAAAATGTTTGAAGATGAAGACAAGGATTATGTATGTCCTGGAAATGTCTCTTCTTCAATCTAAACCTGTGAAGGTTCTTTGCCAGTAAACCCTGGATGGTGACAATTACTGTTTTGGCTGATTCTTTAGCTCAGCCACATCCAACCTGGAGAATCAGAGACCATGTTCATGGTAGAGTCCTCTCCCCTTTTGCCTGCTCCAAATCCCACCCATCCTTCATAATGTGGGCAGAAGCTTGCTTTCCCCAGGAAATGTTCTCTGACTTGATTCATGCAAGCAGAGGCCTTATCTCACACCGCTCCCTTCCCTTACCCTGCTGCGGCCACACTGACCTTGTCTCTGACCTTGGGTACACTAAACTCATTCCAACCTCAAGGTCTTTGTACTTGCCTATCCCTCTGCCTGAAATGCTCTTCCCCCAGAACTCTGCTCGGCCCCTCCTTAACATACAGGGCACAGACTTATGGCCTTCTCTGCTCGTCCTCTCTATGACTTCATGCACTCACCCAAGCCCTACTCTTCATCCCATGGCCCTGTTTTGTTTGCCACATAGCCATCATCACTCTCTGAAAGCATCCTGTTAATTTATTTACTTGCTGTGGCTGTCATCCCCACCAGAATATAAACATTGTGAGGGTAGGACCTTGTTCACTTCTGTTTCCACATTGTCTAGCTCAGTGCCTCCCACCTAGTAGTTGTTCAGTAAATATTGGCTGGATGAGAGATTGATGAGTTCCTATTCTTGCACAGTCTGAATTGTATGATACTTGCTGTGTGCTTTGGATTCCCTCCTCCTGTACCTTCCCTTCCCTCCAGGACGAATAGCTGTTTAACTTTGAATGATACACATATGCATTGTATGTGGATATGGATGACGTGGGCCCAAGTCCTGTCTTGGCCTTTACTCACCCTAAGAGCCTTGGAGATTTCATTCACTCTCTGTGCTTCATTCAGTTTCCTCATCTGCAAAATGACAATAAAAGTGCCTAAAGCACAGACAGAGTGTGAGGATCACATGAGATCATGGGTGTGAAATCATTCTGCAAACTGGAAATGCTGTGTGCATTTTAGAAAATGAGATTGCTAGGAACAAACTTGCATCGTGAGTCATCATGTGGCACTGTAAGGAATCACCCGCATTCAGCCATTTTGATGTGCTAAAATGGTCATTTCATGTGGGTTCAACTTCATATAATTTTTTTCCACCTAAAAAGTAATTTCTCCCCCATAACTAGAGTACTCTGGTTAAGTTCTTTGCCAGTCTCCTCAAAGCTTAGTGGAGTGCTCTGCATACAGTCCGGGCTTGCGCTTGTGTGTTTAGATAATTATGCCTTCCCATAGAACAGTGAGGGGTTAATTCAAGAGGAAGTGCTTATCTCTGCTCAGAGGGCTCCAGGAAGCTTTTCCAGAGTGGGTTGCAGTGAGCTCAGTCTTGAAGGATGAGCAGAAGCTCAGCAGGAAGACAAGAGGGCAAGGGCATCCCAGGTAGAAGAGCAGCGTGGAGGTGAGAAAACAGGAGGCATTCTGGGAACTCCAGGTCAGTGTCTCTGGGCAGTCTACAACCTTTCCAGATGAAACCACGCTGTTAGTGCCCACCCTCCCCAGCCCCAGTCCTACTCACTATCTCTGCTGTTCCTTAACCCTTCACTCCTTCCTCTGTTGTGGTTACTGCTGGTTTTGACCTTCATCTGTGTGCTCTCTCCTGGACATGGGTGAGCATCTGAAGGCGAGGAGCCTGTCTCATGCCCTCTGTAATCACCCCAGAGTGTAATCACCCATCGCACCGTGCTTATGGTCGCCAGATAAATGGTCATTCATTGGAGCACTGATCTCGTCCCTGGGAGACTTCCAATCTTAGATTAGATTAGTTTATGTTAGGAGGATCAAAGCCTTCTCCAGCTTGACCTCAGTCTGGCAAATAGGGAGAGAAGGGGACTTGCTTTTACTGAGCGTCCATGATGGCCCAGGCAGAGTACTAGGCAATTCATTCACTCGTCCATCCATCCCACTCATCCATCCATCCCATTCATTCATTCATTTTTCAAGCAAATTTCAATTATACAATACCGTGTTATCAACTGTAGTCACCATGTTATACATCACAGAGCTTATTCATCATAGAGCTGCAAGTTTATACCCTTTTACCAACCTCTCCCTATTTCCCCCAGCCCCCCAGCCCCTGGCAACCACTTTTCTACTGTTTCTTGAGTTTGACTTCTTTAAAGTTTCCACGTATACGTGATATCATTATTTGTTTTTCTCTGTGGCTTATTTCACTTAGCATTATGCCCTCAAGGTCCATGCATGTTGTGGTGAATGGCAGGATTTCCTTCTTTTTCCTGGCTGAATGATATTCCATATATATTTACACCCCCCCCCCCCATCTTCTTTATCCATTCATCTGTTGACACACACTTAGGTTGTTTCCATGGTTTGGCTATTGTGAGTAATGCTGCAGTGGACGTGGGAGAGTAGCTGTCTCTTTGATATCCTGTTTCATTTCTTTTGGATATGTACCCAGAAGAGGAACTGCTGGATCATATGGTCATTCGATTTTCAATTTTTTGAGCAACCCATGTACTGTTTTCCACAGCGGCTGCACCCATTTATGTTCCCACCACCAGAACACAAGTGTTCCCTTTTTCCCACATCCTTGCCAACACTTACCTCTTGTTTGTTTCTTTTCTTTTTCTTTTTTTTAATGATAGCCGTTCTAACAGGTGTGAGGTGGTATTCATTCATTCATTCTTAGAGCACTTCATATGTGCCAGGCACTGTTCTAGACAGGGGGCCTACCACAGCGACCAGAGTCCCTGCTCACATGGGGTTATACTCTAATGAGGAAGAAAAGCAATGAAGGATGAAAAAGATACAGAATATCATATAATGTAACATGATATAATATAATTTATAATATAATATGTAGGAATTTATCTAATACTCCTCACCCTGTAGTATGAGTTTGATTTTTTTTTTTTTTTTCATTTTAAAGATGAACGAACCAGGGCTGAGAGAAGTTAGTAACTTGCCTAGAATAGCGTAGCTGGTGTTGTAAGTCGCCTCCTGGGCTTTGACGCAGAAAACGTGCATTTGCATCCCAGCCCCATATGGTCACCACGCACTTGGGCCCAGTATTTCCCTTCTCTAAGCCTCAGTCTTCCCACCTGTAAAATGGGTTAAGAGATGCGATCTCCAGGAGGGTTGTTGTGAGGATAGTGAGTGAAGAAGGCTGTTTGCAAAGTTCTATAATATCTTCTTTCATGATGTGCCTCAAATGGCTGGGACTGTGAGAAATTTGCCCCAGTACCAAGCCTCAGTGTCCCTTTGTGCAACAGTTTGTTGGTCTGTTCCTGTTCCAGCTGAGAGAAACCAGCTCCAGAGAGGAAGGGCCCAGGTGCTGGGTCTGGGTGTGTGTTAGAAGGGAGTGTTTCCCCAACCTTCTCTGCTAACAACCTGCATACAGACTAGCCATTTCCCCTGCTATAAATAAAGGTGGCCCCACTGGCTCTGTGGTTGGTAGGAAATATCAATAACATGACTAATTATGGAAATTGCATAATGCATCATTAGTTAGTAATTACGACTTTGTCAAGTGCCTGTTAATTTTTATGTAAGAATCACTCAATGTGTGACATGGAAATATTAGCTTGTCATCGGGCTTTCCTTTCTGGTGGGGGAGAGTGATCTTGAAAGTTTAGGTTAATGATGTGTCAGGGTGAAGGAAGAGGCGGAGAGAGAGGAGGGGCGGCAGGAGGAGGGGAAGGAGGGGGGAAGGATCAGGGGCAGGAGAAGAGGAGGAGGAGCGGGGGAGCCAAGGAGTGTGTTTTGGGACAGATGTCATGCATGGAGAGAGGCAGGTGGGAGGACTTTCGAGCTGGCCTAAGAAGGTGAATCATGTCAAACAGCTCTCCCGCTTCTTATCCCAGAACCAAAGGGATGCGTGGGGTGTCGACACATTTCTCTAATAAGACAGCATTATCATTTTACAGCCTCCCTGGAGATCCTTGGCATGTCTCATTTTGCTTGAATAAATTATTAATTTGGTCTAATTAGGCTCATCCAGCAGCTGGGAAGCAGGTTGAGCTAATTCGGGATTCCTGTGTGGGTCTGCATGCCTGCATGCCTTGGAGGGGGTTGGGGCAAGAGGGAGGGCAACGGAGGGGGGTAGGTAAGGTTTTAAGCAGTTCCACCCACTTGGGACTATTTCTTCTCGGGCACCTGTTTGCTGAGTGGCGAGTGCTAAGAACCCGTGTCTTTCTTTGGGCCCCTGGATCCTAATTCCAGCTGCAGAGCTGCCTCTGTCAGGAGAGGACATGGTTCAGAAGAGTGGATGGTGTCAAGTTGTCCCCCAGGCCAGTGTTCACGGAGCTCCATAATCAGGTGTGCATCTACCAGGTTTATTCCCTTGGGGTTTTAGCACAGGCCTTAAAGCCAGACGGTCTTGGGTTCAGAACATGGCTCACCTCTGCCCATGGCGCCCCCCATCACCCCGGCCGGGCCACAGCCCTTTGAACTCGGGAAGTTATGTCAACTCTCGGTGGGCTCAGTCACAGTGAAATAGTAATGTCCAGCCCTTGGGTCGTCACTGTGAAGATGAATCGAGATGATAAATGTGTGTAAACTTCCTAGCGTGGAGTCTGGCACATTGTTGGTCTTCGGCGAACGGTGGCCGTGAAGTTCCCAGGAGAAGCAGGACAGAGGTGGTTACAGCTATTTGATTATACACAGGGAAATTAAGATCCACGGAAATGTTGTGACTTACTTAGGACAGATGAGACAAAGTCCCTATCCATTGTTCTTCCTGTCCCACCAGGCCACCTCTGAAAGCCCATATTGGCATTTAGCTGTTAATTTCTTTTTCTTACTTTTTATTTATTTACTTATTTGAGAGAGAGAGAGAGGGCATGAGAGAGAGAGCACAAGCAGGGGGGAGGGACAGAGAGAAAGGAAGAAGCAGGCTCCCCACTGAGCAGGGAGCCTAATGCAGAGCTCGATCCCAGGACCCTGAGATCATGACCTGAGCCGAAGGCAGACGCTTCACCGACTGAGCCACCCAGGCGACCCTATTAATTTCTTCTCCCACAAGTTAGTGTTTTCATAGGCAATGACAAAACCAATGGGCATAAGAGCACCGATTATATTTTAATGGCATTCAAATCCCTCTGACATTTCTCCCCATGTAATAAGGTTTCAGGATTTAACTTGTTTTTGAGAGAGCCAAATCATCTTCATGGGTTTTCCTGTCTTCCGGTGATCAACAAGCTGTTTCTAGGCGGCAGCTCCAGCATCCGCCGAGCCCCCCGCGGAGCCCCCAGAGCTGGTGTGCGAGCTCAGGAGCGTGCCCGTGTGGGGTCATCACTGCTGCTTTATGTGTTTGTTTCCCAGGCTGGGCTTTGAGCATCTGAAGGAGATGCTTCTTCCCCCAGGTTAGGGGCTGCAGACTGGGCGCCCTTCCAGGCCAGGAGCTGTCTCCCATCTCGGGGTCCCCTGCTCAGTGGATGGCACTTGGTAGCCTTTCCAAAACTTCTTGATGGATGATGAGAGGACACTCAACAACAGAGCTGAATGGCTGTCATTTCATCTTTCCTCGGTGCTCAGGAAAATCAATCCACGTGCATAATAAACATCTCCCACCATTGCACTGCTGTTGTGCCCACGCACCAGCCTGCACAATCAGGGGGTCAGAGACTGCTGACTCCCCTTTGGTGCAAACGGCGGGGGAGGGGGGAGAGGACTGGGGCCGAGGACAGAAGAAGGAAGCAACTTGTGCAAGGCCACTTATATTCAACTCGTCCCTCTCCATGGCCCCTCTCATCAAACTGGGCTGACAGGTTGACTCTTTCATTTACATATCTATATATATCTCTTTATATCTCTATATCTATAAATGTTTTAAAAATGTTAATTCCAGTATAGTTAACATACGGTACAATTTATTATTGTATTAGTTTCAGGGGTACAATATAGTGCTCCAACACTTCCATACATCACCCGGTGCTCATCACGACAGGGGCACTCCTTCACCCCCATCACCTATGTAACCTTCCCCCACCCATCTCCCCTCTGGTAACCATCAGTTCTCTATTGTTAAGAGTCTGTTTCTTGGCTTGTCTCTCTGTCTCTCTCTCTTTTTTTCCTTTGCTTGTTTGTTTTGTTTCTTAAATTCCACGTGTGAGTGAAATCATACAGTATGTGTCTTTCTCTGACTTATTTCACTTAGCATAATACTCTCCAGCTCCATCCATGTTGCAAATGGCAAGATTTCATTCTTTTTATGGCTGATATTCCAGTGTGTGTGTGTGTGTGTGTGTGTGTGTGTATACATATATATACCACATCTTCTTTATCCATTTATGTACCGATGGATACTTGGGCTGCTTCCATGTATTGGCTATTGTAAATAATGCTGCTATAAACATAGGGGTGCATGTATCCCTTTGTATTCTTTGGGAAAATACCCATTAGTGTGATTACTGGATCAGAGGGTAGTTCTGTTTTTAACTTTCTGAGGAACCTCCATACTGTTTTCCACAGTGGCTGCACCACTTTGCGTTCTCACCAACAGTGCACGAGGGTTCCTTCTTCTCCACATCCTCGCCGACACCTGTTGTCTCTCTCTATTTACTCCTCTCTCTCACTTCATGCCAAGATTGCTGGGACCCCTCCCCATGGGTCTTCCTGTTTCTTGTCTGTTCCATCTCGGGTTGCTTAACTTCATAAACATTAGCGACAGATTCTCCTAAAACACGTGTCTTTGTCTGATTCCACTTCTTAAAGGAACTTGCTGTAGCTGTTTAATGCCTTCTCCTTGTCTAAGGGAAAAAAAAAATCTGTACAAGCTTGCTCAGGCAATGTGTGTGTGTGTGAGGGGGCAGTTTACAGAATTTGTCCAACTGCTTAAAAAAGTGCCAGATACGTGGTGCTATATGAGCATTTGTTGCTGTTGTTACTATTATTATTATATTTATTTTTAAAAATTTTATTTAATCACTTGAGGGAGAGAGAGAGAAAGAGCACAGTGGGGGGAAGGGCAGAGGGACAAGCAGACTCGCCGCTGAGCAGGGAGCTGGGACATGGGGCTGGATCCCAGGACCCCGAGATCACGATCTGAGCCAAAGTCAGACACTTAACCAACTGAGCCACCCAGGCACCCCTTATTATTATTATTATTATTATTATTTTAAAGATTTATTTATTTATTTTAGAGAGAGAGAGAGAGAGAGAGTGCAAGCAGGGCGGTGGGGAGGGGCACAAGGAGAGGGAGAGAACCTTCAGTAGATTCCCCACTGGGTATGGAGCCGAAGGGGGACTTGATCTCAGGACCCTGAGATCATGACCTGAGCCGAAATCAAGAGTTGGACGCTCAACCGATGGAGCCACCCAGGGGCCTCACTACTGCTGTTCTCATTGCATATCGTTGCTGTTATTGTTAGTATTATTCTGCTGTAATGGAATCCGAGGGTAACAAACCAATGCATCAGGACCTCATGGGAACTGGAATTGAGACTCAGCGAATGTGTGACATGTTTCAGGAAATGTTGCTGACACAGCCTGTGCTTTAATTGGATTCTCAGAGTGGCCCACAACCCCCCAGTAGTCAAGAACTATTACCCCAGTTCTTACAGACTTTGTCCTTGAATCGAGCCAGACATCAGAGAGTTGTGTATCTGGACTTCACTACTTCACCATCTTGGCCCTTGTAGAATTGCTTTTACATTGAAGGACATTGTAAGAAACTAGGGCAAAAAAAAAAGTCCTTGGATTGTTGAGGGATATAACAGAAGTGGTGTCTGTCTGTTCCCTTGCCTACTTTCCCCTTTACTGGGGACTAGGTTCCCTGAGGTCTCTGAGATGTTCTTGAGATGATCATGTTATGTACCGGTCTTGTGTCCTGTGAACCTGTTAAATTCAGGGAGAGCTGACTGGTTTGTATTTAATGCTTTGGACATTAGAAAGTTAAAATAATGCCCATATTTTCCTCTGCCTTTGCTGCTGGGAATCTCAGAGTCACCTCTCCACCAACCTCTAGCGAGGCTTTCTGGATGCATTTTGTATGCTAATCTGACTTTATCATCTAGTTCCACCCTATTTCCCTCTTGCTTTGATTTCATCATAAAATAAATTCTGTTTTATTACAGGCATCTCCGTAAGCCACGCTGATTCCTTTCAGATCTTAAGTAGGATATCGGTGAACAAATATTCATCACCCACACAGTATTGTACCATATAAAAAGAAATCTGCGTATGAGTGGACCCATGTGGTTCAAATCCATGTCTTTCAAGGGTCAAGTATGTGTGTTTAGAATTTTCACTTTATTCTTGATTACTGTTCACTTTTTTATTTTCTGCCTCCATTTCTGTCTCATGGGCCTTTTGGATACTTTCTTCAAATTTATCTTCGGTTTTGCCAATAGTCTCTTCAGCTGATTCTAATTCAACCTGTTCACTGTGTTTGAAGTTTTTTAATTACATTTTTACTTCTATAATTCTATTTAAAAAATATGTCTGGTAATCCTGGTTGTCTCTTATTTCCCTGTCATCCTTTGAGTTCCCTCTGTCCTTGCCTAACATGATATCTTGAGGTCTTCCTGTAGTGTTAATGATAAAACCTTGGAATCACGTCCTGAAATTCCTCCAACTTTCTTTTTAAAGACTCCTCTGGCCATCTAAAGTCTCTTACTTGTCCATATATTTTAGAATCAGCTTATTCGTTTCTTTAGAAAAGAATGTTGGGGTTTAATTAAGATTGCATTGAATTATAAATAAATTTGAAGAGAATGGACATGGTATCTCCCCAATTACTTAGATCTTGAATTTTTAATAGAGAGGCCTTGCACATCTTTTGTTGGATTCATTCTTTGGTGATTAATTTTTGATGCTATCTTTAAGTAGGTTGTTTTAAAACAATTCATCTTCCAGTGTTCCTGTCTAGTACATGGAAATACAGTTGATATTTATGTACTGGTCTTGTGTTCTGTGAACCTGTTAAATACACCTACTAGTTTTATTAGTGTTTTTGTAGATTCCTTAGAGTTTTCTATATAAACAATTGTTTCATCTGTGGACAAGTATATCTTTATGTCTTCCTTTCCAATCTTTGTGCTTTTTATTTCACTTTGTTACTTTCTTGTTCTGGATAGGATGTGGTGAGAGCACACACCCTTACCTTGTTCCTGATCTTAGGGAGAAGGTGGTCAGTGTTTTGTGCTAAGTAGGATGTTAGCTGTAGGTTTTTCTTAGATACTCTTTATCAGACTGGGGAAGCTCCTTTATGGCTGAGAATTTAAAAAATTGCGAATGGGAATTGAGTTTTGTGAAGTCTCTTCTACATCTTTTTTTTTTTTTAAAGATTTTATTTATTTATTTGAGAGAGAGAGAGAGACAAAGATAGTGACAGAAAGCACAAGCAAGAAGAGCGAGCAGGAGTGGGGAGGAGAGGGAGAAGCAGGGGCTTGATCCCAGGAAGCTGGGATGATGACCTGAGCTGAAGGTGGATGCTTAACTGACTGAGCCACCCAGGTGTCCCTCTTCTACATCTTTTGAGATGATCATGTGATTTTTACCCTTCATTCTTTTAGTGTGGTGACTTACATTGCTTTCTTTCTTTTTTTTTCATCACAACAAGTACCCTCTTTAATACCCATCACCCATCCAGCCCATCCCCCACCCACATCCCTCCATTAACCCTCAGTTTGTTCTCTATCATTAAGAGTCACTTATGGCTTGTTTCCTTCTCTCCTTTTTTTCTTTTCCCCTTTCCCATATATTCATCTGTTTTCTTTCTTAAATTCCACACATGAGTAAAATTATTTGGTATTTGTCTTTCTCTGACTTATTTCACTTAGCATAATACACTCTAGCTCCATGCATGCCATGAATGGCAAGATTTCATTCTTTTTGATGGTTGAATAATATTCCATTGTATATATATATATATATATATATATATATATATATATGTATATACACATACATATATATATATATATATATATATATACACCACATCTTCTTTATCCATTCATCAATTGATGGACCTTCTGGCTTTGTTATAAAGCTGCTATAAACATTGGGGTACATGTATCCCTTCGAATTTGCATTTTTGTATTCTTTGGGTAAATACCTAGTAGTGCAATCGCTGGATCGTAGGGTAGCTCCATTTTCAACTTTTTGAGGAACCTCCATACTGTTTTCCAGAGTGGCTGCACCAACTTGAATTCCCACCAACAGTGTAAGAGGGTTCCCCTTTCTCCGCATCCTCACCAACACCTGTTGTTTCTCGTGTTATTAATTTTAGCCATTCTGACAGGTGCATAGCAACTTGTTATTAGACATGTTGCCGGAGGCAAGGGAGACTAGCAAAAATGAGCTATTGGGACTTAATCAGGATGAAAAACTGCACAGCTTTCTTTTTTATATTAAATCAATCTTAAATTCCTGGAATACACACCCCTTGGTCATGAGGTATTATCCTTTTACTGTATTACAGATTCAGTTTGCTAGTATTTTATTTAGAAATTGGGCATCTATGTTCAAGAGGAGTATTGGCCTGTGATTTTCATGTCATTATCTTTTTTAGTTTTTGTTATTGGATTTTTGCTGGCTTCAAAAATTAGTTGCAAAGTGTTTCTTCCTTTTCTACTCTCTGGACAAGTTTGTAACAGATCCTATGGTATCCTCATCCATTCCAGATACCTCTTTCAGGAATGAAAGACTCGTTTTTTCCAGCTTCTGGAAATGGCACCCCTGATGGCTCTTCCCCCAGAATTGACCTTGGACTGATGGAGCTGTCTTGCCCGTTCTGCACCCAATGAGGAGGTTGATGTGGGACTACAAAGAGCTGGACCACTCCTATGTTTGGGACAACTTTATTTTTATTTATTTATTTTAAAAATATTTTATTTATTTGTCAGAGAGAATGCGCATAAATAGGGGGAGCGGCAGGGAGAGGGAGAAGCAGGCTCCCTGCTGATCAAGGAGCCTGATGTGGGACTTGATCCCAGGACCCCAGGATCATGACCTGAGCCAAAGGCAGACGCTTAACCAACTGAGCCACCCAGGCATCCCTGGGACAACTTTAAAGAGGCTGAAACCTCTGTTCCAGCTCTTTTTTTTTTTTTTTTAAAGATTTTATTTATTTATTTGACAGAGAGAGAGAGAGATAGCGAGAGCAGGAACACAAGCAGGGGGAGTGGGAGAGGGACAAGCAGGCTTCCCGCGAATCAGGGAGCCCCATGTGGGACTCGATCCCAGGACCCTGGGATTATGACCTGAGCCAAAGGCAGCCGCTTAACGACTGAGCCACTCAGGTGCCCCTCCAGCTCTATCTTTGTTCAACTTCTCCTTCTGCTCAATCTTTCTCCTTTTACTCCATTATAGGTGTTGTTTCCAGGAACACCCCACCAGGAAACCACTTCACTGAAACTCTGTCTTAAAGTCCATTTCTTGGGGAATTCAACCTGTGACAGAGTCTACATAAAATTAGTTTATTTCTTAAAAGTCACAATTCTTTAGTTAAGCCATCTTGACCTGGAATTTTCCTTGTGGGAAGGTTTTTGATTAAGAATGCAATTTCTTCAGTAGATTAGACTACTCAGACTTTCTATGTCTTCTTGTGTTGGTTTTGGTAATTTGTGTTTCTCAAGGAATTTGTCTATTCTGCCCAATATTAGTATAGGTACACCAGCTTTTTCATGCTTAGTGTTTACATGCTAGGTTTGTTTTTATACTTTTACTTTTAATCTGTCAGTTTTTGTAAAGTGTTTTTATTACATATAGCCTGTAGTTAGGTCTTTTTAAAAAAATTTACTCTGACAATACCTGATTTTGAATTGGAATGCTTAGTTCATTTACATTTAATGAAAATATTGATCTTCCATCTTGGTACATGTTTTCCATTTGTCCCATCTAGGCTTTCTTCCTTTCTTCCTACTTTTTTGACTTTTTTTGGGTGAGTTGAGTAACTTTTAGCATTCAGTGTAATCTCCTTTATTATTTTTAGCTGTACTTCTTTGTGTGTATATGTTTTAGTGATTGTTCTAGAGATTATAACATTATCTCTAACTTGTCACTGTACTTTCAAATGATATGATACTATTTCATGATGTAAGAACCTTAAAACAATGTTTTTCCTTTTACCCTCTTCTTGCCTTTTTGTACTCTTGGTGTTACATATTTTTCTTCTATATATGTTCTTTTTTTTTTTTTTACCCCTCCCCTCTTTCTATATATGTTCTAAACCCCACCATAAACTGTTATTACTTTTGCTTTAAACAGTCTTTTAAAATATGTAATATATAAGATGAAGATAATTAAAATGACATATAAACAATCACCATCATATTTATCATTCTTAGTTCTCAATTTTTTTTTTTATAAATAGTGGCTCTTTTTTTTTTTAAGATTTTATTTATTTATTTGACAGAGAGAGAGAGACACAGCAAGAGAGGGAACACAAGCAGGGGGAGTGGGAGAGGAAGAAGCAGGCTCTCCACCGAGCAGGGAGCCCGATGCGGGGCTCGATCCCAGGACCCTGAGATCATGACCTGAGCTGAAGGCAGACGCTTAACGACTGAGCCACCCAGGCACCCCTAGTTCTCAATTTCTTCACAAACATCCAGACTTCCATCTGATTTCATTCTCCTTCAGTTTGAAGAAATCATTTCAGTACTTCTTATAGTGAAAGTCCACTGGGGACAAATTCTCTTAGCTTTCTTGTTTGTCTGAAAATGGTTTTCTTTCATTTTCATTTTTGAAGGATGTTTATATTGGATATAGACATCTTGGTTGACAGGTTTTTTTTGTTTGTTTGTTTGTTTTTTCCTTCCTTCCTTATTGTCCTTCCCATATATGATGTGGTGTTTTTCTTTTGATACTTTTCAGATATTCTGTTTATCTTTCCAGCACTTTGACTATGATGTACTTAGGTGAGGGTTTATTCATATTTATTCTTCTTGGGGTTCACTGTTCTTATTGGATTTGTGGGTCTAAAATAAATTTTTGAATTTCATATTAAGATGAATTTTTAAACAAAGTTAAAAAAAATCTAAGCTTTGATTGATTTACCACATAAAGTCTCTACTCTCTCTAATATATTGGCAAGAATGCACTATGATTTTAAAATTTCCCCACCACAGGGGTGATACAAATCTTCTGGAATTGAGGAAGAGAGAGTAGTCTGTAAAGATTGGAACTTACATGTTTAGTCCCTAGGAAGAGCCCTGCTTGTCCTTCCTTTCTAGGGCAAAATAAAAGGGAGGGGGAATGACAAAATTTCCCAATTAATTTTGGTACCTGATAGCAGAGGGAACATGTCCCTTTTTTCCTGCGTAAATGCTGGGGAAATGGCAAGACCCCCCTGATTCTCCTGTGCCCCATTTGGCCTGAGGAATTGAGTAGAAATGGTTCCAGGTACCTGGCCAGGCAGAGATTACTGGGTGAGTGTCATAAGTTTCCTGGGGAGCTAAAGAATGACTTTTCTGGACCCAACCACATCATAGAAGTCAAGAGAAGCCTTCATCTTCCCCAGAAAGTCTGAAGGTTCTGAGTGAAAGTTAGCTGTGAGAGAGCCTGGGGGCTTGGCTGTTGGGACAAGGACACACAACAGTGCAGACTCTCTGAAGATGCCAAGTGCTTAGATGATAATGTCTTGAGGATCAGATTCTGCTCTTGATACCTGTGCTTGGACCTTATTTGAACTCTTGGGAATATTGGGACTACCCAGTAGGAAAGCAGACCAGAAACTGAGTGAGATGTAGCTTCTGCCACCAAAGTGAAGCTTAAGAGAGAAATTAAATTCAGTGATGGCAAAATAAGAAGTTTATGTCTTGCATCCCTGAGTTTTTGGACTGTGATTCAATCTGTAATCGTGACTGTTACTATTACTGAGACGTCATGTGCTTTACCCAGCACCTCCTCAACCCACCTTGCCTGTCTGATTATTAAGCGAGTCTCACAAGTTTATTACTTAGTAGATATCTCATATTGATTGAGCCACATGGTCGAATTCTTGGACATATTAGGCCAACTGAAGTTGCTGATTTACCTCTTAGATGCCTAGTCCACTTTCTGTTTCACTGTTTGGTGGGTGGTTTTGGCCCCCTTTTTAGGCAGGAGCCAGTTGGGAGAACTCAAAGAGAAGGGGGAAGCTCAGTGGGGAATATCCTAGGTCTTTACCTATTGCCACTTTTTTACCCTCTTCCTTCATCAAAACTCAGAGCATTTTGTGTTCTTTTTCAGCTCATGGGTGACTCCCAAAGTGTATTATAGTGATGCATATGTAGTGATATGAGAGATAAGACCAGAACAGTAATTTGGAACCAGATCATGAAGACCACAATGCCAAGCTAATGTGTTTGGACAGAATCCTGCAGGCATGTGGGTTAGGGAGGCATTGTATTTTAAACCTAGGAGACACTTGATAACAATGGTGCTTTGGTTGTTGTTGTTGTTTGTTTTTTTAGTCCCAGAGGTGGAATTTAGTGGCTTATCAGTTGCATATAACACCCAGTGCTCATTACATCAAGTGCCCCCCTTAATGCCTATCAATCAATTATCCCTTCCCCTTACCCACCTTCCCTCCAGCAACCCTATTTGTTTCCTAGAGTTCAGCATCTCTTATGGTTTGCCTCTCTCTCAATTTTCATCTTATTTCATTTTTCCTTCCCTTCTCCTATGTTCATCTGTTTTGTCCTTATATCCACATATGCGTGAGATCATATGGTATTTGTCTTTCTCTGACTGACTTATTTAGCTTAGCATAATACCCTTTAGTTCCATCCATGTTGTTACAAATGCCAGGATTTCATTTTTTATGATGGCTGAGTAATACTCCATTATATATATACCACATCTTCTTTATCTGTTCATCTATCAATGGACATCTGGGCTCTTTCCATATTTTGGCTATTGTGGACATTGTTGCTATAAACACTGGGGTGCATGTGCCCCTTCAAATCACTATGTAACAATGGTGTTTTAAGAGGTGCCTGGGTGGCTCAGTTGGTTAAGCGACTGCCTTCAGCTCAGGTCATGATCCCAGGGTCCTGGGATCGAGCCCTGAATCAGGCTTCCTGCTCAGTGTGAAGCCTGTTTCTCCCTCTGCCTACCACTCCCCCTGCTTGTGCTCTCTCTCTCTCTAGCAAATAAATAAATAAAATCTTTAAAAATAATAAACAAATTTAAAAAAAAAAGAGGACTAGCCGGTTTTTCTGGTCTTGAGACAACTAAGAAGCTTAAAAAAAAGAAAACTTAAATTACTTTTTCTTCTCTTTTTAGGAAAAATAGACCAATTATCTATATAAAGCAATATGGGTCAGGCGTGCATAGAGGGGTTAACAGTAATAAAAACCAACTTCCAGACAGGCATAGGGTATGTCCAGTCTCCACAGCCTTCTACATCCTCATACTTGCGGTTACCAAGGGTGGTGCTGAGACTATAAGAAAGGAACTATCCAAACCCAGTGCACTGTAGTATCTCAGCTCTCGTGCCGCCTCCCCTAGGAAGTCTTCTGTGACGTGCTAGTCCCCAACCTCCCATTGCAATATTTACTATTCTAATGTTAAGGCTTCTATCATATTTCCACCTTGATTGAGAGTTAATGGCCCTGCCTTATCTGCCCTTCTGGACTGTGAGCTTTTTGAGGTTGGGAAACACTTTTTCTCTAACACACTATGGACATTCAAAATATGTTGGTTAGATGCTCCAATACATGTGAACCCCTGGCACTTATGAATCCTGAAAAGAAAAAAAAAGATTAGTACCTGTTCATGGCAATTTTAGTTGGGAGTGTACTTCATTGTATGCATCCTTTGAAGAGACGTAATTCAGGTAAGCTAAGGGGTGGGGAATTTATCATTCTAGTGATGGTCTGGGATCCACAGGGAGAAGACATTTCAAGGGTAACCTATAAAAGAAACAGGTTTGGCAAGGAATTACAGAAGAAAGTGCAGAATGTCCATCTCTTTTACATCCCAAATTAGGAGTAGGGACCATATGCACTACCCTCTGATAGGAGGCAAGAACCAGGTTTGGGGGTCAGACATTTCCTGAGCTTACATCCTGGCCCTACAAACTCTCAGCTGTGGGACTGCGGACAAATCACTCAACCTCTGTGGGTCTCAAGGGCTTCAGATCCAGACTGCTTGAATTTGAGTTCTGACTCTGCAAAGTACAAAAGGGTGTGGCTTTGGACATGTTACTTGTGCCTTGATTTTTTCATCTATTAAAAAAAGGGTAATTATAGTACTTGGCTTTAAGGTAATTGTGAGGCTTCAAGGTGTTTTTTTTTTTTTTTTTTTTTTGAGATTTTATTTATTTATTTGACAGAGAGAGAGAGAGACAGCGAGAGCAGGAACACAAGCAGGGGGAGTGGGAGAGGGAGAAGCAGGCTTCCTGCTGAGCAGGGAGCCCGATGGGGGGCTCGATCCCAGGACCCTGGGATCATGACCTGAGCAGAAGGCAGATGCTTAATGACTAAGCCACCCAGGCGTCCCTCAAGAAATGCTTTGAAAAGCCACTGGTACTGTAAGTATATAGCTGCCTATTATTATTATTATCTTTAGGAGTAGTATTTTAATTTTATTTTTTTACTCTGGGGATGTTGTGTGGCTATATATATATATATAACACATATCTGTAGTATTATCCAGTGATTTTAGTTCACTTGATACTAACAGTCACGGAATAAAGGCTGGTTAGCAAATATTAATACCTACACCTTCTCTCCTGATCATTTAAAAGATTTATTTATTTTTATTTTAGAGAGAGTGAGAGAGCAGGGGGAGGGGCAGAGGGAGAGAAATCCTCAAGCAGACTCCCCACTGAGTGTGGAACCCCCCTGGGGCTTGATCCCAGGATCCTGAGATCATGAGCTGAGTTGAAATCAGGAGTCAGATGCTCAACCAACTGAGCCACCCAGGCGTCCCTCTCCTGACCATTTTAGAAGAAGGGGGTGAGGCCAGAGAGAGCACAGCAGTGAAGGAAGAAAAATAGTAAAAGAAGGGATTGATGAGGGAGAAAAGAAGAGGCCGACTGAGGAGCAGAGAATAAGAAAGGAAAAATGAGGGAGAGAGCAGAAGAGGAGAGAAAGAGACTGAAGACAGACAAACACATCCATTAATGTTTCCATGAGAAGTCAGGACTCATGTTCTTTCTGCGTCAGTGAATGAAGGTGGGCACTTCACACTATCTCCTGCTATTTGGAAATATTTACTAGCCAGTGGACCCCCAGTTACTGGCTCACTGTGGTAACTGTTGGTCTCCGGCCAGGGGATGGTCCTTTGGACAGGGGCAGGGTCAGGACAGTCCCTGGCGGGCTGGGAGGTGCAGAGCTGGGGCTGGGGTGCTCCCTCTGTCCTGGCTCCCCAGCCCGCTGAACTGGGCCCGCAGCAACTCCCTATTAAGACCAAGAAGTTAACTCCAATTCTTTGGAATCAAGTGGAACGTCCCCGACTGTGCCTAACACTTCTGCCAGACCACTGAGCAGTGCCACCCACTCGGACGTGCTTGGACGGATGCCCAGAGAATCCATGGAGAACATTAGCTGCATCTCCCTGGCGTTCTTGATCCTTCTGCGATGTTCAGTGCTCTTCAGCTTCCCTTTTCAATCAAGGCTGCCCCCAGCTCTGGCAGACTCTCCGCCCAGCCTTGCTCTTCTAAGCTCTGGGAGACGTGGCAGTAGAAGGGGCTTGCCTCAGAGAAGAGAGGAAGCAGAGGATGGGGACTCACAGCGTTTTAGTTTTCCATTCAGACACTTCATTAACATTTGGCAAGAGGTTCCTGACTTTGTGCAGCTGTGCACATCCAGTTGCTGGGGCTGACAGCTTCTTGGAGCTTCCTGGTGGCCGCTAAGGGCACGGCCACCTTCTCCTGCCCACCTGTGCCTGTCCTGGGCACTGCTTGTGGGATGTCTTGGGGATGGGAGCCCTGAGAATGCAGGTCGGCTGTGGAAAGGCTAGGCGGGGTGGGGTGGCGGTGGGGAGAGTGCAGAGGAATCATACCAGGCAGCCACAGGTCTGTGGGGAATAAGCAGAGAGCATGGTCAGGGCAGGCGGTGGGTCTCTCTAGGTTCAGGTGGGTGGAACAGTGTACTTTCCATGTCGGCCGAGCAGCTCACATGTGCGAGGCTTGTATCTCTGTCCCTGTCTGTTTCCTTCCTGGTACGATTAATGAGCTGTCCCATCCAAGGCCAGCCCTGCACCTGTGCACCCAGATGCCCTCTATCTTCTTGAGGAAATCACTGTCTCAACTCTCTCCTGCAGATCAATTTTCCTTCTCAACTCTGGGTCATTCCCATCAGCAGACAGACAGGCTGCAATATTTTACATCTTAAACAAAACCCTTCTTTGACTCCGAGTTCCCCTGCTGCTCACCCCTTCCCCGCTTTACTCCCTTTTCCAGCAAAATCCTCTGAAAGAGTTGATCATCCTCCTGCCACCAATGCCTCTTCTCTCATTCACTCCTGGATCCAATGAGGCATTTGCTCCCACCTTCCACAGACTTTAGCCCCAGATGACCACATCTAGTGGCTGTTGGTGTTCTTGTCCTAAGTGACCTCCTGCAGCTTCCCATCCTGCGGGCCATTCCTTTTTTCTAGAAACACTCCCCTTTCCTGACTTCGTGAAACCCCGCCTTCTCTGGTTTTCTTCCGTTGGCCCTGCTCTCTCTCCCCCACCCTCCTTGTCTGGCTCTTCCTCCTCTCTTTGAAGTCCGAGGGCCAACCTGCCTGGACCTCTTCTGTCCCTTGACTTCCTTGGGATTTATATCTTCCGCCCATGCATCTTTGAACTTTGGAAGGGGTATTTCCAACTGTCCACTTGACAGCTGTCTATTTCTCCTTGTATATTTCACAAGCGTTTCAAACATGAAAATCCAAAACAGAACTCCTCATTCTACCTCTTCCCAGGCCCCAGCTTGCTTTTCTCCCTGTCTTCCTGATCTCAGGAAATGTTTTTACCATCCATCCACTTTTTCAAGTCAGAGACTCAGAAATCACCCGTAATTCCTCCTCCTCTCCCTCATCACTCCCTATCCAGTCCCTCGGCAAGTATATCTCAATTAGGTCCTCTCTCCGTGTCCACTGCTGTCACTATTACCTCTCAACTGGATGACACCCGTATTCTCTGTTGCTGTCCCTCTCCCGCCCTTATCCCTTGGGTCTGCTGCCCAGACTGCCTGCGTTCTTATCCCTGAGGCTCCTCTGTCCTTCCCCATCTTGCTCCCTCCTCCCCTCCCCGTTCCCCTTGACGTTGCTGCTGCATATGTCTCTTCTCTGCCAGGCACCGTGTGGCCTTAGGGGACCCAAAGGTGATGCGTTTATGGTCCCTGCCTTTAAGGGGTTGGTGTTCTTCTTTGCTTTCTCTGTGTACTAACTTCTAACTCACCGACTAGTTTTCTGCTTTGGTATCTGTGTCCTCTTATTTGGGGGCCGCCACAAGCTCCTCGAAACACCAGGCAGGTGCTCAAATCAGGATCTGCTTTCCAGAGTCAGGAGCTGGATCTGTGGGGCACGGTGTAATCTGGACAGCCAAGGGTGGGAGGGAACAAGTGGTAATGAATGTGAACTTAGGCTGCAGGAAGCATGGAAGGTCAAACTCAGGAAGTCCGGCTGGATCATCAAGTCCGGAAATGAGGTGAGCCCAGCCAGACATGGGACACTCATAAGCTAAGTTCTGTTGTGCAGACTGTGAACTGCACAAGGGGACACCTACCGTGGGGGACAAGGAGAGACTGAAATCCGCCCGTGCTTGCTCAGCGTTGTGTCTGCCTGGAGAGGGGACATTTTATTTTTTTCTTCCTAATTCAGACAAATGTGCCACATGAACCAGCTGGAATCCTGACTACCAGCCCTGCTTTTGTGCCCTAGAGCGGGAATGCCAGTTCCTTGGAGAGGCTCCCACAACCCCATCTGGAGTAGGTCTCCCCTGCTATTCTGGTGTTCATTTCCCTCTTTGGTCTTCGTAGCTCTTGATGATTGTGGAGGTTTTAGGAAAGGACATACATGTGAAAGGGGACTCCGTGGGTTAGTTTTGCAGAGGGGGCTCCCGTAGCAAAGTACCACAGACTGGGGGGCTTAAACAGAAGACAATTTCCTCACAGTTCTGGAGGCCAGAAGTCTGAGATCGAGGTGTTGGCAGGATTGGTATCTTCTGAGGCCTCTCTCCTGGGCTTGTAGATGGTGTCTTCTTCCTGAGTCTTCACATGGTCTTCCCTCTGTGTGTGTCTAAGTCCTGATCTCTTCTTATAAGGACACCAGTCGCACTGGGTTAGTGCGCATCCATATGACCGAGTTTGACCTTAATTGTCTCTTTAAGGCCCCATCCCCATAGATAGTCACAGATATCTGAGATAGCGTGGGTTAGAATTCAACTGATAAATTATTCAACACTGCATCTGAAACTAATGATGTACTATAAGTTGGCTAACTGAATTTATTTTTATTTATTTATTTTAAAGATTTTATTTATTTGAGAGAGAGAGAGAGATAGTGAGAGATAGAGCACGAGCAGCGGGGTGAGGGAGAAGCAGGCTCCCTGCTGAGCAGGGAGCCCGACACAGGACTCGATCCCAGGACCCTGAGATCATGACCTGAGCCAAAGGCAGACGCTTAACTGACGGAGCCACCCAGGCACCCTGGCTAATTGAATTGAAATAAATAAATTAAAAAGAATTCAACACGAATTCTGGGAGGACCCAAATCTGCCTATAACAATCCCTCTAGAGGCTGCATGTGAATGCAGGATCAGAGTGGGGAGGGAGGGAGTGAGGTGACCTGCAAGGAGCTGTGGCAGAGCCTGATGAGGGGTGAGAGAGGGCCCTGGGGCAGGAGGGACCCAGCTCCTGTCTTGCCTCCCAATGCCTGCAGGCTCTCATCTTAGGGATGAACTGGGACACAACTCTCAGGGAGGAAGGCCTTGATCTCCAGGTGGCCAGGCACCACAGTGCTCTCAAGAGGCATCCCCTCTCCCTACCCTGTTCCCATAAGAGTCTGGGACACCCTTTTCTCAAAGGAGACTAATTGATAATCCAGGGTGATAAAACGTTACCACTGTCATCCCATTGAAATGCAACAATGCTGGGTCCTATAAATCACCCGGAGCTTAAAGAGGAGAGTGAAATGAGCATTGCCTTATAAACCACAAAGCCTATTAATCACATGACTACAAACCATAAATATGACAAGTACATCCATCAATCCAGCACCTTTCTTTCTGGTCTGCGAATGCACGCATTAGCAACTTAATGGATTTAGAAGGCATTTTCTCCTATAGACTTGGAAGCAGAGAGTATTTTATGATTAGCCTCATGGGCCCAAAAGGAAGGAAAAAGGAGTCACCTTTCTCCAGTGTGCTCAGGGGCATTCCGGGGGGGTGTCCAGGCAGTGGCCGGAGCTCCCGAGTCTGCCCGCCCTCTGGAAGATGAAGGAATCCGGAGCCTGGCCTCTGGTGGGAAGGAGACCTCAGTGGCCATGACCTGCCTGCTCCCTGCCTTCCACCTTCCTCCTCCACAGCAGCAGCTCCTCGACCCGAAGTTTCGGGCCTGCCCTAAGCTTCTGAGCCAGTCTCCCCCTGGGATTGGAGGCTTTTAGGTAGCATGAGTTTATGACGCTGGAACCAGGTCCGTGTCCCATTCCTGCAATTAGAGCTCTTCTGATTTTTTGTCTCAGTGATGGGCTTCTGTCTCCTCTCTGAGACTGTTTCCACCTGATACCTGGGTTCTGTTCATTTATTCATTTGTTATTCATTCATTTATCCTGTTAAACACTTTCCAGCACCCCTGTGCATGAGGCTCCCTGTTTGCCTGGCTCTGGGGAAACCGAGGTAAACAGACACAGCTCCTGCCCATTGGGGCACATGATCGAGGATCGAGGGGGAGATACAGAGAGTGTGGAAATGCAGAGACAGAGAAGTCCAGAGAGAGCAAGAGCCCTGGTTCTCCGCCCGGTCATGGGAGTCCTTACTTGTCACGCCCACCCTGACCTCCGGACGTGGTCTTTCAGGCTTTATGGCTTTCAGCCCTTGGCTGGGCCATCTGCCCGCAGACCTTTCTGGAGTTTGGGACTAGGTGGCGTCTCCCCGGTGCCTGATGACGAGAGGCAGTGTCTTGGGTGGACAGGACCGGAGGTTTTGGAGTCAAACAGGTCTGAGTTTGGATCCCAGCTCAGTGGCGTGTGACCTCTGGCATACCCCTTTACTTCAGGTTCCTGTCCCATGCCTGGGGTAGTCTCTGTCCCAGAGTTGTTCGCGCTCCTCTGTCTGACATGTGTTCAGTGCTGATGCTCAGCACCTTACCTGAGTAAGTTCGCTTTAGTCTCCCGAGTGCTGTGAGGGGCTCGGCGAGGATAGGGGCTGTTCCTGAGGACGCCCAAACCTCTGGGATAGTAGTTCTCAATCAGGGGCGATTTTGCTGCCTAGGGGACATTTGGCGATGCCTGGAGGCAATTTTGGTTGTCACGAATGGGGACATCTAGTGGGTGAAAGCCAGGGATGCCACTAAACGTCCTACGATGTACAGGACAGCCCTCCCACCCTGATAAAGAATGATTTGATCTAAAATGTCAATGGTGCTGTCACTGAGAAATCCTGCTCTGGGAGAAGCAGGGCTGGCAGCGGAATTGGGAATTGGGGTCGCAGCTCCCATGTGAGCTGCAGGGCGGAACGCTGGTCTGACCAGGGCATGAGCCCAAGGCCCCTTCTGCAGTGTGGGATGTCTCTCTGGAGCGGGGCCCAGTGAGGCCTGCGTTCCATCCTCGGAGACCCCGTTCTACCCCAACGCTCCGCAAACTGAGCACCTACTTCATCAGAAGCCTAAGACCCCGTCCCTGACTTTGAGGAGTGCACGGTCTAGAGAGGGAGAATGGCACAGAAGCAGATATAATGAGGTGAGCAGAGAAATACTAGCAGCTGACATGGGGGTTCCTCTACTGGAGGGGGAGGTCTCCTTATTTGGGAAAGTGCCCTGGTAGGCTCGGGATCAGAAGGTGGGGCTGACTCCTCTTCTTGCCACCCAGCCTCAGGACCAAGAGCACAGGGTCGAGCCCCAAAGCCTGATTTGGAGGTGTTGCTGCAGGGAGTTCTGCTGGGCCACACACTGTAATCCTCTGATGAGGTGGGCACTGCCCACGCCGATTACCCAGAACCTCGGGGACATCTGCATCTTTTGAAAACTCCCTGGGGGGTTTCTAATGGGCAGCCAGTGGAGAAGCATAGGGCCTTGCCTGGCCAGCTCCTGCGACAGCCTCCAGTTCTCCTCTGTGCCCCACGGGAAAGGGAGCAGTCCCATCTAAGGTGAGCCTGAGTGCTAGCAGGTGCAAGATATCAGATGAGAGGAGAGCTGCCCTGGGTGAAATGAGAGGGTGTCATTGATCCTCCTGCTGAGTTGGGGTTGAGGAGAAGGGAAGATGCAGGAAGAGGGGCCAGAAAAATCGAGGGAAGTAGGTGAAGACAAGGGCCAGGGGGTTTCCCTGGGGTGGGGTCCTGCTGCAGTGGGGACCCCGTCGATCTTCAGTAATGTGTCTGCCAGTGGGATTTTACATCTCTCTGTGTGTGTGTGTGTGTGTGTGTGTGTAAAAATTGAAGGGAAAAAAGTCTCACATCCTGGCCAGTGCAGAGCTGAGCAGGGCACCCACAAAGAAGCAGGAACTCAGTTGATGGAGGAGGCCATGAGAACATTAGCTCAGAAACAAGACATCTTAGGTGTGATTATCTTGCCTAGATGTCAATTGCTATAAAACTCAGATCTCAGGAATTAACACAACAAAAAGCAATGTCTCTTTCATGTACAGTGCTCTGTGGATGCTCCTACTCAGGCAGTTCTCCTCCCAGTGGGGATTCGGGTTCTGGGACTTTCCATTTGGAGCCCCATGCACAGCTTCTGAGGAGAAGGGGAGAGGAAGAGCCAGAGGAGGGGACACTCTCATCCTTAATTGCCTTGTCCTGGAAGGGGCACCTCATTTCTGCTCACATTCCATTGGCGACAATAAGTTGGCCCCATGCAGGTGCTGAGGGGCTGGGAAAGGGAGCTGGGCCATGAGCCTAGGAAGAGGATATGAACTTGGAGAGCATCGGACCAACCTCTGACACAGACCCCAGTGGTCCTCTGCGTTCCACAGATAAGTGTCATGCATAGGAGAGGTGTGCACAAGTATGAGATAAACTTCTTCCTCCCAATGGCGCTAGGCTGGCCTGGAGGCAAGGGTGGGAGGAGGCTTCAGTCTCTGCATTGCCTTTCAGGAAGGTCCCATGGAAAGAGAGTGCTGCCTGAAGACAGACCTGGCGGCACATGTGAGCTGAGCTGTTGCCAGTGGCCCAGCCTCCCAGCCTCCTGACTTGGCGCCATCTGAGTGTCTTCCAGCTCTCCAGACCTGGAAGTCCTCTTATCTCCAGAAAATACCAGTGCGTTGGGGATTTAGAAGAGAAACACACTCATTCTTTGCCAAGAATTAGATGCCCCATCCTGTTCCCTATAGGACACAGTTCAAACTCTTTAACCCAACATTCAAGGCCCTTCATGAGCTGGTCATTCCTGAGCTCCCAACACTTTAGCTCTGTCCAAGTTCTGGTTACCCTGGACAACTTGCCCTTCCTCAAATATGCTGAGATATCTTCAGTGTGTTTACTCATGCTGTTCCCCAACCTAGAAGGCCCTTCTCCCAGGAAAGATCCAACCCAATGATCTTCTCTTGATGGAGCCACCACCAGTCCCCAGGCACACTGGTCTTGCCTTCCCTTGAGCCTCCCAGGACCCTCTGTCACTTTTTTTTTTGGTTAGCTTTTTTTTTTCTTTCTTTAAAGTGTGCTCCATGCCTAGCGTGGAGCGCAATGCAGGACTTGAACTCACAACCCTGAGATCAAGACCTGAGCTGAGATCAAGAGTTGGGCACTTAACAGACAGAGCCACCCAGGCGCCCCCCCCGTCACTTTTTTAAAATTACTGGTCTGTGTCTTCTACTGGTCTGTGAGCTCCAAGAGGATGAACGCTGGGTCTCGCACAGAGCAGAAGTGAGGAACTGATGTTTGGCAGGTGGTCAATAAATATTACATGGTGCACCACTGATCTCATTGTCTGTTCCTCCCATGTGCATTGCAGCTTTGCATCTCCACGCTTTTGCACAGCGTATTTGTCTTCTACTGCTGCTGTGACAAACGATCACAGACCTGGTGGCTTGAAACAACATAAATTTATTATGTTGCCCGTCTGTTGGTTAGAACTCTGAAACATGTTCCACTGAGTTGAAATCACAGTGTCAGCTCTTCTGCTTTCCTTTCTGGAAGCTCTGGGGAGGAATCCGTTCCCTTACCTCTGCCAGCTTCCAGAGGCTGGCATGGTCCTTGGCTTCCTCTCTCTGTCTTTAAGGTCAGCCGTGTGCATCTCTCTGACCATTCTCGTGTTGTTGCCTCTCCCCCTGACCTCAGGAAAGAGTCCCTGATTTTAAGGACGCCAACTGAGCTCACCTGGATAATCTACGCGACTCTCTCCAGCTCGAGGTCCTTAATCTTTATCACATCTGCAAAGTTCCCTATGCCACGTAAGGGAACCTATTCACAGGTTCCAGGGATTAGGACATGGACATCTTTGGGGGGGGGCATTATTTTACCCACCAGAGACATGCACTTCCCTCTACGTGGAATTTCCTGCCTTCTCTTTGTCTACCTGGCTAACTTCTACAGCTCTTTCAAGACTCATTGGAATATTCTAACCCCGTCCCTCCTAGAAACTTTCCCGGCTCTCCTTGGGTGCTGGGAGTTAGTCACTCCCTGCTCAGGTTTTTATTGGGCCACCTGTATTCTACTGTAATTATTAGTGTATACTCCCCCTGCCCCCACTGGATCGTGAACAAGGTCTTTGAGACTGGGGCCTCTGACTTTGTTGTCTCTATATCCTTGAAACCTTAAAACATCAAAGTGCTTTGTAAGTGTGGAATAAATGACGAATAGTGTTTTGAGTGCAGTTGTATTCAGACAGAATGGAACTCAAGGCTTATATCATATAATTTAAAAGGAAATCTGATTTCAGCCTAATCTTTCCTGTAGCATCCCACATTTTATCTGAAAGCCCTTTATAGCTGTAACATTTTTTTCTTGATTAAACTCTCACTGTTAACATTCTGATATATCTCCTTCCATGTTCTGTTCTATACCCATGATTATGTATTCCAAAATTACATATTTGTACCTATGGGTATTATTGCATGTTCAGTTTTGTGTCTTATATTTTCATTTGATGTTATATTGTGAGCAATTCTTCATGCTGTTAAATATTTTTGGAAAGTATGACTTCTCTTGAATGCTCGTATTTCATTATATGAATGTACCATTATATGCTCATTGTATGTAGATTAAACGAGTGTACTTAATCATTTCCTTGTTCAATGTCTGGGTAGTTTCTAATTCTTCTCTATTATAATTAATCCTGTGATGACTATTCCTATATATGAATCTTTGTTCCTATCTTTAATTATTTTCTTGGGTTAAATTTCTAGTGATAGAGGGGCGCCTGGGTGGCTCAGTCCGTTAAGCAGCTGATTCGTGATTGTGGCTCAGGTCATGATCTCAGGGTCCTGAAATCAAGCCCCGCGTCAGGCTCTTTGCTCAGCAAGTAGTCTGCTTGAGATTCTTTCTCTCTTTCCCTCTGCCCCTTCCCCCAATTGCGAGCTCTCTCTCTCTCTCTCTTTGTCTCTCAAATAAATAAATAAATCTTTAAAAAAATTTCTAAGTGATAGAATTATTCAGCGAAAGGATATGAACTTTTAATGGCTATTGTTATGTGTTTCAAAAAAGGTTGGATAGATGTATACCTGTCAGGGAAAATAGATCCTCTCAAGTTTGACATGCTCTAATCAACATTTCTTAAGAGGAAACACCTCTGCTTATTTCATGGGTAAAAAAATGATCTAATTGTTAATTTAGTGTATGTTAGTGAAGGTTTGTATTTTTCTGTTTATTAACCATTTTTTTTCTGTTTATGAACTTCCTGTTCTTTGCCCACTTCTTCACTAGGGGTTAATGTTTTTTCTTCTTATGTATTTATACGACATCTTTTTTTTTTTTTTAAATATTTTATTTATTTTCAGAGAGAGACACAGCGAGAGAGGGAACACAAGCAAGGGGGAGTGGGAGAGGGAGAAGCAGGCTTCCCGCGGAGCAGAGAGCCGGATATGGGACTCGATCCCAGGACCCTGGGACCATGACCTGAGCCGAAGGCAGCTGCTTAACAACTGAGCCACCCAGGCGCCCTTATACGACATCTTTGAATATAATAATATTAATCCCTGTTCTGTCATATTTCTGGCAAACATTTGCTTTCACTTTGTTTTTTAAAAGTTTCTTTTCAAACAGGGACTGGGAGCTAGAGTCATTCAGTATGCCTCCTCACCCCCCGCCCCCAGATCCCTTTGGGAATGACGTTGGCCTACATCCTTCTCCAGTGAGGGGAGCCCCTGCCTCCAGTCCCTGGCTTCTGAATCTTTCAAATATTTTGTCTTCAAAGGGAGTTGAACTTTAAGCGTTTTTCTTAGGTCCTCTGGGAGCAAAACCGCTTTGCAGGCTTGAAATCGTTCATTTCCCCCATCTCTTTTCTCTCCGCCATTCCTCACAAATAATCCCTGGCAATTATTAAGTATTTTGTGTATCGCTTTATACTTCTGAGTGCTTAATGATCCTTTACTGGTTCATCCGAGAAAGGAGAATCTTTGTCTTCTTCTCGTGCCTCCTTTGGAAATTCTGGACTGTAGGAATCTTTCTACCAGAATGACAACATTTAAAAGGGGGAAGGATCCTGGACAGTGTCTATCACTGAGGTCCAGATCCAGTCATTTCAAGATGGGGTGATTACACTTTGAATGCGGGAGAGATGAAAATACTCGGTGATCAGAGAGTGGATTGTTGTTATCTTTAAAATATGTATGCTCACAAGTCCTTTGGTATTCTTCCCCTTAAAATGTGGAGCCCAGTTCCCCTTTCCTTTAGCGTGGGCTGTATTAGTGACTTGCCTTTAGTGGATAGACTGTAGCGTGTTGACCTGTGACTTCTGGGTCCAGGTCAGAAGAGACATTGTGGCTGCCACCTTGCTCTCTAGGAAGCTGGCTGTCATGTTGTGGGGACACTCACGCAGCCTGCAGAGAGGTCCACATGGTGAGCAACTGGGGTCTCCCACTAATAGCCATGTGAGGGAGCTGTTGTGGAAGCAGACCCTCCGGCCCCAGTCCAGCCTTCAGATGAGTGGAGCTTTGGCTGACATCTCAACTGTAGCGTTCTGAGAGACTCCGAGTTAGAACCCCCCAACCAAACTCCTTGCACACTGTTGAAACCATAAGATAATAAATGTATATTGCTTTAAACTACAAGTTTGGGAGGGGCACCTGGGTGGCTCAGTTGGTTAAGCATCTGCCTTTGGCTCAGGTCATGGTCCCAGGGTCCTGGGATCCAGCCCCACATCGGGCTCCCTGCTCAGCGGGGAGCCTGCTTCTCCCTTTCCCTCTGCCTGCCGCTCTGCCTACTTGTGATCTCTCTCTCTCTGTCAAATAAATAAATAAAATCTTAAAAAAAAAAAAAAGCTACAAGTTTGGGAGCCGTGTGTTATACAGTAATAGGTAACTGATACAGGGGTTATCAGAGGAGTGAATGCAAAAGTGGGGGTAAAAGGACTTCACAGATGTGAGGAGGAGGAGTTTCTTGCCTCAGTCCTCAGGGATTTGCTGGTTTTCCTTGTTTCTACCATCTTGAGCTAAATTATTTCCAAAAAATGGCAGGAATGACCCTCCTTCTTATATCCTTAGCCCTTAGCAATGTGACTTTGGAGACTCTCTCATCAAAATAAGGAGTCTGTTTGTCCAGCCCTTAAATCCAGGGTAGCTTTGTGAATGCAGCAGAACCAACTGCGTGTTGGTGCTAGACCTGGATGCCTGGCCTGCTTCTGCTTGTTCTCTCGGAGCCCGGCCACTGTGATGTGAACAAGCCTGGGCCTGCCTGCTGAAGGACGAGCAGGTGACAGTAAGGGAACTCTGAAGCCAGAGGTCTCTGAGTTCGAATCCTGGTTCTGCCCAGTTTTCCTGTTGTCCCAGCTGACACTCAGCTAACCCTCAGAATCCAATCTCGGCTGAGATCAGAACAACCCCCTAGTTGGGCTCAGCCTGAATTGTCAACCCCCAGAATCCTGAGCTAAATAAATGTGCCGAGTCACTAAGTTTTAGAGTGGTTTCTTCTGTAGCAACAGCTAACTGATACACACCACTGTGCCCCAAGGCAAACAGGTCTATTTTATTTATGTTAATAAATATATAAAGAGTGCAAGTCCCACCCTCGAACCTTGCTCCTCAACCCAATCCCACTCCCCATAGCTTTGTGTGTACTTTTCTCTTCTCTTCAAGATTTATTTATTTGAGAGAGAGAGTGAGAGAGCGAGCGTGCACATGGGGAGGGGGGAGGGGCAGAGGGAGAGAGAGAATCTTAAGCAGACTCCCTGCTGAACGTGGAGCCTGATTCAGGGCACCATCTCACAACCCTGAGATGATGACCTGAGCCAAAATCAAGAGTTGGACACTTAACCAACTGAGCCACCCACCCAGGTGCCCCTATGTGTACTTTTCAAACACTGTCTATACACCCATCTGTCCATCCGTCTTTCTATCTTTCTGTGTAAAATTGGCTGCTCCACCCAATAGAAATGTCCTACTGGTTCTGTTCAGTTCCACTCAGATTAGAGGGTACAATGATCGCATCCCAAGCAGTCCAAGCTGTCCACATCCTGGGCTCATGAGTGAAGCTGGTCAGCATGTGAGAGCAGCTCATCTTCTGAGCACTTCTACCCCAAGGTCCTGAGACAGAGGTCCTCCTCTGCTCCATTTGGAGGACTCCTCCTTCCTCTTATGTTTGGGCTACTCTCCCCACTCTCCACCCCTCCCTCTGCCTGTGCTCTCCCCTCTCACCCATCCTTCTCTCAAGCTTGTTTCACACTTGGCAATCATGCCAACAGACACGTCTTTATAGATTTTTGTCCTTTCTCCTCCCTAAAGTCAGGCAGAAAACATTGGGGGGCGGGAGGGGCAGATACAGAGAACGAACTAGATTAATATTTTGAGATCTAATCCAGCCACATACGTATATATATATCCACAAATGTTTCTCTCTTTCTCTGCCTGGTAAACTCTTATTCATCCATCAAGACTCAACTTAAGTTATCACCTTCTCAGGGAAGTCACAAGCAAGGATAGTGTACATTCTCCAGAGTGAGCACTGTTGGCTGGGAGTGTGTCCTTTAGACCTTTTTTTATGAGCATAAAGACACAAAATAAGTGACAAAGAAAATTTTATGACTTCTCACATGCTGGTCCTTGCACTTTTAGTACACATTGATTGAAGTACTGCATGACACAACAATATTAAATAATTGGCGACACTCTACAATTATTTCATATCTTTTTTTAAAAATTTTTTTAAAAGATTTTTTATTTATTTATTCGACAGAGAGAGAGACAGAGAGAGAGGGAACACAAGCAGGGGGAGTGGGAGAGGGAGAAGCAGGCTTGCTGCAGAGCAGGGAGCCCAATGCGGGGCTCGATCCCAGGACCCTGGGATCATGACCTGAGCTGAAAGCAGATGCTTAATGACTGAGCCACCCAGGCGCCCCTATTTCATATTTTCTTTTTTATTGTTATGTTAATCACCATACATTACATCATTAGTTTTTGATGTAGTGTTCCATGATTCATTGTTTGTACATAACACCCAGTGCTCCATGCAGAACGTGCCCTCTTTAATACCCATCACCAGGCTAACCCATCCTCCCACCCCCCTCCCCTCTAGAACCCTCAGTTTGTTTTTCAGAGTTCATCGTCTCTCATGTTCGTCTCCCCCTCCGATCTCCCTCCCTTCATTCTTCCCCTCCTGCTATCTTCTTCTTCTTTTTTTTTTCTTGACATATATTGCATTATTTGTTTCAGAGGTACAGATCTGTGATTCAACAGTCTTGCACAATTCACAGCACTCACCATAGCACATACCCTCCCCAATGTCTATCACCCAGCCACCCCATCCCTCCCACCCCCCCCACTCCAGCAACCCTCAGTTTGTTTCATGAGATTAAGAATTCCTCATATCAGTGAGGTCATATGATACATGTCTTTCTCTAATTGACTTATTTCGCTCAGCATAACACCCTCCAGTTCCATCCACGTCGTTGCAAATGGCAAGATCTCATTCCTTTTGATGGCTGCATAATATTTCATTGTATATATATACCACATCTTCTTTATCCATTCATCTGTCATTGGATAGCTTGGCTCTTTCCACAGTTTGGCTATTGTGGACATTGCTGCTGTAAACATCGGGGTGCACGTACCCCTTCGGATCCCTACATTTCTATCTTTGGGGTAAATACCCAGTAGTGCAATTGCTGGGTCGTATGGTAGCTCTATTTTCAACTTTTTGAGGAACCTCCATACTGTTTTCCAGAGTGGTTGCACCAGCTTGCATTCCCACCAACAGTGTAGGAGGGTTCCCCTTTCTCCGCATCCCCGCCAACATCTGTCGTTTCCTGACTTGTTAATTTTAGCCTTTCGGAATGGTGTGAGGTGGTGTCTCATTAAGGTTTTTTTTAATTTTTTAAAAAAAGATTTTATTTATTTATTTGACAGAGAGAGGCACAGCGAGAGAGGGAACACAAGCAGGGGGAGTGGGAGAGGGAGAAGCAGGCTTCCTGCGAGCAGGGAGCCCGATGAGGGGCTCGATCCCAGGACCCTGAGATCACGACCTGAGCCGAAGGCAGATGCTTAACGACTGAGCCACCCAGGCACCCCATCTCATTAAGGTTTTGATTTGGATTTCCCTGATGCCAAGCGATGTTGAGCACTTTTTCATGTGTCTGTTGGCCATTTGGATGTCTTCTTTGGAAAAATGTCTGTTCATGTCTTCTGCCCATTTCTTGTTTGGATTATTTGTTCTTTGGGTGTTGAGTTTGATAAGTTCTTTATAGATTTCGGATACTAGCCCTTTATCTGATATGTCATTTGCAAATATCTTCTCCCATTCTGTCGGTTGTCTTTTGGTTTTGTTGACTGTTTCTTTTGCTGTGCAAAAGCTTTTTATCTTGATGAAGTCCCAATAGTTCATTTTTGTATTTCATATCTTCTTAATCACAACAGCAGTGACAGCCATTTGCAGAACAGTTGTTCATACATTGTGGGGCATTTTACTCATTCAGCCTTTAGAGGGTGAGAGGTGTACATTCAAATCAGGGGATCCTTGCATTCCCTCTGCTCCTCTAAGGATCTGACACCCCTAGGTTGGCAACTGCTTCTGTGGAGGGGGGGGCAACTATTCTAGCTTGCCGCTTCCCTGAGGAGGTGATATTTAAGTTGGGTCTTGAAGGATGAATAGGAGTTTACCAGGCAAAGAAAGAGACAAATATCATTTTGAATGGAAGAAACAGCATGTGTGAAGATACAGAAGCATAAAAGGGTCTGTGGGCAGGGGATCATGCTCACAGTAATCATAGCTGATATTTACTGAGTGCTTTAATGTGTGCTGGAGGCTTCCATGTAATATTTTTACTTCGCCTTCACAAGAAAGCCTATGTGTGAGGCACTATTATTATTTTATATCCATTTTATAGGTGAGGAATTGAGGCACAGAGAAAGTAACTTACCCAAACTGGTAAAAGGCTGAACCAGGATTCAAACTCAGAGACCTCTGGCTTCAGAGGCCCCTCACTCTTCCCAGCCCTGCTGCCAACCCCTGAAGTTACCTGAGGCACGTGACTCAAATGTAGGGGTTGGAGTCCATTTTCTTACCCTCAGAGCTCAGAGGGAGTGCAGAAGAATGTCAGTCCAACCCTTCCTAATAGGAAGCCCAGCAGGAGACAGATGGCTCACCCAAACGAGGTCACCCATCTGGGAGAGTTTATTAACAGGATTATTTACCAGCCGGAGGTGGAGCCAAGGAAACCGTCAAGGGTTGGTGAAGGTTTCCTGAGCCTGGAAACATCTGGAGGCACTATTGGCCCTCGGCCTGACATCGTGGGGGTGGAAGCTTGTAGGGAGCATCTGTTACATGCAAGCACCAGGGGCGGGGGGCTCACCACCTTCAAGGCCTAGCTTGGGGGCTAGTTGGGGGGCAACTTTAACTGATTTCTCGGAAACTGGGCTGGTTTTACTGAGAAATCTGTATAACCCCGTGGAATCAGACCCCCGAGTGTAATTCCTGGCTCTGCTGCTTGCTACCATGTGACCTTGAGCCATTAACTGTAGGTGAATCTCAGGGTCCTCATTGCTCTAATGGGGTAAGCTGGGGGGAGGGGAAGACGGAGAGGGAGAGAGTCCCAAGCAGACTCTCTGCTGAGCGCAGAGTCTGACTTGGAGCTCCATCCCACGACCCCGAGATCATGACCTGAGCCAAAACCAAGAGTCAGATGCTCAACCGAGGGAGGCCCCCAGGCGTCCCTAACGGGTTCCTAAATGTATTCTCATTTAACTCTCCCTCATCCCTGTGGGACATTCTTACTATCAGCCTGACTGCACAAAGATGTTCAGGGAGGTTAGATGACTTGCCCGTCATCCCATCCCCAGCTAACAAGGGCAGGGCCAGAGCCTTAACCACTGCCCAGGCTACTCCCTGTGAAAAGGGTCACCAACTTCTAGAGAGCCTGAGACAGTACGTGGCAGTCAATATTTTTATGCTAGAACTTCACAGATGGGTGTGAGTTAAGGACTATTGGGTGTGTCCTAAGCTGCAGTGTATGAAGCACTTTCCTGGAAGTGACTCTAGCGCTTGGGCTTATCATTTGCACGGATGGGGAAACTGAGGCCCCAGAGAGGTTCAGTGCCTTGTCTCCCTGCTGCTCTTGCAGGGACTTTAATTTTAGGAAATGGCTTTGCTAATCTTGGGGAAAATAAACCCTACATTGTCACACTCCATCTGCTCATGGGACTATCAGGTATGGCATTTTTGGAAGTGGGAAAAAAAAAAATGGGACATTTTTCAGACCCCTCCCCCCCACCCCCCGGCAACTATATATTTCCTCCAAGGAGAAAAAAATACTTGGAGTAAAATAAAAAACCTACCTCTCAATTTCTCAACTTTCTTTTTTTTTTTTCTGAAATGTTATATCTCTGATGAGGAGTTAAAGCTTTAGGGCCTGCTGGCAACAGAGGGAGGCCAGTGAAGCCAGACATGGGCCAGATGGAACGGGCAAAGTGTCCTATCTGTCCCCTTAATAACTCCTAGGCCAGGGTGACCTGTAACCGTGAGCAAGGGGGGAGGGAGAAAAATGAACCAATTCGTTTCTAAATGGCTCTGTAACTCCAGGGTGTTATCGAGCAGAGACAAAGGACACTCCATAATTCTTGGGAAGGGAAGCAGGATCTCTGGGAAGCAGGCACGGACTGTCCAGTCCGCTGAAGCCTCCCTGCCACCCTGGGATCCGCGCTCCATAAATACACAGAGAGATGGATCTCCTGGCGCCATCGATTTCCCCTTCCCATTATTGATTGCATTCTTAGATGAGTGGGGACTTTTCGACCAGAACTAAGCTCTGTGTATCTTTCTTGAAAGTCTTTGTGGTGCCAGGAGTCGAGCGGAGAGAGGAAGCCGTGTCTCTGTTTCCTTCCCAGAGTGTTGCCTGGCGGCTGTGTCCTGGGTGTGGGGAAATAAGAGGCTGTCTGTCCCTGGGCTTCTCAGTCTTCCAGAAGCTGTGAAAGTTTGGGAGTTTTCCCCGGGGGAGAAGAAAGTGCTTCTGCTGACAGTGCCCATATATGTATTCTGTGTGCACAAAATCAACCCAATAATAGTTCCTTGAAGCGTGGGCGCGGGGGAATGAGGCAGTCCCTTGCAGAGCTTCTCAAACTTGAAAATGCACGAGTCACCTAGGCATCTTGTGACAATAAGGACTCTGACTCAGTGGGTCTGAGTGGTCCTGAGGTCGTGCGTTGCCTACAAGCTCCCAGGGGATGCAGGCGCTGGAGGAGCAGAGTGCAGACCCCACACCCTCTCGGGCTGTGCTTTTAAGCCTCTTCTGTCCTTCAAGCCTGCCTTTAATTCCCTTATTAACCCATTCATCAAACATTTATTGGCTCCTGCTGTGCGCCAGGCCCTCCTCGGGGCTCTGGGGATGGAAGATGAAGGGGACACAGTGCCTGCTCTCAAATTACTTACAGTTGGGTGTGAGAAACCGCTGCTCCACAAGCCCTTGCTAATGCAATGTGACTAGTGCCCTGAGAGAGGACTGGAAACCCTGCTGCGGGACCCCTCCTAGCTGAGGGGTGATGAATTCTGCTGGGAGGCCTGGTGGGGGTGGTGATGCTGAAGCTGGATATTGAAACAAGAGGAGGAGCCTTCCAGATCCAGAGGACAGAGGCAGGTGGGGTGTGTATATGAAGACCTGGAGGTTTGAAAGTGTTTTCCATGGCCAAGAAAACAGGTATGCTGGTTGCAAATGCCCCCGACTCAGAGATGTTCGCTCGGTGGATGTGCAGTGCTGATTTGGCATTTCCCACCAGGCTGGGAGCTCTTGAAGGTCAAGGGCATCATCTGGCTTATCTCTATACTCCCAGCCCTGGCACACAGTGCTCAGCAAATACCTCATTCAACTCACGTGAAGCTGATTTGTTCACGTTTGGCAGAAGGGCCTGTACTCCGGTGTACATCCGAATGTCCTGGAGGGCTTGTTAAAACAGATTCATGGCCCCACCCCAGAGGCTCTGATCCAGGAGGTCTGGGTGGGGGCCTAGAATTTGCATTTCTGACAAGTTCCCAGGCCAGGCTGCTGCTGCTGATCCTGGAATCACCCTTTGAGAATCACCAATCAACATTCAACATGGATGTTTTCCCAGGAGGAATTAATTCCTCCAAGGGGAGGGGAGTGGTGGGCTCAGAGAAGGCAATGTGGATTAATGCAGATAGCAAGGACTTCAGAGTGGGATAGACGAGGTTTAAAGTTCCCCGGGTTTAAGGTATCCCCCTCCGTGTGACCTAGATGTGATACAGCCTTCACTTTCCCCATCTGTAGAATGGCACACTCATACCCATTGTGCATTGTGGTGACGGGCACTCCTCCGCAAAGAAAGACACTGTAACCCGGTTATGGATATTAATGGGAGCACGTGTTGTGATGAGCACTGGGTGTTATACACAACAATAAATTGTTGAACAGTACATGAAAAACTAATATGTACTATATGTTGGCTAAATGAACATAATAAAAAATAATAAAAAAATGAAAAAAAAAAGACCCTGTAGATCAGGGCATCACAGCACCGGGGACAGACACTGTAACACCTGTCATAGGACTCCTCAGTAAAGTTTTAGGTGAAACCCAACTGAATCCAGCTTAAGAAATAAAAACGAAATTGTTGGCCTATGGTAATTCGGGAGTTTGGGTATCTGGAGTCAGGAGTGTCTGGATCAGGAATTCAAACGGTGCTCCCAGAGCTCTCTTTCCATCCTTTGGCTCAGGTTTCTCCTGTAAGGCGCCCTGCTCAGGCAGGCTCGCTCTCTGCAGCTGCTAAGATGAACGGGGAAGCGCCAGGACCTCATTTCTTCCCAGTCATTGATCCCAGAGAAAAGAGGGCGTCTCTTCCCCTGTCTCTCCGGCGACAGCCCCAGAGATTCCGCGGATTGGCTCGGCCCAGGTCACGTGCCCATTCCTGACCCAATCACTGAGCCCTGGGGAAGGAGCGCTCCGATTGGTCAAAACTTGGCCCTCTGGGGACCCAAACTTGAAAAGTAGAAGGGGAGTTGTTGGGGCCGGTTGAGGATGGGGTTAACCCTGGAAAGCTGCCCTGTGCCAGAAAAAAGGGGGAAGGGAAAGTATGCCTGGCCCTTTAAAACTGCCTGGCTTTTAAAGTACTCTGTAATTTAGCCTCTTCCCCATTTTAAAATTCTCAATCGGGCGGACTTAATGAGGTTTTCAAAGGACTGATAAGGAGCGCCTTGCATTATAATAGCAGTGAATACTCATGTGGCCTTTACAAAGGGCCGGGTAGTGTTTTACCTATCAATTCACTTATTCTTTCCAGGAACCTTACGTGGTAGGTGCTATTTTCATTTCATTCCTTTACAGACGAGGAAACTGAGGCACAGAGAGGTTAAGTAACTCGCCCAACGACACAGAGCTAGTGCGTGGCCGAGACAGCCTGCGCACCCAGGCAGTCCCCCTGTCCGTCGGCCTAACTGCTGGGTACACAGTTTCTTGCGACTCTTCGCAAATCTAATTGCTGGAAAATTTTGTAGAGATGATCTCAACCAGTGCCCCCCCCCGCCCCGTTTTTTTCCAGAAGTTAAGGCTAAGAGCAAGGAGGATTCATTTGCTTGTGGTCGCGTGAGCCTCTATGGCACAACCCAGAGTAGAGCATTGGTCTTTGAACTCTGAATCCAGGCCCCCCTCGTCTATACCATCCCTCTCCTGCCTTCTTCTGGGTTTCCTGGAAACAGTCACTGTTCTTTTTTTTTTTTTTTTTAAAGATTTTATTTATTTATTTGAGAGAGCGAGAGCGCATATGAGAGGGAGGAGGGTCAGAGGGAGAAGCAGGCTCCCTGCTGAGCAGGAAGCCCGATGCGGGACTCGATCCCGGGACTCTAGGATCATGACCTGAGCCGAAGGCAGTTGCTTAACCAACTGAGCCACCCAGGCGCCCAACAGTCACTGTTCTTAAGAGTGTGAAGAAATCAGCTTTTGCCACGACTGCCCTGTGGCTGTGAGCTCTGCATCTTCGCATCCCCAGTACCTGGCACTGTGGCCGGTGCTCTGTGGGCACTGTGTCCACACGTGCAATTTTTGGGGTAATACCAGAAAGTGTCTCCTCGGGTGTAGCCCAGTCCAGGCCTCTTTCAGGCCTGGTTCAGACCGTGGCAGGGATGGTGCACGGTGGGGCCACAGACAACCTGAAAGCATCATGGATGAGTCCCTGCTAGTTTGCTGTTCCTGAGTGCTGCTCAGGAATGTCATTTTTCTTGTCTTTCAAAGTGGGGTCCGGGGACCACCAGTACCCGCATCTCTTGGGAGCTCCTTAAAAACGCAGAGTCTCGGGCGCCATCCCTGACCCGCGAGTCAGAATCTGTATTTCTTTTTTTTTAATTTAAATTCGATTAATTAACATGTAGTATATGATTAGTTTCAGAGGTAGAGTTTAGTGATTCATCAGTTGCATATAACACCCAGTGCTCATTCCATCACATGCCCTCCTTAATGCCCATCATCCCAGAATCTGCATTTCAGCGACAGGTCCAGGTGATTGCTGCACAAAGCCTCATGGTGCACCTGACTCTTCCCCCGTCCTGGAGAGAGGAGAAAGTAGCCACTAGGTGGGGGTATTGTCTGGGCCGAGGACAAAATGGAACTGTGGGCTCCTCCGGGGGAGCCCAGGAGCAGCAGAGCTGGCCAGGCTCTGAGCCACAGAGGGAACAATGTTTTGGGCTTCAGTGTCCCTGTCGTCTGCACTGACACATTCCCCAACTCCCAGCAGCTCTGCCATGTTTCCAAAAGATCTAAATGAACCTTACGAACAAAGATTTTCCCCATGGAAACTCAAAGAAAATGCCCTGGGGCCGCCTTCAAAGCCGGGTTAATTCCTCTTGTGGTTGAGGAGTCAGACGCAGAGGGGCCCGGTGGCCCACGCAGGGAACCACTGACTTGCAATCCCATTTGAAGACCTTTGGCTCCAAAGCCTGTGCCCATTTGCCCCTCCACCCTGCCTCCCGAAACGTCCTGCTCCAAGTGCCTTGTTAGACCGAGTGTCCAGTCACACCGGGGACCTCTTTGAAGGATGATATTAGGCTCATTAGGCTTGTAAAAGTTCGGGCTTTTTGTCCAAAACACTCATCACTGGGCATTGTGGGTCTAGACATCACTCTCTCTCTTTCTCTCTCTCTCAGCTCTGTTTTTTTTTTTTTTTTTGTCTTTTTGTCTTTTTGTTTTTTTAAGCCATCTCTCTCATCACAGAGTGATATTCTTCCTGGCCCTGCCGCGAACTAGCTGTGTGACCTTGGGCAGGTCACTCAACCTCTCTGAGCCCCGGTCTCCTCCTCTGTGAGGAAGGGATGACAGTACCTGTCTCTTGCATTTGTTAGTAGGATCAAAATCAAATGTCATCATGAAGCTAAAGTACTTTCTGCGCTGCAGAGCGCTGTACAAAATGAGATGTGACTGGATATTTGAGGCATTGAGAGATTAAGAGTAATTTTTTGGAGCAGGATAGACAGATATTGATCCCAACATCCTGGCTGCAGGAGCCCCGTCGCTACTCTTCCAGCTTCCATTCCTGTCCTACAGTCCATTCTCTACACAGCAGCCAGAGGGATTTTTCGAAATAAAAAGAAATCAGTTTAGGACCCCACCCCACGTGCCCCTAAAGCCCAGTGGGGTCCCTTGGCCCTTCAAATGAAATTCAGTTCCTTACCCGCATCTCCACGGCTCATCTGCTGTGGTCACCTCTACGCATCCTGCTCTCCCCCATCCCGTTGCTTCTCCTTACTATCTCTCCCTCATTCTTGCTTTAGGATCTTTGCACTTGCTATCCCCTGAGCCTGCTTCTTGTGCGGCTGGTTATTCCTTTTCGTTTAGACCTCAGTTGAACTGTTGCCTCCTCAGAGAGCCTGCCTGGGCGGGCCACCAGGTCGAAAGTAGCCCGCTCCCCTCTCCCTGGGCACACCTGATTTAAATGCTCCACCCAGCCCTTCTCACCTTCTGACATTTCCCCTGCTTGTTAGTCTCGTCTCCCTGGCTCCAGATGGTCAGTGTTCAAGGACGGACCTCACCTGCCCTGCTCCCCTTGTCTCCCCAAGACCTAGGATGACCGATGCCCAGCACATAGTGGGCACTCTGTACATTTCTGCTAAGTGAAGGAACGCTGAATGAATAAATCTACAGTTCTGACTGCTGGGAGTACCTCTAACCCAGGAGGACCAGCAGACTGCGTGCATGGGCACGATGGGGGTGTACAGCTGTGCCCCGTGGCCACACTCCTGTGACGGGGGTGGGCTGGGGGCGGGGGACAAGCCTTTGCGGACTGCCTCCGAGAGACTGGAAGGATCAAGAGGGAGACCTGCCTTGGCAAATGCCTGTGTTAAAGCCTGTGTTTTCTTTGAAGCTGTTAATTCCTGTGAGTTGGGAGGATAATTAAATCTCATTTTATAACGATTCAATGTCATCGCACACTTTGGGTTCTGTTGTAATTATTAAGCAGGATGGAAAATAAAACATCCAAATACCATAATTAACTTTCAGATCGGAGCAGATGTCACCTTGGGAGGGCTAACACCTCTGGGGCGAGTTTCTTTTCTTTTTCTTCCTTCTGCCACTGCCTGCCCGTCCCTTGCCTCTGTCCCCCACTTCCGTCCGCCCATCGAGACAGGCGTCCTTTAATCACATTTGCTCATGTGGCCAGCAAGTGCCCGCTGAGCCCTGCTTTATGATGGATACCTTTCTGGAGAATGAGACGGAGAGAGAATTCCTCCTCATCCTTTTAGGCTTAACACAAGCACCACCTGTCTCTCCTGGCTTCCTGGACCCTCTTCTTTGCAACTCGCGTTGGAGTTTGTGGCTTCCCCCTCTGAGCAGCTGGGCACCCAGTGAGACTCGAGAATTTGCACCTGGAATGTGGTGGAAGATGTTCATGGGCCAGTCTCCCCCACCAGACTCTGCACCTTGAATGCAGGATTGCTTCTGTCCTGCTTATCATCGTCACCCAATGCCTAGAACAGAGACTGGCACTTACTAGGTGCTCAGTGAATGTTTGCCGAGTGAATACAAGTTTTTATTCATCTCTCTGTCTCCAGGAACCAGTGCATTGTCATGCTTACTAAACATTTGTGGAATGAGTGACGAAGGGTTATCTTCAGAGATGGGGAACGAGAAAGAGTGGGATGGTGGTGGGGAGGGAGGGAGGAGAGAAGCTGGAATGGAGGCCAGAAGGAGAAGGAGGACTGGGGGGGAGGGTCTGTATAGGTTTGCTAGGACTGCTATTGCAAAGTGTCACAGGCCGGGGGGGGGGGGGGGGCGTGGGCGTGCATAAACAACAGAAACATGTCTGCTCCGGGTCCTGGAGGCTGGAGGTCTGAGATCAGGGTGCCAGCCGGGTTGGTTTCTTCAGAGGCTTCTCTCCTGGGCTTGGAGATGCGTGTCTTCTTCCTGTGTCCTCACATGGTCTTCCCTCTGCATGTGCCTGTGTCCGGATCTCCTCTTCTTATGACGACCCCTGTCATATCAGATTAGAACCCAGCCTAACGACCTCGTTTTAACTTAATCACCTCTTTAAAGACCCTCTCTCCAAATACACTCACGTTGTGAATTATTGGGGGTTAGGACTTCAACACATCAATTTTGGTAGGGCCACAATGCAGCCCATATGGGGTCCCAGGTCCCTTCTGTGACTATCATGGGGGTAAAAACTGGACCTAGAGACTCTAAAAGAGGCAAGTGACAGTGACTTAGATTGCACGGGGAGGGCATGGTTGTTGTCTCCTCCTCCTTGGCTTCTTTGCATTTTCCCCTCCTTCTCGGACATGGGACAGCATCATTCTGGGCACATCTCTGGTCTTGCCGGAAGGGGGAGACAGAGCTCCAAGTGCCAGCGCCCCTGCAGGATCATCCCCTGGTCCCTGGTGCCGTGCTGTGGCCCTGTTTGGGAGGCAGTGGACTGCGGCGGGAAAAGCCCTGGCCTGCATGTCAGAAGTCTTGGGTTGGATGGGGGTGCTCTGTGGGTGTCCTGGGGCTTGTACTCGTCTGCTCTGGGACTGAAGGGCTGTACTCCCCACTCCCTAACCACCTGCCTGCTGGCCCGGCTCGCTGAGACAGGGATTCAACAGGCCAAGGGAGCTGAGCTTGAACTGTGTGCCCTGCAGTGGACGCTCTCTGGACAGATGCCCTGAGGCGAGCACTGTTGGAAGGAGCACTGCACGGAGGGTGTTCTGCTGGATCTCACCCCAGCTCTGCCTCTCATGGCTGTGAGCCACCCCTTTAAGTAGGGCCTCCTCTGGAAGATGAGGGGAGTAGGTTCTGTTTTGCACGTCAGTGATTGATTGGTACTGGCTGCCTTTTGATACAATCCAGAGAAGAAGGCTGTGATTGATTCGTGATGTCTGCCGTGGTCTGGAGTGGGAGAGTGGCCGTATCAAGGCCACTCATTTGACAGCTCTGGACTAAAGGAACCTGAGGCTCGGTCCAGCTCTGATAGCTTATTATATCCTAGGGATGTTAGTCCTATGATCAAGCATCCATAATATTCTTCTGACTGTGGCTTCTTGGCAATCCTTCAGACATCATTTTCTATCAAAGGTTGGTGGGGAGGAATGTGTGTAGTAGACCCAGCTGTCCCCTCCAGGCTCCAGGGACTCATCTCTCTCTCTCTGCCCTGGCCGCCGGGAGTGGAGCCTGCTGGTGGCTCCTGGCTGAGTCCCTTCCTCAGCACTGCACTCGGTCAAAGGGAGTGGCTCTGTCCTAGATCAGGCCCTCTTCCCGGGGGGCCCCCTGTATCCAGTGACTGGTCCATTTAGGAACACAATTTGGGACCATTTTGATGGCCATCCCAGCTCTGTAGCAATGAGTAGGAGCAGCTGAGCTTCTGTAATAATTGCATCTGAGTTCAACTTTTCTCCCTGGCTAGCCCTGCGACCTGTGCTTTCCTTCTGATGCCGTTCTCGGAAAGCCCAGAAGCAGCCTACAGGCCCATCTCCATGTGGAAGTCGGTGTTGAGTGAGCCCAGCCCAGGAAGTGTGTGAGTCCAGAACTGACCTGTGCATGTCAATGCCTTAGTTTCTACTCTTCTTGTTCGCACACCTTGGAGAGGAGCGGATCATCTGGATGCACAGCCCATGCTCACGGGAAGGGGCTTGCGGCAGCCGGTCGGTAGATGCCCCAGTTCCTTCTCACTCAGGCTACAACCTTCCCATCACCGAACTGGGTGGCATTACCTCCTGCAGACCTCCCAACTGCAGGTCCTTGGTGTAGTGTGGCGTTGTGTGCCGTGGCAGAAAGCCCAGAGACCTTGGTTCTAAATACGGCTCACTGTCTTGTGGGACCAGTGACAAGTCGCTTCCTCCATCTGAGAAAGCTGGAAGATGAGGGGGCCAGATCAGAGGTGTGGCTTGAGAACCTCTCTCCCTGCCCTCCTCCCCACCCCCAACACTTACCCTCGCCTGGTGGCTCCATGTGTAGGACAGATTGCATGTCGTTGCCCTTGTGTTGGGGGGGATGTCTCCTTGCCGCACCCCGCTCCTGCCCGACGCTGCCCTAAATTCCCTCCGAGGAGCCAAGTCTGAAGATCGCTGGTGGAGGCTCCCTGAGGGTCTTGGGTGCGAGCTACTGTATGTTTCCCAGGGCAGCTGTGACCCATGACCAAAACCTTGGCAGCTTAAAGCAACAGAAACTTACTCTCTTATAGTTCTAGAGGCTGGAAGTCTGATGTCAAGGTGTGGGCAGGGCCTGAGGCTCTGGGGAAGAATTCATTTCATGCCCCTCTCCTAGGGTCTGATGGGTGCTGGAAATCCTTGGTGTTTCTCTGCTTGTAGCACATCATTTCCATCTCTCCCTCTGTCTCCACTTGGCCTTCTCTTCTTTGTGTCTGTCTCCCGTCTCCCTCTGCCTCTCCTATAAGGACACTTGTCATTGGATTTAGGACCCACCAGGAAAATCCAGAATTGTCTTCATCCTAGATCAAAGAAGGTCCTCTTCTCAAGATTCTTGACTTGCTGTCATCTGCAAAGACCCTTTTTCCAAATAAGGTGATACTCACAGGTTCCAGAGATTTGATGCAAATATCTTTTTGGGAGCCATTTCTTGGGCCTGCCATGCCTACTAGGGATGGAATGAGTGGTTCTTGGGAGACTCGGCTGTTTGTAGGAAACAAGGCCTATTGTCTGGGCCTCCCAGGCAAAGCCAGCGTGAGAGCCGGGTAGAGGGCAGATGTCTGGTTGGTGCAAGTGTGGTCCTCCCCTCCTGCCTTCACCTATCCTTTGCCCTCTCCTGCCTTCTCTGAAGAGGGGTCATGTTGAGCTTCTCTCCACTTCCGCATAATGGGATTCCAAAGACAGAATGATCTGGAAATGGTCCTTGTGGGAGGACGCACAGCCATGGGCCACCACTGGCCTACCAGTCAGAGCTACTTGCGAGTCTGGCTCCAAAGCCTAGCTTCTTCTTTGACGTGCATTACGAATTCAGCTCATTTCTGGATTGTAGCGCTTCTGGGAAATTAATGGAACGTCAAGAAATCTTTCTAAAATTTTAACACTTTTCATAAATTAATAGTCCAATCAGAAGTCAATGTCCTCTTTGGGCATTAACTTTATGCTCGTCGGTTTGGTCAAGAAAACAGAAGCAGTCTCCGTGCATTCCAGGTGTGGAGGTTAGTTGCAGGAGCAACCTTGATTCTCTAGAAGCAAAGCCAGTGGTTCCCAGGAGCTGCTGCTCCTTGAGAGTGGTGTGTCCCCTCTGCTTCTGCGTACCAGTTTCCTGCCAGTCTCTCACTGGTGGACTCCAACCCAGAACCACACAGGCAAGGAGATTCTGGAGAAGGTGGACCCCCCACATTCTCCTTTGCAGAGGAGACCTTGGGAGGGAGAGTGAAGGTGGGGAGCTGGAGGAGACAATCCAGCATGGTTTTCAAATGATTTTGCTCCTTTGGGAACCTGCCTCCTCTTCTCTTTCTCTGAAGAGAAGACCCCAGTAGCCAGGGGGTGGGGTACAAAGGCCCACAACAACTTCTTTGGGACAAAGGTCCATTTGCACTTAAGTGAGGTGGAGGAGGAGAGTGTCCGCTGTAAATTAAAGGACGCTTAGAGAGGGGGCCACTGGTGGAAGGGGAAGCAGCCTGAAATGGGGGACAAAACATGGGCTCTGCAGACAGACGGACTTGGGGCCAAATCCTGGCTCGGACGTTTGGCCATGCTAGCCGCAGTTTCCCTACTTCAAAAGCCCATAAACAATAATCGGCCTCCTGGGTTGTTAAGAGTATTTAGGGGGATATTTAGTATGGCACATGCCAGGATGTCCACTGCAGCACTGTTTCTAAGAGTTAAAATGTGGACATAACCTAAGTGTCCATCAAAAGGGGAATGGTTAAATAAATGGTAGAAATCCACGCCATGGAGTACTAGACAGCAGGGAAAACGACTGAGGCAAACGTATAATACTAACCTGGAGAGATCTCTAAGACCCAGAGCTGAGGGAAGAAAGCCATTGGCACAACAATGACCACAAAACAACCTCAGTGGCTAACACTCACATGGCCCTTGTGTGTGTGTGTGTGTGTGTGCCCATCGGTGTCCCTGATGGTCTGGGCCTCACAACAACCCTACGAGGTAGGTACGATCATTATCCCCGCGTTATAGGTCTCATGCCCTGCCTGTAGAAGAGGGAATTGTTACCAGGAGAAACGGCAACGGCACAGATGTGTGCTGGGGAAGCTCTGTGAGCCGCAAACCCCCCACCCCCGGATTTACATCTGCTACCATCTCCAAAGCCCCTGCCGCTCCGATTTTGTGATTTGACCCTCCTGGCCCAGGTGAATCTCCCACCTGAGCTCACCTGGTCACTGAGCCTGGGCAGAGCCTGGCAAACGCTTTCCCAGCTCCCCCTGGAGCTGACCTTCCAAGAAGGCCGGAATCGTGTTTGTACGCATTTGTCGATGGCGCCATGGGACCCAAGGAGGTAAATGACTCGGCTGTGAGAGGCGCCAGCCCAGAGAAATGGAGACACAAGATGGACACGAGAGGGGCATCCAGAATGTGTTTGTGTGCCGGAACTGGTCTCTCCTTGTGTGACTGCCCCTTCACCCCGTACCCCAACCATCGCAATTCCGTTACATGAACCAATAAATCCCCCCCTTTTTTTGCTTGTATTTTCCTCACTGTCAATATGATTGTCCTAATACTTAGATCAAACTGTGCTGTGATGAGCACACAGAGGAAACGCCCCCCTGCCCTCAGGGAGCTCACAGTTGGGTCAAGAAGCAGACGAGGAAATCCAACGCACCGCCCAAGTTCCATAATAGAGGTCTGAGCATGTCCGCCGGTGCAGGAGGCCTCCTGGAGGAGGTGTTTCTTGGGCTCACCTGGAAGGAAGGGCAGGGTGATTGGCAGGTGGTGGTGGGGAGCACAAACATCTCCAGCATGAGGGGGTTGGGCTGGGCGAGGCCCGAGGTCTGGTATGACCCGCCTGGAGCCGGCCGGATGGCGCGGCTGACCACTGGGCTGCTTCCCCAGGCAAGGGGCCTTGAGCTGGCTCCGGCCTGGCCATCTTGTGGTGCCCCTGGCTGTGGGGCCCTCTTGTGGGGCAACTCAGGGGGGCTCGTTTTCTCTCCTAGCCTCCTTCTCCCGGACCTGATCCGGACACTCTCCTCTGCTTGGAGTGCCCCATCCCCACCCGGGGCGCTGCTCCTCACCCTTCAACACTGGCCCAGGTGACCCCTCCTCCGTGTCCCAGCGAGTCCCCAGAGCACCGCCAGGGGCCCTGGAGGTCCTGCTCTTCTGACGCCTTTGGCTGTGGGCTTTGACCTGCTTGCCTCATTCCCCACCAGAGCGAGGGCCTCACTGGCCTCTGGAGGCGGGATTCTGCAGCACTTTTCCTGGAGTCCCCGTGCCTAGTGGACAGAGTATTTGCTGATGGCTGAACGTCGATTCCCAGAATTCCTGGGCTCTCAGGAGAGACATGTCGCCGTCTACGAATGCGCCCATTTTAATTAGCCAGCCCAGCCTGTCTCCTAAACAATCCCGTTCTGGGTTTTCTGCACATTTGGAATGTTCAGCCTCGCCACCTGTTGGGAGATGGGGAGAAAATGAGCAAATGGCTTTAAAAGGCCCAATTACCATAGCAGCAGTCATCCATCCCAGGCTCTGACCCAGCACTGCTGATGTGACTTGGGGTCCCCGGACTGAGATGTGTGATAAGAGACATGTGCTTGGTGGGTGCCTCCTGCCATGGGCTGCCCAGGGCTGCACACCCCCTCATCAGCCCCTTCCCATCCACTCTGGGTCAGGGAGCCCCACTTCGCAGATGAGGAAAATGCTTACAGAGGTGAGGGGACTTGCCCACGGTCGTGCAGGTGACAGCAAATGTGGGGATGGACAGAAATCCCTCTGTGCTTTCCTTTCTCAGTGGCCGGGGGAGCCAGGACCCAGCAACTCTTCAGAGATGGTGTCGGGAGAGACCTGAGCAGTCAGCTCACCAAGCCTTTCACCAACCTTCAGCTTTCTTTTTTTTCTTCAAAGATTTTATTTATTTATTAGAGAGAGAGAGAGAGAGCACAAGCAGGGGGAGCAGCATAGGGAGATAGAGAGGCAGACTCCATGCTGAGTGCAGAGCCCAACGCGGGGCTCGATCCCAGGACCCCGGAGATCACAACCTGAGCCGAAGGCAGATGCTTAACTCACTGAGCCCCACAGGTACCCCCAACCTTCAGCCTTTAACAGACATTTTCTCCATATTTACTAGGTGTTAGTTTGTCGGAGCATCAAAGATGTGAAGGACCCTCCACTTCCGTCGCATTCTGTCCTCCCAGTCTTCCACTCATCCATTCCCAAGACATCCATGTGCTGACACCTTCTGAACCTTTAATCCCTGCTCAGTTGTGTCTCCCAAGCACCAGACGCCTGAACATTCCTGCTTGGGGCCTGTTCATGATTGTCCTTCTCAAGGCCCCCGAGTTCAGTCATGGGGAGGACAGATGAGATGCTGTTCCTGCCCTAAGGGAGTTGGAATCTGGTAGATGAACAACAGATGAGAAAAAAGGAAACTCAGACAGGTTAAGTATCTTGCTCAAGGTCACACAGCAGAGGACCAAGATTCGCACTCAGGTCTCCAGCCACCTCTCATGATATCCTGGGGTCATTTTCACAGCACCAGGCTACGGATGTGCTTTAGGAAGAGGGGAACTTAGAAGCTAAGAACCATATAAGAGAAACACTGGAATATAGAGCAAAGAGAACCCAAATGCTGACTGAGGAGTCCTGGGTTCCAATCCTGGCTCTGCCTCGACCTCCATGTGCAACTTGGATAACTCAAGTCCCTCTCTGGCTCTCATATAGATCTGTTTGGAATAAATACCTTCCAGAGTCAAAGGCCCGTAAGTCCCCAGGCACGTGTCATGGCTCTCCCCTCCCTGTCCCCTTGTGGCATTTACTGTGGCTGCTCTTTTCCTGGTTTCTGACATACTTATTGCCCTCCTTTGCACCCATCCTTGTTGCTCCCAAGCAGACTGTGAGCTCCTTAAGGGGATAAATGGAACGTCATTCCTGTCTTGGTCCACAGGGCATATAGCAGAGGGCCAGTTAGAGGGACTGAATTACTCCTATAGGAAGTACAGAAGTCACTGCAGGCTTGGAGTAGGGCCCAATGTATGTAAAGTGACGTTTCAGATTTTTCTAGACATATTCACATTCCCCAAATTCTAGGAGACAAAAGCCTTAGGATGGCGAAGTCTCAAAGGTAAGGCTTGATCACGAGCGAATAACCCAGAGCACACTGGGAGATTGCAGGCAGGTCCAGAGCCGTGAAGGGCAGCCCAGTTGGCCTTGGTGCCTCTCCAGCTCCAAAATGGGGTGATCATGCCCACTGAATCTGTTAGCCCCTGGTTCTCAGCACTGCGGGAAAGGCAGCCAGTGAGTTCCAGAGAGTAAGGTAACCAGGTGATGCCTAATGATGCCTGATGTGCATCCTGGATGAGTAAATGCAACCAGACAACCTCTCCAGGGTCTTCCAGCTTCAACGCTTGGGGTCCATGCCCACCTTTCAGTCTTTTTCCTTCCTAAATGGGAAACAGAAGAGCCAAGAGGTGGGGGGAGATGCAGGAACCATTAGGGAGAGGGTGCTCCCTGCTGAACGTGCTTAGGTTCACACACAACAATGAAATCCACTCATACAATTATCGTGCGATGTCTTCATCCAGACTTCCGTCTGGTCTCAGCTCCCCCGAGTGTATGGAGGCCACACGTCCTACCCCGGCTGAGCATTCTGGAGGAGAATGGCATGCCGGGACAATAGGATTGGCAGACGGTCTCTAAGGGCAGAATTACCAGTAAAGGGTAGTCGTTTCCAACACCAGAACTGCAGTGAACATTTCCCCAAGGGAGACTCAGGTTGGAAGAAGTGGGAGGGAAATGCAGCTGACCACCTGCTATGGGTCAGATACCTTCTCACCCAATTCAGCCTCACATCATTTCTGCCAGGAAACAATGACAATCCCATTTCTGTTATGACAGCACAGAAGTTCAGGTTCTCTAGTTGCCTGAGGTCATAGAGCTAGATCAAAACTGAGATTGGAATTCTCAAGTTCAAGGTTGCCACTAGCTCTTAGGCCCATTTGTGCACATTAGAAGAAGGTGCATCCTACAGGCAGATGAAGCCCTGTACCAGGGTGCACAGCTTAGTGAGCTGAACCCAGCCCATATTTCAGCACCCCCCCTCACCTCCTCAACTGAGCGCCTTTGTGCAGTGTGCGACCTGAACAAACATACATGGCAGCCCTGCCCAGGTCTGTCTCCTATGCTTGTACTCTTTAAGGCAAGACTTGCCACCTCTTATCTGGGTCGAATCTCTTCCTCCACAGATATTCCTTCCTTCCAGTGGATCAGCAGTTGGATGAGAATTGTAGAATCAGAGGAGAAGAGGGTCATCAAATCCAAGCCCCTCATTTTACAGATGAAGTAATTGATAATCAGGGGGTGAAAGTGATGGCCGAGGACACATCTCGATTCTCAAAAAGAAACTGTTAGCTTACTTTCCTCCCTACCCTCTTCACTTCTCGCCCCAAAGGAGTTTGGCCTCAGACCCCTGTCCTCAGTTCTGGGAATTTTATCCCACGTGGCAAGAACACCCAGGCTGCGGCCAGGCCCTGACAACGGCCACAGCTTGATTTCCTTTCCTTCTCAGGATGGCCGAGAGTTTGGGCTTGCACCATACAGCCTCAGTGGTGGGCCAACGCGTCTCTCTGGGAGTCACGCTGGAGGAAATACGGTGGAGGATTTCTCCCATCTTGTTGTGCTGTGGTCAGGAGGAAAGGAAAGAAAGCATTTGAGAGAAGGCATGGCAGACGCCAGGCGTGCACTGAAGGGTTGCTCCCTTTCCTCCATCCTCTCTGCGGCCCTCCGGCTTCCACACACAGGCGGGGCCATTCTCCTCTAAGACCCTCCGGCTCAGGAAAGCAGGGCTGCTGGTAGGGGCGAGCGTGAGTGCGAAAGCACCGGCGGGACCCCGCCCTGTCTGATCAGACCTGATGCAGGGGCCGCCAGACGTGCCAGGACCCTGGCCCCCCCCCCACCGCGGGTCCCCGAGGCTGGGCGGTGGGGTGGTCCTGGGGCGAGGGGCGGGGGCAGACCTGTGGGCGCGGGATAGAAATGGTTCAGTATGTGATCAGCGGTCTCCCTGTAGCTGTGCTGAGCCGTAGGGTCAAGGTCAACCCTGGTGGTTGGTGAAAAGTGGGTAACCATCCACCAGCCAGCTTCCCCAAGTCTGGGCCAGGCGGCTTGGTGGAACCAGAGAAGGGACCCGCGGGCCAAGCTGCCTGCACCCCCCTCCCCACCCCAGGTCAGAATTCCAGCTGGAGACTTTCTCCAGAACAGGGCGGGGTGCAGCCCGCTCCTCCCTTCGCCTTTTCACCCCCGTGCCCTGCTGGTGACCCAGGTTTATGGGGCTGCCTATCATCTCCCACAGCTGCAAGGGGGACGCTTATCTCGGCGCTGATTACACTCGGCAGAGCACAAACACCCGCCCTCCTGAGCAGGAGGGCCACATGGGGCTCTAATTGTTTTATGGGCTTTTCACACTCAGAAACGAGGGGAGAAGTGCCAGGCACACGGGCCGGCTTCCTGTGGCTTCTTTTCCACAGCTGCTGCCCTGTCAACACCCCGAGTCCCCAAAGGGCCTGGCGTGGGGGACCCGGCATGGTGAGGGCACCTGTGGGCTGTGAGCACTTCCCAGTGGCCGAGTGGCCGAGAGAAAACATTCCCGGACCGGCCTTGCCATTTGGTGAAAGGGGGCGCATGGTTCCCCCCAGAGCCAGACAGAGCCCCCCACCTTGCCAGTCATCCTGCCAGACCCCAAACCCGGAGCCATACTAAACCCGTCACCACCACCGTCACGGGACCCTCCATCAGTCTGCCACACTCCGAATGCTGACCTCTGTCATCTCCTGGGGGCCTGCAACAGCCCGAGGAGTTGGAGGGGTGGGGAGGGGTGGTGGGGAGCCGGGGTGAAAAGACTGGGTGGGGGGACGTGAGGGGACCTGCCCATGATGGCGCAGCCAGACAGCGGAGCTGAGACCTGCAAACAAAGTCCCTCTACAGCCCTGCAGTCCTGTCCTGCCTATGTTTCATTCTCCTGTCCCTGCCTGTCCCCTCCCGTCCCCTCTCCCTCCCTCCTCTGTGTGTGTGTCTGTCAGACAGATGGACACACACACACACATACTCACATCCTTCTCGGGTCTTTCTCCTGATCTCTCATCTCCATGTCCCTCAGTCTCTCTCTTACTCTCTTCTGCTCCCTCTTCTCCCCCAGTTCTCGTCCAGGTTCTCCCCGCTTCCTGGGTCCCCCCCGACCCGTCCATCTCTTCTTCCTGCCTCCTCAGCTGTGGCCACTGTGTCTGTCCTTCTCTCCCCCTGCTCCACAGAAACTCTGCAAATTGCTTTGACAGAAGGGTCCTAGGGATGCCACTGCTGGGCCGTGGTGCCCTGTCCCCTTTGCGAGCGGCAGACCCCTCTGCTCAGCACAGGGGCCCTGCCGCCCGAGCCCCCCCGCAGTCCAGCCGGCACAGGAAGCACAGAATGTGTTCCCTGGGTAGATCCAGGCCTAGCCTTGGTGCCAGGGTCTCCCTCAATGTCCTAGACCACGTATTCATTCCCTGCACTTGACTGTGGCCCAGTGTGCCTACGAAAACACTTTCATACCCATTATCCTAGTTCATCTCCAAAATGGTACTGTGAGGCAGGTCCAGCAGGGGTGTGGGTTCTCATAGCAGAAGGGCTGCGAAGGCAGTGGTTATCAAGGGCCTCCTCTGTGCCAGTCACTAGATACACACCATCTCCTGGAAGGCTCACACCAGTAGTCCTGCTGGCCCACAGGGCACTTTTGTGGGATTTAGGAACCAGTGCCTATTCTTTTATACACTTTCCTGCCACCCACTGGAAAACTAATAGATATACAAATGGAAAATAATAAATATACAAATCCATGATGATACCATAGATAGTGCCCTCTAGAGTAATGCAGTGCACAACCTGCGCAGATGTACATGGTGGCTCTAAACAACAAACCTGCAAGGGAGGGATTATTGCCTGAATTTTGCACATGAGGACACTAATTCTGCTGTCATGATCTTAAAACAGCAGACTGCCCTTTCAGCTCCTACAAGCCTGTGGGTCCCCTGGTCTGGTCTTCCTGGTTCGTGAATGTTTGCCTGGTTTGGAACTCACTTGCAATCTCTGATTCTCAGCCTTGATGTGTTCACCTTACCTGGTTCCCATAGTGTGTTGCAAAGGACACGAGACTGGGGTGCAGGAAATCTGGCTGAAACCGAAACTCTGCCACTTGCTAGCCGTGCAAACCTTAGCATTTACTTTAACTTCTGTAAGCCTCAGCCTTCACATCTATAAAATGGGAATGATCGTGCCTACCTTCCCCACGAGGTTGCCTGAGGATTGAGGACAATATGGAAATGAAAACAACTGGCGTATGGGAGGCATTAAATAAATGTTTGATGAAAAAAGTAATGAATGGATAAATAGTCCCCAGGGGGAGAAAGTGAATTTAGGATATCAAATCAAAATGCAAGGCGTCTGGGTGAATCGCTGTGCTCAGAGCACAGTGGGCTGAAGCTTTAGAATCAGCAGGTGCCCCTGCCACATACCCCCCAGTCTCTCAGCCCCGCAGGGACACCTGTCCTGGGCTGCATTTTCTGTTCTTTTTAAAAAATATATTTTTAATTAATTTATCTATATTTTTAATTTTTTATTTGAGTATGGTGGACACACAACGTTACATTAGATTTGGGTGTACCACTGAGTGATTTGACAAGGTTGTACATGATATTGTGCTCACCACAACAGATGCACTTTCTGTTCTTGTCATGGCCTCCACATTCGTACTTTAAGGGCCCAGAATCTTCTGGAAGAGAGGACTTAGGAGGCACTAAATGTTTTTTAACACCCATCCATCCCAGTGCTGGAGGACCCCAAGATCCTTCAGCTCAGGCTGGAGCTGGCCAGGATCCTCGGGTACGGCTCAGGAGGGCGGGGCGGGGGCTGGGCGCTGTAAGGGGTGAATGCCTCCTCAAGGTTCACGCTCCAGACACCTGGCTTGCCTCACTTTAGTCCTGGCTCTGGCTTTAGTTGCTTGCTTTCTCTCCTGCATTTTGCTTTCACGGATCTTTTCATCCTCTGGTTCTCAAGTTAAGTGTCACTCCTCTGGGAAGCCTTCCTGGAATCTCTAATGTCCCTCAGGTCCCCTAACACCTCCCCTCTGAGCCTTTTGCTCAGCCTTTATGACTCTCATCAAAGGGTAACTTACCAATTATGCTGGTTGTGTGGCTGGCTCAGCATCACTCTCTCCTTTCACTGCAGAGCTGGGAGCTGCCATTTCCCAGAATCCCCATCCCAGGACAGTTCCGGGATAGCTATGTTCCATAGGAGAGAAAAAGAGCCGGTGTTCTCCAGAGGCAGGGCAGCCAGACCGGGGCACAGACGTGAGGCTGAAAGCAGTTTCTAAATGAACTTCTTGAGAGGCACCTCCATCTGGGGGGCAGGCTGAGGTAGCTCATGGGTGAGTCTTAAAAACCAGCTCATCGGGGGTGGCTTCCCTGCCCTTCACTCCCACTGCCTTCCAACAATGGGCAAGCCCAAGTGTGTGAGTAGTGTTAATACCTATTTTCCCCCAAATCAGAGGCTCCCTGTGGCCAGGGTCACCATTCTGTCCTGAATGGCTGTATCCTGAAATATTAGTCTAAACAGAAACAGAATCCACATGGTCCCATTTAGCAGATTGGAAGACTGAGCCCCGGAAAGGATCACAAAAATGCAGAGCTACCCTCAAGAGCACCTTCTTTCTTTGCCGCGAGGACAAGAGAAATGGTAGAAAGAAATGGCTTAAGTTCAAAACAGCTTTTGAATCACTGTTTCAGGTGTAACCCCCCCCAAATCAAGATGCTAGTCACACTGAAACCAAAGCACAGACTTCTCACTAACACCGTTGAGTTATGATCACCACTTTCCAGTTGACAAAATTATTTCTTATCTTTGTGTTTTACAGGTATAGCAATAAAAATTATTGTCAGGGGTATTATTACAATTTTTAACCACTAATGGAATTACGATGACTGATGGAGTGTCAGCAACAAAATGTACTTCCCACAACATGCAGGAACTTTTTATTTATTATCTCTGGGCTTTACTGTTACCATAGCAATAAAATTCATACTCACCAGGATTATTACCATTTTCAACTAATGGAATTATTATTTTTGTTTGTGGTTTTAAGTCTCAGAATAAAATGTAATCCCATCAACAGGACTGAAATGTTTAATGTCCTTAAATGATCAATAGAATAACAGAATTCCTCCAAACTTATCATCACTCCTCCTTTAGCCGCGGGGTCTTTTTGTGTCTCTCCTATGGGATCCGCATTTGTTAAGGGGGCATCTGGGGCCTTCGTTCATTCTACAAGCACTTAGTAAGTGGGTCCCGTGCTATGGTAAAGACTTCAAGGACAAATAAGACAGTCTAGCATAGTGGTTCAGGGAGATGGCTCAGGAGCCACCTGAACATGAGTTTGAGTCCCAGGTGTGGTGGGTGGCTCTGGGAAAATGTCCTGACTGCCTGCAGTCTCTGTTTTCATGTATATATTTAAAAAAAATTCCCACTGCTCAATGTTGGGTGAGGATCAAAGGTGACTCTTTGCAGTGTGCTTGGGAAAATGCTTGGCACAGAGAAGACCCTCAGTGAAGGATGGTCGTTGCTGTGTGTGGTTGTCGATGTTGTCCTAACCCAGCCCTTTCTCTCAAAAGATTTGCATTCTAATCCGGGGACACTCCACAAGTGTGGTGTCCACTATGCAGGGCACCTTCGGAGAGCCACCTAACCCAGCCGGGACAGCATCGGTCACCTGCTGGAGGTGACTCCTGAGCTGGGTCCCGAAGGATGGGTGGCGTTGCTGCTCAGGGAGAAAAGGAGGGAGGACTTTCCGGATAACCAGAAGAGCAAGTGCGGGGGCCAGAGGGCCCTGAGAACACAGTGCCTGGGGGGGCAGGCGGGGACTGGCGTCAGCAGATAAAGGGCACAGGCTCAGTGACCCCCATCAGGCCACTCTGTGACCTTGAGCCGCTTTTTCCTTCCCAATGGGTGAAAACCCATTAATAAGAATACACGGAGCTTGGAGAGCCTGCGGCTGTCTTCGGATGAAGGCAAGCATTATCATATTAACTAATTACATGAATTAAAATTAATTAATTAAATAAATGGCTTAATGAGATTAGTGCATTTGTTGTTTAATTATCCATTACCGCTGTTGATAATAGTGATGGATTCTGCACTCATGACAGGTGACAGGTCTGTCAGCGAGCAGTGGACGGTAAAACCACGATGGGGCCACGCAGATGGGGGGAGGATGGAGGCTGCTGCAGCTTCCCTGGCCTCGTGCCAGAAGACCCTGAGACCCTGATGAGAGAAAGGCCAGCATGTGGTCAACCCGCCGTCAGAGTCTCGTTCCCTCACCTGTAGCAGGGGCAGGGGGCTGTCCTGCATCCGTGAGCATCAGTGATACTGGGCTAGATAGTGTTTCCACCTTGGTCCTTGGTCTCTTGGTCCTCACTCCTTCCTGGATCATATTCCCAAATGAACTACTGGCACATACACCTTTGGGGGAGCCCAGGCAAAGACACTGGGGACAGGAAGTGGCCCTAGAAAGCGATCCTCAGGATGACATTTTGGAACGGTCACCTGCAGGGGATAGCTGCCTCTGTGCTTCTCCGAGGGGCTAGTTTACTCTGCTTCGTCCCTGCCTGACTCCCCCTGGGTGTTCCTTGTTGCCTCGGTGAAGGGCGGGTCGGCCTGTCCTGCGGGATAAATCCAGCTAGCCTTCCTGCCCCCCAAGTCTTCTGGCCCCGTTCTCGATGCTGCGCCCAGGTTGCTCCCACATCCCCATCTCCATGCAGAGCACCCCTGTTCAAACTTCAAGGGGCCATCCCCGCCGAGGGTTGCCGTGGCCCCAGGTATCCTTACCAGAGCAGAGAATGCCTGGTTACAGGGGGGGCGAGTCCCACGTCAATAAATCCTTCCCTATCCATCTTCGTATTTCCCTGGGGCGGGGGGTCCCACAAGGGTCTACTTTTCAGCTAAGACTTGCAGCTCCTTGAGTGTGAAAACTGCCTCTGCCCAGAGCAGCCACCGGACCTCTCCGCTTGGGCTGTGCTGAGACCGGATGCCGTTTATGGTCCTGCAGGTGATGGAGGAGGAGTGGTAGGGGCATCATCTCAGGGAAAGGCCTGGCAGGGTCTCCAGGCCAAGGGGAGCACCTCTCCCTAATTATTACCTCCGCTAGGCTGGTCGAGGGCCACAGCCACCATATAGCTCAGAGTCTCACTGTCCATCTATCTGTGTCTTGTCCTGGTCCGCCACAGGTGAGGGTCTGAGGAACCATGATGCCAAATTCCAGGGGTTCTCGACAGTTCTAGAATGTCATCCTGAGGATTGCTTTCTAGGGCCACTTGCAGTCCCCCATGTCTTCACCTGTGTTCCTGCAAAGATTTATGTGTGGGTAGCTTATTTGGGAATGTGATCCAGGAAGGAGGAGTGAGGATTTGGGGGAATAAACACAGGGAAGAAAGCAAGCCAACATAAGGACCTGTTATCCCTTAGATGAGAGTTTGGCCACCTTCAGGAGGACTAGAATATTGGTCCCAAAGTACCTTCTAGAGCCTTCTGGGTTAGGTTCAGAGCCATCTGCCCAAGGAAATAAAGAGGGAAGTAGCTACCCACCAGTCCTGTCTCCCATTGGCCAAGAATCATCCAATGGGGTGTCAGCTGCCCTGCATGTTCAGTGTGCATGGTGGAGCTCTCCGAGTGGGTGTCCCCCAGGCACCGGGGGATAGGACGTGGGAAATGCATCGTCAGTGGTACACTCATAAAACTGGTCAAGGCTGCAAGGCCCCACTTCCCACAGTAGGGACTGGAGTAAGAGATGAGGCCGAGAAGATTGGAAATGGGCCCAAGCGGTGGCTGATGCAGAAAGTGCTTTGCAAAGTGCCTGGTACAAAGTTAGAGCACAATTTAAAAGGCAGTTATGATTTTGTATCCCCAGTAACCTGCATTCACTAAATAATGGATGAATGAATGGAAAGAACAAGTATCTGGCCTTTAGTAAGTGGGCCTCATGCAAAATTAAATGGCTCAGCTCCCAGGCCAGCGACAGGTCTGGGAGCCCGGGGCCTCTGACGGGTCTCTGTACACATTCTACAAAGATGTCTGCTCGGCCAACAGGACTTTAAACTTGTTCTGGAGAAGAGATTCTGGCCCGTGGCCTCTGAGGACTTCACGGGGATGGGGACATCAGAGTAGGAGGGCAGTCCCTGAGGAGCACAGCTGAATAAATTCAGGTGGCTGGGGTAGCCGGGCTAGTGATCACGTCTGAGCCTCCACTGCCCGGGTTTGAAAGATTCTATCATGGATTAAAACGTGTGTGTGTGTGTGTGTGCGCGCGCGCGCCACCAGCTTCTGGAAAGATCGAATAGACATACTTTTCCTTTTCCTCCTGCTGAGCACAACTGAAGACTCTGGACATTAAATAGAAAACAAACATAACAAGACCCGGGAAGGGGCGCCTGGGTGGCTCAGTCGTTAAGCGTCTGCCTTCGGCTCAGGTCATGATCTCAGGGTCCTGGGATCGAGTCCCACATCGGGCTCCCTGCTCGGCGGGAAGCCTGCTTCTCCCTCTCCCACTCCCCCTGCTTGTGTTCCCTCTCTCGCTGTGTCTCTCTCTGTCAAATAAATAAATAAAATCTTTAAAAAAAAAAAAAAGACCCTGGAAGGTGAAGAGAAGGTAGACTGGCTGGGACTTTGGAAACGGTATGGTGGGGAGATCCCTGGGAAGCGTCAATTCGGGTTCTGGGACCCAGTGATGATATCATTCAGAAATGAAGACATTCTTAAGACATTCTCAGGTGAAGGAAAATGAAGAGAATTTGTCACCAACAAACCCACCCTAAAGGAGGAGTAAAGAAAGTTCTCTAAACAGTGTTAAGACAGGGTTATGGATCGAGGGAAGTGGGTATGGTACAAAAGGGCAACGTGGGGGATCCTTGTGGTGATGGAAAGTTCTAGGTGTTTGGTTGTGATATTATTTTGCAAGAGGATACCATTGGGGGGGGATAGATCAAAGGGTATACAGGATCTCTCTGTGTTATTTCTTAGGGCTGCATGTGAAGCAAATTTCTCAAAATAGAAAGTTCAGTTAAGAATGCATGACCTTGGGGCGCCTGGGCGGCTCAGTTGCCTTCGGCTCAGGTCATGATCCTGGAGTCCCTGCTCAGCGGGGAGTCTGCTTCTCCCTCTGACCCTTTGACCCTCTGACCCTCCCCCCTCTCATTCTCTCTCAAATAAATAAATAAAATCTTAAAAAAAAAAAGAATGCATGACCTTGGGGGTGCCTGGGTGGCTCAGTCGGTTAAGCGTCTGCCTTAGGCTCAGGTCATGATCCCAGGTCCTGGGATCAAGTCCCACATCATGCTCCTTGCTCAGCAGGAAGTCTACTTCTCCCTCTGCTTCTGCCCTCCCCCCGCCATCATGCTCTCTTGCTCTCTCTCTTTCTCTCTCAAATAATAAATAAATAAAATCTTAAGACAAAAAGAATGCATGACCTTGGGCAGGTCACTTCTCTCAGCCTGTTTTCCCATTTGTGACGTAGAGACAACAGGAGGCTCCCCAAATGTAAAATGGAATCTCCAGAGTGTTCTTGGGGGATAAGTAAATGAAATAAAATGAGACAATTACCCAGAACAGCACCTGACCCAGGGGGATCGTTTGGTATATGTTAGTCATAATTACTATGAACCGTAAGAAGGACCACTTTGCACTGGTTAGCATGTTAAGCCCTTCACATAGCTTTTCTCCCTTAACCCTTCCGACATCCCTGCGAGATAGATGCCGCCAGGATGGCCATTTCATAGTCAAGGACTTTGTTCCACAAGTGCCCAGGGCTGCACAGCTGGTGAGAGGCACGTGCTTGGTTTGAACCCAGGCCCCCCCGCTCCTTCTGCCCAGGCTCTGGCCCCCTTTGCCATGCAGCCCAGATGCTTCTTCCTCCAAGAAGGAGTTATTTTTGTTATTGGTGTCCCTCTTCCGTGGGGTAGTGATCACGAGGGTCTCTGGAGTGTGCCTTTGACAGGGAGAGGCCATGCCCTGGGCCCCCGTCCTGCCCCACCGGCCAGCCAGAACCCCTGGGTGGGAGTAGGTGGGGGCGGTTTGCAAGCGGGCAAGACAAGCAAGCAGGCTGAGGTCCTGGAGCCTCTGAGAAGGATGTAAACCGAGTGAGGAGAGTTGGTTGGCCAAGGCCAGCAAAGATGCCCTGGGGGCTTAGGAGAGTGTGAGCCGGAAAGACACACCAGGGGTCAGCTCCACATTTCCCTCCCTGCTGAAGTCTATGACCTATGACCTATGACCTAACCTCCCTGAGCCTCAGTCAGCTGCACTGGGAAAACAGAGCCTGTGTTGGCCTCTGCCCTGAAGACCAGAGGAGGTCCTGGCAGTAAGCACCCTGCACCGCGGCTGGTACACAGTTGATGCTTAATAAATGTTCTCTCTTTCTGTTCTCCTCAGGTGGCTGATGGAGGGGGGCTGAACCTCACCGCCAGGGTCAGAGAGCCCGGGTGACTCTGGCTTGGGAGAGCAGGGACCAGGTGGGCTGGAGGTTTTCTGGTTCGCAAGGGAGCCTCTTTCTGCTGTGTGGAGGGTATGGAGGGGTGGAGGGTGTAGGGGTGAAGTGAGCTGTTCAGAGGAGTCCCTCTCCCCAGGTTTCTGGGAAGGAAGCTCAAGCCCAAGGCCTTTTTTAGGAAGCCATCTATGTGGCTCAGGGAATGAGAATCTCATAACAACAGCAATAATAATAAAAATAGCAGCCATAATGCAGACACTTAGCATGAATAGCAAGCTAGTTTATCAGTAGAGCACTCAGCAGGCATTAACTAATTAAAACTCCTCCAAGGTAAGCAGTTATTGATTTGTGAGGACTGATGAAAAGAAGTCCAGGTGGAGGGACTCCCATCAGCCAGGCCGAACAATGAGCCAATCTAGGCCACGAGTTCCTTGTCATATGATGGCTTTGTTCCCAGGGGCTGGGGCAACCCCCCCAGGGGGTTCCGGAGGCTGAGCCCCCTCGAAGGCCTTGGATCCTCTGCTCCAAAGATTGTCTTTGACCGCAAACAGGAGATGGCCATTCTTGCCCTGCAGAGGAGAAGAGAGAAGGCGGCACCATGGGACCAGCCACGGTGACAATATTATGACCTACTGTGAACTGAGCATTTACTATGTGCCAGGCCCTGTCCTAGTTTTTACTGACATTATCTCACTGAATGTTAACAACATCCCTATAAGGTACATATCATCACACCCATTTTACAGATAGAGAAATTGAGGTTGTGAGAGACAAAGTCATTTCTCCCCTCCCGGGTCCCATAGCTGGTAAGGGAAGGGCCTTGTCTCAGGATTTCTGGAATGTTTTGCATGTTCATGCAAAGCATCTTGATCCTTTTTTTTTAAGATTTTATTTATTTATTTGACAGAGGGAGAGAGAGAGAGAGAGCACTAGCAGGGGGAGTGGCAGGAGAGGGAAGAGGGAGAAGCAGGCTCCCGGCTAAGCAGGGAGCCCGACACGGGGCTCGATCCCAAGTCTTAACTGACTGAGCCACCCAGGCACCATCTTGATCCTCAAGATGAACCCCTGCCCTAAGGACCTGCGCTCATCTTACAGATGGGGAAACTGAGGCCCACGAGGGGCAGGGCATCACTGATAGGCAGTGGGGCCGGGACGCAGGGCAGATCTGCCTGATTCCAAGGCCACTCCTCTTTCTCCTTCCTCTTTCCTACCTGGAAGAGGAAGTTTCGACGTCGATGGTGATGTGGGGAGCTGCTGACCTTTGCTCAGGGGCTCGTGCTGGGGCCATAGCCTCAGATGCGATTCCCCAGCGGGCGGGGAGCTCTGGTATCTCCCTGGCCTCGGTCTGTGCCCCAGAAAGGTAATTCCACGTCTATAAAGTGCATCCACATCCCTGTGCTCAACTCTGCACAGTAGGCAGGACTGGGAAGCAAGGACCTGTCCCCGGGGCAGATCCACCCCTGAACTTAGCATCTGATGCCCCTCCACGGCCCCGGGCACCCACCACCGGAGGAAAGGGGTCGAACGCCTCCTGCTGCTTCATGCCTGGTAGGCACTTGTGTTGACTATCAGGACGACGCTACCCTCAGTGTCCCCAGTGTCAGGGAAGGAGTCACCCAAAGACACCCAGCTAGCAGGCGGGTAAGCCGGCTTTGGACTCCGGCACCCCTGCTCCCCAGCCCACACGCTCAACTGCCACTCTCACCCGCCTGCCCTGGCAATGGGGCGTGCACGGTGTGTCGCTGATCATAAAAGCTGACATTTCTGGATGCTTATTATATGGCACGTGGGGCTTTTTTATGTAATCCCCGCAACGGTCATCTGTGGGAGGCGTCACTGTGGCCATTTCACAGATGGAGTGTTCAAGAGAAGCAGGTGAATAGCTTTCCTGGGGAGCCGGGAAGCAGGACTTGGGACTCAGGTCCGTCTGACTCCAAAACCCAGCTGGACTCATCATGCTGAGACTTATTTTAACTCCGCTCCTCACACTCAGACACCTCTTGGTGTTACGTCTCCCGAAGCCTCCCAGTTTCTGTCCTGCTGCTCAGGCTTCAAAGTCAAGTTTCCTCGCTGGAAGCGGGGCATCATTACAGCTCACCAGTCAAGTGACCTGGGCATCCAGCTCTGTAGGAGTTTTTCCAGGAGGTTCTCATGCGCAGCTCGGGTTGAGGACCGTGGGCTAAAGGAAAAGGTGCAGAATCTGGATCTCAGCCCTAGACCCATCTCAGGAAATCCCCTGGTTCGGTGTCCTGTCTTTACCCTATTCACACTGGAGTCAAGAAAGCTGAAGTGATGGGACGAAGAGGGCCAGCAAGTCAGGCTAGGAGTGCAGGCTGGAGTCAGAGTTCCGGAACCCAGAGCAGGGCCGGTTCCTCGCCGCTGCCCGACTCCGAGGCTGCCGTCTTGAACGTGGACTATCTCTGGCAGCTCGCCGGTTCCCACTCCTAGAGCCTTGTCCTTCCCCTGGGCCGCTTCTTTCTGGTCAGTCACAAGTCAGGGCCTCCAAAGACTGTAGCTAAGGAGTTGTGGACATTACACAGAAAGAGGCCTAAGGAGGGACAATTGTCATGGTATTGTCCCCCACTGTCCCCCAAACACACTAGTGTCTGCCACCTCCCAGCCTTTGTCTGTGCCTGGGAGTAAGATGCAGGAGGAAGGCAGATGGGCCAGGATAGCATCTTTATTACTGATTGAGCTGAGCCTGGAGGATGTGGCTTCATTCCAGAGGCCAGAGTCTGACAGCCCACCCCACATGCTCTCTCCTTCCCCGCATCCCTCCATGGACAGGGCTCCCCAGGGAAAAGCAAGAGGGTGCTCATGCCCTCCATGAATGTGTGGCTATCAGGACTGGGAGGAAAAAGGGGCAGGGTTGCACAGGCCTGGCCTCCCCTTCCAAACTCCCCAGGGCACAGGCGTGAGGGGTGGGGGGTACTGGGGTGCTGATGCATGGCCCTCCCTTGGGAGGCAGGGGTGGTGAGGCTTGCTTTCATTTTCAGAGGGTGTGGGGTGCTTCACGAACACCTGTGTGATACAAGAACGTGTCTGCAAAGTGGTGGGTGATACTTTGCTGCCCCAGGATGGCTGAGGGTGCTGTGAGGCCGACCCCACTCTGCTAAAATAGGCTTTCCCATGGACGCCAGTTCGTGAGAAGAATGTGTGGTGTCAGAGCTCTGGACCCGAGTCCTCGTCCTGGCTGGGCTGTGCGTGTGGGCTTGGACTTGCCCCCTCTCTGGGCCTCAGGCTCCTCCTCTATAGAGGGAAGGTCGTCTTACAACCTGGCTCCTGTCTCAGGGTCGTTCGAGGTCCCAGGGGACCCCCGGCAGGAAATGCCAGGCGCTGCAGCGATGCTCAGGCAGGATTTGGGGTTGCTGTTCCACAGTCAGGGCTCTGCCTGGCCTTGCTGGGGGCTGGCCTGGCCTGGGGGCCTGTCCTCCCTGGGACCGCGGAGGGCTCCCGCCTGAGCAGCCCTGGGATGCCTCCCAGCTGGGCCCGAGTCCCTTTATGAAGCCAGCCGGTGCTCTCCCCCACGGCTATGCCCTGGGCACACGTGTTCATCCTGCAGCCATAAAGTGGGATCAAGGAAGAATTTACAATCGAGGCTGTAAAGTCATAACAGCAAAGAGGCTATTTGGGTTCAGGTGGAGGTGAGAGGGTTCAGAAGTTCAAGACCTCCAGGCATTTCCTGGCAGCTGAGAACCCTCCCCGGGTGCTGGACCAGCTCAATGTTCCCCGCTGCAGAGGCTTCTCCCCGCATGAACGAGGGGGCCCACTGTCAATGGTTCTCAGCTTGGACTCATGAATACCTGTGGGCTTGGGGAGTGCCCTCAAGACAGGGCACCGGGGTTGGGGTGCCCCCTTCCTGGGGTCTCACCTGTTTGCCCCCTGTAGACTATGTCTTCTCTGGCTCCTGTCCCTGTCTGAGCACAAAAAAGGAGGGGAAGAGCATGGCCAGAGAAGTCAACTGAGCCCTGCTGCGTGGGGCCCGGCAGGCCTGGGTTTATGTCCTGGTTCCCATTTCCTGGCTGTGTGACCTTGGGCAAGTCTCTGTTCCTCTCTGGGCCCGGTTCCTCATCTGGTCACCTCCCGTAGTTGAGATCACAGCCTGGCACATAGCTGTGGAATGGAAGGAGCTCCCCAGCCTCCCCTTCGTCATCCTTCTCATCTTGCTTGCAGGGTCCTCCACCCTCCTGGGACTCAAAGAAGTAGGTCCGAAGGGCCCTTGGAATTATCCCAGGAGAGATGTGTGGGCTCCGGCCTCTGGTAGCAAAGAACTGGGTTCCAGTCCCAGTCTGGACACTTCCTGGTTCTGTGACGTCAGGCAAGTTGCTTCATCTCTCTGAGTCCCCGTGTCTACCTTTGTGGGGGGCAAATCTTGGCACCAGTGCTTGGGGCTGTTCACCGGGACACACCCCTACTGGCTGCCACACCTGTCCTAGAGGGGGCCTTTGGAAAGTACCTAGGTGGGAGGATGAGGCCTGGAACGGTGGGAGTTGGGTCTGAAGGAGGAAGGTGCTTGTGTGTCCTCATGGGGTTTACCCTGCTTTTAAAAGAATCACACATCCACGGCAGGCCAGAGTTGGTGGCGTGTTCAAAAAAAGTGTCCAGTCACAGAGTGCTTCGTGTTCAAATCCTCTTTATCACCGCCAAAGTCCAGCAGCATTTTGGGGTCCCTTTAAGGCAGGGGTTAGCAAAGGACGGGCTGGGGGACAAATGTGGCCCGCTGCCTGGGCTTGGAAGGGATGTTTTCTGGAGCAGGGCCATGCCCGTTCCTTTACTCACCAGCTCCTACAACAGCAGAGTTAAGTCCTTGCTACAGAGACCGGAAGGCCCATAAAGCCTAAAGTATTTACTCCTCCTTTAATAGAAAATGTTTGCAAGCCCTACCCTGGCAGCTGGGGTTGGGGGGCTGAGGCTGGGATCTGCGCTCAACTCCGTGGTCCCCCTTCATTTTATAGGCGAGGAAGCTGAGGGCCAGTGACTTGCCCATGGCCACATGCCCCCGGATGGCTTCTTAGGGTCAGGGCACCACGTGGCTAGCTCAGGACTGTTCTCACCCAGGGGGCACACCGAAGAGGGGGAAATGGTCCTCCAGCTGTGCCCTCCAGGCGTGAGATGCTCTGTGGTTGGTGCTGCACCTTCTAATTCCCTGCTGGTTTCCAAGCCTCACAGTATCCCTCTGGGCAAGCATTTTTTTTTTTTTTGCTTATCATATAGGATTTTTTTTTTTATTATGTTAGTCACCATACAGTACATCATTAGTTTTTTTTTTTTTTTGGATTTTTTTCTTTTTTTTTTTATTATTATGTTACGTTAATCACCATACATTACATCATTAGTTTTTGATGTAGTGTTCCATGATTCATTGTTTGCGTATAACACCCAGCGCTCCATGCCGGGCAAGCATTTGTGTCAGTCAATGCTGAATGAATGAATGTGTAAGGGGATCCCCGCTGCATGGCTCAAGTTCCCACGGTGGGCACGGGCAGGTTGGGAACTCAGAGCCCGGCCTGCTACCTCCTGGCTTCTCCATCGGGCTCAGAATCCTCAGGGTCCTTCTGCCCCGAAGACACAGATCAGCGCCGGCCGAGCACACCTGGGGAATGAGTGCTCTGGACCCCGGCCTGCACTCTAATCCTGCACCCCAAGCTCTGGATGTCACAGAACTACTCTTCAAAGACACCTCCTTGCTCCAGTCATTTGAGAGCATTTTCCTGTCGTAAAAGAAGGTGTGTTGGTGGCGGGCCATCATCGGCTGCGTGAGCCTGGGGCTTCAGTGGAGGATTCTCTCACTCCCTCCTCTCATTCCCACCAAACCCAGGAGGCTGCTTGTCCTTGGCCGCCGCCCGCTCCCCCCCCCCCCCAAGAGCGCCCAGATGCCTTTTGCAGAGAGCCCAGCTCGGGCCAGCAAAAGGGGGCCAGGACCCCGCTGGAGTGAGGACCTGTTTCTTTGCTCTCCCCATGTGAGCTGGGGGTTGCAGTGTGGGGCAGGAGAAGGCAAATGCTGGGCAGCCAGATGGCCCCGGGTTTGAATTCTAAAATTGTCACTAGCTGTGTGGTTTAGAGCCTGTTCTAAGAGCCTCTGGGCATTCCTTCCTTCGTCTGTAACTAAGGTCAGTGAGGATTACCCCAAGCGTGCAACTCGTGTGTGCTGGAGTTTCTTCCGGATGCTAGCAGCTGCTATGGGAATCAGGAACCCCGATTCCCCCAAGGGGTCTGGGCCCAGCCAGCCCTCCTTTGGCAGCTACCTGTTTCCCAGTTCTCGTTCTTGTCCTCCGTCCTGGCCTCTGGATCTTCCTCTCCTCTGGGGCCATAACAATGGGCTGGCTCTTCGCGCAGAGTCCTGAGAGGGGCCTGTGGGAGACCGGCATTCAGCGGCGCTGGGGGGAGGTCGGCTCCCTGTGGGTCTTGCCAGAGGCTTCCAGCGCCATCCGGTCGCCCCATCGCATGTTCACCTTTGTGCACGTGGTAGTGAAAGAATTGATGGAATTGTGGGAAGCTGCTTCCCATGTGGCTCCTCCTGGAAAAGGAGCTCAGAGAGCCCGGGGGTGTCCGTCTTGTCTGCTGCTGAACCCCCAGCCCTGGCGGGGCTCCGGGGACACACTAGGTGCTGAATGAATGGTGAAGGGAAGGAAGAGTCTTCTCTCCCCTGAAGGTCTTCCAGCTGGACTGAGAGTAAAATAGACAAGAGACAGATTCACAGGAGAAAAAGCCAGAGTTTCATTACACGCACAGGGAGGCCCGATAATGAAATCGAGACGGGAAGAAAGGACCACGGCAGGTGGTTTGTATACTTTTTAGACAAAGAGACAATACATCTGTGAGGAAGTCACAGGTCAAAGAAAACGTAACTTTAGGAGGCTCAATTAAGTAAGGAATTCTCAACGGCGTTTGGGCGGGGGTAGTCCATTAGTAAAAGTAACCAGGGTTGTTTCTACAGCCTTCTCGGCTCTAAATTTCCCACATCTGGGGATGGGGACGTCTCTCCACCTCCTGCCATGGGGAGGGTACCTTTCACGTGGGAGATTTATTTCCTGCTTCCAGGGGGATGGAGGAGGGTCTGAGCGTCCTTCCTGCACCGACCCTCTCTTAAGTGACTTTTATTTAAAAGAATCAATGTGCCAGTGGCACCTGGGTGGCTCAGTCGGTGAAGTGTCTGCCTTCTGCTGAGGTCGTGATCTCAGGGTCCTGGGATCGAGCCCCGCATCGGGCTCCCTGCTCAGCAGGAATTCTGCTTCTCCCTCCGCACCTCACCCCGCTCATGCTCTCTCTCTCTCAAATAAATAAATAAAATCTGTAAAATAAATAAATAAAAGAATCAATATACTATAGTGGCATATTTTGGGGGTGGCCAGCCCTTGGCCCCTACAATGAATAAACCTCTCATTCCCAAGGGTCATTTGCAAGTCGAAACTGAACTTTGCTTTGGAGCTGTAAATGCAATTTCAGAGATCCCATGCTGGATAAGAAAACAACTTTGTCCCCGGCTCAGTTACATACGTTGCATCGTTGTGAAATTTTCAAGGAAGGGCTCAAGCCCAGAGAGTCAGAGGCCCGGAGATTTTCACACCCAAGTGCTTCTTGACAATCTGTTCCAGTCCAGGGTCAGGGGCCGCCTACCAGCCTTCTCTTCCTGCCTCTGGGGTTTTGCTCATGCTGATCCCCCTGCTGGAAAACCAGACCTCCATTTCTCTCCGTCTTTGTCTGTCTCTCTCAGCACCTAGGAGTCTATCCCACCTGCATGAAACCTTTTCAGGCACCTCAAAGCATATGGTCATCTCTCGTCCTTTACCGAACTCCTTTGGCAGGATTACTTCTGCCACACTTTTATTTATTTATTTTTTTAAAAGATTTATTTATTTATTTTAGAGAGAGAGTGAGAAAGTGACTGTGGGAGGAGGGTCAGAGAGAGAGGGAGAGAGAGAATCCCAAGCAGACTCCCTGCCCGACATGGGGCTCGATCCCAGGACCCTGAGACCATGACCTGAGCCGCAACCAAGAGTCGGACGCTTAACCACCTGAGCCACCCGGGCGCCCCTGCCACACTTTTAGACACTTACCTTGGAATTTAATTGTTTCATTGCCTGTTTCCTCAGCCAGGGTCCACATGTCCTGAAGGCCCTGCGTCACACCTTCTAATCTCAGAGTGTGGCACCGGGCGGGGCACACGGGAGCTCAGCATGAAGATCTCAGCACTAGCACTCGAACACTTGCTGTCTGCTGAGGACCATGCCAGGTTGCCTTGTACATTGTCTTATCGGGCCCACAGCTCTCTTATCACCCCCATCTTATAGGTGAGGGCATTTATAGAAGCTTGCACAGCTGGGAGGTGGTGGTCGAGCCGGACACGAGCTCAGGACTTCCAGGGTCTGGCACTTACCGTGTCACACTCGATGGGTTCACACCCACAGGGATCGCAGGAATGAGGCCTGTCCTCTAGTTTCTTCATTTCTTGGACTATGGCCACTTTGACAAGAGGAAACAAAAGGGGTAATTATGTGAGGGGATGGAGGTGTTAACTAAGCATCTGCTGGAAAGAGCTAGGGCTTTGAAGACAGGTGGTCCTGGGTTCTAGAGCTGGCTTCGCTGTTTTTTACCCTTGGACCTCAGGCATGCTCTTTCTCCTCTCGAGAGCTCGGTCCCTCTCCTGCAGAGACTCCTGCAGAGTGAAGACAACAGGAGCAACCCCACAGGGCCATGGAGAGGACCCCCCCATGAAGCTCCAGGGGCGGCGGTCCACAGGCCCCCTGGCAACACCCGACACATAGTGATTCCGTCTCTCAGCCTCTCCCTTTCAATGCTTAAGGCGCCTCTAAACTCATCTGATTTTGATTGTGATCTTTGTAAACTTGGGGATTTAAACAAATCTCTGACTCCAACTTATAACGAATAAGTGGGAGGAGGGAACATTTGTTTTTAATTAATTAATTATTTTAATTTTTTTTAAGATTAAAAAAAAATTATTTATTTGGCCGAGGGAGAGACAGCGAGAGAGGGAACACAAGCAGGGGCAGAGGGAGAGGGAGAAGCAGGCTTCCCACTGAGCAGGGAGCCCGATGCGGGGCTCGATCCTAGGACCCTGAGATCATGACCTGAGCTGAAGGCAGACGCTTAACCGGCAGACCCACCCAGGAATCCCTCCCACAGTGGTTTGGGAATTGGTTCAAGTTATGTTGAGGAGAAATGTCTTGTGGCATGTCACCCAGACACAGGGTGACGGAGGCAGGGAGGTCCAGGTCCCACTCCCTGCCTACACTGACCTTACATTGACTTTACATCATGGGCAGCTCACCAACCTCATGGAGCCCTGGGCTCTTGACATGGGCAATGGAGGTAACAGAACTCATCTCAATGGGCTATTTCTTCCTCCCTTCTTCCCAGCTTTATTGAGGTATAATTGACATACAACATGGTGTAAGCTTAAGGTGTACAACGTGATGATTTGATGCATGTCTATATTGCAAAACAATGACCACACTAAAGTTAGTTAATACCTCCATCTCCTTATATCATCACTACTTTTTTTTTTTTTTTTGATGAGGACATTTGAGAGCTACTCTTCTAGCAACTTTGAAGTGTATACTACAGTATTATTAACTACAGTCACCATGCTGTACATTGGATCCCCAGAGCTTATTCCTTTTCTGGATGAAAGTTTGTATCCTTTGACCAACCTCTCCCCATTTCCCCCACCTCCCCCATCCCCTGGCAGCCACCATTCTACTCTGTTTCTCTGAGTCTGGCTTTTTTAGAATCCATAGGAAAGTGATATCTTCTACTATCTGTCTTTCTCTGTCTGACTTATCGCACTTAGCATTCATTCGGTTATTTTAAGAATTAAATGGGATCGTGAAGGTAAAGCAATTTGCATGATGCCTTACTAAGTACTCACTAAGTGCTAAGAATCATTAGTTCTGATAATAATAGTTATTCTCATTTCATCGTGGCTATATAAAAATTCTCAAAACTCAATAGTGAAAAAAACAAACAATTCAATTCGAACGTGACTGGCATAGAAGAAGATACCTCACCAGAGAAGATACACAGATGGTAGCCCCAGGGGAAGATGTTCAACGTCATTAGCCATCAGGGAAATGCAAATGAAACCCACAAACCACAATGAGATTTCACGACATATCTATCATAAGGGCTAAAAGTAAAAATAGCGACAACACCGAAGGTTGGTGAGGATGTGGAGAAACTGGATTGCTCATCTGCTGTTGGTGGGAACATAAAATGGCCCAGCCATTCTGGAAAACAGCTTGGTAATTTCTTGAAAAACTAAAACGCAGCCCAGCCTTTGCATTCCTGGGCGTTCCTCCCAGAGAAATGAAAACTTAGGTTCGCACAAAATCTGTACTCAAATATTTATAGCATCATTATTCACAATAGCCACAAAAGGGGAGCAAGGCAAATGTTTTCCAGTAAGTGAACGATCAAGCAAACCATGGTACATCTGTGCCATGGAACGGTACGCGTCAGTAGAAGGGGCAGATACCCGTCCACGCCACAGCGTGGGTGGATCTCAGAACAACGCTGAGTGAGCGAGGCCAACCGCAGCAGGTACATGCTGCGTGATCTCATTCCTATAAATTATCGAGAGGACAGAATTAGAGACTGGAGAGCAGATGAGAGGTTGCCAGGGGTTAAGGATGGAGTGAGGGCAGGAGGGAAGAGTATGGCTCTAAAAGGGCCACATGACAGATCCTTGCGCTTGGGGGAATGTTCTGTATCTTGGCTGTGTCAATGCATCTTGGTTGTGATACTGTACTCTAGTGTTTCCAGATGTCACCATTGGAAAAAACCAGGTAAAGGGTACCTGAGATGATTCTATGTTATTTCTTACAACTGCATGTGACTATACAACGATCCCCAAATAGAAAGTTCAGTTTAAAAATGCGTGATCTGGGGCGCCTGGGTGGCTCAGTTGGTTAAGCGACTGCCTTCGGCTCAGGTCATGATCCTGGAGTCCCGGGATCGAGTCCCACATCGGGCTCCCTGCTCAGCGGGGGGTCTGCTTCTCCCTCTGACCCTCTTCCTTCTCGTGCTGTCTCTCATTCTCTCTCTCAAATAAATAAATAAAATTAAAAAAAAAAGTCTCTAAAAAAAAAATAAAAATGCGTGATCTATTCTAAGAACTGTGAGTAATTTCAAGTGGCTGGAAAGAAATGGTGCATGGGAGGCTTTACTGGAGATGAGGCTGGAGAGGTCTCCTGGGGGCAGATCACGAAAGGTTGGGGGGGGCGGTCTGGACTTTTCTGTTTGGATGTCTTGGCAAAGGCTGCGGTCACAGAGGCACTGGAAGGTTTTCAGCAAGGGGTGGTTTTGGAGGCTCACTCCAGGAGTGCTGTAGAAAGGTACTGAGTGGATGATTCTGGAAGCTGGGAGACCAACCACAAGGCTGGAGGTGATGAAATCAGAAGCTGGGTGAGGGCAGATGGCCAGGAAGGATGGCCTTTTGTGTGGCATCCAAGGGCCTTGTTTTTAAAGCCCCCTTCCAGAAATCCCCACTGGCATCCACCTTAGGGAAAAAGGTTGACAGCCCCTTCTCTTGCAGGTCAGCCGGGCCAAGAGAGGAAACCATCTGAATACAGCAGGGAGGCACCCCCACTGGCTCCTCTCCTGGGCCTTTTGGGACCAGCCGAGGAGATGCAGGTGGCCTTGCCCTCTCCCCTGGGGGAGGGGGCCTGGGGAGGAGCTCAGACTTACCGTGCCTGGGCTGTGGGTCGAGGGGCGAGGGGGAGGCGGCGATGCTTGTCTTCTGTTGGAGTCATCGCAGCAAACATGCTATCATTTTGTCATTAAAAAAATCAATAAAATAAATAAAAATGGGGAAAGAAGGACTATATTCTAGTTCTCTTGACACCACGGTGTGCTCCTGAGCAAGGCCCTCTGCCTCTCTGTCCTCCCGCCCCCTGCCGTAAATGAAGAGTTGGCATGAGAGACTTCAGGGCAATGACTCCCCACCCCGTTGTCCCCACAGGCTTGTCTGCATGCTCACTCCCAGGATCCTCCTGGGCAAGGCAGGGATGACATGCACGGTCGCCTATGTGCTGCTCCCAGAGGGCTCCTAGGCCAGCCTTCCTCACCCCGGCCAGCATGGCAGTGACCCAGTGGGACCCAGAAGGAAGTGTGTCTGTGAGGAAGGTTCCCATGTAGCAAGAGGCAGGCCTGTCACTGAGCACAGCCCTGGGCCCCTGCACTTCCTGGACTGTTGGCTGAGGAGTCCTGGACCGCCCCCCACCATCTCTAGGAAGGGGCTCCTTCATGGCGGAAGCTTGGGTTCTGTAGCGCTGGTCATGGGCAGCAACCCATGCTCCCCCCACCGTGCCCCACCACCGCAGGGACTCTGGTTTTGATGTGGGTACTTAAGGCCTCAAAGAGAAGGATTAGGCAATCATCGTTTCTCATTCTACAGGTGGGGACACTGAGGCCCAGGGCTGTGGGGGCCACTGTCCAGAGGCATCTAGCACGCGAGGAAAATTTGGGTTTGAATCCAGAATCTTCCACGGCTAGCCCAGGATCCTCCTTTCTCAGCCCTGGGTTGCATCTTCTCAGAGGGCTTTGGAAACACTCTGGAGAATGAGCAGTGGATGGGTATCTGGAAAGCAAAATTGCTAAGTGGTGCCCCCACTTATAATCTGAAATGCGGCCCCCCCCAAGCCCTCAGTGAGCATCCAGGTGCAAAGCATCACCCAGATTTCCCTGGAGGACAGCGTGCTTGAAGATCTGGGTCAGGGAATTCAAGGAGAGGTTTCATTAAAGCTGATGGAACATCTTTAAGAGAGCCTCCCGTGGGCTCCAGCGAGGGGAGCCCCTGCCAGCGAACAGGGCACCCCTAGGCTGGCGGGTCTTATCCTTTCTGGAGCTATTGAATCCTTTGGCGGTCTGGCGAAGCTGCGGGCCCCTTTGCTGAACAATGCTTTCAGAACGGATGAATAAAATACAGGAGATTTGAAAGGAAACCGATTCTACTGAGGCTGAGTTATCAAGACAGTAAAATGTTAGTGACGCGGTAGTACCTACATGGGCCTCTTCACTAACGTGCTAAGTATTTTGAGATATTTGCAACAATGAGAGAGAGAGAGAGAGAGAGTCTGTGGGGACAAAGTCGCAGGTAGTGTGAATCCCCCGCTATTTCGTCGTCTGCTGTCACAGCGGTGGGAGATCCTACAGTGGAGTTAGAGTTTCCTGAAAATACAGGGGCACGTGTCTATAGGATGTGGGTGTGGAATAGGGAAATAGTCTGAGTCAAAGGCTCCAAAAAGGTTAGTGTTTTGAATAAATTGACTGCAGTTAAGGTTAAATGGAATATTAAGTACCATCCTTGCTCTTGCTTTACAAGATCTTTTCTGAATCCTTTAAAAACGTTTTTTAAAAGTTTTATTTATTTAAGTAATCTCTACCCGCAGTGTGGGGCTCGAACTCATGACCCTGAGATCAAGAGTCACGTGCTCTTCCGACTGAGCCAGCCAGGTGCCCCTAAAAATTTTTTAAGATGGTAAGATGTGTGAAATATGTATTTTGTGGTAAAGATAACTTTTTTTTCAACATAGGAGGGAACACAGACTCATTTATCCCTCTATGAGGCCACAGCTAGGCTGTAAGTGTACCTCTGGGTTCTCCTGCCCGGGAAATATTATATCCCAGGGCCAAGAAAACCCCCTTCAGGAAATCTCGTGAAGGTTAGATGTCCCTCCTTAACAGCCCCTGGCTCTCAGTGTGGTGCAGAGTCACAGGAAAGCCCTTTGGAGTATGAAGCTCAACTACTTCCTCTGGGTGACCATCGGCTTTTACTTGAGCCTCCTTTCCTCCAATCTATGCAGTAGGGATTTTAACCTGACCCCACAGGGGTGTTATGAGGATGAACCGAGCAGGTGCTAAACAAATAGGAGTCCCCTTGCCGTCCTCTAGCCTGTGTAACTGTACGCAGCAGTATCCTCTCCTTGAACTGAAAGACCCCCCCTATTCAATCAAAGATTATATGTATTTGAGGCATGCAACATGATGGTTTGATATGCACTGTGAAGTGATTACCACAGTCAAACTCATTAGTACATCTATCAACTCTCCCAGTTACTTTTTTGGGGGTTGGGTGCAATGAGGACACTTAGGATTTACTCTTTTAACAAATTTTAAGAATAAAATAGAGTATTATTAACTATAGTCACCATGCTGTACATTAGATCCCCAGAACTTACTCATCTTATAACTGAACGTTTGTACCCTTTGACCAACCCCTCCCCATTTTTCCTACCCCCCTAGCCCTTGGTAATCATGGTTCTACTCTCTGGTTCAATGAGTTCAAGGTTTTAGGATTCCACATATAAGTGCCATCACAACAGTATGTATCTTTCTCCATTTGGCTCATTTCACTTAGCATAATGTTCTCCAGGCTCATCCATGTTGTTGCAAATGGCAGGATTTCCTTCTTTTTTATGGGTGAATAATATTCCATTGTACATATATACTATATCTGCTTTATCCATTTGTCTATAGAGGGACACTTAGGTTGCTTCCATATCTTGGCTATTGTAAACAATGCTGCAGTGAACACGGGAGTGCAGCTATCTCTTTGAGATACTGATTTCATTTCACTTGGATATATACCCAGTAATAGGATTGCTAGATCACATGATTCTATTTTTTCCTAAATTTTAAAATGTACTTTTTTGTCCCCATGCCTTCCGCTACTACTTCTTTAAAAAATATTTTATTACTTAAGTATAGTTGATATACAATGTTATATTAGTTCCAGGTACACAACATAGTGATTTGACAATTCTATACATTACATAATGCTGACCACAAGTGTAGTCACCACCTATTATTACAATATTATTATTATTATTTTAAAGATTTTACTTATTTATTTGAGAGAGAGAGAGAGCACAAGCAGGGGGAGTGGCAGGCACAGGGAGAGGGAGAAGCAGGCTCCCTGTTGAGCAGGGAGCCCGATGCAGGGCTCGATCCCAGGACCCTGAGTTCATGACCAGAGCCAAAGGCAGACGCCCAACCGGCTGAGCCACCCAGGTGCCCCTATTGTTACAATATTATTCGCCATTTTCCCTATGCTGTACTTTTTATGTCTGTGACTTGTTTATTTTATAACTGGAAGTTTGTTACTTCTTAATCCCCTTCCCCTATTTTGCCCATCCCCCACCCCTCCCCTCTGGTAACCACCAGTTTTTTTCCTCTGGATTTATGAGTCTGTTTCTGGTTTTTTTTTTGTTTTTTGTTTTTTGTTGTTGTTCATTTGTTTTGTTTTTTAGATTCCATATATAAGTGAAATAATATGGTATTTGTTTTTCTCTAACTGTCTTATTTCACTTAGCATAATATCCTCTAGGTCTGTTCATGTTGTTTTATTTTTAATTTTTTGAGGAAATTCCATACTGTTTTTCACACTGGCTGTATCAATTTTCATTTCCACCAACAGTGCACAAGGGATCCCTTTCCTCCACACCCTCGCCAATATTTGCTATCTGTTGCTATTTTGATGATAGCCATCCTAGCAGGTGTGGGGTCATATCTCATCGTGGTTTGGATTTACATTTCCCTGATGATGAGTGATGTTGAGCACCTTTTCATGTACTTGGCCATTTGTGTGTCTTCTTTGGAAAAATGTCTCTTGTCTCTTGCCCATTTTTTAATTGGGTTCTTTGTTTTTTTGTTTTGTTTTGTTTTTCTTTGTTATTGAGTTGTAAGAGTTCCTTATATATTTATCAGATACATGGTTTGCAAATATTTTCTCCCATTCTTTGCATTTTGTTGGTGGTTTCCTCTGCTGTGTGGAAGCTTTTTAGTTTGATGTAATTACTTCTTTATTTTTGCTTTTGTTGTCTGTGCTTTTGATGTTATATCCAAATAATTATTGCCAAGACCCATGTCAAGGAGGTTTTTCCCCTTTGTGTTCTTCCAGGCATTTTATGGTTTCAGGTCTTACATGTAAGCCTTTAATCCATTTGAGTTAATTTTTGTGAGTGGTGTAAGATAAGGGCTCAATGGAAACCCTTTTGCATGTGAATATGCAATTTTCCCAGCACCATTGATTGAAGAGACTATCCTTTTTCCGTTGTGTATTCTTGGCACCCTCGTAATAGATTAGTTGGCTACATATGTGCGGGTTTCTTTCTGGACTCTATTCTCTTCCATTGGTCTATGTGTCTATTTTTATGCCAGTTCACACTATTTTGATTACTATAGCTTTATAATACAGTTAAAAATCAGGTCATGTGATGCTTCCAGCTTTGTTCCTCTTTGTCAGGATTGGTCTGGCTATTTGGGGTCTTTTGTGGTTCTGTACACATTTTGGGATCACTTTTTTTTTTTTCTGTTTCTGTGAAACATGCCATTGGAATTTTGACTCGAATGACTGCAAGACTCTTGATTATCCTCATGCTTTAGAGGTAGGTTATGTATATCAATGCCACATGATTCATTTGAGTAATTTCCTACTGAGAATTTACAAGGTTGTGTAGATGTTCCTAATTGAGAGCTCTGAAAATGGGGGTGAGGGAACACAAAAACCTTAGAGAATATTTTATTTACACCCCCTAGAAAATTTCAATGTAAGCATATGCTAACTAAGGTGTACTTAGCATCTACTATGTACCAGGTGGTGCTAGGTGATTCTCTGTGCCTCTGTTTCCCATTGACAAAATAGGAATAGTAACAGTGTCTACCTCCTAAGGCTGTCAGGAGGGATCAATGAGTAATATTCATAAAGTGCTTCTAATGGCACATAGTATTGTACCTTTGCTTCATAGATCAATATATAGGCACTGACCCACGCAGCAACTTTGCAAACTAGGCTTATGGCTTCCAATCGTCAGATAAGGGAACTAGGCCTGAGCCTAAGATTGTTGACCTTTGTCAAGGGAGAGAGACTTTACCATCTCTTTCTACTCAGTCGTGGGGGTAATCATGGATTCCCAGAACCACAAGGGTGCACAGGGCTGTAGGCCACTGGATGCTAGAATATGCCATACCTTTCTGCTCTCCTCCACAGTGTTCTCCCACCCCACTCACCCAAGCGCCACCACTCTGGCCTTCCTTGCATCTGCGAACATGCCCAAACTATTCTCCCTGCAGAGCCTGCGGACTTGCTGAATTGAATGCAGGGGACACTGCTCTGATCCTCTCAGAGCAGGCTTCCTCCCATTACTTAGGCCTCAGCTCAAGTGTCTTGATCCAATAGAAGCTTCTCTTGCTCACCCTAACTCAGTTAGCCCCTGTCCTCTTCACATCACTCATTTAAAATCACTATAGTTCTCTGAAATTATGATGTTTATTTTTGTCTGCTCAGTTCTTATCTGTTTGTCTTTCCTCCCCATCAGAATATAAACTTCAATACAGAAGGGAGTTTAACTTGCTCACTATTGTTTTTCTACCTTCACCTTCAGATAGTGCTTTGAATGATATAGATTTTCAAATATTTACTAATTGACTGAATACTACACTCCTGAGGGCCCGTTCAGCTTCGGGTCAGACGCACGTGCTGCCAGGGAGCTTGTTCCTTCCTGAGGCTGTCTGCTCTTCTGTCTATGACTTTGACTGTTAGAAAGTTCCTTCTTTAACTGGATTAGTTCTGCCCCTTTGGTACCCACAGAATAAATCTATTCCTATTATCTTTGGAGATGAGCTTCAGTTGGTGGCCCCATTTTTGGTTTGTCAAAAGCTTCTCTTTGTCCTTCTTTTTCCCCCTTCACATGGCCTTTCAGGTAAGACATAAAAATGGAGGTTGTGCCCCCCCCCCCCGGCCTTTATCTTCCGAAAGTATCCACTGATGGCAGACTGCCAACTGCTAAGTGCAATGACCTGTCCTAACCAGGGGGCTTGTAGTGTCATGGAGCAGAAACCCACTCAGTCTTTCAGGCCAAGAATGAGAAGGAAACTTGGACAAATAGGTTCATGTTTCTAGAGGTTTATTGTGCTATTAATAGATTTCCTATGGGAGTGAAAAGGTTCAGTGGTCAAAGTCTGAGACACATGGGGTTTTACTGAGTTCAACTTTCCTGTAAATCCTGGTTTCTTTTCTGTAGATCTTCCAGAAACTTTGAGATGCCATGGGCTCTCTAATTCTCTCTGAGGGACCCAGGTTACAGATTTCCCAAATGGATTCACCCTCGGAATGCTCTTCATCCAACACCTACGAACATCTAATGAACCATAGATGTATACAGGGTTTCTAATTTGGGAGATACTTTACTAGATGTTTCTTTAGCCTTTTTGGCTCTGAGATTTCATGATTCTGGAGAGGAGCCAGCTAAGGATAGGACGTTTTTCTCCTAAATCCACAAGGAGAGGACTGCCTTGTCCCCATCTGATGAAGGGGCAGGCACACCGATGGGGTGTTTACATTTTTCTCTTTTCCCATCACCATGGGCAGCCATTTTCCTCGTCTTCTCTTGTCTATCCCCATCCCCCAACCAGGTTCTTAGTTTATGACCCCCTTCAAATAACATCTCAAGATTCTTGGGGAGATAAGATCACCAGGTAATTGTTTAGGAGCTGTAAAATGACTTAAATTGGTTAGGATTCTAATTACCACAAAATGATTTTATTGCCTCCTGGTGATAACAGGGCTGTAACCTTCCTACCCTGGGGAGTACAGGTCCCCACCCCCAGGGTCACACAGCGGTCAGGGCCCTGGCAGCTGGGGAAGAGGAGAGATGCCTTCTTCTCCCAAACACCCACTCTCTGACCACACCAGGGAGCAGCCCGGGCTGGTGGAGGTGACCCCATTGGGACCTCGTCAACTCCTCCTCTCCTTCCCTCACTCCGTTGACTTCCCGGGGATCTTGGCAGGTGGCCAGTGGCAGGAGCCACTCTCTGAGTCTACATACTTATCTGCAAGGACTTCACTTCTACTCCATATGGAGTTCTGGAGGCTAGTCCTGTTGATTTAGCCTAACTATCCAGAAGTCTACCATGGTGGGCGGTATTGTGGGGGAAAGCATATACAAAACTAGTCATAATGCAATATTTATTCATTCATCTATCCATCCATTCTCAAATATTTACTGAGCATTTACCATATGCTGGACAGCATATGTGTCTCTGTAGACTTAGACATGCATACATGTGCCATTGATCCACTCATATGATGAATAATAATGTGTATATACGCAGTGGGTCAAAGGCAAATCTGAGTTTAAACGAGACCTCTGCTATGTGATACGGAATAAACTGTGTCTCCCTCTGACGCTTATGAAGCCTATGTCACGGGACTGGTGTGAGAATGAAAGCATCTGGCACATAGTAGGTCCTCAAACACACGGGAGCCACTGTTATCCTAATAGAGGTACACCATATTGCAGGAGTAAAAAGGAAGATCCACTATAAAAGATAAGATATAACTGATCTTTGTTATTGGTCTATAAAGATAACGTAAGCTCTTTCTAAACTTCCAAATCACATGCATGTAATAGCCACCAGTGTGTTCTAAGCACTTGTAGGACGTTATTATTTCAAAGGGGAGATGGAGGGCAATGGGGGAGGGCAGGGTTGAGTTGGGCCTTGAAGCATGAGTAGATTCCAACTGCTGGGTTGAGGGGAGGGCATTCCTGGCCGAGGAGCGCTCAGGGCAAAGGGCTTGAGATAGGAATGTACCTGGTGCCTTCTGGGAGCCTCACATGATGTCTTGTGGCTGACACGCAGGGCTCTTAAAGGGCTATGCTCGAAGAAGAGGTTGGAGAAGGGGGGCAGAGAAGGGACCTTTGGAAAACCTTGTCTGTTAGTTCTTTGCACTGACCTTAAACTTACCTTCCTGTAATTTCACTTAGGTCCCGTGTTGTCCACTGGGGCTGCACAGAGCTAACCTTCCTTTTTAGTCCAGACAAGCTCTTCAAACACTTGAGTGCATGCTTAGATCTCCCGGAAACCCTCATCTGCCTCCCAAGCATCCCTGGCTCCTTCACACCACCCTCGGGAGACCTGGTTTTGAGAAGCTGTGCCTTCTAGATCTTTTCTTTTCTGTTCTTCCTTTTGATTTTTTAATAGATGAATGGCTTCTGTATTAAAATATTTTTAGTATGGAAATTTTCTAGCATATACTAAAGTAGAGAAGAGAGCTCATGAACCCCCACGTGCCTGTCAACAAGTCTCAACAATTGACATTTCTCCAGCCACGTTTGCTCTATTCCCTCCTTCCCTCTTTTGCTTGTGCATTTGCTTGCTGGAGTATTTTCAAGAAAATCCCAACCATTTTCAAGCAAATCCCAAGATTTTAGTCTCTAATGAAAAGGGATGTTAGAAAACCAGACCATATTGTTTTGATAATCAACACAATTAATAGGAAGTTACAGTATTTTTTAAAAATGTTTTATTTATTTATTCATGAGAGTCAGAGAGAGAGAGAGAGAGAGAGAGGCAGAGGCAGAGGGAGAAGCAGGCCCCCCGATGAGCAGGGAGCCTGATGCGGGACTTGATCCCAGGACCCTGGGATCATTACCTGAGCCGAAGGCAGACGCTTAACCATCTGAGCCACCCAGGTGCCCCAGAAGTTACAGTATTTTTGATTACTCAGTCTATATTCAGAATTCTTGATGGTATCTAAGATTTTTTTATAGTTGTTTTTTAAAAATCAGGATGCAAAGAAGATTCCCATCTTGCATTTGCTTGTTGTATCTTCTAAGCTTCTTTTTATTCTGTAACACTTCTGTCCCCATTTTTTTTCCATCTGCCATAGATTTGTTGGAGAAACAGAATCATTTGTCCTGTTGACTAGCTTATATTCTGAATATGGTTGATCGTTTATTCGTGGTATTTAATTTGTTCTTCTATCCTCTATACTTCCTGTATATAGGTAGTTAAGTCTAGAGCATGATTGGAGTCAAGTGCAATTTTTAAGGCAAGAACAACTCACAGATGGTGCTGTGTGTTCCCCTCCCCACTGCCTTACATCAAGATTCACACAGTGGTGGGTAGATCCACTCTTAGTGAGACCAAGGCTGTTGGGGGTTCAGACGGTGTCAGCCTCATCTCCCCACAGGTCATCACTGCTGAACAGAGTCCAGTTGGTCTATTTTCTCTTAAGAGGAAGCACCAAGAAGGGAATGCATCACTACCTCTGGGGTTGGATTATAGAGAAGAGTATCACCTCCTTCAGTCTGCACCTAATGCTTCTACTCATGCAGCTGAAGGCTCCATTAATTCATTTGGGGGCTGCAGCACCCTGCTAACTTCCACCGAGTTCAGCTTTGAATAAACCACCTACACCTTTTTCTCATGGACCATTGATAAGCCATCTCTCTTCCTGGAACCTTCTGGTTCCAAGGGAACTTTCTATTTATATTATATATTTATATATATAAACTTCATATCTATATTATATATGATATTTACATATATTATATCTATATTATATTATTCGGAGTGAAGTTTTGTCTTGTTTCAGCCAATCTTCAAGGCTCATTTCAATTGTGATTTTGTCATTATAGGAAGGCTGATAGGAGGAGGGACTGCCAAGAGCAGTGATTTAAGGTCTTCCTCTTTGTAGCTGAGGGAAGTCAAGTGCAGAGAAATTTTCTGTTTTTAGTTAAGTTGCTCAGGATCATGTGCTATGGGGCTGATGGTTACTCAGGCGACCGCCATAAACTGCACTTCTGGATCTTCCTTCAGTTGTGTAGTCCCCGCCCACACGGGTGCTGGGCGTGGCCATGTGACTTTCTTTGGCCAATGAGACGTTAGCAAACAATGTTCGCATGGGCTCCCTGAACACTTAGATACAGGTGGGTGTCTTCCGGGAGTGCTGGGTTTGGGAAGGCTGTTGGGGAAGGACCTCGAGAGCAAAGATGTGGGCTGATGGGCAGGGACCTTGAGAGCAAAGATGTGGGCACAGAGTGCTGCCTGGGTAACTGAGACACCTGGTAACTGCCTGCATCCTGCTGCTCCATGAACAAGGACAGCAGAGGGCTGACTTTTGGGGCATCTCCAAGCAGAGTCTTCTGTTGAAATCCTTCAACAGAGACTCAGGGCTTCAAACCTGACTCCAAGCAAATGAACCAACAAAGACCAAGACGTGATCTTGAGGGCCTGGAAGTAAGGAATGGTGGCCCCATATGCAATAGTATGGTGTGAGCATGGCATGGGACACACAAGGTACTTGAAACCGGATATCCATCCCTTGGTTACACTGCTTTGAGGATCCTTGCCAGGGTTTAGTACAAATAGCCTGGCATTGCTATTAGGAAATGCAGGCTGCCCTTGACAGTTTGGAGTCAAAGTCTGCAGAGAAATTTCCATTGAGTTCTTCTTCCAGGTTGTGTGTGGAGTGTGCCATCTGCAGCCAATCTTTTGGTGTCTGCATAGATACCTGGATTGGGTAGGTGGCCCCTACCTGATTACACCAAGGGAGATTTGGGAATCCGGCTTGGCATAGAAGAAAAATACAATCCCAGACATCCTTATTTCTGGGATTGTGTACCATCTTTTACATTCGGCGGCAGATACAATTTTGTGGAGCCTGAAGTTTAAGCAATTTGGGGGTCCCTTTAAAAGCAAGAAAATGCAAAATTAGATCTTGGAAGGGGCTTGTGCAAGGTAGGGGCCTGAAGTTTAAGCTTCATAGCTTTCAATAAATCCAGCTCCGTTTCTTTTTTTTTTTTTCTATGTCTACAATCATTCCTTCAGCCAGAGTGCTCTTCCCCCTACTTCTTTACCTCTCAAACTCCTACTCAACCTTCAAGGCCCAAGTCAAATGTTTCCTCCTCTGGGAAGTCTTCTCTGGCTTACCTCGGTAGATTGAATCACCTCAGTACAGTGCTCCCAAGTGGCTCCCTATGACTCCTATTCCCCCAGGTTCTAATGTTCTGCTCAAGTGTTTGTCTCCTCTTGCTAGACTGTCTACTCATGAGACCAGCACCCCTGGTCTTTGATTTTCTGGGACCAAGAAGACAGGCGAGGACTCTGTAAATGTTTCTGGGATGCATGCCGCCCTTGTTTGAATCTGGAGATTACCCATTCCATTGTCGGACTCAAGGTCAAACCAGCTTCTTTAAAGCTGGAACATGCCTGGTAGGGAGGAGAAACAGTAAAGATAAATTGTGGTCAGAGACCTTTCTCTACTACACACACACACACACACACACACACACACACACACACACACACATGCATACCCACAGACTCACAGCTTCCCAAGATGATACCAGTGGGTAGGGCTCCATTGTAAGGAGTGGAAAAAGCCCTATAGTGTGATGGCGTGAGATCCTTCTGCTCTTCCACCGCATTTCACTCCAGATCAGGGAACCAAACAATTGGCTGGAGTGACTCAGACCTGAGGGGGACCATTTTGTTATCGATGACCCCAGAGAAACATTAGTAATAGCTTCCATTTGGAAGCTTTCTCGGCAGAACCTGAGACTCGTGGCAAACCACAGTTATTAATCTTGATCTCTGCCTTTCTGGAGAAAAGGGGTCAGTGCTTATTTGAGCCAGTTTCTGACTAGGACCCTGGGGATCATAAAGGAAGCCAGTCAATGTCTCCTGGGAACTCAGGCAACAAGTCTGGGCTCAGACCCTGGCTTTCTGAGGAACAAAGAATATCAGAACCGGAAGAGATCTCAGGGGCCATCTTGACCAGTGTTATTTTACAGATGAGGACACTGAGTTGCAGAAAGGGGGAACAAATTGACCCACAGCCACACGTGATAGGGATGGGACCCAACTCAGGCTTCCTGAATTCCCAGGCAGAAGTTTATTTTATACCATGAAAGTCTGAATAAAGAGTGCCTAGAGACCCATTATGGAAGAGGTTAGGTCTTAACAGGTCCCCGGAAGGGGAGAAGGAGAGAGAAGCAGACGACTACCACTCATCCTCTCTACCTTCTCGGGGCTTGTTATCTTTTAATGAAGTGATTCTCCTCCTTTGTGTAAAAGAAACATAATCTGTTTACTTGGTTGCTCTTGGCTCCCAGACTGGGTTTCAGAGAAATCATGGCAAAGGAGAGAAGACTGTGGTTCTGGATTCAAAAGTTTTAAGATCTAGCTTTGTGCTTTCTGACCTTGTCATCCCAGCAAGTCACTGCCACAATGCCTCTGTGGCAGATAGAGTTGTTTTTGATTACTGGACACCCATTCCCAACCTCCTACCCCATTGCCAGCCTCCACTATGGATGCTTGGAAAATCTAAATACTTGCTTTCTCTGCTTCCCTTGCATCTACGTGTGGCTTTGTGACAAAGTCTTAGATCAAGAGTCTTAAAGAGTGGAAGTCTGCTGGGGGGTTTCTGGGAGAGCTTTGTTTTTCCTAATAGAAGAATCAGATGCCACTGACACTGCTTTCTCTGCTTCTTCCTAACTTGAATGCAGATGTGATGGTTGGAGCTCAGGCAGCACTTGGTGGCCATGAGAGAAAGATCAAGAGAGTTATTGATATGCTGATCCTATCTCCAGGTTTCTTATTATGTGAGAAATTTAAGTCCATATTTGCATAAGCCACTGTTGGGTTGGGTTTCTATTTTTTTTTTTACAACTGAAAGAATTCCTATGTGTATAACTTAGATAACATTTTGGACTTTATAGCAAATACCTGTTGTTTATCAACCCAGAATCCATTTTCCTTTCTTCTGGTACCGGCATCCCAATTTTCCCAGGGGGATCCCCTGTTTCTCTACTCTCAATCCATGTGGTTTTGGTGGAGCTGACTTTACTTCTGTCTGCACGCCAGGGTTGGTCAGAACATTGGGCCCCCACCTCAGCCTTATGGATAGATAGACTGAGGGATGGCCTGTGTCTCAGACATGACCAGTGGCGCTCAATCCCAGGACCTTTGTGTTAATTCTTGGAAAGAGAATCTCTCTCGGCATGACCTTGGGAAGATCTGAACTGGAAAGTTCCGCTGATGCAGAGGGGAGCAGTGTGGAGAAATGGGCTCCAGGTCCGGAGACGTGACTGAGTTTTAGATCCAGCCACACTTGGATTTTTCAGTTATTTCTGCTGACTTGCATTCATTTCAGGAGTCCAGACTGGGTGATTGGGTGGGGCCAGGTAGCCCCGAATCAAGGTTCTGAGCACAGGGCAGGGGCTGAACATCTTGCAAAGGTGAATCCCACGTTTGGCCGAATTCTGCAGATGCTTCGTTTATGGCAGAACACCAGGAGCCAGTCCTCCGGCACCTCATCCTCGGATCTCCGATAATGTGTTGTTCAGAACTTTACATGAGCATTTAGCTCAAGGTGTTGCTTCTGTTCCTATGTGGATCTACCCTCTCGCTAGATTGAGAGGCAGTGAATGAGCTTCTTGGCCTAGTTGCCATAGGGGGTGTTTTCCTACCTGACTGTCTTCTGCATTTATCTCCCTGAGATTACACTAAAAATCCATCCTATGGGGGCACCTGTGTGGCTCAGTTGGTTAAGTGTCTGCCTTCAGCTCAGGTCATGATCCCAGGGTCCTGGGATGGAGACTCGCATGGGGCTCCCTGATTGGCGGGGAGTCTGCTTCTCCTTCTCCCTCTGCCCCTCCCCTTCTCGTGTTCTCACATGCTCTGCTCTCTCTCTCTCTCTCTCAAATAAATAAATAAAATCTTAAAAAAAAAAATCCATCCTACACTTAAGGGTCTTGGCCAGGTACTTTCTCTTCCTGGATTCTGGTTCTACCTGCTCTGTGTGCTGTTTGCTGTGAATGGACTTGATGTTCCTTTCTTTTAGTCCCAGATCCCTCCATCCACTTTTCCTCATTGTACCCTGTGTCTGTCTTCCCCACATCAGAGAATGAGTTCCAGCCCTCGCTTCTCCCTCCTGGGATTTTCAGCATTGACTCATTGGGTGACCCCCTTTCCGAAAGGGGGTCCCTCCAGCACCAGAGGAGGCAGAAAAACATTTTCTTTGATAACAGAATGGAAATCACTAAAGCACAGGGAAAGTGAGAAAAAGCATTTATTGTTCTCTTTTTTATTAACATTTTGATTTATAAAATTATATACTTATGACAAACAGTTCAAACATTCAAACATTGCAGGGCAGCGGGGAAAACAAACATTTCTCTCTCCATCACGTGATACCACCAGCCCACTTTCTGGAAGTAATTGCTGTCACTTTTTGTGTATCTGTCTAGGAACCGTCTCTGCATATATAGATGTGTGTGTGTGCGTGTGCGTGCGTGTGTATGCGTGTGCATCTTCATGCATGTATAGCAAATATCGAGTGCCTGCTATGTACCAAGTCCTCTTTTTTTTTAAAATTTTTTATTGTTATGTTAATCCCCATACATTACATCATTAGTTTTAGATATAGTGTTCCATGATTCATTGTTTGTGCATAACACCCAGTGCTCCATGCAGAACGTGCCCTCCTCAATACCCATCACCAGGCTAACCCATCCTCCCACCCCCAAGTCCTCTTTTGATTACTGAGAACATAACAATGTATGAATCGGTTAAGATCCCTGACCTGATGGAGTTTTCATTCTAGTGTCAGGAGACAGATAATAAACAAATGTATACTATATCGGGTGTTGATAAGTGCTGTAAAACTAATAAGATGGGGCAAGGGGCTACATGGTGACAGGCTGTGTATGTGTGTGCTATTTTTGATAGGATGGTCAGGTGGGGGTGGCTCTATGGGTGCTTTGTGAGTGGAGACTGGGAGGAAGTAAGGGAGGGAGCCAGGCCAATAGCTGGAGAAGGATGGCTCAGGCAGAGTGACAGTAGGTGCAGCAGCCTGGGGGCAGGTTGTACTTGGCTCCTTGGAGCAGTGGCTGGTAGGAAGCCAGGGTGGCTAGCACAGAGAGTACTGGGGACAGGGCCAGGAGGCAGGACCTTTCATGGAGGCCACAGCAAGGACTTGGACTTTTTTCCAAGTGAGACAGAAAAGAACGTGAGCGTTTTGAGAGTCGTGATCCGACTCACATTCTCCCAGGATCACTGGGTGCCGAGTGAAGAAGAGAGCCCAGGTGTGGGTCGGGAAACACAGGGAGGCAGTGGGGAGATGCCTGTGGCCGGCATCAAGGAGGGGACGCTGGATTCGCTGCTCCATTAGAAAAGAGAGTGGACAAACTGAGGGTTGCTGGAGTGGGGGGTGGGGTGGGAGGGATGGGGTGACTGGGTGATGGACACTGGGGAGGGTACGTGTTCTGGTAAGCGCTGTGAATTGTGCAAGACTGTTGAATCTCAGATCTGTACCTCTGAAACAAATAATGCAATATATGTTAAGAAAGAAAAAAAGAAGAAGAAGAATGTAGCAGGAGGGGAAGAACGAAGGGGGGGAAATTGGAGGGGGAGAAGAACCATGAGAGACGATGGACTCTGAAAAACAAACTGAGGGTTCTAGAGGGGAGGGGCTTGGGAGGATGGGTTAGCCTGGTGATGGGTATTGAGGAGGGCACGTTCTGCATGGAGCACTGGGTGTTATGCACAAACAATGAATCATGGAACACTATATCTAAAACTAATGATGTAATGTATGGGGATTAACATAACAATAAAAAATAAAAAAAATAAAAATAAAAAAATAAAAAAAATAATAAATTATAAAATATTCATTTAAAAAAAAAAGAAAAGAGAGTGGTCAAGAGCGCTCTCGGGACCCTAGCCTGAGTGACCAGCAGAAACCTGTCACCATTGCTGAGAGGAGGAAGGCTAAAAAAAAGGCAGGTTTGGGGTGGGTAGAAATAGAGTTTGGTTTTATTTATTTATTTATTTTAAAGATTTTATTTATTTATTTGACAGAGAGACACAGTGAGAGAGGGAACACAAGCAGGGGGAGTGGGGGAGGGAGAAGCAGGCTTCCCGCGGAGCAGGGAGCCTGATGCGGGGCTTGATCCCAGGACCCTGGGATCATGACCTGAGCCGAAGGCAGACACTTAACGACTGAACCACCCAGGCGCCCCTAGAGTTTGGTTTTAGACACATTAAGCTCGAGGTACCTATTACATGTTCAGGAGGAGGTGTGGAGAGAATGCAGGGAAGAAACCTGATGAGGTCGCCATTTGGGGGTTATGGTAGATTGTAGACATGGTGACACACTTTGCAGCTCTTCCTGTCAAGAGGAGTCAGTTTTCCATCCCTTTGAATCGGGGCTGGTCTTGTGAATTGCACTGACTGATAAAATGCAGCAGAAGTGACCTGCGAAGTCTGAGCCCAAACCTTAAGAGCCTTGGATCCTGTGACCACTATCCTCAGAAGCCCGGCGACAGACACATAGCCAGGTCCCCCTGTCGCCCAGCTGACAGCGTGCCGGACCCCCAGACCTGTCTGTGAGTGAGGCCGGCCCAGAACACCTGGCGGCTGTCCACTGGCCAGCTGACCCCAGCCACGTGTGCAAGCCCGGGCTGACATGAGCCCAGTCAGCCCAGACCCGACGAAGAACTGGTCAAGCCAGAGTCACAAGGCAAAGAAATTGTTTCAAGCAACCGAGTTTTGGAGTGATTTGTTAGGGAGTGAAAGCCAAAGTATGCAGAAATTCTCAGCACAGAGGTAATGTTTTTATGTATCAGGACATCGTTATCCTTTTCTTACTCAAATGAGATCATAATGCCCTTCTGCAGCTTGCTTTTTCCACTTAATGACATGTCTAATGACAATTTCCCACGAGGTGCATTTCAATCTCTCTCATTATTTTTAATAGCTGGATGAATATACTGTAATCGGCTCAGCCAATATCCTGCGTAGGTGGTTTCCGGTTTTTGCGATCACAGAGCCTTGGTGAACATTCTTATATACTTTATTTATACCCATGTGTATTTATCAGGTAAGTTCTTGCAAATAACGATTATGGGTCAAAAAGCTTTGCATTTAGAATATTAATATTTGTCAAGTTATCTTCCAAAATGATTTCCTAATTCGTACTTCCTTACATGTGAGAGCGAGTGTATATATCAACCCCTTACCAACACTAAGTATTTGCCAATCTGAAGGAAAAAAATGTATTCCCTTACTGTTTTATTTGCATTTTAAAATTATGGATGAGGTTGAGCTTATTTTTATATGTTTAGTATCTATTTGTAAGTTTTTTTTCCCTATGAATCTCTTATTTCTGCTCTTTGCTCATTTTCCTTGGTTTGTTTAGCCTTCTTAAGAATTGAACTATAAAAGGTCAATGGATATTAAGGAAATGTTACCATCTTTCAAAACAGCTTCTAGATATAGACGTTTAAACTTGAGTTCTAGAGGAGTTTGCAAAGAAATACAAAATAATTTCCTGCATTCATAAAGTGTTTTACAAGTACGAGACGCTTTAAAAACATCATCTACTCTAATCCTGCAGCTGTCTTCCGAGGCAAGTTTGTTATCCCATTGATTTAATGGTTGAGGAAGGTGAGATGCCGAGATTCAGTACCTTTAGGTGAGGAGAAATCGCGAAATACTCGGAAATAGGCATGAAAATGTTACAAGGGGTTCTGTCTAGCACAGTCTCCAGGGTATCAGCACCTTCCCCTGTCTTTGAGCTCCCTTTCAACTCTTTAAATGGCAGGAAACTGATATTAATGCAAATGCTTCTTGTCCATAGAAATGCAAATGAATTGTGTCTGGCAGAGATGCAATTGATTCTGTCCCTGATGGCGATGGGTGCTCTGTGTCTGGGTTTGTCATTCATTTCAGCCTTCCCGACTGCCTGTATGTGTGTCTCAGTTCTTTCAGCTCTTCTTGGAGTCGCTATGACGTCTTACTGGCTTCCCCATCAACGAGTTAAATAAAGCTTTGGCACTTGTTCATTTTTATATTTGTATGTACGATTTTACCTTAAAAAAGTGATCTTTTCACTTTTCTCAAGTTTCTAGTCCACACAGCCTATCAGGATCTGACTCAGGGCTGTCTGACGGGGATTCTTTATTAGGATGATTTTTAGCTGATGAAAGCAATGGACCCTTTCCCTGGGAAAAATAAACAGACACACACCATTTTGCATGCTCTTTTGAGAGTTCCTTGGCCTCTGGGACACTGGTTTAAGGACTCCTAAGATAGGGGCGTCTGGGTGGCTCAGTCAGTTAAGCGTCTGACTCTTGATTTCGGCTCAGGTCCTGATCTCACAAGCCCCTTGTTGAGCCCCGTGTTGGGCGTGGAGTCTGCTTAAGAGTCTCTCTCTCCGTCTCCCCTTGCCCCCTTACCCCAACCCCATGCTCTCTTTTTCTCTCTCAAAAAACAAAACAAAACAAAACACCACAACAAAACCCCCCAACAAAACTCCTAGGATAGAGTCTGGGATCAGAATAGCTGCTCAAGATCAGAAGTAGAAAGAGGTAGAAGGGAGAGTTGGGAAAATGGCTTTTTTTTTTTTCCTCCACACTTGTCATGTGCCAAACTGTACTAACTCATTTAATTGTCACAGAAACCCTGAAAGACCAGAAACTGTTCTACAGAGGGGACATGTCTCTCGCCCAGGTCACACAGCTGGTGTGAGTTCTAAAGTGATTCCTTTGCACCACAGATATAAGGTAAGGGAATAACACAGTTCTTACGGGGAGAACATAAATCCCTAGGGAGGAAGAGTTGCTCCCCCCAAATCAACTTTAAATCGGTACTGAACCTGAGATGCTCTGGTCACCTGAACCTCTTATGGTTGGCGAAACTCTGTTTCTGGAGGATGCTAGGGGGAAGAGGGTATGTGACTGGGAAAGGGGTGGGGATCGTGACGGTTAATTTTATGTCAACTTGACTGGGGCCACGGGGTGGCCGGATATTTGGCTAAGTGTTATGGGTGCACCTGAGAGGTTGCACTGGATGCAATTAACATTTGAACGGTAGACTGAGAAAAGCAGATAGCTGTACCTAGTGTGGCTGAACGTGAGGCCTGAATGGAACAAAAAGGTGGAGGAAGGGAGAACCGGCTCTCTGCCTGCCTCTGAGCTGGGACTTTGGTCTCCTCCTGCCTTCGGACGCCCACTAAAGCTTGTGCCGTCTGCTCTCTCCTGGGTCTTTGGCTTGGGGACTGCAGATCATGGGGCTTCTCAGTCTCCATAATCGTGAGGGCCAACTCCTCATACTAAGGAAAAAAATATACATACAGTTTTGTTTCTTTGGAGAGCCCAGACTTACACGAGGAGCCCAGAGCAGAGCGGACCTGTGCCTTTTCATTCCACGTGGAAGGTGGGGCATCTGTGATCTTGTCCGTGACCCTCATGTCGCCAGGGCCTGAGAAATGGCTGCAAGAGATCTAGGTGGAGAGTCCCCTGCCTGGCCTAGGGTTTCCATGACCCTGAGGGGTGGGGGGGCTATTGACTTTTCCTCCAGCTCCCAAGAGATGGCCTGGAAACTAGAGAGAAGGAGCAGGGGCATTCATAAGTTGAGGGGGTGCTGCAGCAGAGGATGTGGGGTGAACCCCAGCAGGGGATGGAACAAGGTGGTGCAGCACCAGGGCGGAGGGGTCACGGTCAGGCTGGCTGAGGTGCACCCAGTGGATGCCCTCGGGGGACTGAGAGAGACAGCTGGGAAGCAGATGTCCCCTCCCTGCAGCCACTGCAGTGGTGTTTGTAGGAGCACGGTCCCAGCCCCACCCTCTGTTAATCGGCTCTTTTGCTCTCCCAGCCCTTAGCCTTCTTTCATCTCGAGCTTGCTGGAGACTAGGTGTCTGTCGGTGATAACATGCATGGGCTCTGAGCGATATGGCACTTCTAAGTTTATAAAGCACATCCCGTTTGTGGGCTGTAGTCGGATTCGGGCATATTGCACGCCTGAGGGAAGAGCTGTGTGGGGCTGCCTCCAGTTTATAGGTGAGAAAGCGAGGCCCAGAGGGTTTGGGTGGCAAGCTTCTACAGCAAATCAGACGGAGGACAGGACTAAGACCCAAGCTTCCTGACTCCCCGTCCAACTCCTGGCTGCATCAGGGACTGGGCCGGATTGCAGAGGTTCTGGAATTTGGGGACAGTTACCCAAACTTCTGATTTGTGCACAGAGGTCAGTCCAGCCTGCCTAGTTAGGAGGAGCAGGTCCTGTCCTCCGCAGCAGGGTACCTCTCGGCAGTGCTCAGGCCGAAGGGAAGGTCAAGGGTGGCCTCCCTGGGAGTAGGGGTGGCGTATTCCAGGGCCCGGACCCAAAGTAGCCCCTTTCCTAGTGGGATCTGGGGACAACGCCATCGCTCCACAACGGGCTCGGACCTCACACTTGGTGAAGCACTTCCTCTCCCCTTCAGAGCCTCCTGGGTGCTCTTCGAAGCAGGCAGGTGGGGCTTACTACCTCCGTTTTACAGATGTGGAAACTGAGGCTCAGACCAGGCCTGTGATTTGCCCAAGGTCTCACTGCAAGGAAATGGCAGAGTCCTTAGGCTCTTCACAACGGAGGGAGGCTGGCCTTCCAGCTGGTCCCTTGCACTAGTCCTGGGAAATAAACTCTGAAAAGAGCTTCCTGTCATATTCTTTATTCAGACCGGAAATGCAGCATCCCTCCCCAGTCCAGCAGGATAACCAAAGTCACTGCATTCTGTCTTAAATTAAAAAAAACTTTCCCTATATTTCTCTCCCAGTTTGTACATTCACATCAAAGCCATACAGAATTTGTTAGGCATGGACCAATGGCAAGGTCACTGGGCCAACAGCAAGGTCATTGAGCACACGTTCTGCTTGCAGGGGAAGCTCAGCATGACCCCTTGGGCCAAAGTGGACTGGAGCTCCTGGGGGCAGAGCCTTGGTTGTTTGTGTCCAGATGCAGTTCCATTTATAGAGTACTCAGTAGGTGCTCAATAAATGTGTCATGCATGAATGTACAGGCAACCCCTCGTTGGCCTCCTCTCTGCCTCTGTTCTCATCATGGTTCACCTCACCAAAGGAAGAGCCAGAAGGGCCCTCGGAAGTCACCTTGTCCAACTGTCTGTGTTAGAGATGAGGTCCAGAGGGGGTGAGTAACCATGTGGAGGTCACACAGCGAGTTAGAGGAAGCAGGAGTGCCAGACGATGCCGTCTTCGGTCCAGAGCTCATCTGGGGATCTCACACCGCCTCTGTCTTCTGAGCCAGGAGGGCAACCTTGGGAGGAGCGAAGAGAGCTCCTGTATTCCTCGCTTTGCTGCTGAGTCCAATGCAGACTTCCCTCCGGGTGTGCTCAGGGTCATCTTTGGATGGTGAGGTGGATTCCTCCAGAAGCCTGGGCACCCTCCTGCCACTTGTCTTCACCTGGAGAGGGAAGCGGCGCCATTGCCGAGAGGTGATTCGATCCCTATGTTGAGGTGGCACAGGGGCTGCCCCATTTGGGGTTTGCAGGTGGGAGGAAGCACAGAGCAGGGACGCAGGTCGGCTGGATGAGAGGGCCTACGAGAGGCTGTGTCTCCCACAGGTGGCATGGCAGGAGGGTGACCCGGCCAGGGCACCAGGCAGAGGCCGGCTGGCTGGGAGCTGGTGGATAGCATCCGGTGGGGAGAGCCAGCCGGGGCGGAGCAAAGGGTTGCAGCCTGGAGCCCTGTCACAGGGGGAAAATCAAGAGAGAGAAGTGAGTCCTAGGCTTCACCCGGGGCTCTCCCGCGGCTTCCCAACCTTTCACCCAGGACTTGGACAGCTCAGGGTGGGTAGGGGACCACGTCGGGGAGAAACGTGTGCCCTGGGGTAAACCTGGTCCTAATCCTGGCATTTATAGGACTTGCTTGATATGAAAAAGTCACTTTGCTTCTCAGTGCCCAGTTTCTGCATTAGCAAAACGTGGATAAATAAAGACATCCTACCTCAAGTGTCACTGCGGGCATGCGGGAACCTCTGACCACAGGACTGTCTGCGCTGTGTACGGCTGACACACCATCCGATATGCATGGACCCCACGGATGGCCCATGCTCACGCCAAACCTTTTCATGTCTCAGCGATTTCACCCTCATCGAACTACTACTCTCCTCGGAGGGGCCAAGTGACTCTTCCGGGCCACACTGCTGCTAAGCGCAGAGCTGAGATTCCAACCTGGGGAGTCTGACTCCAGAGCCTACCTGCTCAACCTCCGGGCACCTGCCCCTACTCCCTGCCTGCCTGGTCCTTAGACTGTGAAGTTCTGCCCAATAATACAAGCCCGTCTCTGGAGGAAGGAGAAGCAGAGTGATTGTCACTCAGGGAATGAGGATGTGGGGACAGAGAGGGGCAGCGGCTTGTCCCAGGTCCCACAGACATCCAGCGCACTCTTGGCCATGCTCTTTCTGGAAGAGTCTCCCTTGTACTCTTTACTGTATGCAGAGCCCCCAGGGTTCCTTGCTTCTGGTTCTGGGTGGGATGTTTGCTGAGAGGGCCCCCCCCAACTCTCCCTTGGTGCCTCAGCCACTCACGGCCACGTCCGGGTTCGTGGCCAGGGCCAAGCGGGCCTCACTCAGCTGCTGCGGAGCCCCTGGGCTGCCGGTCTTCTGCTTCCGCCACTTGGCGCGCTGGTTCTGGAACCAGATCTGGGGTGGGCGAGAGAGAGAGAATGGAGATCAGCTGCAGGGCTTCTCTCTATCCAGTACGTTCCCCAAAAAGCGTGATCCTGATGCTTTCCCAGGGACTGGCACTTTACAGTTTAGAAAGCTCCATGGCATCAGGATTTCCTTGGCTCTGGAGGTCTGCCCTCTGAGAGGGGACCGGGGATCAGAACCTTCGGTGCCTGGGGCGCCAGGGGCTCATGCCCGAGTGCAGCAGCTGGATGCCGTATAAGCAGGAGCAGTGGGGTCCATGGGGAACAGAGCCTGAGGGCACAGCGTCTCAGCTTCAGCCAGCAAGCATCCTATAGATATGCGAGCCTGGCATTACAGGCCCATCCAATATCTAAGGCGGAAATCTCGATTTTTATGTGAACGCTTTGATATTGAAAACGCTGTGCAGATCAAATAAAACTCATCTGTGGGCTGTTTCCTCCTGGCAGGCCACCGGCTCGCAGCCCCCTGTGGGCCCCTGGGCATCTATAGGTTGAATATTGGCAGCTCCCTGTCTTCACGAGTGCCCTGGCTGTCCCTGACACGTGGGTGTTTGTTCTTGGCCATTCTGCCGAGGCAGCTTTACGGCGGACAAAGGTGTTGTCCACGCAGCTCCTGACTGATTCTAAATGGGAAGGGGAAGGGAGAAGGCTAACACAGCGGTGGTCCTTAGCCAGAAGAAAAGTAGGCTGGGATAAAATTAAGAGTAAAATGTTGACCTGGGCCCTGGCTCAGATTTTTGAATTTGGAATGAGTCCATCATATTTGATGGAAAAAGAAAAAGAGTGACGTAGAGAAGTGTTTTAGAGCCAGCCAACAGTGCCACGATTGGATTTGGATTTGCTAGAGTGGTACTTGCAAAACTGGGGGTGTGCAAAGAGGCGGGACATGCCCTTGGTGATTGACAAGGGCTACTGTATCTCTAACCACAGAAGAAGCCACGGACACCCCAAGGGGAAGAAATGACAGATTCTGGATTAGGTAGATCTCCGACCCTGGATGGCCCTTTCCCCATCTCTGTGTTGTCTTCAAAGTGACACCCATGGAGTCTGGATCAGGGCTTGGCAAACTAAGGCCTGCAGGATAAATCTGGCCTTCCTCCCAGTTTTTGTATGGCCCATGAGCTAAGCATGGCTTTCGCATTTTTAAACGGTTGGGAAGAAAGATAGAAAGGAGAAGACTATTTGTGGCACATGTAAATTATACCAAATTCAAATTGTAGAGCTCATCGATAACGTTTTAGACAGTGACTGTATGGTCTCACAAAGCCCAGCATAATTACCATCTGGCCTTTTACAGAAAAGGGCCACTGGTCTTTGATGACCACTGGTCTAGATTGTCAAGATCTATTTTGTGAATGGGGCTGCGTGGTGGGCCATCTTCTGGAACTACAGCCAGGTGGAGAGGGAAGGCAGGAAGCAGATATCAATGGCCATCACTGATGCCACCTTGCTCCATTTCCACCTCCTAAAGAGAGAAACCATCTTGTAGCCATGGTGACCTCATTTCCTGGAAGTAATATTTGGCAAATGTGACTGCATTCAAGGGATAAAGGCAATGGGAAATTTCAGATGGGGCAGCCCTGGAGGGTTCATGATCCACAGGGTCTCATCCATGTCCCCCGAAGCATTGAGGTCAGGGGCTGAGGGTGGGGACAGCTGTACCTGCACCCGAGCTTCTGGGAGGTTGATCCTGGCTGCCAGCTTGTTGCGGATGTGGATGTCTGGGTAGTGGGTGAAGTGGAAGATCTTCTCTAGCTCATGCAGCTGCTCGCTAGTGAAGGTGGTTCGGACCCTCCGCTTGCTCTTTCTTTCCTCTGGATGGAAGAGGGTTCAAGTTGGGTTAGTGATCTTGCTGTTGGCACCCTGGTGAGGCTTTTGTGTTACTTGGTTTCACTCTTTCAACCCCTGCTGCCCACTACAGAGTCTTGCTACTGGCTCCGCAGCTTGGAGTTTTGCAATATTTTGCAATAGAAACTCTGCCCGTAGGTTGGCCCCTCTGATCCATCCTGAACAGTGGGGGTCAAGGTAACTTTCTAGAAACCCTTGTGACTGTCATTTTTGCTGCTCAGATGCCTTCAATGACTCGCCCTTGTCTACAACAGGGCATGGCAAACTATAGCCTGAAGGTCAAATCTGGCCCACTGTTTGTTTTTGTAAATAAAGTTTTATTGGAACACAGCCCTCCCATTGGTTTATGTATTGTCTAGGGCTGCTTTTGCAAGCAGCTTTGAGTAGTTGCAACAGATACCATATGGCCTGCAAAACCTAAAATAATTACCATCTGGCCCTTTACAGGAAAATCTTGCCAGCCTTAGTCTACAAAGTAAAGACTGAACTCCACAGTAGTCAGTGCCTTACAACCTGTTTCCAGTCTAACTGTCCAACCTCGTGTCCACTCAGGGCTGGCTACATCAGCTCTGGGGCCTAATGTAAAATGAAAATGTGGTGCTCTTCTCCAAAAAAGCAGGAAAAAAGCTATTTATTTTCCTCTGCATTCTCTCTCTTGACCTGTCAGTGTGGTTTTGTTGTTGTTGTTGTTTGCTTAGGTTTTTAAATTTGCTGTGTAAGTTCATGCTCCCTTGAATACACAGGGATACTAATAGGGTAAGTGTGGACCCTTACAGGGACCCAGGGCCCACCTGTTGACTTGGCACCAGGGTCACATATACCTTGACCTTCCTCCCATCCATATCCTGACACCCCTCCCATCCCTAGAATCACACGGGATGGAGGAGGCAGTGGTTACTGGGTAGGGATGGGGAAACAAGTGGCCTAGAGCCCATCCCAGGGAAGCAAGGAGGTGGTAAGAGGGGCATTGAGCATTGAGTCAAGGCTTCAGGGCTTTAGTGCTTGCTTCCTGGTCCCACTGAACTTCACTTACAAAGCACAGATTCACACGTGAAATTATTAAGAATTTTAAGATGACCGTAAGCATTAACCCCAAGTGCCAGGCTTCCGTCTGTATGCACTACTGTGGGCACCTACACAGGTCCCACCTGTGCCTGTGAAGCCAGGTCTGCGCATGTGTGTGTATGATGGGGAATCAGCTATTCTACTGGGACATGTGAACTTTGAGACACCTATTGGGTATTCAAAACAACTCTCGAATAGGTGGCTGAATATATGTTTGGAGCTTAAAGTGGGTCTCAGGACTGTGGTTCAAATTTGGGAAGGGTATGGCTTTGGTAGTCTGGGCATAGCTGAGATCACTCAGGCATGAAATGCATGTGGAGAAGAGTGGGAGGTCTAGGGGTAAGCCTGGGCCCCTCCACTGAGTAGAGGATCAGCAGTCCATGAGGGAACCAAGAGAAACCAGCGAGGGACACCATGCTGGGCAGGTCCCCAAGATAGGAAGAAAAGGAGGACACCCGGTGAAGAAACTGTCTCAAGAAAGAGGTTCAGCTGTGTCCATGCTGGGGATAGATTAGTTCTAACAGGGACAGAGAATGGTCATAGCGGTTCCATGGAACAGGCAATGAGGGCTCAGTGGGCAGTGGAAGGGGGCCAAAGGAGAGGCAGCGGCTGCAGACAAGTCCACAAAGGTGTGCTGGGCATGTGGAGGAAGAACGGCAGTTGCTAACTGGAGAGAGAGTGTATGGTCCTGGGATTAAAACAGAAAGGACATGATAACATCATGAAAAGCCCCCAGTAAATGTTCTCCAGCAAATCTCTATGTCACTCTGTTCTCTGGGGAACCTGACCTGAGCCAGAGGAAGCTCAGACACTAGCAGTACCCAAGCAAACACTTGAGGAAGAGAACTTTAGAAAGGAGTGAGAATAGAATTAAAAACAAGAGGGGATGAAGAGGAAGAAAAGTCAGAAAATATCAGTGTGTTTATTGAACACCTATTATGTGCCGGGAGTGGTGCTGTACCTTGACTTTGGCCTGCATGCGTGCACGTATGTATATTTAGCTTGTCTTGTTCTGAGATGAATTTGAGGCATGTGGTCCTGAATTTGGCATTTAGGAGGACATTGAGGACCACAGAAAGACTACTTGGGTAGAATTATGATGGCAGAAGCCAAGGAAAGAGGACCCCAAACGTATATTTGTCAGAATCTTTATGAAGTATCAGATGCCACATTGGGTCTGTTTCGCAAACACACCCAATGTGGCATCTGATACTTCGTAAAGATTCTGACAAATATACATTAAATTAAAGTGGATGGAGGCATGAATGGTTGGGGAGAAGTGGCAACAATAAATAGGAGAAGAATTCAAGTCTTGAGAAGGTGCTAGAAGGGGAGGGGAAAGCTGGGGAGATGTTTCAGAGAGTAGCCTGGACCGCGTCTGAAGACCAAGGGGGAGAGAGGGCTCTGGTTGGGGCAGCTACAGGACAGACTGGTCATAGACAGTCACTACACAGGTGAGGGTATCGTGTGAGTTTCAGGGCAGGTAAGCCAGAAGTCAGGTCTCCAGCAGAGATTGAGAGAGGTGGAGGGGTTAGGGCAGGAAGGATGAAGAAGGCTTTGGGACAGCTGCTCTGGAGAAGGGCCAGGGAAGCAAGAAGAGTAAAGAAGATCTTCCACTTGCAGCCTCCCCTGTACCTCCTGATAGGGACAAGGGTCACAGACGGTGGAGGAAGGATGGAATCAGATGGTGGCGGGTTTGTTTTCCTGACCATGCACTTCTGAGGACAGGGCTGCAATACTAGTTTTACTTGGAACAAAGTCCATGTGATGTAATTTTAGGAATTGTAGGAAAGGTACAAACCCCCTCCCCAAATCCCTTTCACTTTTGAGGACCAATGTCAGATGTTACGGGTCAGATGGGATGACAAGAAAAGAGGGTGGGGATCT